>NC_045799.1:17791952-18991952 GCF_009873245.2 Balaenoptera musculus | reverse complement strand
CTCTGGCTCCTGCAGAGCCTTCCCTTGGCTGGATGCTCAGCCACCTGTGCTAGAGACCCAAGACCTGTCCCTGAAATCTTATTGGGGAAGATCTTAATAGGGAAGGATACAGTTGCTTTATTGGCCTGCTTAAGATTGAAGTGTGCTTCTTTGGGAGGTACATGCAACTCTGTATTCTGGAATTCTTCTCCTGTTTCCTAACTTCCCACTGGCAGGACAGTAAACTTGGCAAGGTGTAATTGCACTGGCATAAATGTCCTGGAGCTTGCCAGAAGGGCCAGGGTGGTATGTATGGCTTTTACCTAAATCCCAACATCCTCTTCGTTGCTTTGTCTCCTCCAGACCGGTATTCTAAATAAACATCTTCAGGATCTCATGGAGGGCTTGACAGCGAAGGTGTTCCGTACATACAATGCCTCCATCACGCTACAGCAGCAGCTAAAGGAACTCACAGCTCGTAAGTACTGCCTGACCAGATAGGGCCCATAGCCTTACCGACGATGACCACTATCCTTACTCAGCTAAGTCCTAGATCTGTTCTACTTTTCCTCCTTAACATTGTGACTGGAAACTTTTTCCCTCCATACCTCTAATAGAGGGCTAAGGCTTAGATGTATAAACAGATCAGTGCTGTTTCCCCTATTCCTACTCTAGCTTCTAGAATAGTTTTATGAAATGCTGACAGGGGCTTTCTATCTGCTCTGAAAATGCCTGCATTTGTGTTTTATATCTGTGTTATTTAAAAGCTCATAGAATGAAGATAAAGTGCTATAATGTTCTGTTAAATTGGAGAGAGTAAGGTTGTCATGGTTACTAAAACAGCATAGGAGCAAATCCTTACCCTGAGGTTTCTTTTTTTCCCTCCTAAGAGTAGGTAGTATTCGGGACTTCGCTGGTGGTCCAGTGGTTAAGAATCTGCCTTCCAATGCAGGGGATGTGGATTTGATCCCTGGTCGGGGAACTAAGATCCCACATGCTGCAGGGCAACTAAGCCCACGTGCTCTAGAGCCCACGCGCCACAACTAGAGAGCCCCCATGCTGCAACTACTAAGCCCACGTGCTGCAACAAAAGATCCTGCATGTCACAATGAAGATCCTGCATACCACAACTAAGACCCGACACAGCCAAATAAATAGATAAATAAATAAGTATAAAAGAAAAAATAGAGTAGGTAGTGTCCTCCTAAAAACTAGCTGCAGAAAGTATCACCAAGATCCACAAGGTTTTTTTCTCTGGAGCCTAGTCACTGCTGAATTTCCACTGTCCTCTAGAAATATGTCAAATGGTATTAGAAAATGGTATTCAAAAAGCCAAAGATGGGTATGTTGAGGGTCAGTATTTTAGGGTGGGGTAAAGAATGCTATATGACACAAGTAAAAACACTTCTTAGGTGACACTTTGTATTTTTCTTTCTGAAAGATATAGTGCCTTGTGGTTTTAAGATGTAAAATTTCTGGTCCCTTCATTTTACCCTCCTCTACAGGCTCTTTCTGTCCCAATTCCCATATTTTCTTCAGGCTATTTTGGGTGGGTGGTTAGATGGGGGAGGTGGGCACTGAGGCAAGCAGATGATTCTCTTGACTCTCAGATTTTGACCTTGTGCCTTGGGGGAACCTGAATTGATCATCTGAATGAGATGAGGACTAGTAAAACCTTTACGTGAAGATAAAGCACTGGGGAAAGGGACATTGTGTGTTCTCTCTTCTTATACAGATGGACTCTTATTACCATGTTTCCTTTTTACAGCTGATGAGAACATCCCAGCAAAGATACTATCTTATAACCGTGCCAACCGGGCCGTTGCAATTCTTTGTAACCATCAGAGGGCACCACCAAAAACTTTTGAGAAGTCCATGATGAACTTGCAATCTAAGGTATTTTGGATGTGGATGGTGGGGTAGCAAAATGAAGAGAAGCATGTCTGCTATGGGCATTTATACTCCACCCTTCTGGCTGGGATATCAGAAAGGTTCACGCTAAATAAATGGAAATTTGGCAGTAGCTATTGCTGATCAAGATACTGAATATCAGGTACTCACTGTTCAGCAAGTCTTCATTCTGTGTTGAGAAGGTAAATTTGATGTACCCTCTTTGAAATACTGCTAATTATTGTCCTTATACATGAGGATAACGGATATAAAGACAGTCTTCACAATTCCTTTCCACAGCCCAGAAATACAACTATTTCCAAATTAGATTGTTTTAAATTGAAGATGATGAAACAATATTTAATTTCCCCCTAATCCTAGCACAACGATTTTTATTTCTACACATTCCACATGAATCATATTTTTATATAGCTCATCATCAAACATCTGTTGAATACAGGCTGTGTGCCAGAGCTGCTGCCCTAGAGGGAGAGGGTGATGTGCAAACAACTAGATGCTGTTCCTCTTCCACGTGCCTCTCTCCTTGCTCCAGCTCTGCCTGGTACTGAGCTTTTAAGCAGCAAGGCACTTAACATTTGATGATGTGCATTTCTGTTTTACCAATGGCTACATAACGAATCCATTCTAATGTATTAATCCACAATGAGAATTTGTAGATATTTCACTACAAAGCAGACGCATGGGTTACATAGTAAACCAATTATCTTGAAATATGTTTACCAAAAAGTCTGATATAGTAACAGATGTCCTTCCTTATTAATTTATTAAGTTAGATCTTAGATGGGTCTAATAATTACTGTAAATGTCAAGGTAGTCATGAATATAAATGATACTTTGATTTCTGCAGCAATTATAATATGAAAATATATGAACTAGCTATGGGTGATAAAGTCATAGATACTACTGATATTACTGTGTTTAATTGCCCACACTCATAACTGAAGAAGAAATGATGAGTTTCAACTAGAGGTTAATTAAACTACAGATTGATTCTTTTCCATCTGCGTTCACAGAATACTGTACTTGGACAACTGGAGTTTAAAAACTACTGCTGTAGAGTGAGGCTGCACATATGTTTTCAGGCCCAGGGTGTTTTCCTTCTGTTGAAATTTCTTCCAGATAGATACCCAGGTGTAGTACATATAGGTCAAAAGACACACACAACCTGCAGTTCATGCTACAGATGCCATCTGGCTTTCCTGAAGGGATGCACACATCCACAGTAAATAAATGTGTGTCCATAGACATCTCAAATCCTTGGATCATGTGACTGGCAGGCAAAGAACCTGTACAGACCGCCCATCCTAGCAGCTCTGTTAATGGCAGTCATCTGGTGCCGTTTACTCTCCTCATGCTGTCATTTCAAGCCAGAAATAAAAGCATGACTATTCAGGTGGTATTTACCTAATTCAGGAGACCCCTCCCTGGAGCATGAGGAGGCCTTTTGTTGGTCTTACTCTGGAACCACTGTTTGGGCACCCAGGCTGCCTGCCAGACGAGCCCTCTAAGCACAGGAACCATCTCCTGTGTGCCCACAAAGCAAACACATGCCCCTGTTTGCCAAGTGAATCAATGGAGTCTTTGATGCTTTGAGAGAATTTGACATAGCCTGCCAATTTAGCATTCACAGAAATGGTTAAAAGATTGTGGTTTGTTGCATTTCTGGCCTAAGAATCTGGCTGGTGGTGTCTGTGATGCTTTTGTGTCAGTTCCTTCAGCTTGACTTTGGACAACATAGATGTTGGAAGTAAGCCATTCATAGTAAAACACATTTAATGATTCTCTCACAATGGTGACCTCTGTTTCCAGTCTTAGGCTGTGCGTGTAAATCTAACAGACAATTCCAGGCTGAGAGCAACAGCTCAGTGTGTATGAGTCAGGCATGTATTTACTCGGCAGAGGTTCCCTTGACCTTACAGGTTAGCAAGGTAATAACAGGTCAGGAGTTCTCCTGCTCCCAGCAGTGTGAGCTCACTGCTTTGGGGCTCTAACTCCACAGTGTTGCTTAAGTAAGAAGAACTTAGAACTGGTTCTTTCAAGCAAGAAAGACTGGAACTGCCTTTTTCTCTTCCTTTAAAGACTGGGTCCCCATGAGATTTCATTTGGAAAAAGAGCTCCACAGCTAAAAAGTTTTCAAATCTGCTTTGGGTGATAACCATTTTAATTTCCTTCCCATCTCAGTTTTCTCTCCTTTTGAAAACAGAATGCCGAAGGCAGGCCATGCCATGTATTGGCTTGGAACAGACTAAGCTGAGCTGTTTGGCCTCCTGGGTACCTTTTAATTGCCATTTTCTAGTCCCTCGGATATTCTCTTCAGTGCATCCTTCTTTCTTGAGAAGTTGGCAGCTCCTTCCCAGAGTGCTGGTAGAATCTGAGGAATGAGCTGCGCTCAGTAGATGCAAGGACCCTATCTCAGCTTCATAAAGAGTATCTCCTGCAGTAGTATTCTTGGAATGGAAGCGACAACCTGGCACAAGAGCCATTTGATAAATAGCTCTCACCTGTAGCCCTCCTCTCCCAGTATCTAAAACCAAAGTGTTCTCTGACTGAAAGATTAGCACCCACATTCCCAGTCCCAGTGGGTTCTTTTCCCTGAGCTTCTGGATTAATGCGGGCCCTGGGTCACTGCCTGTAAAACCCTCATTTCTTCAAGGGTGACTGAAGAACGTAAATGGCCAAGTAGCATTTGAATTCAGCACCCGCTGCACATCTACTCTGTGCCTTCATGAAGCCACCCCTAGTTGTTTTGACCTGGCAAACCACCAAGACAGCCTGCCTGGTGTAGACAACTTCTAGGTTTCATCTTCTCTTGAGGAACTTCCAGGTTTCATCTTCTCTGGGCTTACTTTATTCCTAAATCTTATTGTTCTTTCCCACCCAGATTGATGCCAAGAAGGAACAGCTAGCAGATGCCCGGAGAGACCTGAAAAGTGCTAAGGCTGATGCCAAGGTCCTTAAGGATGCAAAAACCAAGAAGTACGTGCCTGGTGTGATACAAAGCTGGGGGTTGGTTGTGAGAGAAAAAAGGGCAGAGCACCAGCCAGAGGCCCTAGCTTTTCTAGGGTTTCTGAGTGATGTCTTTTAGAAATCTCTGTACCTGGGGCTTTTCTGCTTTTACTGCCCCTGGATGGCACCATGGGGTTGCAGTGCTCTTGTCCAGAGGCCAGGCCTGGCTCTTGATGACTTCCTTTCTTCCAGGGTGGTAGAGTCAAAGAAGAAGGCTGTGCAGAGACTGGAGGAGCAGTTGATGAAGCTTGAAGTACAAGCCACAGACCGAGAGGAGAATAAACAAATTGCTTTGGGAACCTCCAAACTCAATTATCTGGACCCGAGGATCACCGTGGCTTGGTAAGCACCGCACCCTTCTTGAACTCCACCTGCTGGCTTGAGAAGGGTGATGGGGGTTCCAAGAGCATTGTCAGCTTTCACATGCAGTTCCTACGCTGCACACTTAAGAGTCCTCTGGGAAACCTCTGTCTTCTGCTGTGCCCACTACAAATGCATTGGAACATCCTGGACGGTCCTAAATGGTCAACACTGTTACACCATCCTGGAGTGTGTTTATGTCTGTTAATGCAGGTATGGTCCCTACCCCTAATGGAACTTTAGGACAAGAATGGAGACTCTTAGTCCTTATTGAAGGAAAGATACAAAAGAGCCCACCCATCTACCTACACTTTAACTTTTCAATATATATATATATATATATATTTTTTTTTTTTTTTTTACAAGTGAAGGAAGTAAGGTATGAACAAGGAGGAAAAAAAACAATGAGAATACAGATCTGAGCAACCTATGCAAAGAGATTGCGCTACTGTTTGCTTGTTTCCCTGGACCATCCCCCACCCCCCGGCCCCAACATCCAAAATAAATGGCTTTTTTGGAAGATGCTTATTAGTTATTAGCTTCTGGGCCTAGGAGGAGCAGTCATCTCCTATGGCCCTGCTCCTCTGGGCCGGGGGTTCCAGCGAGCTCTTGTACCCTTTCTACTCTTTTTGCCCTGTTTGGTGCTGGAGGTTTGGTTAGCTTGACAGGCAATAGACTGCAGTGGTTAAGAGCATGGACTCTGGAGCCAGACAGCTTGGGTTCACTTTTCAGCTCCATGCTAACTAGCTGCATGAGAATGAAAGCAAATTACCTAACTTCTCTGCCTTAGTTTTTCATATGTACCTTTTTCATTTGTACACCTATAATAGCATCTACTTTAAAAGTCTTTGTCAACATTAAATGAGTTGAGCACATGAAGCTCTAAGAAACATGTCTGGTACCTCATTAACTCTCATTCTCACCAGACGGATGTGAAGGAGAAGGTGGCACATCCAAGCCTCAGCCTTGGGTCTGGCCCGTTTGTTCCCTGAGACACACTAATCCCCGTTCTTTCTCCCTTGTCTGCAGGTGCAAGAAGTGGGGGGTCCCAATTGAGAAAATTTACAACAAAACCCAGCGGGAGAAGTTTGCCTGGGCCATCGACATGGCTGATGAGGACTACGAGTTCTAGCCAGTCTTGAGGGGCGGGCAGGGTTCTGTGAAAAGGAACAGTGTGGTTTGGGGCAGATGGATAAACTGTGAGCCTCGACTGCCCTCGCACCTGAGGGAAAGAGGCAGCAAGTCTTAACAAAGCAACATCTTTGAGAAAAGATAAACCTGGAAATATTATAAGGGAGAGCTGAGCCAGTTGTCCTATGGACAACTTATTTAAAAATATTTCAGATATCAAAATTCTAGCTGTATGATTTGTTTTGAATTTTGTTTTTATTTTCAAGGGGTCAAGTGGATGGGAATTTGTCAGAGTTCTGCCAGGCAAATTCACTGTTTCACTGAAACATTTGGATTCTCTTAGCTACTGTATATGAAGTCCGATTATATTGGTGCGTTTTTACAGTTAGGGTTTTGCAATAACTTCTATATTTTAATAGAAATGAGTTCCTAAACTCCCCTCTCCCCCATTTCAGGAATTGAAAATTAAGTAGAACAAAAACCCAGCGCACCTGTTAGAGTTGTCACTATCTATTGTCATGGGAATCAGTTTTCATTAAACTTGAAGCAGTCGTGACATCGGCAGTGTTTTGGTTCAGACACCTGTTCACAGAAAAGCATGATGGGAAAATATTTCCTGACTTGAGTGTTCCTTTTTAAATGTGAATTTTTATTTCTTTTTAATTATTTTAAAATATTTAAACCTTTTTCTTGATCTTAAAGATCGTGTAGATTGGGGCTGGGGAGGGATGAGGGGGTGAGCGAGTCTAAGGATAATGAAATAATCAGTGACTGAAACCATTTTCCCATCATCCTTTGTTCTGAACATTCTCTGTGCCCTTTCAGATACCCATCTTTTTCATTTTAAACCCCAGTCTTTCACTTGAAAGATTTTATTGTATAAAAAGTTCCACCGGTCAAAAATTTAGAGGAAAATGAGTATTTGGTCCAAAAAAGGAAAAATAATCAAGATTTTAGGGCTTTTATTTTTTCTTTTGTAATTGTGTAAAAAATGGAAAAAAAAAACCACATAAAAAGCAGAATTTTAATGTGAAGACATTTTTTGCTATAATCATTAGTTTTAGAGGCATTGTTAGTTTAGCGTGTGTGCAGAGTCCATTTCCCACATCTTTCCTCAAGTATCTTCTATTTTTATCATGAATTCCCTTTTAATCAATCAACTGTAGGTTATTTAAAATAAATTCCTACAACTTAACGGAAACTTGGTGTCTGCCTCTTTGTCACCCAGGGCCCCAGGCCAGAGTGGAGCTCTGGGGCTGGGACTTGGAGTGGGATGTGGTCTGCCTGCTCCGGTGGTGCCTTCCTCCCCAGGAGCTGGGGCTGGGCCAGGCCTGGAAGGGGCTGCATCTGTCCTGCTGCCGTGGGTGTGGGTCAAAGGGGAGGGAGCCAGAGTCCACATCCTTAGAAAAAGGCAGGCCCAGAAAGTGAGGGCGAGTACCGAAAATCTACAAGAACAGGTGGGGTGCAAGAACTATATTTGGAGCCTAGGGTAGGTTTATTGAGCAAGATGGAGCAAGTGTATTCAGGAGGCAGATTTTGGAACACTTTCCATGTGTGCTGGCAAGAAGCAGTAGGAGCTTCTTTGGGTTTGCTTATGTGGCTAAGGTTACTGTCAGGATGGCAGGAATGAAGGGTACTAAGCCAATCAGAACACTGGATCCCAGAAGCTCTCTCCCAGATGGAATGCAGACTTCTCCTTTTGTTGATTGAGAGAGGGAGTGGCCTGTGACCACTTCTCTGTGCTCTAGTACCTGAGCTGGCCAGGGTCCCTACAAAAACTGTTTTTCCATTCATCCTAGGTTACAGCTAAGTCTGGAATTAGGTTGAAAGGTGAGGTCTCCTGGTCAAATGGAGCAGGGGGCAGGAAGGCCAAAGTGGTCAGAATTGGTCACTTTTAGCTAGCCCTAAGCCTTCTAGCTTGCCAGCATGCACAGGTATATTCTGGGAGGAGAGCCATCTCCTTGACGGTCTCTGAACTTCCTGGGGCTGGGCCCACCGCAGAGAATCCTGAGGGGTCCTTGGCAGCCTGTATGTCACTGGCCAGTGAGGGAGGCAGCATTCACCCCAGGGAATAAAGGAGGTTATGTAGCCACCATTGCTTTGGAGCAAGAGATTGCAGCCAGGCATTTTTGAATTCTATGGTTCTGGGGTAGCTAGACCACTGAATGTAAGGAACAGTAACAAGAGAGGCTCGTCCAGTGCCTTATCAATACACTTCAGCAGGACCTGCCACAACCAGAGGACAAACCTTGGACCACAACTAGAAACCGGGGACAGGCGGCCTTACAGGCAGATTTTACTGATGAGCAGAAACTTGTGCCCACCTTTCCCGGCAAGGACCTTCCTTCTGCTGAGGGCAGGTGCAGGGCAACTAAGTACTGGTCAAGAACGGTTGTGAAGGACATCCTGGGTGGTGGCAACAAGGCTGGGAGAGCAAGCCAGAGAATGGGAAGCTGACCTGGCCACTGCAATGAGGGAAGAGTCTAGACAGGTAGGTGAGGTCCAGGTATGAAGGGCCCCGAAGGATGCTTGAAGACGGAGTCAGGAGACCCACCCCTTCCTGTTCATCTGGCAGGTAGGTTCCCTCCTCCCGCTTCCAGCCTTGTCTGGGAGCAGAGGCCAGATGTGCAGGGTCTGACCCACTCCCTCCTGTCAGGCTTCTCCATGATGCTGGAGTCCAGCTGTGGGCAAAGGGAGACCGCTTCCACACGCTACCCCAGCCAGACATCCGGGTGCTTGCTTGGCTCCTCCCTCACCCGCCACGTCTGGTCAGCCCGTCCTGTCCGTTCTCCCTGTCAAGTCTACCTCAGGCCTCTCCCACGTTAAAAAAAACAAAAAAAACAAAAACGAGAAAAGAAAAGAAACCACAACTCCCAACCCTTTCCAGCCACCACCCCCTCCCTCTCTCTGTTTCACAAGCACCTGGAATGAGTCATCTCTACCACCCCGTCACTCCCCCACCCACTGCAACTAGCTTCTGCCCCATCTTGCCTCCAGTTCCCCCTCCGCTCTGACCACAATCACCCATGAATGAGCAGCCAAACCACTAAATGGGCTCTGCTTCTGCATCTTATTTAAACTCACTGTGGCACTGGACACTTGACCACTTTTTTTCAATTCCTATTGATACCTTACATATCATAAATCCACCCATTCCAACTGTACAGTGATTTTTAGTAACGTTAGTGAGTGGTGTAGCCATCAACATGAATCAGTTTCAGAACTTCTTCCCCCCAGTAAGATCCCTCATGCCCACATGCAGTTAATCCCCATTCCCACCTCCAGACTCCACTAATCTGCTTTCTCTATAGATCTGTCTTTCCTGGACACCTCACATAAATGGAGTCATACAATGTGTGACCACTCCCTTAGAGCACTTCTCTCGGGTTTCCATGGTGCCACCCTCTGCTGATTTTACCCCTCCCTCTCAGGCTGTTGCTTCTGTTTCCTCCTCTATCAGGTCCTTAACTGCTGTGGTTCTCTTCTCAGCCTAGCTGACTTCATTCACCCTTGAACATGATGACCCCCATGTCTGCACCTCCAGCCTAGACCCCCTTCCTGAGCTCCAGACACATACTGCACTGCCAACTACGGCTCAGTGGGGATGTCCGTGTTCAATCTCAAGTCTCTAGAACCAAGTTCAGTACCTACCACTCCAAGCCCGCTGCACCACCATCCACTCTGTCCCCCAACTGGAACCTAGGGCAGCCGTCATCCTTCACATCTTTCTCTCACTTCCACAACCAGTAAATCACCAATTCTGATATCACCTCCTAAATACCACATACACCAAATATAGGTATTTCCTCCACAGAAAACTTAAAAAGAAAAAAATTTTTTTTCTTCTGAGAAAAGAGTTTACTTGTATTTCAGTCCTTACAAAATCCCTCATATATTGCGTTATTCTCTCAACTGTTTCGAACCAAAAAGCACTTTTTGGAGAAAACACATTATCCTGAAATGACCTCAGTCAAGCTAGTTTTGGATGATTATAAGTAGTCCCTTGACAAAACCAGTAAACAAGGAGGCAAAGAAATTTACCACAGACTCGGTAATTATTTCTCACAATCCCAAGTATTACATGTAAACAGGCCTCTTCAAGATCACTTTAAATAGCAAAACGGTGTTGATTTTTTCAGGTTTGAAAATGGTACTGCAGTTATGTATGTATGTTTTTAAAGAGTCTTTTAGAAAAACACTGAAATATTTATAGATAACATTATAGAGCTAATATTTGTGTCAAAATTATATGGAAGGGGTTAGTGGGTAGAGTCTGACACAAAACAAGAGTGGCTACCAGTTCATAATTAAAGCTGGCTGATGCTATCCTGGATGCATTTCACTATGCTATCCTGTCTCCATTTATATACATTTGAAATTTTCTGTAACATTTTTAAAGCAATACAGTTTAAGTGGTGATTATGTAGATCACTAATATATATCTATGGGAGAAATGAAAAGAAACCTGTTTTAATGTTATACAAAAAGGTAATTATGCTTAGGTTAAAATTTCTAGTGATAGTATCACATACTGATTCAAAAAGTATTTTCTCTGCAACAACACAGATGAATCTCAAAAACATTATGCTGAACAGAGACCCAAGGGTACATACTCTATGATTCCATTCACATGAAATTTCAGAACTCACATAACTAATCTGTAGTGACAGAAAGTAGACAGTGATTGCCGGCTGGGGGCAGGGGAGACTGACTGTAAAAGGACACCTAAACACTTTTTGGGGTGATGGAAATGTTCTATGACTTAACTGGGTGGAGGTCACATGAGGGTATACGTTTGTCAAAGCTCACCAAACTTCACACTTAAAATGGGTGCATTTTAGTTTATGTAAGTTATTCCTTAATAAAGCTCATTTTTCAAAAGTGCTCTTTCTCGACTGAGAAAGAAGATGACGTGCTTTCAGAAATTATACTAGATGACTCAAAAAGTGGCTTTAATGGCGACAACTATATAGAAGTCAAAGATTCATGTAAAGAGGGACTTCCCTGGTGGCGCAGTGGTTAAGAATCTGCCTGCCGATGCAGGGGACACAGGTTCAAGCCCTGGTCCGGGAGGATCCCACACGCCGCAAAGCAGCTAAGCCCATGTGCCACAACTACTGAGCCTGTGCTCTAGAGCCCGCAAGCCACAACTACTGAAGCCCGCGCACCTAGAGCCCGTGCTCCACAAGAAAAGCCACCGCAATGAGAAGCCTGCGCACCGCAACAAAGAGAAGCCCCCACTCGCCACAACTAGAGAAAGCCTGCGCGCAGCAATGAAGACCCAACACAGCCAAAAATGAAATAAATAAAATAAATAAATTTAAAAAATAAAATATGTAACTAAATAAACTTATATGTGGACATCTGAATCATGCATCTCTAAAAATATTTATCAATACATTTTAGTTGCAAAAATAGCCACAAAACACCTGGAGTGACCTTATTGTGAAAACAGATGATTGACTGTCTTATATTTGGAGCTGCCATATCTTCAGGCACACCCCTCACTTTGCTCTGTCCCCACAGCCACCAACAGGTCTAGTAAGGTCAGCTGTCCCTTCCCAGTGCTCCAGGGGCCCTTATCACACTGAACTGTCATCTGTTGACAAACGTCTGTTGGCATTTCTCTCTCCACTACTGGAGTGGGAACTCGGTCTGATTCATTCTGCTGTCTCAATGCTATAGAGGAGGCATCAGGAGTGTTTGTTGGAAGAAGGGAAGAAAAGGTGGAAAAACAGCAGGTCCGGCCTGGCCTGTGCCAGCGGCTAGCAAGGGCACTCCCCTTCTCTGCCTGCAGCGAAGCACTTACAGTATCCCTGCCACCTCCCTGAAGAAGGGACATCTGGAGTCCAGCTCTCCTGCCTCAACATCTGGGTCCCATTAGAGGCGTCCATCAGCAAAAGGGAAGCAGAGAGAGCAGAGTCCCGGCCTGGTTTCCCCCTGAGGGACAGAAAACATGAGGCTCTGGAGCGGCTGAGAGTACCTCCCAGGTGTGCAAGAGAATAAGACAGAAAAAGTGTGAGGCCCAATGACTAAGGTGGAGCCAATGGATGGATACTGGGGACGAGAGCTCAAAAGACAAGACCGCAGGTTGTGGGATGGAGTTCAAAGTGCACTAAGGTGAATGCTTATTAAGTACCAGCTGTATGCTTAGGGGCAGGCTGGCTGACTCAAACGCTTGAGAAGGGCTGGTCAGACATCTAACATAAGAAACTACTGAGTAAAAATTTTTTAAAGTTTAAAGAAAAGGGATAAAGTTTCATGCGTGGATCAGATTTGATGCTGCAAGTCTATAAATCTGCCTACCTTCAACTGTGGAAGGGGCTTCACTAAGCTATATTTTTATACCTTCTATATTCACTTGAGGTCATTACAAGGAACAATGAAAGCTGTGTCGGCATTTGCTGTTAATCTGCTGAGAACATTCTCCACTATTTCAATCAAATAAGTGTCCACTTGAGAAACTTCTTTTATAATTTAAAGCCAGGAAAATTTTTCTCCCCCAAGGAATCAATTATCAGAATAGAAAGGGTTTTTGCTTTGGCTACCAGGAAGCTCAGCCAACATTCGATTCTCAATCACAGCCGCCATGTTAACCCATATTAACCAAATTACATTCCTCCTTCGGATAACAGCATATCCCATTTCTACAGTACAATATTTTTGCCTTTTAAGAAATGTTTAGAGTACTTAAAAGACTAAGAAAGAAGACGTTTGTGATGGGCACAGTGATGTGCCACTCAGATTCCCCTTCAAGGAAGCACTTGTTTCCGGGAAACCTGTCAGCTCCCTAAGACCACCGTGGCTGCAGACAGCTGTCTGGCCGAGGCTGTGCTCTTCCCAAGACAGCCCACATTCAATGGCTGATTGAGGTGCTGCAACAGAGCTCCCTGGGGGGCTGGCTGAGGCTGTCACCAGGCCTGAATCACAGCTTAACTTCTCCCTGCATCCCCTCCTGTTTCCTTCCCTCCCTTCCACAGTGTTGATCCCAAGGGCGCTCCCTAAAAAATGTTCTGCACACTAACCTCTGTCACAAAGCCTGCTTCCCAAAGAACCCAACCTGTAACAGTATTTAACCAAATAATTGAAAATAGAAAACACATCAGCTATGGGTATTAAGGAAGGGGTAAGAAAACACAATAAAACGTTCATACATACATGGAAGGCAACATAGCATGGACCCTGGATGGGTTTGCCACCTCTTAGCTATGTGTTCACGAGTATGTATGCCTCTTAATCTCTCCATGTCTCAATTTTTTTTCTGTGAAATGGGGATAATGAGAGAACTTATCTCAGTGCTGTAATGAAGAGTAAATGAGCCAATGGGGGTAAAGCAGTTATACTACATACCAAGTGCTGTTCTAAGTGTCTGCTAAATAAACACCTGTGGGGTCAGGCCCACAAGGCCAAAGGGGCAACTCGGCTGGGACTCCCCCCCAAACTCCAGGTACAGGTACTGGCGTAGCCGGAGCATGCTGAAGCATGAGTGTTGACAGAAATAGGCCCAAGCCGGGCTAGCTTTGGTGATGTCATCTGTGTGGGTCTTGCGTGGGTGCTGGGCTGCTCCCTCCCAGCCAGCGCAGCTGCAGGCACTGCCAGTAACACCCACGTACCCATATATATGCTGAGCTGGGGGAAGCCCATACCAGTCACATCCTCTGCGCACCCTGCTTTCCCTGAACCTACTTTGGTGGAGGGAGGCACCTGAGGCCTGAGATGCTGGCTCAGAAGTCCCAGAAAGAAAATGGGGCCCTGTTTCCTGATTACGAGCCTGGCAGCAGACTGAAAATTTGAGATCCTATTGGCAGGGATTTCTGGAGCCCCCGGAGGCCCGGACCCAGAGGCAAAAGGAAAAGCAAAAGCAAAAGCAAGGAAGCATGGGCTACGTGTCGGGAAGCTCTCAGAAAATGGAAAAATGGAGATTTTTAAAAAGCATCACCACCCACAGGCTGCCCAAGTTGGCCCAAGGAGTAAATGAGGGCTGCAGCACTTAGGAGGCCTCCTGGAAAAACGGATTAGATCAGATAAGCAGGGAGGGGCCCAGTCAGCCCCAACCTGTCTTCCTGACCTCATCACCTCCCGTGTTCCCTCTCATTTGGTAAACTCTAGCCTTCTTTCTATTCCTAAACTTACTAAGCTCTTTCTGGTCTCAGGGCCTTTGTACATGCTGTTACCTCTGCCTGGAAAGTACTTTCCTCCAACCCACCTCTAATAATTCACCCAGCCATCTCCTCACATCCTTTAGGCCTCTGCTGATATCTTCCTTGTCTACTAGATCTCAAGTAAGTCTCCCTAATGTTTTAACTCATAGCGCTCTGTTCTTTTTCTCCATAGCCTCCATCATAATTGTCCCTACATAACAAAGTGTTTGTCTAATGTCTGTGAATTCCCGGGGCGCTGGTGCTGAGTTTCTCTTGTTCTCCTGACTCATGGTTCCGACACCTAGCACAGAGCTCAAGGCCGTAGACAGGGGCAAGCACCACTTCAAGCCCCAGCAAGCCTAAGCCACACGCTGTGAGCACTCAAGTTCTGCGCTCAGGTTTCCTGAGCCCAGGGTCAGCCACTCCCAGAGCCAGCCACGCCCAGGGCCTCCCCTCACCCTTGGTGATTAGCCAGCTAGCCTCCGTGTCCACTGTCCACTGACCACCAGCACCTACTGAAGCCAGTGGCTTTCCTGTGAGGCAGAAAATGCATGGCGTCAGACAGATTTGGGTTCAAATCCCCACTTGTTAGTTATGTGGCCTTGGGGCAAGCTGTAGAACTTCTCTGAATCTCAGTTTCTCATCAGTAAATTGGGAACAATCATCCCTGATTAGAGTAATTATGAGGATCAGGTGTGACATGTTGTAAACCTTGTAATGCTGGGCCGGGCATTGGGTCAACTTTCATTCCCTCCCTCCTACTTTAAAGGCCTGTCACTAGGTGGCAGTCCATCACAGCCACTCCACCTCCCCTTGGGTGGCTGAAGCCTACGAGCACAACACCTCAACTGCAGGCTGAATTCTCGGCTCCTTGGGGGCTGCACTTGAGGGGAGCAAAACACACACACACACGCTACCACTACAGCAAGACAAAGTCAGAGGTAGCCCCGGACACTAGTCACCATCCAGCTGGGTGGACTGCCCGAGCACACACTTATAGGTACTCACACATTCCTGGAAGCCTGGATCTTTCTCTAGCATCAGCTGGGTGCTCTGCTAAGCCTCTTACCTCTGACGTGCAGTACGTTGTCCTGCTCTGTCTGGCTCTGCCTGGCTCAACATCCGTCAGACAGGCTCCACTGTGACCGCAGGTGTCTTTAGTTTGGGCGGTGTTCCGTGACAGGGGCAGCTAGATTGCAGGGGTGAGTCTAGGGAGTGGCTGCTGGAAGACAAAGAGTGGGAATTATTCAAATAACCAACAAAAGGCCTTGTGGCTGGAGAATGGAGTGAAGGGGAGGTGGTGAGAGATGAAATGGGTGAGAAAGGGGCCAGACCACGTACGACCTGCTGGGCCAGGTAGGGAGAGTGGATTTTGTGTGCCATGGGAAGTTATGAATGGTTTGAGGCTGGAGATCGGGAATCATGATTTAATTTCATTTTAAAGACTAGAGCATAGAGAACAGATGCAGGCAAGACCAAGGAGGCTAAAGAGTCTGGATGAGAGAAGATGGGCCTTGAGCTCGTGGGTGGAGCGGAGATATCCGAAGGTAGAGTGAACTGGACTTGATAGATTGCTGTGGGGTTCAGGCAGAGAGAGGAATCAAGGGTATCTCCAATGGTTTTGGCCCAAGCATCTTAGAAACGTTTAATGCCACGTTCTGAGAATGTGAAGGCTATGGGAGAAGCAATTTGAAGAGGGAGGTGAGATGTCTGCGTTACGTGGGGACGTGGAGCAGGTAGTTGGATGCGGGGGAGATACAGCTTTGGCACTAGGGTGCCTGGGTTTGGCGGAGGAGGGGGGACGGGGGTGCTGACGCCATGGGAAGGGTCAGGTCGCCTAGGGAACTGACTCAGGACCCACCGCAGAGGAAGAGAAGCTTCTGGAGGTCGAAAGGCAGCGGCCAGAGAGGGAGGAGGAAAACAAGGGGAGTCGGGCCGGGAAAACCAAAGCTCCGGAGAGCATCTGCAGGAGGGGCGCAGTGAGGTAGGGCCTGAGCCCGCGTCCTGCCGCGGGGAGACGCAGCGTGGGGTGCGGAGGACACTGGTCCAGGCAAGGGACAGAGGCGAAGACCACTGGAGGGCTTGCAGTGGATGCTCAGGCCTGGGGGACTACTCCGAATAACGGGACGCCCCGAAGGCCACACTGGCCACTGGGCCGGGACAAACGTGGGTCCAACAATCGTAGGAGCTGCCCGCGGGCCGGCCCTGGGCGGCCAGAAGGGAGAGACTGGACAGGCCGGCTGTCCATCAGAGCCTGCCGACCAATCCGCAGGAGGCCCCGCCCCCGCCCACCCCGGAGAGGGAGCGCGGAGGACCCGCCTCCGCCGGCGCCGCCGCCGCCGCGGGTGTGAGGCGAAGCGGCCTGGCCTGGTTCCCTCCTCCGGGCAGCCCGCCCAGGTACTGGGTTTGGCTGGCGGGCCCGGGGGGCGCTCCGCACCCTCACCTCTCCTCCCGGTCGCTGCGCGGGCGGCGCTCCGGAAGCGGGCTTGAGGGAACTGCTGCGGCCGGGCCTGTGCGGGACAGTGGGCTGGGCAGCCGGCTGTGCGTGTGCGACTGACGGCCGGGCCGGCGCGAGGCTGCCGCGCGTGACGGGGCCGGCCGTGGCCACCAGGCTGTGTCCGGGGCCGCGTGAGGTAGCTCTGCGGGACGGAGGGACTGGCATGTCGACCGCGGACGGCGCGCGCGCCCCCCGCCGGGGCCCGTCCGGGGGTCGCGGGGCGCAGGCGCGGTGGCGGGCGGCGGGCGGGGGTCCTCCCCACGGGCGCGCGGGCGCCTTTGTTCCAGGCGCGCGGGCCGAGGCGGGGCCTGCAGGGCCGCCCCGCCCCCCGCTCAGGCCCCGCCCCGTCTCCGCCCGCAGGAGCCGCCGCCGGGGTCTGCTCGCCCGCCGCCTCCGCCGCCGCCGCCGCCGCCGCCGCCAGCTCGCTCCCGGCGGGCCTGCGCCGCCGCCGCCTGTGCCGCCCCCAGCGCCGGAGCCATGGCGGGCGCCGCGTCCCCCTGCGCCAACGGCTGCGGGCCCGGCGCGCCCTCGGACGCCGAGGTGCTGCACCTCTGCCGCAGCCTCGAGGTGGGCACCGTCATGACTTTGTTCTACTCCAAGAAGTCGCAGCGGCCCGAGCGGAAGACCTTCCAGGTCAAGCTGGAGACGCGGCAGATCACGTGGAGCCGTGGCGCCGACAAGATCGAGGGGGCCAGTAAGTGCGACCCCACTCCCTGGGGCCCGCCGCGCGCGCGGGGGCGGCGGGGGTCTGCGCCCGGCTCCCGCGCGCCCCGGGCCGCCGATGGAGAGAGACTTGGGCAAACTTTCGGGCTTTCCCCCCACGCCCTGTGGGCCCCGCCCCCGCCTCGGCCCGGGTGGTCACCGGGGGCGGGGGGCATCCGGGTCCTCAGTCACCTGACAGGACACCCCTTCCCCCAGCAGGGGGGGAGTGTTCCAGGCTCTTTGCCCAGAGGCCTAAAAATCCTAGCGGGTTGGAGACCAGCGAGGCCGGCGTCTGGTCCCCCACAGCCCGGGAGCGGTGTCGGCCGAGGCGACGGGAGCCGAGGCAGCGTGCCCCCCGCCAGCCCCAGAACTGGGGCCGGAGCAGATGCGCGCCCTTTCTCCAAAAAGAGCAGTCTCCGCGAAACTCTGGGCCTCCCGGCTGGGCTCATACTTAGAACGGAACCTTTGGGTTCCCTGAGTAGAACTTAGGCAGTTGTTACGGGAGGGCTGGTTTTGGAGCGGAACCGGGCCTACGCATCTCCGTCACGGGGAGAGGGAGGAAGGTGGTCCCGTTTGGTTTGGAAAAGCCTGAGGGGAGGCAGTGGCTGCTTTTTCCCGCCGCTTCTTTTGTCCTGAAGTTGAATTTAGGAGGTCTGTGTGCGTGGGCAGACACCCAAAGCCGGGGCACGGAGAGGGGCCAGGCTCCCCTTGTCCTTGGATGCACATTCTCAAGAGCTTGGCCCCCAGAAGGCCAGCCTTACTGCCGTGTGTCAGGTACTCTTCAAGAGCACGCAGCCAAATTGGGGTCTAGCCCTTTGTGTCCTGTGGCCTGTGTCCCGTAGCTGGAGGGAGCCAGGAGTGGCTACTCTTGATTTCCTGCCTCTTTGCCTTCCCAGGCCTGACCTTGGCTGCTTTTGCGAAGGAGGGAGGTGGGGGATTTTGAAAAACCCCAAATCCTTCAGCGTGTTATTCCACTGAGCGCGTGCTTGTGCTGTGGCCGGATGCGCCCCCAGCTCTGCTCTCCGTTCCCCCGCCTCCAAGTGTGAGGGGCGATGTGTCTGCAACCCCAGACTGTGGGTTGCTTCCTGCAAGGACCCCCAGAGACTGTTAGAGCCAGGTTCAGAATTAGGTCCATGTGAAGGAAGGGGGTTCAGGAAGTGACACCCCCAAGGGAAGGTCCCACAGACCTCCTTGGCTGTGGTGTACCTCCCTGTAGATGGCTGAGAAGATTGGGAGGAAGGAAGGTCTTACGGTGAGGCAGCCATCCTCAACTCCAGACTCCAGATCTGACACAGCTGCCGAACTTCCACACGGCAGCCGCCGAACTTCCACACGGCAGCCGCCTTCCTCGGTGCCCCCATCGGCCCTGTCAGCCACTGGGAGAGAATTTTAGTGATTTGAGAGACTGGATTCCAAAGTGGAGGAAGGACAGACACTGCAGAGAGCTGGGATGGTCCTGGGAACGTCACCCAGGCATCAGACTCCAGGCGCAGCCCCTTCCATGTTGCTGTGGTGCTCTGTGTGCTCTCCTGAATTGGTAGCACGGGCTGGAGGTTCCCAGATAGACTTCTCCTGGGTAACAGGCTGCATTTCAAACCGTGCACGTGACCAGCAGGCAGTAAGTGCAGCACAGTGGTTGAAGGCAAGGTTGGATTTGAAGCCCGTGTATATTAGTTGTGTATCCCCTGCAGCTAGCTACTTCTCTGAGCTTTAGTTTCCTCATCTGTGAAGTGGGAGTAATAACACATCCACTATATTTGGTTGCTCTGGGGGTTAAATGAGAAGATTAATGTAAAACAGCACAGTGCCTGACGCATTGTAAATGTTTAATAAATGTAAGCCGTTATTAATGGTACCAATAATAGAGTATGACTGCTCTCCTGGACTGGGACTGTGTGGCTGCAGGAGAGCGTGAGGGTGTCGGAAGGGAGGAGGATGGGGCCCCAGTTCCCATTTCACTTAGATCACTACCCGGAGATGGGAGGGTATGGTTTTGTTTTGCCCTGACCCAACTAGTCAGCTACCCACCTATCAGTAGAACAGTGAATAGAGTAAGTATAAGGAGACGTGCACATCTGACTCATGGGTGGGTAACTTTCTCGTTTGTAAGTTGGGGCCTGTACAGAAGGCATGGGTGTGGAGAGGCAAGAGGCTAGTCCACGATGTCTCAGGTGTTTGGGGATGGAGGCAGGAATGCGGAGGACCTGATGACCCCAGCCCCCAAGGGTGGCTCAGCCAGAGAGGTACAAATTCAGTGATCTCATCAGTTAGCTGGGATTTGAGAGGCCTGGAGCGTGGGCAAAGGATGTAGAAGGGACCCTGGCCCTTTGATTTTGGAGGCCCGGATTGAAGGATTCCAGGTGAGAAGGCTAGTGGACACTCGTGTGGAGTTCAGACCTTGCAAACAGCCTCAGGCTGAAGCTGTCCCATTGCTGCCTATTCATGGGTGCACCTCATTGTTGGGTTCTGATCCCTGCAGCCCCTCTCTGTAGGTTCTGAGGAAGTTTAGACTGCCAGCAGGGCCCCTTGCCATCTGGCCTCTTGCCCAGGTGCCTCAGGTGTCTGGCCTTTTCCTGCTGACCCTGCCAGGGTACCACGCAGTGCCTGTAGCCTGGCCAAAGAGAGAGGGACACTTCTGGGACCCTCAGGGTGTCCGTGGCCCTGAGGAGAGACTGGGGTTCAATGAAAGTGCACGGCACTCGTGTAGAGCAGGGGTCCCCAACCCCCGGGCCATGGACTGGTACCAGTCCTCGGCCTGTCAGGAACCGGGCCGCACAGCAGGAGGTGAGCGGCGGGCGAGTGAGCGAAGCTTCATCTGCCGCTGCCCATCGCTCGCATTCCCGCCTGAAACGCCCCCCGTCAGTGGAAAAATTGTCTTCCTTGAAACCAGTCCCTGGTGCCAAAAAGGTTGGGAACCGCTGATGTACAGGACCTCATTCTGGCCTAACTCTGTGCCCTCTCACTTTATCCCACGCTTGTGAGACGGGGCTGGCAGGTGCTCACTTCTCCGGTGGGAGTTTGGCTTACAAGAGGGGTGGGGAAGTGCCTTGGTGCTGGTTGTCATGGTGGTGTGACAGGAACCAGGTCGACGCTGGGCTTTTTATGTTGCAGATACTGTCGACGCTGGGCTTTTTATGTTGCAGATACTGACTTAAATGAGCACAAAGCAGTTACAGACTTCCTGCTGAGTGCTACAGAGACTTTGCATCATGTTTTCTCTAAAGGGCCTGGAGTACCACCCCACTTTACAGATGAGGAAATAGAAATGTAGGGAGTGAATTGTGCTGCCATGTGACAGCCTCAGTTGGCTCTCCAGTCGGTGGCTGGCCGGCCAGTCCCAAAAGGACTGAGAGCCCCGGGGTTGTGCTGTGAGTGGTCTCAGGCCCCCGTTCCTGTGGTCTGCGTTGCTCCTCTGAGGAGAAGCCTTTGTGTTCAGACTGTTCCTTACAGACAGCCTCAGCCTCTCTCGGCTCTGGCTCTACACTTTTCCCTCTGGTGCCTTCTGCGATGAGAGGTTCAGTCAGGGGTCATTGTGGGTACAGTGGCTCAGGCTCCATGGTGGGCTCTGAGTGCCAGCCAAGCGTATCTATGGGGACTTTTGCAGCCCCAGCCTTTCGTCTTTGATTCTTCCGTTGACACCCTCCTAGACGCCAGGCTTTCTCAGGTGGTGAATGAAAACAGGCCCTTGCCCTCAGGGAAACTAAAGGGGACAATGGAATGGTACCTTTGATGCCAGGGGTGGGGGGTGGCAGAAGAAAGCACACCGCCTGGACAAGGCAGTCAGGCTCACAGGGTAGGTGACTTTGGTACCAGCTGTCTGAGGCCTGACCCCTGTGGCTGTCAGACTGCTGAGGAGACAGACCACAGGGCCAGCTCTGAAGGCTGGGCCCAAGGTGCCCGAGGAGGGCAGGCCTGTATCACTGGGGATTTTCTTTGTGCTGGCTGGTTGCTCCCGGTGGGAGAGGGGTAAGAGCACGTGTCCGGATCTCCAGAGCTAGCCATCCTCGCCTGTGCGTTTCCTGTCTGACTAGTTTTTCCAGGGGAAGTCAGACCTCTTAGTGTTTCCTCAGCCCCCCAGGCTTGCCCTGATGTGTGGGTTTCCAGACCAGCACGGCCAGGCCCCCTGTCCAGCTGGGGCTTTTTCTTTCCTGTGAACCTAGGAAAGGGCCCTGCTTCACAGATGCCTGGAAGAGCTGAGCACAGCAGCGCTGGGGCCCCCAACACCTCCACCTTCTCTGTGTGTGTGCACGTGCCCACACAGACGTACGCAGATGCACAGGCTTGAGTTACCAGTTAGAGATCTTGGTCACTAGCTTGTTTTGGGTAGCCCCTTAGAATGAGGGGCATTTATTTGCTCAATAAATATTGTGTGAACACCTCTTACTTGCCCAGTGCTAGGCACTGAGGGTTCAAAAGATGGATAAGACTTGGTCGGTGCCATTGAGCGACTCCCAGACTCCTGGAAGAGACAGATTTGGGAACGCGTAATTATAACCCCGTGTGTTACGTACCATGATAGAGGTCCATACCGAGAGCTTCCTGAGTGCAGAGTAACGAGCTCTGCTCAGCAAGCAGGAGGTCAAGAGGAGAGAGCTGGGAAGGCTTCACACGGAAGGTGGCCAGGGAGCTGGGCCTTCCTGAGTGGTTGAGGAACTTGCCTGTGCCCTGGCTGAGGCCCTGGGGGTAGCTGTGCAGGGGTTGGGCTGGGGGTGGCGTAGGGAGGGCCATGGCCTGCTGTACCTCCTGGGTTGTGCTCTGTGCTATAGGCACAGCTGTCACCAGGGGCTGAAGCGGGACTGTCCTGTGTTTGTCTGGGAGAGGTGGAGGAGGGAGACCAGTGAGCCACTGCAGTTTGCAGGAGAGACCTGATGAGCACAGCACAGCCTCCTTGCGAGGCAGGCGGGAGGCGGCAGTGATGGAGGGGAGGGGAGGGGCTGGGTCTGGAGGGAGGAGGCACTGGAGCCAGAGTAGCTTAGCATTTGGGCTCTGAACTCTGACTGCCTAGGTTAAAATCCTGTTGTGCAGCTTACTTGCTCTGTGACCTTGAGCGTGTGACTTTATCTCTCTGGACTCCTTGTTTATAAAAGAGGGATAGATTACATTTTTCTCATAAGGGAGTTGTGAGGATTCGGAGAGAATCTGTAAGATGCTTCGCATAGAGTGTAGCACCGTGTAAGTGCTTCACGCATGGGAGCCCTGATGAGGAGGAAGGTGAAGATTAAGTTGCCCAGGAGGACCTGTTAGTGGAAGGGAGCAAATGTACCTGTGGTATTGAGGGGGGCTGGCCACCAAGCGCTTGATTCGGAGACAAGGAGTCCACCTAGCCTCTTTCTTGAAGCTCTCGGGAGCCCCTTTGTCATCAAGGCTGTTTCCTGCCGCTGACTTTTGCAGGGTGCCAGGGCAGTTGGCTGTGAGCAGCAGCTTTGGTATCATATGAAGATATCAGATTGGCCTATTTCTGAGAAATGCTACCTGAGCGCATTGGTGGGAGACCCCTGTCTTCCAGGAAGTGCTTTAACGCCAGCACGTCAGTGTGCTAGGGCCTGCCTTTGCCTCTCCCGTCACCATCCCAGCCGGCCTCCGTTAATTCAAGGCATCTCTTCCCACTCTGTGCCCTCTTCTCTGGGATGTGGCTTCAAGGAGGTCAGCGGTGGCTAAGTTGGAGGGAGGAAGTGAGGCCTAATGTAGCAAAGGCCTGATATTAGGGGATAGGAGACTTTTTCCCCCTCTCTGCTCCCTCTCTTAGAACTGCAGAAGTCAGTGGGGACTTTGGGGGGAGTCCCAGGAGAAGTGGAGGTGGGGCAGGAGGAGGGGAGTGTTCTGGAGCTCCTAGTAGAGTGCTTTGTTCAGAGAAGCATGGCGCCCGGGCTTCTCTGGGGGGAAGTCTTTGAGAGCAGCATGGTAACAGGTGATAAGACTCTAGGCGGAGCCCAGGGTGAGGAGTGGCCTCCAGCAGCTGTAGCCAGAATCAGTCAGATTTGGGTCTGAGTCTCAGCTCTTCCTGTGACCTTGGGTACAAGTCACTTTAACCTATCTCAAACTGCTCTTCAGCTGTAAAAATAATTTCTCCCTCATGGAGCAGTATATTAACAATGGTCAAATGAGATCCATATGAGAGTGAGAGATTTTATGTGAGAGCGCTCAGCACAGCATGTGGCACTCGCGGGTGCTTAACAACTATTTGTTTCCTTTGCTTTCACCGTAACTAACTACAGAGCTCCAGTTCTTCTGTCCACCATGAAGCTGGCTGCCGTGGCTGCTCTGACAGCCTGGGCTAGAAGTCTGTTTCCTACTTCTTTTCTTTGTTCCCTCCCTGAGTCTGTACACAGAGGTCGGGGGCAGGAGAAAAATTGGGTACTTGAATAGTGCGTTAGTTCATGGAGCATTTTCTCATCCATTATGTTGTTTGAGCTCCACCACAGCTCCAACTGAGGGGCGGGAATGCTAGGCTCTCCCTTGTAGATGAGGAAACCAAGGCCCCAAGGCTAAGGTGCCCCAGCAGGTTCATGGTAGTGCTGGGACCAGAGCCTGGAACTTCTGATTCTCACTGCAGTGTTCAGTTTATTCCTCCACTCTGGGGAAATGACGGTAAGGTGGGTGTTCTGCAGGACCAGAGTTGTTTTACTTTATGTGGACAGAGCTCTCTGATCTCTCCTCTGCCCTCTGGGCAGATGTGCTGGTCGACGCGCCCAGGCCCCCTTCCTGGTGCACTGGACTCAGAGCCTCCATCGGGACCCTCTGCTGCCCTCGGCTTGCCACAGCCCCCATTGAGATGCTTCTCTCCCTGCTGCGGGGGCGAAGGTAGCAGAAGAGCCTCGCCCTGACTTGCTCTTACTGGGCTATGGTGACAACCACGCTGAGCCTCTGCCAGGGCAGTGGGAGCCTGGGGCTCCGGGCTCTAGGTGGCCTGAGAAGGGCCTCTCCAGGACCCCGACGACAAGCTGAAGCACATGCCTTCGTCCACGTGTTCCTTCGTTCATCCCACATTTAGTGTGGTCTTAGCTCCTGTGTGCTAGGTACGCTGAACCAGACATGATGACTCCAGCCTCTGACTTGTTCACTGTGGCAGTAGATCTCTAGCGTATTGAGCTTTCCATATCACCATAGCTACTCTTTCCTTGAAGGAAAGAAAAAAAAAGCCCTGAAAACAGCTTTCTTGGGCCCTGTGGCACACTGAACAAGTGAGGTGCCACTTGTGCCTCCCTGGCTTTGGACTCTGGCATTTGCTGACGTGCCAAGCACTGTGGAGTCTAGCGGTAGACATAAAGGTTAAGGCACATACAGCCAGAAAGAAAAAACGACGACGGGGTCCAGGCGCGCTGAGAAGGAAACAAGCCGAGCTTGCTCTGTCGGTCTGGGGAGATGAGAGTGTGCTGCGCTCATCTCCATGGCTGACGGCAGCCGAGGCTTGGCTCTGCCGTAGGCCACGTGTGTGCACCGTGGCGAGCCACCCCGCTGTTTCCGGAGGGGGGCCTTGGCGGCTCTGGGTCTGCCCCCAGGGGCAGAGCCTGAACACGCCGGGCAGATTAGGCCGGAGGAGGATTTGGAGAAAGGAGGCCGGGGAGGAATTAGTTCCTCTGACTTGGGCACGGGGTACAGTGAGGGTGGCCCCGCTGTTGTGGCAGGTAGGCTGCAGCCCTTGTGGGTCAAGAGGCTGCCTTGGCTGGGGTCTCGGAAACAGGGAACTTTGTGTTCACACTCCGAGGTATCATAGCTGTACCCTTGCCTAATTGTATCTCTCCACCTTCACCCCAACACACATACCCCTGCTTGAGCTGCCCCGGAGCCACAGCTTCCTGCTGTCACCCCAGAGTTAGAGCCGCTCGTCACAGCTGGGTGTGCTGGGGCCTCCAGAGGGCGCGGAGACTGAGGCTGCCTCGAGAGAGTGCCCTCAGCCCTAGAGGAGAGGGAAGAAGTGTGAGAAGGAGGAGGTCCCTGGATACGTTGGGGCTGGGGAAGAGGCGGTGGGGACGGTGCAGGTGGTTGCTTTGGTGGAGGCTGAGGTTCCAGGAGATGCGGCTCGGAGAGTCTCCACTTGCATTCCTGCCTCAGTTCTTGATGGTCTCCCTCTCCTCCTTGTAAGACTAGTTCCTTCTGAGGAGGTGCTTGGCTTGCCTTTGAGAGGCTGCAGTGGCTGAGTGCCCAAGCACAAGTACTAGCTCTCTCCCCGACTTGTCACCTCTAGGAACCAAGCCCATCCTGGGGGAAGCAGGGAGGGCTCCTTTTTATAGCCCACATGTAATCTTTGTGTATAGGCTCTGCTGCTTCCTTCTGGGCCCTTCCCGGTGTTGGCCGGTGGCCCTGGCTTCAGCAAGACTCAGGATGCAGAATAAATGGGGCAGGGCTTTCTCCTGCAGGAGACTGGCATCTCCCTTGCTGAGCCAGGCCTGGCACAAAGCAGCCTGGAGTTAGGAAGCAAGAAAAGGAGGTGACCCAGTCCTTGATCCTGGGAAGCTTGTGATCTGGAACGTGCAGGAAACCATCAAAGCCCAGGGCCGGCAGGAGACAGTTGTGCCTAAAGTGCTGTTGGCTGAGCGCGGGGCTCCAGAGAGAATCAGCCTGCTACTGTGGGTCGCTCCCCCTGCTGGCTAGCAGGCTGGCATTGGCTAGAGGATCAAGGCATGGGCCCGGTGAGGAGTGGACGGTCTGACCAAAGCTCCAGGCCCTGGTGGCAGACATCTGACCAGACTGGTAAGGCATTGGGCCACGGAGAGTTGGACCGCTTGTTTGTGTGAGACCTAATTCTAACTCATCGGGGGTGGGCCATTCACATTGGGGTTGGCTTCCTGTTTTCTTGGACACCTGGGGACATGGCTGAGCTGAAATGTCCTGAGGGAAGTGGTTGTTTGAGGGGCTCCCCCCAGGTCCCAGTGTCCTTGGCCTGGCCTTGCCCTTGCAGGGGTAGGGCATTGACCATACTGGGATTCTGGCTGTGTAGCTGTGGGTGTGTGGTGGGTGAATGCAAACCCCATGGGATTGTGTGACTTCAGCCTCAGGCCCAGAGAGTGTGGGCCCGAGTTCATGGAGTGACTGACCCTAGGAAGGAGGGGAGGAGTTGGCCACAGGTCCCAAAGGCTTCTGCGCCTACTTGAGGGTAGGAGGTCAGCTGGGAAGTTGGGTAGCGACAGGGGCGGGGGGTGACAAGTCCCTCTCTGAGGCTCTGCAGACCACTTCCCCCTGTTTGTCCTCCGGTAGCTCTCCTGTTCTGACCCTAACACAGTAATTGAGTATAATGTGCCTGTGTTCGCCTGTCAGTTCCTAACTGGGGCTGGCCTTTCTTGGGAGCTCTTAGCATATCCAGCAAGGAGGTTAGAAAACATAGTATATATCGCTTTGTCAGGGATTACTCAGAGCCTCTTGAGGCCAGCAGTAAAATGCAGAGAGAGTCCCCTCCAGTGAGAACACCTGATGCCTAGACTGTTCCTTGAGGGTGTCCTGGTCCCTGGCCTGAGAACTGGCCCACACTGGAAGGGTGAGGCTCTGCAGGCAGGGGTGGGAGGCTAGCAGGCAGCTGTCTGTGCTACAGGAGGTGAGGCCAGGAGCTGTCTTAAGAGGGTGGAACCAGGGAATTAAAATCAGGAAGGGCAAGTCCCAAGGTAGCCACTCCTCTCAATAGAGGAGGTGATTTTGAAGAATCTGAGCTGGGCTTCCTGGGCAGGCAGGGAGTGGGTGTTCCCTATCACCTCGGAGTGAGGTCAGAGAGTAGGTCACATACTGGGGCCTTGGCTCCCCGGGAAGCAAAAGGAGGACAGGAGAGTGGTTTGGCTTGGGCTGGTGTTGCCCAAAGGGAGTGGCCCGCTGAGGAGAGGCTGGGCCAAGCAGCTCTAAACCCGGAGAGCAGGTGGGTGCACAGGAGAGGGCGTCTGAATGAGCAGGCCTGTGACTTACTGACCCTTGTCATTGTTTAGAACGTCTCCAACCTAATCAGGGTTGACTCTGTTGGGGGTTTGAGGGCTGGCCCCACATGTCCCCCAAAGAGGGAAGGGCCCATGGTGACAGTAACAGAAACCAAAGAGGCGGGGAGCCAGGGCCGGGGTGGTGAGACAGCATGGAGGTCAGCGAGCTCCACAGGGGAAGGTCTCTGCCATCCCCCTCCCACCTGTACCCCAACTTCAGCCCCTATCGCTCAGCCCCCAGCCGGAGGGCCCTATCATTTCCTTTCAGGGGAGGGCCCCAGATTTTTTCTTTTTTCTCCTAACACAGTCCGTTTCCTGCTAGGCACTGGGGCATTGACACCAACAGGCATGGTTCATGCCCTCAAGGAGCTTATGCTCCAGTGGAGAAGACAGTCAGTCAAATAGCCTTAAAATACACAGCGTTCCCACTCATCTAGGTACTAGGTAAATGTGGTTGTGAATGATACTAGAAAAGCCAGTAGGACTTGTTCAAGGATTAGATTGGAGGGGGTGAGAGAAAAGATGTAAAGCATGATTCTAAAGAGTCTAGTTTATGCACCTCTTTGGAGGTGATGCTGTTAGCGGACCCAAGAGGTGTGGCAAGAGGCCTCTTTTTGGTGAGGGGTTGATTTTGAGGCAAACAGGTGGAGACGGCAAGTAGACAGTTGGTTTGAAGGTTCTGAAGCTTATAGTCAAGGAGTAGGCTAGAGCTGTGTTTGTGAATTGCCTGCATGACACTGACTGGGGAGCAGGTAGAGCATCGGGAGAGGAGAGGCCCTTGGCATGGGCCTTGACGAAGGCCAGCGTGGGGATAGGTGGGGATAGACCTGGAGCCCAAGAAGAAGCAGGAAATCAGGAGAGGTTGTGAGGAGAAGTCGAGGGCAGAACTTCCAGCAGGAGGGAGGGTGTGGACAACGGTGTTGATTGCTCTAAGGGTCAGGGAAGAGGAGGCTAGAAAAGTGACTTATGCTCAGTACTCTGGTTCTCCAGGTGGCCTGAATGTACCATGAGGAGCGTTTCATTGGGCCTTTTGAGATCCTGGACACTCCGATAACCAGCCTTGCTGGGCCCTCATCCTCTTCCCTGTAGCGGGGGGCCTGGCAGACACAGGCCATCTACAAAGAACTCGGGCAGCACCAGCCTGCAGAGGGGGCAGAGGTCAGCCTGCACGGGACTGCCTGGGGGGTCATGTGGGCTCGGGCAGAGAAGCTGGGGCAAGCCCCCTGCTACACCTGCCCCCACTGTGGTGTTGATGGCCAGCGGAGGCCCACCTTCCCTCCCCTCTCATCCATGAAACTCTGAATGCCCTTTTCCCCAAACGCCCAGACTGCTGCATCGATTCCTTGGCTTCTGTGATCCCCCCTGGCAGACCTGGGCAGGCCAGTCCTCCAGACCTGCCTTCTGTGGACAGAGTGGTCCGAGACTTCCCAAGTCCAGCTCCTCACTTTCTCTGGCTCTCCGTGCCACAGACACCTCCCTGTTGTTCTCCTCTTTGCAGGACCTCATAGTTATCTGCTTCCCCATCTGTTTCCTCCACCGGGCAGGGGCTTTCTGGCTTTCTCAGGGGCAGGAACTCCAATGCCTTACTGATCTCTGTTTATCCAGGACCCACCCCAGGGCCTGAAGTGGAGTAGACAGACGTTTGAAAGTTTGATCCCAGTGATGGAATGAAAGAACAAGCCCAGTAGATAACTGCTCATCTCTCTCCCAGCTTTGAGTTCCTTGGGTGGGGCCTCCTTGCCCTTCCTTCCTTTGGGGCCAGGGCGTGCTGTTCCCACCTCTGAAATGGATGGGATTAATTTTGCATCTTAGGGAAGAGGGCTGCCTGCCTGAATGGTGTGAAGGCTTGCTGGGCTGCCCTGCTTTTTCTCTGCAAACCCAAGGTCAGGGTGGGGGCTGCTGTGGGGGCCGCTGCAGAGGGTCCCAGTTCTACATGAACTACCACGTGACCGTGACAAGACCCTTGGGAGCCTCCATTTCCTCATTGCTCCACAGAGGAGGTTCACCTAGAATCTAGACTCCAGATGATTCATGAACTGGCGAGGATCCTTTACAGCTGTGACCTGAAGCAGTTAGTATGTAGGAGTGCAGGGTTCCGTGTAGGAGGATCCCACAGATCCCCATCCAGCTGTCCAAATGGCCTTTTCCTGTTTATCAAGGTGGGAGAGGGTCCGGCTGCTCTTCTCGGTCAGGTGTTTGGGGAACGATGATGGACGAAACCCCAACCGGGAACAGATGCTGAGCTCTGCCCTGGGTGTGCCCTGTACTCCAGAGTTTGGCTAGGGCTTCCCTGTTGCATCTGGGAAGGGATTTAGTCCTCTCGCCCCTGCTGGTCTGGTTTGAAGGTGCTGCTGCACAGGATATGGGAAGGAGATAAACCCCAGCCTCACCTTCCCTTTGCTGCATGACCCTGTGACCCTGGGTCTCTGAGGCGGGATCTGTCCTTTGTAAAATGGAGGCTGAGAGCTCCCCACCCCTCCGCTCTCACCTTTCTCCCTGGGAGCTGCTCCGGACTGTTTCTGTTGGGCGGGGGTTGGGGGGACTCTCACTCTTCCTAGTCCTTGAGCAGTAGGTGGCTGGCATGGAAGCTGCTGGCCATCCCAGGCCCTGGCTCCTGCTGCATCAGACTCCTTTCCCGCCTGTGCCCAGGTTCCGTCTTGTCTCCTTTTTGGCCACCTCCATCCTTCTCCTTCCAAGCTGTGAGACTCTGTCAAAGCTGTATGTTCCTGGCCGATCCAGGCACCCTGAGGTACAGAGGCCTCTGGCTCCCTGTGTAGGGCAGCAGAGGTGCAGGGCTGGGAATCAGCTGGTTGGCAGTGCGCTTCCCTTTGTGGCTTCCTTTCTCCATCTCAGCATCCTCTGGGGGAGAAAGTTCAGCTCCATTTGTGCTCTCTCCTGCCCTGATGTGTAGTTTCTTTGGAGGGTGGTACAGGAGGGGGCTGACTTGCGGGATGGGGACTGGGAATGACCCATCTGTTTGGCCCAGGCTGTATGTGGAGAAGATGTGGTTGATGAGAGATCATTTCTGGGAAGATCTGTACAACTCTCCCGACCCCTGGGACCTGCTCTTTTGAATCTCCTGGTGGCCTTGGCTTAGAGCCAAGCAGGGTGTGGTGCTCAGAGAGCCCTGCCTCTTCTCTTTTGTTTTCCCCAAAGCACCATTAGCTTCGCATGGTTCCCACCGGCTACAGGAACCTGTGTACAGGAACCTCCCAGTGTTTTCAGATTACTCTGGCCCCCAGGGGCCGTGCCCGCCCCCGGCCCCCCCCCCCCAATCTGGTCCTTCTTTCTTGTCTCCACATGGTCACCCCACTGACCACTGCATTTGCATCTTTGTTGGAGCTCCTCAGCCTTTGTTGCCCCACGGCACCACCTCTTCCAGGAAGTCATCCCTGATACCATCTTTGAGCATCTGTGGCCTCTTAGATAATTAGCTCTGGAGTCTAACTCTCGTGTGTTCATTCCTGCTTCTAAGCACTCTGTAAGCATTTTGAAGCCTCCCCAGGGACCTGGGTTAGGGGAGTGGAGAGGAGGCAGATGTGGTTTCTTCCTTGTGGAACTCACAGGTCAGTGGCCTTGACACCAAGGAGGCAGCAGACGGTGTGACCAGAATGCGGAAGCACCAAGTATGCCACTGGACCAGGCCTGATGGAAACTTAAGTGAGAAGGTGGGCCTGGCACATGCAGAGGCTCAGAGGTAGGAGGAGCGCTGGGAGCGTATGTGGGGCTGGGGTCTCTGGATCTCATGGCTCTGACTGGACTTGGGCCCTTTTGAGGAGTGCTGGGCTTTGCCCACCTTCCTCCAGGACACGCTGCAGGGCTGGGCGTCCACAGCCCACTGTCAGGGGCAGTGAAAACCCCAGGGGAAGGGACCTGTCCAGATAACATTCACTTACCTCTTTCAAGCTTTCTAGATGTTTTTAAAAAAACTTTAGTATTTATCATGACTTACAGCTATTTTAAGTTGTAAAAAGTATTTACATGCATTTTTATACTGTTAGTTTCTTTTTTTTTTAGTTAATTTTTGGCTGCGTTGGGTCTTCGTTGCTGCGTGCGGTCTTCAGTAGTTGTGGCATGCGGGCTCAGTAATTGTGGCTCGCGGGCTCTAGAGCGCAGGCTCAGTAGTTGTGGCGCACGGGCGTAGTTGCTCCGCGGCATGTGGGATCTTCCCGGATCAGGGATCGAACCCATGTCCCCTGCACTGGCAGGCAGATTCTTAACCACTGCACCACCAGGGGAGTCCATATATGGTTAGTTTCTATTGCAGTTTCCACCAATTAATTTATACACTTAAAGGGAAGACTCTCTTAAGAGGAATATTTTGGCGAATGCATGTTTCATGTCCAGAAATTTGTGATATGTGCCATTTCCTTTTTTTGTGTGTGGTGGTGGTGGTGGTTTTCTTGCCCGTATCTTCATCATTAGGGGGTTTAATTTTCAGTATGTCCTCTTGTCTCTTTCTAGCAAAATCACTTTGCTGACTCTCTGTGTAGTTCTCTGTCTGCATGTGAAGGGTTTATGGCAGGCCCACCCCCACTAAGGCCTTCACTTTATCCACAGGCTACCTAAGAGCTGAGAGACTTGCCCGAGGCCCAAGCTGTATCCTTGGAAACAGGATTTGAAATGTGGTGTTTGTGATTTCAGATCTGTTAGCGGTCTCTTCTGGTGCCCCACCCTATGCAAGGTCGGGGTATGTGTAGTGCCGGCACGTGTTGGCTAGTAGGTAGGTGAGATGCTGTGACTGCAACAGGCCCGGTGCTGAGGCTCAGGAAGCAGCCTCTGGCTTAGAGCATGTCATGTCCATGTGCACTGATGTGAACTCGGAGGCTCCACGAGTCCCACTCTTCCCCCATGGTGCCCCATCCCTGTGAGACCCTTTTTGGAGCTGGGGAAATGGCTACTTGGGTTCTTTTCCTTTGGCCAAGGCAGCTGTGGGCCAGCTTTACCTCGCCTAGGTTTGGGTTTGTCCCCGGCAAAGCCCTGGCAGTGGCCACTGTTGTCTCCCCTGCTGCTGGCTCACGTAGGCCCGATGTCAATGGCACTAGGCACACAGGCAGGGGGCTTCAGACTTCACTGGGACTGGCGGCTCCTGGCAGGGCCCTTATGCAACCCAGTGAGGTAGGAGGAATCCCCAGTTTACTGATGGGGAAACTGAGGCCAAAAGAGTGCGGGACTGGGCTTCCCTGGTGACGGCAGTAGTTAAGAATCCGCCTGCCAATGCAGGGGACACGGGTTTGAGCCCTGGTCTGGAGGATCCCACATGCCGCGGAGCAACTAAGCCTGTGTGCCACAACTAATGAGCCCACGTGCCACAACTACTGAAGCCTGTGCGCCTACAGCCTGTGCTCCACAAGAGAGGCCACCACAATGAGAAGCCTGCGCACCACAACGAAGAGCAGCCCCCGCTTGCTGCAACTAGAAGAAAGCCCGCATGCAGCAACGAAGACCCAACGCAGCCAAAAATAAATAAATTTTTTTTAAAAAGAGCAGGACTGCCCAGGACCTCACAGCTAGAATTTAAGATCTGTGTGGTTCTCCTCTGCTGGGCCTGGGCAGCCTTCAGGAAGGGAATGGTCAGGGCAGGCTTCCTGAAGGAGTGGGAGGAGGCAGCCTGGCCTGTGAGAAGGTCCTCAGCCCTTAGGGCTGGCATGTGAGGCCAGTCCCTGGTCCAGGTGCAGTGGTCCCTCATTAGCCCAGAGCCTCTTGGGGAGGGCTAGTCTATTTCTTCATGAGAGTTTGTGGGCGATTAAATGCCAGGGACTGAGTCCCCCTCACCGCCCAGGCTTGTCACTGTCTGCCATGGCCTTGCTTGGAATGGTAATACCCATGCTGTTCCTGGGGGCCTCTGCGTGGGCCTTGGGGACCTGGTCCTTAGAGGAATGAGCCCTCCATGGCTCCTAATGGGCTGAGCTGGCTGGGTTGTGTCGATGGACCCCCCAGGCCCTCTAGGGTTTGGGTGAGCTTGGGGGTGGGCCTTTGTCATAAACGAAAGCCCTACTGCCTTCTGCTACACATCAGCCCAGCCTGGCTGCAGGCCCCTGGTTGTGGGATCCTGCCCTTGTCCTCAGAGAGTTCCCCCATCTCACTTCCCCATCTCCAGCCTAGCCAGGACCTCCCAGTACCACTGGCTTTACTTTTCCCATGTCCCTTGAATGTTATTCTCCGTGGTTCTATGTGGGAATGAGTGCTGGGTCGTGGGTTTCCTGCTCCTCTAAGCAGTTTTCCTCCCTCCCCCAAGCTCCCAAGTCCTGAGAGGGTCTCTCTTCCTGCCCTTCCTTCAGGTCTGACCCAGACCCTGCAGGGCAGAGGCCGTGCCTGTCCCAGGGGGTCTCCTTCCCTTGATGGCAGTCCCTGGGCAACCGGTCCTGGCTCTCAGGAAGAGGACCCTGCTGTATTTATTCTGGGAGGCGGGAGGGTGGGGCTGAGGTGGGAGGTCCCACAGGATGCAGCTTTTAAGAACCTGGTAGCGCCTCTCACCCTGGTGTCTTGTCCTTCCAGCCTGCGGTTGGCTTGATGGACTTGGAGGGCCTGAGGGCCGGGCTGACACCTCCAATGGGGAGAAGTACAAGGGGCCTTGTGTGGCCAGCAGGAGCCTGGGAGACTTGGGCTCCTGGCCCGCAGCTGTTGTGTGCCTACCTGGTCCCTGTTTTGGGTGGGAGCCTCTTGCTTCCGGCATGGTCTCACTGGAAATGTACTCAGGAGCACGGGGCAGGCCGCAGGGCACCTAGGACCCACTGGCAGTGGGTGTTGTGTGTACGTGTGTGTGCATACGCAGCACACGTGTGGGGTGCTGCAGGTGGCCTGGCAGCAGGCTTCAGACTGACCCTGCAGTTGCTTGCCGGGCGGTAGCCACATCGTGGACTAACTACCTCTGATGACTGGTGGGCAGCTGCGCGGAAGGGCCCAGGCTGTGGACCACACAGGCCTTGTCGGCCTGTATGCATGGTGTGTGTGAGGTCCTTTGCCTGTGTGAGAGGTGTGGGAGCGGGGTGACAGCAGCTCTGCACCGGAAAAGCATGCTGGTTTCTGTTTCAGAGGGCAAGGTTTGTGGTTATTCTGCAGTTTCTGATCTGGGCATTTCCTCTGTTCAGCTCCTCCTTCCATCTTTGGGAACCCTGTCTTCTCAGGCTGGGTCTTTGTGACCCAGTCTCCCTCCCCACCCCCCCTCTGTTTTTACCTGAGCATAACTCTTCATTTTAAAAACCACTCCCATTGTGCTACCCCTCCCCCCAGTGGTGTGCCTGCTTTTTCCGTTGTTTGTTCAGTCATTCAGCAAGCACTGGGTGGCCTTGCGGGGCCTGGGAGAGATTGAAGAACAAACACACACACAGTGCCCCAGGGTGTCAAGGGCGTGATTACTGCAGGAAGGCTCTTCCAGATTGGGTCTTTGGTGGGAGAGAGTGGAGTCTGGGAGGTAGACAGCCCCTGGCTAGGGACCAAGGTGAAATGGGGGACAGGAAACACGACAGTTCTTGCCCTCAGTCCAGCTTAGGTGGGATGGAGCAGAGAAGATGGGAGGGCAGAAGTGGCAGTAAATCACTGGAGCCCCATCACAGGGGGCCTTGAAGGCCGGAGAAGGAGTGGGTTCTCCATAGTGAGCAACCTCAAGAGGGATCAGAACAACGTCTTATACAGATTCGTAGGCTCAAGAAGGATGGCTGATTGGTGAGAACTGGGGGGCAGGACATCGGGGGCCCTCAGCTGGAGGACTAGGCCTGTGAGGGTTACTGAGGGCACGGGAGCAGGGCCCAGGGAGAACTGGCAGTGTTCTGGCAAGGGAGCTGGGCTTGGGGCTGGAAGCGATGCCACTGTTTGAGGTGGGATAGGTGGGGCACAGCTGTGGCTAGAGGGACAGGAAGAAGGCCTTGGGATTGGGCCTCTTAGAACATTCCAGCCGGGGTGCTGTGCGCTTCGGGCCAGGAGGGCTCTGGGGGGAGGTGGGCCAGGCAGCATGCTGGCAGCGCTCCTGGCTCCAGATCTTCCGGGCCAGTCTGGGTCGAGAGCATTTGAAGAGGCTGTAGAGCCAAGGGAGCACTCAGAGTCATTTCTGGCGGCTAAGCCAGGCTTCTCTCTTTTGACTTCCCTAAATCTGTCTCTTTATCTGGCTGGAAAGTCTGCCCTCTGTGCAGGGTCCCCGCCAGCACCCGGGGACAGTGTGAGTGTGCAGCCGGGCCCTCTCCAGGCCTGGGGTCACAACCTGTGTGCCTGCTCCGACTGCCTGTGCAGACCACAGACCACCGAAGATGACAGAGCCGAGGGAGCGGGAGGGAGGCTTGAATGAGTGCCCACCATGTGCCACCTACAGGACTGGGCGCTCTGGGCTGTTAGGACTTTTGAGCTTAGCAACACCTCCAGGTGCCGCAGTCTGTTACCTGCGTTCACAGAGGGAAGCAGTGGGGTCAGAGTGGTCACTGTGCTGAGGTCGCGCAGCTAAGGTGAGGTGGAGCCAGGAGTCTAGTCCCAGCAGGCCCATACCAGGTCCCACACTGGTCTTTTATGCCACCCTGCCTTCTAGAGAAATTCAGTCAAGCTCTTTGCTCTAGAGATAGTAAAACCGAGATGGAGGGAAGTTAAATGAGTCACTCAGTGTCGTCTCTGAGTTAGTGGCTGAGGCAGTTCATCTGCTGCTCTGACCTGGGTGCTTCCCCAGTCTATGCCGTGAGGCCAGAATGGGAGCCATCCATGGGCAGCTGCTGCTCTTGCTGGGACTTGCTCAGGGATATTTAGGGGGTGGGCCATCAGGCTGCACCAGTTCTCTTGGCCCAATCCCTACTTCCTCCTGTGGACCCTGAAACCCATTTGGGCCTGCCCAGCCCCAGGCCTGCCCTTGGGACTTTACGATTCAGTTTGTGTACTTTTGTGTCAGGAAATGGTCCTCACAGAACAGCCGTGGGTCCCCATTTCTCTTTGTAGAGTCCAGCTCTTTCCCAGGTTAGAGTGACCCGCCTGTATTGTCAGCGAGGGAAGGTACACGGGACGGAGATTCCTGTGTCCGCAGACGCTCAGCTTTTAGCAGAGCTCTGTCCTTAGACTCAGCCTAGTTCTCTTCTGTCCCCCAGTAGGACTGAGTGGTCTTGACTCTGCCCCTCTTCCCGGGGTTGGGGGGGTTTCTCTTTGTGGTCCTCCATGAGGAGAGTGTGGGAATGAGTGGGGAGACCAGGCTGCCCTCGTTTCAGTGCTGACCCTGAGAGACCTCAGCCTGACCTTGACCTCTTCCCTGCCTTCCTAGTTGACATTCGAGAAATCAAGGAGATCCGCCCGGGGAAGACCTCACGGGACTTCGATCGCTACCAAGAGGATCCTGCTTTTCGACCGGACCAGTCGCACTGCTTTGTCATCCTGTATGGAATGGAATTCCGCCTGAAGACCCTGAGCCTACAAGGTGGGAGCTGAGGAGGTGGAGGAGGTGGAAGAGTTAAGGGGAACAGCCCCTGGCCCCAGGCTCAGCTCTTTACCCCTTGCTCATAGCTACGTCTGAGGACGAAGTGAACATGTGGATCAAGGGCCTGACTTGGCTGATGGAGGATACGTTGCAGGCGGCCACACCCTTGCAGATTGAGAGGTAAGAACCCCCCAAGACGTGGTTAGGGTTGGGGCGTCGGGCTCTAGGGAGCAGGGCAGGGACTCAGGCCTCTGTGCCCAGAGCCTGCCTGCTGGTCTCCTCCCTAAGCCTGGGCCTCACTTCGGGCTTCTCTCCCTCCAGGTGGCTGCGGAAGCAGTTCTACTCAGTGGACCGGAATCGTGAGGATCGGTGGGTCCTGCGCTGTGGCTCTAGCCCAGCAGGGTGGGTTGGGACCGCCAGAGCAATAGCCCACCTTCAGGCAGCTGCCTGGAGAACCGGAGGACCTGCCTCAAGCAGGGTGGGCTGGCGGTTCTGGCACAAGGAGCTTCCTGCAGAAAGCCCCCTGATGGCCTTGTGCGAGCTGGCGGGAGAGGCCAGGGACAATAAGCCACGTGCCCTGCCACTGTGGGCAGAGACAGGCGGTGCAGAACTGGCTCTGGATGTCCTGTAGTGTAGGGGGGGCGGTGCTTTGAAGCTCACGGCTTTGAGGCCATGGTATGACTACCAGAGGGGCTACAGAGAGGTGCAGGACAAAAGCTGGGTGATGGATGAGAAGGACCGTTGACTGGGAGAGAGGTGGACACCACGGAGGGTGTTGAAGAGAAGCATGATGTGACCCGGGTTCAGTTGCACAGAACTGCTAGCTGTGCTTGGAGAGTCCAGGGCAGGTGGAGTGGAGAACTCAGGGAGCAACTCTAACGCTCTGGGTGAAGAAGACTGGGTCAGGGTGGGGTATTAGGAAGGGGTTGGATTTTGGCTGGGCTGTATTTTGAAGGTAGAGCCCAATAGCATTTCCTAACTGATTTTGGGGTGAGAGAGAGAGAGAGTTGAGGTTTATGGTAAAAAGCTTTTTGGCGTGAGCATCTGGAAAGGTGGACTTGCCATTGACTGAGATGGGGAAGGCCGTGGGAGGTGCAGATTTGAGTGGGTGAAGTCCTGTGATGCCCTTAGATGTTCAGGTAGAGATGTTGAGCAGGCAGGTGCGTAGAACGAGTTCAGGGGAGAAGTCAGGCTGGAGCTGGTACCTGAGGAGCACATAGGTGATTTGGAAGGCCACGAGGCTGGAGATGCCTGGGGGTAACCTTGGCAAGAAGAGAGAAGGAGGCTGGTGGCTGATCCCAGGCCCATGCTGCTCAACACTGGGGACTGGGGAGGTGAGGAGAGGAGCCAGCCAAGGGAAGTGGCTGCTCGAGAGTTAAGAGGAAAACCGGAGGGTGTAGAGCCCCGGAAGCCCAGGGAAGAGCGGGGTGGTCAGCTGTGCCAGGCCTTGTCACGTGTGGGGATGACTGAGAGGTGCTCCTTGGACTTGACAGCACAGAGGTCGTTGGTGACCTTGAGGCAGGCAGTGGACAGTGGGGATGGGGTTCAGAAAATAAAAGGAGCCTGGGTCTCTCCTTTAAGGCACTGCTGTGAAGAGGAACAGAGAAGGGGCAGTGGCTGGAGAAGAAGCAGGGCAGACAGGTGTTTTGGGGGGAGTGGTAACAATCTGCGTGTAATGCTGATGGCAAGGAGTCCACAGAAGGAAAGCTTGATGACGCAGCAAGTTTCCTAACCTGCCCAGTGAGGACCCTGACGGCCCCACCCTGGGTGACTGAGACCAGGCAAGCGCTTGCTGAACAGCACTGGCTGATAGACAGCAGGACCGCCCAGGGCAGGGCTGGACCCCTCTGGGAGTTTTGGTGCTGCCTGCCAGGCCCTTGGGCAAGAGAAGGAGGGGTGCCCACATTCCCCTCCCTGCCACCACCTCCCAGGAAAGAAGGCCTCCCTCTCCCAATTGTTTTCATCCTGTTGCCAGGCACAGCGTCGTCCTCTGTGCCATTCTTGGGCAGGGGTGCTTCCCTATCAGACCTCGGGAGTGTGCCCCATTGCCAGCAGTGGTATTGGGCTGAGAAGGATCTTCCCCCTCCTCCCCTCGGAGGCCCCGACTCCCAGGGGCAGTGGGCGGGAGTCCTGTGAGCTGCCTGCCCCTCTCGGGGAGTTTGAGAGTGAGGTGGAAGGAGCCTGGAGGCCCCACAGTAGTGGCTGCTTCTCTCTGTCCCTGGGAGAGCTGAGGGCCCAGACGTGTGGGCTGAGCGGTACTGGTGGGAGGGCGGCCCGAAGATGGGCTCCCCTTTCCCCGTCCTGACCCACTTTACTGAGCCTGGTGACCCCTCCTTGCCAGAATCCTAGACTTTCCTTTGCTCAGCTGAGGAGACCGAGGCCCAGAGAAAGGACGGGACCTCCCTTGGTTACCCCATGGTTCTGAGCCAGCCTCACCGTCAGGACTGCAAGTCCCAGAGTAGTGTTGTTTACCTGTTCAGCCCCAGGTGGACTCAGCCCACAGGTCAGAAGTCGTGAGAGGTGGGGTGAGGCCACGGGCGATGTCCTTGTTTCCTCAGTATATCAGCCAAGGACCTGAAGAACATGCTGTCCCAGGTCAACTACCGGGTCCCCAACATGCGCTTCCTCCGAGAGCGGCTGACGGTAAGGGCCGGTGGGCCGTCTGCAGGCAGGTGGGGAGGCCGGCTGCCCCAAGCCCTGCGGGAGGCCTGACGGGAAGTCCCGCTCTGCCTCGCAGGACCTGGAGCAGCGCACCAGCGACATCACCTACGGGCAGTTTGCTCAGCTGTACCGCAGCCTCATGTACAGCGCCCAGAAGACGGTGCATGAGCCACCTGCCCCCACCGCCCCTGCCCTGCTCTCCCGCCCCAGCCCCGCTTGCCTCAGCCCTGCTGCCCTGCTTGGGGGCGATTAGGTGCCATTTCTCCAGCTCTTCTCCTCGTGAGGCCTGCCCCTTTCTGTTGCCCCAGACTTTCTTCCTGAGAGCCCCTTCCCCACGTGGCCTCCCAGGGGCTCTCGTGCTGACCTGGTTCTGTCTCCTGCAGATGGACCTCCCCTTCCTGGAAGCCAGTGCCCTGAGGTTTGGTTTGAAGTGGGGAGGTGTGGTTCTCCCCGGGCCCCTTCGTCCCTCCCCTGGTTGATTCCCGATGCAGGTGGGAGGCAGCGGGAGCAGGGGAGCCCTGCTGGCCCATTCCGGGCGGCTGTGCTGGCCGGGAGCTGGGCCCTGCCTTCCCAGGGGCCCCTCATTGTCTGTGGCCCACGCTAGCCAGCCGGCCGCCAGGCATTTCCCTTCTCTCCCGCAGGGCGGGGGAGCGGCCGGAGCTCTGCCGGGTGTCCCTTCCTGAGTTCCAGCAGTTCCTTCTCGAGTACCAGGGGGTAGGACTGGGCTGGGGTTGGGCCAGGGTGCCGGCTGAGGGGGGCTGGGCTCACCACGGGATGGAGGCCCCTCACATGCCCCACCCTCCCACCCATCAGGAGCTGTGGGCTGTCGACCGGCTCCAGGTGCAGGAGTTCATGCTCAGCTTCCTCCGAGACCCCTTGCGAGAGATCGAGGAGCCTTACTTCTTCCTGGACGAGGTGAGCCCTGCCCCTCAGCCTCCATCAGGGAATCAGGGAGCAGGCAGGCCCGCTGGAGCCCGGCCGGGTCCCTCCCGCAGTCCGTCGTGCCCCCGACCTGGATTGAGCACTCTCTCCCATGTCACCCTGTGCCGTGGCCCAGGGCAGGGGCTCATCTTCTCTTCTCTTCTCTTCGCATTTGCTCCTGGGCAGTTTGTCACCTTCCTGTTCTCCAAGGAGAACAGCATATGGAACTCGCAGCTGGACGCCGTGTGCCCCGACACCATGAACAACCCCCTGTCCCACTACTGGATCTCTTCCTCGCACAACACGTGAGTGGCTCCCTTGGCCCATGCCCGACCCCGGGAGGTGGGTCTCGCCTGACCACCCCGCCCTGCTTCCCTGTCCAGGTACCTGACCGGGGACCAGTTTTCCAGCGAGTCCTCCCTGGAAGCCTACGCCCGCTGCCTGCGGATGGGCTGCCGCTGCATCGAGTGTGCGTGGGGGCTAGGCGGGGGGAGGGGGGCGGGGGAGGCCTGCCCGCTTGACTCTGGTCACCTTGCTCCCCAGTGGACTGCTGGGACGGTCCAGACGGGATGCCAGTCATTTACCACGGACACACCCTGACCACCAAGATCAAGTTCTCAGACGTCCTGCACACCATCAAGGAGCATGCCTTTGTGGCCTCAGAGTGAGTGGCGTGGCTCGGCTCCAGCTCTCTCCTGGGTCCCCTTGAATGTGCTGCCCTCCTCCCTGCCTTCCGCCTCCTGCCACCTGCTGGAGCCAGCCCTTCCCGAGCCATTCACTTCCTGCACGCTTGGCCCACCTGCTCTCTCCGTGGGTCCTTCTCCTCAGCCTGTGGAGCACAGTCAAGCTCTTCTCATCCTCAAAAATTAATTCCTTAACCTGGGCTCGCAAGGCCATTGTCCTGCCAGCTCCTTTCCCGTCACAACCCAGAGAATTGTCTGTGCTCCTTGTGTCTCACTCTGCAGTTCCTATTGTTCCCCGCAACACGTGGTCACTAGTCTCTCCCACCTCACTGAGGGGGTCATCGGGGTCCCCCAGTAGCTAAATTTGGAGGCTGCTTGTCACCTCTCCTGACCTTGGGTGTAGGATGTCTCTCCTTGCTGCTGGGGCAGCCGCCATGACGAGATCAACTCTGGGGACACCTGTCTGCAACAGTCCCAGCCCTTGGTTTCTGCTGCACCCGAAAGTGCCTCTCTAGACCCCTCTGCTACCCCCCACAGTGGCCAGGGCCTGCCTCTTCTGTGCGGTGGCTCCCCTTTAGAAAGGACCTTGGGCCCTAGGCTCCTAACACCTCACTCTTTGAGCGTCTGAGCCGTGAGCCCTTGGAATTGCAGGATCTGTGTTATGCGCTGGTCCCCCACCCTGCAGGTACCCGGTCATCTTGTCCATCGAGGACCACTGCAGCATCGCCCAGCAGAGGAACATGGCCCAGTACTTCAAGAAAGTGCTCGGGGACACGCTTCTCACCAAGCCCGTGGACATTGCTGCTGACGGGCTCCCCTCACCCAGCCAGCTCAAGAGGAAGATCCTCATCAAGGTAGGGCTTTGGGGGCCCCACTCCTCCACTCTAGCTGTGGGTCCAGGCCTGGGTGAGGAGGTCGGGCTCCGGGCCTGGGCCTGGGAAGCCACGTCGTGGCCTGTCCCCCACAGCACAAGAAGCTGGCTGAGGGCAGTGCCTATGAAGAGGTGCCTACGTCCGTGATGTACTCTGAGAACGACATCAGCAACTCCATCAAGAACGGCATCCTCTACCTGGAGGACCCCGTGAATCACGTGAGGGCTGGGCCTGGCTGGGTCTGGCTGGGCCTGGGGGGCAGGGTGGTGAGGGGGCTCTGTTCACAGGCCTCGCTCTCGGCTCTTCCAGGAGTGGTATCCCCACTACTTCGTTCTGACCAGTAGCAAGATCTACTACTCCGAGGAGACCAGCAGTGACCAGGGCAACGAGGACGAGGAGGAGCCCAAGGAGGTGAGGGGCTGGCCCAGGGCCGGGGGCCGGGCTGGGGTCAGAGTCACCGAGTGTCTCTGCCGTCGCCCTCTGCCTTGCAGGCCAGTGGCAGCACAGAGCTGCACTCCAATGAGAAGTGGTTTCACGGGAAGCTCGGGGCGGGACGGGACGGGCGGCACATCGCCGAGCGCCTGCTCACGGAGTACTGCATCGAGACCGGGGCCCCCGACGGCTCTTTCCTCGTGCGCGAGAGCGAGACCTTCGTGGGCGACTACACCCTCTCCTTCTGGTAACCCTCCCAGCGCGTGCACACGTGGATCCGACGCTGGCAGGGGTGGCCAGGTCCCACAGTGCGTCACGCGCACACGCACTTGTAGTTAGTGCAGAACCCCTAGAGGTCCGCCCCCACCTGAGCCGTCCTCAGGGCGTCTCCTGCCTGAGGCCTGGTGCCTCGCCGCGGGTGGAGCGTGGCGTGTGGCCTGGCCTGCTGCTCACTGCCTCCCCATGTCCCCTCAGGCGGAACGGCAAAGTCCAGCACTGCCGGATCCACTCCCGGCAGGACGCAGGGACCCCCAAGTTCTTCCTGACAGACAACCTCGTCTTCGACTCACTCTATGACCTCATCACACACTACCAGCAGGTGCCCCTGCGCTGCAACGAATTTGAGATGCGCCTCTCAGAACCCGTCCCGCAGACCAACGCCCACGAGAGCAAAGAGTGAGCGAGGGGACGGGGACGGGGCGGGAACCCGGGGGTGGTGGCCGGGGCTGACTCGGGCCCGTCCACAGGTGGTACCACGCGAGCCTGACCAGAGCGCAGGCCGAGCACATGCTGATGCGCGTCCCCCGGGACGGGGCCTTCCTGGTGCGGAAACGGAATGAGCCCAACTCATACGCCATCTCCTTCCGGTGAGGGGGTGCCCTTGGGGGGCTGGGGCGGTGCGGGCACGCCTGGTCCGGGCTGCCCTGACCCTGTGTGGCTGTTCGGTCCCTGCCAGGGCTGAGGGCAAGATCAAGCACTGCCGCGTCCAGCAGGAGGGCCAGACCGTGATGCTGGGCAACTCAGAGTTTGACAGCCTCGTGGACCTCGTCAGTTACTACGAGAAGCACCCCCTGTACCGCAAGATGAAGCTACGCTATCCCATCAACGAGGAGGCGCTGGAGAAGATCGGCACAGCGGTGAGAGCCTGGGAGGCAGGGCGGGGCAGGCTGCACCTGACGGTCCCAGGGTGCTGTGGATGTGGGGAGCAGAGAGGCCCGGGGGGCTGCGGTGCTGCTGGGAGGGACAGCTAGCCCAGCTGGGAGCCAGGAAGGCATCCTGGAGGGAGTGGCTTCTGAGTGGCGTCTACAAGGACAGGCACGAGCTGGCTGGGTGAAGAGGTGGGGGCAGGCGTCCAAGCAGAGAGATCCCCGTGGGCCAGGATGTGGGATGCGGAGGTCCTAGAGCTCACACAGGGAGGGGGTCTGCCCAGGGCTGGGCGCAGACCAGACTCTGTCCCCAGGGCAGGGGCGCGTAGGCTACAGAGGCACGGTTGTGGAGGGAGACCAGTGAGGGAGGAAGGCAGGGCTGTGGGGCGGGAGCCACAAGGGCTCTGGGCCAGGGGTGTGGCCCTGGGGAAGAGGAAGGGGTCCAGCGCAGAAAGTCCACTTGAGACTCTTGTCCTTGGACCTGGGTGGCCTAGGCGAGGGCTGCCGCCTGCTGGGGCTGGGGTGTGAGAGAAGCATGCTGAGGGCCTGGGGCAGACGCAGGGGGGCTTCAGGAACCGAGACTTCGGAGCCGTGGGCACGAGGGCAGAGAGAAGGAGGGGTGAGGCCAGGCCCCTGAGGTTGGGGGACCCTGGCGGACCAGGTGCGTGAAGGCGGCAGACTTGGTGCAGTGAGGAGAGGAGGGGACACGGAAGCCAGCAGCCACTTTCCCCTCTGGGCGTTAACAAAGCCCCTTCTGTCCTGTTTCCAGGAGCCCGACTACGGGGCCCTGTATGAAGGCCGCAACCCCGGCTTCTACGTGGAGGCGAACCCCATGCCGACTTTCAAGGTGCAGCCTCGGGCTCTGGGCACAGGCAGCTGGGGAGTGTCTCTAGCTGCCTGGGGCTTGCATTCTCTGCTCAGGGCCCTTCGGGGAGAAGTGGTGTTTGTGGTTTTCCGAGGCCCGAGAGGGGGTGAGAGGTGTGCGGTTGGTGTACGACCGCGTCTCTCCCAGGGCCAACCCCTCCCCAGCCCCGTCCCTGGGGGTCAGCACCGACCCTTCCAGACTGCTCCCCGGTGACCCCCGTTTTCTCCCTGGGGGCAGTGGGGTGGGGGTGGGGCATGCTGGCCAGAAGACGGTGTTCTTTGCTCCTCCCTCCCTCCCTCCCTCACCTTGTGGAGCTCTGTCAGGGCTTTTTTCTAAGGGGTAAGGAGCTGTGCCCTTTTCCTCACCCCCTTTCCTCAGCAGCCAGGGAGCCTGGGAGAAGATTCCTTCTCCTACTTTGCAGATGAGGAATGATGGGGTCCCAGGCACACCGCAAGGCTTCCAGTCCCAGAGGAGGCACTCAGCACCCACAGACACTCCCTTCCTAGCCTCCTGGCCTGGCTCCTGGGGCCCCGGGCAGGAGCTTGCAAGGTTCTCCCTGGACCCTGAGGAGCTTCCCTGGCAGAGGCCCTGCTCTCCCGTCCCATCTGACCTGGAGCCTCCCACAGGCCCGGGCTGAGGATGGTAGTGAGGCTGGGTCACTGGCGGTGGTGCCTGAGCCCCAGCTGGGCAGCCCCAGCGCACGTGCGTGCACACGTGTGTGCACATGTGCGTGCACACGTGAGGCCGCAGGTCAGGAGAGGAGTGGGAGGGCCTGTTTGCTTTGACCGGTGCTTCTCTTCCCCGCAGTGCGCTGTCAAAGCTCTCTTCGACTACAAGGCCCAGAGAGAGGACGAGCTGACTTTCACCAAGAGCGCCATTATCCAGAACGTGGAGAAGCAGGAAGGAGGCTGGTGAGCCGGCTGAGAGCCCGTGGTGCGGGGCCAGGCATCCTGGGCGCCGGCGGCGTGGACAGTGAGAGGGGCTTGGGCGGCACGGGCCCGCATGGGCCCCGAGGTGCACCTGCAGGGCTGCTCTCCTCTGGGGGGTTTGGGGTGGCTGCTAGGGGTCAGCATGCTGCGGCTTCCCCAGGTGGCGTGGTGACTATGGTGGGAAGAAGCAGCTGTGGTTCCCGTCAAACTACGTAGAGGAGATGGTCAGCCCTGCGGCCCTGGAGCCTGAGAGGGAGGTGAGACCAGAGCCCCGTTGGTGGGACGGGGCTCCCGTCCCCAGACTCCCTTCCTGTGCACACGCCACCACGGGCAGGGTCAGCGTGCCTGCGCGCGCACAGCCCCTCACATGCGGTCCCGTCTGCCCCGCCGTGGCCGCGGTCTCTGATGAACGTGGGCCACGCTCGTGCGTTCACACGCCCGCGTGTCAGATGCATTTCCCGTCTGTGGGCACAGTGGGCTTGCTGACCGTCCGTGGGCTTTGCCTCCCGCAGCACTTGGACGAGAACAGCCCCCTGGGGGACTTGCTGCGGGGGGTCTTGGATGTGCCGGCTTGTCAGATAGGTGAGCCCCCAGCCCTTTCTCTGCCCCTTAGGGTCCGCAGTCCCTGGTGGCCCTCTTCAGGCCCCAAGGGAGAAAGCCGATGGCCAGACCCCTAGGGCTGCCCTCACCCTGAGCTCTCCCCATTCCTGGATGCCCTCTTGACGCCCAGGCTCCCTTCTTCACCCCTGGCCTTGACCCCTGCGTGCTCGCCCCGCGCAGGCGCTGTGGACGGTGCCGCTGGCGAGCTGACGCCCACAGTCCTGATGGGCTGGTCCGTGGGTGTGACGGAGGCTTGGGGACAGGGTGGGGAGGGGCGCGCGGCCTGGGGTGGCGGCGACTCATTGCTGGGCTACAGCGTCCTCAGCTGTGAGGCAGGCCTGGCAGAGCAGTGCCGCCTCCTCACGGGGTGCGGGGTGGGGACTCAGGCACATCTGTCCCCAGCTCTGCGCTCCTCTCCCTCCCTCCCAGCCATCCGTCCTGAGGGCAAGAACAACCGGCTCTTCGTCTTCTCCATCAGCATGGCATCGGTGGCACACTGGTCCCTAGATGTGGCTGCCGACTCACAGGAGGAGCTGCAGGACTGGGTGAAGAAGATCAGGGAGGTGGCCCAGACCGCCGATGCCAGGGTGAGAGCCTGCCAGTGGCCCTCGGAGCAGTGGGGCAGCCCCGGGTGGGCAGCCCCCGCCCCCACCGCTAGGCAGGGATCGGAGGAAACACACGTGGTCAGCGGTATGGCATGTTGAGTTTGAGGTACCTGTGGGATGTCCAAGTGGCCCTGCTCAGTGGGCCTTTGGATACCAAGGGCAGAGGTGAGAGGACAGGTCGTGGGCTGGAAGCAGGAGTGGGTGCCCAGGGGCTTAGGGATGAGGTGGTATAGGTTGGGAACCGGGCGTGACCTTCGAGGATGTAGGTTTCAAGAAAGAGAGGCGGAGGGGTCTGATGTGTGGAGGGCGGCAGAGCAGACAGGCAGGGTCAGAACCTGAAAGTGCCCATTGGAGTTGGTAGCAGCCGTGTCAGGTCGTGGCTGGGTGGGATGGCAGTGGGCATCACAGAGCGTGGAAGGCAAGGGCACAGCCTCTGCGGGGCAGGATGGTGGAAGAACGCGGAGCCCAAGCTGGGTCGGAAGGACCAGCCTCTGGAGGAGGGAGGCTCTTCCACTGAGCCTGGGACGGAGGAGGAAGTGCTCGCCAGGGTGTGGGAGCTCCTGCTCGATGCCACCCTGGTCATTTGGGGTGGGGTGGAAGGCCTGCAGTACACACCTGTGGCTGCTTTGGAGAAAGGACTCCCACGAGCCAAGCCGAGAGGGCTGGGTGCTGAGGATTTTGTCAGAGCAGGGCCCAGAAGGACAAGGCAGGAAGGCCCAGGTGGTTGAAGGGATGGATCCTGAGGTCTGGGCTGAGAGGGGAAGGAAGAGTCTGAGAATAGGAGCCCCTTCTGGAAGGAAGTGGGCCTCCAGGGGTCAGAGGACAGGACGGGGGCACTTGTGAATGGGCTTCCGTAGCTGAAGTCTGGCCACAGCGAGTAGTAGGTGGTTGTGTTGAGTGAGGGGAACTAAGGGGTGAGGCTTCTGGGCCAGGGCGGGTGGAAGGACGACGGTCCTTAGGACACAGAAGATAAGCCCGAGTCCCCAGCGAGGACACAAGGAAACGGGGAGGCGGCCTATGTGCCTGATGGAGGCTTGGGTACTGAATGGTCACAGCATCACTGTGGGTGCATCCAGCTCAGGGCCCTGGGGTGTCACTGGGGCCCGGGTGGTGGTGAGGATTCCACCCTCCTAAGTCTTGGAGGGGCAGGGAGGAGAGAGGACGTTTCTGGGGTGAGACTGGGGACAGACAGTAGGGTCTGGAAGGTGTGGGTGGGCATGCCCCAGGTGGCTGGGGGCGTCCCTCTCCTGGCGGTGGGGAGGGAGGGGTCCCACCTGGGCTCAGGGCCTGTGTGTCACCAGCTCACTGAGGGGAAGATGATGGAGCGGAGGAAGAAGATCGCCCTGGAGCTCTCCGAGCTTGTCGTCTACTGCCGGCCTGTTCCCTTCGACGAAGAGAGTAAGGGTCTGGCCCAGGGGCAGTGCGGGGGTCTGGCCCCCAGCAGCGCCCGGGTGGGCGGGCTCTGTGAGCGCTCTCCCTGTTTGGCCCAGAGATCGGCACAGAACGCGCCTGCTACCGGGACATGTCGTCCTTCCCGGAAACCAAGGCTGAGAAGTACGTGAACAAGGCCAAAGGCAAGAAGTTCCTCCAGTACAACCGGCTGCAGCTCTCCCGCATCTACCCCAAGGGCCAGCGGCTGGACTCCTCCAATTACGACCCCTTGCCCATGTGGATCTGTGGCAGTCAGCTGGTGGCCCTCAACTTCCAGACCCCAGGTGAGGAGGTGGCTCGTGGGGCGGGGTCCTGCCGGGCGGCTGGGCTGGAGTCCACTGTAACCCGGCTCTTCCAGACAAGCCTATGCAGATGAACCAGGCCCTCTTCCTGGCCGGCGGGCACTGTGGCTACGTGCTGCAGCCGAGCATCATGCGCGACGAGGCCTTCGACCCCTTTGACAAGAGCAGCCTCCGCGGGCTGGAGCCGTGTGCCATCTGCATCGAGGTGGGAAGGGGACGCTCTGCTGGGCTCATTCCAGCGTCAAGGCCGGGGTGCTGGTTAACGCCATGGGGCGGGGGGCACTGGACTGTCCTGGAGCTCGAGGAAGATGTCACTGTCTTCTGAGGTGGGCGCGTAGCTACCAGCCTCCCCCATGGGGCTGGGCTCTGACCAGCACAGGCTGGAGGCAGCTGGCTAAATGTGGACAGTTATTGGCACTAAGGAGTCAGGCTATCCAGTAAGGCCAAGCCATGGAGAGCCACCGCCTGGCAGGAGTGGGCAGAAGACAGGCAGGAAGCTAGTGCCAGTGGTGAGCTAGCGGCCCACCGGCAGGAATCGGCTAGACGGTACTTACTTCCTGGAACGGGGCTTGAGTGAGACGGAGGCCCCCTGCCGCCCCTCGAGGCCCCGGGGCTTGCTCTACAGTCGCGCCCTTGAGGCCCCCGGTGAGCAGCAGTGATATGGGCAGCTTGGTGCTGTGGGGTTCAGGTGTGGGGCCTGTGCAGTCTTGGAGGAGGAGTGAGGACAGCGTGGGGGGAGCCAGGTTTCTCCTGGAGAGGAGCTCTCTATTTTTTTGTTCTAGGGGGAAGTAATTTTAAAATTTTCATGTTAAAATAGACTTGGATTTCGTGTGGAGTTGATTGCAAAAACTCACGTGAAAATTTTGGTTAAGGCTAGGACTTCTTCAAATGAACTTTTGCTGCGGCAGCTGCTCTTAGAGCCCTGATGACTTGAGGGACTTGGTGGGCAGTGTCCTTGGGGCCCAGCAGAGGGCGCACTGCCTCCGCTGGGTAGTGGGGACTTGGCATGAGTTGGAAGGACCATCCTGGGCCCATCTTTGCCTGCCTTACAGGTGCTGGGGGCCCGGCATCTGCCGAAGAATGGCCGAGGCATCGTGTGTCCTTTCGTGGAGATTGAGGTGGCCGGTGCTGAGTATGACAGCACCAAGCAGAAGACAGAGTTTGTGGGTGAGTCTCCTCTCCCTGCTCACCGTCCTCATCCTCCAGGGCACCGAAGGCCTCTCCGCACCTGTGATCCGTCCTCTCCTGGCAGTGGCCTGAGGCCTTTTGCCCTTGCTTTCGCAGTGGACAATGGACTGAACCCCATGTGGCCAGCCAAGCCCTTCCACTTCCAGATCAGTAACCCCGAATTCGCCTTCCTGCGCTTTGTGGTGTATGAGGAAGACATGTTTAGTGACCAGAACTTCCTGGCTCAGGCTACCTTCCCGGTGAAGGGTCTGAAGACAGGTGAGGACCCTTCCTAGAGACTGTGCCCCCCCCCCCCGAGATCTGGCTTGTGGGTGAGGGGGCTTTGCTCGCCTCCCCCTTGGGCTCAGGGCCAGGCTTTCTCCTCCTAGGATACAGAGCGGTGCCTTTGAAGAACAACTATAGTGAGGACCTGGAGTTGGCCTCCCTGCTCGTCAAGGTCGACGTTTTCCCTGCCAAGGTACCTGCGGCCAGGTGGGGCAGGGCAAGTGCCGGGCCCAGCCTCACCGGGGGCCTGGCAGCCACTGACCCCCTGTGCATCTGCCCCTGTTGAAGCAGGAGAACGGCGACCTCAGTCCCTTTGGGGGTGCGTCCCTGCGGGAGCGGGGCTGCGACACCTCGGGCCAGCTGTTTCACGGCCGGGCCCGGGAAGGCTCCTTCGAAGCTCGCTACCAGCAGCCGTTTGAGGACTTCCGCATCTCCCAGGAGCATCTCGCCGACCATTTTGACAGTCGGGAACGAAGGTGAGGGGGTAGAGGCGAGGTGGCCAGTGTGCAGCCTGGAGGAGGGGGCCTGAGAGACGGGAAGGAGTGGCTGATCCGCCTTCGGTTTCTCTACCTCCTGTTGGCTTGTGGGCTGTTCCCCTGGGCTGCAAGGCCCGCTGCTGGTAAGGACACTCTCCCCTTCTGTCCAGGGCCCCGCGAAGGACTCGGGTCAATGGAGACAACCGCCTCTAGCTGTGCCCCAGCCTCGTTGAGAGCAGCGGGTGCTGTGCACCTCACGGAGGGCCGTGGACTGGTTTCCTGGAAAGCTGCCTGCGTGGCAGCCTTCCTGGCCTTGCCACCTGGAGCCTGGATTCCAGCAGTGGACGCTAGACGGAAAGCATGCCGTTAATGAAATGTATCACTCACTATTCAGGGCCTCCATGCCCCAGCTCTGGGTGAAGGCAAAAACTGTACTGTGTCTCGCATTTAAGCACACACATCTGGCCCTGCCTTCTGGAGATGGAGCCTTCCATCTGTGGGACCAGGACCACGGCCGCAGCCTCTCAGAGAGAGAGGCTGCCTCAGCCGGCAGCACGGGAGGCTCTGAGGGGCCACTGACATTCCTGAGAGGAGGGAAGGAGGAGCAGCTTTGCTGGGCTAGGGCGACGAAGTTTACATAGTCCTGTAGCTTTAAAACCACAGCCGGGAAGGGAGGGAGGGTAGGTGTTCCCGCAGTTCGGCCCTGGAGCCAGGGCGGAGGAGCACAGAGCCTGCCTGGAGAGGAGGACACAGCACAAGGGCACGTTGCCCACGACCAGGAGCACCACCCAGCCTGACAGACGCGGGGCCGCGTGGGAACATAGCAGCACTGGGCAGCTGGGCTGCGGAGGGTTGCCCCGAGAGGGCCAGCGGAGGAGGCCGAGCCCTGGGGTGCCCCCTGGAGCGGGGACAGTGACGACGTGCCCAAGGCCACAGCAGCACCTCGGGGCCATGGGAGGACGAGGGCCCCGGGGCTGGACGTGCTGGGCTGTGGTGCCACCTGCCTGCGGCCTGGATGCAAGCCTGAAGCACCCGCTCACCAGGGTGGACCTGTTTGGGCGCTGGACGTGCTGGGTGGCGACTCCTCCCGCGTGGTCAGCGAGGACGTGCCTGCATTCACGCCACGTCCCCCGAGATCCACAGCAAGGCGACAGCTTGGTCAGGACGATCGGCGCCAGTGGGGCCAGAATGGCAAAGCCGGTCACCAAGGCAGAGGTCAAGCTGGGCACTGTCCCCGTACGTTCAGGAAACTCCTGCACACAAGTAACGTGTCCTCCCTCAGCAAGGCACCCTCCGCAGCCCCAGCGGGCTGGCTGCGAACCCCAAATCAGACTGAAGAAGACCACTTTCCCTGTTGCATCGAAAGACCTTGGATCTGAATCTGCCGGATGACAGTGCAAGGGGATGCTGTCTGAGATGATCTCAAGTATTTGTGAAATCAATCAAATCCTGTTTGCTAATAGACGTACATGATGTCGGAGTATGGAATTTTAAAGTTTATTTTTTGCACACTCTATTTCTCACGATCTTCATTACTTCACATAGGATGTATGATTTTCTACGTCTTCCACTTTGACCTGAAAGCTGCTTGGTGAGGGGATTGAGGAAGCAGAATGAACGAACTTATCTGCACTGTGGCAGAACTGTTATTTTTACGGATTTTACAGCTCAACTAACAGTGTTACCTTTTCATATACTCTTCAGAAGAACCACTGAGCCGTTAAAGCCTTGTTGTTATTCAATCCTAATAGTGATTCAGTTTTCTATAGCTTACTTTTAGGATAGACGGTAAATTATTTAACATTATATTAAACTTTCCATATCATGGACTGTAAACCGAAGGAAATTATACAATTTCTGAGAAAACGTATTGATTTATTTAAACTAATTCTGAAGTTGTATTTGAAAGTATGACCTCACAGTCAGCTGTCCATAGCAAACAAACATGTCTATATATGGTTGCCAACGTTTGGTTTGTAATTTAAATGTTAATAAAAATTTTAAATTTTATTGGAAAAGCTTTCCTTCTGAAAAGGACTTTAAAAAATAATAGAATTATTTTCCTTCTCGATGGTATGGTAATGACGTTTTGCCCCTCCCGCTCCCCACCCCCGGAGGGAAGCGTCTGAGAGGAGAGCAGTGGTGGGCTGCCTGCCCTGCTGGCAGGGGTTGATTTGGGATGTTAAGCCCCGTCAGGAGTGGGCGAGGCGGGGTGGGGGGAGTGGGGGGAGAAGACAGAGCAAAGCCTGTTCTGGCGATGGAGGTTTCTTTAAAGGCAAGGAGAACACAGGATGCTTTCCCTCAGGAAGGAAAGAGGGATTAAGGAGCTGCCGGCCTCACAGGGGACAGGCAGCTGGGTGCTGAAGGTCACTCACTGCTGCGCTCAATGGCAGTTTCTGTCCAGCTGGTGAGAAGACCCAAGGAAGGCGATGGAAGGTTGGGGACGACAGAGGCCGGGGTTCAGGCCCGTGGGCGTGAAGGTGCTTCAGCATAGCCAGCATTCAGCTCACGCAAACCCGCTGACCGCACCTGGGCGCAGGGCTGGCCGTTTGCTAGCTCTGTTGCCCTCTTAAGATCTAACTGCCAGATAAATTATCCTCATGTCCCTTACCCTTTAACTTGTGTGTTCTTCTGGAGGCTCGGCAAAGCCTGCTGCTGCCTGGAGACTTGTCACCTAGGGATGCTTGCCTGGTGGTTATTCTGCAGTAGAAGCAGGTGAGGAGTTTCTGTTCACTTCCCAGGTCCAGCAGATCTTCCCTCTGGGCTACGGGGAGGTGTGTGGCCACGCCCTCCTCCAGCTCTTCCACTGAGGGTGTGGCAGCATAGAGTGCAGCCTGCCTGTGAGCAAGCCCAGGTTTCCGTGGGCAGCCAGCTTTCACGGTGACCAGGAAGCAACCAAAGTCCCCTTCCCAGTTCCGCAGAAACCTCGCCTTAAAAAAGAAAAAAAAAAAGCATTCAAACGTACATTTCTGGGTGCCACTCTGGTTGCCTCTGTAGCTTGCAGACAAAAATCTCTGTGCCTAGAACACGGTTTAATGGGCCCTGCCCTTCCCTTCCTGTGGCTATTTTTGTAATGGTCTGTGCTGGTGTGGATTGAAAATTACGCTGTACAGAGAAAAGAGCTGCCTGCCTGATGGATGCGTGGGGACAGGCATAGTAAGCCAGCCCAGGAAGCCTGAGAAGATCTGTCATTGAAAAGACGCAGGTAAGTGTAATCGGTTGGTTGGTTGGTAGAATGGTCATTGGCACACCACCCTGGTGTGATAATGCAGGTGGGTACCCAAGCATGGTCGCTGGCCTTGGAGAGGCCAAGATTTTTTTGAAGACAAGCCCAAGGTGGATTTAGTTGTCAGTTCAGAGCATCCCTTTTCTGTATCACAAATCAGACCAAGACATACATTCCCCAAGTTCTCAGATTTGGGGCCAGTCCTGGTCCATTGTAGACCCCCTCTGAGTACCATCCACCTGGAGAACAGGGATCACAATTTAAAATGTTTCCTGTCGTCTCTGAACTAGATCAGCTGGAGCGCACCTGCTCGGGTTCTTGCTGGCCCCTTGGCTTTCTTCCTGGAGCTTTGTGGTCTGACTCAAGAGGAGGATGGTCTTTTCCCTCGGACAAGAAGGTGGTAGGTGGGAATTAACCTAGGCTTTCCTGACCCGTGTTTTCCCAGAGTCTTATGGGCAGGAGAAGAAAGCTTTTCTAACCAGTGACGGAAGAGGCTCTGTGCTGGCCGTTGGGTAAGGAACCATCTGTGCCGTCATGTGACTTCCCTGGCTGTGGGTGTAGACCACTTTCATTTTCCCAGGCCATCCCTCCTTTACTGGCTCTGCTGTCTCAGGCAGCCTCACTGACCTGAGACACACCTCCTCCTGGCTCTCCTACGATAGCCAGGTGACTGCCTTTGCCTTTCACTGCAAGTGTCTTGATCCTTCTTCCTAGTGGAAAGCAGGACAGCAAATTGGAGCAAATGCACAGATCAGCGTCACCTCAAATTCCTGCAGACATGACAATGGTTGAATGACCCAGGAGGCCCAGTGTTGGTGGTGGGGGGGACTGGGGGGAGACCCTCACTGGGGATGGGACGTGCTGGCTCCCGGTGGGGAGTGGCCTGCCTCACCACACGCGCACACAGCACCGCCTACAAGGACAGGGGCTTTCTGCAGCCTGAGCAGAGGGCTCAGGTCAGGGAGACCCCCCTCCACGGTCTGTGGTCCTCAGCGCTGAGGGCAGGGCCTCCCTCCGGACCTGAACGTCATCACCCACGGCTGCGCCTAGGGCTAGACACTCACTGGCCTCCCGGCTTGAGCTCATCATCTCTCACCACCTCGGTTCTGTTGGGCGAGAAAACAACGCTAAGTAGTACCAGGTCACCCCACCGAACGAGCTCATGGAACAGAACGCGGTCGTCCTCCGGGCCATGTCAGCTGAACTGATCGAATCCTGTCTCAGCCTGAGAGTCCTCAGTGGGTCTTCCAGGGTCAGTCTGAGGTTCTGTTCCCTGCTGGAGGCCACTGCAGCTGCCCCAAGGACACCCACAGTGACCCCTGGCTGCCACTGCTGCCCACTCTGTCGTCCACGGTTGGGTCCTCGGCGAGCTGCTGCCTGTGTCTGCAGCCACCACGGCGTCAGCTGACGGGCTTCAGGGTTCCACACTCAGCTGGTCTAGCTCCCGAGTACTTGCTTTTTAGGTTCGGCACAAAGCTGCTTCCCCAAGACTTAAGCTGGCCTCCAGAGGGCCAGGTCAGGAACGGGGCCTGGTGTGCCCCTGGATGTCCTGCCTTGGTGTGTCCCCGCCCCAGGGGCTTTGTCAGGGGCCCCTTCTCCCGTTGGCACAGGCCCTGAGCGTCACCCCAACAAGATTCAATTGCTTTGAACATTAGAAGTTGGCCTTTAATCCTATTCCTTCAAGGCCCCAGAGTCCTTAGACATATTCGCCACCCTCTCCTTAGCAAATGACAAGCTTATCAGTACCCTCCTCCCAGAGGGCTGATGGCTCCAGGTCTGACTCAGTTTCCCTTTGTCCAGCATAAATTCTGCCACGCTGCACTTCCTTCCCCAAGGAGGCACTCCAGTGACCAGCGCGTGCGAGACGGGCGAGCTGGAACTTTCCTGGAGTGCCTGAGGGAGACTGCCCCACTCACCCCTCCACGTTGTGGGTCTTGCCCACAGGGTAAATCAGGAGATAGAAGTGTTCTCAGCTTTCTTTGATTCCCCCACAAAATAGTCAGCAGATGAGAAATGTGTTTACGTTTTTATTTAGGAGCAATCGAAAGATTTTCAGTACCATTTCGGCCCATTTCAAATTGTACAAGCAGTTTGTCCCTGTTCCCCTCCCTTATCCAAATCCACAGATACAAAATCTAGGAAATGTGCAATTTGCATCTTAGAAATAGCAGCATCCCCACAGGGGACCTTGTGAGGCCCGGAGACTCAGCCCGGAGAGGGCAGCGCACCCCTCCTGCCCCGGCACAGCCCCGGTCCAAAGGCAAGTTCCATCTTTCTGTTAAAAACATTTCCCCAGGGCAAAGAACCCCCTTCCAGCCAGGCCCGGTGACAGCCAAAGTGTGCCTGTGCCTCTCTCTCGGTTTGGTCTCTCACATGCAGCCACTGCAGGAGGAGGGGCCCTCTGGACAAACAGAAGCCGGGCAGTGGCCTCTTAGCACCAAGACGATGGCTTCTTTGGCGTCTCCGGGAGACGGGAAGCGCACCACAAGCCAGCTGCCCCTGCCCTCTCCAGCCTCCCTTCCACAGATACCCTCGCCCTCAGGGAACAAAGGGTCTGAGCTGAAGACCAGACCGGTAGTGGGTGGCAGAAAACCAGGAACCTGCAGGCCTCTGGCAACCTCTTCCCGACTTGCACAAAGGCCGCGCCACTCAGTACCTTTTCAGTCAACCACGTGGTTGGGGGGGGAGGACAAGGTCTCTTTCCAACAACAACGATGGCACAGTCCGGCCCTCCCGACGCACTGAACAAGGCGGTGCTGGGGAGCAGGGTGGGAACCCGCTGCCGGGGGGCGAGCACCCCTCCCCGCCCGCATCACCCAGTGGCCTGCCGACCAGGCTGCATCCGCTGAGGGTGGCGCTGGCTCTCCGGGCCACGTCTGCAGCAAACCGCAGGACAGGGCCGCGGGCCGGGCCGGGCCGGAGCCGGGGCCGGGGATGAATGACAGTCTCTCTCTGAACACAAATTACAGGATTAGCAGGCACCCCTCTGCGGGTGCCTGCTCTGCGCCGACTCCTGAGAAAGACCACGGGCCTGCAGCTTCCTGTGCTCCTCGACTCCAGACGGCCTCCACCCGAGACATTCCACCTCCAACTCCGGTCACATCGGGGGCCTTCAAACCACTCATTAAGGGAAGGAACAGACGTCATAAAGCATTAGCCAAGAAAAGCTACTCAACACACACGCGGCGGAGCCCGGCTCCCGAATTCAGGAAAGGGCGCTCACGGCAGGTAAGCACGCAGACCCCTCTCAGGTCCCCGCCTGCCACCTGCCCCGAGTGGGCAGCAGGAGAGACTCCTGCAGCCGGAGGGAAGACAGCCCCTCCACCCCGTGGGGCTCTGGCCCGAGCAGCCTGAGGGCTGTGAAAGCCTGGGGCCCAGGACAGCAACGCAGGAATCCTCACGGTCCCGCACACCACAAGATAGGATAGTCACAACGCAAGGCAGCAGGTGCTGGCCCCGCCCCTGTCCATAGGGTCAGCGGCGCCTGCTCACCCCCCCACTCTGGGCCCCCACCCCTGCTCAGGTAGGATGGTTGGTTCCCGCGGGGTCCAGGCTGTCGGTCTCCAGTCTGACTGCAGGACTGGGGCTCCAAGCAAAGGAGAGGCCGGATTGACAGGCAAGTCACCGGTTCTTCAGGGTTGAAGAACCACAGAGCGCGCCTCCCGCCCCCTCCGGGGGAGCGTTCCACCTGCTCCTCCTCCCGCTCGGACTCTGGGTCAACCTGGGGGAGCTGCCGTCAGCCCTCGGCCCCCTCCCCAGCGTGACGGCACTGGGAACACACACAGATTGCAGCAGAAACGACTTCCAACCGAGGTCCGTGGGTTCCATCTAGACCTAGAGCTGGGCCGGGCAGCAAGCCCAGCAGTTCTATGATCCCCACCTCCACCCTCCACTCACTCGGCCCAAGTCAGCATCCAACCCTTGGTTGAGAGGTTGCCTGCAGCCGCCTCAGCCCCAGCGTTGTTGCACGGCTCGGCTACTATGAATGGACCACAGGAGACAAAACAGACTGAAGCCTTGCTCCGGGAGGGGCCCGTTCAGGAGAGGGCATGGGCTCCACACTCCCCACTTCTCTGGGTGTTGGAGCTTCTGTGAGGGCAGGTGCTCCCCCAGTCACACGGAGATGGCCCCCCAGTCCCGGGCAGGAAGGCTGGGAGGGCCTGTGCTCCCGAGAAAGGAGGCGAAGGAAGCCGGTTCAGGAGAGCTGGAGAGGGGCCTCCAGTGGGAGTGGGGAGGATGGAGCCCCGTTACTCTCCTGACCCGGGCAGGCTGCCGGCTTCCGCCTGGAAGGGCTGGCCACGCGGACCTTTACGTGTCTAGGGGACTTTTCTTCTCCAGCACATAACTGAGCCTTGCCAATCAATGGGATACAGGACAATCTAGACATAATACAAAAGGTGAGTCAAACCAATAACCTGCCCCAGGTAAAGTCTGAGTGAGGAAAAAGGGGGAAGAAACTTTAGGAAAAGCCCAAACTCCAGGTTTGGTTTGTTTAAGGTTTTCTTCTGGGCTGGTTCTCCTCTCCTGCAAAGTGCCTTTATCCACTTGGGCTGCGATGTCTGAATAGACAAAGCCACTCCAACCCGAGGATTCTGGTCCGAGAAGAGCGCAGGAAGACAAGAGGCAACCGGGCCCAAGGCAGGGCGGCACAAGCAGGGAGCTGTGGGTGAGGAGGTGCACTAAAAGGGCGATGCTAAGCCTCTGTGGAAGGCAGCCTGGCACACGGGGGAGAGGGGGGTCACAGGACCTGCCACGGGACCACGGACTGAGCAGGACAAAACCCATGGCACGCACATCTCGGCCTGGAGAACATGCTGAGACTTCCCGGTGGGACGGCCTCCCAGGGCCGTGAGCGCATTCGGGAGCCTGCAGGTACCACCGACCCTCACCCACCTCCCACCTTTGCTTCCCGACAGCAGGGCGGGCACTTGGCTGCAAAAGGAGCTCCAAGTCATACAGGGCCACCCACCCCAGGTGCCACGAGTCCTCCAGCCAGGCTTTCCACTTCAGGAGCCCACGACTCAGGAAAACGAGAGCCCGCCTTCCAAATCACAAAGCTCCTCAATAGTCAAGAATTAATATACGTAATCAAAGTATGCAAAGTATCTGTATCATAAATCCATGTTTCCTTTATCAGAATGGTGATCTGGGCACACCTATTAAAACTGGATCTACAACCCCATGTAAAAAATATAATAAACCAAACACGTACAAGACACAGGCAACAAGAAACACTGACATATTTCACCATCTCTGATGAGTCCAAGTGCATACAGAGAAGAGGGGAAAGATTAGTCACCTTACAAAACAAGCTTTTTCTTTGGGAGAGACTAACCCCACCCTACTTCCCTCAACTCTAGAGCCCACAGCCTGCCCTCTCCTGAAGGCAGCAGCACAGTCTAACCCTGGGTGGGGCACAAACCGTGGTGACCTCCCTGGCCACGGGGCTGGCTGCGGCCGTCCTGCATCCCCACCGAACTCTGGCACGCGCCGGCTCCGGGCTGCTGTGCCTGCGTCTCTGTAGCCGGTTGGCTGTGTTCCTGGTTTTGCCCCCAGGGCCCTGGGTACCTGCTGCGACGTCCCTTTAGGCACCTGCACGATGAACCAACCATTTCTGTCTCCATCACCTCATTCCTTAGTCACTCGGGTCCGAGAGCAAAGGAAGGAGGAGGGTCTGTCCAGCCTGGGCAGTCTCGCCGTTTGGGGGGTGGCCCTGGCTAGCGGGCAGGCTGACGCCTGTGAGCAAAACCTGCCCGCGGGCAGCACCGTGACGCTTCCACCTTTTAAGGACGAGCTGGTGCTGAGGTCGGGGCCCTATGTCCTGCGTGAACCTGTCCACCATGTAATTTATGTTTTCTGTTTCGCTGTTTGGGTTGTAAATGACGTGAATACAAATAAAATAACCAAGAAACTCCTCTGTAAAGACACGGCCCTCGGCCGGGGCACGCAGGGCTCTGGGAGTGACGCCGGCAGGGTGGTGTCGCGGACACTCGGAGGTGGCTTCGCGCGGGGCCGCCCCGGCCTCCCCAGCAACTCCCCGACACGGGCTGCTCTCCCCAACACCCACGTGCCACGTCAGGCGTACGCGTCACGAGTAAAGCATCAAACGAGTATCTGTGCTGTATATGGATACATATAAATTAATCTGCATGTACATAACCACTACAGGAAAAGTTCTAGGTGTCTGTTCTCTGAAGGAAGGCAATCACTCGCCATTCTGGGCAATTCCGCAAAGAGGCCTTGGGGCTAAATATGGAAAGGATACAAAAACAGGCTGCCAAACTTGCCAAGTCCTCACAAGTCACCTGTTTGAAACAAAGAAGAGGTGGTCCCTAACGGGACAGGGCAAGCGAGAGGAGACACTTTAGAAGAACAATGGTGCAAGGGCTTTTGGTTTACGAAGAAAAGCCTCTCCTGGAGGCAGGAGGCGCAACCCCCATCTCTGTGCTCAGAGCCAAACCCGCGAGGTGCCTGCCCGGCCCAGTTCCCGGGGGGTGGGGTGGGGGAGAAGGACCGTGCCGAACAGCCCCCACCCCCCTGTATTTCTTGCCCAAAGCCCCTGCCCTCTCTCTGGGGTCTCCGAGGCCTTGGTGCTCTGAGAAGCAGGTGGTTTCTGGGAGGTGATGCACCTTTGCCAGCCCCCTCTTTACCTGCTGCTCTCAGGGCAGCCGGTCTCGGGGAGATAGGGATTTACCGTTTAGCACAGCTTTGTAGGCAAGTTTCTCAGTGTTTCAAAGGCACCTTTTCCTGTGACTTTTCTCAATTAAAAAGATGGATATGAGGGTTAAGCTAAAGTAGACAGAGATCCTGTTTCCAAGTTTGGGGATATAAATATAGAACTTTAAAAACATCCTCACAAGGACCTGTCCAGCGATGTCCAGCATGCCAACCAGGCCCCAGGCACGGGGGCCAGGAGGACTCTGGGTCTTCTGCTGGGAACTCCACATGCAGGTCTTTGTGCTGAGGGCCACCCGGCTCCGATAATTCCGAGAAGTCCCCGAATCCCGCCAGCTCTCAGTCTAACCAGGCGAGCGTGGGCCTTCCTTCCCAAACCAGAGACGGCTCAGGAGTGAGGGTGGATAGAGGGCAGAGAGAGCCCCAGCGGCTGTGTGCCTTCACTCCCATCCCCCATCCCTGTTTCGCTTGTCAATTTTCCTCTAAACGTGTCTAGACTGAAAAAAAAAAAAAAAAAAAAAGGCGGCACATAGGTCAGTACATTAGGCTTAATAACAAATGTTTCTTTAGTTGATCTGATCACTGAAGAGTTATGGTCCATGATTCAAACTCCCATGAAAAAGCAGAATTACTGTAACAACTTACGAGAGTGGTAAGCATCAAACACTAATCACAGGTCAGTTTTCTGAACTGCGGGTAACAGCGGGTTCTGCACCGATCATCCCGTAAGGCGAGGCAAACCTGCTATGCAATGTTGCTGGTCACCGCTTAAGGAGCAGAGGTCTATTCAAAGGTGCCGCCTTCCTGGAGGAGCGCAGAGGGGGCCCCAGCGGTTGCAGGTGCGGTTCTGAGCGTGTGATAACCCCGGCCTGACCGTGGAAGGTGCGGGAACACGCAGCCCAGCGATCTCCAGAGAACAGACATGGGGCATTTCCAGAGATGATGTAAAAGACCATGTACTGCTTTGCTAACCAAAGTTTCTATGTAATGGAAGTGTTTATAATCTGATGTTTTATTAAATGTGTATAGGCAGATTTATATGTTAAAAACTTGATTCTGTGTCTATGAATATGAAATCTGAACTATTTATCCACTGGAAGGCAAAGGAAAGGTCCTACATTGTGGGCGGAAGAACTGACAGACGCTCCTCCCTGCTCGCTGGGGTGGCGGGCCGGGTGGCGGGCCGGGTGCGGGCGGCGGCAGGCTTGGCCGCGTGGAGACCTGTGTGAGCCTGGCGGGCTGGGTACGGCAGCGGCCCATGGCAGCAGAGAGGGGTCAGGCCCTTCCACGTGGAGGGCGGCCGCCCTGGCCAGGCCTTCACAGCCGTCGGTTCCGGTTCAGTCAGTTTCTGAGGAGAAAACACAGGCCGTCACCTCTGCATGCATCGCCAGGATGGCCCATCCTCCCACATCTGGGGACTTAATCCCACCGCCCCGGCCTTCCCACCAGCCCCTCCCTGCCTTCCAGCCCGAGGGAAGGTGGGGAAGGGCGTGTGGGCTGAGGACAGGATGCTGGCTAAACCCAGCGGGGCACTGGGACCACCCAGGGACCACCCGAACCGGGGCGTGGAGCCGGGGCGGGAGCCTGACTTCTCTGGGCCGGGAACCCTCACCGTGCGCCGCCCTCCCCCATCCCCGGCTCTCCAGGGAACGCTGCTGTCGCACAGCAGCAGCTGGTCTACTTCCTAATGTGTGTCCCACCGATGCCCTCCCTTCATTTGTCGGGGGGGCTGTTTGGAGAGGCCCTCACCCTCGATGCTTACAGGTGGGGCCCCGGTGTCAAGGCTGGCTCGGGAAGCTGCGAGAAACCAGCTACAGACAGACAGACAGGCCCTCCTTGTCCCCTCGGGTACCTCCCTCAGCCAGAAGAGGGTGACGCCACAATGGCACAGCCGCCCCGGCCACTCCTGTTCTGTCCCACCTAGGACACCAGCTCCTTGCTTAGTGTTGGAGCTACCAGCTGAGGGGAGCCGGTGGATTTAAACCCATTCATCCCAACTCCAGGTTAGCATTTTTAATTGTGGTCAAATATACATCACATAAAACCTACCATTTTAACCATTTTTAATAAGTCTACAATTAAGTGGCATTAAGTACATTCACAATGTTGTGTAACCACCACCCTATTTCCAGCTACAAGAATGTAATTTAAAAAAAAAAAAAAAGAATATAATTCAGTAGAATTTCAATTTAAAAAAAAAACCTAAAGAAATTAGTTTTTCCTAGTGCCCAGCAATCTGCCATTTTGCTGGCAGAGCCAAAGCCAGGGGTAGGCAGGCCCGGTGCTGGAGAAGGTGCCTGAGGCAACCCGCCCTGTGAGCCCACACCTGTTCCCTGGTGCCCATGATGCTCCTTGCGGGGACCTCACTGACTCACAGGGGATTGGAGGAAACAAGGTCGAGTCCAGAAACACCGGCCCTGGAACCACCTTCTAAAGGTCCCAAATCAGGGAATCTGGGAATCCAGATACTTCCTTGGTTTCCACAGCCTCCCATGAAGAGCTCAGCTACCTCGCTCCTGGCCAACCTGTGACAAGGCCACCCAAGAGGAGGGTGGGAGGGAAGGGAGAGGCCAGGAACTCAGAGATCAAGACCCGAGAAAATCAACACCCAATAACGTGATTTGTCTGAGGCTTCAAACTGTCTTCAGTAAAATAATCTTCTAAAGCTTTCTTTCAAGTACTAATGTCCTGATCCAGAGAAACTGAGGAACAAAATTCAAGCTTTCGATTCCATGTATGTCTAAGAGGGAAGAAGATTTTCCACTACCTCTACATCAGGAAGAATAATTGAAATGCAAATTACAGGATTTTTCATCATTTAAAAAAAAAAGCACTTCATGTATCTAAGGTCAATTAAAGGCTCCCTCTGCTTTTGTTCACCAATTTGGGTTGAATTTCCTCGTAAGTCCTATTCTCTCTCTTACCCAGTGGTCGTGGTTCTATCCGGCTCAGATGACATTCTGACCTATTCTCCTTTGACTAAGAAATGACTAGAAAAGTGTGGGCCCTTGGAGGTTCACTACACTCCTTCCCCTGTGCAGGTTTAACAAACACGAAACGAAAAACCAACTGTCAACCCTTTATCATATGATGATGCTCCAACGGATTCTGCTGCCAGGTGCCCCCTGAAGCAGCCAGACAACATGGTCCTGCTGCCAGACAGCCTTAGAAACAGCAGATGCCCTGGCACTGGATTCAGTGCCTGCCACAGGTGCCCCCCAGACCCACAGAGGACGGCACAGCCCCACAGGCTCCTTACCCAGCTGAGGTCCAGCCTGGGGACTCGGCGTGTCAACGGGCTCTGAGCTGGCCTCAGGGGCACCGGGCTCCCATGACTCACTGTTTTCGGACACCTCTGAATAGGTGTCGCCCATCCCTTTGTGAACTGCTGCAGGGTCGCTGGGGCCCTGGCCCTCACCACCCATGTCGGCCACGGCCCGGGTCTCCTCGCCCATCTTCTCGGCAAACCACTGCTTGACCTGCTGGGCGCTCATCTGGGTCTTGTCGCAGAGGCTCTGCAGGTCCTGCTCGTACAGCATCTTGTGGGTCGCGTAATAGTCTTGCAGCAGCTCCCGGTTGCCGGGGCTGACGACCAGCAGCCCGGGGGGGAAGTTGCCCCGTTTGTAGTCTTCGTACCACTTGAGCTGGCCGTTCTTCAGGGCGTACCTGCTGTCCCCGAACCAGCGCACCACCTCGGGCCGCGGCAGGCCCGTCTGGGCCATGATGGAGTCGTAGTCCTGGTTGCTGGGCCACTGCGTCTGCAGGAAGAGCTGCCGCAGCAGGTGCCGCTGCTGGGCCGTCTTCCTGCAGCTCACCTTGCCCGGCAGCTGCTCCGCTGGCTTGCTGGGCGTGTCGTCCTCGGGCTCACAGGCGCCCAGCCCCGGGAGCTCGCCCTTGCCGTTGGCCTCCGTGACTCGCAGGTTCTTGAGGTTGATCTTGATGGGGCTGACTTTGCGTTCTGCCAGCACGTGGCTGCCGGGCGCTTCCAGGGAGCCGTCTTCCCCGGGGACCCTCGGGTCCCTGGCCGAGCCCTCCTCCCCCTCGTCCTCGGCGGCCTCCTCCTCCCCCTGAGAGGCGCCCTCCTCAGCCTTCTTGGCCTCCTCGGCACTCACTTTTTTCCGTCTCTCTGAGAACCAGCCATCAATCTCCCTGCGGGTCATTTTGGTCTCAGCCCTCAGGCGGTCCAGTTCCTCGTCGAGAGGAAGGGGGTTTTGTGCAAAACTGCTCTCCAGGGCTCTGAGCTGCTCGGGGGCCCGCTCCTTGTATTTGGTTGGTGTGAAGTCGGGGGTCTGGTGCCAGGACTGTCGCTTGGCAGAAGGGGGGGTAGCCGGGGTGGCCGCTGTCAGGAGGCAGGTCACCTCCGGGGCCTTGGACGCCAGGGAGAAGGGCACCTCGGGCACAGAGTCGACGAGGAGGGTGCCGTGCTCCCCGGCCAGCCCGGCCCTGGAGCCCTTCAGGTTCCGGCAGTGGTACCTGCGGTCGCTGAACCACTTCCGCACCTCACGGGTGCTGAGGCCGGTCACTTTGGTCAGATGCTCAACTTCGCTCTGTCCTGGGAACTGGTTCCGACAGAAGCTCCCTTTCAGAGCTGACAGCTGTTCGTGAGATTTCTTGTTTTTGTAGATGCTGGCATCCAGGAAGGCTTGGGAGGTGATGCTGGGGCACGCCGTGAGGAGGGACTGGGCAGCATTCACCACCTTCACGGCAGACGTTGTATTTGAACACACAGTGTTAATGGGCGCAACAGCGGGCAGCTTGGGGACAGATGTGACTGCCAGGGGGAGAGATGAGCTGGGTGCCTGCAACCCGTTGGCCATCAGTGGCTGAGTGACCAGAAGTCCCCCGGCTGTGCCCTCTGGCTGGCCCACCACGTGGCCAGGCAGAGTGGGCTGGACGAGATGCTGGACGTTGCCGCCACTGGCAACCAGCGGGGTGTTGAGGACAGTGATTGTGGGCTGAGGGACGGACTGAATGACCGTGTTGAACATCTTTTTCCGGGCGTCCTCAATCTCCTCCGGGGACCAGCTGATACCTTGCTTCAGCCTCTGGGCGGTGAACCAGATCTTGAGCTGTTCTTCCGGGTACTTGGTGACCACAGTCAAATAGCAGAGCTCGGCTTTGGTTGGGTAGGGGAACTTGTGGAAAGAGTTCTTCAGAAAGCTGTTGGAGTCCATGGCCGCGTTGTACGTGGGAATGCTGCTCAGGGGGATCATCACTTTGGGGAGGGACTTGGCCGTGGGCAGGGGCTGGTGGGCGTGGTGCTGGGCGTGCGGGGGCGGCTGCTGGAGGGAGAGGAACTGGGCGATGCCCGCAGGCAGCACCGGCACCGTCCCCAGCAGGGGCCCGTTGGCCGAGTGCGGGGGTTTTGCGGAGTTGGTAGAGGCCTGGCTGACCGGGGCTGCCCCGTTGACAAAGGCGTGGTCCCCCTCTTTCACCTCCGTGTCCCCGGACGAAGGGTTCGGTAAGGCCTCCCCAGAAGGCTGACTGGGGACGTTCTCCTTGAGCGTGTGAATTTTTTTGGCTTCGGCTTTGCCTTTCATTATCTTCATGATTGGAGTTTTGGTGATGATGATTTCCGCCTGTCCATCCGTCCCTTCCATGTTTGGCTCCCCCGACGGGTCGGGAGGGCTGGTGCTCTCGGGGACACTCTGCTCCACGACAACATGATTGTCTGGCTTGGCCACATTCCACACAAAGCTGGCTTCCCCCGAGTGACACTTGGCATTGTGCAGAGAAAGCCCCTCGGGAGTTTTTGCCAGAAAACTGCATTCAGTGCATACAAAGTTTGGGTCTTTGCTAAAGTCTGTGTGCTCTGAGCTCAGGTGTCCCACAAACCGGGTTATGTCCTGGGATCTGAAGTCACAGCATTTACAGGCATATGTGTAGCCGTCCAAGGTGCTCCAGTGCCCGTTGGCCAGTGCGGCGCTGTCCGGACTGCTGGCGCCCTGGGTGGCCTCGCCGCTGGCGGTGGGAACTTCTGGGGGTGGCTCCTGCGGGGGCCCCTCGGGCACGGGCTCCGCGGGCGGGGCCTCGGCGCCGGTGTCCTGCAGCACCACAGTCTTCACGGGGATCATGCACGGGGTGGTGGACTTCCTCTTGCTGGCCATGGCGATAGCCGCGCTGGGTGATCAGTGGGCGACAGTTCCTCCTGTCGGGGGCCTCACAGCACAGGTTCCAGCTGCTCCATGAGGCCCAAAGAAACAGCTTCCAAGGGCGGCTTTTTCAGTTGTTTGCAGAAAGCAGGTTTTCCCTATTAAACCTGAGGAGGAAAAGAGAAACGGTGAGCATCCCTCTCTCGGGCTGTGTATGTATTTCCCAGATTCCCAGGCACACTCCACTGCTTGCCTTCGATCACCCGGGCCTTTTCCCAAGGAATCCAACATCCAACCTCGGATGTGACTTTTGAGTCAGAAGCCCCCCCAAACACTCACAAAATAGTGCCCTGAGGAATGACGCGGGGACGTCCCAACACCACTGGACAGACTTCAGCCATGTGTTTCTGTGTTGTGTTTCCCTCTGTTTCCTCGCATAAAATAACTCAGATTCAAAAATGACAACAACAAAAAAAACCCTCTTCTGGACCTCCAAAAGAATTCTGACCATGTCATAGCGAGAACAAAAGATCCTAGTGTAATTCTTGTTTAAATGTTTGGGCCCACAAGGGTTTTCTTTTCATAGCCTTCCCACGTGTGAGAGCAGGACGCCCGCTCCAGGCCCAGAGGCCAAGCCCACTGCAGTGCGTGCACCGGGGAGGGGCACTGATGCCACAGGAGCGGGGCTCTGCGGGCCGTCCCTGCCTGCTACCCTGTCACCCTGGCCCCCTGTTGCTCAGGTGAAGCCCAAGGTCGGAGGGTCAGGGGATCCACAGACGCGGGTTGTGGCCCATGAACTGTACATCTCTCTCTGGGGCAGCAACCCCACAAATAGACTCACCTTGGGTGTGCACGCTACCCGTGACCTTGTATTGGGCTTACTTTTTATTTTTTTCAGTGCCTTTATTAGTCCTTAAAAAAAAAAAACCAAAAACCAAAAACCCTTAAATCTTTGTTCCATTCCAAATTTATTTCAAAAGCTGGGATGACTGATTTATTTACATGTAAAATACTACTATTACTAATTCTTCCATGAGATGCCAAGAGAAAAGTATTTCTGTGATCTCTATTATTAACATACCACCACAATCATCATTACCTTTCTTTTAGCAAATTGCAATGCTGATAATGACTAAAATAATAGTAATTCTAATACCAGAATCATGTTATCATCAGTGTTTGGATTTGATATAAAAATGTAAAGAAAATTAAATACTTCTATTCAAATTCTTAGTAGATAAACACAGCAAACTATTTTTTCTGATTTTAAGACTAGTCCTGGTGATCATGATGATAAAAAATAATTACTCTTAAAAAAGTAGTTGGGGGCTTCCCTGGTGGTGCAGTGGTTGAGAATCCGCCTGCCAATACAGGGGACACGGGTTCGAGCCCTGGTCTGGGAAGATCCCACATGCCGCAGAGCAACTGGGCCCGTGAGCCACAATTACTGAGCCTGCGCGTCTGGAGCCTGTGCTCCGCAACAAGAGAGGCCACGATAGTGAGAGGTCCGCGCACCGCGATGAAGAGTGGCCCCCACTCGCCGCAACTAGAGAAAGCCCTGGCACAGAAACGAAGACCCAACACAGACAAAAATAAATTAATTAATTAATTTTAAAAAAAAATAGTTGGTGTGACATAAGGATAAACAGATACCCAGTGTACCCACTTGTCACCATTTCCCCCACTGACGTGAAATGTCATGCATGTTTTTTTAACTTAATTTTTAATAGTAAAAAAATATATATCAATAGAAAATGAAATTTAAGAAAGCCACCTATAATCTTCCATCTAGTCCAGGTATTTTATACACATTTTTAATCATTAATGGGCACACACTTATGTTTTGGTTTCTTTCACTAAACATTTCATCATCAACAGTGTCATTAAATCAGCTTCATAATTATAATATGCAATAGCTGCCTAATAATGTACCACTATGGACTTAACCTCCTCTGCTATGAACTGGCTTTCAGCGTGCCACTCTCATAGGTGACAGTGAAATGACCTCTGGGCATATAGGATGTATTTCTTCTATCATATTATTTCCTGAGGCTGAGCGCACAGAAACGGGTAATTTACCAGCTCAACAAGTATCAACATTTCTAAGCTCTTCTACCTATATATTACCGGCGAACATTTTAAATCAAGTGCTTTACCACCTGATTAGATTCCAAATCAGGAAAACTAAGAATAATACAGTTATGTTTCCAGTAAGCCAATCAGATTTTCAGATAAGACACTGAAGACATCAAATAGAATATGTGAATGTGCAAGTGACATAAGAAAAAACAGATAAATCAGACTTCATCAAAATTAAAAAACTTTTGTGCTTTAAAGGTCATCATCAAGAAAGTGAAAAAGACAAGCCACAGAATGGGAGAAAATATTTGCAAATCACATATCTGGTAAGGCGCTCATAACTGAGTAATAAAAAGACAAAAACCCAATTTAAAAATAGGTAAAGGATTTGAATAGACATTTCTCCAAAGAAGACATACAAATGGCCAATAAGCATATTTAAAAAGTGCTCAACATCATTAGTCATCAGGGAAATACAAATTAAAACCACAATGAGATACCAATTCACACCCACCAGGATGGCTATAATCACAATGACAGATAATACTACAGGTGAGGAAGGGGGGAAACTAGAGCCCTCCTACGTTGCTGGTGGGAAGGTGAAATGGTGCAGCCACTGCTGCACTTCAGAAAACAGTTTGGCAGTTCCTCAGAAAGTTATATATACAGTTACCGTAAGACCCAGTGATTCCACTCCTAGGTATATACCAAATAGAAATGAAAATATGTCCACACAAATATTCAGAGCATCCTCATAATAACAGCCAAATAGTAGAAGCAACCTCAACGGCCATCAATGGGTGAATGAATAAACACAATACGGCATGTCCCTATGACGGACGACTGCTCAGCCACAGAAAGGCATGAAGTACCGACACATGCTACAGCAAGGACAGAAACATCATGCAGACAGACACAAAATGCCACATATCATGTGACTGCATTTGTATGAAACACCCAGAATAGGTACATCCATAGCGACAGAAAATAGATTAGTGTTTGCCAAGGGCTGAGGGGAGGGGAGCACGGGGACTGACCACTAAATGGGGATGAGGTTTCTTTTGGGGGTGATGCAAATGTTCTAAAATTAGGTAGTGGTGATGGTTGCATAAAACTGTGAATATACTAAAAACCACTGAAAGGACTTCAAAAACCCAAGAAAGGTGGAGGACAGAAAGTTTCCGCACTCAGTTCTGTAGAAGAGGGTCATCATTCTCACTTCTAAGGTTACAGGTGATGCCATTGATTTATGACTTCCTGATTTGCCTTCCTCTTCCTGACTTCTGCCCTGGGGAAAGGTGAAAGGCAGTGGCTGTGAATATCAGGTTTGAGGCGAGAGAGGGAAGAGAACCGCAGACCTGGCAGCTAAGGAAGCAAGCGTGCTCACCAGGAGGCCAGGGAGCAGCAGAGCTGAGGGGCAGGGAAGTGCAGGCCCAAGGTCCACAGCACCTGACACTCAGGCCCAACTGACATTTGCTATGGGGACTGGGCTGCACCAAGGAAGAGTTACATTATGTCCCTCGTATTTTATTTACTAAGGCTGAGAAGGGGACAACATGAAGATGCATCTGATTTGGGGAAATGGTCCCAATGTCATTCACAACTGAGTCTCAGGGTAGCCCGAAACTGTCTTTCAAATCAGTGATGGAGGAGAGCACCACTGCCTACCATTCTCTGAGTGAGTCAGCCATCCATCATCCATGATGAAGATGACTAAACATCAGCAGCGGGGGAGGGGGGAGGAGGGGCAGCCGTTGCCAAAGGTCACTGAGTGTTTAATACCATAGGGAGTGCTTTTAGCCACACCCTCTCATTTTACTCTCACAGCAAACCCCAGAGGAGGAACTATTATCACTCCCGTTGTACGGACAAGAAAGACAAGGCTCAGAGGAGTGCAGTAACCACCTGAAGGGCGCATAGCTAGGAGGCAGCAGAGGCTGGCAAGCTGGTTACGGAGACTGCCCTCAACCACTCCACGCGCTGAGCTCTCCAAGCAACCACAACATTGCTGGAAGAAGGCCTGCATGACTTTCCTGAGCTGTTATTTCCCCCCCGGTGTTTATTAGGAAAGATTTCAAACATTCAGCAAAGTTGAAAGAATTGTTCAGTGAATACCCACATACTCACCACCTGGCTACTGCCACGGGGCTACTTCCAGCAACATGACCCATGTAGGTAAGCTGGGGTTGGTCTATTTGTCATACATTTTTTAAAGGGTACCCAATAAAAGCAGTGCTTAAAGGGGAAAGCTCTAATTATCTAGAAACCACTCCTCCAGAAGGCACTCATGGACTGCGCCTGACAAGCAAGGCAGTAATTACTGTGGGGAAACACACTGTTTGCCGAGTCGAGCACCGAGTGAGGTGAGCTGTATAAATGTGAGGTTCTGTGCTGCCAAAGAGACTCGCAGCAAAGGACCAGATGACAATTGCAGGTTCTTCATTCTTTGTACAATCCTTTCTACACCCTGTCTCGAAAGTTTCTGTCTTATAAATGGATTGTTTTTTTAATGAGGAAATAAGACTGAAAGTACATAACTTTCCCCCCAGAATCTGTCTTTGGAACCTGGGAATTGCTCAATTCCCTAAATTAACAAAGCTGCAGCTAACTGTCACTGTACTTCAACACTGCAAAATATCACACATATGGGGGCTAGAAATGAGTTTGTAGATCAAATTCTTAAAGTGTTTAGCTTTAAATTATAGATAAGTCGGGAACTTTCTGTTGTTGTTTTAATTCTCAGGAAGGAACTGAAAGGACAATAAGAGTTCAACAAAAGATTTCAAATGTTTAGAAGGCTACTGTCAGTAGACGCTTTCCAAGTGTTATGGTGGCCGGGCCTCGGCCCTCCTGGACATGCAACCCACAATTTATTGATAGAAACAGGAATAACGGGAGAAGCTGACAGAGTTACAGAAACATAATCAGAGATTTCAATATACTACTCGTGGTTTTGAAAGCTCAAGTAGACAACAAGAAAGGATGTGAAGAATGAGACTTCTGTAACGAGGATGATTTGACAGATTTGGGTAATCTTGAATATTCCACAGTAATCAACTTCATATTCTTTTAAGAACATTCATAAGACATATTTAAAAGTGGATCATGTGGTATAACGGATCACAAGGAAACCTCAACTCATTCCAAAATAAAAATTTGCGGTAGCATTCCCTTTTCTTTGTAATTGTTAGCAATACAGATTTACGTTGAAATTTATCCTTTTTCCTTTCTATTTCAAATGGTGCTCTATGTAGAGTTTCTCTCAGAAATAATGAAGAAAAGTGAAAATCCTTCCTATTCTCCCCAGAGATAGTCACTGTTAACAATCTAGGGCCCATTATTTCAGATATGTTTTCTAGACATAAGTTACTACAACCATTTTTTAAAAAACCAAAAAAGGAGTTGTATTTTCACATTCTGATCCTCTTTTTTTCTTCCCACAACAATGTAGTTCCAACATCTCTCCACGTCAGAACCTACAGTTTATCTCACTCTTTTAAACAATGTTCCAATTTATGCATGCATCATAATTTACTTAACCAACCTAGCTCTTAACAGACATTTGCATTTCGCCAATTTTTTTAACTCTTACAAAAATGGCTCAATGGCTATCCCTGCAAATACTTTTGCGCATTTGAAAATACCTGAAATTCTGAATTTCTTATAAGTACAATTGCTGTGGCATTTAAAATACTGTCAGTAAACTACAAAATTGCCCTCTAAATAGGTGGTACTGATTTTCACCCCCATCACCAAAGAATGAAGTGATCTAAGTGTCACTGCATGTCATCACTACTTCTAGTCTTTGCTAATACATACATGAAAAACTGGTCACTACCATTTTAACTTGCATTTCTTTACAGGCATGGCTGAGAATCTTTTCACGTGTTACTGACATTTTGTGATAAATTTTTTGTCCATTCTTCTATGGATTTTAAGAGTTCTCTATATATTAAGGAAATTGGCTCTTCATCATCTATCAGAGGAAGCTGTGGTTTATACCAACATTGCAAGGATATTTTAAAACTAGGAAATCTCTAAAAATCATTAACATCATTAATAAATTAAAGGAGAGAAACCAAAACAGCACTTAATAGGATTACACTCTCGTTTTTTCTTGTGGTAAAAAACACATAACTTAAAATTTACCATCTTAACTACTTTTAAGTGTACAGTAGTGTTAACTACACCCACACTGTTGTATGTCGGATTTCCAGACCTCTTTTCATCTTGCAGAACTGCAACACTATATTCACTGAACAAAAATGGGTCCCCTTTCCCCTTCCCCAGCCCCTGAAAACCACCATTCTACTTTCTGCCTCTACAAGTTTGACAACTTTAGACACCTCGTGTAAGTGGATACATGCAGAACTTGTGTTTCTGTGACTGGCTTATTTCACTTATGTCCTCAAGGTTCACCCATGTGGTATCATGTGACAGGATTCCCTTCCTTTGAAGGGCTGAATAATATTCCACTGTGTGTGTATACATATACATACATATATATACATTGTGCATGTGTATATATATATGTGTATACATATATATGTGTGTGTGTGTGTGTGTGTGTGTATATATATTCTCCACATTTTCTTTATCCATTCATCTGGTGATGGACATTTAAGTTGCTTCCATATCTTGGCTATTGTAAATAATGCTATGAATATGGGTGTACAAATATCAAGTTCCTGCTTTCAATTCTTCTGGATATAAACCCTGAACTAGGTTTGCTGGTCACATGGATTTACTAAGGAACCTTCATAATGTTTTCCATAGTATCTACACCATTTTATATTCCCAACAGTGACAAAGGTTCCAACTTTTCCACACCCTCACCAACACTTATTATTTTTGTGTGTGTGGTTTTTTGGGGTTTTTTTTGGGGGGGGGCGTGGGGTAGATAGTGGCCATCCTAACAGGCATGAGGTGATATCTGATTTGGTTTGACCTGCATTTCCCTAATGATTGATGTTGAGCATCTCTTCATATGCTTGTTGGCCTTTTGTATAGCTTCTTTGGAGAAATGTCTAGCCAAGTCCTTTGCCCATTTTTAATCAGGATGTTTTCTGTTATTGTGTTGTAAGAGTTCTTTTTTTTTTTAATAAATTTATTTATTTATTTATTTTTGGCTGTGTTGGGTCTTCGTTTCTGTGCGAGGGCTTTCTCCAGTTGCGGCGAGCGGGGGCCACTCTTCATCGCGGTGCGCGGGCCTCTCACTGTCACGGCCTCTCTTGTTGCGGAGCACAGGCTCCAGACGCGCAGGCTCAGTAGTTGTGGCTCACGGGCTTAGTTGCTCCGCAGCATGTGGGATCTTCCCAGACCAGGGCTCAAACTCGTGTCCCCTGCATTGGCAGGCAGATTCTTAACCACTGCACCAGCAGGGAAGCCCTGTAAGAGTTCTTTATGTATTCCAGATATTAACCCATTATCAGATACATGGTTTGCAAATATTTTCTCCCATTCTATAGGTTGCCTTTTCTTTCTGTTCACTGTTTCCTTTGATGCACAGAAGTTTTTAAGGTTAATATAGTCCCATTTGTCTATTTTTGCTTTTGTTGCATGTGCTTTTTGTGTCACAGCCAAGAAATCACTGCCAAACCAATATCATGAAGCTTTTCCCCTATGTTTCCTTCCAGGAGTTTTACAGTTTCAGGTCTTATGTTTAGGTCTTTATTTTTGACTTAATTTTTATATATGATGTAAGGTAATGGTCCAACTTTATTCTTTTTCATGTGGATATCCAGTTTTCCCACATCACCATTTGTTGAACATTTGTTGAAGAGACTATCCTTTCTCCACTGTGTAGCCTTGGCATCCTTGCTGAAGATCATTTGGTCATATATGAGAGAGTTTTATTTCTGGGCTCTGTATTCTGTTCCATTGGTCTGTGCCTGTCTTTATGCCAGTACCATACTGTTTTTATCACTGTAGCTTTGTAATATATTTTGAAATCAGGATATGTGAGGCCTCCAGCTTTGTTTTTCTTTCACAAGATTGTTTTGGCTATTCAGGGTCCTTTGAGATTCCATATGAATTTTAGAAATTTTTTTTCCATTTCTGCAAGCAAATGTCAATGGGATACCGATAGGGATAGCACTGAACCTGTAGATTACTTTGGGTAGTATGGACATTTTAACAATATTAAGTTTTTCAATCCATGAACATGAGATGTCTATTTACTTGCATCCTCTTTAATTTCTTTTGGAATTGTTCTGTAGTTTTTAATGTACAAGTCTTTTGACTCCTTGATTAAAGCTTAAGTATCTTATTCTTTCTGACACTACTGTAAATGAGATTATTTTCCTAATTTCCTTTTTGGATTTTTCCCTGTTAGTACATAGAAGCTGATTTTGTTGTGTGTTAATTTTGTGTCCTGTAACTTTGTTGAATTCCTTTGTTCTAACAGTTATTTTGGTGGAATCTTTAGGGTTTTCTATCTATATGATCATGTCACCTGTGTACAGAGACAATTTTACTTTTTCCTTTCCAAGTCAGAAGCCTCTGCTAAGACTTCCAGTAGTTTAAAAGAGGTGGTAAGAGTGGGCATCCTTGCCTTGTTCCTAATCCTACATGAAAAGCTTTCAGTTCTTCACCATTAAGAATAATGTTAGCTGTGGGCTTTTCATATATGGCCTTTATTATGCTGAGGTAATTACCTTCCATTCCTAGTTTGTTGAATGTTTTTATCATAAAAGATGTTCAACTTTATCAAGTGCTTTTTCTTCATCAATTGAGATGATCACATGGTTTTTGTCCTTGGTTCTGTTAATGTTGTATATTATATTGATTGATTTTCACATATCCTTGCATTCTAGGAATAAACCCACTTGGTCATAGTATATAATCCTTTTAATATGCTGTTGAATTCAATTTGCTAGTATTTTGTTGAGCATTTTTATATCAACATTCATCAGGAATACTGGTCTGCAGTCTTCTTTTCTTGTAGTATCTTTTTGTCTGGTTTTGGTATCAGGTAATGCTGACCTCACGAGTTTGGAAGTGTTCCCTCCTCTTCAATTTTTGGAAGAGTTTGAGAAGGTTTGGTGTTAAAATTCATCCATTCATTCATTCATTTATTTTTTAAATAAATTTATTTTATTTATTTATTTATTTATTTATTTTTTGGCTTCATTGGGTCTTCGTTGCTATGTGCGGGCTTTCTCTAGTTGCGGCAAGTGGGGACTCTTCTTTGTTGCAATGCGTGGGCTTCTCATTGCGGTGGCTTCTCTTGTTGTGGAGCATGGGCTCTAAGCATGCAGGCTTCAGTAGTTGTGGCATGCGGGATTCAGTAGTTGTGGCTTGCAGGTTCTAGAGCGCAGGCTCAGTAGTTGTGGTGCACGGGCTTAGTTGCTCTGCAGCATGTGGGATCTTCCTGGACCAGGGCTTGAACCCGTGTCCCCTGCATTGGCAGGCGGATTCTTAACCACTGCGCCACCAGGGAAGTTCCATTCATTCATTTATTATTGAGGTACAGGTGAATTCAAATTTTTTAAATGTTTGGTAGAAATCTCCAGTGAAGCCATTTGGTCCTGGGCGTTTCTTTGTTGAAAGGTTTTTGATTACTGATTTAATCTCCTTACTAGTTATAAGTTTGGCCAGATTTTTTATTTCTTCGTGATTCAGTCTTGGTAGGTTGTATGTATTGCAGAATTTATCCATTTCTTCTAGGTTATCCAATTTGTTGGCATATAATAGTCTCTTATGATCTTTTTTATTTTTGTGGCATCAGTTGTACTGTCTCCTCTTTCATTTCTGATTTTTGTTATTGGGTCTTCTCTCTTTTTTTCTTAGTCTGGCTAAGCATTTGTGAATTTTGTCTGTCTTTAAAAAAAAAAAAAAACCTCAACTCTGTTTTGAATATTTCTACTGTTTTTTATTCTCTATTTTCCCTCTAATCTTTATTATTTCCTTCCTTCTGCCAGCTTTGGGTTTAGTTTGTTCTTCTTTTTTTAGTTCCTTGAGGTATAAAGTTAGTTGATTTGAGATCTTTCTTCTTTTTTTAATGAAAGTATTTACCACTATAAATGTCCCTCTTTGTACTGCTTTTGCTGCATACCTAAGTTTTGGAATGTTGTGTTTTTGTTTTCATTTGTTTCAAGGTATTCTCTAACTTCCCTTGTGATTTCTTCCTTGACCCACTAGTTTTTCAAGAATGTGTTGTTTAATTTCCTCATATTTGTGAATTTTTCAGTTTTCCTTCTGCTGTTGGTTCCTAGTTTCATTTCACTGTGGTTGAAAAAGATACTTGATACAATTTCAATCTTCTTAAATTTCTTAAGACTTGTTTTGTGTCCTAACATGTGATCTATCCTAGAAAATGTTCTGTGTGCACTTGAGAGGGTGTATATTCTGCTGTTGCTGGGTGGAGTGTTCTATATATGGCCATTAGGTGCAGTTGTTCTTTAGTGTTATTCAAGTCTAAACGACCATTCTTGAAAAGATTTAGGAAATGAGGAAATAAAGGAAAAAAGAAGGAAATGTCCTTAGATGAAGGATTTCTCCCAGAAACCACAGCAAACATTCAAGTCAGGAACAAGAAAAGGATTCCCACTATTATCATTTGACACAATAATAGGATGCTAGATGGTAAAAACTGTTGAGACAAAGCAGTGTTACTTGCATATGAGGGGTCTGTCTAGTAAGAAAACCCCCTGAAAATTTATTATAACTAATAAGAGAACTGACAGGATGATGAGATATATCTGCAACACACACATATCATTAAGTTTCCCATATGCCAAAAGTAATCAATTAGAGAAGGAAATGGAGGTGGGGAGAGAATGAGCCCATTCACATTAACAAGCAAATGTGGAAAAGACCTCAGAATAAACCTTGTATCACCTCACACCTGTCAAAATGGCTATCATCCAAAAGTCTACAAATAGCAAATGTTGGTGAGAATGTGGAGAAAAGGGACCTTGGTACACTGTTGGTGGGAATGTAAATTGGTGCAGTCACTATGAAAAACAGTATGGAGGTTCCTCAAAAAACTAAAAATAGAACTACCATATGATCCAGCAATCTCACACCTGGGCATATATCTGGAAAAGATGAAAACTCAAATTTGAAAAGACACATCACCCCAATGTTCACAGCAGCACTATGTACAATAGCCAAGATATGGAAGCTACCTAAGTGTCCATGAACAGATGAATGAATAAAAAAGATGTAGTGCGTGTATGTGTGTGTGTGTATGTGCATGTATATATGTGTGTGTGTGTGTATATATATATATATACACACACACACACACATATATATGTGATAGAATATTACTCAGCCATAAAAAAGAATGAAATTCTGCCATGTGCAACAACGTGGATAGACCTAGACAATATTATGCTTAGTGAAATAAGTCAGACAGAGAATGACAAATACTCTATGTTGTCACTTATATGTGGAATCTAAAAGGTAAAACAATCAACTGTATATAACAAAACAGAAACAGACTTACAGATATAGAGAACAAACTAGTGGTTACCTGTAGGGAGAGGGAAGGGGTAGGTAAGATAGGGGTATGGGATTAACAGATACAAACTACTATGTATAAAATAAACAACAAGGATATATCGTACAGCACAGGGAAATATAGTCATTATTTTGCAGTAACTTTAAAAGGAGTATAATCTATAAAAATACTGAATCACTACGTTGTATACCTGAAACTAATATAGTATTATAAATCAACTATACTCAATTTAAAACAATTTTTAAATAAACCTGATAAGATATGTGCAAAATCTATATGACAATAACTATAAAACTTTAATAAGAACAGAAAAGACTTAAATAAGTAGAGAGTCATAGCATATTCCTACAGATAAAGATTTGGATTTATATAGATGTCAGTTCTCTCTAGATTAATCTCTAAATTCAGAAGAATTATAATCACAATCAAAATTCTATCAGGTAAAGCAAGTATTGTAAAATGTTAATGGTAAAATCTAGGTGGTGAGTATATGGATGTTCATTATAAAATTCTTTCAGTTTTTCTGTATGTTTGAAACTTTTTATTTAAAATATGTTGGGAGAAATGCATCACGATTTTTCATGGAATTTGACAAGCTGAATCTGAAATTCCTCTGGAAGGAAAAAAGTACAAAATAGCTTTAAAAGTTTTGAGACAGAACTATTTAGAGGAAGTTACTTTACATCAAAACATATTTTAAGGCTAGAATGCTTAAAATAATGTATGATCAGCATAAGAATTGATAAATGGATGAATGGATCATTTACATACACTTTGAATACATGGGATTTTCAGGCTATGAAAGCAGTGCTATTTTTAAATCAGTTGGGAAAGAGAGGCAAATGAGTAAGTATTAGGACAACTGAGTTCAACACATTATAAAGAACAATATTTTTCAAGTGAATTTAACAGAAATATAACAAGCAAAATTACAAACATACTAGAAAAAAAAAAGAGAAGTTTTTAGTTGTGCTGAACATTTTAAAGTTCTTCCTATGCAAGACTCAAAACCTAGAAACCACAAAAGAAAAGGTTGATTGATTTGACTACATAAATACTAAAAACTTTTGAATAGTAAAGGAAGCCATTAATAAGGGTTAAACACAAGTGACATAGTGGGATAAATTTTATAAAGCACATTATAAACAATTAATATTTACAATGTATAAGACAAAAATATAGAAAAAGCGGCAAAGAAAATGAACAAGCAAAATACACAAGCTATAAACTAGGAAAGATGCTCAACCTCACTAGTAATTAAGGAAATTGGAATAAAATAAAAAATGAGATTTTTTTTCCCCATTCTTCACAGATTGGCAAAAATTGGAAAGACAGACCAGACAGTATTCATGCACCATTGGTGAGAGCATAAATTGGTGAAATTTTTATTAAGGTCAATCTAGTAACAGCCATCAAATTTTTAAAAGGCATATCCTTTTATCTAGCCATTTCACTTCTAAGAACCCACATAGTCTGATGAAGTACTAAAATACAGGCACATGGTCACAACGATATCAATAAGGTCATTCACTGCATCATTCCTTAGCATTAAAAATGTCCATTAGTAAAGTAGTGATAAAACAAAAAACAGAACATATGTACTAGGAAATGAAATGCAGCCACTGAAAAGTATTAAGACCTATGTGTACTGATGTAAACATATCTCCAAGACATATTTAAACAATAAAATATGTAAATATACTGCATAATAAAATACATGATTCCATCGTATAATGAACAATCTATCTAGACTTGTATTTGTTTGAATATGAACAGAATTTAGAAGAACAAAGGATAAATACTGATCCATTAAACAATAATGACTTTATCAGGAAGGAGAAGAGCATTTACTTTTTTTTTTTTAACTTTATGCCTTCTATATTGTTTGCATTTGTTACAATCACGTGTTGCTTTTAATTTTTAAAATAGCAGTAAGGATTAAAATAAATAGAATGAATAGTGCCAGTGAGCAGTACACCCTGCAAATAGGGTAGCCAGCATACAGAATGGTTGTGAATTGCTCATTTACAGCTGGGAGGTTTCAGGGTGACGTGAACCATTCTGTGCACAAGAGGTCCAAGAGGGGGAATGCGAGCGGCGTCCTGATACCCCAAGGCCTTGTCAAAACGGAGCCCTATTTTGTGCCACTATCTTATCATTTACTTAGCAAACTTGCCTTGCTGAAGTCATTCAACTGGAACAATAAATGATAACTGCCATGGATTTCCCTGTACCAGAGAGGTGGAGGGAATCGAACCACTCACTGTTTTCAAGTATCATTTTCAAGTCATCAGTGGATTTGACCATTTTGTTGAACCCTTGCCATCCTGAAATCCATATGGGCACAATTTGATTAGGCAGAATCCTTGGAAGTGCAGTTTTTACCCTTGAAAATAGCCTGAGTTACAAACATCCTAAAAATTACATATCTGTGTGAAGTCACACATAATAGCCGAAAAATTTAGTGAACCCTACACACTGGAAGTGTCAAAAAGTTGTATGGGGGCCAGATGTGCAAGAAAAATGAAACAAAACACCCAGAAGGTTCTGGTGTGAATTCAGTCTGGGCTATAAGTGACAGAACGTATAAATACCTTTTAGAGTCGCTGCTTGGCATGAATCAAGTGATCCCAGTAGCAGCAGTGGCTGGTACTGTGAACCACGGCCATAAACTCTGAATTAAATCAATGGGTTCCATCTCCAGAGACTTCTGAAGTATAAGATAATACCACACAAAAGTGGATCAATTTGCACTAATGGCGCCACCGCTATGCTAGAAAGTCTGAGAAATTTCCATGCCAACCAGGAAACTGGATTTACTTCAATTCTCTCTCTCAAAGTGCTTCATAGCCTGCAAAGTGCTTTCATCTCTCTCAATTCATCCCAGTAGCCTCCTGAGTTGGTTATTATTGCCCCTGTGCCCATAGCACTGAGGAGCTATTGAGCAGAAAGGGGAGGTGACAGGACCGAAGTCACACGCAGATTCGTATGTGAGCCTGATGTTCTAACTCCTATGTTCTTTTTTAGGCCACATTCACTCTGAATACCAACTGAATAATAAACCCACTACCTTTAATTATTTTTTACATTAGTTACATTATTAATTGCATAATTTTGGGCCTTCTTACAGAGGGCTCAAAGATTTTTACAAGCTGAGTTTGTCCAGTGTTGTTATTTTTAAAGATTAAAATGACTTGACCGGGCTATCATGATCCTTAATATGTATAACATTTTTAGACTGACAGAAGAGGGGATGGATTACTTACTCTCGAGTATGACTAGAGAACTCTGTTACAGTGGGGCTAAGTGATTAGACCGAGGTTAGTCAGCAGGAACCTACAACAAAAAGAACACAAGGGAGACCATCCATCCTCAGGAATGTGTATGGGCAGGACCTTGGCAGCCCAGCAGATCTGCTGGCTGGAATTGTCAGATTTCTGCTGAAACAAAGAAAGGAGTTGCAAAGAACCGAAGTCTGTCTCTGAGCCCAAGGCCTCCAGTGTCAAAGCCACGTCAAGCCCAGAGCTGGCCTCATTTTGCTCTCTGGATACTTACGGGTCACAATACTTCCTGCATTTAGTAATCACCATCCAGCGGAGGGCTCAGGGCCAGAGCTCTCTACTTATTTGTCCCCCTCAAACAATTCTTGTTTCTGTCAAGTCACCAACAGAAATAGCTTGCTCCCGTCAGATGTTATCACCTCTATAGTGAACAGTAATTCACTCTTTCTCAAGCTCAGAGAGGCGATGATGATAAAAAATACAGTGGCCTCAGAATTAAAGGGACTTTAGAGACCACATATTTCAATCGCTCTTCTTTGCATGAATCATCCTGAAAGTATCACTACTGTGGTGAGCATGAGTCCTTCAAGGTGGTCAGGCTGGCCTACGCTTGACTATCTCCAGAGACGGGGAGGTCAGCACCTACTGGGCTTGAAAACATGTTGGAAATGGCTCCTTGTAGTCAGCACCCCCCAAATTACCTTCCTGTGTGTTTTACTCACTAAATTTAATTTTTCACTCAAAAATATTCGAGGACTTACTATGTGCTAGGCACTGGGTATGCAAGGATTTTTTAAAAGATGCCACCCCTGTGCTGAAGAAGCTTATCACTTATTGTAGTTATTAGGCTATTCATCTGTAATCTGGGGCTTACTTTCCTTCTGCACACAGTGGATTTCCCTGCCCACCTGCAGTTGGGTGTAAACAGTGAAATGTAAGCAAATGTGTCATCTCTAGGGGAAAGCATTAAGAGAAAGTACATGCTTTGCTTCACTGTTTACTCTCTGGCCCGGCAACTGGCAATGTTTCAGATCATGGTTACTGTTAGCCTGGGTTAGGGAGAACAAAAGCTGACCTGCAATGTACACATAACGTGAGCAAGAAATAACCTTTGTTGTTTTAAGCCACTGTAGTTTTTCGAGTTGCTTGTTACTACAGCATAATCCAACCCATCCTGATGGATACACAGTATAAGGGAAGCCAGACAAATAAATCAACAAAAATCAAATGACAAGCCAAGTGTTGCAGTGGAGGCATCGCAAGATTCAGTGAGGGTGTAGGAAAAGATTCACCACCACCTAAGTTTTCCGGAGGAGTTGGGTAAGGCTTCACAGAAGGGGCAGACTTTGAAATAGACATTGGAGGATGAGTAGATACTGCCAAGCAGACATGTTGAGAAAAAGGTGTTCTAGACAGAGGAACTCTTTATGCAAAGCCACAGAGGAAAGAGGGGACATGGTTGGAGAGCTACCGAGGAGTTCGGTTTTGCTGGCATATGAGTCTGAATGTGGTGGATTTCCCGTGAAGCTAAAGAAGCTGAAGCTTCAGGGACCCTCACTTGATGGGCACTTTCCAAGGAATGTATCTATATTTTTATAAGTTTATGCTTATATTCTAGACACTTTTCTTTCCCCCCTTCAGGAGACCCGCCCTCCTAATGTTCAGGTTCCACCAAAGCTGGGTCTGCTTCTGATGGGGAGTAGGAGATGACAACAGGTCTACAGAGAAGATCTGAAGACCTATTAATCTTCCACATGACACCTTTTTCAACATTTGAAAAAAGGAATCATGTTCCCTAAGAGTCTTTTACCCCCCAAGCCAGTCATTCTCATTCCTGCACTTGGGGTCATGGGTTGGAATGTCTGGCGTCATCTCAATTGCTCTTCTCTGAAGGTGCTCCTATTTGCCTAGAGCCCTCTTAAGAGTGGCACCTGAATCCAAATCGAATTCTCCAGATGGAGTCTGAATGCATTTATCACTTTTCTTAATGGAGTTTCATGCATCATACTTAATCCTTCCATAAAAGTTGTTACCCAGTGATGCCAGATTATTTACACTGTGAAATTCCCCAGAAAAATACAAGCATTGCTCTTGGATTTAATTCACCCCCAATACCAGTACCAAAATACAACACTTGATTGTTTCCCTTTAGGTTTGGCAGACTGTGAAGAACAAGTCTGATAGAGAAAAGAAAGAAAGTTAATTCATTTAACAAACGTTTACTAAGCACCTACCCCATGCCAGGCACTGTCCTAGATGCTAGAATATGGGTAAGACAAAAAAGAGATATAAAATTCCCTGCCGTCCTGGAGTTTACATTCTAGTTTAGGGGACAGACAATAAACCAAATAGATAAGTGAAATTGTGTGTTAAAGCGGAGTAAGTACAATGGAGAAAAATAAAGCAGGGAAGGGGGACAAGGAATGTGGTAGGTGGGGAGGCGATGAGGTGGCCATGTTAAATATGGTGGCTGGAATGGCTTTGCTGAGAACATGACATTGGAGCAGGGACTCAGAGGTGAGGAAGTGAGCCCTCTGGAGTTGAAGAGTGTCCCAGGCACAGGCACAAGCTGGTGCAAGGACCTTGAGGTGGGAATGTGTCTGGTTTGTTCAAAGAACAGCAAGGAGGCCAGTACAGCTGAGTGGGAGTAGTCAAGAGAGAGCAGGAGAAGACAGGGTCAAAGAGGTGAGGAGGCAGACTGTGCAGGGCCATTGTGACGACTTGGGTTTCTCTGAGATGGGCAGTGCCCTGGGGGGGCTTGGAGCAGAGGGCTGATGTGATCTGACTTGTGTCCCACCGGACGCATCTGCTGGCCGTGTTGAGAACAGACCGCAGGAAAAGCAAGAGGAGAAGCAGAAACCTGTCAGGAGGGTATGGCAGCAATCCAGGCAGGAGATGACAACAGCCTGGACCAGGATAGTACAGGTGGCGGTAAAGAGAGATGTCTGGATTCTGGACACATTCTGAAAGTAGAGCTGACAAGATTCCCTAAGGATGGAGCATGTGAGCATCGCATCCACAGGAATCAAGGATGACCCTGAGGTTTTTGACCTAAGCAACTGGAAGGGTGGTGCTGCCATCAACCAAGATAGGTTTAAACCTGGGAAGCTTCCTATCAAAAGCCAAAGCAGATGCGTACTGAGACTGGAAGGTCCCTTTCTAGGTGGAAAACTGGACTGGGCTGCTTTGGACAGAAGAATTTCAGAGAACTGATGGGTCAGGCTGCTAATGAGCAGGGAGGCTGTGCAAGGCCAGTGTCCCAGTGAAAACTCTGGTGTCTGCCGAAACCTGCTCGAACCCACAGAGAAACTATGGGAAGCAGGGTGGGGGCTGGAGGATGAGGAGGTGGGGACAGGGGGAAGCTGGGGACAAACCAAGGCTACTTTGAAAGCCAACTAGTCAGAACCGGCGCATTTCAAAGTTAATCATGTTACAGGGAAATGTACTTGAATCCCCAATGCTGTTCCAAGTACAAAAGTAAATTACTTTATTAAATTTAAAACTAAAAATTCAAGAGAGCAAAATAGGAAATGGTTTGTTCTGGATATGGTTTTACTTCTGAATTGCATTGGTTTTGTTTTAACTGAACTTTTCCAGCGTGGGTCAGAAACTTTACAGGCTAGATAGTTTGCAGGCCAGTGGGCATGCCTGAGGCTCTCAGGAACATTCATCTAAAGCGAACTCTCTGGCTCTCCCCCCCTGGGGGCCCTGTTCTCCTCTCGCCTCCCAGGCTCAGCCTGCACCGTGGACTTTCTTCAGTGGCCCCACTACAAAGCCCAGCAAGAGCTCACACACGAGAAAGGATGCTCCATTGCACTCAGAGTACGAGAAATACTCATTAAAACCACTCTGATTCTCCTTCTTTCACTTACTGTGGAAAAGCTGGAAACATGTGACAATGTACTGAGTTGGCAGGGGAGTGAGGAAGTTAGGCGCTCTCACACACGGCTTGTGGGAGTGAGAACTGGTAAAACCTCTACCGAGAATACTTAACAATAGCTAACAAAATTACAAACGCTCACTCGCTTCGATTCAGCAAGTCTGCTTCTAGGAACGGAGCCTGCAGATGTGCTTGTCCGTGAGCGCAGTGTTGCAGGTATAAGGTGTCCACTGCCAACCCTGCAGTAACAAAGAGCTGGAAATAACCTAACTGCCCCACAAATAGGGGAAGGGGAATAACATGCACCCGTGAAAAAGAGTGGGGCACACTTTTTACACTGCTGTGGATTAAGCTTCAAGATGTCTTTTTTTTTTTAATTTTTATTGGGGTATAGTTGATTTACAATGTTCTGTTAGTTTCAGGTATACAGCAAAGTGAATCAGTTATACATACGTATATATCCACTCTTTTTCTTTTTTTTTTTTTTTTTAGATTCTCTTCCCATTTAGGCCATTACAGAGTATTGAGTAGAGTTCCCTGTGCTTTACAGCAGGTTCTTATTATTTGTATTAGTTATCTATTTTATACATAGTAGTGTGAAGATGTCCTGACATATGCTGTCTTTTAAAAAGCACAGTGCGGAAGAAAAAACATACACGTGCTTATGTATACACGCACTTCAAATCTCCCCAGACCAGGACGTGAGAAACTAGTAACATCGGCTGCCTCTGGGGAGGGGGACGGGGTGACAGGGAAGCTTTTGCCTGTGAACCGTTTTAAATGCCGAACAATGTGAAGGTGCTAGATATTCGAAACAAAAGATTAAAATGTGAATAAATATATACATGGAAAAATGTTAGCCCCTTTCCTAAAGTATGTGAGTTGTTACAAACAGCAACAAGTGAAGCAGTGAGTGGCTGCTGGGGCTGGGCAGAGGGCCTTGAAGAATACATGACTGGGGCCCAACACCATGTAGAGCTCCTCCATAGTTCAAACTTCTAATCAATACAGATGGGCTTGTGTTTAACTTCTGTAGTGGTGCGCAAGGGCGCATCACTTACAGCTAAACAGAATACCTGCAGCTAAATATACTCCGCCTGCCTCCAGCCTAAAGCCATGGTTGTAAAGTGACTTCGAAGCATCCAAGATGGAGGAATGGGACAGTACATGCAGAGCAACCTCTTTCCCAATCAAAAAATCCTACAGCAACCTGTTATCCAGTCTCCATTTGAGTACCTCCATGGTCTGAGAGCTCATTATCACTTACAACAATTCATTAAAAGCTCTTTTCTTAGTTGGACCTGATTCCCAGGTTTTAGATTTGTCTTTTGAACAGGCACAGAACAAGTCAACGCTCTTCACTATGTGAGCAGTCAACTCTCTCTATACATCAGCCTTTCACGCACTTGAAGGTCATCATTTCATCCTTTAGTATTCACCTCTGCAGTGTAAGCTTCCCGAATTCAACCCACTCTCTCTCTAGTGACCTGCTTTTTGAATACTCTCTATTTTCTCTATGTCTCTCTCAAAATGTGGCAATTAGAACCAAACAAGCATTCAAGATTTAGCCCAAACAGAAGAGAATTAAACCAGGCAGTGTTTTAATCATTCTACTACCACTGCTAATACTACCAGAAATCTATCCAGGGAGAAGTTCTATTTTCTTTTTCTGCCCACACAAATGAAGGATTTGGGGCCCAGAGAGGTGAGGTGACCCAGTGGGACAAGGGAACACCGTTGGAATTTGGTGGGACTGGGATTCTTTCATCACGAGGCCATTGGAGTACACATTTTACAATTCTGATAGAGCAGTTAGTGCTCTGCTTTCTTCCCCTTTGAATTCTACCTTCTCGTCTTCTTTTTTTTTCCTTACGGTTTTACTGAGACGTGATTGACTACAGCACTTCCTAAGTTTACGGCGTACAGCCTAACGATCTGACGTCCCTGCAGCACGAAGTGGTGACCACAGTAAGTTCAGTGAGCATCCATCATCTCAGACAGATACAACATTAAAGAAAGAGAAATTAAAAAAAATTTTTTTGCCTTGTGATGAGAACTCTTAGGATTTACTCTCTTAACAGATTCCCTATATAACATACAGCAGTGTTCATTGTATTTATCATGTTGTACATGACATCCCTAGTACTTATTTATCTCCTAACTGGAAGTCTGTCCCTTTTGACTGCCTTCATCCTATTCCCCCTCCCCTCACATACCCACCTTCTTGTCTTAAGGAGGAAATGTTTCGGTTTCTTGTCTTCGTTACAGCCATGCCACATGGATCACAGCTCTGTGGCCAACGAGGCTCCTGTGGCCTCCAGAGGGCCTGGGTGGGGATGGCATCTGGGGCCCCTCCATGCCGCTAACACCTCTCTCCCCAGGGATAACAGCCCTTGCGAGATCTTCTCTGAAAACCCTCTTTAAACATCTAAGTCAGCCCAACCTCCACCCTGAACAGTCTTCTAGCACAGCGCCCTGTCTCTCTCATAACACTTATCAAAATTTGTCATTGGCTCCTTATTCACATCTTTTCCTGCTTACTGTCTCTCACAGTTGGCTGTAAGCTCGATAAAGTCGGGGCCTAAACCTCCAGTGTCCTCAGCATCCAGCTCAGTGCCTGGCACACAATAATGATTTTCAGTGAGTGAATGGATGAATAAATGGGAGCTGAGAATGGGGTTAACAACTCTAATACCAGACAGAGCTGGGTTTGTGTCCCAGAGCCCTGCCACTGTGAACTGCGTATTCCTGGGCAAATGACTCAATTCCTCACTGGTAAAATGGAGACAATAACGCCTACCTCACAGAGCTGACATGATATTCAGTGAATTGATGAGCTCACATAAGCATTTAGCGTGTTGCCTTGTTCACAGTAACACTCAATAAATCACAGTTACTGCAGCAATTGCGGCTGCCCTAATTCTACCACCTTCCACTCAGAGGCTGGCCACTGGAGGATGACAATTAACTGGAATAGCAAAAGGTACATCCGCTCTTTTATCCTGTTTGCTTTTTTTAAAAGTTGTGTTAAAAAAACACATAACACAAAATACACCAGCTTAATACTTTTAAGTGTACAGTAGGATTAACTAGACCCACACTGTTGAACAACACATCTCCAGCACTCTTTTCATCTTGCAAAACTGAAACTCTATATCCAGTGAACAACAATGGGTCCCCTTTCCCCTCCCCCAAGCCCCTGGCAGCCACCATTCTATTTGCTAAGAGTCTGTCTACTTGAGATGTGGAGCTGTGCAGTATTTGTGTTTCTGTGCCTGGCTTATTTCACTTAGCATTATGGCCTCAAGGTTCACCCAGGTTGTACTATGTGACAGGATGCCCTTCCCTTTTTAAGGCCGAATATTTCATTGTATGTGTAGACCATGTTTTTATCCATTTATCTGTTGACAGACATTTGGGTTGCTTCCACCTTCGGCTAGTGTGAATATGTTGCTTCATATAAACAAGTGTGTGCAGATCTCTGAGATGCTGCTTTCGATACTTTTGGATAGAGATCGCTTTTTTTTTTTTAAACTCCCCACAAACCAATCATGCCAGTGGAGCAGCAATAGTCACAGAGGTCATATCGGCCTTCACCTTTCTGCTCCTGTCACCAAGTTATCTCTGTCCCAAGCTCACTCCCTAGTCCTTTCTGATGTCCTCCAGGTTCCTCTATTTTTAAGTGAATTCCATAGGTCAAAATTTGAATTTATATCTTTGTCAAGAAGAGAGGGAAGCTATTAAGCCTCTCCTTCTCCCCTCTGTTGGAAAATCTCCAGGTCCCTCCTCTGGAGTAGGGCCCTGCCCCAGGCCTAAGCAGGACGGAGCTGCAAGAGGCCAGGGCCCAGGCCCCTGGAACAGTGCAGGGCTGTGGCATAACCTCAGTTGGTCCAGTACAGTTTTAATAATGTTCAGTTTATGAGTAATTTTTCTCCCCTGCGCCATGCGGGATCTTAGTTCCCCAACCAGGGATCGAACCTGGACACTGGCAGTGAAAGCGCCGAGCCCTAACCACTGAACTGCCAGGGAATTCTCGATGAGTAATGTTTTGAATGCTGCTAGTATCTCATCAGGAAGTTATTCGTTTCCCTTGACAGGTAAGATTAAATAACATTCACTGGGTTTAACAGCCTTGTGACAGAGCCAGGGTATTTGTATGCAAACCCACTTCCAATCTTATGATGTTCAACCAAAGGGCCCAACTGGATGTGATCAACAAAGTTCCACGTTTTCTCATAACTCTTCAGGATCACTTTCACATTACTGTCCTCGGGAGCAACAGAACAGAGGTGTTGAGAGCCAGATGGAAGACACATTAGGGGCCTTCTGGGGGCACGTGGCTCTGTTTTGAGGAACCGTAGGGTGCCAAGGTCACCCAGGGGTAAGGAGGAGCAATAGGCCTCAGCACTCACGCCTTCTCTAGTCTATAAAGCAGTAATAAGAGGGGCTATGATTGTGCAAAATATAAAATTCCCACAACTATTTACTCACAAACATCGTCAAACCAGGAATAAAGTACACACATCTCCCCACTCCCACCTCAGCCCTCCTCCTACGGAACGTGCGCCGGTGCGCGCACACACACACCCACCACTGCTACACTCAGGAGAGTGTTTGAGGAGGTGTGACTTCTGCTGCAAACTAGTAAACATATTTATTTTCTTGCCATGAGATTTCAGGAGCCTAAATCAAAAGTTTCTAAGAACTCCTCTTGATGGTATGTATGAGAACTGCTGTGATGTGCCGGCCATCATCTATTTGCTTATCTGTTTTTAGATGAAAGGCTGCTTTAATGTTACACGGGGGCTTCCCTGGGGGCGCAGCGGTTGAGAATCTGCCTGCCAATGCAGGGGACACGGGTTCGAGCCCTGGTCTGGGAAGATCCCACATGCCGCGGAGCAACTGGGCCCGTGAGCCACAACTACTGAGCCTGCGCGTCTGGAGCCTGTGCTCCGCAACGGGAGAGGCCGCGATAGTGAGAGGTCCGCGCACTGCGATGAAGAGTGGCCCCCGCTTGCCGCAACTAGAGAAAGCCCTCGCACAGAAACGAAGACCCAACACAGCCAAAAATAAATAAATAAATAAATAAATAAATAATAAAAAAAATCTCTAAAAAAAAAAAAAATATTACACGGTGGTGGTATTTCTATGATAATCCTGGACAACAAAAGTTCATCTGACTTTACTTAAAATATGACTTAACTCTCATAAGAACAGAGATCATCCCCTTAATTGGCCCTCGCCCACGCCTCCCCCGCACAGCCAGCTCCCACTCTCACACTTACTCAATTTCCTTGCTCAGTCAGTCCTTGGCACACTGCCAGGCTCCATTCCCTCCTATTCTGCCCAAACTACTTGCACTAAGGTCACCAGTCAAGTGGCTCTTTCTGACTCCGGGGCGGCGAGTCTCAAAGTCATTCAGGACCTAAAGGAGGTTAACACCCACACCTCGAGAAGCTCTCCACAAGGGAGCAAACTCACCCCTGCCTAGGGCTTTGCAATCTCCTGTACCCAAGTGACTTCCAAATTGCCCTTGCCAGCCATAAGGTACTTGTCAAGCTCCAAATCTATCACTTCCAACTGCTATTGGTTCTTGTAGGTCTTTTAAAACTAGACACAGTTTCTACCTCCCCTTATCTTGGCATTCACCCCTCAAAACAGAACAAAACAAGCAAAACAAAAAAATTCAGTCACCATGTTCTACTGCCTAGATCTTCATCTCACATCTCATCAACCATCCAGATTCCCAAGCATGAGACCTGATCTCCAAATCACTCCTGTATCCTTTATGCAGCCCTCTCCCATCTTCCCCTTATCCGGCTGCCATCAAATCTTATACATGGAAGAATGTTTCAAATCCGACCTGTCTCCATTCCTCCAAGACACAGCCCAGTGGTTACGTGCATTTATGCCCTGGTTTATGTCCTGATTCTGCCTCCTGTGAGCTTGGGTACCCTGGACAAGGTGCTCATGCCTCCTCTGTCTCCATTCCTCCTCTGCAAGTGGAAATAACAGTCTCAATCTTTCAGAGTTGTTACAAAAATGAAGATCTGGGTATAACGGGTGCAACACCATGCGTGACACCTAGCAAGTGCACCATAAACGATGGCTACTGGCATCATCCTCGTGTCTTCTACCCTAATTCAGTCCCTCGTCTGCTCTGGCCTGGAGTCCTAGAACAACCCTTCAGGTTCCCAGCCCTTAGTTCTTTCCCCCTTCAGTCCACTTCTAACATTGCCACCAGGCTCAACATCTGAAAACACAAATCTGTTCATGTCACTCCTTGGTTTCAAGAATTTCTGTAGGCTTCTTACTTCCAATCAGAAGATTCTACACGTATGTCGTTCGATACTTTAACCACCAACCACATGTGGCTATTCAGCACTTCAATCGTGGTGTGTCCAAACTGAGATGTACTATAAGGGTAAAATACACACTGGATTTGAAGATTTAGTATGAAAAGGAATGTAAAATAACTCACTAATAATTTTCTTTAGTAGAACAGAGTTCTTCATTTAAAGCAGAGACAGAACAAACGCCAATTCAGTACCTTTTAAATTACCTTTTTATATCAACATGCTTACATTTTTTGGTAGTTTCTTATTTTTCTTAGTCCCTTACTCATGTCTCCTTTTTCTCTTTTTCCATCTGAAATGCCTATGGTCTCCGAAGTAATTACATCTTTTATAGAGGAGAGGGATTTTTTTTTTAAATATTGTGGTAAAATAATGTAAAAAAAAGTACGTATTTACATATAATACAAAATTTATGTTACACATAACATAAAATCTTAATCATTTTTAAGTATACAATTCAGGGGCATTAAGTACATTCACACTGTTGTGTAACCCTCATCAACACCATCCAGCTTCAGAATTCTTTTTATCTTGCAAAACAGAAACTCTGTCCCCACTAAACAGTAACTCCTAATTCCCTCTCCCTTCAGTCCCTGGAAACCACCCTTCTGCTTTCTATCTCTATGAATTTGACTACTCTGGGTACCTCATATAAGTGGAATCACATGGTATTTGTGCTTTTGTAACTGGCTTATTTCACTTAGCAGGATGTCTTCAAGGTTCATCCATGTTGTAGCATGTGTCAGAATTTCCTTCCTTTGTAAGACTGAATAATATTCCCTTGTATGTATATAACACATTTCACTTATCCATTCATCCTTCAATGAACACTTGAGTTGCTTCCATCTTTTGGCTATTGTAAATAATGCTGCTATGAACATGGGTGTACAAATATCTCTTTGGGTCCTTGCTTTCAATATTTTGGGGGTATATACCCAGAAGTAGACTTACTAGATCGTATGGTAATTATATGTTCAACTATTTGAGTAACTTTCATATTGTTTTCCATAGTAGCTGCCGCATTTTATATTTCTACCACAGTGATGACAGTTCTAATTACTCTACATCCATGCCAATATTTGTTATTTTCTGGGTTTTCTGATAGTGGCCATCCTAAGAGGTGTGAGATGGTATCTTACTGTGGTTTTGATTTGCATTTCCCTAATGATTAGTGATGTTGAACACCTTTTCAGGTGCTTGTTAGTCATTTGTATAACTTCTTTGGAGAAGTGTCTATTCAAGTCCTCCACCCATTTTAAAATCAGGTTGTGCTTTTGTTGTCGTTGAGTTGCAGGAGTTCTTTATATATTCTGGATATTAACCCCTTATTAAATATATGATTTGCAAATATTTTCTTCCATTCCACAGGCTGGGCTCCCACTCTGTTGAATGTGTCCTTTGAAGCACAGAAGTTTTTAATTGTGATGTAGTACAATTTATCTATTTTTTTCTTTTGTTGCCTATGCTTTTGGTATTATGTCCAAGAAAGCACTGCTAAATCCAACGTCATAAAGCTTTTCCCCTATGTTTTCTTCTAAGAGTCTCATAGTTTTAGGTCTTCAAATTAGGCCTTTGATCCATTTTTAATTAATTTTTGTATATGGTATAATGGTAAGGGTCCAACATCACTCTTTTACATGTGAATATCCAGTTTTTCTAGCATCATTTGTTGAAAAGACTGTCCTTTTCCCATTGAATGGTCTTGGCATTCTTGTCAAAATCATTTGACTTCATGTGAGGGTTTATTTCTGGGCTTTCTATTCTCTTCCAATGGTCTGTATGTCTTCGTTAATAATTTTTAATACCAAGTACATGTTGAAACAATATTTTTGATATATTGGGTTAAATACAGTCTTAAAATTAATTTTATCTGTTTCTTTTCACTTTTTCAATGTGGTTCCTAAAACATTTTAAATCACACATGTGGCTCGCACTATATTTCTATTAGACGGTGCTGTTCTAGATGCTCTGAACTCAGGCCACCAGGCAAAAGCTGATGCCGGGGGGTTCAATGACAGTCTGCAAGCTCCCTTCCTTTTGTGTTTATCATTACAGTGCTTAGGGAGCAGGAGAGAAGTGTGGTTGAGAAGTGAGGTTTTTGAATCAGGGAAGCTCAGGCTTCAGTCTTCAAGACCTGCTCTGTCCAATACAACAGCCACTAGCCACATATGCCCACTGAGTACTTGAAATGTGGCTGGTGCAAACGGAGATGCACTGGAAGTGTAAAATTCAGACTAGATTTCAAAGACTCGGTACCAAAATACGTGATGTAAAATATCTCATTAATGACCTTTATATTCATTACATGTTGAAATTTTAATACTTTGATAGTTGGGTTAAATAAAATATATTGTTAAAATAAACTCCACTTGTTCGTTCATTAATTTTTAATAGTTCTTTAAGAGCAGTTTTAGGTTCACAGAAAAACCTTGTGGCAGGTGTAGAGACTTCCCATATACCCCCGGTTCCCACACATGCGCAGCCCCACCCATCGCCAACACCCCCACCATATGGTACCTTTGTTACAACTGATGAACGTACAAGGAAACATCATCATCAGCCAAAGTCCACAGCTTACATCACAGTTCACTCTTGATGTTGTACATTCTATGGGTCTGAACAAATTTATAACAACATATATCTACCATTACAGGACCCTATAGAATAGTTTTACTGCCCTAAAAATCCTCTGTGCTCTACCTATTTATCCCTCCTTCCCCCCAACCCCTGGCAACCACTGATCTTTTTACTATCTCCACAGTTTTGCTTTTTCCAGACTGTCATATAGTTGGAATCATATAGCATGTAGCCTTTTCGGATGGGCTTCTTTCACCTAATAATATGCATTTAAGCTTCCTCCATGTCTTTTCAAGGCTTAATGGCTCATGTCTTCTTTATTTTTTAAAATGTTGCTCCTAGAATTTTAAAATGACTTATGCAGCTCACATTACATTTCTGTTGGATACTTGTTGGCTTGGCACGGGCAGTTTTTCAAAGGCTGGCATCTCCCTGCCTCTCCAGCCACTCAGGTTCATGGCTGGCCGCCCCGAGTTCCCTGCCCCATGACATGCCAGCCTCCTCCCCTTCACATGTACTAGAGTCTCCTCACTAGACTTTACCATCCTTTTCCCTGAAGACTAATTCATATTCAGACCCAGTTCAAATATGACATGTTCAGTGAAGCCTTTCTAAACTTCCACTGCACCTAAGTCACCTTTTACAGCACTTTGCACTTTATATTGTAAAAAAATTTTTTTTGGCTGTGCCACATGGCTTGTGGGATCTTAGTTCCCCAATCAGGAGCTGAACCCAGGCCCTCGGCAGTGAAAGCACAGAGTCCTAACCACTGGACCACCAGGGAATTCCCATACCGTAAATTTTTATGTGCCTGACTTTCCCTTTAGATTTGAGCTCCTTGAAGTTAGGGACCATGTTTTGTTCATCTTTGGGTCCTCGATCCCTAGCACAGAGCCTGACACTCAGTAGGCATTCACAGATGTTGAATGACTAAATGAAGAAAACACTACAAAATTCAGATTATCCTCCAATAAGAGACAAGATATCCACTTAAACATCAGACAGCTCAGAAAGTATCTTAAATGCAACAAACCAGGCTGCAAAAGTATATCAACCAATAGTTAAAACTATTCACAAGTTAACATTTGTTTTTTAAGTCAAATCAACACCGTAATAACATTTATAAAGCGTGTCACAATTGAGAGATGGCAAACCAGTCCCTAATGGTGAGTGGATTCTGATTGGCTTGGAAATGGGGGGGACTAGCTATGGAAACCGAATGGTTAAAACCACATTCCATATCCATTAGCTGACAGCCCAGACCCTACCAGAATAGAGGCCCTGAAACTGAGCCTTTGATGTAGTTTCCAAAGAAAGCCACCAAGATGATTAAAGGGTTGGAAAATGAGATTTATGGGGAATGGCCACAGGAACAGAGACAGTTTTGCCCAGACAAGAGAAAAGGCCAAAGGGTGACTTAATAACCATCTTCAATCATTGTTACTACACAGATGATGGTGACCAGATGGTCTCCATTTCCACCAAAGAAAGAATACACTGAAAATGGACTTAAGCTGAAGCATAACAAAAGCTGTCTAGTTTTAAAGAAGGAACTTAATGGCTAAGAACTAGCTTACAGCAAAGCAGACCCAGGGAGTGCGTGCTATAGTCTTTATTATGCTAAGAAAGCAGCAAGTGGGTAGAGTTTGTTCAGGCCTTCAACAATCCCTTGTTGAGGGCAAATCCTCAACTGGCTAATCATCAAACGAATCACGTAATGCACAACCATAGGAATAGAAAAGAAATAAAGATACGAAAATTGAAACACAGCACCCTCTGGTGTACACAACTGTCCTCCAATCAAGGAAGATTCTTGACATATGTATTTCTCAAAATATAGGATACAAACCATGACAGAGTCCAGAGAAACTTATACCAGACTGGTCCTAATGTTCATTTAATCCCTACATCCATCTGTATCAAGCACCTCCTCTGCACTTCCCCTTTGGTACCAGGAAGGCTCTTACACAGGCAACCTCACTTCTGTGAACACTGAACACGGCTGCATCCCAATCACGTTAGAATGCTGAACTCAGACTCTGATACATCACCTGGCACGTGAACATCTCATGCTGTACGCCGTTCAGGAGTACATTACATACAGCGTTAGGGAACACCCGAATGGGGTGCTCCTCTAACGTGTCCCTCTGCTCGGCCATGGTGTACACGGCCCTTCCTTTCCAATCCCTCTTTGTCTCCTGAATGCCAGCAGGTCACTTTTTACATCTTCCTAGGCTATATGCTCCAGAACCTTCCAAGCTCAAAAGGTTTGAGAATCAGTCAGGGATGTTTTGAGGTCCTCCCCGTGTCTTTAGTCATCTTGGTGCTGGGTGGAACCTCATTACATGACACGTACACTTCATTCATGTGACTCACTACTGCTAAAGCAGCTGGTGTGTCCTCGATGAATAAATCACAGGCCCTGTGTCCGAGAGCCACAGTCCAGTGGGGGAGATGGATAAATACAGGTGTAAATCGTTGGAGCTCAAAGCTGTCAGTGCTAACAGAGCAAAGAAAAAAGGCAATGGAAACACCAGAGAAGTACTATCTGGGAGTTCCTCAGGACATGAGAGCAGAACTGACATCCTGTGGGAGCAGGTCTCAAAGGGTGAGAGGCATTGTCCAGGCAGAGGAGGCAGGAGCAGGTATCACTCTAGGTGTAAAGATCTAATGGTCCCCAGGCATGTCACCACTGGGAGAACAGAGCCATGTAACACACTACTCCTCCTGTCCCAGGGTCTCCTGAGGAGGCAGGAGAAATGCACCCGAACAACCTGACCTCTGTACACTATACAAAGCGCATGCCTAAGTGGCAACAAACAAATAAACAAAAATGATGCAGACCAGGCACTGGTCTGATGAAGGTGTGAACGGGCTCAAGTGGAGAGTTCTGCGAGGCAAGGCGTCTGGCTGGAAAGCTCCAACAGGAATTCCCCTGACACCCTCCTCCGCCCCCCTCCGTCCCAGCGAGTCCCAGCCTTGCTTGGCGGCCCTCTCCCTTACAGCACTGGCGACAACGCACTGTGACTGTGCGTACAAGCTTCCTCCCCCACGAGGCCATGGGCTGAGGCAAGAGCAGTCATCCTTTTACCACTATGCCTCGATCACTCCGCACACATGGAGCTCAAACCAACTGGGTGAGTACACCAAGTCATCAGCTCATACGTGTGATAGGATTTAAAAGGGCAGAGCCGGGACCTATTACCCCAACACCTTCCCCTATGCAGTTCACCTTGTTTTGTTCTTCCTCGTAAGCTATCCATCCTCACTTGGTTCAGGCTTTCCTATTCTCTCATTCTATCCTCACAAATCAACCCTGACCCTCCAACTGAGGAAAAGGAGCACATTTCTGTGCCCCCAGTTAAGAGTGACCTATGTTGAGACTTCCCTGGTGTCACAGTGGTTAAGACTCCACGCTCCCAATGCAGGGGGCCCAGGTTTAATCCCTGGTCAGGGAACTAGATCCCACATGCTTGCCGCAACTAAGAGTTCACATGCCACAATTAAGGAGCCCTGGAGCCGCAACTAGACCCAGCGCAACCAAATAAATAAATAAATATTTAAAAAAGAGAGTGACCTATGTCACATGGAAAAGCCACTAAGCCAAAGAGGTGACAGGGAAGTGGCTTCCCACACACCCAGAAGAATGTGAGATTACCTCCTCACAAGGGAAAAAGAGAAACCCAACCCGATTACGGTGTAAAAATAGGTCACTGCCTGAATATAGCCCTTTGGGTTACTGGCAGCCAAGCCCCTTTTGCCTCTGACTCCAGTGTCACAAGAAAGCGGCAGCACCATCTTAGAATAAGGGCTCCACGGCCAGCTGCCAGCCTCGGCCTGACCTTCCCTCTGGCATTCTAGAACTACTGGGCGCTCAGCAAGCCTCTGTCACGGCTGACGTGGAATAGCCAGAGTTGGTAAGTTTTGTTTTGAACAAACTAGGAGGCAATTCAAGGTTGTGCTTATGACAAGTCTCTTTCCCCTGTATCCAGCCATACTTTCTTCAGTAGGAAAGAAAGGAGGACTTTCAGTAGCTTGCTTGTACCTAGGCGGGGCCAACAGCAGCCTCTCTTCCATGACAGAGTTACAATTATGATCACCGTAATGCTTTACTTGCAGCAAATTCTCTAGGTGTGCATGACTGGAAGGGGTGTCAAAATTTTGGTTCTATGGCAAAAAACTGCTGTGGATTGCTTTAAAAAAAAAAAAAAGGCTGAGAATTACTGATCAAGAATCAGTGGTAGAACAGAGAAGGGAGTTCCCTGGTAGCCTAGGAGTTAGGATCCCCGGCTTTCACTGCCGTGGCCCAGGTTCAATCCCTGGTGGGGGAACTGAGATCCCACAAGAAAAAAAGAACACTGACTGACTGCCACTGGGTTAATCACTGTGGTGACATGCGAGGGGTTACCTGATTGGGCTTAAACACTCAAGGGGCACCCCTGGAGCTGAGGCGGGACCAATCCCTATCTACCAGAAGACAAAAACGTTGTTTGCTATGGGAGGAAGTGGGGAGGTAGAAGGCATGGGGGAGGAATGGGGACAATTATAAAGTCCTTCACACATCACCTGGTATTGAATTTGACTCAGATACCCAGTATCGAGGGCAAAAGTGAAAGTGCATTTTGTGTTTGTTTGTTTGTTTTGTTTTTTGGCGCACAGCAGGTGGGATCTTAGTTCCCTGACCAGGGATCGAACCCGCGTCCCTTGAGCTGGAAGTGCGGAGTCTTAACCACTGGACCATGAGAGAAGTCCTAAAAGTGCATTTTGAGTGATACTTTATCATTTAACAAAGAGGAACATCTATTCCTACAGAGAGACAAATTCCCTTGGAGGTAAACTCAAGAAACATATGTCTTGGAACTCTACGTAGGGGAAAATAGGTAAAGGTGAGGAGAGCAGGCTAAGTTTGGAAAGATGCAGTGAAACCCACTGCAACAGGCCATTCTTACATTGATCCTCCAGAAGGCAGAGGACATGACAGTAAATCAAAACCAACTGAAGTTATTTCAGCAGAGGGCTGAGATGAAATGGTCCAGATGCTTCTCTTCAAATGATCTAACTTACTACAAATAGAGATCGACTTGTCTTAGACTCCTTCTTATATATCAAATTTCTAAAATTAGCTACAACACTTTAAAAACCTGACCCCTAGAGTTTTTCAAGTTATTGTCATTAACAGATTATCCTCTGAGAGTGTGTTTGTATGTACATGTGTGTACCTGTCACTTATTTTAAATAAAATATTTGAGGGCTACTAGGTGCTCCGCTCTGTGCTAACAGGGTGGAAATGGGAGGATTCAAGGCCACATCTCTGCCCTCAAGGAGTACAACCACCAGCTGAGTAAAATTACTATTTGTCAGGCACTGTGCTAACTGCTTTACATTTATTTCCTCATTTAATTTTATCCTCACAATGATCCTATGAGCTAAGTATCATCAATGGATTTTCCAAATTAGGAAACCAAAGTTAAATGGCTAAGCAACTTGACTCAACTCACACAAGCAGCAGGCAACAGCTGGGATTCACACCTAGGTCTTCCTCATTGCAAAACTACGCTCTTAACCCACAGCACAAACATCCCGTAAGAGTGGACAGACAGTACAAGACAGTACGTTAGAGTGAAGGGCTCAGTGCTGGGACGCAGAGCTGAGCGCCTCCGGATTCTGGGGAAGCCAAAGAAGGCACGTGGTGTGAGGATGAGGATGAGCCATCCCGTGCTGCTGTCACTCATGTGAGCTGATGCCCAACTGCCAATACACCATCTGTCCCCTGGCCTCGCACCCATGGCCACCTCCTGTAATATTTCTTCACTCTTAGCCATTGATAAAAATGGAAGGCCAGCAACATTTGTGCAGGCCTTAGGATGTTTCATAGCTATCTCCAAGGATGGAATCAGTTCTTCCTTGATGTGCAAAGATTTCCTCTCTGTTCTAGAGATAAGACCACATATTGAGGAATTAAGTTTGAAACTCTTTAGGCAAATACTAGATGTTATTTCCACTGCTGATGATTTGTATAACCCTAGCCCTAGCTCTAACCTCTTGGCACTGTGGCAAAAAGTAAATGTACCATAATGTCTGAACAAAATGTGATACTACTTCCTCTGTGCTGGTCTCCGTGTACCAGAAAGTGGTGAGAGTGAATGCAGGCAGTGTCCCTTCTCATGCCTCAGCAGCCCCTTTACCAGGCAGCCAGCCGACTTCTGGTTACCTCAGGGCAGGGCAGAATTCCCAACCTCCAGACTATGGTTCCAGGGCTCTGATGTTCCAAGTGAGGGAGAAATATCTCCTCCTAAAACAGCAGGGAATCAGAAGCATATGGGATTTCTGCTTCCATGGGATTAGGGGAAAGTATCAACACTCTAGCGCTTCTTCAACGAACAGGATGTGCTGGTACTACGGCTCCTACTCACTCTCATGTAAGGAGCAACACTGAGATGTGATCTGGAACTAGGATTGCTGCTATCAAGGCAATGGGAAACAATTCTGTTTTCAGGGTCACATCTGGGACCCTGGAATCATTTCCAGTTTCAACCTACATTGGACTGATCACTGTGTACCAGGTTCTGAGCGAACATCTCCTCATAGCTGCAAACAATCCTAGGAAATGGACATTATCTCTACCTTACTTGTGTGGACGCCAGGGCTCAGGGAAATAGTTATGTCTATGGTCACAGAGCTGGAGTGTTATAGTTGGGGACCAGACTGAATCTCCTGATGCCAAGTCCAGTGTTCATTCCATGTTATACAAGTTTTGGGGCCTTGGGATATTATTATTATATAAACTGGGGTTTGGATGGTCATCCTCATTATAGCCAAGCTCTCACTTTGCTTTCAAAGGAGAAAGAATAAATCATGTTGAAGGGGGCTATTAGAAGGCCAAGGGCAGTAAGTATTGCACTGAATGGACACAAGCCGTGTGGAAACCCTGGGGTGAGAATCAGCTCTGAGTGAAGTTGGGATGGAAAGACCTCAGAGAGGTGAGGCCACCCACTGGGCAGGAGGAGCCCTGGGGGTTAACAAAAGCCCCTAAAAGCGCAGACATGGAGAGGAAAGCACAAAGAAAGGGACTCGTGTGGGAAACCCCTTACAGCAGGGCTTCTCAACCTTGGTACTAACATTTTAGATCAGATAATTCTTTGTTCTGGGGGCTGCACTGTAGGATATTTAGCAACATCCCTGACCTTTATCCACTAGGCGCCTGTGGCACCTCCCATCTTGCCCCTTGTGACAATCAAACAAGTCTCCCGACATTGCCAAACATCCCCTGTTGAGAACCACTGCCTTAGACAATGATGTGTCAGCAACTGCGGGCTGGCTGGCAGGGGGTCTGGGGAGGAGCAGAGAAAGAAGGGGAGGCCACGAACCAGGCAGGGAAGGGAACAGATGTGTGCCCTGAGTGTCCTCTCGTTAAGCCCTTCAGGTACAGCCTCTGACGACATTAGGACAAATGGGGCCAAACATGATCCCAGGATGAGGTCCCTTTGAAGGGTGCCCAGCAGGACCCTGGCTGGGAGGAGAACATTTGCAGGAAAAAAAGGGTTCTAGACTAGGCAACTTGCAAAGGGCACCCTTACTCCCATACTCTCTTTTCTCCTTTCAGTGAACTGAAGCAAGAGAGGATGACACGGGGAAAGCTACAGGAGCCTGGAACTCCCAAACCTATTTGGGAGCTTTAAGGGGACCTCGACTAGGAGGATGAGTGAGCTGCGATTTGCCTGTGACGGCAACACCATCCTTCCCCCCCAGAAGCAATCCCCCACTCCTGCACCTCTCACCCTTGGACCACAGTCGCCCAGGAAAAGCGGAAAGGAATTGGGATACTTATCCTGGGAGACAGGAAGCAAAAAGGAGAAAGGGGGTGAAGATGAAAGAATTTTGAAGTTCAAGAGAGATATACTGACAGAGCTCACAAAGGGGACCATGTTTCTCAGCGAGGTAACAACAAAGTAGAACTGGGTCTGAGGGTTTGAGGAAAGGAAAGAGGCAGAGAAATTAATATTTACAAAATGTCCACCGAGTGCCAGTTCTGGGCAAGGCCCACTGCATGAGTTACACGTTCGGGTTTCACAGCATCATTCAACACCTATGAGCGGTGTGGGTATTACAATCTTTTTAGAGCAGAGGAAAGTAAGGTGTAGAGAGGCGAGGAATTTCTCTTTGTTCCCGGCCGGAGGGGCCTCCCAAAATGACCAGAGGCCCCAGGCGTGGTTGGCGGGTCCCCCTCCCCCTTTGCTGTGCCTCCCCTCGGCTCCAGGGCCCACAGCCTCTTGCTCCCCTTGCTTGCCGGCCTGCCTGCTCCACTGGACTGAGACTGTCAGGGGCTGTGTTTTGGGTTCTGCATGTCCAGCATCCCCTTACGTGCCGGGCACAGGCCTGCATCCTCGGAGGAAGCAAGCAAGAGTTAATGCGGAGGCAAACAAAGAGCCGCGAGGCCCAGCTGTGTGAGCTGAGGGCAGAAGCAATGAGCACACCCGTTACATAAGTGCTTCTCCTGCTCTGCTCAGGCCCGGGAGGATAGCGGGGCTCTTGCCTCCCCTGTGCTATATATAATCTCTGTTTTGGCAGAGGAGCTTGCTACAGTTCCACAGCTCACTCACAGGAGATACTCATGTTTTCTTAAGAATCCAGCAAATTTTCTTCGACTAGTGATGCCACAAAATAATAAGACAGACTTGGCGTAAGATTTAGACACTTTTCCCACATTCCCAGCATTTTTCTCTCTCAAAAACAGTATTTCTGGTTCCGCTTCAAGAAGCAAAGGAAGGGTGAAAATGAGATGGCAAAGAGACAGCTTGCAACATCCCATAATTACAGCCTTTGATGCTGGAACCTCAAGGCTCCAATCCCAGATGGGACAGTGTTTCCCTTTTTGAGGCTCCAATCCCAGATGGGACAGTTACCCTTTGGTAACTAAACAGGGGCTGATCCATTAACCAAGAATATGTCCCCCCAATACCTTTTTTTCTGGCCGCGCAGCTTGTGGGATCTTAGCTTCCCAACCAGGGACTGAACCCGGGCCCTCAGCAGTGGAAGCATGGAGTCCTAACCACTGGACCGTCAGGGAAGGCCCCAAGAATGCGTTTTTGATACAGAGTAGGCCAGGTTTGTTTCTGATTCTTTCTCACCTGCCTCATAAGCCCTTAGCCTGGAATCCATGACCTCATGACTATAGAATGAATATTTCATAGAATCATTCATTTGTCCTGGGACTTAACTGAAGATAAGTTTTACTTAGTAAACCCCTTCTTTAACTGTAGTAGATTTACCTGAAAAATGTTTTCTGAGACCTTTAAAAACATATATTTACTAAAAATCACCACATTAACTTCATGTTAGTCCTAAAAGGTTCTCTAATTACTGAAAGCCATAGTTCGTTATTCTAATACAAACTGTTATAACACATACTCACTTGAACATTAAAACATGATATTTCCTTTAAGTATATTCAGTCCTTTAACTTTTTACCAATTAGGTTGGGACTTCCTCCAGACCAATTCTTCCAAAATGGTGAATTTTTAAGAAATAAAATCATGAACCTGATGTTTTCATAAGATGACAGGTTAAGAAGAAAAACAGGCTTTTAAAATATTAATTTTATTAACATTAATACTAACATCTAAGTATTAGCAGAGCTATTATTTATAAGCATAGCTCCTATAGCGAGTACGTAGACATTGTGAGACTTGCTGACAGCGAGCAGCTCAGTTCTAGCAGGTTCTATTCCAAAGTGGCCTGTCACTATAGTGGGAGTCAGATAAACCTGAGTCCCAACCCTGACTCAGCAACTTCCTAGTGCAGGTCACTTGGGTCTTGGGTGATGTATTTAACCTCCCAAACCTCAGTTTTCTTTTATAAAATGGGAATGATATCAGTGTATATAGGGTAAGGTTCACTTCAAAAAGTAAACAAGACAGTCTATGGGAAAGCATCCTGGACAGGCATGTTGACAGTCAGGCAGAAGTCTCAGGCTTCCTGCCTCCTCACTCCCTGCACCGTCCCATCACCAAGGTGGCCCCTCTGCATGGTTTCTGAGTACTGACCTTCTCCTCTCGCCTGCAAACAGCTGCGGTGACTTCAGTGACCTACACTGCCTGCACACACACATGCCCCCTTCCCCCTATTAGCCTTTAGACACACAGATCACTGTCTTCAGTGATTCCCTGCAGCATAAAGTCCGCCCACTTGAGCCTGGTGTCATGGTCCTTTCTTAGTCTGGCCCAACCACCCTTTCTGAGCTCATGGTCCCTTGCAAACCCAAGTCTTCCCACTCCAACTCTGCCCATCGCCCTGCTTCAAAGCTCTTACACAGCCTCCACGGCCTACAGTATAAACTCTAAACTGCTTCATGTGGCATCTGAGACATGTTATCTGGTCCCTGCCCATCTCCAGTTTCACTGGCCACCACTCCTTTGCCTCCTCATACTTTATAGCCAAGCAATTCTACTTACAGTACCGGAACCCTATGTTGTCTCATCACTCTTCAACTTTACACACACTCCCCTTTTTGCCCAGAATACCCTCCTCCTCTCATCTATTTGGCAAAGTCCTAGACAGTTTTCAAATGGCCCCACTTCTGTGACAGTCTGTCAAGTACTGACTGTGTCTCGTACCTTTGTCTGTTACTGCACCTGCCATGTTGTAATTATTTTTCATGTTTTCTTGTAATTCACTAGACCACTATAAATATCTTCTTTGGGGGGTGAACCCAGGACTTGGTCTTACACAGAGTAGTCACTCAGGAAATATTTACAGTGTTGAGCCGAAAAAGCTTCCAAGCTGGTGGGAAGAGCCACTGAAATGCAGGGGCTGCGACCTACCAGAGCAGCCTGCCGCTGTGAGAGTAGGCAGAGGGAAAATTTAACAAAATTCCCATTGAAAATGGTAAAATGGTGGTGACTGCCAGAGCTCAGAAAAAGAAACCCTTTTTATGTGGTTACAACTCTAACAAGTCAATTACATTTACCTAAAGCCAGTGGAACTCCAAACTGTATTTTTCTCCCCATAGCCTCATTCTTTCATAAAGTTCCCTTGCTCTGTGCAATGATCGTGGGCAATCGCGTTTGCAGTTTTCGGCGATGCCAGTTCATGGCTATGTTTTTCTGTTCACTGAACTGGCTCATTTCTTCAGAACAAACTGTTCTGCACTGAAGCAGGAATTGGCTGGGTTCTAACAAAAAGATTTTTCCCCCCTGACAGTGTTTTTGCAAAAGACCCAAGTCAATTTATAGCCAAGTAACAAAAGGTCAAAAAGGTTAGTCAAGCAATGGGCGTAATTCCTGTGTGTCACAGCCAATAAAGGAAATGGGTGGGAATAAATAGTATGCAATTTTAACCTGAAATTATTTGTGCAAAACTATTATTGTGAACTATACAAAGGGACCCATGGCTTCCAATACAAAGGATTTCCCACTCTGATTTTTTTTAAGACACATTTACTGTGGAAGAACTGAGATGACCTCGAATTGCTCATTTGCAAGTGGAAAACTGTCAAAAACTTTTTCACACTAATTTATGAAAAAACTTGGTCACTGTTTTGCAGCCCTGAAATAGAAATATTCACATAAAAAATTAAATATCTCCCAGTTAAATCACAATTAAATACAATCTGCAGGGCTGAATTTAATACAAAATCTTTGCCAAAAGAGAAAATTAACCAAAAGAGATGCGGAGAAAAGGGCTCTACAAAGGCCATAGTTTATCTGTTTTAATCATGCTAGAAGTGTGACAAACTACTGCATTATTCAACGAGCATAAGAACAACAAGAAATGCCTGCCTTTAAAGCAGACACGAAGAGCTGACATCACAGCCAAGCCAACGGAAGACAGATGAGTAACAGCCTGCACTGGGCGGCCAACCAGGCCCAGGCTTGTGGGTCTGCGGAGTAAGGAAGCCTTTCACATTTCAAGGCCAATGGAACCCCCCCCCCCACCCCGCCATCACAATGTCTATAGTAGTCACCATTTAAAACAACCTAATCATGCAAAAGATGAATGGTTAAATAGAACACTGTCACAGTCCTGGACAAGATGCTGTAAACCATTTCTCCCCCAGCCTCTTTGCTAAGTACAACCATAAACCCTGGAAATAATACAAGAGGCAACCAAAGGAGAAGTCTGAAAGGGGGGAAAAGGAAGGTGAACATGTTAGGGATCCCAGGGCTAAAGGAACAACACAGCAGCAGGGCATCTTATGACTCCCCTATCCAACTGAAGAAGGTGGCCCAAGCCAAATGTTTCCCAAGCCCCAGTCTAGCAACATAAGGCAACTCAGGAAGGCTTATCCTTCCCTATGACAGAATGGGAGTTCTGCAGACAACACCAGGCCAGCTGGTAGCACCAACAAGGAGGATAGTTCAGGAGCCCACTGATATTAAAACAATCTGGGAAAACACTCTCCCTCCCTGCAGGGCCCCCAGGAAGTACTCTTTATTCCAGCAGGATGGAGACTCCTTTCTTCCACCTGAAGGCACCAGGCAGCATGGCCTGGGGAAACTTCTTCCTTCCATCAGATAGCACCAGCAGGGCCCAGTGGGAGCCCCAGCTGCACCAGATAAACCAAGCAGACCAAAACAGTAACAGCAAAGGCTCTGAAAAGTAAATCATCATTGGAATCACAGCCCACAAAAGTAGATCCCAACCTGTGTGCTAAACCTAAAGAGAGTGACTTCCTGGTAAAACAAAAGGTTTAAACAGGACCCAGAGTTTCCTAACATAATAGACAAAATGTCCAGAACAGAATGGAAAATCCCCTTCCTACCAAGAACCAGGAAAATCACAACTTGAATGAGAGAAGATGATCAACTGACACCAATACCACGATGAATCTGATGTTGGAATCAGCTTACAAAGGATTTTAAAGCAGCCCTCACAAAAATGCTGCAACAAGCAATTACAAATTCTCTAGAAATAAATGAAAAAATAGAAAATCTCATCAAAGAAACAGAAGTTATAAAAAGGACCAAATACAAATTATAGAACTGAAAGACATAATAATAGAAATAAAAACTTGCTAGATAGGCTTAATAACAGAGATGACAGAGGATAAAAATCAATGCACTTGAAGACAGATCAGTAGAGCTTACCCAATGTGAACAAAAGAGAGAAGACAGACTGAAAACAAATGAACAGAGCTTCAAGAACTTGTGAGACAGTAACAAAAGATCCAATGTTCATATCATCAGAGTCCCAGAAGGAGAATAAAAAGAGAAGGGCTGAAAGAGTATTCAAAAAGATAATGGCTGAGAATTTCCCAAACCTGGTGAAAGACATAAACCTACAGCTTCAAGAAGCTGGGCAAACCTCAAATAGATAAGCTCAAAGAAATCCATGACAAGACACATGATGATTAAATTTCTGATAATTAAAGACAAAGACAAACCCTTGAAAAATGAGAAAGACAACCCATTGTCTATAAGGGAACACCAATTCAAATGAAACAGATTTACCATTTGAAACCACAGAGGCCAGAAGGAAGTAGCACAATATTTTCAACGCTGAAAGAAAAGAACCGTCAACCATGAATTCTATATCTGGGGAAAATATACCTCAAGATTGGAGGGGAAAAGACATTCTCAGACTAAGGAAAACTAAAAGAATGTGTAGCTAGAGGACCTACTCTTAAAGAATGGCTAAAGGAAGTTCTTCAGAGAGAAAGGAAATGATAAAAGAAGAAATCTTGGCATATCAGTTAGGAATAAAGAACAGAAAAAGAGAATGAGTATATACAACTAGACTATCCTTCTCCTCATGAGTTTTATATCATATTTAATGACTGAAACAAAAATTATAATACCACCTGATGCTCAAGATAATTATATTTAGAAGTGGGGATTAAAGGGACCTAGATGGAAGTAAGGTTTCCACATTTCACTCAAAGTGGTGAAACGCTGATACCAGTAGACTGTTATAAGTGAAATATGTATCTTGTAATACTCAGAGCAACCACTAAGTAAATGATACAAAGAGATACACTCAAAAACATTACAAATAAGATAAAATCCTTTAAAACCTTCAAGTCACCCAGAGAAAGGCAAGAAAAGGGAAACCGGAAGCAAAACAAATAATAAAATGGCAGATTAAAACCCTAATATATAAATAATTACCTTAAATGTAAATGGTCTAAATACACCAATTAAAAAGTAGAAATTGTCAGAATGGATAACTATATGCTGTTCACACGAAACTCACTTCAAATTCAATAAGTAGGCTGAAAACAGAGTGCTGTCCATACAGTAGATGGAATATCAATAGCTCTTTTAAATTGTGCTTATGAATAATTTTCATGATATAGGAAAATGTTTAAAATATTACATTTTATAAGACGAGATAATTAAATAAGTAAATATTTTCAAAACAAGACACAAAATGTATATATAGCATGACTTCACACTGTATGTAAACAATTTATAAATAAATGCCTCAAAAGAATGCATGGGGGCTTCCCTGGTGGCGCACTGGTTGGGAGTCCGCCTGCCAATGCAGGGGACATGGGTTCGAGCCCTGGTCCAGGAAGATCCCACATGCTGCAGAGCAGCTGGGCCCATGCATCACAACTACTGAGCCTGCACTCTAGAGCCCGCGAGCCACAACTACTGAAGCCTGAGTGCCACAATTACTGAAGCACGCGCGCACCTAGAGCCTGTGCTCCGCAACGAGAAGCCACCATAATGAGAAGCCCGTGCACCTCAACGAAGAGTGGCCGCCGCTCGCTGCAACTAGAGAAAACCCATGCACAGCAACAAAGACCCAACGCAGCCAAAAATAAATAAATTAAAAAAAAAAAAAAAAAAAAAAAAAAAGCATGTTAGGGTACCACTAGCAAGAATCTCAATTATCTTCATTATGCTTTCTTATATTATTCAGATTTCTACCATAGAACGAATGGCTTTTATAATCAGAAAACAACATTATGTTCTAAAACTTCTCTTCAATTAAAGCAGTCTATTAAAGATAACTGCTGCGTTCTGAAGAACCTAGGGGCAGGACAGGAATAAAGACGCAGACATAGAGAATGGACTTGAGGACACGGGGAGGGGGAAGGGTAAGCTGGGAAGAAGTGAGAGAGTGGCATGGACATATATACACTACCAAATGTAAAACAGGTAGCTAGTGGGAAGCAGCCACATAGCACAGGGAGATCAGCTCAGTGCTTTGTGACCACCTAGAGGGGTGGGATAGGGAGGGTGGGAGGGAGATGCAAGAGGGAGGAGATATGGGGATATACGTATATGTATAGCTGATTCACTTTGTTATAAAGCAGAAACTAACACACCATTGTAAAGCAGTTATACTCCAATAAAGATGTTAAAAAAAAAAAAGATACAGTTATCAAATAAAAAAAAAAGATAACTGCTGCTGCCTGGGGAGGAAGAACTAATATTTATCATGGGCAGCCACCATTAACGTGGCTCTTTCTACTGGTGAGCTGGCTGCCTCTCCCTTTCCTGCCCCCCAGAGGACCAAAGGTACACGGCAGAAGGCCTGGAAGACTCAGAAAGTGTTCTCTCTGCAAGCTTTGTACATGGGCTCCAGGAGATGGGGGTAGTGAGGGGGAGGGAACTGACAGATAGGGACAGCAGAGTAGGACTGTTAGAAACCTGCCTCATGTCCAGTGGTCTCCAGAGTCACTGCTGTAAGTCTCCACAGGCCTGACCACCGAGTTGGGTCCCATGTTTCTTCACTCCATCACCCAAGGCCACACAAGCATGTCTTGGTCCTCACAGCCCAACAGAGCCTAACACGAGGATCATCCCACCACGCTGGAGGCCACAGTACAGAAGAGGAAATTCTTCTATTTGATATTGCCAAGTCGGTATCAATTTAACACCCCTGTCTTCCTTCCTTTTTCAAAGTCTCTCTCTAATTTTATCCAGGAGCCCAGTGATAAGCTTCCTACTATAACAGACCCAATCCTTTTTCTGGCATTTCAAGTAAGAAAACTCAAAGTAATCTTCAATCCTTCCTTACCCTTTATTTGTATATCCAATCTATTATCATAAAGTAGATTCAACATAGAATGCAGAAGGTAGCAGATATAATGATTTCTAAGATTCCCTATTAGAGATCTGTAATTCTTTTACCAAAGATTACCTTTACCCTTTCTTAATGCAATGAATAAACAAACCCTCTTAAAGTCAAAGTCGAAACCAAGCCTCCTTCACGTATAAGATGTTTCCTTGTTGATTTAACAGGCAATGGGACCATTTCAAGACTTCCCACTGTTATGACCAATTCTGGAAAAGTTGCCTTTTTCTCTTACTGAGGACATGGAATCCCATCTCTATGGCCATATAGGATAACTCAAAGCCAACCTTGATTTTACAGCACTTTGCAAACTCTGCAGGACTATTTCAGTGCCTCTGCCTTTGCCATCTCCCATATCTAAACTATGCACATGATGAGGTAACACAATTTTACAAATACTTGAACACGTATTGGTGACCATGTTAACTTTTTAAATAAACTTTTGATTTGCCTGTTGTCTTGCTTTTTGGGGGCTAGAGTGGAAAAAGCATGGACTCTGGAGTCAAAGAGTATCCCTATTACTTATTAGCCACATAACTTTGCAGCCTCTTCATCTATAAAATGGAAATAAGTATGCATACCTCCTATGAGGATTAAGTAATATATTACTTATAAAAGTGCCTAGCATATCATAGGTGCTCTCTTGGATCCATTTAACATTCCTACCTTAGTTTCTTTTTTTCCAACTACTTCTCGTTTATGATTTATGCTTTATGTTTTTATGGACCTAAATGAGTCACCTTAAATTCTTATGGAACAAAAAAAAGCACATAAAAATACAACATAAAAACAGTAGACACTCTGCTGGGAAGTAGGGGTGGGCACTGACTGGGAAGGGATATGAGGCAACTTTCTGGGTAATGATACCCTCGTAGGAGTTTGGGTTACACAGGTGTATGCATTTGTCAAAACTCAGCAAATGTACAGTTAAAATTTAACTACAATGAAATGTACCAATCTTACCTCAAAAGAAAAAACAAACTATAAACAAATAATGACCTCTACTTAGTGATATGCATGCCGAAGCACTGAGAGGGAATGCATAAAAAATAGGATGGACAGACGGCTGGACAGAGAAATAGGAAGCACAGAGTAAAATGTTAATGGTCAAACCTGGTGGTGGGTGGATGGCTGCCCACTGTAAAATCCTTTCAATTTTGCAGTATGTTTGAAATTTTTCATAATAAAATGTTGGGAAAACACATGCTATGGAAAAGAATGGAAGGCACTCAATACACATTAGTTCTCTTCCCGAACCCTCTCCCTATCTTCATTCATCCATTTGATCATTTACCTGCCAACACTTCCTAGGCACACACCACAGAATCGCCTAGTACAAGTTGCTTAACCCCAAGCCCTCTGAATACGTTTCCTCATCTGTGGAATAATAACTACATGTGCCTTATGGGGTTTCTGTGAGGATTAAGATGATAAACGTGTAACGCTTAAGCTCAGTACCTGCCCTGTAGCTGGTGCTCAATAAAAGCTAGCTATGATTATGTCAGTATTACATAAAGAGCCCGGGCATTATAGTGTATTATTCTAGTAGCAAGTAGTGGCTAGAAGCCCTGACCCCTAACTGACTGCTTGGGTTCAAATTCCAACTCTACCACTTTGTAGCTTTGGGCAAAATCCTTAACCTTTCTGTGCCCCAGTTTCCTATTCTGTGAAAAAGGGATAAGTGTTCTCTTTCATGGGGTTATTAAGACAATTCAACATGATAATATATACAAAATGCTTAGACAGTGGCTGGAACTGTATAAGCACTCAATCAATGTGAGCAAACTCACTATGCTGGATATTTAGAGAATATGAAGATGAATGGAATGCATAAGTCCCTGACACCTCAAGGAGTTGATTATCCAGGAGAGGAGAAGGCCATGTCAACAGAAGCATCACAAAGTGGTGTGTGATGTGTGCCATAGGGGACGTGCTACTATGGGCCTGGGATACCGGAAAAACAGACTGATGATAATGAACAAGGAAGGCCTCAAGGTAGTGGCACTGGATGATGTGGAACCTGAAGGCAGAGAAGGGGAAGAAAAAGGTTGGTAATGTGAAAATACATGGTACAGAGAGCCTACTAGAACTTAATAAAAGATAGGTAGGGGCGGGTTAAAAGATTTGAGGCTGGAAAGAGATTGGGATCAGATGGCAGAAAGCTCTACTGATGAATGTGGACTTTGTTCGCAAAAGTACTTTGAAAAACTGATCATCCATTCATATATTCCATGGGTTAGAAGAGGTGAGTCTTCAAAATTAATTGTTGACCAAAAAAAAAAAAAATTCTTGATTTTTCTATATGATAAATAACAAATACTGCTAATCATTTATCCACTGCACTCTTTATATAAAGTAACTAAAAATTCATTACAATAACTATTTTACCAATTCAAGGCATCTCTACTGGATAAGAAGGCCCACAGCCTCTGGAGGGAGGGCCAGGGAAAAGCTTACTAACAGTGTTGTGGAATCAAGTTAGTTAGCACCACTCTAACTGGTTCATTGCTTTGAGGTTCAGTTTGGAATCTGACCCAAGAGATTAAATTCAGGAAGGGAGAAAAGTCCAGGCAGCAGCAGCAAAGGGCTGGCTCCCTTTGGATGCTGCCAGCTGGCTGCGCTGCGCCTCTCAGAGCTCGCTCTGCCTTGGTAAACACATTTCTGATGGCCGTAGGCACTGAGCAAGCCCGCTAAGCCTTACCCAAGTGTCTTCAGCATCAGAGCCCGAGGGGAGCGGCCAGGGGACGGGGAAGGTTTTACGATTAAAGGCAGCAAATGCTGCTTCCAAATTATGTAATTTAAATATATGAACCACACATGAAAACACCTTTTCTTTCTAGCACTATTGGAAGGAAATTAAAATAACATAAAATATATACAGTGAGGTTTAAAAGTTACGGGATTATATACAAGGAAACTTTTATCTTAGTGTGAACCAGGTCCTTTTAGCGGAGGCACCTTTTTTTTTTTTTTTTTTTTTTTTTTTTAGAAATTCACGTTCTTTTATTTTTTTATTTATTTATTTATGGCTGTGTTGGGTCCTCGTTTCTGCGCGAGGGCTTTCTCTAGTTGCGGCAAGTGGGGGCCACTCTTCATCGCGGTGCGCAGGCCTCTCACCATCGCGGCCTCTCTTGCTGCGGAGCACAGGCTCCAGACGCGCAGGCTCAGTAATTGTGGCTCACGGGCCCAGTTGCTCCGTGGCATGTGGGATCTTCCCAGACCAGGGCCCGAACCCGTGTCCCCTGCATTGGCAGGCAGATTCTCAACCACTGCGCCACCAGGGAAGCCCGGCAGGCGGATTGAGCGGAGGCACCTTTGAGCGGGCTGGTGCGCTGGCTGGTTCCGGCTCGGAGGCACAGTCTCCTGGCCTGCGGGCTCTGTGAGGAGCTCAGCTGTCTTGCTCCTCTGTGTTCTAGGGCCTAATTCAGTGCCTGGCCTGCAAAGGGTGCTCACAAAATATCTGTTAACTCAATAAGTAAATGATCTCGTCCCCAGCTTTATAAGTTCAGAAATATGATTTGTTTTAGTTCACTGAGATTATTAAATTCTTAATTGAGTGGGGGTAGAATTGGTTTAATTCCAACCAAACTCAATGGAGACACATTAGATCTCACCCCACCCCACCCCATTTTAGAGGGGGTATAGCTTTCCAGGAGCCCCACTGCTTCTGAAATTTACCCAGAATTGTCCTTTCCTAACATGAGGGCACCTGGGAAACAGAATCCCTAGTCAGGTGGTTGCCTGAGGAACAAATTTAGAACTTCTAAGAAGGTTTTCAACCTACACATGTAGCAAGCCCAGCTTTGCAGCAAGCAGAATGTTTGCCCCAGGCCACTGTGGCACCTCGCCTGCTGTGGACAGAGCGAGATGTACTCTGACGGAGTCCAACCCTCCAAACCCTTCCCAGGCTCCATGCAGACTCCCAATCTGGTGTCCCTTTGCAGCATTCTTCATTTGAACAAGTCATAAACCCCTTGCTTTTAAGAATTTTCTGTTTATAGGGCTTTAATTTGGCCTCTAATGACCAAAGAGGGACTTTCATCTCCATATGCCTCCAGAGGATCAGTTGGATCTGGTCATCTCTGCATGGATGTGTACCAATTTTCAGGCCATTTTGGGCTCAGCAGCAAATGCTGAGCAGTATCTTCAGAGAACCCCAGGGTACTAAGTGATACCCACCCATGGCTCTGTTTAAGACTGGTTTGGATTTTTTTTTTCCTTAAGTGCAGTATCTTGCATTGTCTAATTTTCTATCTGCTTGGCCTCATAAAATTTTCAGAAAAATTTCCCATCAGCATAGCTTTTTACTACTGTACCCTTTAAAAAGGTCTAGGAAATTCAACATATCTGGAATGAGCCTCGAGGCAACACTGTGAGAGGTCATCATTAACATTTACCCACTTGGAGAAGGGACCATAACTCTAAGCTTTCTTTCCTCTTCTTAAGACAGTTTCTACCCAGAATCAAACAGTTTCTCTATCCCATGATGGCTTTTTACTTAAAAGAAAAATGAGATAGAGAAAAAACAGAAATTTTTAAATTTTGAGCTAATTTTAGACTTATAGAAAAGTTGCAAAAATAGTACAGAGTTTCCTTATGTCCCTGACCCAGCTTCCCCAAATCTTACATAACCATAGTAACTGAACAGAACCAGGGCATTAATATTGGCACAGTACTATTAACTAAACCAAAGATCTTATTCATATTGCACCAGTTTTTTTCTACTAATGTCCTTTTTCTGTCCCAGGATCCTATCCAGGATCCCCACTGTATTTCATCGTTATTTCTTAGTCTCCTGTGGTCTGTGACAGCTTCTCAGTCTTCCTTGTTATTCATGCCCTTGACACTTTTCAAAAGTATTAATCAGTTATTTTGTTGAATGTCCCTTGATTTGGGTTTGCCTGATGTTTTCTCATGATTACACTGAGGTTATGCATTTCTGGCAAAAATGCCACAGAAATGATGTTGGGTTCTTCTTAGTGCATCATATCATGGGGTTCATTGATGTTGCTTGTCTTATTACTGGTGATGCTGACCTTGATCTCTTGGCTAAGGTGCTTTCTGCACTGTAAAGTTACTACCTTTTCTTTCCTTTATAGATAATAAATAAGTTGAAGGAGTTGATTTGAGACTACGCAAATTTCTGGCAAAGGTTTCTTAAAGGATTACTGGCTCCCTCATTCACAAGCCTGCTCGCTTTCCTTAAAAACTCCAAGAGGTTAGTTGATAGTATTTCCCCTTATTATGTTTGTCATGCAAACACTTTGTTATTACTTTTTTGTTTGTTCAATGAGATTTATTTTTCTTCTACTTGTAAAAATAGCACATCTTCATTGTCAAAGAAAATATGGCATGTTCATAAACATGGCTTTAGAGATTGGTACCTATTATGGACTGAACGTTTGTGTCTCCCTCCCTCCAAATTCATGTTGGAATTCTAACCCCCAATGTGATGGTATGAGGACATGGGGCCTTTGGGAGATAATTAGGTCATCACAGTGGAACCCTCATGAATGGGATTAGTGCCCTTATCAAAGGAACCCAAAAGAGCTCTCTCACCCCTCTCCACCATGCGAGGCTACAAGAAGAAAAAGGCCATCTGCAACCCGGAAGAGGGCCCTCACCAGAACCCAACCATGCTGGCACCCAGCCACCAGGACAGTGAGAAAAAAATGTCTTTTGTTTATAAGCCACCCTTATTTTGTTACAGCAGCCTAAACTAAAATAGCAACTCTCTGTATAAATGTAGATATAGATACAGATATATAGGTACCAGTGAACCTCTTTTCCTCTTTTAATACCACTGGAGTCAGATACCATGGGCTTATTCATTAAGTCCCAGCCCCACCATGGACTTCAGGAAAGTTACTTAATTTGTGTGCTGGTTTGCCCAGCATCTGTTATTTGCTGATGCGATGAGCAAAATTAAGTAACATTTTTTGGGAAGAACTATTCAGAAAAGTAGAGGTAAAAATGTTATGGTCTGTGTTTAATGGAAGTCAACTGAACACAGCCATGGGGAAGGTGAGGTCACACAGTAGACATCTGCAACTCCAGATGCCACATGTGGACAAAGGTTCAAAGTGTTCACTGATGAATTCCTTAATGACCGGAAGCACTGCTACTTGGTCCCCACGATTTGCCTATTTCCAGTTTACCAAGTGAGGCACCAACAGACTGTAAATTTATCACTTATTTGCGTGGCCCAAATACAATCAGGAAAAGGTTATTACCTCTCCCACTATTTTCCCCCAGAACAATAACAACAACAGGAACAGCTAACAATGGTGGAACACACGACTCGCACTGGACGCTGTGCCTTCTAAGCCCGTTACGTGCACTAGTTCATTCAACTCTCATCACAGTCCTTGCTAGGAGGTATTATTATTGCCTCCAGTTTACAGATAAGGAAAATGAGGCACAAAGAAGTTACAAAAAGTAACTTGCTCAAGGTCACTCAGCTAGTAGCTGGTAGAGCCAGAATATGAACCCAGGCAAGCCTAGTTCCAGAGCGCAGGCTCTTAGCACTATGCTCTCCTATTGTCAGAGAATGCAAGAACACACTATCATCTAGAAGAGAGAGACAGTCCATGAATTCAAGTTCCGGGCGAAGCTGAACTGAGCAAAAGATTCACATGACAGATGAAAACCACTTCCAGAATGGAAAGACCTGAGAGAAGAAACAAGAAGGGGCTCTCAGGATCGCACACATAATTAGCAATCAAAGTGGGTCACTAAGACAACAGCCTGGAAACATCTGAAAACAATGCGTAGAAAAGGACTCCAAGTTGACAAGTTAAACAAGCAGGTTATGTGAAAGGGAATCCAGCAGTTACTTCTGATTTTTTTTTTTTTTAAGTAACAGAAGCCCAGAGACAAGGCGATCTAAAATATAAGACCTCAAAGGAAAAGAGATGAGTGAATCAGAATACTCCAAGCTGTCATCTCTAAACAAACAAAATGATGCCAACCCCCTAGGCCAGATGCTCTTGTCATTCCTCTACCACCGAGATGTCTCCAAGAGCTGCGGTCAACAGCGCTGTCTGCATTTCCTCAGCTGCTCTGACTCCAGTGTGAGCTGACCTCCATACCCGTGGACTGAGCACGGTGGGGTCACTATCAGCTTTCTAACTGAGAAGAGCAGTGGCTGAGCCTCTCCTTCTCCTACTGGGTCCTCTGGGTGAGTGGCCACTGCTGACCACTGCCCCTCCTAGGAAACCACCTCTTCCCCACCTCTCTTTTCTGCTTCTCCCCTACCTCTTCCTCAGCTTGGCATTCAGGCCTGGTTTGCAATCCCACTTACTAGCTTAGTAACAGTGCCTTGCAGCCTTAGTTTCCTGGCCCACGAAGTAGGGTAGTAATAATTTCTACACACAGGGCTATTAAAAAGATAAAGTAAGCCATCTGAAAAAGCTCTCACCACCCCGTGCAGGACATGTATCACAGGGCTCAGTACATTTTGACTTCCTGCACATAAAGACTGGTCTTGGCCAGGAGGCCAACCTAAGCCCTTTTTTCTGCCTACATGCTCTAACAGGGGGAACTTTATATCTATTCCATGGCTTTGACCTCCTCCTTGGAGCAAGTATATCTCACAACCTTTATCTCCAGCCCCTACATCTCAACTGAGTTTCTAACTCATATTTCCAATTACTCCTAGATATGTTTTCCTAGATCTGTTGACAATTTTTTAAACTCAGGAAGTCCTAAAATGCTCTGTCTCTCTCCAAAGTAGTCTCTGCGACCCCCTCCACAACATCCACCCTGTGACATAAGGTAGTCGATATTTCCACCGTCTGTTATTACCTTCCCTAAAACAAACAAACAAGAAAACCCTCTAAGTCATCCTCTAATCCCAATCTCACCTGAGTCAGGAACTAGTATTTTTTAGATTCCGCCTCAAAACACCTCATCTTCTCCATCGCCGCTGCCTCCACCTTGTTTAAGTTCTCATCATCTCTTACCTGGATGACTGCCACAGCTGCTCAACTGACTTCCTCCCTGCAGTCCGTGCGTCACATGACAGCCAGAGTTATCTTCCTAAAAACAGGCTTGAACAGAGTACTCCCCTGCTTTAAAACCTTTCTGGTGGGGCCGCGGAAAGCCGAAACTCATTGGCCAGGCATTCGAGGTGCTTCGCAATCTGGCCCCAGCATCCCTTTGTCCAGTCTCATCTCCAGCCACTTAGGTACCTTTAGGCTTTTGCCCATTCGCTTTATCCTCTATCCCACAAAGCCCTACTGGCACAGTAACACTCAGCATTCAGGATGCCTTCGCTGACTCACCGAACATCATCCCCTCCCTCCCTGTGTCTCCAGGACACCTGACACATCACATCTTTCGCCATTGTGGGTTTGCATGCATGCCACCTCCTCAACCAGAAAGGGACCTTGAAGGCAAGGACAGAGCTACCTTTCTCTTTGTATCTACTGCACCTAGCTCAGTGTCTGTCCAGCTCAGAGTGAGGCTTAAGTGGTTGTTAACTAACTTAATCAAGAATAACAAAATACTTATGAGTATCAGGCTGAAACCTAGAAGAATTAGTGCACCTCACAGAACAAATGTAAAATGTGAAGGATAAAAATATCTGGGGTAGATGAGAAGTACAAAGAGGGGATGCCAAAACAGGGAGAAACTGAGTTTCCTTATATGGAAGGAAAGGAAAGTTCCTGCTTTTGCTTTGATGATAGTAAATAAATTTAGGGAACAAATGTTATTTTTAGCACTAAGAGAATTGTTCATGTTTAAATTTTGTCTTAAAGTTAAAAAGAAGAAAAGGACACTCCATAAAACAGAAGGTGTAACAGGAAAGAGACAACTAAGCAATACAAAAATTAAGAAACGAATTATACATAGAAAACATAACAAATGCAAAAGCAACCATAAATTAAAGACGTTAAATTCACACATAAGTTATAGAATCTTCAAGATTGGTTGAACAGAAGACAAAATCCGACAACATTCTGCTTGAAATAAGAGAGCTCTGAAATAATAATGAAATTAGAAAATATAACAAAATCACTGCACAAGAAATTTATAGACTATTAAAAAAAAGAACAGAGGACAAGCATTGCTTTAAGTATTGTCAGAAAACAAAGATTCTAAAATACCTGACCAACATCTTTGAAAAAATAAATAACTACACCCCCGCCCCCAAAGCAACTCGCCCCTGATGGTTTATTAGTGGATCATTTCAAACTCTCCAGAAACAAACAAAACATATTATTGAAAACATATCTAAAAAAGGTCATGATATAGATTATCTAGTTCATTCTATGAACCCAATTCTAAAACTGGCAGAGAAAATGAAGAGAGAAAACTACAGATGAAGCATACTTAAAATTTATGCTCAAAAATTAAAAAAAAACGGTAAATAGAATCTAGGAATAGGTTAAAATTTTAAATTGTGTCATGTCATCAGATACCAAAAATTCATTTGTTAAACTCCAACAGATATTCTTAATTTTAAAATTCTAAAACTGATAATAAAGGTATACTTTCTTACCCTTTTTAGAGTATCTATTTAAAACCAAATGTCAACAGTATACTTCAAGGAAGAAATGAGACATGCAGTCATTAAAAACAGGCACAAAGTGAAGCAGCATTTTATCATCACTGTTAATTAATATAGGATCAGAAGTGCCTTCCAATACAAAGCAACATGAAAACGAATAAGAAATACAAATACAATAAAGGAAAAGGCAAAATTTTTAATATATATAATACCACTGTAACTTGCAAACCCAAAGGAATCACCTGAATGGTTACGATGAGCTTAAAGTGACCAAAGTCATCACCAGTATAGAAAAATCAACACTATTTCTGGTCCTCAAACTTGACCGCAGTGAAAATCACCCTGGCAGATTTTTTAAATGCCAATGCTTACAACTCACCCCAGACAAACTGCCTCAGCATCTCTGGTGGTGGGACGAGACATTAGTAATTTATAACGCTTCTAAGTTGATTCTAATGTGCAGCTAAGTCGAGATACCACTACTCTATATGTAATTATCTAAGTGTCTAAAAAACGCAACGCAAAACCATTTGTAATATTCGCAAATGGGAAGAGAAAGATTGCTGTAAGGCAACAGGAGTGCATAAGAAGAAGCCCGAAAGGGGACATAGTTAGCTCCTGTGCCAGAGTCTCCAGTCCACTGCAGTTCAGGCAAAGAGGCAGGCAGCCGCCCAAGTTATTGGACGGGGACATGGCCCATGGCAACAGCGGAACAGTGGCAGCAAGAGATAGTCTCAGTCCAAGTGCTACTGAAATCAGAAGCATGCATGAAGATTTAACAGAGGCTGAGGATGTTCAAGATTACTTGCATATCTGTGTGAGGTCACATGTGAGATCAATTCCTAGAAATGCAATTGCTGAGTCAAATGGCATGTGCCTTTGAAAGTGAAAGATTAATTTTAAAAGATCTTAAAGGTGAAACAGAAAAAGCATGATGTGTAGAATAAACAAAACATCACATTTGATAGGTAGGAAGAGTGGAGCGGGAGAAAGGAGGGAAGCTAGAGCTAGGCGAGGTGGCTCAGTGCTGCCAGGGAGTAGGTAGGGAGACTGACATCACAGAAAATTCCTGGTGATTCCAATTTGGCTTTGGCCTTCACATTCACTTTGACCCCACAGCAGAGACCTGAAGGAGAAGGCGGCCAGGAGCCACGTGGCTACCTGGGAGGAGAAGATTCCACGACTGACTGAAGAACCGTAAGGAGATCAGTGTGACTGACGCAGAGTCGGTGTGAAGGTGAGCACTAGAAAATGTGTGCACAAGTGCACTTGTAATAAACTTGTCTTATGCCGTTTTTAGTTTAGAGGATTGATATACAAAGGCCATTAAATAGTTTTTACTCCACCTTCCAACTCAAAGTTAAAGAATGAGAAAACTGGAATATACCTTCTATCTAACAGTAGGCCTGCCACAGTCCACCATGAGACAGGAAGTTCCACAAGTGACAGTTGTGAGGAAATTCCCATGGGCTGGGTGGCCCAGGCTTGTGGGGAGGGAGTGATGTTGCCATGGAGTTGTCCAAGTCAGGCTGCTGTGCACAGAACTTCCATTATATACCAGCAATGACCCTGACTCCATTTCCTCTCCTTTCTTTCCAAAAAGTTCTACTCAGAAAGGTTCTTAACTTTATAATGATAAATAAGGTAGTAAATTTCCTTTATTTAAAAAACTTTAACAACAAAACCCCTCAAAATCTAAGCCTGTGAGTGGCTCAATAACAGAATAAACTGAGTTCCCAACTCATATATGTATATGTATAGATGTATATGTATATACATATATGAGTATATAACTTTACTAGGGCACATCTAGTTCATCAAGGGGAGGCTATGCTTATTTACATTAATTATTGGCCAGTCAGCTTTGTCTGTAGTATTAATTTTCATATTCCAGAGAGCAGTACCACACATCCTATAGCCTGAGAACATGGCTTGGATAATTTGGTATTCAAACCAGTGTTTTTCAAGTCAGTCATTTAATAAAGCAGAAGTATGTTTTGCACTCAGACTAAAAAATTGACCTTGAACTAAACCTGCACATCACAAGAGACACAACACACAACTCTACTTTTATAATACCCAGTGGTCAACCTAAGATATAACAGGTTCCTATCAAGTGATCCAAGAAGTCACCTAAATTGTATATTCAATACAGATATTTTTAGATTAATCCAAATGATTAAAAGAATCATTTGATCAAAGAGCTCAGCAATAAAATCAAGGAAGGAGAAAATAAAGAATGTTTAACAGCAATACAAAGATTAAATACAGCCATAAAGACTTAGGCATGACAAAGTAATGGTAATTGATATGGCAAGAAACCTAAATTCAGAAGTGTACTATTTACCCAGGAAACATACTTTTTCCTCATTTCCTTGGTTTCTCCAGTTTCTCTCTTCTCTTTGTGCAGCCCCATATGCATCTTTAAAGGTTCACTTGTTGCTTCTGCAGTTGTATCCAGTCCTGCAAAAGAAGTGACATATCCTCACTTCATGAGAAAAGAGATAAAGTGTATTTTAGGATGCTGAGCTATCCAATCTCATCAATCTCCTTTCCTAACTCATTTTCTCCAGAACTATACACAAACAGAAAAACCAAGGGGGTGGGGAGAGTAAGAAGAGGTCACTAAAATACAAATGAGCAATTTTAAATGATTAAAAATGTTAGTAGTAACTGAAAAATATCAATGGAAAAAAGGCAAACTTGATTGTCTCTGATGATAGATCAGAACAAGATGATTCATTAAAATCTCTTTCCACCAATGAGTTTCCATCTTTCTCTCCTGGCTAAGTTTGAGATGGCTTAGCAGAAATGATCAAATTAACTGATGTGTGGGACTTCCCTGGTGGCACAGTGGTTAAGACTTCTCGCTCCCAATGCAGGGGGCCCAGGTTCGATCCATGGTCAGGGAACTAGATCCCACATGCATGCCGCAACTAAGAGTTCACATGCCACAACTAAGGAGCCCACGAGCCACAACTAAGGAGCCCGCCTGCCGCAACTAAGACCCGATGCAACCAAATAAATAAATAACTAAATAATATTTTAAAAAATTAATTGATGCGTAGCCGTACAACTTCAAGGGTGAGTACCATTAAGGATGTGCTATTTTCTGATGCTCTTCCATTCAAAGCCCTGGGGTTTTCCTCACATGGATTCTAGAGGTAAAAAAAAAATGGTCTAGACTGAGCTCCAGGCTAAGGAGCTATGTTATCTTCATCTTTTGTCTCTGACCCCTATCCCTATGTCATCCCATTCTACCCAATGACAGACACATGGTAGCTCTTGGTGAATGAATGAGACAATAACTACGTTTTCAACAAATGACCAGAAATGCTTCACATGATCTTAAAATTACTTGAGAAGCAGTTGAAAAACCACTGCTTTTGAATTCTTTATTTCTTTCCCAAAGCATTCTCTTTGGTTGAGATGCCCAGTAAAATGGCCCTCAAGTGAGTATACCAGAGGGTCTCAGAACTTCGAACGGTGCATGGGTACACGAGAGAGTCGGGGCTATGAGTATCTGAATGTAAACAAGTTTGCCCCTCAAAAAAGCACCCTGGGGACTTCCCTGGTGGTCCAGTGGTTAAGAATCCACCCTCCAATGCAAGGGATGTGGGTTCGATCCCTGGTCAGGGAACTAAGATCCCACATGCCGCGGGGCAACTAAGCCCATGCGTCACAATTAGAGAAGCCGCACACCGCAAGAAAGACCCAGCGCAGCTCCGAGTGATCTTTCCCCATCATTCTTATGTCTGTAGCATACACCTGTCAAGCTTTTACTCTGTGTCAGGCACTGTTCTAAGAGCTTTAACTACATTAACTAACTCAACCTTTATAACAACCCTGTGAGATAGATTCTATTATTCTAATTGCTCAGAGGAGGAGACGAAAGCACAGAAAGGTTAAGAAAATTGTGCAAGGAAATGCACTATATGCTGCCATTCACAGGCAGGGGTTCCTGGGCACACATGATCTTGCAGGAAACTGTAGTCTCATCTACCGATTTCACTTTCTTCTATTGCTCTTATGGTATAGTAGTAGCTCAATAGCTAAATTAGCTCTTGTTGGAAAACTGTCCTAATTAATAATTTATTAAAAACTTTAAATTCTCCACCACTTAAAAAACTGACCTTTTCTTAATTTAAAAAATTATCCAGTGAACATCACAGAAAGGAACTCTTCCTAATTTTGTGGAACTCAGAAGCAATCATGATTTTCAGCTGCTTACATTCACCCACTACAGATTATTACACTTATTCTAGATATTTTGCCATGCTTACCAGATCCCTTCTAACTTTAAAATTTCAAATCCCTCATTCCAGCAAGGCATTTATTCTTTGCTCTCTAGTTCAGTTGATTGGGACCCAATGCTAATGACGCCAAAAGCTTTGGGTTCAATCCACTACAAACCACTTCGCTTTGTTTGCTTCAAGTCTGCAAACCCTAAGGCTGGATGGCACGTTGTGGGTCATAAGAGGAGCCAGGTGGAAGCGTGCAAGACAACTAGCATAAATAACATCTGCTTGAGAAACAAGTCCACATACACCACAGGGGCAGGAGCATGACCCTGAGGCAGAAGCATCAACTCCATACATAAAGAAAAGCTTCATGATCACTGGCAAAGCACTTCTACTTTTCTGAGTAAGACGCCCTTCTCAAGCTCAGATCTTTTTGCCAGAATCTAACCTAAAGTCCCTCCTTCAAAAAACAAAACAGGTATAAGATTAAAATAAGAAACTAAGGTTTTTAGTTTTTGCACAAGATGTGCTTGATCTGAAAAAAAAAAATTCTTATTCCTGACACCAATTCCACTGACAATAAAAAGCACTCGTAATGGCTTTCGAAAGTGACACAGAAGTCTCTGGCAGTGCAACACAGCAAACCACCAGAAAAATCTTACGGCAATTCCATATGTATATCTCACATTCTTTAAAAATTACTCCTAATTTTCATAAAACCAAAAGCTGCTCCATCTCCAAATAATATAAAGTTATTTTAAACATGCTTTTTCAAATTAAATGAAGAGACCAAATCCTATCAGTCCAGATCACATTTTAAAACAACCAAGGGCCCACTCAGGTAGAAGTTTTAACAGCTTCCACAAGTAAAAAAGAAAAGGTTATATTCCTTAATTGTTATTCTACGAAGAAACCCACTTGGGATCATCTGTCTTCGTGTTTTCTTGCCCACAGCTGGAAAGAACTTTCCCAATGTACTAATGCTACAGAGCACATGGATTCCAACAGTCACAAGGTAACTATGACAGCAAAGCCACAGTTATTTATGAGATCACAAAAACTGTATGATGTAATTTTTTAAATTTGAGGGAAAATTCACATAACATAAAATTAACCATTTTAATGTGTACAATTCAATGGCATTTAGTATATTCACAATGCTGTACAACCCTCACCTGTATCTAGTTCCAAAACATTTTAGTCATCCCCAAATGAAACCTTGTACTCATGAAGCAGTCACTACCATTCCCCCTGCTCCAGCCCCTGGCAACCACTAATATGCTCTTTGTCTCAATGAATTTATCTATTCCGGATATTTCACATAAATGTAATCACACAATATGTGACCTTTTGTGCCTGCCTTCTTTCACTTAGCATGATGTTTTGAGGTGTTTCCACATTATAGCTGCATCAGTACTTTACTCCTTTTTATGGCTAAAAAATATTCCATTGTATGGATAAATCACATTTTGTTCACCCATTCGTCCACTGATGGACATCTGGGTTGTTCCTACCTTTTGGCTACTGTGAATAGTGCTGCTAGGAACATCTGTGTACAAGTACTTGTTTGAATACCTGTCTTCAATTATTTGGGGTATGTATCCAGAGGTAGAACTGCTGGGTCATATGGTAAGTCTATATTTAACTTTCTGAGGAACTGCCAAACTGTTCTCCACGGTGGCTACACAATTTTACATTCTCGCCAGCAAAGCACAAGGGTCCGACATCCTCACTAACACTTCATATTTTCCGTTGGAGATGTTTTTAAATTATAGCCATCCTTGTGGGTGTGAAGCAGTATTTCATTGTGGCTGATTTGCATTTCCTTAATGACCGATGACGTTGCACATCTTTTCATATAATTGTTGGCCATTTGTATATCTTCTTTGGATAAATGTCCAATGAAGTCTTTGCCCATATTTTAATTGGGTTGTTTTTCTTTTTGTTGTTGAGTTGTTAGAGGTTTCTTTTTTTTTTTAATGTATTATGGATACTAGGTCCTTCTCAGATTTGCATATTTTCTCCCATTCTATAGATTGTCTTTCCACTTTCTTTTTTTTTTTTAAAGTCATTTTTTTTGAATTTTAATACATTATTATTATTATTTTAATTAATTTATTTATTTATTTATTTATTTTTGGCTGTGTTGGGTCTTCGTTTCTGTGTGAGGGCTTTCTCTAGTTGCGGCAAGCGGGGGCCACTCTTCATCGCGGTGCGCGGGCCTCTCACTATCGGGAACTCTCTCGTTGTGGAGCACAGGCTCCAGACGCGCAGGCTCAGTAGTTGTGGCACACGGGCTTAGTTGCTCCGTGGCATGTGGGATCTTCCCAGACCAGGGCTCGAACCCGTGTCCCCTGCATTGGCAGGCAGATTCTCAACCACTGCGCCACCAGGGAAGCCCTCCACTTTCTTAATAATGTCATTTGGTTAGAACCTGTGCAGCAGGGAGAGGAAGCACATCGAAAGGAGGGCCTCTGGAGTATGGGTTTCCCGAGTGTGGAGCCGTGTGGCTGACAGGGTCTTGGTGCTCCGGCAGGGTGTCAGGCCTGTGCCTCTGAGGTAGGAGAGCCAAGTTCAGGACATTGGTCCACCAGAGACCTCCCGGCTCCACGTAATATCAAACGGCAAAAAAAACGGCAAAAGCTCTCCCAGAGATCTCCATCTCAATGCTAAGACCCAGCGCCACTCAACGACCAGCAAGCTACAGTGCTGGACACCCTATGCCAAACAGCTAGCAAGACAGGAACACAACCCCACCCATTAGCAGCAAAGAGGCTGCCTAAAATCATAATAAGGCCACAGACACCCCAAAACACACCACCGGACATGGTCCTGCCCATCAGAAAGACAAGATCCAGCCTCATCCACCAGAACACAGGCACCAGTCCCCTCCACCAGGAAACCTACACAAGCCACTGAACCAACCTCACCCACTGGGGGCAGACACCAAAAACAACGGGAACTACGAACCTGCAGCCTGCGAAAAAGAAACCCCAAACACAGTAAGTTAAGCAAAATTAGTAGACAGAGAAACACACAGCAGACGAAGAAGCAAGGTAAAAACCCACCAGACCAAACAAAGGAAGAGGAAATACACAGTCTACCTGAAAAAGAATTCAGAGTAATGATAGTAAAGGGGATGCAAAATCTTGGAAATAGAATGGAGAAAATACAAGAAACATTTAACAAGGACCTAGAAGAACTAAAGAGCAAACAAACAATGATGAACAACACAATAAATGAAATTAAAAATTCTCTAGAAGGAATCAATAGCAGAATAACTGAGGCAGAAGAATGGATAAGTGACCTGGAAGATAAAATAGTGGAAAAAACTACCACAGAGCAGAATAAAGAGAAAAGAATGAAAAGAATTGAGGACAGTCTCAGAGACCTCTAGGACAACATTAAATGCATCAACATTCGAATCACAGGGGTCCCAGAAGAAGAAGAGAAAAAGAAAGGGACTGAGAAAATATTTGAAGAGATTACAGTTGAAAACTTCCCTAATATGGGAGAGGAAATAGTCAATCAAGTCCAGGAAGCACAGAGAGTCCCATACAGGATAAATCCAAGGAGAAACATGCCAAGACACATATTAATCAAACTATCAAAAATTAAATACAAAGAAAAAATATTAAAAGCAGCAAGGGAAAAACAACAAATAACATACAAGGGAATCCCCATAAGGTTAACAGCTGACCTTTCAGCAGAAACTCTGCAAGCCAGAAGGGAGTGGCAGGATGTATTTAAAGTGATGAAAGGGAAAAACCTACAACCAAGATTACTCTACCCAGCAAGGATCTCATTCAGATTCCACGGAGAAATTAAAACCTTAACAGATAAGCACAAGCTAAGAGAATTCAGCACCACCAAACCAGCTTTAGAACAAATGCTAAAGGAACTTCTCTAGGCAGGAAACATAAGAGAAGTTGAAGACCTACAATAACAAACCCAAAACAATTAAGAAAATGGTAATAGGAACATACATATTAACAATTACCTTAAATGTAAATGGATTAAATGCTCCAACCACAAGACACAGACTGGCTGAATGGATACAAAAACAAGGCCCGTATATATGCTGTCTACAAGAGACCCACTTCAGACCTAGGGACACATACAGACTGAAACTGAGGGGATGGAAAAAGATATTCCATGCAAATGGAAATCGAAAGAAAGATGGAGTAGCAATTCTCATATCAGACAAAATAGACTTTAAAATAAAGACTATTACAAGAGACAAAGAAGGACACTACATAATGATCAAGGGATCAATCCAAGAAGAAGCTGTAACAATTGTAAATATTTATGCACCCAACATAGGAGCACCTCAATACATAAGGCAAATGTTAACAGCCATAAAAGGGGAAATCGACAGTAACACAATCATAGTAGGGGACTTTAACACCCCACTTTCACCAATGGACAGATCATCCAAAATGAAAATAAATAAGGAAACACAAGCTTTAAATGATACATTAAACCAGGTGGACTTAATTGATATTTATAGGACATTCCATCCAAAAACAACAGAATACACTTTCTTCTCAAGTGCTCATGGAACATTCCCCAGGATAGATCATATCTTGGGTCACAAATCAAGCCTTGGTAAATTTAAGAAAATTGAAATCATATCAAGTATCTTTTCTGACCACAACGTTATGAGACTAGATATCAATTACAGGAAAAAATCTGTCAAAAATACAAACACATGGAAGCTAAACAATACAGTACTAAATAACCAAGAGATCACTGAAGAAATCAGAGGAAATCAAAAAATACCTAGAAACAAATGACAATGAGAACATGACAACCCAAAACCTATGGATGCAGCAAAAGCAGTTCTAAGAGGGAAGTTTATAGCAATACAATCCTACCTCAAGAAACAAGAAACGTCTCAAATCAACAACCTAACCTTACAACTAAAGCAATTAGAGAAAGAAGAACAAAAAAAACCCCAAAGTTAGCAGAAGGAAAGAAATCATAAACATCAGATCAGAAATAAATGAAAAATAAACGAAGGAAACAACAGCAAAGATCAATAAAACTAAAAGCTGGTTCTTTGAGAAGATAAAAGTGATAAACCATTAGCCAGACTCATCAAGAAAAAAAGGGAGAAGACTCAAATCAATAGAATTAGAAATGAAAAAGGAGAAGTAACAACTGACACTGCAAAAATACAAAGGATCATGAGAGATTACTACAAGCAACTCTATGCCAATAAAATGGACAACCTGGAAGAAATGGACAAATTCTTAGAAAAGCACAACCTTCCAAGACTGAACCAGGAAGAAACAGAAAATATAAACAGACCAATCACAAGCACTGAAATTGAGACTGATTAAAAATCTTCCAACAAACAAAAGCCCAGGACCAGACGGCTTCACGGGCGAATTCTATCAAACATTTAGAGAAGAGTTAACACCTATCCTTCTCAAACTCTTCCAAGATATAGCAGAGAGAGGAACACTCCCAAACTCATTCGACGAGGCCACCATCACCCTGATACCAAAACCAGACAAAGATGTCACAAAGAAAGAGAACTACAGGCCAATATCACTGAGGAACACAGACACAAAAATCCTCAACAAAATACTAGCAAACAGAATCCAACAGCACATTAAAAGGATCATACACCATGATGAAGTGGGGTTTAACCCAGGAATGCAAGAATTCTTCAGTATATGCAAATCAATCAATGGGATAAACCATATTAACAAATTGAAGGATAAAAACCATATGATCATTTCATTAGATGCAGAAAAAGCTTTCAACAAAATTCAACACCAATTTATGATAAAAACCCTCCAGAAAGTAGGCATAGAGGGAACTTACCTCAACATAATAAAGTCCATATATGACAAACCCACAGCCAACATCGTTCTCAATGGTGAAAAACTGAAAGCATTTCCTCTAAGATCAGGAACAAGACAAGGTTGTCCACTCACACCACTATTATTCAACAAAGTTTTGGAAATTTTAGCCACAGCAATCAGAGAAGAAAAAGAAATAAAAGGAATCCAAATCAGAAAAGAAGAAGTAAAGCTGTCACTGTTTGCAGATGACATGATACTACACATAGAGAATCCTAAAGATGCTACCAGAAAACTACTAGAGCTAATCAATGAATTTGGTAAAGTTACAGGATACAAAGTTAATGCACAGAAATCTCTTGCATTCCTATACACTAATGATGAAAAATCTGAAAGAGAAATTAAGGAAACACTCCCATTTGCCACTGCAACAAAAAGAATAGACTACCGAGGAATAAACCTACCTAAGGAGACAGAAGACCTGTATGCAGAAACCTATAAGACACTGATGAAAGAAATTAAAGATGATACAAACAGACAGAGATATACCATGTTCTTGGATTGGAAGAATCAACATTGTGAAAATGACTATACTACCCAAAGCAATCTACAGATTCAGTGCAATCCCTACCAAACTACCAATGGCATTTTTCACAGAACTAGAACAAAAAATTTCACATTTGTATGGAAACACAAAAGACCCCGAATCGCCAAAGCAATCTTGAGAAAGAAAAATGGAGCTGGAGGAATCAGGCTCCTGGACATCAGACTATACTACAAAGCTACAGTAATCAAGACAGTATGGTACTGGCACAAAAACAGAAATATAGATCAATGGAACAGGATAGAAAGCCCAGAGATAAACCCACGCACATATGGTCACCTTATCTTTGATAAAGGATGCAAGAGTATACAATGGAGGAAAGACAGCCTCTTCAATAAGTGGTGCTGGGAAAACTGGACAGCTACATGTAAAAGAATGAAATTGGAACATTTCCTAACACCATACACAAAAATAAACTCAAAATCGTTTAAAGACCTAAATGTAAGGCCAGACACTATAAAACTCTTAGAGGAAAACATAGGCAGAACACTCTATGACATAAATCACAGGAAGATCCTTTTTGACCCACCTCTTACAGAAATGGGAAAAAAAAACAAAAATAAACAAATGGGACCTAGTGAAACTTAAAAGCTTTTGCACAGCAAAGGAAAACATAGAGAAGACGAAAAGACAACCCTCAGAATGGGAGAAAATATTTGCAAATGAAGCAACTGACAAAGGATTAATCTCCAAAATTTACAAGCAGCTCATGCAGCTCAATATCAAAAAAACAAACAACCCAATCCAAAAATGGGCAGAAGACCTAAACAGACATTTCTCCAAAGAAGATATACAGATTGCCAACAAACACATGAAAGGATGCTCAACATCGCTAATCATCAGAGAAATGAAAATCAAAACTACAATGAGGTATCACCTAACACCAGTCAGAATGGCCATCATCAAAAAATCTACAAACAATAAATGCTGGAGAGGATGTGGAGAAAAGGGGACCCTCTTGCACTGTTGGTGGGAATGTAAACTGTTATAGCCACTATGGAGAACAGTATGGAGGTTCCTTAAAAAACTAAAAATAGAACTACCATACGACCCAGCAATCCCACTACTGGGCATATACCCTGAGAAAACCATAATTCAAAAACAGTCATGTACCACAATGTTCACTGCAGCTCTATTTACAATAGCCAGGACATGGAAGCAACCTAAGTGTCCATCGACAGATGAATGGATAAAGAAGATGTGGCACATATATACAATGGAATATTACTCAGCCGTAAAAAGAAACGAAATTGAGTTATTTGTAGTGAGGTGGATGGACCTAGAGTCTGTCATACAGAGTGAAGTAAGTCAGGAAGAGAAAAACATATACCGTATGCTAACACATATATATGGAATCAAAAAAAAAATGGTTCTGAAGAACCTAGGGGCAGGGCAGGAATAAAGACGCAGACGTAGAGAAAGGACTTGAGGACACGGGAAGGGGGAAGGGTAAGCTGGGACGAAGTAAGAGAGTGGCATGGACATATATACACTACCAAATGTAAAACAGATAGCTAGTGGGAAGCAGCCACATAGCACAGGGAGATCAGCTCAGTGTTTTGTGACCACTTAGAGGGGTGGGATAGGGAGGGTGTGAGGGAGACGCAAGAGGGAGGGGATATGGGGATATATGTATATGTATAGCTGATTCAGTTTGTTATAAAGCAGAAACTAACACACCATTGTAAAGCAATTATACTCCAATAAAGATGTTTAAAAAAAAATGTCATTTGATGCACAAAAGTTGTAAATTTTGATGAAGTCCAATGTATCTAATTTTTTCTTTTGTTGCTCATGCCATTAGTGTCATTTCTAAGAATCCATTACCAAATTCAAGGTCATGAATATTTACCCTTATGTTTCCTTCTAAGAGTTTTGGCTCTTCCAATTAGGTATTTGGTTCATTTTGAGTTAATTTTAGTATATGGTGTGAGGCTGGAATATAACTTCATTCTTTTGCATGTGGCTATCCAGTTATCCCAGCACCATTTGTTGAAGACTGTCCTTTCCCCCACTGAATGGACTTGGTACCCTTGTCAAAAATCAATTGACTATAGATAAATGGGTTTACCTCTGGACTTTCAATTCCATTCCATTGATCTATGTTGTCCATCCTTATGCCAGTACCACATTGTTTTGATTATTTGATTATTATTTTTTTAAGGTAACAAGTGGATTTATTTAGAGAGATACACATTCCATAGACAGGATCCGGTCCATCTCAAAAGGCGAGAATGGCCCTAGGAGAAACATACTCCATAGACAGAGTGTGGGCCATCTCAGAAGGCGAGAGGCCTATTGTAGCTTTTTTAAAATTGGGAAGCATGAGTCCTTCAACTGTATCTTTCTTTTTCAAGATTGTTTTGACTATTCGGAGTCCCTGGCAATTTCATATGAATTTTAGGATCAACTTTTCCATTTCTGCAAAAAAGGCTGCCTGGATTTTGGGACAGATTTCATTAAATCCACAGAGCACTTTGGGTAGTATTGCCATCTTTTTATCAAGCCTTCCAATCCATGGACATGGGATATCTTTCCATTCTGTGCCATAATTTTAAGTTACCTTAAAATGTCCTTGATAAGGTAATGACATAACTTCCTTTAGTTGTCTGTCTACGGATATCTAGGTAATCTACTAAGTACAGCCTGGAATAAGTCACAAATATGAAGTTTATATTTACCACGGAGAGCCCAGTATTCATATTCCAGAGAAGGAATGTCAACTATTCAGGGTCTTGCTGTTTGCTTTTGTCTATGCAAAAGGTTAGAACTCAAGGATTTTCATTTCCTTGATTTATAGTTAATTTTCATCTTCAGTTCCTAGAAGAGAAATCGACACACATGAATCTTGTATATTCCCTGATAAGAGTAAGTTGTTTAGTAGACTTCATAGAATGGTATCATGAGCTCTCTTTCATATAGTTCAAATAAAAAAAAATTGATTGTGAAACATTAGCTACTTTGCCAAAGATTGTGCTCAAACACCCTTGGTTAGTTAGAGCTTAAAGTATCAACTATAATTGGGAGGGAGGGGAGGAAGTCTTTAAAAGTCTTTTCTCTAAAAAATTTTTGCTAAAGACTACGAGAGAACAATTGTTTGAAGTTATAAATGTAACTTGGGCTGGACACAATCTGTTCTTTGCACTCACCGTCAAAATTAGAACTGAAGACAATATAGTAGCCCAGGAAAAATAACTGTGGCTTTTTCTAAGAGTAGCAATTTCAAAGAATTTATAGATTCCCCAAAGTAAAAGTCATCTTAAAACCAGTAGACTATTAGTCTGAGGTGTAACGATTGCTTCAGTTCCCATGTTTGGTGTCAACTTTTTGAAGCTTCCATTTATACCTCCTCTCAACATATGGGTCACATGGGACTCATGGTCCAAGGTGCTCCAGTAAGATCAAAAAAGGCTTTAAGAATCAAACTGCCTATAATAATAAATCAATCAGAAAAAACCATCTGGTGTTGAGATAAACTAGCAAACAAATCCTGGGAAAAAGAAATCCAATTCCATGTATTTTGTCATCTATAATAAAACCAAAGGCAATAAAAATATCTTCTGGCAGGTGCTCAGGGTCAGTGCCTTGGCAGGGAATGCTAACTAAGGCAAAGTTAGAAGGTCTAGTTTTTAACCAGATAGTTTTAAGTTGAAGAGGGCAAAAAATAAGGAGGCAAGGGGAAAAAATAGACCCGGGCAAGAAATGGGGGCCAGATAAGCAGGTAAGAACCTGACACACTGAGGTAACAAACAACAGTCCAGGGTGGGGACAGCTAGCCTGGGGGGTACATGGAGTGGACAGCTTGCTGGCTGAGTTCACTGCCGAACATCAGAGGATCCTTTCAGCACAGTTATCAGCAAAGCTGGTCAGTATAACATCAGCAGTAGACTCACTCTCATGGCATGACTTTTGCTACAAATTCTTCTAGAACTGGAAAGCCCTTATCACATGGCAAGTGGAGAGGGCACCCTCTCCTTTGGTCCTGCCACTGCCTAATGGGGGTCCTATCTTCAGAGATCACACCGTTTCCCACCCTCTAAGAGCAGTTTCCACACACTGACTGAACAACTGTACTTCTCCCTCCATGCTTCCTCAGCTCTATCTGCACTCAGTTCATCTGACCCTGTGTCAAGATTCAGGGGAAAGGCAGGAGAAAGAGGCAGTGCCCAAGGAAGTGGGCTAAAGGCCATATTTTCCTTGGTGGGAATAGGACAGATGGAAATGAACTCTACGAGGAGTGAAATGGGGAAGGGGAGTGCTGGGCCCTTCTCTGTCCCAGAGAGAGACATCCTGGGCCTCTCAAACCCAGAACTCGTAATTTCTGCTCTTCTGTAATAACGCTGAATACCTGAATGTGCAATAGCCCCTTGGGTCTGGGAGGAGTTTTTTCCCAATTATCAAATCACATGCCCCAAGAGGCTGTGGGGTTTTTTATGTAGCTCTATTGGCAGAGCAGTCAGAGCCACATAGCAAGTGCTTCAAGTCATCCTGCTCCCCTCACCCCAGAAACCCCAGCAGAAGGGAGCCCAGATGGGCACTCGGGCAACACCTGCTGCAGGGCCAGCTGGGTTGAGGAAGCACTCCACCCCACTCTCGGTGTAGTTAACACTCAGCATCCTGAGTAACCTCAAACAACTGCTGTGATTTGGATCTAATGTGGTAATGGCTCTCTTGGTCCCCAACTGGGTGCTCTGAGCTCTTTCACTGCTTAGCTTTTTCTTTTCTTTCTTTCTGTAAAAGGAGCGTTCAGTTAATCTGCAGGCCTGCCATTCTGTGCCCAGGAGCTGAACTCCTGGGGCGTCTGCCCTGGACTTGGCGGGCCCACTTTACTTTTGTTCTCTGATCTCTTTGTGGTGGTCTTAGTTACAAGCTCCTGGAAACAAGCCCTGATTTGCAAGCACTGCTAGTCAAGAAAAGAGAAGTGGGGGGTTAGGGAACAGCTACAAACTCAGCATCCCTGATTTTAAAAGAGTCCAAACCCAGATACATCCTACATGTCTGTCAACATGAGAGTGGATAAACAAATTGTGGTATTCATACAATGGAATACTACTCAGCAATTAAAAAGAAAAATGTTCCCAATACACACAATGCGGAAGAATCTCAAAATCATGGTGAGCAAAATAAGGTAGACATGAAAGAGAATATATTATATGATTCTGTTTATGTGGAGCTCTAGAAGAAACAAGATTAATTTATGGTGGTAAAAATTATAACAGAGCTTAACGTTCAGATGTGAAGACTGACAAGAAGGGAGCATGAGGGAACTTTTCTGGAGTGACAAAAAAGTTCTATAGATTGTTGAGGTGGTATTTACATGGGCAGAAACATTTGCCAAAACTTATTAAACTATACAGTTAAAATCTGCACATTTTGCTGTATGTAGATTATATCTCAATTTTTAAAAATAAAAAGTTCAAAAGGCTTTATTAAAAATGGCAAAAGGGGGCTTCCCTGGTGGCGCGGTGGTTGAGAATCTGCCTGCCAATGCAGGGGACACGGGTTCGAGCTCTGGTCTGGGAAGATCCCACATGCCGCGGAGCAACTAGGCCCGTGAGCCACAACTACTGAGCCTGCGCATCTGGAGCCTGTGCTCCGCAACAAGAGAGGCCGCGACAGTGAGAGGCCCGCGCACCGCGATGAAGAGTGGCCCCCCGCTCACCACAACTAGAGAAAGCCCTCACACAGAAACGAAGACCCAACACACCCAAAAATAAATAAATAAATTAATTAATTTTTTTTAAAAAATGGCAAAAAGATCGTTTTCCATCATGTTGCACCTATGTGGCTAACATTCTGAGAAAGAGACAAGATATTCAAAGTACTCAAATATGTTCCTATAGACAAAACAAAGATAAATCTCAAAGTAACATGAAATTTATATCAATGCATTCATTTAATTCTTAAGATTGAATTAGGTAAAGAAGTCCCTCAAATTTCTCTTATTCAACATCCAAGTTAAATATTTTAAGAATGCTTTAGAGCAGAAAGTATAGTGTAGAGGATAGAAAGACAAAAATAATGTGTGAAAAAAATTTCCCCTGATTGTAAGAGCAATACACATTTAGTATAGGAAAACTGGAAAATACAGAAGATTAAGACTATAGGGGACGAAAACTCACATAATCCAAATCATAAGCATAAAGAAGAAAATTAAAAGTCATCTGAAAAATATTCCCTACCCAAAGCTAAACACTGTCAACATTTTGATACACACACACACACACACACAATTTTAACCAAATTGGGATCATAGTGTACATATTGTTACTATTTTTTCACTTAAATTTATGTAACAAACATTTTCCATGTCATTGAGCATTCTTTGCATTTTTTGTTACTACTGAAATTAAAGAGTTTCATGTGATTATTGGCCATTCGTATTTCTCTGTGAGACAGCTTGGCAATTTAAAAAATAATACTGATTCTTTTTCCTGATTATAATATAGTTACTGCTGAAATACAGAAAATACAAAAGAGCATAAGACTATGGTGGGGGCTTCCCTGGTGGCGCAGAGTGGTTAAGAATCCGCCTGCCAATGCAGGGGACACGGGTTCGAGCCCTGGTCTGGGAAGATCCCACATGCCGCAGAGCAACTAAGCCCGTGCGCCACAACTACTGAGCCTGCGCTCTAGAGCCCGCAAGCCACAACTACTGAGCCTGCGCGCTGCAACTACCGAAGCCTGCGCACCTACAGCCCGTGCTCTGCAACAAGAGAAGCCACTGCAATGAGAAGCCCGCGCACCGCAACAAAGAGTAGTCCCTGCTCGCCACAACTAGAAAAAAGCCCGCGCACAGCAATGAAGACCCAACACAGCCAAAAATAAATAAATTAATTAATTTAAAAAAAAAAAACTATAGGTGGGAAAACTCACATAATTCAAATCAAAAAAACAATCGTTACTGTTAATTTTTACTTTTCTTTGCACATATGTTTTTCTTATAGAATTGATATTCTAGGTAAGTCCGTTTTAGAGTATATCTTTTTTCACTTAGCATCATTAAAAACTACATAAGCATTTTCCCTATGTAATTAAAGTCTTTCTAAACATTTATTTTTGTTAGCTTCATTTTGTTTGTAGTATTTTGTTAGCTGCATAGATGTACCAAAATTTAGCAATTGCTCAGTGTCAGGCACTTGAACGTGTACATTTTGCTTTTTTTTTTTTTTTTTTTTTTTACAATGTGGAGATAAATATCTCTGTACATAAAATATTGTCTTAACTTATAATTATTTCCTTGGGATAGACTGCCAGTATTTTAATCCCTGGGTCAAAGAGTATGAACTTTTTTAAAGGCCCATATTGCCAAAATGCATTGAGAGTTATATCAATTTGCATTTCACAAGCAGTATATAAGACTCTTGCTGGCATTAAATTCTTTCTCTGTCCCTCACATACACACACTACCCATTCCTTATTACTCCCTACCATACCTCCCACCATATGCCCCCAAAAAACACACCTTGCTAATTTGATATGTGCAAATGGTATCTTACAACTTTAAATGCAGTTTTCACTAATGGAATGAAGTCATTTTTCACTTGGTTAAACTGCCTGTAGTTCCTCTTCCATGACGAGCCTGCTGAATTCCTTGGATATCTGATGCTTTTCAGAGGTAAACAAAAAGTGTTTGGGGACTGCTGGTTCATGACAAATAATAGAGTATTAGAAGTACTTCTCCCCTCCTTTAAAATGTCAAATATAACAGACTATTTAGTTATTTATTGTAACAGTAAGAATGTATATTATAAAAATATAAAAGTAAGAATAAGTCCACAGCAGCACAGGATAAACAGGAACAATGCCATCAGGAGAAGAGCAAGGAATTGTGGGCAAAAAAAAAGCCATCAGAACTGAATGATGGCAGTGCTTAACCATGCAGAGGAACCTCCAACATGAACCAAGCAAAAGAAGAAAGCTTTTAAAATGTGTGTGCCCAAGAGAAGCTTGGTGGAAAACAAACCTAAATCCAGAGATGGCAGAAGCTGGATGTGGGAGTGGAAGAGCACCAGGGACGGTCAAGAGAATAACTGAAGGTCTATGGAACAGCTACATCCTCCATTGTTCTCAGAAAGGCTAAGCTGTGAGGGCAGCTCTCTATAAAGTGGGGATCGGCAGTAGGGGACCACCCACGTAAGTGCCAGCACAAGAGGATGAAGAAACAGCACCACAGATGACAAGGCACACACCCACCGAGGACTCTAGAGGGATCTCCTGGCCACTCAGCAGGACCTGTACTCTGAACTTACTCCTGAAAGAACAATTCTCAGGCAAATGCAAATCAAAATCACTATGAGATATCACTCCACACCTGTTAGAATGTCTAATATCAAAAAGACAAGAAATGACAAGTTTTGGTGAGAGTGTGGAGAAAAGGAAACCTTGTGCACTGTTGGTGGAATGTAAACTGGTGCACCCGCTATGGAAAATAGTAAGGAGGTTCCTCAAAAACCTTAAAAATAGAACTACCATATTGTGGTATGCTCCAAGGACAAAGAACAAGATAAACTCAAAGGGCCAATATTGCCAGAACAAAGAGTTACAGGACTCCTATCACTGTCACAATGTAACCATTGCACTGTCCCAGAGCCCTCCCAAGTAGCATGCCCTGTCCCTTTCCCATCCCATATAAGAAAAGACATTTGACCCGTTTTTCTCCCACTCAGCACACTGAAAGTATACATACTCTGCCCACTCAGCAGATGACTTGCAGGTTCCCTGGCTATAAAAACAGACAAGCAACCCATGCTCATTGTTGACTTTCCCTGGCTACCAGGAAGTCGGCCCGCTGTTCCTGCAGCGACCCTTCTCTTTAATAAAACTCTGTCTTCCTTACATTCCGCCTCGTGTCTGGAAATGCTTTTCCAACCCGCGCTCAGACCACGACATTTTGGTGGCCCGTGTGGGGATATCTCTTGGGGGGATCTCCTCCCCCACCTCCTCTCCTCAATTCTTGGGACCCTCTGTGAACAGGCAAGTTGCTGGGGAAGCAACAGAGGAACTCTGGCCAGGGCCACACCCTGGTGTGTTCTGAAGACTCCACGGCTCACTTCGCCCCAGTAACTACCGCCCAGAACCGGTGAGGGTCCCTCTGTCTTCCTTCTGGCTGAGGACTAGGCCAATTGGTATTGTGCGGGCACGGGTCAGGCATTTAAAAGCCAATAGGGCGCCTGCCGCTTGAAGACTCCCGTGAAAAGATGAGGGGGTCACGGAACAGACCAGGCTGTTAGAGCGTCTGCCCCCAGTAAGACAACTCCCGTGCACCGTGAGGCACATATGGGTTCAAGAAAAACCCCTCGCCTCGGCCGCCGCCTTCCTGGCAGGGCTATGAGGCCAACTCCTCAGCCTGTCTTCTTTGTTACTTTCACTTTTTTCTCAGTCCGGATTGATTTACAGGAGCCTAGGTGTTGCCTCTGAGCCATCCCAGGAGTGCCTTTTCACGTTTCAGGTAATCGCCAAACGCTGAGTCACCTGGTGGGTCCCGGGAATCTCTCTCTCTTTCTTCCCCTGCCCGAGTCGCACGGTGCCTCAGTCACACGGTTTGTGCCTCAGTCGCACGCTCAGGGGTCACCTCTCACGGTCGGACGCGATTGTTGGGACGGTCGGCCCATTTTGTGCCTTAGTCGCACGGAGAGATCACTGGGACAAACGGGACGCCTTTCTGTCAGCCGGTGACTCTCAGTACCCCCTTTCTACGGCATATAGGCTAAGAACAGGTTCTGGTACGTCTCGGGAGCCTCCCTCAGACTCACCCCTTGGCAGTATCCTCAGGAACTGGAAAAAATTTGACCCTAAAAATCTCAAAAAGAAGAGGCTCACTTTCTTTTGTAACACGGCTTGGTCCCAGTATAAAGTGGGGGACCAAGAACAATGGCCCCTTAATGGCACACTAAATTGTAACACGATCCTCCAACTTGATCTCTTTTGCCAGAAAAAAGGAAAGGACTCAGAGGTTCCTTATGTCAAGACCTTTATGGCCCTCAGTCAGAATCCGGATCTCAGGGACTCATGCCGCATGTGTCTTTCTGTTGCCGCCTTATCCCCCCGACCCCCTCTGTCTCCCTCCCCAGCAGATCTCCTAGATGACCCTCTACTCGACCTTTCCTGTCCCCCACCCCATCAACCCCCTTTGCTTCAGCCCCCGCGCCCTCACCTCAACCCACAGCTCCCCGACAGGCACCCCCTCATCAGGGCGAAAGCCCCCTCTCCCCTCCCCACACAAGATCGAGAACTGCCCAAAGCCAGGAAACAGATTCTGATATGCTTCCCTTGAGGGAAGTAGCAAATGGAGACATGGGCACTATTACAGTCCATGTTCCCTTCCCCATGTCTGACATTTCCCAAATTCAAAACAAGTTAGGTTCCTTTAGTCAGGATCCCACCACTTTTATTAAGGAATTTCAGGCCCTCACTATAGCCTTTGACCTGACCTGGCAAGACATTCATGTAGTCCCGACCGCTTGTTGTACTCATGAAGAGAAAAACAGGATATGGGCATTAGCCCAAGCTTGGGCAGATGAGGCAAAGCTCTGTTTCCAAAACCCGAATGGATGGGGACCCATTTTGGGCTGGCTAAATGACTCTCTTTGTAACTACACCCTCAATTCTAATCGGACTAGCCTGGAGTGGAATCCCTGTTCAGAGGAAAATAAATATGATGTACATGAAGGTATTTTCACTTTGTGCTGGGGAAATTCAAGGAAAATGCAACTAAGAAATGTATTAATGAAGACCATATTCCCATAAACAGCTCAGCCCTGGGAACTAAATATGTGGGGATCGGTGTGACCACCGGACACTTACTTAGTTTAACCTCCCGGCAAGATTCTCCTCCAAAATATAACATAATTCAGCTAACATTCAGAAATTTGTTATGCTAATCCCCCAGTCACACGCATAATCAGTCAGAGCCCGGATTCTCCCCTTTATGTATAGATGATTACTTCCTTGGAGTTTGGCCTTCCCAATATAATCCTAGGCCATGGGACCCCAGTCTATTCCCAGAGGAAAACTACCAAAAGGTCAGGGCCTGGCTCTGGGGACCCACAATGGGGGTATCTTTGAGGGGCACCGGATTTTCATTTCTATGCGGTAACGGGGTCTATCTGGATCTTCTCACACTTTGGAGGGGCTCCTGCACAATTATTGCTGCGGTCCCAGAGGCGACCATTATGACTACAAAGGATTTAGCTTCCTCAGGAGGCATTCCCAACCTTGGGTCCTTCCTCGAGGAGGCCATAAGACCTGTCCGGGAGAGACAAAAACGAACCACTGATTGCGGGGGACATGCTTATAACCCAATTCTTGATCGGCCCGAAATAATACGTAGCATCTTTAGAGGGCTCTCCTGGTTTGCAGGCATACCCCTTAGAGAGGAGTGTTCTCCATCTCACCATCATGGTCCAGGAACCTTGGAAGGCTATGGTAGCAGCCACTGAGTAACAGCAGTCAGCCCTAGGCACTCTGGCCAAGGTAGTTTTACAAAATAGGAGGGCCGTGAATGTCGTAACAGCTGACGGGGGGTGGTGTGTCTGTGCCCTACTAAATGGAACATGCTGCTTCTATATTAATACCTCTGGCCAGGTTGAAGAAGACCTTCAGATTCTAAAGAAAAACATCAAATTAATAGAAGATTTAAAAGAGAGAGCAGGACAGGGCCCCAGCTGGCTTTCCAGCCTCCTCTCCTCTATGGGGATCCAGATATGGACATGGCTATTGTCCTTGTTGGGACCATTAATCCTGATAGCCCTTGTTTTGTTGTTTGGCCCCTGCATTATATTTTTTTTAATTAATTAATTTATTTATTTATTTATTTTGGCTGTGTTGGGTCTTCATTGCTGTGCACAGGCTTTCTCTAGTTGCAGTGAGCGGGGGCTACTCTTCATTGCGGTGTGTGGGCCTCTCATTGTCGTGGCTTCTCTTGTTGCGGAGCACGGGCTCTAGGCATGCAGGCTTCAGTAGTTGTGGCACATGGGCTCAGTAGTTGTGGTTCGTGGGCTCTAGAGCACAGGCTCAGTAGTTGTGGCGCACGGGCTTAGTTGCTCCGTGGCATGTGGCATCTTCCCGGTCCAGGGTTTGAACCCGTCTCCCTTGCATTGGCAGGCAGATTCTTAACCACTGCACCACCAGGGAAGCCTGGTCCCTGCATTATTAACACATTATCTAAGTTCATCTCCTGACAGGTTCAAAGGATTCAATTCCAGATGGTGCTACAACAAGGGTACCAGCCATTTGGCACATGGACCACATTGGAACAAGCCGTCTTATCATTCCATGGACTCTCATCTCCCTCCATAAATATACCCTGACAGAGAGCAGGCATCAGGAACCCAGGGCCCCTACGACACTCCCACCCAGAAGGAAGTAGCCAGAGAGATCGTCGCCCCTTCTTAAAAAAAGGGTTCCCAAACGCCTGAGAAGGAGCTAGGCAGGTAGGTAGACATGAGCAGGGTATCCAATAGGGCCAAAGAATTGGTCCTGTAAATAAAGAGAGGGGGCAATGTGGTGTGCTCCAAGGACAAAGAACAAGATAAACTCAAAGGGCCAATACTGTCAGAACAAAGAGTTACAGGACTCCTATCGCTCTGTCACAATGTAACCATTGCACTGTCCCAGAGCTTCCCAAGTAGCATGCCCTGTCCCTTTCCCATCCCATATAAGGAAAGACATTTGCCCTGTTTTTCTCCCGCTCAGCACACTGAAAGTATACATACTCTGACCAGTCAGCAGATGACTTGCAGGTTCCCTGGCTATAAAAACAGACAAGCAACCCATGCTCATTGTCGACTTTCCCTGGCTACCAGGAAGTTGGCCCGCTGTTCTTGCAGCGACCCTTCTCTTTAATAAAACTCTATCTTCCTTACATTCTGCCTCATGTCTGGAAATTCTTTTCCAACCGCGCTCGGACCATGACACATATGATCCAGCAATTACACCTCTGGGTACTTATCCCAAGAAAACGAAAACATAACTCGAAAAGATATATGCACCCCCATACATAGGACACTTAGGAAACCACCTAAGTGTCCATCAATGGATGAATGGATAAAGAAAACGTGGTATCTTTATATAATGGAATATCATCCAGCCATAAAAAAGAATGAAATCTTGCCATTTGTGACCATATGGATGGACCTTAAAGGCATTATGCTAAGTGAAATAAATCAAAGAAAGACAAATACCATATGATCTCACTTATATGCAGAATCTAAAACAACAATAACAACACCAAGCTCATAGATACAGAGGACAGATTAGTGGTTGCCAGAGGCAAGTGGGGGCGGGAGGGGCGGTTGGTGAAACTGGTGAAGGGGGTCAAAAGGTACAGATTTCCAGCTACAGAAAAAACAAATCATGGGTGTACTTATTTACTTATAAAATAGATAAGTACATCGTGGTGACTATGTTAATAATTGCACATTTGAAATTTGCTAAGAGAGTAGATCTTAAAAGTCCTAATCACAAGAAAAAAACAACTTTTGTAACTATATATGATGATGGATATTAACTAGGCTTATTGTGGTGCTCATTTCACAATGTACACACATATCAAATCATTATACTGTACACGTGAAACTCCTGAAACGTAATGTTATATGTCAATTATATCTCAAAAAAATTAAAATATCAATTGCCTAGGCCCCACCTTAATCCAATTAAACTAGCATTTATAGAGGGAATGAGGAGCTGGCACTTGTATTTAAATGCTCTCCAGATAATTTAATGGACCCTTAGGACTGAAAACCTCTGACCTGGATCCTTATTTAGAAATGTGAACAGAAAACTAACTAAGGGGACTTCCCTGGTGGTGCAGTGGTTAAGAATCCGCCTGCCAATGTAGGGCACATGGGTTCAAGCCCTGGTCCGGGAAGATCCCACATGCCTCAGAGCAACTAAGCCCATGTGCCACAACTACTGAGCCTGCACTCTAGAGCCCGTGAGCCACAACTACTGAGACCGTGTGCCACAACTACTGAAGCCTGTGTGCCTAGAGCCCGTGCTCTGCAACAAGAGAAGCCACCGCAATGAGAAGCCCACGCACCGCAACAAAGAGTAGCCCTCCTCACCGCAACTAGAGAAAGCCCGCGTGCAGCAACAAAGACCCAACGCAACCAAAAATAAATAAATAAATTTACCAAAAAAAAAAAAAAGAAAGAAAGAAAACTAACTAAGAATAAAACACTAAGAAAAACAATAGATTGAAAAGAGGCACCAAATTGAATAGAGGAACCAAGCCCAGAGAAACAGGGTTAACAAAGGAAACAAAATAATTTTAGTGTTCTCTGAAAGATCTATGAAGATACCATTTCAAAGATAAGATACTAAGGCGGGGAAAAGCACTACTAAAAGTTACCAGTGGAGAATAAGGAAACAAAACTACAAAAAAAAATCATTTTTTAAATCCCTCAACAGCAAATCCCTGTATAGAAAAATGAGCATGATCAAAGATGGAAGGAGTGATCTGGAAGGCTGAACTGATAAATTCTCCCAAACCAAGGGATAAGAAATATGGGGGGGGAGGGATAAGTCTAGATGACTCAATGTATATCTAATATACATCTAGTTTTTTAAAAGGGAGAGGATGGAGGGGAAAAAAATATCAAAGAAAGAGCAGGACCAAATTTCTCTGAGTTGACAAAGGACCTGAGTGTGAGGTTGAAAGGGTCTGCCAATGGTTTATAACAACATTGAAAAAAGAAACACCTAAACACAACTTGGTGAAATTTTTAAACTGCAAAGATAAAGAGACCCTGACAATCCAAGGTGGGGAAGGATGGCGGGGGTGCGAACCATAACAAAAGGAAAAGTGGATTTGCACCAGACTTCTGATCTATAACACCAGATGCTAGAACACAAATGAAACAATTTCTACAAACTTTTGAAGGAAAAAAATCATTTTAAACTTAGAATCCTAGATCCCCCTAAAACCATCATTTAAGTATGACGGCAAAATGAAGACATTTGGGGGTGTGCAAGAGCTCCATGAAGTTCACCACCCATGCATTTTGGAAGGGAAAGAAGTATAAGAGACATACTTAAAGTATAAGCTTATAAAGTATAAGACTTAAACTTGTACCTCAGCAAAATTTAATTTAAATTTAAGAAATAAAAGTCAAATTGAGATACAAGAAGCAGTGTTGATCAAAGAAATAAGTAAAACTTATAGTTAAATCTCAACAATTATTGCTCAAATATAATGTGAAGTGCAATGCAACTGCTAATAAGAATTCTTGAAAGAGCACAGGCATAATATAGAAAATTAATCAGAAACTTTGAAAAAAAATCTGGGAACCAAAGGAGTAGGAAAAAAGAAGCAGACATAGGTTAAGGTTAAAGTCTTTTCTTATTTGTGGAGGAAACATAAATGCTACTTAATTTTGATGCCTACAGAGAAAGTTGGGTTCAAATAAAAGGATAACCTGACTCCAGGAACAGGATGGATGGTGCCAAACGGAGGTGAGAGGGTTCAAAATAACGTTAGCGAGTCCAAGGCCGTGTCACACAGCCTTGCAGACCAAACTGGAGATATAAAAATTTTATCCTAAGTGCAATGGGAAGCCATTTAAGAGTTTTAAGCAGGGGAGTAAATCCACACTTGATTTATGTTTCCAAAAAGATCACTCTGGTTGAAGTGTAGAATGCATGGGAGCGAGACAAGAGAGGAAGCCGAAAAGGAAGGCAGAAAGCTACTGCAGAAGTCGCAGACGGTGATGACAGCGACCTGCGTTAGGGCGCTGGCAGGGGAGGTGGGCTTTCTGTGTGTTGGAGGTGGGATCCGCAGCCCTTTTGGTGGAGTGGGCATGAGGGACAGAGTGGTTAAGCATGACTCCCAGGTTTCTGACTTTACCACCAAGTCCGCGAAGGTACTATTTTACCAAGATGGGAAAGACCAGAGATCAGCAAGTTGTCGAAGAAACACTAAATACCCTTTCAGTGCTTTTGCTCTGGATCCTGTGGTAATACTGCAGACACTAAGGGCAATCACATTTCTCTTCTCATCCTCCCTGCCAAGTAACAGTCTCCCTCAAGCACCTATTTTATGCATGTTAAACACTGTGGAGGCAATGCCGCAGAGATCCATTAGACACATTTAGGCGCCTCTAACGAGGTCACCTCTAAATGATGGCCAAGCATCAACTCTAGAAACCTAGGTCCATTACATGTAGTAAAACTGGACAAATAAGGAACCTAATAAAATGTACAGTGTCTCGTGACTACTTCTCACTAACGTTCCCTAAAGATGATTATTTTGATCAGCTAGAGATTGGTACAAGTAATAACACCCATGATTCAGTGCCTCACCAAAGATACTTCACAACTCTTTAGGTATCCCGTGTGTGTGTGTGCGCGCACGTGCGCACACATATGCACGTGTTCACACGCCAATGATTTTCTATACCCTGGAAGTGAGATATTTCCCCTAACCTGCATCTGTCCAGCTGTAACAGAGCTTCGGAAAGTCCATAACATGGAGCTCCAGCTATCCACTAACTATGCAATTGAATGACTTCCTATAAAGGCAAGGTTGCCCACCACTAAGGGCAAAGGCAAGTACATCTCCTGAGGAGGCAGTGAATGAATATTAATATAACTCATCTATGGTCACTGTGAGTCAAAGACACACAGAGGAATCGTTTTCTCCAGTCTCCAACCTAGACGCTGTTCAGAACATAGCTTCTCTTAGGAACAGTACGTGGAAAGTCACTGAAAAGTCTTGGGTGGGAAAAGGGTGAGGAGAGAGGTAAAGGGACAAATTTTGTTCTCTATACTCGTGTATTTTTTCGCTGTTACAAGTTTGTGAATTACTTATCCAAATCTAAAGAGAAAAATAAGGAAAGGTTATTACATGAAAACCTCCATTTCTCAAACCTTTGTAATAGAAGAAAGTTTCCCCAAAGTAACAAGAAAATTGTACTTGCTTCATAATGTTACAATTACCGAATAAGGAATGCCCTGGTGGCACAGTGGTTAAGAATCTGTCTGCCAATGCAGGGGACACGGATTCGATCCCTGGCCTGGGAAGATCCCACATGCCGCGGAGCAACTAAGCCCGGGAGCCACAACTACTGAGCCCACGTGTCACAACTACTGAAGCCCGTGCACTGCAACAAAGAGTAGCCCCCACTCACCGCAACTAGAGAAAGCCGGTGTGCAGCAACAAAGACCCAATGCAGCCAAAAATGTAAAAAAAAAAAAAAAAAAAAAAAAGCAATGTTTATTACATAGTTACTTCAAAAGGAACACAGCTGTAGATCAAATAAATGAATTCATAAACATCTACTTGGTACTTTACAAGGCACCAAGCATCATGCCATGCTAGACTCTCTTCTCTCAGATCACTCATTTTCCCTTGCTGACCTTCTCTGCTCCAATTGTTTCAAATTCCACCTTCCATGCCAACAATCCCCAAAGCCAGCTTTCCCTCAACTACAGAGCCAGCTACGCATCAGATATCTGCTCTCAGATGGCCCACTGCCTCCCGTGTTCAACATGTCCCAAGCCAGAATCATCATCTCCCTCAGACCTGATCCATTTCCTTTATTTCACGTTCGACTGCAACTTTAGGGCCACTGAATCATGAACTCTCCATAATGGTAGTTGCTTTTTGCTTGGTGCTATCATATCTTTCCCCTAGAAGAGTGACTGGTACACAATAGACACTTAATAAATATTAGCTAGTTTAAAACATGGTTAAAACCATGTGTTATAATGGTAATTACAAGTTTAGAAAACTAAAAAGATCCTAGGATGTTTCTCTAGCCAGTGCCAGAGTTTACTGGAAGGGCTACAAACTGGAGGTCCAGAGGCAGAAACTGGACTGTGGAAGACAAGTCTTAGTTGGCCAGATGATACTTGGAAAAACAACTGTACTTAGATAGGGCCCAAAAGCTTCCCATAGGTAACTACCACTCCTGTCTTATAAAGACAAATTCCCACCTTTATTTATTTTTTTAATCTTTTCTTTTCTTTTTTAAAAAAATTTATTTATTTTATTTATTTTTGGCTGCGTTGGGTCTTCGTTGCTGTGCGCGGGCTTTCTCTAGTTGCAGAGAGCAGGGGCTACTCTTCGGTGCCGAGCGCGGGCTTCTCAATGTGGTGGCTTCTCTTGTTGCAGAGCACGGGTTTTAGGCGCGCGGACTTCAGTAGCTGTGGCGTGCGGACTTAGCTGCTCCACGGCATGTGGGATCTTCCCGGACCAGGGCTTGAACCCATGTCCCCTGCAATGGCAGGCGGATTCTTAACCACTGCGCCCCCCACCAATAGAACGGGAAGTCCCCCCACCTTTCTATTATATGCCCATGACCCCTGGTCTATAGTTAAACATTCTCCATCACCAGAGGTGCTGGACGTAGGCTTGAAGGCATTTCTGCACTATAAGGGTGACTATCCTAAATTATCTTTAAAGCTCCTCTGAATTTTGGGACTCCATAATTATGTTTATTTATATATGTTACTTATGTATTTATTTGCAATTATTTAACATTAGGGTGTTAAAATTGAATAAACACAAATATTTGGAAAGTTTTAAGAAATCAACACACTTTTTAGACATGCTAACCAATGGAACCTAACAAATAGTCTTTTTTTTTTTTTTCAAAGGACCCAGGAATAATTTTAACACTAAACATATGTTGAAAACACTGCAGGTATCTAAATCCAAAAGATCCATTACATGTGTCACCACAACAAACTTGGCAGGTTCTTCACAAACTTAGATACCATTCTTTAGGGATTAGGCTCCGTCTCCATTAACCTGAATCAATCTCAGTCCTGGAATTCAGTCAGTCCCTTCAAACAGTTGTGTCTCATTTCAGGAGGTGGTGGTATAGACAGGAGTAAATGCCCACTTCTTAGATCTCTGTATGATGTGAGTAATCCTGCATTTAATAAGGGGCATTTTCAGTCCATTGGCCTGGTCTCAAAGTTATTCACATGATGGCATCGTGGAGCATTCTTACTTATAGCTGACTGTGAACACTTTCAGGGAAGAATCAGGAGTAAAACACAACTGTCTTCCTCTCTTAACAGAGCACTATAGACAGAGATCTGGGAGGGCTGACTTTAGTAAGAATTCTTATTTTTCATTGACTTTTGTCAATTTTTGCAAGATCCCATCTGCAGCTTCCAGAGCAAGTGGGGTGTCCCAGCCATCCCTTCATAGTCACCAGAAACTGTAGGGGAGAAAAAATATCTTTTTCCTCTACCGTTCTAAGTTCCCAGCTGGGTCTCCGGGCTCCCTGTCCCGCGGCACAGGGCGGTGGTGGGGCCAAGAGGCATCCACTGAGGAGACGAGTGCCTGGGACTCTCCAGCTCCAATCCAGACCTGGAGCCGGACAAATACTCTTGAGTGCATAACCAAGAATTATTTTCAATCATCACCAGGCTACTGGTGAGTGATAATTTAGTTTCAATTGTGTTGTTTAATGTAACTGTGCTTCCAATTTCAAGTTCATGAATGACTCCAAAGTCACAGTCAAGCAGAGAAGAGATAAAGGAGCTCCTTGTTTTATTCCAAATTTGAATTTAAAGGGCTGGTTACATCATTGCACAGATACAGATCAGTGTCTCCCTCAGTACATCTCATTTATTCATAAAGAAGGCATCTGTCTTCCTTTGGATAACATATCATGGAGGTATTGGATATATCTACAAAATATTCCAAAATTTGCATTCTTCTTTTCAGCTGTTTTAACAATGTCAATTAGTGCTGTCACATTTTTTATACAATCCAAGCTGATGAAAGCTTTTTGCCCCTTAGATTACAAATGCCATAGGGAAATGACCCCATCTTACTTGTTCACTGTTATTATCCTAGTGTCTAGCAGTAGGTGACAAAGAGTAGGTGGTCAATAAAAGTTTGTTGAATAAATAAATTTAATTATGTAAGTATTCACCTTTATCCTAGGCGTAATTTTAGCAAAAAGACACCCATAGACTAAAAATTAGTAATAAGAAGTCCAAACACATTTTGAGGCACAGGCAACACTGGAATACGTTAAGAGGGTTTCAAGATGACCAGTTTGAAAGGAAAGCACTCATGTGTTTGACGAAGTTCTGTTATGGTTGTTGGAAAATCTGCTAAATCTGTGGTCAAAATTTTGAATGTTATTAAGCTACTAAAAACTCTACAGCCTTCCTTTAGAAAGACTGTTAAGTCTAAAAAGAAGTAAAGGATAAACAGAAGCTTAATTTGTTGAATGCTGATTACATACCAGATACTGTGCTTGGCACCTCACACACTTATTTCATCTAATCCTCACCAATACCCTATAAAACAGATTCTCATTATCTCCCTGTTATTGATGAGGAATCAGACACAGAGAGGCCAAGGGACCTGTCTTATGTCACACAGTGGCAAGGCAGGAATTTCAACCCAGACTATGGCTTTTAACCACTCGGCTACCTTGGCAGAGGCAATGTTACACTGATCACAAAATTACCAGGGCAGCTATGAGGTCCAAATGAGCACATGGAAAAGAGATTACAGGCACTCAGTAAATACTACTTACCATCTCCCTTCCTGGTTCTCCTCTCCCACTTTGTGAATCTAGGGGCCTCCCATCCTGGCTCCTTAGGCAATGCTCCCTAAGTTGTAATTTGGGAAGACAAGCCATGACCCGATAATTTGCTTCCTCCCTGCCTACAAATTTGGGGAGCTTTTGGATATTTTAAACAATTTGTAGTATTGTTTGATGCAGGCCACTGAAAAGGAAGTAGACATGTTACAAATAATTGCGGCGGTTAAATACACCACCTCGGGTCACACAGTAAGTGGTAGAACTGAGATTTGAACCCAGGCTGCTTTTCCCCCATGTAGTGCTCCTTCTATTACTGAAAGGGGAGTCACATAACCTCAAGGTGGGCTACCCACATGAAAAAGGGAAGAGAAAAGAATTTACATAAAACTTTAAGAATGTGTGGAAGTAGATGAGAAATGCTGCCAGAGAAAAGCAAATCCAGAATAATACAATTGATTTTGCAGAAGGAGGGTTATAGAAGTGTCTGTAAATTGGTATTGTACTAAACCAAGTTAGTACAGATTTGGAAAAGATGGCTGGATCAATTTTTAAAATATCCTCTCTTCTAACCAAAGATGCAATAATTATGATAAAAATGACTACATTTGTCTTTGTTACTAACTTAGCAAGCACAGAGCATAAGCATTGTATGAAAGCAGTGGTTATGTGAAAACAATAAAAGATAGATTAAGAAATATATCTTCGGGCTTCCCTGATGGTGCAATGGTTGAGAATCCACCTGCCAATGCAGGGCACACGGGTTCGAGCCCTGGTCTGGGAAGATCCCACATGCCGCGGAGCAACTGGGCCTGTGAGCCACAACTACTGAGCCTGCGCGTCTGGAGGCTGTGCTCCGCAACAAGAGAGGCTGCGACAGTGAGAGGCCCGCGCACCGCGATGAAGAGTGGCCCCCACTTGCCGCAACTAGAGAGAGCCCTCGCACAGAAACGAAGACCCAACACAGCCAAAAATAAAATAAATAAATAAATAAAAAATTTTTTTAAAAAAGCCTACAGCCTGACACAGACGTAGAGAACAAATGTATGGACGCCAAGGTGGGGGGGGGGTGGGATGAATTGGGAGAGGGGGATTGACATATTAAAAAAAAAAAAAAATTGTTAAAGGGAAGGCATAATTGCTGCTGCACCTGTGCTTGCATGTGAGCTGCTGAAAGAACAAAGAGACACCTGACCGATCTTGGAAAACCATCACAGAAAGGGAGGAAATTAATGGGTGAACTACAGCAGCAACTACAGGTCGCTCAGTACCTGTCCCCCACAGGCTCAAATGACAAACTCAGGGCTAAGGGGCTTTAAGAACCCAGAGAGAGAGGGTTTTTTGATATTCAGTGAGCTGCATACCTTCCATGGTGGTGGCCACACCTACTATTTTCAGAAAAGGAAAAGGTGGGAGGGATAAATTGGGAATTTGGGATTAACAGATTCACACTACTATATATAAAACAGATAAACAACAAGGACTTACTGTACAGCACAGGGAACTATATATATATATATAGATAGATAGATAGATATATACACACACACACACACACATACACACACACACACACACACATATAACTGAATCACTTTGCTGTACACCTGAAACATTGTAAATCAACTATATTCCAATCAAAAAATAATAATAAAATCAAATCAAAATTCCTTCTGTTTCCATTGGGGGGAAAAAAAAAGGAAAAGGTGACCAGGTCACAATAAGCTCTACAAAATAAGTAAGTGTCGATATTTTTTTTCTCTACATTTTGACATAATAATCATTCCTTGAAATGACCAAAAAAGTCTTGGCCACAGTGTTACCTGCCTTGTACAAAGGGCAAAAGAAAAGTACCTGTCCCCTGAGCTAAGAGAGAGAAAGCTTGGAGAAAAGGGGGGTCAGGTGCTCATGACCTCCCTGCCTTGTGTTCTACAGACTCACTTGCTAAATCTGTTACTGAAAGGCTGCCAGCTACATGAGGATATTTCAGCTTAGGAATGTAATTTCAACAATGCATCCATTTTCTCCAAATTCCAATAGAGTAAAAAAATTTGGATGCTCCATAATATTTCTTATAAAAGAATTTTATCAGGAACACTGTATCTTATAACCAACGTTTAAAAAACTAAGTATCCATTTAGTTTCTCTTCGGGTAACTTTCTGGTATATGAAGGTATACCATATCAATAAAAAAAATTTTTAAGTGCTCGGTTTACATGAGCACTTTTATCAAATGTCCAGATGACAAGAAACTTGAAAAGATACCAAATATGTTGGATAACGACTAGTCAGGCTGGAATAAAGGGTCCAACCAAACACGCACGGAGAGGTACATACCACTTGGAAGCTGGCGAAATAGCATCACTCTTGTTTTCTTCATTTACTTAGTGAGGTAGGAGATGAACCTCTGAGTATGGGGTCAAGTATCTGTATCAGAGAGTATCTTCTGGGGGCTCTGATGCGCACAGCACAGCTATCCAAACACTGAAGGATTTTTTCTCATGAACAACTCTTTCCCAAAACTGGGCCTTGCTACTCAAAGTATGACCTGATAGACCTGCAGCATGAGCATCACCTGGCAACTTGTTAGAAAGACGGAATCTCAGGGTGCACCCAGACCTATTGAATCAGAATCTGCATTTTAACCAAACCCCCAGGTAATTTGTATGCACATCACAGTTTGAAAAAAGCATGGGATTAGGGGATTACTGTCAATGTGGAGGGAGGTTTCCAGAGCTCTTCCGTGGGCCTTCCCTCTTCCTCACTTTTACTAATGACTCACATGAAGATACTGAAGAGCCTTCATCAAATCCCAAGTGACACTAATCTAGAAGGAAACACTAAATTGCACAAGCACCTCCTGGAGCAGGCCAGGCTTGATAGCAGATCACGTGAAAAGATGTAAGCAACCAGCAATTTGCTAAAGAAAAAAAAAAATAGTGCACACTTGACTGTATCACTGCAAATCAGACCACTTCTGGAGAACAGGCTGCAGATCTGGCCACATATTCTAAGTGTGACTGAGAGCAAACTGTGGTCACAGACAATGGTGAGAACCCTACTGGGAGAGAAAGGGATCCGGAGAGTGTTTTATGAGGAATGGCTGACCTAGAGGACATTAAACCCAAAGAGGAGGCGACTAGGTGGGGACATCATGGTTGTATTCACACATTTAAAGAACTGTCTCAAGACATTTCATTCTGCAAATGTGTTTTTGAGCATCTGCTATGTGCCAGGCACTATGCCAGGAGCTAAGGACAGAGCGAAAACCAGAACTGCTCTCTGATTTTCTAAAGCTTCCCGACTAGAGGAAGAAACTTGTCTGTTGTTCCAGAAAGCAGAACTGTGGCAGATGCAAGGCAAGTGGAAGGGCAAGGGCACCATACAAGGAAGCCCCTCTGGCCAGGGGGCTCCACCTTCGTAAAGAGGGCACAGATGAAAGTGGCCAGGCCCCCCTGGGCTGAGCAGAATGGGTTAGGGAGGGGATGCATGCCTCCCAGGGAGTAGCCCAGGGGACTCCCGGGCCAATGCTATATTCCAGGGATGCAGGATAACCGGGGCCAATATCATTAATCAAATACAAAATTTGCTCAGAATTACACTATATTCAATTTAGCCAAGAACAAATTTTTTAAAACTTAATCACAACTTAGGGTTTCAGCTAAATTTTGTATGTAAATGTAAATGGTGTCTAATTTCTCTTTTAGCAGTAGTTTTTTAAACCTAGGATTTAATAAAAATCCACAATAACATTTTAAGCAACAACTCTGCTTAATGACTCATTTTAACTGTATCTTACTTCTCTCAGTGACCCTTAGAACTACTCTATTTAATGTCCCTTGATATACCCTCAGAGTTGCTCATCCCACTGCTGAGAAATTATCCTAAAAAAATAACAATTCCTTTCCCTCTGCCACAAAGAACAAAAGAGGGAGGGGATGGGGAAACTAGATGCATGGAGATTCAAATGAACAATGTTTATAAAGAAAAATAGTAAATAAACCACTTAAATGTTCAACAAAACCGCCAATCTTTTTATGGCATGAAGCAGGGGAAATAAATAATATCTAACAAGTAGGAGAATGTTTAAGGTGAATTGAAAAACTATTTTAAATAATCATGAAGGTTATATAGCAACAAGGAAATATACACCTAATGACAAGAAAACAACATAAACTTGCACAATTCTAGCCATGTAAAATTTATGCATGCATGTAATGAAAACTAGAGAAAAAAAAGAAAAATTTAAAGTTTACTTTCTAGGTTGTTAGAATTCCTCTTTTTTTAATTTAAAATTTCAATTTCACTGTTGACTGTTCAATAAATAATTTTACAATGAATGTATTAGGAATCAAAATAATTTTAACTTATAAGTGTAATAATTTGTATATCAGCAAGAAATGAAATCACAAAGGTGACACACAGTTGGAGCTTAATGTTCAATTGGTTCTTTGTCTTTTATAAAGCTATTTTTCATAAACAACTAAAAGTAAAAGAAAATGAGATTCATGTTATGAACAGTGCTTAACATTTGTGGAAAGTAAAAAGGACTTTGTACAGCAGCTGCGCATGAACTTCGGGTAAAAGCAAAACTAAATTTCTGGATTCTATTTTGCTTTTCACCTTATTTGATCTCAGTTAACATCGTTCATGCCAAGTTGAATTTTTTTCCTCCTCTTTCCCCTTCTCTTCAAGTTCACAGATGTGAAGGAAAAAAAAAAAAAATACACAGCAGCTCTTTTACAGTTCCCCCCGGTTCTCCCAGCAATGCCATGAACGGTGGCTTTCTGGAATGGGCTCAGAGAAAGTCAGATGTGAGAGCTATCTGGCTACCATCTGTCACCACTGGGATCACCAGGACTGAACTGACTTAGGGACAAGAGATATGGGTTCAAGTTTTCCACATCTATAACATATAAATACTTCTACTTACCCCGCAAGGTGATCGGATCAGGAGAAAGTACCTAGCATGTGGCTATGGTAAGAAATGCTTACCTTATCCTTTTTTCCCACCTTGCACTACACACACACACACACACACACACACAGGTTCTGTCCATCGTGAAGTCGCGTGGTCCTTCTGTCTAGTATCTTTCTATTGCTCTCCAGGTGCACGCTCCGCCCTTCCCTACCTTGCTCCTGCCCCCGCAGACTGATCTTTATGGATCCCATCAACAAGCCCCTGTGCCCTAGACTTCTAATTGAGTTTGTCCAATGCTGAGTCCCAGAAAGAGGTCAGGGAAGGAAATAGGGGGGTGGGGGCACAGGGCGAGGAAAGGGTGAGGTTAGGAATTCGAATATTCTACTTCTGCCGGCTGTATCCTTCAACCAGAAGTCACTGCTCCTCTCAAGGTGACCTCTTCTAAATGACAATCTCTTCTGGCTTCTGACGGCCACTCCATCCACTTGTCTCACTGCAGCTAGGGGTGGTATTAGTTCCACCATTACCACAACTCCGGGTTCCTGCTCTGTCCCTTGAGATTTCCTCTACATCCTATCCACACCTCTTTTTTTCTTTTTTTTTTTTTTTTTTTTTACATCTTCATTGGAGTATAATTGCTTTACAATGGTGTGTTAGTTTCTGCTTTATAACAAAGTGAATCAGTTATACATATACATATGTTCCCATATCTCTTCCCTCTTGTGTCAAAAATATGGGACGCTTTACGAATTTGCGTGTCATCCTTGCGCAGGGGCCATGCTAATCTTCTCTGTATCGTTCCAATTTTAGTATATGTGCTGCCGAAGCGAGCACCTATCCACACCTCTTTAACTCTCCCATAATTTCCCTAAATTGAGAATACCAGCTTTTCCTGTTGGGACTCTGACTAATAAAGTCCTATCGACAGCATTCCATCTCCAGCATTTATACCTTGAATCACAGGGAGAATGGGCAGTTCCAGAGTTCATCTCAGGCTGAGAGGCACACACAGGCAGGACCTGATGATTCTAAGATACCTGACTGGCAGGACTAGCCTGTGCTCCCCGACTAGGCCTGAAGTAGTCCTACAACTGAGCCCCTCTCCTCAGACCACAGGGGAATTAACATCAGTTCCTAAACCCCTGGGGCCCTGTGAACTGGGGGTGAGATTCTGGGCAGACCTAGATTTTAATTCCTCAGTCCAGGCTCACTTAAAGAGTTCCAGTTTTCATAATTCAAAAAGAGTCATGTACCACAATGTTCACTGCAGCTCAATTTACAATAGCCAGGACGTGGAAGCAACCTAAGTGTCCACTGGCAGATGAATGGATAAAGAAAATGTGGCACATATATACAATGGAATATTACTCAGCCATAAAAAGAAACATAATTGAGTTATTTGTAGTGAGGTGGATGGACCTAGAGACTGTCATACAGAGTGAAGTAAGTCAGAAAGAGAAAAACAAATACCGCATGCTAACATGTATGGAATCTAAAAAAAAATGGTTCTGAAGAACCTAGGGGCAGGACAGGAATAAAGATGCAGACACAGAGAATGGACTTGGGGAGGGGGAAGGGTAAGCTGGGACGAAGTGAGAGCATGGCATGGATATACATACACTACCAAATGTAAAACAGACAGCTAGTGGGAAGCAGCCGCATAGAACAAGGAGATCAGCTCGGTGCTTTGTGTCCACCTAGAGGGGTGGGATAGGGAGGGTGGGAGCGAGATGCAAGAGGGAGGAGATATGGGGGAAAAAAATAAAAATAAAAATAAATAAAATAAAGAGTTCCAGTTTTACCCCAAGTTTAAAATGGTGTCCAACTCACCAATTTCTTAGGGACTGGGGGAGGGGAAACAGCAGCTTCCCAAAGTCCCATCCTTCCAACTGTGCCACTGCCTCAAGTGTGGAGTTGGGAAATACGGCACAAGAACTGACTCTCCAACACCAAATGGGCTATTTTAACCTCTGAAAGAGTGGGAAAAGAACGTGGAGTAAACAGCTCCCTGCTACCCTCATACATTTCTCTCCCTCCAACTCCCAGGAAAGGAGGACACTAAGGCTCACAGAGGGTGAGTGTGGAAGACAGAGCCAAGACTGATCTGGGTATCAGATCCCTGTATTCAGTCCTGGCTGCTGGTCCAACCTTAACGACAGTAACCATAGTCTCCCCTTTGGTCTGTGCTAGCCAGCTGCCCAAAGGCAAATCAAAGGTTTAGTCCTAGCCCACCATGACAGCATTAGACTTTTACTGGTTTAAGATGGACTTATGGGGTCTGAAGTGACCCTAGTCATCCCAAGGCTAAGTTCTCTTTTTCTTGGGCCCGGAGACACAGAACTAAGGACCTCAGTTCTCCTGTCAGCACCCACCATATGCAGAGCACTCTTCTAGGGGCCCTGGTGAGTTGCAAAGAACCATCCAATTCTTTCTTTTCAAAATTTACTTTTTAATTAAGACCAGAGAGCTAAACGTGAGGCACAAGAGAAGGGCATGGTACACAGAGCTTTACCCAGCAGAAAGGTGTCAGAGAGGGAGGATAGTGGCATAGGAGGAGCTCAAGGTCTGGGTCACACTATGATATGTGAAACATGGGCAAGTCCCAACCTTTCTAAGACTCCATTTCTTCACCATCAAAATGAGGTCAGTAACAGTGTCTACTATTAATGATATCATTATTAACTAGGGTTATTGTGAGTATGAAACTAAATGATATGTGTAACAATCCCTGGCACAGTGGCAGGCATGCTCTGAGGGCACAGTCAATGCCAGCCTTTATTATCAGACCCAACTAAACTTGCTTAAGCCTCCTCTGGCAAGAAATCAAATTCCATGCCTTACTGGTATTTTACCTGCACCCTAGGACTTAAAAGCCTTTGTTTTCGGGCTTCCCTGCTGGCGCAGTGGTTAAGAATCCAGCTGCCAATGCAGGGGACACGGGTTTGAGCCCTGGTCCGGGAAGATCCCACATGCCGCGGAGCAACTAAGCCCGTGTGCCACAACTATTGAGCCTGTGCTCTAGAGCCCGCGAGCCACAACTACTGAGCCCGTGTGCTGCAACTACTGAAGCCCGCGCACCTAGAGCCCATGCTCCGCAGCAAGAGAAGCCACCGCAATGAGAAGCCCGCGCACCGCAAGGAAGAGTAGCCCCGCTCTCTGCAACTAGAGAAAGCCCACATGCAGCAACGAAGACCCAACGCAGCCAAAAATAAATAAATAAAATAAATAAATTTATAAAAAAAAAAAAAGCCTTTGTTTTCTTTTAAGGGAAAGTATATTACAACATTATCAAATGTAACAAAATGCTTTCCTGTTACATAAGACCACTCAGATAAAAAATATTCCGTTAAATAGACATTTTAGAACCTCCACTCAGAGGCGGGTTCCACGAGGGCGGGTTTCAGCTGAGAGTAAGTTTAACAAGAGATGGAGCCACCAGAGAAAGCTAACAAAACCGTGGGGTGCTCTATTAGGACCACAATACGTAGAAAAAGGAAGGAGGTTACATCTGAAGAAATCAGGAATCCATAGTCTATAAAGAAGGGCTTGGGCAATAAAAGGGAAGATAGCTGTCTTCAAGTACTTAAAGGGTTGAACATGCTATATGTGGTGGAAGAGACTCACTAAGTAAATCCAAAGGGTCAAAGACTGTAGTTTCCTGTGAGGAAGAATGTTCTCAGGCTAACAGAGAGGTCCCCCATGTAAGAAGGGATCTCACTGGTGGGCACACTGGAAAACCCTGCGTCCTTTCCTATCTGAGCATCTGTAATCCTAATGTCTTGTTTGGACACCAGAAATAAACATAAGTGGGAATCAAAACAGTGGAGTTCGTGTGTGTGCAAGCATTTCTCATCCTGAGAACAGCAAACCCTCGAGAGAGTAATGTGGGGACTCAAACGTAGTCCCTTATTACACACACTTAGGCATTCTTATTTCATTTGAGAGATGTCTAAATTTAAAAATAAATAACAATCTTACAGTGTTTTTTCTTAGAAAATAATCAGCCCAACACTACCTCCAAAAAACACAAGTACAACCTGCAGCATTATTTTGAGTAATGAAGCTAAGAGTTCCACTTAGTCAAAGGCATCTCTGCTTTTTGCTCTGTTAGTCTCAGAAAACTAAACACAGGAAAAAAAATTTTAAAAGATTCTAAAAATCCAGCCACTGGGAAGAAAGTGATTCGACATTTTCTTTTCTTTGTTCTACCTGCCAAAAAAGATAAAGTGGGTTTGGAACTGAGAGAAACGACAAAAAGAAAGAAAGGGTAGAAAAAGACATTTGAAAGAGAAGCATGAGAGTTTAGTGACATTAACCACCCAGAACCTTACTGAAATTCCAGATGTGTGACGTGCATACTTTTCTGTCTCTACCCACCTCTTCTTTTTCACTCCTGGTTAGCAGGAGGGAAGGATATAAAGGCAGAAGCACATCTTTCATTCAGCCCATTTGCTGCCTTTGAAGGCGATCACACTTGAGTCCAGGAGAACGTTAGTGCTCATCACCATAGAGGCAGCTGGAATGTCAAACCCAGAATTGTGGAATCTCAAAACGTGAGGCACCTGTGACAGGTTTCGGGGTGGGGGCAAGGGAGCGGAGAACCAAGTTACCAGGCAATGTCGGTCTTCGGAAGCTCCTCTGAAGCAATTCATATTCTTAAATTCTCAGCTTTTCTTCCTTTCAGAAGATGGAGACAATTACTAATTCTTTGGAGCTAAATGAATTCCTTCTGTTCACAGAAGACATTATACCAGACTTCACAGCCCTCAGACCCAGTGAGAAATGAATGATCTACTAAAGGACATACAATCAGGTGTAGATACCTTCATTATAAAGTATGGCTTTCACCTGAACTGGAGAAAGCAATCTTTGTCCTAGATCACAGGGTATTTCGTTGTAATCCTATCCTTCCAGTACTGTTAGACTGGGTAGACTAATAAGTAAGCAGGGTGCTAAGTGCTACCATATCCACTTTATGCTCCAGGAGAAGTGGAAATGGAGGAGAAGCGGCACCTAACCCAGCCTGAGGGGTCAGGGAAGGCTTCCTGAAGGTGGGGGGCACCTGACATGAAGCTGAAAGGCAAGTAGGCATTGCCCTGATGAAAGCGGGGAGGGCTCTTTCTTTTCCAAGAGGCACAGAGGAAATCCAGGAGGACCAAGGTCAGAAGCCTGGGTAATGCTATCGTTTCAGAACTGGGCTAAGGACTTGGGGACCACAAAGGGGCCAGAGACACAGAGGGCTAAGGAGAATTTCAAGGCAGGAATGGCTCACAGTGTGACTGGATGCAGCTCAAGCCAGGAGAGGGTCAAAGGCCTGGACTTGGCTAATCATAAAGGGCCTTAAGTGCCCTTCGCCCTAGACATTTCAGGGAAGTGGCAGTGACAGAGGCCAGAGCACAGAGGCTTGAGTTGAGGAGGTGAGGAAGTAGAGACTGTGGATAAGGCTACTCACAGGAAGCTTGGCTGAGAACAGGGAGGGAGCTAACAGGAAATACAGCATCAAATTTTCTTTGCCAGCCTGAACCTCTGCTCTGAGCTCCAGACTCACTTCCGTCTTGAATTCCTCCTTTTCCCTTACCCACCGCATCCAATATACCCTGTGACCTCCCTTCCACCCATTCACCATACAACAGCCAGAGTAGTTTTCTTAAGCTATAAATCAGACCATCTTGCCCCCAGGCAAAGTGTACAACGGTTTCCTGCTGCCCTTAGAATAAAGTCTCACCCCCTGGCCATGGCCTGTACACGCTTGTGCGATCCGGGCCCCGCTTCCCTCCCCAGCACCTTCTCCCGCACGCTCCCTCCTGCTCAGCATGGACCAGGATGGCCTCTGTTCAGTCCCCAAACCCTCTAAGCACTTTTCTGCCTTAGGATCTTTGTTCAGGCTGCTCCCTCTGCCTGGAATGCTCCTCTCTTGCCCTCCCTCCTCCAACCCAAGCAGCCAAAGGGTGAATCACCTATAAAGAAACAGCCGCCACAGAGGTGCTCCCCTCCCCCACCCCAGGGGTTCCCCCCTCAAGCCTACTTCAGAGTCCAGGTTCTCCGGTTCTCCAGGTGGGGTATTTCCTGGCTCTCACCGCCAGGGGCTCTGATGTCAAAAACCTCAAGTCCTAGCTCATTTCTCTGCGGCCTATTAATTGAGTGTCTCTTGTCAAGGCACCACCTCACAGGGTCTGCCTCCCCAGCTGTTAGGAAGCTCATCTCAGAAGGTGTGTAGACACCCGGGTTCTCGCCCACCTGTCTCTCCCCGCCCTGGGGGCCTCTCTCCTACCTTTGTGGTGCCCCGCCTTCATGGGGAACAGTCCTGGGTCCCTCAGCCCTTCCCCCTTCCCCAGCTCTGTCTCTCAAGGCAGGAGGAGTGGCCTCTGCATTCTGTCCTAGGCTCCACAGGTCCTGCCTCACTCTTTTTCAGCCCCCTCCACCCTTCTGTGCACACTAAAACCCACACACCCCAAATTCATCTCCATCCAGTAAATGCCTCCTCTCAACCATCTCTCCTTTGGCCTTAGTCACCAGCTCCCATCCTAGGCCTGATGCATCAAAGCCTCCCAATCATCGACTTCCTCTTCCCCCACCCTGCTGCCTGGACATCGATACCCAGGGCAACCATGGAAACCATGGTTTGAAGACGGCAGAACATCCACCAGTCTGGGCCCCCCCCACCCCCATGGCTGACTGGATTTGAAATGAGCATGAAAATGTTTTAAGCCACTGAGATTTAAGCAGGGTTTACCTGTTACAGGAGCTAGCATTTCTCTATGTAATACAGGCTGAATTTAGATAGTTGAAGAGAAGGGGACAGGACTCTAGTGGTAAAGAAGAAAGGTTATACAAACGCCTGGCTCTAGGACTATTCATGGCCTGATGACACCAGCTCCATTTATATACTCCTTATCCTCTTCAAAATACTTTAAAATACGTTTTCTCATCTGACACAACCATCATCATCATCACTTATCATTGGTGTTGTTGTAATTAACAGTTTACAAATGAAGAAACGGACTGAGAGAAGTTAAGGTGTGTCCAAGGTGCCATCACTAGTAAATGGAGGAGCCAAGATGGACCACAGGACTCCTGACTCATAGTCCACTGGCATCTCCCCTGCAGCATCCAGTCTCTCAAAGCCACACGCCAGTGCTACAGGAGACACTCTCGGCTAAAGTACACAAGGGTGCTGGAATAAAACAAGGAAAGATAGGGAGTCTGGCAGAACTGGTTAAAGGCAGACTGGAGGACTTTATAAACATCAGACTGCGGAGTATAACTTTCATTCAATAGACAATGGGGAACAATAATCAGCCTCCACTTTCAAGCCTCACAGCAGTAATTTTATATCTTCACCTCTGTCTTCAAAGACCTTACTGCACCCTCTCCCCTTGGCTATCAGATGTTGCCAGAGGTCCACTTTACAAAGAAAATAGAAGCTTTTACAAGGGCAAAACTTCCAGCCCCCTAGCTTCTATAGACATATCTGTATCCCCAAATAGCCTTTCCCCTTTCCATACCAAGTGAAAGAGGCATCCCTTCTCTGGTAAAACTACTGACCCTGTGCACATCCCTCTATCCATGGAGGAAACCTTGATCAATCATTTGTCCTTACTCTCCCTTCTTCCTTTCTTCTAGTTCTGTCTCTTCAGCCTCTGAACATGCTAGAACTCCTCACATCTCAAAATCATCCCTTCCTCAGGAAGTTCACAGCCCCTTCTTCTCCTCATACGTTGTAACTGAGCTCCTTAAGAAGCAGCAGCAGCAAACATGCATCTCCACTTCATCACCCCAGGTCCTCTATTCCACCCACTGTAATGAATTATGACACTGAAACAGTCACCTCTAATGATACCTCCTAAGAGCTAGGTTCAATGGACAGACAGCAACATTTCTCTCGACCTTTATATGGGACTTGACAGTGCTGCACTCTTGAAACTCTCCCTTGCTATGATTTCCATGATCCACTCTCTCCTGATCTTCCTCCTCTCTGCTCCTTCTTGGTTTCCTTTACTGGCTCCTCTTCCTCTGCCTCTCCCCTAAATGTTAGTGTTTCCTAGAGTTCCATTTTGATACCTCGCCTTACCTTACAAACTCTGTTCTCTCTGTCTGAAATCACCACAAACATAGCTTCAACTGATAGCTATAGACCGGTGACTTCCAAATTTACATCCCTTCAGTCCAGACCACTCATGTGATCTCTCCACACCCTGGCTACATTTGCCTGCCGGTATCTCCGCATGGATTCCATGGGCACCTCAAATTCAACACGGCTAAAACCAAACCACTAAGCATCTTGCTTACCACACTTGTTGCACATCTTTCTGCACTGATAATGACAGCATTTGTTGAGTACCATATCAGTCTTGGTTCTCCAGGAAAACAGAACCAAGAAGGTGTGTGTGTGTGTGTGTGTGTGTGTGTGTGTGTGTGTGTGTGTGTGTGTGTGTGTGTGAAGGTGTGTGTGTGTGTGTGTGTGTGTGTGTGTGTGTGTGTGTGTACACACATGCAAATTAAGAGATTTATTTTAAGGAACTGGCTCTCATGATTGTAGGGGCTGGCAAGTCTGAAATCGGAAGAGAAGACCAGCAGGCTGGAAATGCAGGCCAGAGTTGATGAGCAGTCTTGGACTTAAACAGGCACTCTGGAGTCAGGGTCCGGCCCTCTCACCTCTACATCCACAGCACCCTACACAATGCCTGACACACAGCAGAAGCTCCATAAATGTTGGTTAACGACCAACTGGGTATAAAACAAAATGCTTTTATTCATTTATTTATTTTTGGCTGCGTTGGGTCTTCATTGCCACGTGCAGGCTTTCTCTAGTTGCAGCGAGCAGGGGCTACTCTTCACTGCGGTGCGCGGGCTTCTCATTGCGGTGGCTTCTCTTTGTTGCAGAGCATGGGCTCTAGGCATGCGGGCTTCAGTAGTTGTGGCATGCAGGCTCAGCAGTTGTGGCACACGGGCTTAGTTGCTCCACGGCATGTGGGATCTTCCCGGACCAGGGCTCAAACCCATGTCTCCTGCATTGGCAGGTGGATTCTTAACCACTGCGCCACCAGGAAAGTCCCTGAAATGCTTTTAAATGCTAATGGGACAAAAGGATGTAGAAGGCACTGAATTGTGATGAAGAATCAGGAAACTTGAACAAGGGCTGCGCTGTAAATCAAGACACAGCCCTTCCAGGGCATTCACTTGCCAGAATTACCTGACCACTATCCCTACAACCAAATGGGGACCCTCACACTGAAAGTAGCACATCAGTTCCAACTTGAATGTCTTGACAACGTTGTGAAGTTGGTGTGGCCAAGAAAAGGCCACATTTTATGAGTAATTTGAGGCTCAGAAAAACTAAGGGTCATGTCTAGGTTGCTACAGAAAATATCTACAATGAAAGGTCTTAGTTCTTCAGTGACAGGTATAAGGGGACCATAAAAACAACAGAAGGTCAGAACCAAAAAGGACCCACGCAGTTCAAAACTCTTTATCAAAATCTGCAAAAACTAAAAATATCTTCTACTACTTACAAGGGATACTTTTTATTTTATTATGATTATTATTCAGATACATTTTTGTCTTACTGTACTATAATTCCATGGTATATATTAGATTATTAGCATTATCATGTATACATTGTTGTAGTTATATACTAAATATCTAGAAGCACATATTGCTTTCTGAAATACTGCCAGTATGTATTAAATCTATAGTTCTTTAGGGATGACTAAGTAGTCTGTATTAACCCCAGGCACCAAAAAATCGCTGGTTTTCTTATTTATTATTAATAAACATTAGAATTAGTGAAATATTAATAATATATAGTCCAAATATTATATTTGGTGATTCTCTGAAGCCATGGAGTAGTGGAAACTCTCCATTAGCTATTCCTACTGAACAAAGCTGATTACCCCCACCTCTATTTGCATATATAGTAACTTGACCTTTTCAAAACTCTTATTTATGTACAATCATTTAAGTATGATAAAACTCTTATAAACCTTTTTAAAAGGTGTTTTAGTCCAGTTGACAGAAAAGAGGGGCAAACGCCTAAGGTCATATAATTGATAAAAAGCAAAAGCAGGACTAGACACCAGGCCTTTCCACCTCCGCCTACCGTTACACTACAAAGCTACGGTGGCTTCCTGGCCATGGAGCTGCCAGACTGTCAGTGATATGAGGCCAGAGGGAGACCACGTCTGACTTGCTCCCCACGGTGTCTAGCACAGTACCTGACACACAGTAGACACATAAAAAGTACATTACTGGTGAGCAACTGAATTCATTTTCTTAGAGTTGCTTTAGCCACCTGCATGGTAGATTGGTACATACAGCATTGCCAAATATCTTGGCTTTTAAAATGCTATTGGCATTATCAGGAATAAGCAAAAAATACTATCTTTTCAAAACTGTATGTGTTGATTCCCAAGGGGATCAGAATTCTGAGCCAGGGCCCCATTTCAGCACAAAAGGTAGCAAGTTGTATGTTTTTCAGCTTCCTAGAAAATTAAGTGTTGGCTTGATGGAGCAAGTGGAAGGTTGAAAATAGAGTCTTCTCGTGGGAAAGAAAAAACTGCAAGGTCTCTGGCATAATATAACCGTTTGCAAGGCTGGTACAATGGTCCAGCTGTCACTAACTTACCATGGCAAGAAATGGGCTTGCTAAAGGACTGTGGATTCACCCAGAAGGACACACATCAACACGACAGAATCTGTGGCACGAAGATGCAGGTCTGAGGCAGGACAAGCCCCGCAACAAGGAACACAGAGGCTTGGGGCAGGAAGAGAAATTCTGGGCATGGCTTCACAGCCTTCCTGTAAAACCTCGTGTGCTCAGCCATGCTAGAGCAAGGGAGAACAAGAAGAAGCTGGCCGCCTTCAGTTTATTATGGTGTTCAAGAGGCCTCCTAACCCGTCAGACTATTCCTTTCCTATGAAGTTCTCACCAGTATCACTTAGAGCTCCATCTTCCCCCAGTTCCTAAACCACACATCCAAACATATGCCTTCCATTGTCATTCTGATTGTCTAGTCACCATCACAGCACTGTATTCCCATTTCTTCAGGGATTTGAGATATCCACTGTGATTCCAAGATTACCTTTAAGGGCTTCCATAAAAGCCCTTCTCCATCATACATTCCTTAATACTTCATATTTTACTTACAGAGACAAGTTATCCAAAATAATTAAGGTGTGAGGCATTCTGGATGAGTGAGTCATTTAGATAACTGAACGCAAATTCATTAAGCACCAAAATATTTCTATAGTCTTGTTAAAATAAATGATGCCTTAGTAAACAGAGAATATAAAAAATAGTTCAAAATTCTATCCAACTTTCAAGATCCAGTCTGATTACAAACATTCCCTGAAAGCAGCCTCCAACCCCCTCTTGCCACCTCTACCCACCACCAGAAATAACCTCTCTTTTGCTGTGATCCCACATTTTGATTATACCTCCTTTGCAGCACACTACATGGTCTGCTTGAGGTTAGAGATTTAAATGCACCTTGTCTAACTTAAAAAAAAAAAAAAAGTTCCTGGAGACCAGAGACCTTCTTTTTTAATACCAAGGTGCCTAGTTCAAGGCAGGCATACAAACACTTCACAAACTGAGATACTCTTAGTGATTCAGACACTGTAAAGGGCACCATACACAGCAGAGCCTTCAAGGGTTCCCGAGCTCTGGAGGGCAGGAAAGTGTGACATTAGAGAACACATTAGTATCATTAAAATCCTCTTTGGCCTCTGTCAGTATTTCTCAGCTTTAGAGAAAGTGTTTTTCTACAAGGTAAAAATACTCTAAATTCCTGTTTGTTCAGGTTTTTTTCCTAAAAGGGAATTAGTTAATCTCAACTTGCAAACAGAAAGCTCTGGCGGAGCTGGCATTGCTTAACCTCCACTGGTCTCAAGATGTGCATTCGAATGGCTGTCTGCAGTTCAGCAGGGAGATGAGACAGCGCATGGAAGGACGTGGTAAGTGACAGGAATATAGCCGAGATGCTATGCCATGTTTGACATCCAGTTCACCAGTCTGAAAGCCAGACTCCTCAGTCTGGAAATAAGGAACAGAGCACGCGATCGAGCAATTCAAGTTTCAGGCTCAAGGTCCAAAGCAACCACTTCTAGCAGGGTAACAACATTGTTTTCCCAAAGCTTTAGTGTTTGGGCATGACAAAACAGGTGGTAAGTATAGTTTAATATTCCAAACACTCAACTCAAACCCTCCTCACCAGCAACAAGGGATTCTAAGTGGTCAGCCCAGGATGGTGAACTCCAAGTTCCCTCCCCAGCAGCTATTCTCTTGCAGGATTCCTTTTCCTTGTCATGGAAACAAACAGAATTTTCTTCATAAAAATAGGGAGAATGGGTTGGTAGGGTTGCTGGTATCATGATATTAAGTATCTAGGCATGTTCGCAGCCCCTCAGGGATAATAACTGCTCTTGTCTTTGCCTTGTCATTGAGTAAAGGGTTTTTTAATCCAGTATCTTCAGAGACAGAACTGCGTCACATAGGTTAATTGTACTGATAACTGAAGCACTAAAACATGCAAGATTAGAACAGAAAGCTTTCTAAATTCAATCGCATTACTTCCTTCTCAGCCTTTCTGAACTAATCAAACCATAATTTGACCTATCCCTGCTGAACAGGAGAGCAATTATGATTAATTAATGTATTCGGAGACCACAGAGGCAAACAAGACTGTTTCCTCTATGAATGTCCCCAAACTGCTGTACTTTGAATTATTTTGTGGAGAGTTTTTGTCTCTGTCATCACCAGCTGTCTCTTCCTGCTTTCATCAGGGGGTTTGCCTCTAATGGAGGGTCTCTTAATTCAGTGCATCTGATATCAGCTAGACCTGGAAAGGCAAGCTATTAAGAGTCACCGGCTAAGGCTCTCTCTCACCAGCCTCACTTCAGACCCAGGCAGTCGGCCTCCAGACCCCGTGTTCTTACCCACTACAGCCACATTTCCCAAACTTGCCTAATTATAAAGGACTACCAGGTGTATGTGTGGAGGGCGGAGTGTTAAAATGCACATTCTCAGACTCCTCTCCTAGAAATTCTAATTCACTGGGCCTGGGGTGGAGCCCTGGAATCTGTGTTTTTAACACAGACCCTCAGATGATTTCCATGACCAGGTTTAGAAACACAAATCTATATGCCATCCATGCTGCCCACCTGGAATTGGGATTCCTTTAGAAGCATAATGAACCTGGGCCGAGGCCAACTTCTTCCAAAGAGACCTTGCAACCAACAGAGCTTCCAGGTCACTGCTCTGCCAATGCCCTGATCTTTTGCGGCTCCTGCAGGCTGGTCATCACACCTCTTCTCATTGCCGGGATGTCATTCACCGAAGATTTGGCACGCCTTCCTTCTCTCCACCCCAAATGTCCCGCCACCCTTTTGATGGTTTGGATAACCACATGGATGACCCAAACAACACTCAAGCCTCAGTTACCTGACCTCCTTCACTGAGTTCGCTTCACCTCAGCCACTTATGTCTGTGGCAAAACCCAGGCGCCTGTCATGTCCAGTAATTAATTGCTCCAACTCTGAAATCTTCCACTCACATGTTGCTCTCTAACCACATCCTCCTATTACTCCATCGCTCCAATACATCCATTGCTTGATTTCATCCACATCTCTGGTCCTTTTCTCATCCACGTGCAGCAGAGACCCCCTTACCGCTCGTGTTAATCACTCCCTGCTCAACACCCTCAGTTCCTCTACTCCACTGTCCTTCCACTGCACACCCCCAGCAAAACTCAACCCTGGCTCAGTCCAACTATATGTCTTCTTTGCTCCTAAACCCAGGCAGCTGAATGCTCCTGGCGCCCTGATCAATCCACGGTCTCCTACCTCAACGGAGCCCTGCATACTGCCGAGAGGTCATGGACGTTGCCCCAAGTTCACTCTTCCTCTTCCTGACCTCAACTGTATGTCAAATCTCCCTGTTTTTCCTCTGACCTCTTCCCTCTTACTCTTAGAGGACAACCTCACCCTCTATTTCACACAGATGATGGAAGTCATCAGACTGGCACTTGCTCTTGAGCCATCCCACCAGAAAATGCAACTGTGCCCAGATATTCCATCGTAAGGGCTGCCAAGCCCATCCACGCCTGTACTAGGCCTACTGTTTGCTTGGTTATTTGAAGTAAACTCCCTGGTGATAATCATAACTGAAGTAAGCTGTAACGGTGGTGAATGGGGAAAAAAAATAGCCAGCCTCTCAAAGGATCCCTCTACCCTGAGAATCTTTTTAAGACTGGGAGGAGTTTAAAAAGAAAAAGAAGAAAACAAAACTGTCTTACCTACAAGCATCGAACAAGTTTAAATACAAACATAAAGTTGCATACATCAATAGAATGATTATAAATCCCAAGCCAAATAGTTAATTCCCTGATAATTTTTATAAACTCAAAACCAGAGTCAGTGAAACACTACTGTTAGTTATGGTTTCTGTCTTTCACTCTTAACCAAACTCTAGTTTGTGGATGGGGCTAAACGTCTTTTCCTAACTTTTTTTTCCTCCTTATAATATTAATATTGATAGCTAACACTGACTGTTTTTTGTGTATAATTATGCTACTCACAATGACCCTGTGAGATAAGAACTATTATGTTTCTCCATTTCCAGCTGAAAAAAACAGACTTAGACATGTTAAGGAATTTGCCCAAGAGCTTGCAGCTAGAAAGTGGCAAAGGTAAAAGTAAAACACAGAGCCCAAACACAAACTAATCTCTGTGCTTTGGCACAGTGATTATCAACAGAAACTTCCCAGGAAATGCACCACCCTAACCCAAGCATTTTTTTTTATACTCCAGTATATGCTCAGAAACACAAACATGAGGAACCACCTAATATTAATATCACTGCATATTCCACATTCATTCACTCATTCCTACATTCATATCAGAAGGCAGCAACGAATCAAAGGGAAGCAATGAATTCTGCAGTCAGATCATACAGATCCAAATTCTAGCTCCACCACTTTCTTAGCTGCGTATTTTAAAAATTAATTCTCTAAGCTCAATTTTCTCAAAACAAAAAAACCCCCAAAATGATAATATAATAATATAATGATGGTAATATAATAATATAATGATGGTAATATAATAATATAATGATGGTAATATAATAATATAATGATAATATAATAACCATCACCACCTTAGTAGGTTCTCCCAGAGATTTAGAGATAATGCACAAACACACTTAGCCACGGACCTGGCACATAGTCTCAAGCAAGGTTAGCTGTTATAATAATTCTTATCATTCAAAAGGTACTGGGGACCTGCAGCTGGTGGAGTCTAGGCAGAGCACGGTGCCCAGACTGGACCATAAACAGGCCAAGGCTGTCCCTGCCCTCTTGGTCTTGCAGTCTACTGGAGTAGCCAATAAAGAAGGAAACAAACATATGAATGAAATACTTGGAATTTTAGTGAAGTGCTAGCAGGAAATGCACACGTACTGAGAGGGGGACAATGGGGAGGAAGCTACTGTAAAGGGGTGATCAGGGAAGAGGCTCCTCTGAGGAGGGACATTTTCGCTGAGCCCAGATGTTGGAGAAGGACCTTCCATGAGAAGAGTCGGGGGAACAGTGCCGGGCAGAGGGAAGGGCTGTACAGAAGAGGAGAAGAACTTGGCATTGAGAGGAACCGATGATGCTCCCACCTGACAGGAGCGCAGCGAGCGAGGAGCGGAGCAGAGAGGAAACAGAGGCCAGCACCTGAGTAAGTGTGCACGTGGGTCTGAGGGCGGTGGGAAGCCTCGAAGTGGGCAGGGGGTGAGCGGGGTGACGGGCTGGTAGGCTCACTGGCTGCTGGCAGGAGAATGGGTTAGAGAAGGCAGGAGTGGATGCTGGGAGACCAGGTGACAGGCAGGGACAGTCATCCAGCTGAGAGAAGACGGTGGCTGGATTAGGAGGACGGAGGGAAGGGAGGATCTGAAGTATCTGGAAGCTAGGCCGACAGGCCACGCCAACCGACTGGAGGTAGGGTGAGGGATCGGGAAAAATCCAGGTCGACTTTCAGGTCTCTGGCGAAACAATGAATGGACAGTAATGACATTGAGACAGGGAAGGCTCAGGGCAGGGGAAAGCTGGATGAGAGAGGGGAGAGGGGTCAAGAATGAGGAATACAAATTTGGAAGTTTGAGAGGGAGATTGAGCAATCGATTTGGACACGTGAAGTTTGAGATCACTGTGAGGCTGCCAGGAGAGAGAGAAGGGGGGCGGTAGGTAAAAATGTAAGTCTAGATCCAAAGAAAGGTCCAGGCGGGAGGTGTTACTGAGGTAGTCATCTGCATCCAGAGGGTAATCAAGCCCTGGGAATGGATGAGATCACTTAGGAAGAGACTATGATGAGAGAAGGGAGGTAGCCAAGCGAGAAAAGAGAAGAAGTAATACCAAATCAGGTCGGTAATCTAAAACGAAACGTGGTAATGTAGCCCGTACAAAACGACACAGAACTGCCCCAACTATGTGCCTGATAAATGCCCGTGGAACAAAGAAAAATTAATTCTTAACACATTCCCTTTAGGCCTTAAAAGAATAAAATTTTTCATTTAGGATTTTTTTTTCCCCAAGTTCTCATATGTTTGAGGCATAAGAAAAAAGATTTTGAAGGTTTGGATTGTGTTCAAAGGAATTCTTTTCCTTTAGAGCAAAAAGCAAGGATTCTTTTCAAAAACTCACTGAAATTAAAGATTGCCTACTTGAAATTTAAGCTTTTAGAAAGCTTACACTCACACTATATTCTCTCTGTAAAAATTCTACCCCAATATACAATTTTTCCCTTCCTTATAATGAAAATGCAATTATATGTTCTACTACAGATGTCATTTCATCCTGAAAGATGAAGCTGGTACTTTCAAACAGTTCAAGAGTCACGTGAGAGTTGTAAAATGCTCAAGAGATCACGGATTTATTTTTAAATGTTTAAAAAAAAAAAAACCTTAAGTTACCTGCTAGGCCATCCAAAAACTGATAACCAGGGAATTGAAAAGGATAAAACTGCCAGGAAAATAAGTAAATATAACAGCTACTCCTCAAATGAAAATGCATTAAAGCTGTAATTATATCTCTGGGTATCTGTTGACACAGAAAACTCACTATCCTCTTGAGGCTAATACTATCACTAAGAACTACCACACTGAAATCATAGCAGTAAACACAACTGAGATACTTTATACGTTTCAAAGATTTCCAGTGTTACACAAGGTATAATGCAGAGAAGGAGTCAGTAACATTTGCCAAAACTGTTCCTTCCCTCAACTGTTCAAGTTAAATCAAGATCAATTCTTTTTAAGATCATAAGCCTCACTTTGTAAAATTCTTCTCCTCAGATATGTAAAGGAGAGGACTATCCTGACTTTTAAAGGATTGTTATCCCACTTCATGATATAGCAATCTAAAAGCCTAGGAGGAAAAAAATAAATGGTTCTGATGAACCTACAGGCAGGACAGGAATAAAGACGCAGACGTAGAGAATGGATTTGAGGACACGGGGAGGGGGCAGGGTAAGCTGGGACGAACTGAGAGAGTAGCATTGACATATACACACTACCAAATGTAAAATAGATAGCTAGTGGGAAGCAGCCGCATAGCACAGGGAGATCAGCTCAGTGCTTTGTGACCACCTGGAGGGGTGGGATAGGGAGGGTGGGAGGGAGATGCAAGAGGGAGGGGATATGGGAATATATGTACATGTATAGCTGATTCACTTTGTTATACAGCAGAAACTAACACACCATTGTAAAGCAATTATACTCCAATAAAGATGTTAAAAAATAAATTAATTAAATAAAAGCCTAGGAGGCTACCAGGAAGGTTACATGCATGGGTGGGTAATAAGTATTCATTCATTCAACAAATATTGATTAAGCACCAAAATGGGTCAGGTCCTGTTCTGGGCCCTGAAGATACACCAGTGAAAAAAGCCTCGCACTTCCAGATTAATCGAGGGAAAGAGACAATAAACCAGCAAATAAATAGGTATTTGCCAAGTGGTGGTAAGTGCCATGAAGAAAAGTAAGGTTGGTTAAGGAGGACAGGGGAATGGGGTGTATCCTCCACAGAGTGGTCAGGGAAAGGCCTTAAAAGGTTACATTGGAGCAGATCCTGAGGGAAGAACCATGGTATCCAGGGAACAGAGTTCCAAGCCGACGCAATAGCAAATGCAAAGGCGCTGAGGCTGGCGCATGCTTGAAGTTTTTAAGGAATAGCAAAAAGATCTGTCTGGCAGGGCTGGAAGTGAGCACAGAGAGGTAGCCTCGTAGACCACGGCAAGGACTTCAGATTTTACTTTAAGATACGAAGTTGTTGGAGCTCTCTAAGCAAAGGACCTAATCTTTTTAAAAGGCTCAAAAACGGAACAAGTTCTTATAAAAACAAGACATACCTCTCACAATCTATTTATAAATGTAAAAAAGCAGACAATAAAACAATCTTATGGTACAGTAGCATTTCTGTAAGAAAAAAAAATACTTACATATGGGAACAAAAGACTAACGGGATAAATACCAAACTATGGTTTACTATGGTTTGTGGGATGGTGGGTTTTTTCTTATGCTTTTCTTAGGTTTTTTTTTTTTTCCTAGTTTTCTGCCTTAACCATGAGTTATTTTTGTAATTTTTGATGTTATCTTAGAAAAGAAAAAAACCCACTCCCACATGAGACTGCCCTAGTCTGAAATCTTATTTAAACATGACCAAAAAAAAAAAATGGGGACCATTTTCTCCCCAAATTACCCTGCTTCCCATGCAATGTTTTCCTGTTACGAAGCACTGTACAAATCAAGCACCACGCAATGTATCAAGGTCACAAAACCAACTTGGTTAATATGTTTATCATTACATAGCAGCTCTGTCCTCTACAGCAACTTTGATACCATCTTTCCAAGGCAGCAATAGAAGGGCCCTTTTCATTAATTTCCTAACACTCTTAGCTACTACTATGCCGCTTCTGGATTTTTCCACTGTATGTCTCTTAGAAACAAATTAAGCCCGAATAAGTTGTTCCAGCTAATGAAGTGCGCTTTTGGCTCTTTCCCCGTGGTTGAGAATTATCCGGCAAAATACCAATTGTTTTAGGACGCATTTTCTCTTAGTTTTGAAATATGCAATACGAAGTTACTGCAAATAAAGAACATCAAGATAACAGCATACAAGAGCGTGTATAAATGGAAACTACTGTAATCCTTCTTAAAACTGAGGATGTGTGGAGGTCTCATGAATAAACATACTATACGTCCACATGACACAGATAAAGACGGAAAGGAGTGTGCCCTCCCTCCTCCTCTACACCCCCCTCCCCCCCTCCCTCCCCGCCCCACCACATAACATCTTCTCGCAGGGCAAAATCCCAGGGCAATCACTGCTCAGAAATGCAAACCACGCAACTCAAAATGACTCAAGCTCTCAAAACACTTTCCACCTAAGCTCCTCATCCCACCCACTCCTCAATCACTTCCGACAGGCTTCTCTGAATGGAAATCCCAAACTGGGAAGGTTTAGCAAGCCCCCAAACTCTGCTCACATGCCACCTGCGGCATCCGGGGACCCAGAGCCCTGCTTCGCTGCCTTCTCGAGGGCAAACACCGGTCCCAGGATGGAGGAGTCGACTGCACCCCGAGTGGCTCGAGTCCCGGCTCAGCTGCCTCCCTGGCCGAGCGGACCAGAGCCTGGGGCTGCCCCCATCCCCGCAGAACGCAGCCGGCCCGAGGGACTTGGAGCAAGTGGCTCTCGGCCGCCCGGCATCTCCGCCCCACGTCGGTCAGGCCGCCCCCCGCGCTCCCCTCCCGGCGCTCGGGCGCACACGCGGTGCTCACAGCCGGCGCACACGGGGACACGCACCCTCACATGGTCCGGCGGGCATCTGCGGACACCCCCACTGCCCCGCCACAACCCCCTCGTTGCAGCCGTGTGGCCCGCGGGGGCTACTCGGACCCCCGGGAGCGGCGGCGGCACCCTCACGCCTCCAGGGTGCCCGAGCCAGCAGTGAGGTCGGGGCGGGGGGGGGGGGTGATGACAGATGGGGCGGAGGGAGGGGCTTCGGGGGGAAGGGGCGGAGCGTCCCAGCCAGGGGGTGCTGGCGGCTGACAGAAAGACCCGGGGCAGCCGGCGGGAGGGGGTGGCGGACACTGCGGGCAGGGCCGGGGGCCAGGTGTGGTGGGAGGAGCTCGCGCAGACACAGGGGGCTGACAGGAGGAGACACACACACACACGGGGACTGACAGTCGCGGGGGCACACGGGGCCGGCGGGCCGCGGCGGGCGCTCACCTGGCAGCGGCAGCGGCGGGGGCGCCCGCGGCCGGGCTGCTCTCCCCGCGCTCCGGGCCTCCCTCCCGGCGGGCGGCCGGCCGGCCGGCCGGCGCAGGCCTCGCGGAGGCGGCGGCGGCGGCGGCGGCGGCGGCGGCAGCGGCGGCGGCGACGCCGGAGCCGCGGACTGCTGGGCGGCGGGGACGCAGCTGCACCAACCGACTCCCGGCCGCTCGGCTCTTCTCGGCCGCACTCGGAGGCACTCGGTTCCGCTCGGCCCCGCTCGGCTCGGCTGGGGGCGTGGCCCGAGGCCCCCCGCCCAGGTCGCCTCTGGCGCCCGGGGGGCGGGGCTTTCGTGCGGGCGCAAGCCCCCTGACGTCGCAGAGAGCGGACCTTACCCCGGGCGCATGCGCGGGCGCCGCTCCCGCTTCTCCCCGCGTGGAGGCTGAAGGGGGCGGAGAAGGAGGGGACCGGGGGCGGATGCTGCGGCTCCAGAGGTTCCCGGCTTTTGTACTCCGTATCCTGGTCCTTCTAGAGGACCACCTGAGGAAAGCCACGCCAGGCTGTACTTTCAAAAAGATGCAGGCAGGGCAGGGACCCTGGCCCTTTCCCGGCCCCTCTCCTCCCAATCCCGTGTTTCCCAACGAGCATCGCCTAGGAGTTGGTTTTTCTTTTATCCCACCAGCACAGCACCGCAATTTTTTATCTCTTCTGTTTCTTAACAACAACGACGACTTCCGATGACTGCTTTCTTAACATTATGTCTTCAGGTACTTGAGAACTTTCAAGCATCAGTTAGCCCCCTCAGGTACAATAATGCTCTTTTTTCACAGCTTCTGTTGTGGAACCTGTAACGCCTGAGGTGAGGGTGACCCTTTTCTGAGTTTTTGTCACATGTTCCAGGCACCTTTTTTGTTATGGAGTCCATGTCTGTAGCAAATATGCCCAGAAAGTGGTCCCCACCTTTAGAATCTCTCTAGTCTGACATACTTAGGTTGGAATCCCGGGTCTGCATTATACTAGCAGATTAATAATTGGCTGAGTGACTTTGGACATGCTATTTAATCTCTCATCCATAAAAGAGCAATGAAAATATCAGTAATGAAGCCAATAGGAATGACTGAAAGGATTAAATAACAGCACACGTGCAGCTTTCTGCACAGTGCCTGGTGTTCAATAAACAACACTGACTTTAACTTCAGGTTGCATTATAACCTTCAGATCCTGAAAACCAGTGAACATAAACATAAGTGCTGAGCAATATGTCCAACTTGACATGTCCAAAGCCAAACTGTGAAACTTGCCCCTCAACTTGCTCCTTTCACAGTCTTCCCCACCTCAGTTAAGGTCAATTCCATCCTTCCAGTGGCTTCCACCAAACCTTGAAGTCATCCTTGACTCCTCTCTTCCTAGTATATCCCACATGTAATCCAGTAGCAAAGTCTGTCAGCTCTACCTTTAAAATACCCTCATTTGAGCCCTCATCTTCTCTGTCCTGGAATATTGCAATAACTTCCAAACTGCTCTCCCTGATTCCACTCTGCTCTCATAGAGCTTGTTCTCAAGCAGCCAGAGAGATTCTTTTAAATCCTAAGTCAAAACCTATTTCCCTCCTCTAAAGCCTCCAATGGCTTCCCATCTCAGTCAGAGCAAAAACCAAAAAATTTTTTTCAAGGGCCTCCAAGATCCTATTTGTTCTCCCCCCTCCCACCCTCCTTACACTCCCCCACCTCTCTAACTGCATCTCTGTCCACTCAACCCCCTCACTTCTTTCCAGTCACACTAGCCTCCTTCTTGCTCCTGGAATGTGCAGGCTCACTCCTACCCCAGGACCTTTGCACTGAGTGTTTCTTCCCCCAAGATATCAGAAACACATATGCCCTTAATCCAAATTTCTATTCAGAAGTCACCTTCCCAGAAAGACATTCCCAGAACACTCTCCTAAAACATCAAGTCCCAAGCCCCATCATTCCCATCATCTTGCTTTACTTTTCCTCGTAGCTCTTATGAGCTCAATAGCATCTGTAATGTTCTGAGGGCAGGAACTTTGTGTTATACACCTGCCGCATCTGGAACATGGCCTGATGTGCTTAGCTGTTCAATAAATATTTGTCGAATGAGTAAGTATATATACAGTTAACCCTTGAACAACACAGGTTTGAACTGCACATGTCACGGATCTTTTTCAATAAAGACATACCACTGACTCTGCCTATGCTATTCCCCTGCTGAAAAATCACCAATGAGATAAAGTTCAAGTTCCATAGCATGACACACATACACACACAAAAAAGACATACCACTGTACTACACGATCCATGGTTGGTTGAATCCGAGGATGTGGAAACAGGGGTACAGAGGGCCAATTATGGGGCTTGAGCATCCATGGATGTTGGTATCTGCAGCAGATCCTGGAACCAACCCCCCACAGATACTGAGGGACAGCTGTATATAGGATATGTTACTCCCGTTTAAAATTTCATTTATTCAACAAACTTTTTCGAGCATCTATTCTGATCCAGCACTGTGGGATACAGAGATAAACAACGCACTCTCCCAACCACTAAGAACTCAGTATTTCAGAGGAGCCAGACATGGAAAGAAAGAATTCTGGAAGAAAATATGTAACACTAGATGTATGTGTCAACTGCTTTCGGAAGCAGAGAGAAGGACATCATTCGTACTATATAGGAGACCATGGAAAGACTTCCCAGAGGAGGTGACAGTGGGGCTGGGTCTAAAGAGTAGATGAGAAGAGGACGCCAGGCAGAGGAAACAGCATGCACTTGACACCAGTGTTGGGAGGTATGTGGCAAATAATGTTTATCCAGGGAGGCAAATCATTTTCCTTTAAAAAACATTTTAAACGAATTCGAGGTGATCCGTATAATAATGTCACCTGCACTCACTCACATTCTGAGGAGCTTTCTCAAGCAGAAAAGAAACTGCCAGAAGTATAGTTGATGCAATAGAATTACAACCCGACCTCTATTCTATAGGACCAGGATAGTGCCAGACCCCTTAGCTTAATCAACAGTACATAGTTCATTTCAGAGCGAGGGTCGTATCGCTCTCCATGAATCCTTATGTTGCCTTTAGAAAGAGTCCCGGAGGCAGTTAGTTTAATATAGTATGTAAGTAAGTAGGATTTAAATCCAGAACTCCTGAGTTTGAATCCTGTCTTCCCCACTTACTTGCTGTGTGAGCTTGAGTAAACTGACTTAACCCCCTAATGTTGTGAGAATTGAGTGAGATAATCCACATGATGCTGTTACCACGGTGTCTGATGCATGATGAGAACTCAAAAGTTAAAAAGGAAGTCCCATTAGTCTTCTTAAGAAAAGTTCTGAATCCAGTTATGCCAACTTGTTGCCTCTCTGCTCTAAATCCACCCTTCCTTGCCTTGCTTTGTGATACTGGAGTTGAATTCTGTCAACATTTCTTTTTTGTCAGTGGCACAATGTTTGGCTTTGTCAGTAGAGAGTGCTAGAGGGGTGCTGCTAGACCAGAGATGAACTCGAACATCCATAAAAGCCTCCCAGCTCAAGGCATTGTCTGTCCCCACCCACCACTCTTTTTCCCAGTAAATATGTACTGTGCACCTACTATGTACCTGGCTGTGTGTTAGGTTCTGGGTATGCGGCCTTGAATAAAACCAAAGACCTTCATGGAATTTACAGTCTAGTATGTCGGGCAGACATTGGTCAAATAATCAAAAACATAAATCTTACATGGTTCATGGTACCATGAGACCCAGAAATAGGAGGCTTTGGATAAAAGATGTTTAAGGAAATAGTTGGTGTGAGATCTAAAGGGGAAAATAGGGGTTAAACTGGATGTATTGGTGTGCTTGGGCTGCCATAACAAAATACCATAGACCAGGTGGCTTAAACAGCAGAAATTAATATTCTCACAATTCTTGAGGCTGGAAGTCCAAGATCAAGCTTCCAGCCAATTCAGTTTTGCTGAAGACTCTCTTCTTGGCTTGCACATGGCTGCTTTCTCGCTGTGTCCTCATATGTGTGCATGGGGAGAGAAGAAGAGTGAACTTTCTGGTATCTCTTCTTATAAGGACACTAATCCTATGGGATCAGGGGCCCACTCTCATGACCTCATTTAACTTTAATGACTTCCTTATTCCAAATATAGCCACACTGGAAGTTAGGGCTTCGACATATGAATTTTTTGGGTACACATATGTTTAGTCCATAACACTAGGAAAATACGGGAAAGAAGAGTGCTCCCTGTAGAGAAAACAGCACATGCATAGGCCCTGTGGCTGTCAAGGGCACATGGTGATTAAAACAAAGAGAGAGAAGGCACACGGACAATGAGGCAGATAATGGGAAGAGATCAGGCTGGAGAGGTGGACAGTGGCCAGATCATGCAGGGCCTTGAAGGTAGTGGTAATAAGTTGAGTTGTATCCTAAGAGCCCTTCAGTAAAGGTGTAGGGACAACGTGCTGGGTGCAGATCAGAATGGAGGGCTCAGAATGGATGCAAGGAGAAAAATAATGAAGCTGTCCAGAGTGTCCAGATTCAGCCCAGGTTATACAGATGGGCACTGGTTGGCCTGGAGGAGACACTGGCCAGCCAAGCTGCCCAGGACCAGGGAAGAGAACTTACTTCTGGCCCAGGTGAACAGAGGCCTTGGACTACAGAGTCATCCCCAGTCACATTCTCAGCTTCTCTACAGTCCTGGCTTCTCCCCTCCCCTCTTCCACCTGCTAGACCCTGTGCCTTATACCACCTCAGTCAGGACAGCCCATCTCTGTGGCTGGTTCTGTTTCCCTAGCCCTAGTCTGGCCCAGCCTGCCTTCCTCCTTTTCCCACATTGGACCACAGGACTAAGATTCAACATGCTGCCCTCTAATGTAAGTTGGTGCAGCCACTGTGGAAAACAGTATGGAGGTTCCTCAGAAAACTAAAAATAGAATTACCATATGATCCAGCAATCCCACTCCTAGGCATATATCCAGACAAAACTATAATTCAAAAAGATACATGCACCCTTATTTTCATAACAGCAGTATTCACAATAGCCAAGACATGGAAACAACCTAAATGTCCATCGACAGACGAATGGATAAAGAAGATGTGGTACATATATACAATGGAATACTACTCAGTCATAAAAAAAGAACGAAATAAAGCCATTTGCACCAACACGGATGCAACTAGAGATTATCATACTAAGTGGTGTAAGTCAGAAAGAGAAAGACAAACACCATACCATATCAGGACTTCCCTGGTGGTGCAGTGGTTAAGAATCCGCCTGCCAATGCAGGGAACATGGGTTCGAGCCCTGGTCTGGGAAGATCCCACATGCCACGGAGCAACTAAGCCCGTGAGCCACAACTACTGAGCCTGTGTGCCACAACTACTGAAGCCTGCGTGCCTAGAGTCCATGCTCGCAACAAGAGAAGTGCACTGCAGTGAAGAGTAGCCCCCACTCACCGCAACTAGAGAAAAGCCCACGCACAGCAACGAAGACCCAACACAGCCAAAAATAAATAAATTAATTAATTAAAAAAAATACATCCAGTCTGATTTTCTATGGTTTTAGAATCTTTACAAATTTTTTTCTTTCTTTAAAGTGGTTGCCCAAAATTAACACTTTGTGGGTTTTTTAAATGTCATAGATACTCTACAGGCCAAATATTGCTAATATATTTGAATCAAACTGATATTTCATAGTAAAATCACAAACCATACATGTTTATTAGAGTTATTGCCAATAAACTCCCAATTAAATAGAAACAAAAGTAATTTGAGTCACAGAAGGAGAAGAGAGAGTGGAAAGAAAAAAAATATTTGAAGAGATGATAGCTAAGAATGTTTCAAAATTAATGAAAGATATTCACAGGTTCAAGAGGCTCAGCAAATAAATAATACATTGACTACTATATAAAGAAAACCACATCTTAGACACAACACAGTCAAACTACTAAAAGCCAACAACATAGTCAAACTACTTAAAAGTAGGCAGAAGAAAAAGTAAGACATATTTCAGAGAAACAACAATTAGAATGACAACCTGCTTCTCATCAAAAAGAAGATAGAAGACTAAAATGATATCTTTAAAGTTTACAGGGGGAAGAAAACTACCAACCAAGAAATTTTGTACTCAGTGAAAATAGCTTTCAAAAATTAAATTAAAGACATTTTCAGACAAGCAACTTGGAGAGTTCAATGCCACAAGCCTATACTACAAGAACTAAAAGTTTTTCAAGTCAAAGAAAAACAATTCTAGGTAGAAGCATAGATCTATAAGACAAAATGAAGATCATAGGAAAGGGTATATATGTGGATAAATATAAAAACTCTAAATTTAAAATAAATTACTATTTAACGCAACAACAACAATGTACTGTGGATTTGTAACATGCAGAAGTAAAACATATGACAAAAATACCATACAAGATAGGAGCAGTAAAGGGAATTGCACTGTTATAAGGTTCTTACATTGTGTGGAATATTGTAAAATACTAATTCAAATTATTACGCAATAAGTTAAGAATGTATATTATAATCTCTAAAGCAAGCACTTAAAATATGTATTAAAAATGGTTTATCTAAAATCCAATGGGAAAGGAATTGAAAGCAGGGTCTCAAAGAGATATTTGTACACTCATATTCATAGCATCATTAGCCAAAAGGCATACAATAGCCAAAAGGCATACAACAGCCAAAAGGTAGAAGGAACCCAAATGTTCATTGACAGATGAAAGGAAAAACAAAATGTAGTATATACATACAGTGGAAATTATTCAGTCTTAAAAAGAAAGAAAATTAAATTCTGACAAATGCTACAACATAGATGAACTTTGAGGATATAATGTTAATTGAAAATAAACCAGTCACAAAAAGACAAATACTGTATGACTCCATTTATATGAAATACGTAGAATGGTCAAATTCATACTGATAGAAAGTAGAAGGATGGTTGCCATGGATTCCGGGGAGGGATGAATGGGAGGTTATTGTTTAATGGATATAGCATTTCAGTTTTGCAAGATGAAAATGGTTCTGGAGATTGGTTGCACAAAAATGTGAACGTACTTAAAACTAGTGAACTGTACATTTATAAATGATTATAACAGTAAATTGTGTGCTATGTACATTTTACCACAATTTTAAAAATCTAATACAGAAGATAAAATGGAATAATAAAAAACATTTGGCTGATCCAAAAGAAGGAAAACAGGAACAAAACCCAGGCAGGACAAATAGAAGAGAAACAACAAGATTATAGATGTAAAAGATTTGGAACCATACCTGTAAGTATGTTAAATGTAAGTGGACTAAATATTCAAATAAAAAGAAGAAAACTGACAGGCTGAATTTAAACAAACAAACAAAAAACAACACTCAACTATCTGATGTTAATAAGAGACACACTTTATTATAAGGACATATAGGTTTAAAAGATAAAAGAATGGAAATATTCTAGCTAATATTTAAATAAGAAATAATACTTATACAAATTCTCTCAGAAAATAGAGGAAACACTTCCCAACTTATTTTACAAGGTCAGCATAATCCTACTACCAAAACCTGGTATGAACATGACAAAAAGAAAATATCACAGACCAATATCTCTCATGACCATAAATGCAACAACTCTTAACAAAATGTTAGCCAAATCAAATCCAGCAATAAATAAAAACGGTAATAAATCACAACTAAGTGGATTTTATCCCAGGAATGCAAATTGGTTTAACATTTAAAAACTACCAACCACATTAACAGCATAAAAGGGAAAAATAATTTGATCATCTGAATAGGTGCTGAAAAAGCATCTGATAAAACTCAACATCTACTCACAATAAAAACTCTCAGCAACCTAGGAATAGGAAAGAACTTCTCAATCTGATATAGGGTATGTAAAAACTCTAGAGTTAACACCATCCTTAATGGTAAAATATTGAACATTTTCCTCCCTAAAGTCAGGAACAGAGCAAGGATATCAGCTAACACCACCTCTAATCAACATTTTACTAGATGTCCTCGCCAGGGCAGTAAGGCAAAAAAGAAAAAGTCATAAAGACAGGAAAGAATAAAATAAAACTATCTTTATTCAAAGATGACATGATTGTGTAGCTAGAAAATCCTAAGGAATCTCAAACAAACTTTTAGAACTAAAAAATGACTGTCTTAGTCTGGCTGCTATAACAAAATAGCACTCGGTAGCTTGTAAACAATAGAAATTTATTTCTCACAGTTCTGGAGGCTGTAAGTCTGAGATCAGGGTGCCACCATGGTCAGGTTCTGATGAAGGCTCTCTTCTGGGTTGCAAAATCAATATACCAAAATCAACCTTATTTCTATACTCCAGCAAGAATCAGAAAAGAGTTTTTAAAAAGAACAGTCAAAATAGTTTCGAAATAGCAAAAAAAAAAAAAAACCAAGTAGCTACAGGTGGATCTTACAAAAAACATGTAAGACCTCTATGGCAGAAGCCACGAACACTTTAATAGATATTAAAGAATAAATGAATAATGGAGAAAAATACCATGTTAATTAGATGAAAAGACCCAATAATGTAAAGCTATCATTCTCTCCAGTTGGTCTATAGAGTCAAAGCAATCCCAGTTATTTTCATATGGAACACGACAAGATGATTCTAATGTAAAATTTATGTGAAACTGCAGAAAACCAAGAACAGCTAAGATACTCTTGAAGAAGTACAAGGTGGGAAGATTTACTCTATCAGCTAATAAGACTTATAATAAAGCTCTAATAACTACAACAGTATGGTATTGGCATAAGAGTAGACGAAAACTAATGGACAGAAGAGAGACACCCCCCCAAAAAAACCCCAGGTTAATAATAAAGATAGCACTGCAGAACAGTGTGGGGTAATGATCTTTTGAATAAATAGTGTTGAGTCAATTTAATATCCATATGGGAAAAATGATATTGGAACCCTATCTCACACCATACTGAAAAGCCAACTTCTGATGGATTATGGACCTAAATATGAAAAGTAAAACAATAAACATGGCCTGACACACAGAAGAAACTCAATAAATGAATGGGTGTATATATCGGATGCGTTATTCCAATTTAACTTCATTTATTCAATAAACAAAAAACCAATTTCTGTTGGATTATGGACTTAAATATCTAAGGTAAAACAACACAGATTTAGAAGATAACATACAATAATATTTTCATGACCTCAAGGTAGAAAAGGTGTTCTTAAACAAGACAGAAAAAGCACTAATCACAAAGGAAAGACTGATAAATTGGACTTTTTTTTTTTTACAGTTAAGAGCTTCTGTTCATCAAGAAACATTATTAGCAGAGTGAAGAGGGAAGCTACAGAGGAGAAAGATTTGCAATGCATATAACTGACAAAGGGTTTATATCCAGAATATACAAAAAAAAAAACCTACTATAAATAAATAATGAAAAGATAGCCCAATAGAAAAGTAGGCTAGAATAGGCTCTTCACTTCACATCAAGAAAATCCAAATGGCCAACAACATGAAAGGTGTTTAGCCTCCTTAGTAATCAAGAAAATGAACCACAGTGAGCAACTACTACAGACCCACCAGATGCTAAAAGTACAAACTCTGACAGTACCAACAGCTGGTGAGAACTGTTGGTGAATGTACAAGGCGAGCTCGTATATATTGCTGGGGCGCAGTGTACGTGTATAATCATTTTGGAAAACAGTTTGGCATTATTTTTCAGAATTAAGCATAAGGCATACTTATAACCCAGCAATTCTGCTCCAAAGTATATACCTAAGAGAAAAACATGCTCAGGTAGAGCAGTAGACACGTAGCAAAATGTTCACAGCAGCATTATTTATAATAGTCCCAAGTTGGAAACAACCCAAATGTCAATTAGTAGTTGACAGGATAAATAAATTGTGGTATATTCACCCAATGGAATGCCATGTGCTGCACTAAAAGTGAATGAACTACAGCTGCACACAACAACATGGAAGACTCTGACAAATAATGTGGAGTGAAAGAAGCCAGACAGAAAAGAGCACACACTTAATGATGGCCTTTATATAAAACCCATAACCAGACAAAACTAAATATGCCCCTGCCCCCACAGACTTCCTCCACTCCTGTACGTATGAGATATGAGAAGAGCAGTAACAAAAGATGAATTTGAAAACAAGTTGAGGAATCATTCTTTTGCCCTCAGCCACAATCAGCCCACTGCTGGAATATCTCCTGTTTAGAGGGATGATAAGAGAAAATGACTGGGAGGTGAACTGAAGGAAATTATTGACACAGCTCTCTGATATCACGGTGGAGAATGATAGAGTCAGGCACCCTTCTGTCAGGGTCCATTGTGATGGCCTCAGTGACATTTTAATAAAGTCACTCAAAGTTAGGGGACCATAATGTCAAATTTCTAGTGTGTTAAACCTTCACTGGAAACCTGGAGACCATGATAAGGGCTAACAGGTATGGATAGTTTCTGAGGTGCAAGGTGCAATGAGGCCATGCAGCTTTTGCAAGATTCCCAATAACAAATACAATTTAGTTTGGCATACGTTCTTCCAGATTTTTTCAGGGTACCTAAACATTTTTTTGTTATTATAACTATGGGATTATATTACACACACTGCTGAACTTTTTTTTTCTAACTTAATAGGTGTTCAACATCTGTTGAACTTCATACTTTGTGGGGAGATGGATATATTCAGTAGCTTGATAGTGGTGATGGTTTCATGGGTATCCACACATGTCAAAACTCAAATTGTACGCTTTAAATATATGGGGTTTATTGTATATCACTCATATCTCAGTAAAACTGGGAAAGCACTGTACTTTAAATCTCTTTTACTGTTTTCCCTACTTAACACTTTACGTTTCATCCATGCTGTTGGATGTACATCTAACTCATCATTTCTCAGTGCTGTATAGAATTCCAAGCTCTGCCTCCACCATGGTTTACTAACTCACTTCTGCCTCTTGCTCACCTATCTTGTCTTCTTATGTATCTGAGCAAACTTTCTTTAAAACATATTTCAAGGAGTAAGATTGCTGAATTCTCCGCCCCAAGCATACTCACTTTTGCTGAAAACTGCCTGTTTATTTTGCTTATTTTATGGAAGGACTGAGCAAGTTTCCATTTCTGCCGGCTGAGCATGAGAGTTCCCAGTCTCTTCACCTGGATTTCTGACCCTTCATGCAGCACCAGGACAGAAGGCATGGATGTCGTTCTTGCTGCCCAGCCCCCCGCCCCTCCCCACACTCAATTTGGTATAGACTTCATGGTTGCTGACAAATAATTGTTCAGTGTGTGACACATGGCTTTGGCCATTCCCTAGTCTTCAACAGATGGAATTTATATTTTCACTTGTTGTATAAATCCTGTTTTTGGGGAGAGGTGCAGGTGAGAGACGAGAGCTCTGTAGCCTGTCTTTCCAAGGCACTCCCTGGCAGCCTTCAAAGGTCCCACCTACATGAAGGAACTGGGCCCCTGCGCTTAGGCCAGTGTTTTAAGCTGCAAGGAATGTGGTGACTCAGCTGGTCGTCCAGGGACACCTCGGTGAACAAGGCAGAGGGAAGGAAGTCATTACACAGACAGCTGGGTTGTAAAAAACAAAAATACTCCACACACCAAGCTTTACAAAGCAGTGTGGCTGTGTGTCCCGTGACTTAACGGGACTGCTTCTGCCACATGGCCCTCCAGCCCACAATATGTGGCCCCCAGCTCATGACACGTGGCACCCAGCTCAGAATATGTGGCACGCAGCCCTTACTCACTGCTGGCTGCTGCTCAAGCCGCTTGGAAAGCTGACTGGGTGGGGACCCCAGGAAAATCCGTGACTGTCTTCTCCCTTCCACCCTCTCCTACTGCTTCCTGCATCATCTCTTCTCTCCTTGCTCCTTCCTCTTGAATTCTCTTGCCCTTAAAGAAATTTAAAAATATGGAATTTGGTATTCAGTGGGAGACTTGGCAGAGATACAGCAAGATCCAAACACTGACCCCCTAGGAAGGCCCTACTGTGTCAGGCAGATACTGGCAACAAGTCATGTCACCTGTACAAGGTCCAGAGCACGGTGAGAGAGGCCAGAGGGAGACAGGCCAGAAGCAAGGGATGGAGACTCCAAGGTGGAGGCAAGACCATCGAAGATGTGGACTCTCACCCAGGCTTCTTTATTGGATACCTACTATGTGCCAGACCCCATTCTTGGGATGTATCAGTGAAGACAGATCTTATCTTCATAGGACCTACATTCTCAAAGGGGGAGACAGATAAACATCAAATATCAGAAATAAGTCAATTATATAGCACGTGCATGGGTGGTTAGTGTTACTTTAAAAGATCAGAACAGGGAAAGATGCATGGGAGTGGTCACGGTAGAAAGGTGACATCTGAGTGCTCCTAAGCGGGTGAGGGAGTGAGTCACGTGGATGTCTGGGGAAAGAGCCTTCTGAACAGAGGAAACCTCCAGGGCAAGGGGGAGTGTGCCTGTGTGCTTAAACATCCATGAGGTGGTAACCCTGGTGGCTGCAGAGTAAGTGCCTGCGGGGAGTGTAGTGGGAGGGCACAGCAGAGAGGTGGGAGGTGTGAGGGTGGGAGCCATTGGAGGGTCCTGAGCAGAGATCTAACCCGAACTGACATTCCGCTGTCAGATGGCTTTGACCGCTGAGAGTCCAATGCCAGCAGAGTGCAAAATGGAAGTGCCAATCTTGCCGAAGGTGTAGAGTTTATGAAGTTGATGAGAGTGACGTTGAATATAGGTAGAATCATACAAAGCGTTAGAAGATGACGGCCTGTCATTGTTAACAGGGCAGGAATTTCAGAAGAATAAGTAAGGGTTATGAGAAGGCTTTGGGGAAACCAAAGGAGCCCAGAAGCAATTTTTGATAGTTGTGCTTTTTCAGCAAATGCAATGCTCCATGAAGGATGTCATACCATGTAATCTATACCCTGCTCCCAAATCATTTATTCTTTAGTCACACTAAAAGTTAGGCTAAAGTGGTATGCACAACAAAAATTTTATTAAGTATAAGATAATAACATTTTGCTCAGTATACTTTTGAGTATATATTAATAACTGGTTTCCTTTTCTTCATATGTAACAATGCTTCCCACTTTACTAGGTTGAGTAAAGATTAAATAAGAGCATTCACTCACTAACACATGCAACTAATACTTATTACGGGTCTTATTCTAAGTGACAGGCACCAAGTGAGGCTCTAGGGTACAGGGATGAACAGAAAGTACCCTCATGAAGACATAGCATTCATCAAATGGTGTATATATAAAGTTCACGTAAAAGACTAAGATGAAAAAGCACATGATGTTATGAGAGCCTATGTAAGGGAAATTTAACCTAGCCAGAAGGTGTATTAGTTAGCTATTGCTATAACAAATCACTACCACCTTAGGGCTTTAAACAACATACATTTATTATCTCAGTTTCTGTGAGAGTCGGGAATCTGAGCATGGCTTAGCTGAGTCTCTGCCTTAGGGACTCACAAGGCTGTAATCAAGGTGACAGCTTGGCTGCATTCTCATCTGGAGACTCAGTTGGGGAGGAATTGCTTCCAAGCCCCCTCAGGTTGTTGGCAGGATTCATTTCCCTGTGGCTGTAGAACCGAGGACCCTGGCTTCTCGCTGACTGTCAGCTTCTAGAGGCCATCCAGAGCTCCTTGCCATGTTTGCTTCCTCTACATGTCTGTTTACTTCATCAAGTGAGCAAGGAGAGTCTCCAGGGCTAGTCTGCTAGCAAGACTCATTTTTTAAGTAAATTTATTTATTTATTTATTTATTTATTATGGCTGTGTTGGGTCTCCGTTTCTGTGCGAGGGCTTTCTCTAGTTGTGGCAAGCGGGGGCCACTCTTCATCGCGGTGCGCAGGCCTCTCACTATCGCGGCCTCTCTTGTTGCGGAGCACAGGCTCCAGACGCGCAGGCTCAGTAATTGTGGCTCACGGGCCCAGCCGCTCCGCAGCATGTGGGATCCTCCCAGACCAGGGCTCGAACCCGTGTCCCCTGCATTGGCAGGCAGATTCTCAACCACTGCGCCACCAGGGAAGCCCCTAGTACATTTATTTATTTATTTATTTATTTTTGGCTGCACTGGGCCTTCGTTGCTGCAAGTGGGCTTTCTCTAGTTGCAGTGAGCGGGGGCTATTCTTCGTTGCGGTGCACAGGCTTCTCATTGCGGTGGCTTCTCTTGTTGTGGAGCAAGGGCTCTAGGCACGCATGCTTCAGTAGTTGTGCCACGCGGGCTTAGTTGCTCCACGGCATGTGGGATCATCCTGGACCAGGGCTCAAACCCGTGTCCCCTGCATTGGCAGGCGGATTCTTAACCACTGTACCACCAGGGAAGTCCAAGACTCTTATATGATGTAATGTACTATGGGAGGTGACATCCCATTACCTTTGCTATATTCTACTGGTTAAAAGCAAGTCACAGGCCCCACTCACACTCAAGAGGAAGGGATTACACAAAGGCATGAACACCAGGAGGTGGGACTACAGTGGGTGACCTTAGAGTCTCTCTGCCACTGAAAGCTTTCCCGAGGAAGGAACAATGGAGCCGGAATCTAAAAAATGAGTTAACTATATGGACAGGAGAGGGAACCACTGCCCAGGTAGAGAGAACAATGTGGGCAGGACAGTGCATATAACATTCACAAAGGATCTAGCACAGTGACTACTAATACTGTGTCACTCTCCTGCTCAGCAACCATCAATGGCTCCTCAATGCCCGTGGTTTTGCCCCATATTCAAGGTCAGACAGGCCATCTCCTTGCGCTCACTTTCATGGTTTCACTCACCACTTCCACGGCTTCACTCACCACTTCCACCCACTTACACTGCGCCTGACCCTCCTGTACATACTCCATCTATATATAATTCAAGGCCCAGCATCAACTGATCTCTAAACAATATTTTTGAACATCTATTATCATTCTATTTGCGAACAAAATTTAAATCTTTTGAACATCCATGCTAGACCCTCCTTGAATTGAAAAGCATACTGAGACATGATTCTGGATGCCAGATGGAGGGGGATGGGGCCAGAAAGTATATCTAAATAAAAAGAGGAAAAATAAGAGGTCCCCTTGCTGAAGGTCCAGCCCATGGGACAGCTGGTAAGTCCTGCAGGGATTTTAGAATACACAGAAAGCTCCACTTCATAGAGTGGTTAATGATCTTTTCGTTTTCTTCCCTAGGCTAGAAATCACAAATGGATTCCAAAAGAGTTCCGTCAAACTGACGTTTTTCCGGGAAGGACGGTTGGAGCGGGGAACTGCCCAGCCGCAGCCCACACTGCCAGGCAACCTGGCCAGGCCGGGCCAGTCCTCGGCTGGCACCAACGGCTTGGTTGGCAGGAGTCGGGGACAGCAACGTAAGTCTCCTGCCCTCCAGCCTAGGGAGCCCTGACCGCATCCAGAGCCTGTCCCTGAAGGGCCTGGGAGAAGAGGCCCCAGTAGCACCGCAGCCTTAGCCACATCAGCAGGGAAAGAGAACAAGGGAGGGAAAAGCAACCCAGATCGCAGCCCAGAAGCTGGCTTCCTCCAGCCAGCAGCTGCAGGAGGGGCTGAGTCTGGGGGCGAGGCCGGCGTTGGGGGCGGACCATGGGGGGCGGGCCGGTAGTGGTGGGCGGGGTCGGGGGTGGCTGCTTCCCCAGCCCCACCCCTTAGCCCCGGAAGGAGCAGGCCTTGGACGCTGCAACGCCACCTGCCCAAAGCTGTGATTGGGGGCTGAGTCTCTGCAGCTGCCTTGGAGGTCAGAAGCAGGCTGGATCTAGGGGCGACGGAAGGCCTGACACCCCATGGGTCTCTCCTCGCCGCCCTCCCCTCCCCTACTATCTTACCTAGTGCCCGCTCCACATGGAAGCCGGAGGGCTTTTTCTCAATACCCATTAAAGCTTCTTCCTTTGCTTTGAGGGCAGAGGACCCTGCACTCCCTCCCCCAACAAACACTATCTGATTCCTCCCCCCACCCCCCACTCACACTGTCACAGCTTCCGTCATGAACTATCGGACTTCCCTGGTGGTCCAGTGGTTAAGAATCCGCCTGCCAATGCAGGGGACACGGGTTTGATCCCTGGTCCGGGAAGATCCCACATGCCGCGGAGCAACTAAGCCCGTGCGCCAAAACTACTGAGCCTGTGCTCTAGAGCCCGTGAGCCACAACTACTGAGCCTGCACGCCACAACTACTGAGCCCACGTGCCTAGAGCCCATGCTCTGCAACAAGAGAAGCCACCACAATGAGAAACCTGTGCACTGCAACGAAGAGTAGCCCCTGCTCGCCTCAACTAGAGAAAGCCCGCATGCAACAACAAAGACCCAACACAGCCAGAAATAAAATAAATAAATAAAATAAATAAATTTATTTAAAAAAAAAAAGAATCATGTCTTATGACCTGCAGACTACGAGAAGATATTTGCAAACGACGCAGGGCTTAATTCCAAAATATAGAAACAGCTCATACAACTCAATATCAAAAAAACAAACAACACAATCAAAAAATGGGCCGAAGACCTATATAGACATTTCTTCAAAGAATCATACAGATGGCCAAATAAATGCTGGTGAGGGTTGGAGAAAAGGGAACCCTCCTACACTGTTGGTGGGAATGTAAATTCATGCAGCCACTTTGAAAAACAGTATAGAGGTTCCTTAAAATACTAAAAATAGAGCTACCATATGATCCTGCAATTCCACTCCTGTGCATATATCTAGAAAAGATGAAAACTCTAATTCAAAAAGATACATGCACCCCAATGTTCACAGCAGCACTATTTACAATAGCCAAAACATGGAAGCAACCTAAGTGTCCATCAACAGATGAATGGATAAAGATGTGGTATACTCAGCCATAAAAAAGAATGAAATATTGCCAATTGCAGCAACATGGATGGACCTAGAGATTATCATGCTAAGTGAAGTTAGACAGAGAAGGACAAATATTATATATCACTTATATGTGGAATCTAAAAAATAATACAAATGAAGTTATTTACAAAACAGAAACAGACTCACAGACATAGAAAACAAACTTATGGTTACCAAAGGGGAAAGGGGGAGAGGGATAAATTAGGCATATAGGATTAACAGATACACACTACTATATATAAAATAGATAAACCACGAGGATTACTGTATAGCACACGGAACTATATTCAATATCTTGTAATAACCTGTAATGGAAAAGAATCTGAAAAAGAATATATATATATATATGAAACCAAATCACTTTGCTGTACACTTGAAAGTAACACAATATTGTAAATCAACTATACTTCAATTTAAAAAAAAAAGAATCACATTTTAGAGCATCAGTTTCTTCACTGGTAAAATAGGATAACTACTGTCCCTCCTGTACTAGGTTTTGTGACAACCAAATGAGACAATGCAAATGAAAAACTCAGCATGTTGCCTGCACCCAGTAGGTGCTCAACAAGTGTTTGCAATTACTACAGGGAATGGGCAGGAGAAACGCCAGGCAGGGAAAACATGAGAAGGGGCAGAGGTGGGAAAGGGCCCAAGCAGGGCAGCTGGCCTGGCAGAAGAGCAAGGCCCAGCATAGCAGCCAGGGAGTCCTAGTTGCTCTATGGAAGCAGCTGGGAGCCACACATAGTTCTGGAGCAGGGCAGTGACAGGTGGAAGCTGTATGTGGCAACATTAAGCAGGAGGCTGTTGCAAACCCCATGTGCTGAGTACTCCTTGGCTGTTTGACCAGTCATAGGGATGCCAGATTCAACCAGTAAAAATAAAGGATATCCCATTAAATTTGAATTTCAGATGCCAATGAATATTTTTTTAGTATAAGTATGTCCCAAATATTGCATGGGACATACTTACACTAAAAAATCTTTTGCTATTTATCTGAAATTCAAAGTTAACTGGGCATCCTTTATTTTTATTTGCTAAATCTGACCATCCTGGCCAGACATCAACTGCCTGTCGCCCAACCTACGAGTCTGCCTCCTGCAGGGAGCCCGTGCAGGTTCCTCTGCTTCCCTTCCCACCTTCAACGGGGCCACCAGGAGTGGTTGAGGAGACACTCCTGCAGCCAGTCTTGCTGCCCATGACAAGTGGCCACAGCTGCAGGCCTGGGTGAATGTGTCCTCCCACTTCATGCCAGGTTCACCCAGCAAGAAAGCAGTGGGGCGCAATAAATAATCATTGGGTCTGAGACTTAAAGAACATATGGCCACCAAGTTCTATGAAGAAGGCAGTGCCCCCTACACTGATGGGTTACTCAAAGAACAAACAGTGGTGTAAGCCCCGCCCCCCTGCCCACAACCGGTGAGGGAGAGGAGAAAATTGCCTCTATCCCTAACACCAGAAATGGGCATACACAAGCGCTCACGCTGCTTGCACGCTCCAAGGACGCCTCGGAAATGGTGATGTAAACCGCAGGCTAGAACAGGGTGGTCCCTGCCTCGTACATTTCAGTTGGGTGTTAGGACAAGTCATACTAGAGGCTGCCTGTCTTCCCCACCACCGTAAGCATCAAATCCCAGATGATTCATTGTTCTGGAAACAAGCCTGTCGGAAATCCAATTTCTGCAACAACCTTTATGTCAACTTTTTTTTTTCTCTAAGAAGGAACAATGAAAACAATGTGTACTCAATTTTTTTTTTTAATGTGATAAACATTGTTGAACACCTAGTGTTTGCCCTGCGCTGTGTTCAGCGTTTTATTTAGCTCTGTAGTTCTCAGCCTTGGCTGCACATTACAATCACCTGGAGAGTTGTTTTTTTTTTTTTTTTAATTTCCACACCCCAGGCATCCGTATTTGCCAAGGGCATAGTGACTTCAGTGTGCAGCCAAGGTTGAGAACCACTGATTTAGTTCATCCTGTTTAATCCTCACAATACAATCCTGCAAGGTAGATTTTATCTCCATCTTGCAGATGAGGAAATTGAGGCTCAAAGAGGTAGCGTTACTGTGGCATCTGTAGCCATAACCCCTGATCTGTCCTTCCTTCCCTCCCAGCCTCCCTTGAAGGATACCTGATGTTTCCAGTTTTTCACTGTTGAATATAGTAGCTATATACAATGCTTCCACAGACATGTTTGTGGCATGGCTCTGCCCTCTGGCCACCTTAAAATAGCTCTGCTCCCATCAGAGCTCTTCTGAGATACCAGCCAGACACAGCCTGGTTTCAAGACTGACACCAAATGACTTTTGCTAAAGCAAGGACAACTGAGGCCAGTCACTTCCAGACAGGTCGTGTCATCTTGAGTCAGAACAATAGCGGACACTTCTCACTCCCTACCGCCCAGTACTTTCTAAGCCTGACTCTTTGCCATTGTGCCCCACCCCTCCGAGCTTTTCCTGGGTTCCCGCCCTCTTTACAGCAAACTCCCTCACCTCCTGACTTTCCTCGGAGCATCTTCTTAGCAGGGGCCGTCCATCCTCACAGGTTGTGGGAGACGTCTTTGGTACAGGACAAGCCACCAACCACAGATTCAAAGGATAAAACCATTCCCTGGCCCAAGCCTCGATCCTTCAAATCTTCGCGCACCCGGGCTTACCTGTTTCCCTCTTGGCGCCTGCCGGCGGAGAGGATGCGCAACTGGGCGAGAAGGCTGGTCATCGCCTGCCCTCTGCTGGCCAGTGGAGGTATTGACCCCGCTTCCGCTCCACCAGGGCATCAACTGGATGGAATGGAGAGTGGGCATTTATTGAGCTACTGTTGTATGTACGTCAGGACTGAACTGGACACTGGGGTGTAAGGATGAACGCGACCTGCTCTCACGGAATTCAAATTCAGAGAGGCTGACAATAATCAAATAGTTATTCAAGCGAATATGAAATTACAGCTGTGGGCTCTGTGAGTGTATAATACGAGGGTCCGGTCCAGCCTTCAGGGTGGTGGTGGGGGTGGGAGTCAAAGCTGCCCCCGAGAGGGGACTTTTGAGCGCCAGGTGCCTCACAAAGTCATTTCAGGTAATCTCGAAAATCCTGCAAGGTGGCCATCCCCTTTGACAAAGTAGAAAAATGGGGTCAGATTGGGGAAAGAATTTACCAGTCACACAGCGAGCTAGGAGCAAAGCCAGGAAGGTTTAGGTCGGCTCGATTGGAAAGTCTCTGCTTTTCCGCCGCTCCTGGAGGTAGGGCTGGTGGCGGGCCACTGGGACGTTCCTTCGAGGAACGCTAGGGCGCGGGGCAGGACAGGCTGGAGCCGGAGTGGGCGGAGCCTGGAGCCTGGCCTCGCCCCGCACTCTATAAGGTGAAAGGACGCCCTTGGGCGTGGGGACTGGGCGGGGGCGGGGTCTCTTTGGGGGGTGGAGTCTAGACGGATTGGGACTTGCAGAGGCCGCCCTTGGCTCGTGGAAGGGGCGGAACCGGGATCTCACCCAGTCCTAGAGGAGCCGGAAGTGCCTAGTGAGTGCGGGGCCGAAAACACCTGCTGATCCTGTGCACTCAGGTAGAAGCGGCAGCTCCGGGGCCCGGAGTCCGGTGGGCAGCTCCTCAGGTAGGGTCCAACTAGAGCCAGAGATGAGGTACCCCTCCCCCGCCCCACCCTGCCCCGCCCATCTGTCCTGCCATCTGACCCTCATTCCTTCCCGTTCCCGGGCCTGAGGGGCCGGCTTCACTTCATCCCTCTCCCCGATCCAGGGGCTGCGGGGGCCCCCCGGACATCCAGAATGTGGGATCGGGAGAGAATAAGATGTAAAAACCTCTCAGGGGAAAAGTTTCACCCCAACTTCCCTCCAGACTAACTGAGTCACCTTGGGGAAGACACCCACCCTCTCTGGTACTGAGTGTCCTCAGTTGCAAAACAGGATCTGACCCTTGCCCACCTGCCCTAACACTGGGCAGGTCAGATGAAGTAGCCGTGAAGGCTACTGGGGATCCTGGGTGGAGCTGTCTCCCTTCCCTGTGGTCCTACACGGAGAGCCACATCCCCACCCCTCCCCGAATCTGGGAGCCCAGAAAGGCTGAGGGCTGACAACCAGGGCAGCTTGTTCTGGCTTTCCTGTGGTGGGATTGTGTGCAGGCCTGGGAGGCATGTGGATGTTCCCAGAGTAGGCTCTGAGGCCTGGGCACCTCTTGAGGCCCTCCTGGAGCAAACAGCGGGGCCACCATCATGCAGGACCTTGAATGCCAAGTTAAGAAGTCTAAACTCTCAACTCAGGGCAGGGGCAGTGCATTGAAGTCTGACCTGTCGTGCCCTCAGGACCAGCCCGGATGAGTGGGGCTGTAACGGTTCCAAAAACTATGCTGCTGCTGCTAGGTGGCGTGGGTGGGCATTTACTGCATGCTACTGCTTTACACGAATTATGTCATGAATTCCTCATGCATCCCTTATGTTATCCCCATTCCAGAGGCCGAAAATGAGGCTCAGAGAGGTGAAGTGACTTGCACAGGGTCACAACTAGTAAGTGTCAGGGAGGGGATTAGAATCCAGACAGTCTCGTGCCTTAACCACAGTGCCTGCTGTCACCCAGGATCTGGGCATTGGTCATAAAGCCTTGACCTAGGCACCTGGAGGAGAAAGGAGGGGCCAGATGAGCAGGAAATTGGGGAATAGGACTCAGAGGGCTTGGGAGGGAGGGGTACCCATGAGTCCTGAGAGGAATTCAGCTGACCAGGTTCCCCAGGGGAAGATGAAGTGTTTGATTTTAGACATGTTAGTTTGGGGGTGAAGGGTGGTATAGGGGAGCCAAGAGGAGCTCTCCTCCATCTGGAGCAGACCAAGGAGGCAGAGCTGGTCCTGGGGGCAGGAGATGCCTTCAGGGATGGGTGCAGGTAGCGGAGAGGAGCCCAGGGCTTGGCTCACAGGAGTCCCCCTCCCTCTCCACCATGCTAAGCAGGCAGAGATGGGGGCATCCACTCGTGGGGCGGGAGGAGCAAGGAGAGGAATGAATTCTAGGCTCCCATGACATTAGAGCTGAGAAGGTCTAAGAAATCCAGGCCTCGTTTCATAGAAGGGGAAACCGAGGTCAGCAAGTTACTTGCCCGAGAGTACTCCATGGGTGGATCAGAGTAGGACCCAGGTGCCCCCAGGTACTCCCTTTGCCATTCAGCTCTTTCTGCTATTTCAGTGGCTCTCAACTGGGGGCAATTTTGTCCAGCAGGGGACATTTGACAAAGTTTAGAGACAATTTGGTTGTCACAGCTGGAGGTAGGGTGCTACCTGGCATCTAGTGGGTAGACTAGGAATGCTGCTAAATGTCTTACAACACTCCCGCCAACCCTGCAACAAAGAATTATCCAGCCCCAAGCAGCAGGGGTGGCGAAGCTGAGAAGCTCAGTAGTAGATGGATCTGAGCCTGTCTCCTCTGCCCCCTCCCCATCCACCCACCCACCACCTGCACTTTAGCTCTCAGCAGAGCAGATAGCTCAGACTTGGGCTGCCAGCTGGGCAGAACTTTGCCCCCACTCCCGGTGTGCCCCTCCCATGCATGCTTCTTTATCTTCCTGGAAGCTTGTGGAGTCTTCTCTGCTTTTCCTGGGCAAGGTGGTCTAGAGCCCTGCCTACCACATGTCTCTCCTTGTCAGTCGGTCTGTCTCCCCAGCCCCATATTCAGACTTTGGTGTTAGGGACAGAGAAACCAAAGTGGGAGTTTTCACCTATCACATAGCAGGTGCCTTGCAGATAAAAGATGTATTCAATTTGAGTGACATTTTCGGGGTCCAAAGAGTTTCATTTTTTATCCCAAATTTTCACTTTAGCAAATCTCACAGGACCTTATGTTTGTGAAGCTCTCCGTTTCTAACCAGCTCCCAGGTGATGCTGGGCCCTGGACCACATTCTGAGTGTCGAGGCATTACAGGGCCGTGCAGAGGTGGGCTGGGGGCTGGGCGGCCCTCTCTGCCGACAACGGTGGTGTGGTTTGGGGACCATGGAGGGGAAGGAACCATGGTATGGAATCAGGAAACCAGGATATGAGTCATCACTCCCTCCCCCCATCTATGGCCTGTTAGCTTCATAAGGTTTGGATAAGTCACTTGACTTTTTTGAAGGGTGATCTTGCGTGGCAGGCAGACCTCCAGGGGTTCTGATGCAAGGTCAGAGGGAAGTGCCCTGTGGAGCTGGGATGGTTTTGGGTCCTGGCAGCCAGAAGGGCATAGGCCACTGGCGAGGCCAGCAGGGAAGGGGCGACGAGCTGAAGCTGGCGGGGCGGGCACCATGCCAGGGTAGAGGTGGCTCTCATTATGGCCCTGGCTCTTCTCTGCAGCTGCTACAGCTCCTGCCTCTGGCTCACCCAGCTCTGCCTGGTGTGGGAGAGCTGGAGGGACCAGTCTGGCTGGGGGAAGAAGGAACAGCTTTGATGGGCCAGGGGCCAGCCCAAGGCCTGAATGTGGGTCTGAGGAGTAGGGGTCGGGGGCTGAGAACTATGTCCTAGAGACACTGGGGTCAGGTTGTAGCCATGGACGGGCTTCCCACATGTCCCAGGGAGACTGGGAAGAATTTTGGAGTTTGGGCCTTAAATTTTGTAGTTTGGGCCCAGCTATAGGGGGTGCCCTACTGCAAGCATCTGAGAGCTGGGCAGAGCCTTAGGTACCTGGGGTACCCCCACCCCTGGTCCCCCACAAATTAGCCACAATAGCCCAGCAAGGTCCCTTCCAACTCCTAGGACCAGGAGGCAGCAAGACAGCTGAACCCATTTCTCAGATGGAAAAACTGAGGCTCCCTCCTCCCCACTTCTGGAAAGAGATCAGCCTTCAGGACTGTCACCTGTTACCCAGAAGGGCCCTGGGCCTGATCTATCATGAGGCTGCCCCTCACTGCACCCCGGGGAGGGGTGCCTGTCCCCACAGTTGGGCCATCCCAGTGGTTCACACCGAGGGCTCTGCAATCACACAGGCCTGTATGCGAACCCTGGCTCCTCTCTTGGCTAGTGGTGAGGCCGTGGGCAAGTCACTCCACCTCTGGCTTGTCTGTAAACAGGGATAATGAAACCTGCTCGGCCAACCTGGCAGGTTGTTGTAAAGATGAAATGAGCCGCGGTCATTATCATTACTCATGGCATTTAGAGGCTCACAGCGCCCCATGGCCTTACCCGGTGCCCTGATTTGACAGATGTGGGCAGCAGCCCTTGGAGAAGGGAGGCAGCCGTCCAAGAGCCCCACGGCCGGTGGGGATTAGAGCCCACGTCTTCAGGCGCACCTCCCACCCCATCACTGCTGCCCCTCTGCAGAGGCGCCCCGAGGACCACACGCTGTAAGCCTGGGGTCCCAGGGGTCAGGCTGCAGAGCCCCGTACGGAGGGCGGTGGCCAGGCCTTGGTCCCAGCACCGCCTCCCTTTACCAGCACAGCCATGAACTACGTGGGGCAGCTGGCGGAGACTGTGTTTGGGACGGTGAAGGGGCTGTACCAGGGCCTGAACCCGGCCACGCTGACCGGGGGCATCGATGTGCTGGTGGTGAGGCAGGCGGACGGCTCCTTCCGGTGCTCGCCCTTCCACGTGCGCTTCGGCAAGCTGGGCGTCCTGCGCTCACGGGAGAAGGTGGTGAGTGATGGCGGTAGAGGGACCTCTGCAGGGCGTGCTCAGGAAGCCGGGGTAGTCACTGCAGTCCCAGGACACGAACCAGACCTCCCTGGGGCAGGGATGTGTCCTCTGGACAGGCTTCCCTTCCTTTGTATTTTCTTGGAAGGTTTTGGGTTGGTTTGGGGGTTTTGGTCCAGGAGGGCCCCTATTTTCCCCTGGAAGCAGCACAGCGGGGCAGCCTTCTGTACTGGGGCCATCAGACCTGGCTCCAGCTTCCTGAGACCTTACCTGTGTGTTCCTGGTAAGTCACTTCACCTGAACAAATTGATACACTCTCATTACCTGATGATTAAATAAGAGATGATAACACTGTCCCAGGGCGAGGCATGGGGGTGATACTCAAAAATTACCTCCTCACTCTTAGGAAACCGGCACTATCTTCATGGGGCTCAGGTGAACGTGACAGATTTTTGTTAGCACTGAGTTCTGGTGTGTGAATAGAGGTTTGGTGGGCCCAAACCCCCTTCACACTGGGGTGACTGTGAATCTTCCAGAATCCTAATGGGAGAATATAACCTTGCGGGAGACAGTATAGCTAAGTGGTTAAGAGCTTGCGTTGTGGATTCAGACCTTCTGGGTTCATAGTAATTCCCAGAGAATTACTTAACCCCTCTGAGCCTCAGTTTCCTCATCTATAAAGTGGGGATAATGATGGGAGGTACTGCCAGGGGTTGCTGTGAAGATGGTCTATGTAACACACTGGACAAAGTGCCCAGGAAAGGGTCATTCTTACTGTTGTTCATGTTACCCACAAATGTTCGGGCACTCTCCTGTGGGTTGGGGACACACAGTGACAAGACTGGATCGTGTTCTTGTTCTTATGGGCTGTGGGAGAGAGAGGAACACAGAAACCAAGCATAAACAAGAATACTGAGATGGTGAGCAGAGACCCTCAGAGTCTCCCCGAGGTCTGGGGGGAGAGAGTTCCAGAAAGTGCAGTGCTGGGGCAGCAGGGAGCCTGTGTCTCCAGGACCAGCTGGGAGTCCAGTGGACTGAAGCATGGGAGTAAGATCCGACGGTGGGGACCCCCATCCCACCACGCCCCATTACAGGTAGACATCGAGATCAATGGGGAGCCAGTGGACTTGCACATGAAGCTGGGGGACAGCGGGGAGGCCTTCTTCATCCAGGAGCTGGAGAGCGATGTGGTAAGTGCCTCTGGGCCTGCCTGGCCCTGTCTCTTCACTAGTGCTCCCTCCAGGCGGGGCCTGGGGATTTGTCACTGTCCCTACCGTGGGGAGGACCCCATAGGCGAGGGTCTGAGGCAGGGGCATCAGGATGTGCTGGTGGACCCTGGGGAGGGATGGGGGGGATGGGGGCAGGAAGGGCTGGCGCTTCTTTTGGGGAAGTTTTCTCAGAAGAGGACACTTGAGCTGGGCCCCTGAAGGGGGAAAAGGAGGCCCTCCCTGGGCAACTTGGAGAGGAGGAGGGTGCCGAGCAATGGCCGGGACTGGAAAGCGTAAGATGGCTTGTTGTGGATCTGGTGCCGGCTCGGGGCGGCTGGAACATGGACGTGTGGGAGCGGGGAAGGAGCAGAGGGGTGTTTGCAGAAGGGAGGCAGGGCCCAGCAGAAGCCAGCAGAGGTGTTTAAAGTTTTGACAAACTTTAATTGAGCCCCTACTGTACTGTATGCCAGACACCGCAGTAGACCTGGATGAGGGGTGACCCCTGCCAAAAAAGAAGGTTCCCAGACTAGCCTGGGAGACAGGCATGTAAACAACAGATGAAAGAACTATTTGGTTATTGCAGCGAAGGGGGTTGGAACTGAGGCTGAAAAAAGTCAGGGCAAGCTTCCTGGAGGAGGTGACACCTGGCTGAGTCTTAAAAGGGGAAGTAGGTGTCTGCTGTGGTAGATGTGGGCAGGGGAGATGAGAGGCTGATGCCCAGGTTTCTGTCTGGACTGTGTGGTTGCCGTGGGCTGCCAGAGGTGCAGGCACCCCTGGGATTGGGGCCGCTTTATCTCTGTTAGGGAATTTTGAGGCCAGCAACAGTTACAAGGCCATGCTACCGCTGGCTCTGTCCAGCCTCCAGGCCTGTTTTCCTGCCCCCTGTCCCCAGGCTGCAGACCCCTCAGCCCTGCCCCTGGTCTGCTCCACAGGAAGACATGCCTCCCCACCTGTGCACATCACCCATCCCTTGGGGGGGCCTGTCTGGGTTCCCTTCGGACTCCCAGCTGGGCACAGCCAGCGAGCCTGAGGCCAGCATCGCGGGCACAGCCTCCACGGGGTGGAAGAAGAAGCGTCGCAGGAGGAAACCCAGGCGGAAGGAGGACACGGTGGCAGCCGATTCTAGTTCGGAGGAGCTGGAGGCAGGCACTGGGAGTGAGCTATCCCTGCTGGAAGAGCCGAGGCCGGAGCCCCCAGGGTATGTAGGGGGTTGAGGGTGTAGGAATGCCACTTGGGATTCAAGCACGGTGTCCTCTGCTGATGCTGTGTGACCCTGGGCAAGGTCCTTGACCTCTCTGGCCTTTAGTTGCTTTGCTTCATCAAGCCCCTGATGTCCAGGCTTCCATGCCCTGCCCAGGTTGCCTGTCCTATCAGTGACCATTTACTTCCCTGTGGTCCCGCAGCAGTGTCCAGCCAGAAGGAGAGTCCTCACCGCAGCCGAAAGACACCTACCCCTACTCCGATGGAGAGTGGCCCCCCCAGGCCAGGTGAGAGTCCAGGTGGGCTACAGGCAGAGACTCAAAGCCAAGGTCTCAGAGGGGCCTCCATTTACATTTTTCTGATGAATAATGACATAGAACATATTTATTGTGTTTACCAGCCATTTGTATGTCTTTTCAGTAAAGTGTTGACATTCAAGTCTTTTGCCCATTTTTTTTTATTGTGGTAGAATACACATAACATAAAATTTACCATTTGAAAGGGCACAATTCAGTGGCATTTAGTATATTCACAATGTTGTACGACCATCACCCCTTATCCAATTCCACAACTTTTTCATCACCCTTAGTGGAAACCCTACACCCATTAAGAAGTCACAACCTTGCCCATTGTTTCGTTTTGTTTTGTTTTTTCTACTGGATTGCCTTCTTGTTGATTTATAGGAGTTCCTTATACATTCTGGATCCAACACTGGCATAAATACGTGTTGCAGAAAAAATTTTCCCAGGCCAAGGAGGGCGGCAGGGGGTGGCAGGCTGGCTTGGGGGCCTCTGAGTTCTTGCTTCCTGCAGCCTCTCAACGGGTGGGCTAACATCCCCCAAGAGTGACTCGGAGCTGGAGCTGCGGACCCCCGAACCCATCCCCTTGAGAGCTGAGTCCCACATGCAGTGGGCCTGGGGGAGGCTGCCTAAGGTGAGTTCCCCTGTGTCAATCCTCCATCCTTACCTTTCAGGGGCTCCGTGGCCCCTGCGGGTCAGGACGGGAGTGACTTGAGACTTGGGCCACCTCCCTGAGGCCTTGTGGGGTGTGGCGGGCAGGCCCTGCACCGCCCCTGTCTTCCCCCGTTTGTTTGATTGAAGGTGGGCAAAGCTGAGTGGCCCGAGTCCTCAGTGGTCCCTGATGGCAGCTCCAAGACAGCCTCTCCACCTCAGGGGGCGCCCAGCACCCCCTCTGCCTCTGTGGTTGGCGTGGACCCTTCGGGAATTCCAATCCTGCAAACAGGGCCTGGCACCGACCTTCTTCACCCTGACACGGAGGTGCCTGCTCTGGTGGGTCCCCCTCTCCAGCCCCCTGAGAGAGAGGAAACCAAGACTCAGAGTTCCGGGGATGTGGGCCTCCCTCCTCCCTCTGAGTCGTGGAGCTGGGCTGCTTTGGAGGGCCCTGCTTGCACAGGGCAGCCAGAGGGGATCTCCAGGAGGAAAGGTGAGTGATGGCTGGACCCCTCCCACTGCTTCCCTGGCCTCATGTTATCCCCTGGGTGGACTCTGGAATTTCAAGCATGTTTGAGCACCTACTGTGTTCCGAGCACTGTTTCTGGCTCCGGCCCTCATGGGACTCACAGTCCAGAGGGGCAGACAGATGACAGACACATAACAGGAAGAGCATGATGTTGGGGAGGCGGGACGCAGGACAGAATCATTGGTTGGGACGGGGGCTATTTAAATCATGTGGCCAGGGTTGGCCTCTCTGCGCAGGTGATGCCTGAGCTGAGACGTGGGCCATAAAGATCCAGCCAAGTGAGGACCAGGGGAAGAGAATTCTAGGCAGAGGGAACAGCAAGGCCATGAGGAGGGAGAGAGGTTTCATGTCTAGGAACTGAGGCAGGTGGTGTGTCTTGAGCGAGGCCAGGGAGAGGGTTGGGAGGGGAAGCTGGCACCTGTGCTATCCAGATGGGTAGTTACTGGCTATATGTGGCTATTTAAAATTATATTTAAATGAATTAAAATTAAATAACACTTGGAGGACTTCCCTGGCGGTCCAGTGGTTAAGACTCCGTACCTCCACTGCAAGGGGTGCGGGTGTGATCCCTTGCTGGGGAACTAAGATCCCATATGCCACACGGCGTGGCGAAAAGAAAAAGAAGAATTAAGTAACACTTAAAATTCTATTTTTCCATCACACCGCATTTTAAGTATGCCCAATAGCCTTGTGTGGCCAGCAGCTACCCTACTGGACAGTGCAGACATAGGACTTTTCTAGCACTGCAGGAAGTTCTACTGGACAGTGCAGACATAGGACTTTTCTAGCACTGCAGGAAGTTCTACTGGACGGTGCCACCTTAAGGCGTTCAAAGGCAGGGGGACGCACACTGATCACAACAGTAGTCCTCACGGGTTAGGTCTACAGATGTCCCCTCCTCTGCTCTCAGGCTCCCTGAAGAGAAGCCAGCACCTGGGCCCCAGTGAAATCTACCTGGATGACTTGCCCTCCCTGGATTCTGAGAATGCAGCCCTTTACTTCCCCCAGAGGTACCTGGGTTCTGGACACCAGGGTGTCCTGGAATTGGGGCCTGTGGGGCTAGGAATCGGCTATCAGGGGCCTGGGAGGGCTCCAGCCCCTCCTCCCAGCCTCCTTGTATTCATGTCACTATTGGCCCCTTTGTCCCCAGCGACTGTGGGCGGGGGGCCAGGAAGTGGAGTGAAGCCGGAAGCCAAAAGTCTCTGGGAGGCTGCAACCCTGAGCGGGAGCCAGAGACCGCTCCGGACACAGCGGACACAGTAGTGCTGTCCCTCTCTGGGGGCCTGGCTGACAGCGGAGACATCTCTGTGGGTATGCTCAACTGTGGCCCCCACCCCTCCAAGGACTGAGCCCAGGGGACGGGAGAAGAGAGGGAAGACCCCGGGGTGGGGGTGGGGGTAGCAGAGGTGTGCATGAGTCTGGGGTTTGTGGAGCCCACCCTCGGCCAGCAAGCGCTGGGCATCTCCAAGACCCCATGAAGCAAATGCTGAGTCATGCAAAGCTGTGACTTATCCTGTGAATCCAGGATGGCTAGTGCCTGGGGTGGGACCATCAGGTGCCGAAACCCCAGGTAGCAAGGAGCCCTGCTAAGTCGAAGACCCAAGTTGCAGGAGGCCTGAGCAGCAGAGGTGGGGCAGCTGTGAGGGGCGGGGGCAACGGGTCACGTGGGATGTGCTGGCCTCACCCCTCGCTCTCTGCCTCTGTGCCCAGAGAAGTTCAACCAGCACATCGTCTCCTACCAGGACCTCGCCCAAAACCCCGGCCTCCTGGACGACCCGAACCTGGTGGTGAAGATCAATGAGAAGTGGGTACCAGGGCTGGGCGGCTGGATCGCCCCGCCCTCCACGGCCCTAACACCCTTTCTGTCTCTCTAGGCATTATAACTGGGCTGTAGCCGCCTCCATGATCCTCTCCCTGCAAGCCTTCCAGAGAAACTTGCCCAAGGTAATGCTTATAGCACCCCTGCGCCTCCTGGGGGACGTGGCCATAGCCTTGGGGTCGGGGGCCCTTGGCAAGGAACTGGAGGGTGGGCAGAGATGGGCCTGGGGCTGCAGGACCCACTCTGAGAGAAGAGACCCAGGTCCTCTGAAGCCTTGCCCCAGGCTGTGTGGACGAAGCACCCCCCTGCTTCCCTGGTTTCCTGGCATGGCTGAATCCATTTGGATTGGATTTAGACTTTACTTCAAAGGAATTCAGGACAAACCAGAGGCGACAGGGACATGCCTTCAACAGGAGGTTTTTGGACCTGCGAGACAGTCTTGGGACATGGAGGTCCTACCCCTCACTTTCTTCTGAGACCCTCTCCAGGCTGGGCTGCAGGGGCTTGCTTTATCAGCACACAGTTATTGAGTACCTACTGTGTGCCAGGCCCAGACTGGGGACAGTCATGCTCTCATAGGAAGACAGTTAATGAAAGACTCAGCCAAATGAATATAAAATTCAACTGTGAGTACTGGGAAGGAGAGGTCTGGGGTGCTTTGAGAACCTCCAACAGGGGGTTTGCTGAGCAAGTGCCCACCGGGTAGAGGTCTGAAGGATGAGTAGGCAAGGGGTGGGGAACAGCATGTGCAGATGCTCAGAGGTGGGAAGGAGCAGCCTCTATAGTCCCTCCCAGAACCTCTATCCTGTGCAGGGCTGGCCTGCACCTGCCCCTTCTGCCCCTCTGGGAGCCATTCAGTGCCCCACCCTGGTCTGGCCCATCATTATTGGCTTGGCTTGCCCAAAGAACATCACTCACCTGATGTTGACAGCTGGTGCCTCCCTTTGGTGATGCCCAGCTCTGTCCTCTGGCTGGCTCTGGGTTTGAGCAAGGACCCAGAGCTTGTGGGAAGAGAGAGGGTCCCCCCATGCTTGCCTTTCCTCACCTTACCCAGACAGACCCACCACCTAGGGGAAACTCCCCCAGCCTGTTCCCAGCCCCAGTGGACACCCTGGCTGTTTTCCTCCTGACACGTTCTCCATTCTGTGTTTGCAGGAAGCTGATATGTCTCCTAGGTGGGCCTGGGCCCTCCCTGGGTTTATCTAGCACAAATCTAATCAGAATTTTTCACAGGGTCATGTTGTCCCCACCAGACAATGACGGTAACAAGCAGAGAGGGAGGCTGTTCACGGGATAGATCACTGACCTTAGGAATTGCCCATGTTGGTCTTGGAGGTTGAGGGTGGTACTGACTAGAGACTGTCCCTGCCACCAGTTGGTGGCATCATGCAGGGAGACCGAGATCTTGAGAAACTCCCAAAGCGCTGCCTTTAGCTACTGGAGTAGGGAGACTGATCCACAAGATCTGGAGGCCAGGCCAAGTAGCTGGGCTAGAGCTGGAGGGGTCAGGGCTGGGGTGGAGTGGAGGCAGGCAGAAGTGGCCCTTGTTCTCCCATGCTTATCTCCTTGAATCAGTGCTCAGAATCCCAAGATGGGGGTGAGTATGCTTCTTTAGCCTCCAGACGTTGATAGCACCTTGCTGTAGGGTCAGCCCCAGACTCTGGGCCCATGGGGGCCCCAAGGGCAATGTAAGGTGGGTTTGTGTGGTACAGGAAAAAATGCCATGGCCTTCATCTGCCCGCAGAGCACCGTGGACAAGCTGGAGAAGGAAAAGATGCCCCGGAAGGGAGGGCGGTGGTGGTTTTCCTGGCGCTGCAGGGACTTTCCGGCCAAGGAGGTGGGTGGTCATGTCCACAGGGCGGGGCCGACACAGGCAGGAGGCGGGGTTCACTAGATGGATATTCTCCCCACAGTGCAGTGACCAGAGGGAGAAAACCACAGCGCGGCAGCAGCAGCTGGGGTGAGCTGGATCTCCTGCCTGGGGCTCTGCAGCTGGAGCTCAGCCTGGGAAAGATCACTGTGGGAGCGGGGGTGGAGCCAGAACCCCTCCCCTGCCATGGGTCTTTGTCATTCTGCAATCACTTCTACACCTCTTCTTTCTCCTGGGACATGTCCCCATGTCACAGATGGGAAAACCTAGATACACCGAAGTTCTCACAGCCGGGAAGTGGCAGGGCTGGAATGGGTACCCAGACTCCCGGCCCAGACAAAGGGCTACCGTACGAAGGTGGAGTAGGGCTTCCTCTCTCCACCAGGGGCCAGCTGACCTTGCTTCCTTTTTTCACGTCTGAAGTGACCCAGAATGTCCAAGGCTGGGTGGGGGGTGATCAAGGACGGACTGACTGCCTCCCACAGCAGGTGGGATTGGCCATGATGCAATTCTAGATTTTTCTGGTACACATCCCCAAAGCAGGTTCCAGCATCCTGGCTATGGAGAGCAGTCTGGGGGCTGGGCGCCCCGGGTCTCTGCTCCAGCTCTGCAGTCACCGTTCTGGGTGTAGACTACTGGCCTATATCCTGATGTCTGCTGCCACCCCCAAAACGGGTGGCATCTAGAGGGAGGGGTCCTTAGAGGGGCAGGGACGAGCAGCAGACTCCTTGCGGCCTGGGTGAGGGGTGGGCATCTACCAAGGAGTGAAGGCCTTGGCTGGGGGAAGTGGCTCAAGAGCCGGGCTGCCCGCAGGGAGAAGACGGAAGCCCCGAGCAGTGAGGATGATGCCCCCTCCCCGCCCCTCTCGCCTCCGGCCCACACTCCTGCCTACAAGAAGTCCCTCCGCCTCTCCTCCAATCAGATTGTAAGTGTGTGCAGGTGTGGGAGTGGCGGGCCTGAGATGCTTGTGTTCCCCAGGCCCTCAGGGCCCGGCTGAGGAACGGCTTGTGTTCAGCAAAGCCCAGAATCCATCCCTGTGGCAGCCCCCCTGCCGGCCTCTGCTTGCGTCATCCGGGGACAGCTTTCTGTGCCGCTTCTTCACGTGCCAGCCCATTCTCTGTTGGATGTTCTCGCTAGAAAAGCCCCCTCTTATGTCATCTTAAAATGCCTACCTGCGGTGGGTTGGCTGGCTCTGGTCTGCCTTTGGGAGCTACAGGAACCAAACGGCTGATGACAGCCTCTCAGATTCTGGCAACCCCAGGCCCCCAAGTCACACCTTTGAGTAACTGTGGCTCCTGTAATGTTTTCTTCCTGAGTGGAACTCTGTGGTCAGAGAGGTGCCCAGGAGAGTCTGGCACACCTGATACAGAGTGGCTGCCCTCTGTGTGGTTCCCTGGGGCTCACACCCAACTCGGGGTCAGCCAGGTCACAGGCTGTGGCTAAGAGCTGCCCTGATCCTTATCTTTGGACCAAGGACAGGGCTAGGTCTCTCTTTGGGGGGGATGTCCCAGGTACCCTAGCCCCAGGCAGGAGGCTGCCTGTGGAGATCCCCACAGGGCCGCCTCTGTGGAGTGGGGTGTCCCTCTGCCCAGAGCAGTGCTGGCCCCAAGGCTGACCTGAGAAACCTGGACAGGGTCATGGGCCAGGCTTGGTCCGTGAGCCCCATCTCAAAGCTCCTATGCCTGGAGCTTTGCAGGCCCCACCAGCACCCCTCACTTCCTCCTTGCAGCCACCTTCTGCCCACATGGCTGTCTCTGACGAACTCAGGAAGGTTCTTGAGTTTGGAGGAACAGGAGAAAGAGAGGCCCGTGGAGATGGAAGGCCACAGTTCTGGGGGGCGGAGGCGGTGGGCGGACAGCGTCCAGCTGAGGCAGCTCACAGTTCCCCCCTTGCCTGGTCTCAGCGGCGCCTGAACCTGCAAGAAGGTGCCAACAATGTGGTCTTCAGCGTGACCACCCAGTACCAGGGCACCTGCCGCTGTAGGGCCACCATCTACCTGTGGAAATGGGATGACAGGGTGATCATCTCAGACATTGATGGCACCATCACCAAGTGAGACCCGGTCGGCCGTGGAGGGGGAGAGGGAGGGCCTGGGGACTTGCCTCCCTCTGTGCTGGGGGGTGGGGGGGACAGGGAGAGAGGCCCTCCCCTCCCAATGGGCCATCCTGGGACGGGGGCGGGGCCACATCCACAGAGCAGGAGGGCCACGTGGGGCTGCCTTGGCGTGACCGTTACTCTGTGGGTCTAGGTCGGATGCCTTGGGCCACATTCTGCCCCAGCTGGGGAAAGACTGGACACATCAGGGCATCACTAGGCTCTACCACAAAATCCACCTGTGAGTGCCTGCACTGGGCTGGGGTGGGACCCCAGGGAGGGAGTGACAAGATGTCTTAGAATGGCCTGGCCTCAGCCCCGGGAAGCCAGGCTTGGGGACCCACAGGGAAGGAGACCGGGGGAGGTCCCTGGCATGCTGAGACCTACTGGTCCTCAGTTCTCCTGTGAAAGACTTGTCTCCTGGGGCTGTGGTCGGGCTCTGAGTTTAGCTGCTGGCCTTCCTGCTGTAGGCAAAGCCTACAGACTTGCCCGAGTCCTCACCTATCCTGGTCCACCTGGGCCTCAGGACTCTGTGCACGCTTCTTCTACCTCTCAGGCCTGGCTCAGCTCTTCTCCTAAGTCCCATCCTTGCAGAGGCACCAGGGTTGGGCTGAGCTGGCCGAAGCCCAGAAGGCGAGATGGGGATGGCTGGTCTCTGACGGCTCTGTGCTACCCCTTTGTCCCGCCCCCCAGAAATGGGTACAAGTTCCTGTACTGCTCGGCACGGGCCATCGGCATGGCTGACCTCACCAAGGGGTACCTGCAGTGGGTGAACGAGCGGGGCTGTGGCCTCCCCAAGGGCCCCATCCTGCTGTCTCCCAGCAGCCTCTTCTCCGCCCTGCACAGGTAACCGCCCTGCACAGGTAACCACCCCGCATAGGTAACCTCCCCACGGGATGTGAGCCCACAGCCCAGCGGGGGGTTGCACAGGCCCACTGCCAGCCCAGCCCAGCCCAGGCTGGGCCGGCATCAGGCCTCGCTCAGGTGTCCACTGGGTCAGACCCTGTAGCACTGTCACCTCACCCTGCCATCCTCTGGTCGCTAACCCCTTCCCTGCCCATGGCCCCGACTGCCGCAGGGAGGTGATTGAGAAGAAGCCGGAGGTGTTCAAGATTGCCTGCCTGAGTGACATCCAGCAGCTCTTTCTGCCCCAGGAACAGCCCTTCTATGCCGCCTTTGGGAACAGGCCCAATGTGAGTGTCCCCTCCATGGCGGGGGTGGGGAGCCTGAGCCACCTTCTCCACACCTCCCAGCCCACCGACCCCTCCTTGTCTCCTGTAGGATGTCACTGCCTACCGGCAGGTCGGCCTGCCTACATCCCGCATCTTCACAGTCAACCCCCGGGGAGAGCTCAGCCAGGAGCTCATGAGGAATCACAAGTCCACGTGAGGCCAAACCCTGCCACGTGCCTACACACCCCAGCCTCTCCCTGGGACCCAGTGCCACCCCACCCCACCCCTGCCAGGGACCCCCTCCCCGGTCCAGGGCTCCCAGGCAGGATGCAAGGTCTCCACCTGCTGTGATGGGGCCGAAGCCCAGCAGGAGCTGAGGCTCACTCCAGCACCTCCTGCCCGTAGGTACGAACGGCTCGGCGAGGTGGTTGAACTCCTCTTCCCACCTGTGGCCCGTGGCCCCAGCACAGACTTGGCCAACCCTGAATACAGCAACTTCTGCTACTGGCGGGAGCCACTGGCCCCTGTGGACCTCGACGCCTTGGCCTGAACGAGCCCTGGCTGCTCCCCAGAACTGTGTGTCCCAGGGCATGGGGGTTGGAAGTTGGATGCTGCAGGGCCAACCCACTGAAGGGGAGGAGGGGGCTGCGGGCTAGTTGTGGCCTCTCCTGTCCCCTGCCTTTACCAGCTGAGCCGTGCTACAGGCCTCAGCGTGGCCCTGCCCTGTAGCCATTAAGTGACTGGGTCCTTGCAGGGTTCTCCATACCCTTGATATCTGTCCCGGTCACCCTGGGACCCTGCCTCAACTCCTGATAGGACAGAGACAAGAGGGAAGCCCCTATGAGGCTTGAGACCTGTGAGCCCAGGAAAGGGTTGGTGGCAGCCAACAATCAGGGAAGAAATTTTCCCCCGGCCCACTTCGGGGAGCCTGGACCGTACCCTCTGAAGCTAGACCCTACATAGCCCTGGCCCCTTCCCATAGCTCTGGAGCCAGACATCACTGCTCTCCCACGCTGGTGCCCTGATATCTCAGCACATCCCAACCCCAGACACTCTAGGGCCCCTCCCAACATCTGGGAAGCGGGGATCCCAGGGCAGTGCCAGGGCTGAGGGGGTGTGGCTCCCATTTGGCTTAGTACACACCCAGCTGCCATCCCTGCCCCTCCCCATACCTCCACTGAGGACACAGCCCCAAACCCTGCCAGGACAGGTGCCTGGCCTCCCCCAGCCTTTGCCAGTCATTTCACTGCCCACACAGCTGCTGAGTAAGCTCCTGCCCGAGGAGCTGTGGGAAGCAGGGCTGACACCCTACTGCAGCCTTCCCGCCTACTGCCTTTGGGGAAGAAAGTTCCTTTAGACAGGCTAAAAGCTTTAATCCAGGCCTGCCCTCCCCCAACAGCACCAAAGTGGAGGGCAGAACACCAAATGTCAGGAACCCAGAAGGTGGGGCTGCAGGGACCTGCAAAACAGCACGGAAGGGCCCGAGCTGCCGTGGGGAAACTGAGGCTGGGAGCCTCAGCAGGGATGGGCCTCTGGGGCGTACACGGGCCAGACGAACGCTTGTGTCCTCATGTTTTCATACCTGAATTTCTCACCACTTTGTGAACATCCGGGCAGGGCTGGGGTTTTCCAAGGATGTTGGAAACTAGGCCTGGAGCCCTTTCCCTCCAGCTGTGGCCTCCTGCCCAGGGTCTGGCCTCATTCAGGCCATGATGTACATGAGGGCCGCCCTTTGGAGAGAGGCCCTAACGTGGGGTGGGGGGAGATTCTCCCCCAAGTGGAAAGGAGAGGATCACGTGGGGACCAGAGTACCCCAAAAACATCTTTGGGGAGGGGAAGGAAAAGGATAAATTACAGTGGGAGACATGTCCAAACAGATCACTTGGACCCCATCCTTTCCTCCGGGAATCCACGGCTGCCTAAGCCCTCACCTTGGGAGGGAATCAAAAGGAATAAAGAGAACTCTCCACTGAGTCCTTGTGTTTCCATTCTGTCCTGAAGGACCTGTAGGGTGGTGGAAACCTCTGGTCCTTAGTTCAGAAACAGCATCCTTGAAGCTGCCAGGTGGGAGGACAGTGCCAGTGAGCACTACCTTCCCGAAGAAACCAAGCCCAGGTGGCTGAGAAGCCAAGGGGACAGGGGGACCAGAAGCCTCTAAGGGCTTGGAGCTGTTGTCCATGGGCAAAGGGAGATGCAGAGAGACTGCTGTCTGAGAAGGGACCTGAAGGTCTGCACAGATGCTAACTGGTGTGTCTGCAGAACAGCAATTTACAGACCGTGGATGGTGCGGTCTCTTGGGGCCACCCCGGCCTGCAGGCACGACGTACTGGCCTTGACCGCGATCCTGAATTGCCCAGTTGGTGCAGCACCAAGCGTGGATATTGGTGCCTGGACAGTCAGGTGGAGCTGGACCAACACTGTTCCCTCAGGGCCCTCTGAAATGGCATCCGCGCTGGCCAGGGGAGGCTGGGAGGCACTGCTAGGCAAGGCTGGGCTCTGGGGGAGGGTGCCCAGGGTTGGCGGGATCTGGGGGTTGGCCTGTCCAGCCCACCTAGTCGGCCTGCCCTGCCCGGACCTGCTCGGCCAGCTGGGCCCGGCAGTCCAGCAGGTCATCCCGGAGGCGGGCAATGTCCTTTGCGTGCTGGGCCAGCGTGCGGTTCAGCTGGTCCACGTGGTCCCACAGGCCCTCCCTGGGCCCAAGGGACTCAGCCGCCAAGCTGTCCAGGCCCGCAGCCAGCAGGCCCAGCCTCCCACAGGTACCTTCCACTTGCGCCACCCTCTGGTCGAAGTGGCCCACCGCGAGCTGCAGTTCCTGGGCTGTGTCCTGGCAGCGGCTCAGCCCGCCAGCCACACTGGCCACGCCGGCCTTGAGTTGCTCCAGCTGCCCCCGCAGGCTCAGGACCTGCCTGTGGCCGGCCCGAAGCCACGAGCCTTGGCTGCTGACCTGCTCCTGAATGGCGTGGACCTCAGCCTCCACCTTGCGTTCCCGCTCATCCAGGGATGTGTTGGCGGCCAAGAGGGCATCAGAATACTGGCTGACAGAGTCACTGAGGCCCGTGAGCGACTTGCTCACAGAGTTCAGATTGACCTTGAGCAGGGTGATCTCGCCTTGGAGGGAGCCGCCCGTTGCTTCTGCCAGCTGCCCCTGGACCTCAGCCACGGTGCCATTGAGCTGCTGGAGCAGGGCTGCATGGCTGGCCACCTGGCGTAGGAGGGCCTCGCTCCGGCTCTGCCAGGCCTTCACTTCGGCCACGAGATTGTCCAGGATGGCTGAGGTGGTCCTAGGGGTACACGAGGCCTCCAGTGAAAGCAGCCGTTGTTCCAGCACGGCCAGCTCCGTCTGCACGAGGGGCCGAGCCGATCTGCCTGGAGGAGCGCTATCGTGGCTCGGCTCCCCAGCCAGCGTCAGCAGGCGTTCCTCCAGCCTCTGCACGCGCTCTTCCAGCGTGGTGTGGAAGCCACGCACACCCCAGCCCCCCTCCTCCATCCCCAGACAGCAGCCCCTGGCTCCACCCTCTGTGCCGTTGACGGTCTCCAAGCCCTCCAGCAGCCCATCCACGCCCCCCTCGAGCATGGCAGCAGAGAGCCGCGTGAGGTCATTCCCGTCGGGGGGGCTGTGGCCCCTCTGGGCCTCGGTCACTGCCTGCAGCTTCCTCTCGAGGCTGTCCACGCGGGTACTGATCAAGGCCAGCTGGCCACAGCAGCTGCCCCTGCCAGCCACGCCCAAGCCCTGCAGCCGGGTACCCAGCTGTGAGAGCTCCTGGCGCAGGGCCAGCTCCCGGCCATCCAGGCTCTGGTGCAGCCTCTGGCTGGCCGCCTGGCCCTCCTCCAACTGCTGCCGCACCTCCTGCACCCGTAGGTCGCACGCATTCTGGACACCCTGCAGCTTCTGCTCGAAGCCATCCAGCAGGCTCCCCCAGAGTCGGTGCAGCCGTCGGTCCACATACTCCTCCAGCAGCGCCAGGGAGGTGAGCGGAGACGGGGGGGCCTCCCGCAGCCGCTGCAGGTGAGCCTCGTGGCCGAGGGCCAGTCCATGCACCTCGTCCAGCAGCTGCACCTTGGTCCGGAGTGTGCTGCTCACCTCTGTCACCTTGCTCAGGATCTCATCCAGAGGAGGAGTGAGTGGTCCTCCAGCTCTGTCTCTGGGGTTCACAAACCCCTCGGGGATGACCCCGAAGCCCACAGGGGCAGCAGGAGCACTGGGGCCACCAGTCACCCTGTTGGGGTCTTCGTGGCTGGCCACCAGGCCCCTGAGGGTACCATATGCTTGTGCCAGGCGCTGGACATCACCCTCCAGGCGTTCCAGCCGTTCACCAAACAGCCCTGGGCCTTTCCTTCCTGGGAAAGAGGAGGAGAGAACCCCAGGGTCATCACTGGCCTGGCTCTCTCAGCTTGTCCTGTTGCCGGGCCACCTGAGAGGTTTTCTGGTCTGAGCCAACCTTGCTGGGTATGGTTCCCCCAGCTGTGGGAGGGGGCTCTGGGGGCTCACCCTCACGTCCAGCATGAGATGCACCCTCCCCAGCCCTGATCGGGCTCAGCCAGCTTGTGTCAGTCCCCAGAAACCGATCACCTTGGCGAGGGTCTCCATGGGCAGACTCACCGTGGGGGCTCGAGGCTGCTCTGCTAGAAGGAAGGGGCCTGGGGCCTGGGCCCACCTGCCCCGAGGGAACCTGGGGCTCAGGCTCCGGCTGAGGTGGGGTGGCCGCATGGTCCGTGAGATGCTCGGGGCAGCCTTCTCCAGCGAGGCCGGGGCAGCAACGCCAGGCGAGGTCCGTCACTGTCTTGTAGCCCACTTTGTATTTGGGTCTGAGCACTGTGCGGTACCTGGGCCAGGGGCGGGCAGAGGGCAGGGCTCTGTACCTGTGGGCTGAGGCTCCTGCCTCCTGGCGAGTGACCTTGCCCCCTGGCTGGGGTCCAGGGCCACTCCAGACATTGGCAGAAGGTCTAGATGTCTCCCAGCTTCACTACACCACCAGCATTTTTCCTTCTTCTGTGCTTAAGGTGACAGGCGGTGGGGTGGAAGTAGGCCTTGCGGAGGCTCAGAGATGCGTTAGGGGAGGGGGCAGGTAGAAGCCCTGCCCCATCTTGTTTGCTTGGGGAAAGGCTAGTGGGAATTTAGCCTCAAGACTCCCAAGACCACTTGGACACCCTTTGGCTCATACTGCCATCAGAAATTCCACTCTGGCTTTGGGGGTACCTTGAAAACTTTTGACAAAACCCCTGCCCCTCCCTCTGGGTGGGTGAGGGGTACAGCACCAGAGCTGGGGCAGGCAGCCCTTCACACTGCCTGGGGGCCACTCCCTACCTGGGGGCCACTTAGTTCTTTCCCCTCCTTCCTGGCCTACTCTGGGAATTCAGCTCTGGTCCTAGAAGCTGGCGGAATGGCACCTCTGATTTTGAGCACAGCGGGGAAGGCCCAGGGGTGCAGGGCAGCGCTCACCACATGTACTCTCTCCCCTGTTCAGCCGTGTACCTGTTTACCCACTGACACATGGGAATAAACAGGTCTGTTTTCAAGCACATGTTTGAACGTCTCCAAGTACAGACATGTGCATCACACCTGCATGCAACACGTCCTCACAGCCCACCTGTCTGGCCGAAGCCCCAGAAATCTGGCTTCCCTCCTCTCACCCTTGGCCTGCCTTCTCCACAGTCACCACAACCCTCCCTGAGTCTACCCAGGGATCAACCATTGCTGGTGTGACCCTCTGCTCTCCCCTGCCCCCAGCCACCCCCCCCTTGCCTCTGCTGCTTCTTCCTTGCCTTGCGCTGCTTCTCCCCTGGGAGCCCTCCCCCGGGTCCCCTTGGGGGCTCCAACAGAGCCTGCCCTGGCTCGCCCCCCGGCCCCCTCCAAATGGCCTGTGTTGGGGCAGGGGTAGGCTCTTTGGAGTCCAAGGAGTTATAACCCTTGTGGAGCTGGCTGCTACCCTCAGCTGAAGGCAGGCCTGGGGCTTATGCCCAGGGATCCTGAGTCGGTGGGATGGGGGTGCACTCACGTGACTGTCCCGGGGCACTTGGGCCCCCATCCACACTGCCGGTATTCAGCCTTTATGTAGTTCTCCGCTCCCTCCTGTAGGACACAGGTCACATTCCTGTGTACAATGTAGGCACAGAGGGCCCTGCAGGGGGAAATGGCATCCTTGGAATATCTGGCCTGTGCCAGGCCCACTGAGGCTTCTACTCCTCCCCTCCCCAAGCTGTGGGCCTAGGAAGGAGACCAGACTCCCATCTCTCCTCTTTTCCTTCTTCTTGTTCCCGGGATCCAGAGCCCTTGGCCTGGGGTCCTGCCCCACTGCTGGTCTCTCCAATCCCAGCCTCGCCAGTGGGCTGGTCACTGGGCTAAGTAAGTGCTGTACTGAACCAGGAGCCCAGTGCAGCTGCCTCCCTGCCTGGGGAAGAGGCCCACCCTGGATTCCCCTCAAGAGCCTTGCCACACTCCCCACCCTCCTCCAACTCCTTCACTGGCTCTCAACTCCTCATCTCGGCATTGAAGCTTCTGAGAGCCCAACATACTGCCTTTGAGACCACACTTCTCATCTTTCCTCCCGACTGACTCCTGGGAAAATACATCCCACCCTGTAATTTTCCCACCCCTGCCTTTGCTTCTGGTTGCTCCCTCTCAGATCACTTTTTGTACCACCTCCTCCAGGAAGCCTGCTCTGATGTGCCCAGGCCTACTGAGTGTCAGCCATGGGCTGGGTACACTCCTCCTATAATACCTCTCAAACTCAGCTAGAGTTCACATTCAGCTAGCACCCCAGGCAGAGGCCCTAACTCACCTGAAGCTACTAAAGACCAGAAGCTGAGGCAGGGGAGGACACAAGGGCTAGGGAGGCTGCTGCCTGGCATAAGCCGACCACCTGTGGACTGCTATTGGGCTCTGGAGCCACAACACGGGCCCAGGACCCAGGAGCCCCCACCGGCTCTCCGGCCCAGCTATGTTGGGCCTCCCAAAGGGTCGCAGGGGTCCAGGCTGAGCACGGAGGGGTCGAGCCGCCGGGCGCACGGCCTCCATCTCCTACCTGGCGGGGCAGGGGAGAGATGAGAGGCCCTGGCACGGGATGGGGGTGGCCCCGCATGCTCCGCGTCGCGGACCGCCCGCCCTCCCTCCTCTCCCTCCACCTGGTCCACAGCGCCCGGAGTCTGCACACAGCGCAGCTGGAAAATGTTACTTCGCTGGAAAGGTTTCCGCGGGCACTGCCAGTACCCCAGCCGCCGCGCCAGGCCCCGTCGGCTTCTTTTCCTTCGCCAGCCCCGCAGCCACCCGGAGCGTGGGGCGCCCGCCCGGGCGGGGGCTCGTCCTGGGGTGCTCGGGGTCCCCGCGCGCGACCGGGGCAGGTGGGACCGCCGCCCGGGCCCATCCCTCCCGCTTCCCGCCCGCGGCGCGGCCCGCGCTTACTTGTGCGGCCCCGGGCGCAGCCGCGGGCGCCATCCCGTCGTGTAGAGGCTGTAGCGGGAGGCACCGGGCGGCGCGGGCCGCGCGAGGAGCGGGGTGCCCTTGGCCTGCGCCCCCGAGAGCAGCGCCGCGACGGCGCACAGCCAGACCGGCAGGCGGCGGCGACCCATCGCGGCCCCCGGGTCTCCACCTGGCCCCGCGCGGGCCAGTGTGTCCCGCCGGGTGTGCGCCCGCCGCCCCGCCGCTCGCCCGCCCGGGTCGCGCCGCCGGTCGCGGCCCCCGGAGCTCGCTGGCCCGGCCGCCTGGCGCTTCGCGGCGGCTGCGTCCCGCCGAGTGGCCGGCGCTGCTCGCGCCTGGGGCCGCCGAGGGGAGGCGGGAGGCGGGCTCTGCGCGGATTAGCATAAACTTGGGGCCGCGTCGCTCTCCTCCGCCGGCCCCCTCTCCGCCGCCGGCCCCCCGCCCCAGCTCCGAGCTGACGCCCGAGGGGCCGCCTGCAAGCGAGAGGTTAAGAAGAGAGCAGCCCCGTGGTGGCAGGGGCGCAGGCCGTCGAGCCCCGGGAGGCCCCCCAAACACACCCATCCGCCGCTGTCTCCCGCGTGCACCCGGGCGAGAAGCAGAGCCAGAACCCTGGGGCCGGCCTGGACGCGGGGCCGTCTAAGAGCGCCCACCCGCGGGACACACTGCTCTTAAAAACCCGTGTGCGCCCGGGGACCGCGGTCCAGGGCTCTGAAGCTGAGATGACCGTGTTTGGGGACGCGCCAGCAACACCTTCGCAGCCACTTCCTTGGAATAGGCCCCAGATCGTCCCTGTTGGCTAGCTCTGCCTCCCCGCAGCGTCATTGTCCCGAGGTGCCCAGGACAACTGATAACTCTGCCTATCCCTCCCCGGACATCTTAACCCCTCTCTGCTCGCGAATCCTCCGCAACCCAGTCTGGTGGCCAGGCTGTCCTTCTGGTTTCCTGGTGGAGTGCATCTTATCTCTGTCTCTCTCAGGTCTCTGGCTGCACGGAGTCCTGAACGCGCGTCACCCCTCCAGCCCAGCCAAAGGTGCTCTGCTTCTCTTTGTGCAACTAAAGCTCTTAGCAGGCTGGACTGCAGCACTGGCCCATTTTCAGTGTCTGGTCAAAGAAAACCTTTAGGTCTTTCTCACAAGGAGTTGCTGTTAAGTCAGGCTTCCTCCATATTTCCCTTGTGAAACTGACTCTTGGAACCCAAGAGTTGACCTTTACAGCCATCCTCATTCAAGGTCATCTTGTCGGCTTTCTAAGCTGCAAAAAGCCTTTTGAATCCTGCTTCTGTCCTCCAACAGACTGCCACTTCTTCCTGGCTTGGTCTCATCCACACAGGTGATCACAGCCACCTGTGTCTTTCCCCAAGTAAAGATAGGTGTGCAGAAGGCACAGAACCCTGAGGCACACCTGGAGAGGCCTCTCTCCAACCGGACTTTGAGATGTGAATTCACACCCTTTGGGGAAAGCGATGCTATCAGTGGTGCTGGACTAGGGCAGTTCTGAAGCCCACATCTGCGCCCCTGCCCTCTCCCAGCCATGCTGGCTCGCGGGTCTTGGAGCAGAGGTGGAGCCGGCACACACCTGAGCCAAGCAGGCCAATTGTTCTCTCTCCTGGGCTTTGAAATTGAAACGCAGAGGCTGAGGGTGATCCGGCTTCCAGGCGGAGACTCTATTTGTTTCCTAGGGCTGCTGTAACAAATTACTACAAATATAGTGGCTTCAAACAACAGAAATTTATTCTTCCACAATCCTAGAGGCTAAAAGTCTGAAATCAAGGTGCCAGCAGGGTCACAGGGAAGATTCCTTCCTGGCCTCTTGCAGCTTCTGGTGGCTTCTGGCATCCTTGGCACTCTTTGGCTTGTAGCTGCATCTCCCAATGTCTGTTTCTGTCTTCACGTGGCCTTCTCTCTTGTCTCTACATGGCCTTCTTCACAAGGCCCTCATCTCTCTGTGTCTCTGGGTCCTCTCCTCCTACGAGGTCACCTGTCATTGAATTTAGGTCCCAGTCTAATCCAGTCTGACCTCATCTTAAGTAATTACATCTTCAGAGACCCTATTTCCAAATAAGGTCCTATTCTAAGGTTCTAGGTGGACACGGATTTTGCGGGAACGCCATTCAACCCACTACAGGGTCCCTGAGGGGTAGTGAGAGGACAGGCCAGGGCACCCTGTAGCCATAGCTCCGCAGGAGTTATAGGGAAGCTGAGGAAGAGAGCTTGCAGGAGGAGAATGGGGCAGAGTGGAGGGGCTATGTACTCAGGGGGAAGTACGGTGAGTTGCCATTTGGTGACTGGCTTCCTCTGTCTGCTTCCAATAACCCACTTCACTTGAGCCAGCTCCAGTGGGTTTCTGATCCCAGCAAATGATGCCTAAGACAGCCTTCATCCTCCGCCACAAATCCACCCAATGTGCTCCAGACTTTAACAAAGATGTCCATCTCGCTGGGCAAGATACACAGTATCCATAACATGATCTTGATCTTGTAGCCACTGAATTTCTACTTCTCAGAAAGTGAGAGACATCTGAGTGGAAGATGAGTGGAGCCTGGCTCTTCCCCCTAGGCTGGGTTCTGACTGCCTGGCAGCACTGCCCATCTGGCTCTGGAAAAAACTCCCCACCTCCCTGCCCCAGAGCTCTGATCCTTTTCCAAGGGGTCCCACCCCTTCCTTTCACTCCCTTCCTCAACCCAGATGTGGGACCCACAACTCAGAGGGAGGAGGCTGGGCCTTGTCTGAACTTGGAAAAGCCCACATAACAAAGGGCCGAAAGGACAGATGGACCCTGCTTCCCCCTTCCCCAGGTGGTTGACATCAAACACCATGCTCCCTCTCTAATTGGAACAGTTTCGGGAGCCAGCACTGGGGCCACATCCTGATAGGGGAGGAGGACATGGGTGGAGGAGATGCTCGGGGTCTTGGCTGTATCCAGCCAGCGGCTGGGGTCCCCCCCCCGCCACAGATGATGAGGCCACTTTGCATCTGCCAGACAGGAAAACTAGGGAGGCCAGAGGCAAGGGAGGAAGACAGATGGTCGTGTCCTCCCCCCACTCGGGCTGGAGTTTCCACACCTGGATGGAGGTGGGCTGAGGGGCCACACACGGGATCAGGCTTTCTGTTCCCAGGGACGTGCACAGCCAGATCCAGACGCAGCCTGTCTACCCCAGTCCACTTCCAGACACGTGCAGAAGCAGATTTTCCCAACTTTCCTTATCCCCTGGTGACAGATGTGCCACCTCTCTCTTCAGGAAAAAATGGAGGATGCCATCAGGATGACAAGATAAACCTGGACAGGAATGAGTGTAGTCTTGCATTTAGGGTTCAGGGGGGCGATCATAAGTGGGCATGTCTGCCAGACTCCGGAGCTTCCTTCCTTCTTCCACCGGCTCCCAGGGGCAGTAGGAAGAACTGCGTCCTAAGAGCAGAGAAGACGAGAGAATGGATCCCAGGAAGCTGCAGTGAGACAGATGGTGCGTTCACACATAGCTCCTGTGGAGCCTGGCATCCCATTGCCTGCCTCCACGCACTTCTCAGAATCCGAGGCGGTTCCTCTCCCCTCTCCGGGCTCCATCCACCTGCTCCAGGATGTGTTCTCCTTTTTCGTTGAGGCCCCACCACACAAGATCATTGAGAGCCTCACAAAATTTTCTGGAATGTCGCTCCTCTGAAAGAGGCAGAAATAGCACTGAAACTGCTGACTTTCTGGCACAAGCCCTTCCCATTGCAGATGAGCCCCTGCCACTGGGAGAAGCACACCTCCCCCTTCCCCGAGCCACCTGTGCAGCTCAGCCTTCCCGCACATGAGGCACCTTTGGAAGTGCTGTGTAGCAAGGCTCTACCCGGGCCCACTCTCTCCTCAACATAAACGTTAGCGTGCTCAAAGCCCAGCTAGCATTTTGATTACACCCACACCTTCAGAAGAGGTTACTGTCAAATCCACATGCGTTTCAGAGCAGGGGTTTGGAGTGGCCCCTTCCAGCTGGGCAGAAGCATGGCCTCTCTGGGACCTGGAGTGGGTAGATATGCAGCCCCAAGGTGAGTGCCTGAGAGAGAGTCCAGAAATCGGGAAATTGGACTCAGTAAAGCCCGGGTGATGGCCTTATGAGAGTTGCTTAGAAGCAACTTCAAAATTGTGCAGCGCTGACGGGCCCTCAGCATGGACACATGCAAACCAGATGTGATCATTATGCAAATAATATGCAAAATACATGTGTGGGCCTCCCAACCATTGCAAATACCAGATGTGGCCCTTGGGGATCCTGGGTTTAGCTGAGCCAGGCTGTGGGGCTGAGAGATGACCCGGGACTAGTCTCTCATGGTGGGCAGGAGGGGCTCAGCTCTGAGGCCTTTCACACACTGGCGGAAGGAGTCAATCAGACCTCCAGTCACAAGTCCCATGACCTTCATGGAGGCACTTCACCCCTCTGAGCCTCTGTCTTCTCATCTGTAAAATGGTCGACTACGAGGACTAATGGAGAACATTGGCTAAAGGTCCCATCTGCACAGCCAGGCACATAAGAGACACCTGGGGCCGGGCTCAGAGTCCTTCCCTGGGTGGTGGATGTCTGGGCTTCTTTCACTCACTGAAATGCAGGACCTCCAAGGACAACATCGCAGCTGTGGGCTTGGGGAAGGTCAGGGTTGGATGGGTCAAGAATCCACATACTCCTCGTTCATTCAGAATCTGTCAAAGGTCCCACTTGACAGGGGGTGTGGTGGATGCTGGTGGTACCCTGCCAGAGCCTCTGTCCCTGGCCAGTGCACTCAAAATCCCCACCCCCCACCCCCACTGCTAATGCCTAATGCCCACAGCTGCCCCTCCTGCGGATTGCTATTGGCTAATGAGAGCCGCCTCCCCTGGGAAGTTCCAAACCCTCCCATCCCACAGCCAGTGACTGGCTGATACAGGGATATGACGGGCTGCCCTCCTCACCTCAAGGGGACAGTCCAGCAGTGTGGTTATATCCCAGATCACCCCTGCCCCCCAGTCAGGCCACATCTAGACTCCACCTGGGATCCCATTCTTGCTCTGCCCCTTCCCTCTCCTGCTTCCCTCCCTCCCTCCCATATGCATTTCTCCTGGGAGGCCTCCCTTCATAAATCTCATGTTCCTGAATCCCTATTTCCAGCTGTGCTTCTGGGAAACCCAACCCAAGACAGGGAGACAGCCCTGCAATCAGAGAGGGATAATGAATGCGATACTCATTATGTCACGGACCACAGGGAGGTATGGGATCGCAGAGGAAGAAGTGACCAGAGTTGGGAGAAAGGATCAGAGACATCTCCACAGACAACCACCACTAGAGATCAACTGTGGGGAGAAAGCATCCAGGTGGCGGGCGCAGCATGTGCAAGGCCTGGGGGCAGGAGACAGCCTGCGGGTTTGAGGAGCCCGGCAGAGCTCCAGCGGGGGGGCCTGGCCCCAAGAGAGACTGACAGGCGCCAGAAAAGAGGGGCCTTGAATCCCCTCCGAAGAGTCTGGACTTTACAGCAGGGGAACGACACATACAGAACTGCCTCCAAAAATGTCCCTTGGCTACCACTGCTCTGAGCAGGCAGGGCGCCAGGGAGGCAGCGCCTGCAACATTCAACCACCAGGCTGACAGGGATGGGGAGGGGGATTGGGTGGGGGGAACGGGGTGAATCCCAAAGGCTTTCAGGACAGAGAGCTGACAGGCCTTGGTAGCAGTCTGTGGGTGTGGGGAGGATTCTGGAAGGTGCCAGGCACACCAGACGTCAGACGGCACATTAGGGTGGGGCTGGGTGACCACGTGTGGTCAAGTGTGGGGAGAGAGGAGGGTGTCCCGAGCTGCGCTGGGCAGGGGTCTGCAGTCCCCGTGCGGCCTCAGGGCAGCCACAGCCAGGCGGTCCTGAGCGGGAGGCCTCGGTGCAGGCAGGCGCTGAGGGGAGTGCATGGCAAGCTGGCCTGCTTCCAGCAGGCGGCCCGGGAGCCGCTCCCGCTGGAGGGGCGGATGCAAGGCCCTGGGAAGACTCGCCTGCTTTCCTCTCTCTCCTATTCATGGACACCAGAGTAAAAACCACACGGGATTACCACTGCTTACAGAGGAGGCAGGCATGGGGTGGGCGGGTGAAGAGCAGCTGAGCCAGGCCGGGGAGGAAGGGGCTACCCTCACCAGGCGGGGGTGGGAGGGGTGGTCGTTGCCATGGAAAACTCACGCTTGGGTAGGCAGAACCTGACCTCTACCCAGACACTGCCCTGATCTCAGACCTTCTCTGCCTTAATTCCTAATGCTCCGGGACCTCTGCCGCGCACCGGCTCCCTGCTGGAAGCACAGACAGGTGGGCCCCAGGCTCTGTGCTCAAGGCACCTGGGACTGAGAGGCAGAGGTGGCTGAGAGTCCGGAGGAGCCTGGGGGTTGGCGGGGAGGTCAGGAGAGGGACCGGGGGAGGGGGAGGGGCAAGAGAATCCCTGGTGGGGCGTGAGCTCCAATGAGAGCGGGGCTCTCTGGAGGGGATGTTTCTGGGATGGGGAGGGCCGTTTTCAGGCTGAAGGCTTGGGGGTGGTGCATGGAGATGCTTGGTCTTCACCCTGTGAATCCAACTCGCCTGCCACTTCCTGTGTGCCACGGTCATTGTCTTTCTGCATCGAGCTGCCCTCCCAAGAGATAGTCCGTGATGCAGGCGCCACCTCCTGCCTGTGTTTGCTGAGTGGATGAACTGTGGGTCCCCCTGTAGCCATGAGGAGGGTACACTGGCTGGTGGTCCAGGCAAGAGATGCTGAGGGTGAGAGAGGACAGGCATTTGGAGGGAGAGTTACCAGGCTTCCAAGAGCTGGCTGGAGAGCTGGGTCAGGGCCAAGGTCAGAGTCATGGGCCAGCACCCCTGCGAGGTCCCAGGCTCTGTCTCCCTGCCGTTTCACACTTAGTGCTAGACAATACATCTGGCATCTACTCAAAGGGCTTCCAGCCAGGGTCTGACCTCTCTGACCCCCAGCCAGAGCGGCCCACACACCTGCTCTTGCCACCCACCATGTGACCAGCAGGGCCTTCCCCAGGTTGAGCCTCCGCAGCCAGGGGCTCCCACATTCCTGGCTGCACTGATGTTGGCCGGCAGCCCCAGTTCCTTTGGGAAAGGCCAGGCAGGAGGCTCCCACGGTGGGACTTTATCCCTCCCTCCCCTCCCCCACCCGGGGGCTGTGCTGGGATCAGGGCACCCTCCTCCCCTGCTGCGTCTCATCACTGCCCATGTGGTCCATTACTGAGTGCGTCTGCAATTGCAGGCCCCTTCCCTCACACCTCCTCCTCCCATGCCTCCCTCTGTCCCCCTCAGCTACCGGCCATGGAGTCCCCGGGTGGGTGATGGGAGGGGGACAGGGCAGCAGGCTGTGCCGGCACCAAGGGCGCAGGCCGGAACTGCTGCATGCAGTCAAGTGTGGAAGGGAGGGACCTCCCTGGTGGCGCAGTGGTTAAGAATCCGCCTGCCAATGCAGGGGACACGGGCTCTATCCCTGGCCCGGGAAGATCCCACATGCCGCAGAGCAACTAAGCCTGTGAGCCACAACTACTGAGCCCGCGTGCCTAAAGCCCGTGCTCTGTAACAAGAGAAGCCACCACAATGAGAAGCCCGCGCACCTCAATGAAGAGTCGCCCCCGCTCGCCACAACTACAGAAAGCCCGCGCGCAGCAATGAAGACCCAACGCAGCCAAAAAAAAAAAGAAAAAAAAAAAAAAAAAAGGATGGAAGGGAGTGGAAAGCGTCCGGGAGGATTAGGAGGAGAACAGGGAGCCTCAGTGACTTTTGAGGGGCTCCAGGAGGGCTCCAGTTTTCCAGCTTGGGGACCTTTTTTGCTGTGACAGGGAAAGAGAGGAGACAAAAGTGTGGAGGGCGGTCACATTGACTTGGAGGTGCCTGCAGGTGCCCTGGAGGAGCTGGGTGTCCTGTTTGTCCATTGCTCCTTCCCAGCTGAGGTGGGGGGCTGTGTGCTTCTAGGGCAAGATCAGAGCCCCCCCATACACACCATCCCACACGGATGGTGGCCAATTAGTGGTCCTGGGGACCTCATGCCTCCCAGATATTGGGGGGGAGGGCACCAGGTCAGAGGTCGTGAGGGTTCTTTCTACCTGGGCAGCTGGCTGAGGCCCCGAGCCGCCCTTTGTTCCACTGAGCTGGCACCTCCCAGGCAACTGCTCTACCACCACCCACCCTTTCTGCTTCGGGTCACTGTGTCCCCATCCTTTCCCCTCTCCCCCCATCTCCCCCCGAGTCTCTCCCTCCCTCTCTCCTCCCCAAACTTCCTTCTCCTTTTCCCATAATAAGGAAGAGCCATGATTGCCCATCATATCCAGAACCCAAATTGTCAGCAACAGAAAAAGTGGTTTCCCCCACTTGGAGGACTCAGACTTTAGACACCCAAGGTCCAGGAGGAGGTAGGAGATGGCTACACTCTGTCCTGGGGAGGGGCACCCTCCCTGGAAGGGGCTGATGGCTCCTAATACAGGGGGAAATGAAGACTCCCACCGGCCATGAAAAAGTTTTCATAACAAAAACAAATTGAAGGTTCATAACCTGCCTGATCTGGTTTGTCCGAAACTGGAGAGAAGTTAACTATTGGCAAAAGTTAAGACCATGGGAATGAAGAGGTCCCTCTCCAAGGGAGTCTGTGTGGTGTGAAAAGAAAGCTGGGACGTTTAAGGTAAAAACCGAGGAACAAGAGTCAGTGAAGGAGATAAGAAAGATGAGGGCAGAGAAGCAGAAGGGACTTGGGAGTGGGGAGTGGGGAGAGATGCCAGCTGAGACCAGGAGGGGAGACATCTTCGGAAGGAGACTCAGAATAGCAACAGGTGAGGGCTTGGCTTTCCTGACCAAATGAGAGGGCAGTGGGGCCCTTGGCCTGGACCAAGCTGGGCTGAAACAGAATGAAGGGGTGAGGAGTGGAGACGGTGCCTGTGGGGGAAGGAGGGTGCGGGGAGGCAAAGGCAGATGGACGAGTGAGTCCAGAGAAGGTCCAGAGGCGGCTGGGGGTTCTGATCAGGAGCTAGGCGTGTTTCTAGGTGAGGAGAAGGAGCCAGGGAGAGGGAGAGGTTGGAGGCCCAGAGAAAGGGAAGCAAGGTCCCCAGAGGGACAGGAGCCAGGCCCAAGGGAAGAGGATGGAAGAGGAGGAGGACCAGGAAGGTGCGGGAAGCAGGGTAACCTGCACGTGCAATGGGGAGAGGTGGAGGGGCTCCTTGTGCTAAATGGCAGGTGAGGTTCTCCCCCTGGATTTGGGGTGAGGATGGAGGGATGTTTAGACGGGGCCAAGGAGAAGTGCAGGTTTGAGGAAGGGCAGCAAGGAAAGGGCCCTGGCGAGTCTGGATCACAGGGTGTGCAGTGGCCGCCAGGCCCCAGTGACTTTCCACCAACCACAGCCCTCCACAGCTGGAGGGCGGGGCCCAAACCGAGGCTTATAGGGCTTATCCCGGGCTGTGTGTGCAGATCTGGGGAGGGGGGACCTGAGGGCCTAAAGGTTGGGTGCTCCCTCACCCAGGTTCCCAGAGGAAAACAAATTTAGAATCAGCAGAAACATGACAGCGCCTTCAAAAAGTACCTGAAACCAGGTGTGTAAATTATTAAACACGGCTTTGCTATACGTTTTGTGGCAATGTAAAAAAAAAACAAAAAACCCCACAGGTTTTCAACTTGAAAGAAAAGAAAAAACAAAGGAAAATAAGAACGTTTGGCAACAACCCAACTGGTGCTGGCATTTCCGTGGCCCTTCCTACCTGGCTGGTGTCATCAGCCTACCCACCCGCCTGGCCTGTCTATCTCTGTGCTTGCAAACATGTTTCATTCTTCTTCAGTTTTTGACATCTTAACCAACGTTGGCTGTGGTTCCTTTCTTGGTAATTGTGATTATTTTAAGGGCAGTCTATTGTCATTTTCCACCAAGGATCTAGAGGCCATCCAGGGAGTTAAGTGATGGTACAGAGTTTTCCAGAATCATTAACACCTAGCACCAAAATCGAGTGATTGATACCATTCCAAGCCAAGTGTCACTTACTTAGTGAATGAAGGTAAACACTGGTTAATATAGCCTGTCAAAAAAATCCACAAGTTTTGTGCAAACTTCAGGATTTTTAAATCTTGGAAATCAGAAAGATTTAGCATTTTGTGTTTGCCAGTTTTCTGCCATAAAAAAGTCAATCTTGAAGAAGCTAAAATGTTTACCAGGAAAAGACTGCACCTTGTCTTTTTCTGACGGTGTATTTTTGGAGTTCTTGGAGATCAGAATAAGAACTAAAGGAGAAGAAATCTTTTGATCAGTGAGGAGGAGTGCCAGTTTCTACAAAAGTGTGCAAATTCTAAATAAACTGCTGGGAAAATTAAAAACTGAAATGGTACAGGGTTTGTGACAATCAAATTTTCCCAGCTTAAAAAAAAATGAGTATTGAACCCTGGAGTGGGTCCATGGAGAGTCTTTGTCTTATTCTCTCTCTTGTAGTGTGTGTTTAGAAGTTTCCATAATAAAAGATTTTTTTTTTTAATTAAAAAAAAAAGGAACAGATGGAACAATTGACAATAGGTGCTGGTCTTTCCTCTTTTGCTTTCTCATTTTGGAAGCTTTACTGTATGTTGCCTTCCACGGTGCTGACCCTTCCTTTTCTGGTTTTCATAAAATACAAACAAACCAACCAACAAAAAAACCACTTTCTATCATATGTCAACAAAGTACCAATCAATTCCTCCCACCCAGGGTCTCTTTTTTCCTTCTTCCTTCTCCCCCACCCAATAAGAAATATTTTAAATGCTTTTGCTGGCCCTTTCCCCCCTCCTCAACTCCTACCTTTTGTCAAGATAATTCAGCACTTTCAGTTGTAGGTTAGCAATGGGTCTTATCGCATCTCTCTTCTGTTTTGTTTTGTTTTGTTTTTTAATTTACTTAGTGCTTATATTACAAATTCCATCTCATCTGTCATTATCCATTTGGAGCTAACTATACACAAATTGGTAGGTTCTCAGCTACCATGGACGGCTTCCTCGTTTCTTCACCTCGTCTCCAAACTGACTCTTTTATTACCTGATTAGATTTTTTTGTCAGGCATTTTCCACGGGGTCCAGGGAGAGTCTCTGGACCTTTGAGCTTCTTCTATCCCAGGTATGTAAAGGGCACCTTGGCTGGCACAGGATGCTTTTCTCTTTTCTAACTTTAAAAATGTGTGGTTTCAGGCCGATTCTCTTAACTTGTTCTCTCATTCGGGAAGCTCATAAGAGTTTTCCCTTTAATCATGGAATTCAGGAATCTTCCCAGGCTATGCCTAGATGTCTGATTTTTTCCATCATTCCTGCCTGGAACTCCACGAGCCCTTTCAAACCCAAGTCTGTCTTCAAACCACGGAAAAATTTCTTTCTCGTTTTAAAATTATGGTTTCTCCTCCATGTGTTGCTTTTTTCCTTCTAGGCTTTGTATTATTCCCATATGATGTCTCCTGGGTCTCTCTCCTCCTAGGCTCTGGGTTTTCCCTGCATGATTTCTGTTTGCTATTTTTGCTTTGTGTTCTGCATTCTCTCTTCCATTTGGTTTCCCAGGTCTTCATCCTCTCCTCCAACTCGTCTTAAATTTAAAATCATGTTTCCTACTTCAAGAAAGTATTTTCTTTCACATCTGATTTTTTTTAATGCTCTTATTGTTTTTTCTTTTTCATGTTGTTGTGCAGGTTGTGGTTTGACTCCTGTGATTCTGAGCAAATTGCAGCCTCTTACTCCTGGCTGTTGGTTTCCTTCGGGTGCCTATTTTCCCTTTGTCTTTGTTTTTTTCCCCAAACTTCAATATAAATTTTTTTTAAGTTCCACATTTTCCCCAGCTTTACTGAGATATAACTGACAGATAGAAACTGTATATACTTAAGGTATACAGCGTGGCATCTTGATGCATGTATACACTGTAAAATGATTACCACAATCAAGCTAATTAACACATGCATCACCTCATACAGTTTTTTTGGTGGTGGTGAGAACACTTAAGGGCAACTCTCTTAGTGAATTTCAAGTATATAATACAGATTATTCATGATAGTCACACACTGTCATTCGATCTCCAGAACTGATTCATCCTGTATAACTGAAACTTTGCACCCCTCCACCAACATCTCCCGCCTTGCCCCCCAGCCCATGGCAACCACCATTCCATTCTCTGCTTTACTGAGTTCAACATTTTTAGATTCCACATATAAGTGAAATCATACTGTATTTGTCCTTCTCTGTCTGGCTCGTGTCACTTAGCATAATACCCACCAGGTTCAGCCAAATCTCAAATGGCAGGATTTCCTTCTTTTTAAAGGCTGAATAATATTCCATGGTATGAACAGACCGCATTTTCTTTATCCATTCATCTGAAATGATCCCAAGCATCTTTTCTGACCACAATGGAATGAAACTAGAAATCAGTAACAGTAAGAAAACAAAAATTCACTAATACGTGGAAACCAAACAACACACTCTTGAACAACTATTGGGTCAAACAGGAAATCAAAAGGGAATTTAAAAAAATATCTTGAGACAAACAAAAATGAAAACACAACATACCAAAACATACGGGATGCTGCAATGCAGTACCAAGAGGGAAGTTTATCCCCTTGCCTTGTTGCAGCTCTAATCACCCCCAGGGCTCAGGTCCGACAGATAGGCTGGCTGTGCCTTGTGGTGCCCCAGCAGGGAGTGCTCTGTGTCCCCAGGGACAGGGAGGGATTCCTCAGGTCCTCCCAGGAGCACCCAAAGCTGCCGGCCCCGGCTCTCTGGTGGATCCAAGCCCTCTCCTGGAACCAAGCAGACCTGATTCTCACCCAAGGCTGTCTCCGCTGCGGGTCCCTACCGTCCAGCCTGCAGGGCGCCAGCCCTCTTGGCCAGGCCTGGCTGCTGACTGACCTTGAGCTCTGCTGTAGTAGCACTTTTGGAGTTGGGAAGGAGGGCGGTCCTAATCCAGGAGGTTTAATTAAAGAGAGGTTCTCAAAAAAAAAAAAAAGAGAGGTTCTCGGGTTTCATGGCTGTCGAAGAGATGACTGGGATCGATCATCTTGTGCAGCGTTATAAAAATATATCAGAAAAAGGAAAAGCAACCAAATGGAATTGACTTGAATAAAATGCACTACTAGGTCTATGAGAGGACATCTGAGTGTGTGGATACTGAGTGGTATGGAAATGAGACAGGCTGGGACCTGGGACCCTTTGCCGGCACGTGGGCCCCTTTGCTGCAGTGCTTGCACCTGGACACACCTCTCCTCCAGCAACAAAATACAAAGAAGCTGTACGGGACTAAAAATAACTGCGTGCATGAGCAGTTGGGGCAAATTCTGGACCTAAAAGATACAAAGAGACCAAAAAACCCAACTGCCAATTTTGAAGAGCCCGGAAGCAAAAACAGCGTGTCAGGAGCAAAAGCAGGGTACTGCGCATGCGCCCTGCAAACACCACCCTCTAAGGGGTGGGCAAAACACCGAAGCCACCCCTCTTCCCCGACCCCTGGACACACCCCTACCCTCACCCCGTATAAGAAATAAGCTTGCCTCCCCTCAGGAGGAGAGCAAGCAAGGGAACATGTTGCTTGCTCTCCCATCTGCTGCAGCAGGGGCCCCGACAAAGCCTTGCCTGAACTTCTTGTCTGGCCTCTAGTCAATTTCTATTGATTGGGGAAGGCCAAGAACCCTGGTCGGTAGCAGAAAGTTTGGCGTTTTTCTGTACATCTTTGGGGTCTGGTGATAGTGAAGTTTTGTGAGGAAAGGAAAGGCTGTCAGATGCTCTCAGTTCTGTTTTTGGCATAGCATGATGTACCTACCAAAAGAGTTTTGCAAACCTTTGGAAGCGGGGTGCTCATGAAACGTGCAGGAGGAAGGGGATTTCTTTAACACACCTGCAGCGGTGATGGGTGACAGACAACGCTGAGATCCCATGAGGGCGTGGGAAGTTGTGGTAAATGATCCTTCTCATCCTGCAGGTAATCAGTGGGTCCAATTGATAGCCCTGTTTCCAAATCCGAATGTATCTTTTTTATTTTAAATTCCTTTACCACATGGTAAGCGTCCCAGGAATTTTTTCTCAAGAGCTTCAAAGTGAAACTATAGATATTTTCTTTGTCTTTAAAAGCCAGAAAAGATCATCTGAGAGGAATTATGAACATTTCAAAACCGCTTGGGGCAGAGTGGATAAATTATGCCAAAAAAATAATTCTTAAGGACTTTAAAGTTGAAAAATAAATTTTTTTTCAGGAGGAAAAAGAACTTCGGAAATAAAATAAAATGACAGCCATTTGGATTATGTATTTCTCCTGCTGGGTCAGAAGGAAAATATTCAATTAAAATCTATTATAAAAGATGGGTTTCTAGATTATCAGATTTAAACTTCCACTTCCCTAGAAAAAATCATGACCAAGTGAAACAAATTTTTGAACTGCCCCATTCAGACAGAACAAAATAAGAAATAAAAATGGCCAAACATGTGTAAGACTTGTGCAGACTGGAAGCACTTTTTGGATCCCAGAATTCAGAGTGTGTTTTATGAAACTCTGAAAGCATCACTTCTGTGGTGATTGCATCAGCCTAATCGATCTCAGCAGCTTGTTGATTTGACATTGACATGGTCTTCACCACTCTGCTCCTGGGTCTCAGCTATTATATGTGTCAGTGCAGGAAGCTCATTTTCTACCCTTTGTGGCCTAGAAATCTACTTTTGCTGCCCTATCATGAGAGAGTTCTGGCTCTGACGGCTGCTGAGTGGGACAAATCACAACAGGGAACACTTCCTAAGTCCTTACTCTTTCCAGCCACTGGGAACACCCTGAACTCATTAGTTCATTCAGTCTTCAAGCAACCCTTAGGGATGGGATCATTAGCCTCATTTCTTGGGTGAGTAAAGTGAGGCTCAGTGATTTGCCCAAGGTCAAACAGCAAGTGAGACTCAAACCCGAAGCCCCCGACACCAAAACCAGTGTCATTAACCAAACAGGTAAACTGCATTCACTGAGATAAAAATGATGCACCACTTCTTTAATCTCATCTTTTCACTTCAGGATGTATAATGTGTTTTATATACATTTCAGGATGATTAGACTTTCGCATATAGTTCTAAAGCTCCCTGCTGAGTAGGGCTAGCTGTGGAACGTCTTCTCTGTTGCTGGGATGACATATAGAACATACAATAGAGAGAAACGTTATAAAATGATTCTTCTGTCATTAAAAAATAAATTGCCCTGGCTAAACAAACTAGAATGTTTATATAATGGAATACTACTCAGCAACGAAAAGGAAAACAGTACTGACTCATGTAGCAATATAGATGAATCCCAAAGGCCTTATGCTGGGTAAAATAAGGCAGACACAAAAGAATACATAGTGTATGAAATTCTAGAGAAGGCAAAGCTGATGTATTAGCTTGCTAGGACTGCCACAGGCTAGGAGGCTTAAACAACAGAAATTTATTTTCTTACAGTTCTGGAGGCTAGAAGTCCAAGATCAAGGTTTGGGCAGGGTTGGTTCCTTCTGAGGCCTCTCTCCTTGGCTTGTAGATGGCCATCTTCTCCCTGTGTCCTCATGTGGTCTTTCTTCTGTTCATGTGCATATGTGTGTCTTGATCTCTTCTTCTAAGGACACCAGTTATACTGGATCAGGGCCCACCCATATGACCTCATTTTACCTTCATCACCTCCTGAAAGGTCCTACCTCCAAATACAGCCACATTCTGAGGTCCTGGGGCTAGGGCTTCAACATATGAATTTTGGGAAAACACAGTTCAGCCCATAACACCTAATCTATGGTGAGAATAACCTGCATAGTGGTTGCCTCTGGGAGGAGTGACGCATGGGGCTTGACTGGGAAGGGCCATGGTGAACGTTCTGGGGCTGATGGTGAATTGTCTATGGTAATAGGGGTTTGGGTCACAGGTATTTGCCTTTGTCAGACTTGCTGGAATCTTACACTTCAGACTTGTTCATTTCATTGAATGTCAATTTCACCTCAAAGAAAACCAAAAACAAAGATTGATCTCTAGTTAATGATACTCAAGCATAGTGTTTAGGGGAATAGTATAGTGGTACCTGCAGATTGCTTTTCAATTGACTGATGAGTGAATAGATGGAAAGATACAGCAGTGTGTTAACAACTGCAGAATCTAGGTGGTGGTTTCACGTGGGTGTTCATTGTCCACTTCTTTCAACTTTTCTGTATGTTTGAAATTTTTCATCACAAAATATTGGGGAAAAATATTAAAAAAGTAAAATTTCCACTTGAAAATATTAGCCAGACATTTCTCATAAAGCATCCTCATTGCTAGATCAAGGTCCACTCATAGAGGGAGCTACCACAACCCCATGCCATCATTTGTGGATGAATGCCCCCTCAATATTTTAGCCCCAGTCCACCTGGTCCAAGGAGGAAGGGGAGGAAGACAATCCAGGGAGAGGCCTGAGGGTGCTAGGGAGTTCCGGGGACTAGCTTAGGTGTTCAGGCTCCGCATCCAAGGAAGCAGAGGTGCAGAGTTGTTAAAGCGTGACTGTTTAGCACCCAGGGCAGTCCATGATCTGTTTTCTTGAGCCATCATGGAGAAATTAGGCTCAGTGTGGGTGTTAGGGTGGGCATGTGAATGATATGGAGTTAGCAGCACATAGTAGGTACACAAGTGCTGAATAAATATTTGAATGAAGTTGGAAAGAAGCGTTCCAAGGCCGTAGCCCTCAGGAGATGGTGAAGCTGCCAGGCCGGTCGGGGGGAGTCTGTCCCCGCCTCTTCCCCGGGCCCACCTCTGGTCTGGCCTGAGATACCTTGAGAAACGGGCCCAGGAGGAGCCGCCTGGCCGGTAGTTTCCTGGACAGCCAGGGAGAGGGCTCCTTGCCACATTCTTAGGAGAGAGCACATCCAAAACAATTTTTTTTTCTAAAAGCTCGGCGTTAACGGGTTCCAGATGTCTGTTTGTTATATAATGGGGTTTGTTTTAATAGCATCAACTTCCAGATGTGCAGCCTGGAATCAAGAAGCCCATTGGCCCCCGGAGGACACTGAGAGCCAAGCGGAGAGCTGCCCGGGGGAGAGAGGCAGACGTACGTGCGGGACCAGGCATGGGAGAGGAGCTGGCGGTGCCTCCTGCTGTCCACTGGGCCACTCACCTGCCTGGCAGCTGCGCCCCGACTGAGGGTGGGGTGGGGAGCGTGGTCCAGCCTCCTACTGGTCAGCCCTGACTCTGAAGAGGGGCCCTCAGGGAACAGTCACAGAAAGGCGGCCTGCGGGGGCATGTGCTTGGGAATCCGAGTCGCACCAGTGCTGCCGGGTGACCTTGGTTACGACTCTCGGCCTTGCTTAGCCTCACTGTCCGCGGAGGTGAAGTTGATTAACACCATCCCATCATAAGGGGTCATTGTGGAGACTGAAGCAAGGTGAGGGGCACAGAGGGGGTGCTGGGAAGCCTTGGACCTTCCCACTTGGTCAGAGTGGAAGGGCTGGGCCCTGTGACCCAGCGCCCCTCCTCCCCCCACTCCCCCCACCCAACCAGCAAGCCCTTGGGCAGCACAGGCGACATTTTCCCTGGAACACTGGAAAAGTGCCATCCATGAAGCGCTCCCCACTTCCCCTGGCAGCTTGTTCCTCGTTCCGTGGCCCTGCAGCTCCAACAGACAGAACATTCTTCCTTTTGTGGAGCCAAAAGCGGCCTCTGTGTGACCCCCAGAGGTCCGAGGTCCATCCCTGGAGCCCTGCCGAGCATGTCTACTCCCTCTTCTACCTGAGGGCCCTCGGGTGCCAGAGGAAAGTGACCAAGCCCCTCAAGTCCTCTTGCTCTCATGGGGCGGCAGCTATAGCATCCCGTGGATGAAGATTAAGGTGCCCTGAGGAGGGATGTTCAAGATCCTGAACAAGAAATATCAGAGAACCTGAATGTAGTCCCAGGAGACAGTCATGCCCTTACTCACGACAGGAACATTCAGTCCCTCAAAGAAGATAACCAGCCCCAGATTAACCCATAAAAATAATGCAAATCCAACAAATTTTCGATCAAATGGGGGAGGTTTACAATATAAAGTTGACATGGAAAATAAGTGTAGAATAGCTATTGTTATGGACTGAATGTCTGTGTCTCCTCACCCCAAATTCATGTATTGAAATCCTACCCCCAGTGTAATGGCATGAGGAGGCGGGGACTTTGGGAGATAATTGTAACAGAGGTCAGAGCCCTCATGAATGGGATTAGTGCCCTCATGGAAGGGACCCCAGAGAGCTCCTTTGCTCCTTTTCTGCATCATGAGGACACAGTGAGAAGCTGGCAGACTGCCTGTCCAGAAGAGGGGCCTCACCAGAACCCGATCATGCTACCACCCTGATCTCAGACTTCCGGCATCCAGATCCACGAGAAATAAATGTCTGCTGCTTGAGCCACCCCGTCTGTGGTACTTTGTTAGAGCAGCCAGAACGGGCCAAGACAATCATGACATCCCTGTATATGAAGATCAGTAAGGGAGGCCTTACCCTCCCAGCTGTTAAAACATATGGTGAAACTCTAATACCTTAAACAGTATGGTACCAGCACCAGAAGAGCAAAGAGATAAATGGCAGGGAAAATTGAAAGTCCAGAAATAGACCCATCCACAAATGAACACAGAGTGTGGTAAAGAAATGCATTTCAAACTAAAGCAAATAGGAAATGTAGCTGGTTACCTTTGGGGCAAGGGACTTGGTGTGAGAGGATAGTGAGTGAGAGAGGTGTTTTTTTTTTTTTTGGCCATGCTGCGAGGCTTGCGGGATCTTAGTTCCCCACCAGGGATTGAACCCGGGCCCTCGGCAGTGAAAGCACGGAGTCCTAACCACTGGACCACCAGGGAATTCCCTGATTTTTCATTTTGTATCTTTCAGGATGGCTTGACTTTTCCAACCCTATTATGTATTATTCTTTTTTTTTAATGTCAGCATAATTTTATGTCAGTATATGTTATCTAGAGATTTTGATTCCTCTTGGGTTTTCTCCTTTGTACTTCTCTGTTTAAAGGGAAATCTAATAAGTGTTATAAAACTAATAATAAAATGATATATAACAAACTGTTGAGCCCAGGGGAGGGCTCTCACCTTTTATGTCATACACGTCCATGACATTTGGACTACTCTGCCTCCTCCTACTCCTCTTTTTAAAATTACAAAAAAAATTTTTTTAATTTTTAGATTGCAAGTATGACTTTCAAAATCAAGAAGAGAGGAAATGAATTTTGAACAAAATAAACAAACCAGTGCAGAAATGATGGATTACTCACTAAACAGGACTGGACAACTGGCTCACAATTTGGAAAAAATAAAGTTAGATCCCTACCTTACACCAAAATAAACCTCAGATGGCTTAAAGATTTAAATGTTGGAAGTTAAACCAGAAAAGAATCCTAATCCGTATACAATTTTAGGATAGGCAATAATTTTCTAAGACAACGTCAAATGAACAGATTGATGAATATGACAACAAAAATATGTCAGGTTTCTTTCCATCAAAACAAAATCAAGGTCAAACTGCAAAGAAAAACAAAAAACAAGATAGCTATGTAACAAAGAATCAAGAATTTCAATATATAAAGAGCTCTTACAAAAATTCCCGCCCATAATTTTTTTTTTTCTTTTTTAATCTAAGCCAAGAATAGAGGGAATCTGACCACAGCGAAACCTGAGTTTCCTAGGGCAGGTTGGAGGTGGGGACGGCAAGGCTGAGCCAGAGGGTTCCTTCTGATGGGAACAGGGAGAGCTCAGTGGAGCAGCTCTGGGGCCAGGTTGGGTGCCCTCCATGTGGCAGGGGTTCCCTGCTCTCCCTGGCATCCACAGTCCTATCTGGCGCCAGCTTCTTCTCCAGCCCAGCCTGACACACACCTGCCCCACCCAGCACATCTAACATTTCCCCATTCCTTCACACACATCAGGCACTTCCCATTTCCATGACTTTTGCAAATGCTGGTGCCTCTGTCTGGATCACCCCTCTCTCATCTCTATCGGAAAAATACACCCAACTGCTCCTTGAAGTCTCAGATCAATGTCCCCGGTTCTGCAGAATCATCTTTGATCCACCCAGCCTCCCAGGGGTCTCCCTTCAGGCTCCTGCAGCACCAGCCCATCATTCCATCCACTTAATTGCACTTTTCTGCTTACCTGTCCTGGTCCCCTGCTAGATGACAGGGGCCCCTCTAGACAGGGGTCTCCCTGGGCTCCCGCTCCCCGACTCCAGGTCTGCGTGGGGCAGGTGTTCAACTAATACTGCATGAACAGATGAATCAATCGTACCTCGGGTACAGAGCAGAGCACTTGACCTGACACGCCCCACGCTAGGTTAGTTGAGCTTCAGGGTAAGTCATTTCCTAAAACAGAACAATTTTATTAACAGTAGGGACACAGATTCATTGACTATTATGTAATTATACACAATTACATAACACATTAAAAATACATTGAAAGAGAAGTGCCTAGTTACAGTTAGAGCAAAAGAAAGACACCCACCAAGGGGCAGTGGTAGCTGAACGCACTTGAACTACTGAAAGCCATTGCTGAGTCCGACAATCATGGCTTCATACCAGATCTATGCCAGGCTCCCCCTTGCCCTTGAGATACCCATGGTCTCGGGGCAGGGTGGCTGAGGGGAGAGAAAGAGCTATGATAGTGACATGCCCAAGTTTTGTGGTGTCACAGGAAGGAAGTGCTGTCTGTGTGCGTAGGATGATTACAGCTCTCAGGGTAGACATGGGGGACCGTGTGACGCTCAAGGCCCCCAACAGCGTGCGCTATGGTAATGGTACTGGGACGTGAGCCCACAAGGGTGGAGGTTTTTGTCTATTTGTCCACTGCTGAATGTCGAGCATCTGGAACACCATCTGGCGCATAGTAGACCTTCAGTAAATATCTGTTGACTGAATGACTGGAGATAGTCCCAGCACAGTGTCTGGAGATGGTGCTGAAGTCACCTCTGGGTCTCCCTCTGCTGAATCCTGAGTTAGATCACAGGGCTGTTTTTGCTGGAGGCTCAGCCTGCAGAGAACCCAGCTCGGAGGGAGCAGGGGGCAGGCTGGATCTGGGGCGGGGGAGCAGGGAGGAGGGGGAGGCACCTTCAGAGTTTGACAAGGAGGCTCAGAGGGGCCCTGGGTGCCTGCAGCTGGGGGCAAGGACCACGAAGGCAGGAGGGCAAAGGGAGGAAGGAACTCAGAGGGGGCAGCTCCAGGGACTGGGCCTGGGTTCTGCCCTCCTCCCTGGGCCAGGGCAACAGAAGCTGGCAGGATGCTCTACCAGCCCGACCGCCCAGGCCTGGAGATAAAACACACAGAGAGGGCGCCAGGTTCTGAGGGATCAATAAAGAGGATTTGCCTCCAGGCTCTGAGCACGGTAACAAGAACTTGAATTTAGGGCTCAAAAAAATTAGGTTCATCCCGTTGGCGAGCGACAGAGCCAGCACTCAACCTCACGTCTTTATAATTCGAGAGCCTGACCTTTTTTCACTCTGCTGAAAAAAAAAGCAAGGCCACTGGCACAAGGCGAGCGTGGAGCCTGAGGCCAGAGCCAGGCTTCGGTCTGGGTCAGCATCGCACCAGACCTGGGGGCAGAGCCACGGGGCGTTCTGGGGACAGGGCCAGACCAGGGCTGGGGGTCAGAGTGGCTTTCTGGGCTCTGGGCAGCCTGCCAGAGACAGTAACCCAGGGTTGGTGCAGGGCCTGCTGGCGCTCCCACTCCCACCCTCCATCCCTGGCCCCGCCTGACCTTCCTCCCCTGGGGCAAGGAACAGAACGGAGTGGGCCTGGCCCTTATCCTGGAGGAACTGCAGCTGCTCCTGCAGCCCCATTCCAGCACACAAAGGCGCCTTCTTTCCCAGCACAAGGTCTTGATTGCATGTTGCCCTGAGTCCAAAAGCTCCTCTGAAGGAAGTGGTTCCCTCCCAAGGGGTGTGTGTGTGTGTGTGTGTGTGTGTGTGTGTTTGTGTGTGAGGGAGCTGGGTCATCAGGGTGGTCAGACCCTCTCCCTCCTCCTAGGTTTGGCCTGGAATTTCTCAATCTGCATCCTTTGTGTGTATGCACGTGCATACGTGTGTGTGCGGGTCTGTATGTGTGAACACGTTTGAGCACGTCTCTGCAGTCTCTGTACGTGTGCCTGTGCATATTTCTGTATACACAGCACACAACTGTCCATGTTTGCATGCCTATGTAGCTGCGTAACCAAGCACTTTTGGGGGGTGTGTGTGTGTGTTTCATGTGTGTCTACACAAGACACCTGGGAGCAGGCCCCCATCTCTGCTGCCTCTGGCCATGCCTCCCCACCCTCACCTCCGCCCTGAGCGTGTGCAAGCCTCCTCCCCACCCCCAAGCCCGCCTCTGCATTTGTCTGGGAACCACCTGGCCCCTTTCAGCTCCGGGAGGAAGACAGGTTAGTACAGCTTGGCTTGTCCCATACATACTTTCCCAAAGTTCCCTGGATCCCAGCCGAACTCTTTATAAAAAGGCTCTTGGGGAATAGCCGAACAGGAAGGTGGAGACCCTGCCGAGGGGGCTCAGGACCCCCGCTCCAAGCTCCAGGAGGAAATGGAAGCATCAGTCAACTGAGCTTCAGCCAGAGAGAGGGCCTCGAGTCCTGAGGCTGAGCTTAGACTGAGGACCCTCCACCCCCAGGGAGGGGGACACATCATCTCAGGGCAGCAGAGCTGGCAGGGACCCCAGGAACCCCACTGAGCACAGGGAAGGAGAGACCCAGAGAGGTGCCCTGGGCCATTCAGAAACTGAGCCCCTTCCGGGCATCCCGCTGCCCCCGGAGACCCTTCTGTGGATAAACTCCGAGCCCTCCCACCCTCAGGGAGGTGGGCGCTGCTTCCTCTCTCTCGCGGCCTTGCAGGGGGGCTCCGAGGCCTGGCTGGGCTCTCTGCTCTTGGCCTGCAGAGAGCTCACAGCCGCTGGGCTCCAAGTCGGTCAGTGGGCGTTCGAGCAGCCCCCGCATCACAGGGCGGGGTTTACTCAGCACCCACTTGACTTGGGGTGCGGGGCCCTTGGGCTGGTTCCTCCCAGCCCCTCAGAGCACAGTGGGCGGGTGGGCTTTCCGCACTGCCCTCCCCCCACCGATACCCGGGCCCCACCCTCTAACGGCGCAGGGCTCCGGCTGGTGTCCTGGGTGTTGGGAGGAGGGTTGTCCAACGGGGCGAGAAGGTCTGACCCCAAGTGAAGCCCGGGGCACAGGCGACAGCCACTCTCACTGTCTGTGCTCGGGGATGTGTTGCTGGGCTGCTGGGGGTGCCACAACCACGCGGGAAGGGCAGCGCCACGGGCCCCCAGGGAGGAGCCCAGAGGTCTGTGGGGCTGACGTCGCGTCCTGCTGCCGAGAGCCAGCTGGGGTCCAGGAGCTCCTGGGCGGGGATGGGACAGGCTGGCTCCTTTGGCCCAATCCCCGCAGGTCCCCCCTGACAGACCCTCCTCTTGCCCTCAGGAATCTTTTTCTAGATGGGGGGAGGGGCGGTATGGGAAGCTTTGCTCTTACCTGTCACGTTGTGTCCAGGCCAGGGGCTGCTTTTGAAAGTCAAAAGACAGGAGGAGATTCTTTTCTTTTCTTTTCTTTTTTTTTCTGCTCATTGTCATATCAAGTCCCTGAGAAATGAGCACAGACCCGCTGACTGGCTTAGCACGAAAGGGAGGGGAGCCAGAGGGCGCAAGGAATAATCGAGAGCCAAAATCACAAGGTCAGATTTGAAGAGCATTGCACCCCCATAGTCGAATGGGCAGAGACAGTGCCACTTTGGATGGTTGTCTTATCTCTCAACTCCTGCTACTTACGAGGATGGGGTGCCAGGGCCAGCGGGGCCAGGGGGCGGGCAGTGGACCATGGCTGCTCCCTGGGCCTGTTTGGGATGGTGGGTCGTGTGCTGAGAGCACAGCTGGAGGGGGCTCCAAACCCTCCCATACCCCAGTCCACGGCGGGGAGCTGCGTCTGCATCCCCTCCCTGAGTGGAAGCTAATCATCTCCAACTTGTCTGGGGAAAGGAAGGAAGTGGCCACAGGGGCTCAGCTGGCGGGAGCTCCTGCTCCCCCAGGCGCCCCGCCCTCCAACTCTGTCTCTCAGATGCACACGCACGCCAGGAGTACAAGTTGAGGGCCCTTTCCCTATGGACACACAGCTTGCTTCCCGATGGGGAGATTTGACAAGGGACCGTGGTGAGAGTTGGAGGGTCTCCCAACTGTGGGCCCGGGGACTGGGGTTGGGGGCTTTCCTCAGGCCCCTATAATCCACCTGAGAGGCCTGCACATCCCCCCACCCCAGTCCCCCCGAAGGCATTCACTGGGGCTTTGGCAGCCCCCCTGGCTCTTTGCCAGCCTGGAACGTTTAGGATCTGTGAATGGAAAAGCCTGGATCGGAGCTGGAGTGGGGATGGGGGAAGGGGTGGGCCGTGGGACCGGGATCTTGTTCTCCCGGCCTGGCCTCCTCTCAGTCAGAGCCAGGACCGAGGCTTAACAGCCGCTTGCGCGCAGCTTGGACCCCTCCCCCATCCTGCTCTCCTCCCCCACTCACACCTGCAGGGTGGCCGCAGGTGAGATCACTCACTCCTTGTAAGACCCTGAGGATTCTCAGGAACCTGCATGCGCTGGGGACGGAGAAGGGTGAGGCCCAAGTGTCAACACGACAGGCACACGCACCCAGCCAGGACCCGAGCTCCAGGGACCCAGTGATGAGACTGAGGAGATTTCACACGGCTGCTTCAGTCCAGGGGGTCGGGGGGGTCCCATCAGATGTTGGCAGGTGCCCAGGGTCGCCCCATGTGCGACTGCAGTGCCTTCCTGGACGTTGGGGGGGAGAGCTCAGTCCTCCGGGGGCTGCTAGCTGCCAGCACTGCACCGATGTGAACTCCGGAGCCTTTCCTCGTGTCCTGCTTCTGAGAGCCAGCTGAGCACCCCAGTGGGGGACGGGATAGTCACCTCCCTTAAAATGCATCCTGAGGGCTTCCCTGGTGGCACAGTGGTTAAGAATCTGCCTGCCAATGCAGGAGACACGGGTTTGAGCCCTGATCCGAGAAGATCCCACATGCCGCGGAGCAACTAAGCCCATGCGCCACAACTACTGAGCCTGCGCTCTAGAGCCTGCGAGCCACAACTAATGAAGCCCGTGTGCCTAGAGCCCGTGCTCCGCAACAAGAGAAGCCATCGCAATGAGAAGCCCGTGCACTGCAAGGAAGAGTAGCCCCCGCTCCTCCCAACTAGAGAAAGCCCGCACGCAGCAACGAAGACCCAACACAGCCAAAAATAATAAATAAATAAATAAATATAATTAAAAAAAAAAAATGCATCCTGATTCTGCTTTCTCACATGTCACCTGGGGGCTGTATCGGGAGCCTGACAACGCCCACGGCTCTGCCATCGCTCAAGTAGCAGACTTGTTCCCAAGTGCCCTGGATCCAGCCGGTCAACAGACATTTGTCTGCCCCTGGAGTTTTTGAAAATCTGAATTTATTGCATACACTTAAAAATCTGGGGATTCTATACAAATATCTGAATTTCCATCCTCTGTTGAAAAACAATCAGGGTATTGGGCAACACAGGCCCAAATTCCTCTATGGCATCAATTGGCTGTAGCTGGTAGCCGCTGCCCCTTTTAGTCAGGGCAAGAGGTTTCTAGTTGCCATCGGTCTTAAGTTTGTCTTAAATCTTAAATTTATTGCCTTAACTCTGGCCCGTGTCACTCATGTGTGTCACCTGCCTCACCCGCGAGGCATGCGAGTTTACGAACACTGCAATATATTGAATAAAAGGGCCCATGAGCCACTGAGGTCTCCCCAGAGGGACACATACCTGTTTCTTAGTTCTCCTTGGGCATGGCCATTCAGGTCGGGACACATGCCCACAGCTCTCTGTTTTTTCCATCACCGTGAAAAACATCCAGCACGGCTCTCTTCACCCAAGAGTCATCCCCCCAAAAAAGGACGGAGGCGGATGGGGCTTGATTTATTCTACGTAAACCCTTGGCACAGCTTTAAAACTCCTTTCTACACTTTTGCCCACTTGCATTGATGTCAAATTTACCAGGAAGTCATTAGCCGAATCGCCCATCTTCCTCCCCTGAAAACTGCGGCACTTCCTCCCTCCCGTGCCCTCCCCCTTGTCATCGCCCACGTCTGCTCCCCGGCAGCTGCTCCCGTGCACAATCCATGCTGGCCCGCAGGAGCCTTGAATCCATTCAGTGTCTCACGTCCCTCTGCCTGGTGCTGAGTCAGGAGAGGGCAACGTCCGGCAGATTCGGTAGTTCTGTGGGTCAGTCCTGTCCCCCAACCAGACTCTGAGGCCCCCAGCAGCAGGGTGGTGCCCGATGTGATCTGTGTCCGGAGCACAGCCCAGCCTGCGGCACAGCAGGACGGGCCGGAAGTCCCCAGGCAGTGTCCTAGGGCCCTGTGCCTTTGGGAGGCCAGTTCGCCAGCTCTCTGTCACAAGAGGGTCGAGCTGGCCATGGGCTGGGGCCCAATGAGGTGTGCCGGCTGCCCTTAGTCACAATGTGGGCGGGTGTGTGACGGAAACTCACTTGTCCCTGCAGAGACTTGGTCCCAGCTGCTCTTTCCTGTTTCCTCTGAACTCGGCTTCCAGGACGTGGCTGCCAGTAAGCCTTGGCCAGGGCACCCGCCAGCGGCTCCCAGCCACTGCTGCCTTGCACTCAGCTCCCCGCATCTGGCCTTCCTGTTGCCTGAGCTCCAGGTGGGACCATGACCCAAGCTGGCTCGTCCGCCAGGCCCATCTTCAGCCCACACTGCAGGTAGTCAGCCCACAGCCCCTGACTGAGGACCGTCTTGCAGGCCCCTTCCCAAGGCATGGGTGGTTTTGCCTCCTGGTCCTTAACCCACGTCGTGTGTCTCCCTCTGCCTGTGTCCTCCGAACACACGTCTTCCTGCCCTTTTTGGGTCCTTTCTCTAAAAATTGCTTCTCTATCGCTGGCAGCTTCACATCTGTCCTCTGGCTTCCTTCTCCTTTGCCCCAAATAGGACATGGCATGGAGGAGAGAGAGTGCAGGACAGGCGGTTCTGACTTTCCCTCTGAAGTGAAAGGATGCCCCGGGGGTTTGGAGGCGGAAACTTGAGACAGGCCCAAAGTCCAGCACTTCTTTGAAGTCTGTTTTATCTCAGAAGTAGATGTCACTCTTCTATACTAGTGTATGGTTCCTATTTATACAAAACCACGTTTGAATTAATATAAAAATATTTTAAATGACTTAGTTTTTGCACTGAATCTGTGAATACAATGGATGCTCCAGGACAGGAGTCTGCAAGCTTTTTCTGGAAAGGGCCACATAGCAAATATTTTCAGCTTTACAGGCCATGTGGTTCTGGAACAGCCATTCAAGCCCGCTGTGTGGGGTGGAGACAGCCCCGGACAGTAAGTAAAGGAACGTGGCTGTGCTCTAAGAAAACCTCGTGGTCTCTGAAATCTGAATTTGGTATGCTTTTCACGGGTCGTGAAATAGTATTCTTTTGACTTTTCCATTATTAAAAAATGTAAAAGCCCATTCTTGGCTTGTGGGCTGTACCAAACCAGGCGATGGGCTGTATGCTCTAGGAAGACTGTGAGGGGCCTGCGCTTTTGTAATCAGACGCCCCTCTAGGTTCCTGTCCTTCCACTCACAGGGCCACTGGAGGAGGTGACAACCACCTGGGCCTCGTCCTCGTCTGAGGAACACGTTTGGGATGAGATCATGGGCGTCGAGGCCTGGCACAGCAGGCCGCAGAGCAGGCAGCGGGAGGTGGTGCTGGGGACCCTTAGCGGACGTGGGGCTGGGCCTCGCAGGGGGAGGAAGGTCACCAGGGCCTGGTGGGTGCAGACGGCACCCTAGGGCGAGAGGCGAGCAGTTTTCACACTAAAAAGCCAGACCGAAGCTCTCGCAGTTGGGGTTTCTGGTCCTGCTTTCCAGGTCCTTACTCAAAGCTTCGGCTGAAATGAGGCTCTGGCCTTTGGAGATGGTCTGTTTGCAAGTTGCCTCTCAGCAAAAAAAAAAAAAAGAAAAAAAAAAGTACAGTTTGGGAATTCCCTGGCGGTCCAGTGGTCAGGACTCCTCGCTTTCACTGCCGAGGGCACGGGTTCAATCCCTGGTTGGGGAACTACCCGCAAGCCAAGTTGCCTCTCTCCTCTTAGCCTCAGAGGACTCCTCCCCTCCCCCCAAGCCCTTCTGGCTGAGCAGTTACACAACCCCCTGCCATCCTTCTTTTCCACCTTCTAAGGCTGGATGCTTCCCCTTGGACCCAGGCTGGGGAGTCCAAGCACCCAGACGCCATGACCGCCCCCAGGCTCGTACAGCAGGATGGGAAGGAAATACCTTCTTCCCTGGGTGACCTGGCTCCTCTGGCCTCAGGGCTGGCCACTGTAGCCAGGGGGCAGCACGGGCCAGACCAGTCCCTCTCCCCGTGCTCATCATCCCTGTTTACTGCTACTTTACAAAGCTGCACTGAGGGGCAGCCTCCTCCACGCCTCAGACCAGATGCCCACCCTGACTCCATTATTGGCCAGTTTATGGCTCTGGAATTGGTTTCTCTGTGTCCCCAGATCCCTTGCCATTTATCAGCTGGGTGATTGGGTGTTGCTTAGCCTCTCTGGGCCTCAGTTCTCTCATCTGTAAAATGGGTATAACCTCAGAGTTACTGTGGGGATTGGGAATATGGCCATAAAGCACAAGCCCCACTCAAAGAAGTTCCTAGTAAATGTGCATCATTACATTAAGGGACCGGAGAAAACAGGATGCCTGGTCCCTTAATGGTTTGAAATCTAGATAAACCAAAAACACCTTAGCATAATTACCTACCAGATATTGCATGGGATATACGTGTACCAAGAATATTAGTTTATCTGAAATTAAAATGTAACTGGGTGTCTTTTTTCCCCTAAATCTGGCAACCCTACCCCGACGGAGGCTACACAGACCCGGGAGCTGCCCTGTCCCCCAGCCCCACAATAGTCTCCTCACCCCTTTAGTTCACTCTGATCAACGGGCTTGCGTGGAAAGGCCCCTTCTTTCCTGTGTGTAGGGTCATAGGGACAGAGGCGGTCAGAAAACCTGTTTCCTGCAGGTGCTTTGAGTCCAACCCCAGATCTACTCTGTACTTGCCTCGGGGCTTGGAGCAAGATTCTCCTCACCCTTGATTCCCCTGCTACACCCCTAATTTAACTATCTTATCGTTCCGGGACTGGCAATCCTCACCTCACCAGCTATTTAAAAGGAGTAAAGGTATATGACTCAAATATAACAAGCAGTTGTACGCACTTGACATCGATCATTTCCATCAACCCCATCAACAACCCTACAGGTTCAAGTTATAATAATCCCTGTTCCACAGAGGAGGAAACTGAAGCTTAGAGAAGGTGGGAATGCTGCTCCTGCCTCCGCCAGGGGAACCGCAGCTCTTCCAGGGCCTCCACTCTCCTCCCCCCGCCCCCCATCCTAGTTGCTCCCTTTGTCCTTTTGACCTTGGGAGCTCGGACACCAGGACGGGCTTCCACAGCACCAACTTCAGTCATTTCCAAACGCACCGCGGGCAACACCTTCCTCGTACGAGCCGGTACTTTATTCATCCCTTTCCCTTATTTCCTATCTTACCCCACAGATACCCCGCTGAGCGTGGTCACAATGCCGGCCACTGGGTAGCACAAGCCGTGTGTCCTGAGGACCTGCCCTTGCGCTCCCGTCCCTCGGAGACTGGGTTTTGAGTAGCCACGGTCCAGAACCAAGGTGATAGTCACTGGGCTGGGTGAACCCCACTGCTGACCTGAGAAAGAGGTCCTTTTGTGGTTTCTAGACCAGGCAAATGAACAGTAATTCTTGCAAGAAACCATTTTAAGGTATAAATGAATAGAGCATAAAGTTTTCCAGAGGGTGTGACACAACTGTTCCATGTTTCCCGATGCCAATTTTCCCGAGTGTAATTCAGTCAGAGCTGGTCTCTGAGGCTGAGGGGGTCCCAGACTAAGTATCACAAAGGTTGGAGCGTCCTGGCCTCAGGCTGCTGGGGTTGGAGGGTTGTCTATCCCAGCTCTGTTCTCTGTGGTTGATGAGATAGCTTTGCAGCCTCTCCGTTGGCTTTCGTGAGGCAGACTGGACGCCAGAATCCCTCTACCCAGCAACCAAGATGCTCTGAGAACAAACGAGGTCACTTATGGTAAACACGCACGAAACATTAAAACACTAGCCCAACGTACATGACTAATTGTACTCTCCCACCCTCATACGAGGAGGTAGAATCTACTGGGGCAGGCTTGGAGGTCAAGAGTGAAACCAAGACTCTTTACTACTTATTCTTCTACCCAGAAGGAGGGCTCCCCAAGTCTAAAGATCTACAAAGCAAACTGTAGCAGAGGTCCGTAAGGCCTTCTGGAACCACGGCCCACCCATGCTCTAGGCTGTTCATCCACCACCTACTGGTACCAGCAAGGGACCCAGCAAGGGTGAGGCTGGTGGGGTTCCTGCTCAGCCTCACCGAGACTCTGGCACTTTCCTGCCAGCCTCGTTGGTAACTTCTGACACAGCTACCCAAAGCTAAGGATCACAAAGTTCTTAACGAGCTGTAAGAACTTTAGCTACTGAGGCATTTCTGTGTTTTGGGGCCTGTTCCAACCCACAGAGTTTCCCTCCTGAAGCCCCAGGTGTGTGACCTGAGGTGGGGCCTATGAAATGGGGCTTAAGAGAGTGGAGGCATCAGCTGCGAGCGTTCAGGCCCCAAGTCTGGGGAGCAGGTGCAGTGCTGCACCCCCTTCTACGGCATCTGTTTTAACTGGGTGCTCTGGTAGCTCAAGAGGTAAATCAAGCCAACCCTCATGAATGATATTTAACAAGCCCCCAACAGGGTGCCCGGCATAAACTGGGCACCTAGGAAAGACAGTGGATTCCTGTGTGCATATGATGCATTCATAAAAATGCCCAGGCAGCAAGAGATATCCAAGTGCCACTTAAGTCCTCAGATACAAATTTGACTTTTAAACTTTTTTTTTTAAAATCCAGGATCAAGACCACAGACAATTTATTATGTAAGACATGGGGTGAAGAATGATCAAGGAAAGTTATGGCTGTGAGTGACATGGAATTAGATGAAAAGGCTCAAGTTTGCTGAAGAGAGTTTAAATTTGGCTTTTGCTCTTGGAAACGTCAAAATAATCATAAGAAGCACTTATGCCTTACAGAGCAAATAATCCACAGAGTGTCATTTTCATTTTGCAAACAGGGACACAATAGCAGTCAAAGAGAAGCCTAAACACCCAGAGAGTTAACATACAGGTTCGATAAGATATAACACGGGATTCAGCATGCTGGTGGGTTTTTAAATCAAATCCATATTGAACCCTGTGACCTACTGTAGGTTCTAACTGGAACCTGGGGAAAGCAGCTTTTCCATACAAAACAACGACAACAAAGAAAACCCAGGCTCTGCTGGATGACTATAATACTCATTTGCAGTAAGGCTTTCAAGATACATGAATTTTTATAGCATTTGTATTTTAAGGATTTAGGGCAAATACAGTTTTTTTTCTACTTGATAAAAAGAAAATTAGTACTTAAAAGGTTCAAAAAATATATCAATTGAGTGATTTTTTTTTTACATAAATAAATTATATTGATTTTCAGGATTTAACAGCTGAAAAAACCTTTTCTGCTTCCACTGGAGGCAAAACTGAACAAAATGTTAGTTAAATAGAGAGAGCAGCATTTCTAAGAAATCTGTTGTCAGCATTAGAGATCACCTATGCTACAAAGATGTCATTAAATAGAATTTGTTCAATTACTGGATTCTTTCTTCTTATATGATCAGTTTATAGAATTTCTGATCTATAACTCTGATTCATAAAACTGGGACTCCAATTTTTGAAAATACAGCTGATTGAGTTTTTTTTTTTTTTCAGCCACGATTTAACAGACTTCTTTGAGATGCTCATTTTGACATTTACATAATTTATAATCCCAAATGTATAAAAGACAATGACAAAAGCATCATAAATAAATAATGCAAACTGAAATAGTTATGTCAAACTTTTGGACCTTCTGATAAATTATAGCAAAACTGTAACAGAAAAAGTAAAAAATACAGTAAATTGTGACAACAAAAGGTGAAACTGGTACTAGTAACACTTCCAACATTTCTGACGGTCCTGCACAGCCCTGTGCCCCTGGGGACTGAACCACGAGCTTCTTTCAAGTCTCAGAGTGTGAACTGTGGGTGAAAAGTGACACCATCAGAAGGGAGGGACCACCTGGGAGGGCAAAGGAAAGCAGGTGAGGGTTGCCGCGGGCCGGAGGGTTCTTCCCGGCCTGGGCAGCTGAGGAAGAAGGGGGAATAATGTTAATTTGCAACACGGTCTCCACTAAATTGACGCTTTGGGATCCGGGTCCGACTGTAAAATATAAACCGAGTAGAGAAAAATCTGGAGAGAAGAAAAAAAACTTTTCACAGTCGCATTCCAAGAGGTGGTACAAACCTCAAACCCTGGCGAGTCTAAGAGTGCTGAAGGACTGTTTGCTTTGCAGGCTCCAGAAAGAGCCTGACTCTTGGCGAAGGGGAGCGTGAAGTAAGGAGCCAGGAGGCCTGGCAGTGGCCGGAGCGGTCCCTAAGAGGCCTCGGCGGGGGCATCGCGAGTCACGTGCAGTCCTCCACCCCCATCGTCGCCGGCAACGGCTCAAGGTGTGTACAGCTCTCTCGTACTGAGAACCCCCCGGTAACTTGGGAGAGGGGGGATGCGTGTGTATCAAGTAATGCCCCATCGGTATTTCTTCTTGCTGCAGGTGCCTGAAAACCCACAAAGGTGTTACTACCAGTAAGGTTTTAGAAAGAAATGAACATACGTGGTTTCAACCATTAATTATATGCTTCTGCCTATCCTACTCGTTTAGTAATCATGATAAAACTGGGAAATATTTTAACTAAAAAATATGCACCAGCACTTCTTTCTCTGTGCTTTTTGGTTCCCCATCACATTCTTCCCATTCAGCACAGCTCACGGAAAAAAGAGCTGCTCTCTGCCTCTCCTTCGGCCCTTCTTCACTGGTAAATCCCTAGACGGCTTTCCTTTGCCATTTTTCCTCCTCAAATAAGTGGGAAACTTGGAAGAGAAGGGGGCAGGGCGTGTCCCCACGTCTGCACTAACTACGATTGCTGGAATGAACGACTGGGTAACGGAGTGAGGATTCTGCGCCTCCTACACTAGGTCAACGACACTTAGCTGATGACGTGGCAAGACCCTGTGACTATTAACATCTGTTACCATAGTTCTCAGACGGGAAATCAGGTAGGTAATAGTACTTATGGAAACACAGGTTCTTATGACAGTGAAGTGAGGGAAGTAACAAACCTTGATGGGATAAGAAACTTACAAGTCATAAGAATTTCTTCAATGAAAAAGTTCTAATTGGTGACACTGTTAGAGTCTTGGGGGCCCCCTTCGCCGGCCTGTGCTGCGTGTCCTCTCTCTGGGGGCGCGGGGGCCCTGGATTCGGGGCGGCTCTGGGCGCTGCCCGGCTCTCTCTCCAACCCGGGTACAGGCTCTGGGCTGGGGTCCAGGTTGTCCCCTTTTGTTTTCTTCCTCATCCTCTTCTGGCTCTCCAGACCTACTATTTCCGAGTGTCTGGCCTGCTGCATGGCCGGCAGAGCCATGCCCATGCCGGGGGAGACAAACATGGATGGGTAAATGAGTCCGGGGGACACTCCTGGGATGAGAAACGGGTTAAAAGCCACAGGACTACTCGTAGTTATTGCGGGTTCGGCCTGATCGGAAAATGGACTAGGACCGGGCTTGTCTTCAGCTGACGTGTCCGTTTTGACATCGCGGCCGCTGGGCTGGTCTTCTGCAGTCTTTTCAGCCGCCGACGTGCCACTCTTCGTTGTGCTTGACAAAGGCGCTGGCACAGCCGAGGCGCAGGTGGTGGCCATGGGGGTGCTGAGGAGCCCCCCGACCCCAAACATCTGGGGCATGGCGGCCATGCCCGGCAGCACCATGGGCAGCATGCTCAACGTGCTCTTGACCTCCTCGCCCGTGGGCATCGCTGCAAAGCTGGCCGGGAACCCCACCAGCCCCGTGAGGGGGATGCTGGGCATGTTTCTCATGTTCTGAAGTCCGACCAGGTCCATCCCGGCGATCAGGCCGTTCATGAACAGAGGCCCCATCCCGGAGGGGGAGTCCGCCACGAGGGCGGGAGCCTTCAGGAGCTCGCTCCGGGGCCGCCTGCCCCTCCGGCGGGGGCCTGAGTCTCGGAGAACAGGCTCAGGAAGGGTGTGATTGAACTTGTTTTCCGGGAGAAACCCCTGAAAAAGGACAGAGAGACACAAGATGCTGAAGGTTACTGGATGGCGGGTGAGCAGCTGGGGGCTCCTCACCGGCCCTGCCTGTCCGCCTGCCCACCCCGAGCTGCCCAGCTCTGCGCCCCAAGGGCCTCTCCCTCGAGGCTGAGAGCCTGAAACCACCGAGCCGCTTCCAATGTGCTCACGGCAGAGGGGCGCCCACCCTGCGGAGAGGCTGCTGGAGCACTGGGAGCTGGAACCAGCCAGAGACCTCAAGTCTTAGTCGAGACTTTTTTTATCGAGGGATAACTGACGTAATATTACAGTAGTTTCACGTGTAAAATGTAAAAACAACAAAAAAGGACAACTTCATGAGTTTCCGTGTCATCCTTGCACAGGGCTGTGCCAGTCTTCTCTGCTTCACCCTGACTTGAGCGCATGTGCTGCCGAGGCTGGCAGTCGAGACCTGTGGGGCTGCGAGCCCTCGGCCAGACCCCACAGTCGCCTCCCTCCTGACACAGGACGGTTTTTAACTGAAGCCACAAAGCAGGGCAGGAGGATGGGGCTTGGGAGCAGGAAGATCTCAGTCCTGACCTAAACCCCCAGCTGTGGGGTGAGAAAGGACAATGGTACCTAAGTCAGATCCTTAGAAGATGCCTGCCACAGGTCTCTGCTTAAGAAGCAGTCACAGCGGCAGGTGAGTGGGCGACACGGGTCAAGCTCTCAGTGGGCTGCGTGCACACGTGTGCACATCTGCCCCGACATGAGGACTGGCTCAGACGCGCTGCTCCTCTCGGTAGTGAGGGTCTCAGCAGTGAGGGAAACTGGCCGTCGGAGGTGCTAACGAAGGGGGTGGTGATAACGGAAGAGCGGCAGGGCTCTCTGCTCTTTTTGGTGGCAACACGAAATAAGCATCTGCCCTGGGTCGGGCGCTGGGCGACGGGCTCCGTGTGTCGGATCTCAACTCGTCATCATGCCCACCCTACGAGTCGCTACTACTGTTACAGCCATTTTACAGGGAGTTCAGAGATTCATACACATGCGAAAAATGTGCACTTGAATGTTCCCAAGTCCCCAGGAATAATGCTATTTTTGAGGTCTTATATTTGTCCTTTGAAGAATTTCCCAAAGAATAGTAAAGAAAAACCAGGTCATCATGGGCAAAAAGCTTTACGATGGTGAACTTTGTTCGAGGAGAAAAGTCTTCTCAAAAGGCCTTGGTTTAGAAAAGCAGAAGAGGGAATTTCCTGGCAATCCAGTGGCTGGGACTCTGCACTTTCACTGCCGAGGGCCTGGGTTTGATCCCTGGTTGGGAATGAAGATCCCACAAGCCGTGCAGCGTGGCCAAAAAAAGAAAAGCAGAAGAGGGAGAAACCTCTGGAACCGTCGTGTTTAGTCACCTTTCTCTGTCACAAATCGAGAAGGGCAGGATTTGCCCCCCAGGGCACAGTTGGTGACTGACAGAGGCAGCAAGAGCCCAGGCCCTGTGGGCCCAGCCCAGCTGACTCTCACACGTGACCAGCCACCTGCACTTTGAAAGCCGGTTTGTCCTCAGCTGCGCTTGGGTCTGGGGATGCTGCCTGGGGAGCAATTCCCGCCCGGCCCCTGCCTCTAAGAGAGACGGTTGGATGCGATGGATGGAGCCAGGCTAAAAGTGTCATTTCTCACTGGTCTATCCTGAGCCCATCGGCGCAGATTGCCTCATTCTGGAGAGACCACAGCCTCAGGCCCCTGCTGGGAAGCCCACCTCAGCCCAGGGCCTGGCCATGGTAACCACCACTCGACTAACAGGCTTTCCAAGACCTGTTCCCTGTAGCCCAGCCACAGCCGGGAGCCAGGGGGAGGTCCCAGCTGTGTCTTTTCCCTTTATACTCCCAAAGGCTCATCCTCACCCTCCTCGTTACTCTCCAGTGGGAGGGCCTGTTCAATCTTGGAAGTCTTTCTGTTGGGAAGAAAAGAAACTTCGAACTTGATGAATAATGCCTCCATCTTCTTTTCAAACAATCTGCTATATATAAAGCAGACGTTCTTTAACATGCTTTATTTTGAGCTCAACAGGGCATCTGGAGCTGGAGAGCTCACTTCGGGCAACCTGCATCCTGCAGGACCTTTGGTCCCTGTGCCCTTGCTCAGCAAGTTCAAGTCGCACTCCTCAGGTACCAGGATGTCCCCACCCTTGTTGGGAACCACTGACATAGGCAACGCTGGGCCCTTTCAGAACCGGGAACTTGCCCAGAAGGCCCAGGCTGGCTGCCTGGCCCCCTTCAGAGTGGGGGAGCAGCAGAAAGGCCCGGGGGAGGAGAACAGAGCTTCACCCCCAGCACAGCGAGCTGAGCTGCAGAGGAAGTCGGCTCCACCTCTTCCTGCGGGCACGAGCGTCACCCCAGCCAGCCCACGGCTGCCCACCCCGGGCCGATGCCCCTCCCAGCAGCTCGGCGACCACACACCGCGGGCAAGGTGGGCTTTGGCAGCTCTCCTTCCTGGTAGTTACACCCTGGGAACAGACCTGCTCCTCTTCCTGGGGAGGCGGCGGGGGGAGGGCAAGGAGAGGCAGACAAGAAGGGGCAGACGCTCAGCAACGCTGCAGGCGTGGATGACCGCACGGGCACTCCAACCCTAGAACATCTTTCTTCACCAATACACGACAGCATTTATTCCAAAGCCTGCGCGTTCCAGCTCTAAAACTTCACTCCTGGGCGGAGGCAGAGAAGGAGGTGGTGACCAAAACCTCCTTACTCCTCCCAGGAAGGTGAGTAGGCTCGGCCAACAAACATTCCCTGAGTGGAAAGAGGCCTAACAACCAAACTCAGTATGAGGACCCTGGTTTAAAAATCCTAAAAACAAAACAAAACAAAACAAAAACTAGCCCTGAAAGACACTTCTGGGACAAGTGGGGTAATCGGAATATGGGCTAGCTACAAGATATTACTAATAATGACGTGTGTGATGGTGGTAAGAGTGATGGGGGAAAACATTCTCAGGAGACACATGCTGAAGTATTTAGGGGTGACATGTCATCTCTGCAATTTACTGTCAAATGGCTCAGCAAGAAACAAGCAAAAAAAACCCCCCACTACGCACAAGTATGTAAAACAAACATAACTTCACATATAAAATAAGAGGCATGTGCGTGTGCGTACACACATTTAATGATAAGCAACCACTATGTACTGGGCGGGCATCTTTTTTTTTTTTTTGGCTGTGCCGGGTCTTTAGTTGCAGAATGCGGGATCTTCATTGCGGCGCTTGGGCTTCTCTCTAGTTGTGGCGTATGGGCTCCAGGGCACATGGGTTCTATAGTTTGTGGCACGTGGGTTCAGTAGTTGTAGCGCATGGGCTTAGTTGCCCTGTGGCATGTGGGATCTTAGTTCCCCGACCAGAGATCGAACCCGGTCCCCTGCATTGCAGGACAGATTCTTTACCACTGGGACACCAAGGAAGTCCCCCAGGGGGCATTCTTAAAGCCGAGTCCCGCGGCCTGACCGCAGCCCGTGTGATGCTGTGTGTGTGGCTTGGCGGCACACACAGCAGAAGAGGCTAAAGGCAGGAAGAAGTTCCTTGCGGGATCTGAATGTGTTTCTATAAGAAATGGTAAGGTGTCTAGGGGACGGACACAGAGCGCAGCACGCCCCAGAGGCTCCGGTCCCAGGAGGGGCCTCGGGAAGGCCGAGCAGTCCCGAGGACCAGGCAGATGCGTGCTTTCTGTTCAGGCCTTACTGCAGGCAAAGGACCCCAAGGCAGGGCCTGAGTTCATTTAACAAAGGAGGGAAAGCACATCTCTGGTAAGAGGCTGGCTCGTAAGGACAGCTCAGAAATGAGTTTTCTGGCAGGGGGTCAGCGTTTGCAGGGGAGTGATGAATGTTAATTTCCAGAGAACATGAGGGAAATTGTTAGACGTGTAGAAAGAAATGAGAAAGTCGAGGGGGAAACCACGTCCTTAAACCAAGAGGTCAGAGACTCCACCAAGTAAGGACTGGGGTTCTCTCCTGACAAAAGGAGAGCGAGGGGAGGCCGCGAGTGGGGCCGAGAGAGACAGAGGGATGAGAACCGATGCGGAATCAGTCTGTACAGCACGTGCGGGTCTAAGGTGTGAGTTCCCGAGGATAAAGCAAGAGAGGGGGGCAAAGGGCAGCTTTTCCAACGCGACAACCCTTCTAACAAGCAGTGGGCCCCAGCCATCCTCCCCGGCGGCCACGGCAGCGTGTGGGGATGAGCGAGGGCAGTGTCTGTCGGGCTGCTGGAGGAGTGACCCTCCAGGCGACCAAACTAGAAACAAGCTCCTTGGGAACTTTAACGAGCAGGAAATGACTAGGGTGGGTGGTCTCTTGGAATTAAAAAAAGAAACGGCATCCAGGAAATCCCCCTAAGAAGGGAATTCATACCCAGGAAAGCCGTAGCTGGCAGAGCGCTAAGGAAGGCGGTCAGGAGAGCCTGCGAGTTCAGAGGACAACCCAGGGAGGGCAGAGCCCCACGAGGATCCTCAGAAGCGCCCTATTTGGGCAGAGCGCACTTTGAGGAGGTTAAAGGCACATTTGTGTATCATTTGCCCAAGCTCAACACATTTTCAGGTTGAAATGTTACCGCCCCCTAGAGGTTACGAGTTTTCTATTCCAAATTTGTACTCATCTGTAAACTATAATTAACTCAGATTCATTCCACTACAAGTATCTGCAGATGTCTTTGAAGTCGTTTCCAGGCTCATGATTCTATAATAGGAAAAGGGCATTGCTTGGAGTCAGCTGTTTTTCATTGCCAGGGAGGATGGAATAGGAGGAAATGTCTTAAATGGTAGCCAGAAAAACTTTGATTGGAAAATGAAAATTTCCAGTAATGAAGTTCGTTAAACACTGGAAACAGACTCCTGATAAGGGTTAAAAGGTATTTTTCCCTGAACTGTCTAAAATGGGCGGGGGGGGGGGGGAGGCGGGGGGAGCGGGTTGGGAATCAGGCTTTGGGAATGGTTTAAGTTCAGACTTAACCCAAAAGTTTCGGAGGTAAAGGTTGAAAACAAACGACCACGGAGGTCATGCTGCTGGTGAAAACACCCCAACACCACTTATCACTGCTTATCAACCTTCTGTGTAGCTCCTGGTGCCCCTGGTAAGGTCGCCTGGCTACCGCCTTCCCTGCTGGGGATTTGTCTCTGAGTCTGTAAGGCCGGGCTCCACCGCGATATCCGTGTTCCTTACCCTCAGGCCTGGCTCCTTGGGGACGGCAGGAACCCTCTCTTCCCCACTCAGGGAGCTGACGTCTAATTTTCCAGTATCCTTACAGCGTGGTCTCCTCTGCTTGGGTTTGTCTGAAAAATTCTAGGAGGTAAATGGAAACCAACATTACAAAACATTCTGCCACAGATTCTTCTGATGAGGGTGGTTCTCTCTCAGCTGGTTTTGCTATTTTCTCGCTCATGGCCCTCTGCACAGGACCCGTCAGGTTAGGCTGAAGGGAACAGCCCCTTGGCCCTCAGCCAGGCTCTGTCCTCGAAGCCACGGTGTTCCTGCAGCAAGCTGGAAGGCACGTCTCCTGTGGGGGCCTCCTGGCCCTCCAGACCAGAGCACCTGGCTGACCCACCCGTTTCCCAGGGCACTGCTCAATCCCTCCGCTTTCCCCCTGATCACTCTCTCGGATTCTCTCTTCACTGCTCCCTACTTGGCGGGCTTCGTCTGTCTCTGGAGGGTGTGCATCTGTGAGTGCATCCTTCTCCTTTCCTTGGGAGCTTTCTCCTGACACGTCTTACTAATGAGATGTACCCAGGACAAAGGTGGTGGTGGGGCTGACGAGCAAATGAGAAACGAAAAACCAAGAGACGATTTCGGAGCTCAGGAGCCCTCTCCTCCAGATTCTTAGTCTGAAGGACTGAGCGCAGAGGCAGTAAAAGCAACTGAGGAAAAGTTCCTGAGCAGTAACTGAAACTAATCCATCACCTCAAAGTGGTGATGCAGTAACTTGAGAAGAATACACAGGAACATTTCCACGAAGTGGCAGCGCTTATGCAACCTAAAGAATTCTCTGTGAGCTCACGAATGGGATCATCTGGGGGAAGGGGGGGCTGAGCTGAGGCAAGTTCTGTCCTCGTAAGATCTCCACGTCTACTTTCCGGCATGGCATTCTGATTTGGGCTGTAATTTCTGTTGCTGGAAAACGTAACCCGAATTTAAACTGTTTTCCCCCACTTTACAGTGATGTCCTCAGTGGACACCGACTTCCCTCAGGCTTCCTGGTCCTCCCGGCCCCCCCTCAGCATCTCCGTGTCACAGACGGCACCGACACACACTCACCGCGCCGAAGCCGGGGACCTCGAGGGGGCAGTCAGCCTGCTGCCGCAGCCAGTCCAGCAGGCTCTTGCTGGGAATGGCTTTCTCGGCCTGGCTGCCGGCTACCGGGGCCGGCTCCGGGGTCGACGTGGCAGGCACTGGCCCTTCAGGAGGGTGTGAGGTGCTCAGGGGGGCCTGCCCTGGGTCTTCGTGGACCTCCTGGACGAAGGGAAGACAAGTACGTGCAGTTCATCACGACAGAATGAAAACTAGTTTCCCAAAGGAAAACACATACGGTGCTGTTTGCATCTTCCCACCAGAACATGACTCTGCCTGTGCCTGACTATCAAGCCCCCATAGAAGCTCCTGACGTGTTGGGCGTTCCCTCCACCCGACGGCTCCTCTCCCCTCTCGTCTCCGCGGTAGACTTCCGTACCGTCCTGTCTGCTCAGGTTCCCTCTTGCCGCCTTTGTCACCATCACTGACAGTCCCGGCGACACCGGCCACCCCGCTCCTCTCCCCCGTAGCACTCGTCACAGGTTTTCACACAACAGAAAGTACCTTACTGCAGCTGCCTTACGTAGTTCTCTCTCAACACTGCCAAAGCCTGTCTTACTCATCTCTGTATTCCCAATGCCTATATGGGGTCTGCTGATAAAGTACAATGTCAGTGCTAAATAAATATCTGCATAATAAATTTTTCAAAATACTCTGAGGCCAAGGAAAAAAGTTTCACTTCTTCCACTAGAATTCTACAATCATTATAGGAAAACTGGCTTTGCACCTCTAAAAAATGAGACAACCTTCTTATAGACTTGGAGGATTGGACAGGGCAAGAACCTGTCATTTCAGCTTCCCAAATTCTATAGAAAGTCTAAGAGGGAAACATATACCAAGCGATACAGCAGAGCTCTCTGGCTCTAGAGAACCAAGTCCTTGGTTTGGTTCCCTGATCTGCCATTTACCACCTGGATAATCTTGGGCAAATTATTTAATGCTTGTAAGCCTCAGTTTGCTCATCTCCAAAATGGGAATAGTAACAACACCTTCACAGGGTTTTTGTGAAAATCACACAGGACAGTCATGTAAAACCCTGAATGCAGTGCCTGGCAAAGGCACTCAGTAAGTACTGTTCATTATTACTCCTTTTAAAGTAAGAAAACATGAAACGTGATTCCTGTTTCAGAGTTCAAAATTCAATAAATGGGAAAAATCAAAATACAAAGAGAGAAGTCAGTGGTCTTTGACACATTAAACAAAGTCTGAGGGGACTTCTCTGGACCAGGTGTGCAGTTTCTGCCCTTTTCTGTGGTTTACAAGGATCTCTGAGCTGAGAACACCTTAGTGTGACCTCAGGAAGCCTCACAGCGACCCTCTGTGGTAGAAGCTGCAGCCCCCTCTTTACAGAGGAGCAAAGGGGGGCGCTCAAGGTGGCCAGCAGGTCAAGCAGCAGAGCCAGGATTAATGTTCAGGACGTCCTGATTCCCAAATCCCAGCTCCTGGAAAGCCCACTGACCTGGAACAACGCTGGTGCAAACACAGCCCTGCTTCTGCTTTACTCTTTGGATCACCAGTGGCTCCAAGACACTGGAGGCTGGGCTGCTACTGTGTGAAATGGTGAGACCTCCTGGTTCGTTTTTCCAGGTTGCATGCAGGTTAAGGGCCCTCGATGGACTAATACCTATTTCTAAAAGAGACTGAGAGCAACTGAGGACGAGAAAATAAGCAGGACAATTGAAATAGGGATAAAAGATCCATAATCAAAAAGTGCTGTGTCTGAGGAAGAAGGGTTTGTTGCTCAGTGTACAGAGGTCAATGTTTGTACTTTGTGGCTCATATACCCACCAAGATCCCCGCCTGGAGTGTCTGCTCCTTCAGAAAGATGAGGTCCACGCCTCCGTCTACATGCTTCCGCCTCCCTCTCCGCCTCCTGGTGGCAGCGTCATCTCTCCTGAGGCTTCCGTTGACGATCTGTCCAGTCACTGGATGGATCAGGCCGGCTTGCAGAATCCCAGACAAGTCCATGCCAAGGGCTCCTTGAAGCGAACCGATAGCCCCAATCTTAGGGGTGCTGGCGCTCACTGGGAAAGGGGATGTGGCCCCCGGGGACCCCTCCGATGGGCAGGACAGGTCTATCGCTGACTCTCCGTGCCAGCCGTTGAGGACGATGGGGGGGTGCCCGTGGGTGGCGGGGAACTGCTCCAGGCCCCGGGTCTTTGCGTCCCTCTCCACCTCGAACTCATAAGGACGCCTGTGCTTCTGTTCATCCTTTGTGAATACTGAAGCCAAGAAGCTCTCCTGCGAACACACACATGTGGCAAGAGAGGTTTGAACGCCACCTCTGCGGCTGAATGCCAGCTCTTTCTAGGCCCCATTTCCTTGGGGCTAGTGATCACCTTCTCAGAACTTCTTCTAACTCAAACCTTCTCGAACTTGACTACTAAATCACCTGGACAGCTTGTTAGAATGCAGATCCAACTTCAGCGGGCCTGAGAGTCTCTGCATTTCCAACAAGTTCCCAGATGCTGTGAAAGCGGCGAGTCCATGAACTATACACCTGGAATCGCAAGATCATAGTTTAGGGAATCTCAACCTCAGCTGTACATCAGAATCAACTGGGAAGTTAAAAAAAAAAAAAAAAAAAAAAAAAGCCAATATCGAGTCTACACCCTGGACCAATTCAGTCAGAATCCGGAGCTTCTCAAGGTCCCCAGCAGAGTCCAGTGTGCAGCTGAGAGTGAGAGCTAGTGTGCTAATAACCACGCGTCCTTAAACTTGACCTTTGAGTTTATAAACCACAAATAAAACTCATGCCTGCTTTGACTCCTCTCATTTCTATCTGCTGCCACCGTTCTCAGTCCTCAAGTGTTGAACATCCCGATCCGTTCACGCCTCCCCTTCCTCATATAGTCGTCAGTCATCACGCCACGCCAGCCAACTCCCCCCCTTTCTTTGGAGCCACTCTGCCACTAAGCTGGTCTAGAACTTACCTCTTCCTCAGATGCCCACCTGCCTCCCAGCCCTGGAGGCACAGCCCCTCCCTGACCCCCATCTCCCATGAACCTGCACACCACTGCCGTTGAGCTGCAAACGCACTTTCATCACACACTTCCCCGCTCCAAAACTACAGCCTCTGCTGCCCACAGGATAAAATCCAGATTCCTCAATGAACACTAATGGCTTGACCCAAAAAAAAAAAAGACAAAAATTCCTATCCACTCAGTATTTGTTGAATGAATGACCCAATCGAGAAGTGCAAAGCGTCCTCCTTCTTTGTTTCAAGGTCAAGAACATTCTTACAGCCTCACCTTCTGCATCTGGGCCACCAACGCTGCGCCACTGCTGAAGACGTGTTCTGATGCCTCTGGCTCTGAAAGGCTGCTGCGGGGACCAGCGCCGCTGGTTAACACGGGGGTGGGCAGCGCGGCCGAGGGCTCATACTGCTGGTTGGAGGGCCACTTCCCCTTTAACACCACATGGCAGATGTTATCCAGGCGGTTGATTATCACGCGATCCTATAAAAAAAGAACAAAAGCTCTGAGGAATAAGTACCAAGTTACCCAAATTCACAAAATCCCTTGAAATCAAGTGGCAAGTTTTTTAACCAGAAGGAATTGATTAGAAAAGGGCGCACACAAATGGACTCACTTTACAAGTCTTAAAAGAAATGGTAAAGTCTGGACAATGAAGATTAAAAGCCACAGCGCTGTAAATACGAAGATAAGCTGACACTTCTGTCTTATGGTCTAATTAGGCGCATATATCTTTAATGTCACATAACTAGTATCTTTTAAAGATACTAAACATTTGTCTGAGTCTGTTTCTCAGAAATATTCTAAAAGGTTTAAAGGAAAGGATTCAAAGCTGAGGATACTCTGGGTGGAGCATGCAGGCTCTGGGAGGTACCTTCGGCCACTCGGAGAAGGAATAGAGGGTTTTCTCCTGGAGCAGCTGAGCAATGGTGGGAGCCCGTGCCTCCTGCAGGCTGTCCCTGAGGTCTCCTACGATGCCCGAGGTCGAGTTCTTGCTCTCCTCCTCAGAGTATTTCCCTGGATAATCTAGGAAGGAAGGTTAAAAAAATGAATTAGGCGCTCGGGAGATAGTAGTGATCTGAAAGATGAGGACATCTGATCTTGTTTTTTAATTAGCCCAGTGTGTGCTAATTTATTTTAAATTGAATTATTAATTACCATACTTTCTATTTCCAGAAGCACTCTGTTGGTTAAGCCATAAAGGCACAACCTGCTCTAGGGCTACCCATGCAAGTCATCCAATAAGAGTTTGCAAACACAACCAAACAACACCAACGGCGATGAAGGACCGCAAAGAGGCTTTCCCGTTTGGTGCAGTGGATGAGAGGAACGTGAACATTATGCTCTGATACAGAAGTGGGGATAGTGTAGGAAATGTAACACAGCAAGAGGCTGGTATTAATGACGAAGGAAGAAAAGTCCTGAAACTTACAACGAAGGTAAAATAGACCTGATTTATATAAAAAATGATGCAAAGAAACCTAGACCGTTTAAAGTACTTCACTGATGGAAAGAAATGGAAATGTGACTCATTCTTTCAGTCTTCAGTGGTGAATGTTTACTATCACTTGTGAAATGGATCTTCAAAGATCCACTTAACGGAGATGACAGGGAATGAACTGTGTGTAGCATAACGTCCAGGAAAAGTTGTGAACCTCCTTCGTGGTGAAATGACATGGAATGTCTATCCTCTGAAACGTGGTGGTCTCACTTTTGACTGTGCAACAAGTCTCCCAGGGGGCCGCAGAGACCCCGCCCCCCCCCCCACACCGCCCCTCACCAGGAGCACGGCCTTGCTAGGCCAGGGGATTCAAGGATAAACAAGACAGATGTGGCCCTGGCTTTCTAGGCTCTTACAGCTCCATGAGGGAAAGACAGTTGGGAAAATGCAATAATTATAAATGAATAGTTAAATTATAAACCAGGGTGAGGGCCGTAAAGGGAAAGAAACAAGGTGTCATGATAGGGAATAAGAGGGAAAAACCGACTGGTAGAAGGGAAGGCTGGTAGAGAGGACCTCTCAAAGGAGAGACCACCCAGGAAGATGAGGAGGCAGTGGGGGAAGGGGACTTGAGATACCCGGGGGGAAAAGTACAAAGATGAGGCAGAGGGGCCAGATCATCTGGAACATGCTGGGCTCTGCAAGCCAGGACAGAAAATTTGAATTTTATTCTAGATCCAATGGGGAGCACCGCTGAAAGGCTTTAAGCAGAAAAGCTGAACTTAAATTTTAAGAAAAAAGCGGAATGCTGTGTGAGGGAAAACCCTGGAGAAGGAGCCAGGAGCCCGGGCGCTGGCCCTGACAGCCGTGCCAGTTACTGCTCCTTCAGTGGCCGAGCTCCATCCTCAGAAATAGGGCAACCCCCTCTGCCTCACCTCTCCCACATCTCATGTGTGGAGGAGCCCCCTGGGGTCTGTCAAAGCGTCTTTAAAAGCACTGGTGCTAGGAACCCCACCCCGGGCGAGTGTGCGCAATGCTCACCAAAGCCTATCAAGTTCACTGCTGTCTCCCAGCCCAGCCCAGCCGGATGCCACGGCCACCAGAGGAAGTCCAGGCCAGCACAGCTCTCCTCTAGCCCATCCTCACTGGACTGTCTACATTGCCCAGAACTGAGTACTCGCTGACTTCCCCCACAACAGAGTTCCAAGAACAATGTATACATGTAATTCCACACGTGGCAGGGACCCTTCGTGGCCTGGGGCAAGGTCTGGGCTGGCTCCTCCTGGGTCGGCTGGGGCCACAGGCCGATGAAGCTCCTTTCAGTTCAGTTTCTATGTCCTCAGCTTGGCTGGTGTGTACATTTTAATTTGGGTTCAAAACCTTTCCCAAGTTATCACGAGGCTAAAACCAAAGGTGGGAGTTCAGAAGTAAAAAGGAAGTGGGACAACCCAAGGCAGGGTTTCCCTCTTTAGATGAAGTCACCGTCCTGGGGGGAGGGGCCGGCCTGCCTGCATCCCTGAGCATCACTCGGCCCCTGGCACCAGGCCAGGCACCTGCAGGTTATTTTTTGTTTTTTTGACACGGATAAACAGAACTATCTTTTGTTCACCCTAATATGTCCTCTTGGGTCTGATGACATAAAGACAACAGTGAAAAAGTTAAGACCCATTTGTTGTTGGCTCAGGATCTCTAATCACTGTATTCATATTCCTGCAAAGCATATACAAATCTCAGGGTCACCTAGATTAACATTTTAAAATCCCTTCCTTACCTAAGATTTCCCTATTTAAAAAGATCAAATCTATTTGCATTTTTTATTGAGTGGCATGTAATTTGGTTATTCTTATTTCTGTTGAGTTACTTAAAGGAATCTCAACCCAATGTACCGACATTACAACACAGGGTTTTGACAAACACGTGAATAAAGGGCACAGTCTTGGCTCACCTTAATAAAGATCACGTTTATTTGTAGTTTTGTGGTGTTCTGAAAAATTACCTGCACCTCCGTTAACACTGCAGGTTCTTGGCATTCCCTGCTGTTCTACTTTAATGCAGTTTGTAGCACTTTACCTGGTGCAAGAACGAATTCCTTCCCCTCGACACTGTATCTGGCATCTATCATAAAACAGCACACAGCCCCTGCCCAAATCACGCAGCTGACACAGCCAAGGTGCTACGATTGTCTACAATCATCCTCAGTTTTCTGGAATGATCAGAGTTAAGCTACTCTGCCTCACTTTCAGACCAAGGCCTGTGACCTTCGCTTTTAAACCACACGGTGAGTGTAAGCAGGTCCCTTTCAGAAGCTGTAAAACCCTTAACACCACCACCCCCCCCTCCACAACACATTTGCCCTCCCTGTCTTGCGAGAACTGGCTTATCCAAAATACAAGACCCCACACACTGTACCTTGACTCTGGCAGTTCCCGTCTCTATCATAATCATCTTTACTCTCAAAATCCACGTCTTCCGCCTTGAGTTCACTCCCTTCGAGATACGTAGGGAAACCTTGTTTCCCTTCTGCACTTTCTTTCCAGGGTTCTTTCAAAAGTTCCTGCTTCACCTGAAACAGCTCTGGTGGAAGAGCAGTGAGCTTGCCCCCCAGTGTGACATTATTGGCTTTGCTTTTGTATGGGTCTGGGTTGTAACCCTGGGGTTTCTCCACTTCAAACTCGTCATTCTCGAGGCCCTGCGTCCACCTCTCCATGTGTTTGCAGTGACACTGACAGGCTGCGGGAAGAAAAGCGCCCTGCGGTCCGGGATGCTGGCTTCTGGCCTCCAGGCTTCCTTTCTTGGCTTCGTCCACAAGAAAGCCGCTGAGGCTCTTCTCCCCTGCCATACGAGCAGTGGGCTCGGTAAGAGGCGACAATTCCGGCCTTTCCCGCATGCCTGCGGCCAGGTCTAGGTTTTCCTCCTCATTTTCCTCCTCTTCCTCCTCCTCATCACTGTGGTTCCGACCCAAAATCAATTTACTTTCTAAACTTTTGCATTCTAATAAATCAATCAACTGCTGATCTGATGACAGGTTTCTTTTGGAGTCATAGACACTCAGATTGCACATGTCAACAAACCCGCTCTCATTTCCTTGGTCCAAGGAAGGGGAGGCTATGCATTTGGTTTCCAGCTGCCCAAGGCTTTCAGGCCTCTGCCCTGCCTCGCTGCAGCAGAGTTCCCCTTCCTGTGAAAGAGACACCAGCAAATGTTTTCCATTTTTAATGTTCATTTGAGCTACTCCTGCTTCTAATGTATCCATAAAAGAGGGGCCTGAGGCTATTTCTGCCTCGTGGCCACCAAGCTGGAAGTTCCCATCTCTGCTTGTTGCAACAGCCACGGCATCTTGTCTGGATTCAGTATTGGTACCTGGGCTCTCCTGAAAAGAGACTGGCTCCTGGTTTAGTGCTTTCTTACCATACATCATGCTCTCCAAGGACTCAGGCAGCAGACTCTCATCATGGGTGATGGAAATGACATCCTGAACTTTAGAAATAAAGTTTTCACAAGTCATGTCAGATAAGCTGCCCCGAGGTGGACCAAGATGATCATCCCTACCTTCTATTTTCACTAGATTCTCAGGTTCATTTTCAAGGGACTCGGAAGTCCTGCTCATTTGAGTATATGCAAGAGATTCATACAGTTTGGAGTTGGTCTGGTAAAGGCAACAGAGACTCCCTGGAGCCTGGGGGTCGGTTCTTTTGTGTTGGGCGTAGTTTCTGTAGGCGTCCAGGAAGGACAGCTGGGGGTCGGTCATGATGTAGTAGTCGGTGCGGTTCAGCCCGTGCTTGGCAGTGCCGATCAATAGGTCCCGATCATGCTTTCCACACTCCCACCAGACGGGGAGGGAGAGGCTGGGCCTGCAGAGCTGAAGGCGCTCGTGCAGCTGAGGACACTGCAGCACTTGCTCCCGGACCTTCCGCAACAGTTCAATGCGGTACAGGGTTCTCGCGGCCCGCTCTTCAGTGATGGGTTCAACGCAGATGCTGGGATCTGGGGGGCCTGCAAAGGTGAACACAGAGCCTGTCACTTAAGGTGGCCCTTGGACACTTCCTGCCCACCTGAGTGCCTGCATCTTTGATCTTATAGTTTGACTCCCTGGGTCCTCAGCAAGGCAGGGCCTTAGTGGCCCCACTAAAATGAAAAGCTGAAAGAGAAGGGAAGGTTTTTATGAAACACGGACAGACCAGTGAAGGGGAAAGAAGAGCTTGAAAACTCCAGTTCTGGAAATATTAGTTCCCGGTCAATAAGCATGGACTAGGTACCTTCTAACTAGGTACTTTACGGCTGTTATTTAGTTCTCACAAGAACTCTATGCTATACCATCATTACCCTTGTGTAAGGATGAGGAAGGAGGCTCAGATAAGCTAACTTGCTCAAGGTGGCAGAACCAGGACTCCAGTCCAGGTCTTGTCAGCATGACTCCGAGGTCCAGATCTTTCCGATCTATGCAGCTCCCTGGCTTTAATGAAAACAGCCTAACTGTGCCACACGCGGGCAGAAGGTGGGGTGTCTGTACATGCTGCCGCCAGCCCAGAACCCACACTGAATAGGCTCGACATTTGTTTCAGTTTTCCCAGAATACAGTCATATGGTCCAGAGCGAGTTAATCTATGAGTACGAGACTGAAGAGGGACAAGGAGGAAGCTGCTGCAAATTCCAACCAGGAAGAAATTTCTTAGACAAGGTCTCTAGTGGAGCCCAGGGAGTTTAAATGACAGCCGCTAGTTTTCCATAGCTACAAGTCAACACATGAGACAACATTTAAGATTTAATCTAAGGAAAGTGCAAAGCTCATAGTAGGATAATTCTGTGAGACTTAAAAAAAAAAAAAAAAAAGCACACTTTGGAAAAGGTAATTAATAGTAGTTTCTTAATATTTCTGTGACATTTTAATCTGAATTTCAATTTTCGTTGGAATCACATCATTTTGGGAGAGAGATTTTATTTTATGAGGGTGGACCCAATTAGAAGTCCGTGGATTTGTGAAAACCCACTGGTCTTTACCTGAGTTCATCACGTCGGCTCCGCGTCTATAGTTATACCTGACTCTGTACCTTGAAAATTAGCATGTTCTCTCCTTGCCCCACCTGGGATACAGTGACAGAGAGTGCCCTCACCACCATCCTTCCAGGCTGGCAGACGACAGACGTGGCGGCACATGGCCACGAAGCTGTAGAAGTAGTGCTCCAGGCTCTCGTCCGACTTCTTGTCCAGACGGGAAATGATGCGAAACTGCGTCCAGTCAAAGGTTTTCTTTTCTTGATCATAAACGACACCAAAGGAAGACACTGCTCTGTAGAAGTCTGCTTGCTCTCTCCTAGTCCACCTGGAGAGGGAATCAGAGAAGGAGAGTGAGCTGTTTTCTTTTTCAGTTAAAAAAAGCCAACAACTACTTACTGAGCACCTACTTGGGAGAGCCCAGGAAGTCAAGAGAGCAGGCAGAGCTGGTCTATTTTATTGTTTATTTTTATTCAAGTTGAGTTGGGTGGAGTGGCTGATAACAAAACAGACCCTCAGCCTACCACCACTTTCAAATCATGTGTGCGTACTTGAGATCTTAATTCATCAATTTTATTTTATTATCATTATTATTTTTGGCCGTACTGTGCAGCATTTTTTGGCCATCCTGCTCAGCGGGATCTTAGTTCCCGGACCAGGGATTGAACCTGCGCCCCTTGCAGTGGAAGCGCGGAGTCCTAACCACTGGACCACCAGGGATGTCCCCTTGATTCATTAATTTTACAAATTACCTAGTTCATTTCCTCTTGTGGGAGACAAAGATTTTAATTTAAAAGTACTCTATATGCTTAAACATTCTGCCGTACGACAACGGAGAATCACAGAATCCTGGAGGGACCTTTCAAACCATGAAATTCACTTCCTTCATTTTACAGATGGAGAAACTGGTCCAGAGCGGGGAAGAGACTACCTCAGCCACCCACCTCCCTGACTCCCATATCTCACACTGGCTTTCTTCCTGGTCTTACGTAGGCAGGTTGCCCACAACGATAATCTTTCCTAGGACATGAAGGTTCTCTAGATTTTATATCCCGCAGGATTAAGATAATGACTTAAGGAAAATGGATTATTATATACCACTGTAGTCTTTACCAGGGGCTCTTGGGCACGGTACTCGCCACCCCCAGAGGCAGTCAGCTAGGAGTCAGGTGAGAGGGTCAGTGGAAGAGTGAGAAGCAGGGAAGAAGGGGCTCTGGTTCTTTCTTTGGAGCTAGATGGGAGAAATCTACTCCCTGAATTACCAAATTTCATAAAGTCAGGAGTATACAGAAGTATCAATAATTGAATTCACTATGTGGTATTCTTTTAATTCACTGGATGTTACATCAAAAGGATGGAGAGATATAAAGACTCAAAGAACAGCAGCTTTGTTGATTTGCTCTCATGGCATCATTCTTAGCCTGTGCTGGCCTTAGGCAGACATTTTTACCTTAATTCTCAGATGGGCAAATAACTCCTTCCTTCTGGGCTGGCATTTTATGGTACTTATTGTTCTCAAAGGCTTGATAAGGACTGTTGGCTACAATAAGACAACTTCAATGCATTTGCTGCTGAAAGAATATGATCTGATACATGCTAGTGTGGTGTTTAAATCACATCCCCAGAGACTGGGGTCTAACTTAGGGAAGAGGGTAAGGTTGGAAAATCACACAAGTCTGGGAACTGTGAACAGAGGGTGTCCTAGATATCACCAGACTCCCCAGTCAGCACGAAAACACCACTGCAGTCGGAGGCTGGATTTAATTCACTCTAGAGACAACCTGACTCCATATGAGAACACTGGACACACCTGCCCTCCAGCTGCTGGGTTCCCTTTGTCACCTTTACCCAGTGGGCAGCTCAGCACGCCCTTTTGGTCACTGGCTTTTTACCTCTTTTGGGCTTCCTTGTTGATGAGATCCATCTCTGAGGATCTCCGGAACATCTCTTCCTGGACCCAGTATCCCTGGTTTCCTGGTCCCAGGATTTCAGGCCGGCAGAGCTCCTTGCGGTTACAGCGCTGGTAAATGGTGACCAGGCGTCGGAGACGAGCTGTGAGTGCAGACGAAACTGGCCAGGGTGATTTGTCTGGGTCGGAGCCATCCTGGGCTTCAAACATCAGTGAGGATATTAGTATTTACAAACAGAACTAAAACAAAGGCAACTGGGTTTTTTGGTAGTTGTTCTTCCCCTTCGTTTAAAGAAAACTAAAGCTGACGCAGTAACCTTAATGCAAGTAGCTGCTGTTCAACAATCGGCTCGGAAGCTAGGCACAGCTGGAAAGGCTGCAATTGCACTTTAGAAGCAGCTTTAGGTGTGGTGGGTTCTGCTCTCTCTCCAGTACAAATATGCCTGTCTGTGGGGGCAGAACTGACTCAAGGGCCTTGCTCTAAGGCATCGGCTTAAGTGGACGCTCTGTGGCCGTCTCCATTTAGAACTACAGGCTTTTGTGTAGCTGGGCCTTCCAAACATCAAAGCCTCCGTTAAGTTTGAATTCAGAAAAACAAACAAACCAAATACCCCTAACTTTTCTCAAAAGAAAAAAAAAAAATCACTGAAACCACGATTCCTTTTTATCTCTCAGACTCCATCCTGACTTTATTTCACTGTTGAATTCAGTGCCAGGTGGAGAAAGCTGGCCAGAGCCACATTAACGCTCCCTGTGTGACTCCCGCAGAGCTTGATGAAGGTCAACTTAATTGGCTTTTAAAAAGAGCCTCCTTAAAAAACAGCATTTTTTTCTTTTTTATTACACATGAACTCTAGGATAACTACAAACAGGGACCTTACTTCTCTTTGCCTTCAGAAGGACACAGTCTCACCTGCCCGGCTGTCATCCTTCTTTTCACCAAAAATGCCATCACCTCCATCACTGGAACTCTCCTAGGGATAAATGAAGTCATGCCATCAGCAAAACTGCAGCTCTGAAGAAACCAAGTCAGAAACCCAGTCCCTAACACAGAAGGAGTAAAGATGCACAAGAGACATCCCCTGCCCAAGAACATCTCAAAGATCAAGATGGTCCCTGATGAATAAAGCTTACTTATGCACAGTCTTAAAAGAGCCAGAAAGCAGTTTATTTAAAATAAGCATTTTTCCCCCTGGAATTGTGTGGAATGATTCTGCCCGTAGAGAATTAGCTTTAAGAATGATGAACTGGCATGCTCCCCTGGCAACTACATTTTACACGCACTATTTTAGTTGAGAATTAAATATTTGCTTTACTATCATCACTTGCAGTCTAATACTGTCATTTCACAAAGCATGTGCCTGCATTTTTGGATTTTTGCTGTGAAAAACTGTCATGCTCATGTTCATTATGCTTCATTTACTTCACAGCAATAGACGCTATTTTCCTAAAACATGACTGCTCCAGACAGGAGACCTGATGGCACAAACCTCCAGGAATTTAAAATTAAAATCATGATCTGAGGCTCAGAATCTGAAGTAATATCACAGGCACAGAGCTTATCCAAGTTGGAGTATATGTCAACCTGGCTCTAATGGATTCCTTTATGAAGCCTTTCTTGGTCTCAGGAATGGAACTTCAAAGGCTCCTTATACACAAAGCATGTGGGAGTTTGGATGTGGGCGAAGAGACAGTGCGAGTCTTCAACTTACCCCATTTTTAACACAAAAACTTATTTTTTTTTTTTTACTGAAGTAAAGTTGACTTGCGGCATCGTATTAGTTTCAGGTGTAAAACAGTGATTCAATATCTTTATACATTAAGAAATGATCACCACCATGGGTGTACTTTCTATCTGTCACCACACAAAGTTATTCTAACATTACTGACTACATTCCCGATGCAGTACATCACATCCCCGTGACTTATTTTATAACTGAAAGTCTGTACTTCTTAATCCCCTTTCACGTATTTCACCCATTTTCCCACCTATCTTATTTTCTTTTTTCTTTTTTCAAAACTAACTTTAGGGGCTTCCCTGGTGGCGCAGTGGTTGAGAGTCTGCCTGCTAATGCAGGGGACACGGGTTCGAGCCCTGGTCTGGGAGGATCCCACATGCCACGGAGCGGCTGGGCCCATGAGTCACAACTGCTGAGCCTGCGCGTCTGGAGCCTGTGCTCCGCAACAAGAGAGGCGACGATAGTGAGAGGCCCGCACACCGCGATGAAGAGTGGCCCCCGCTTGCTGCAACTAGAGAAAGCCCTAGCACAGAAACGAAGACCCAACATAGCAATCAATCAATCAATCAACTAAAAAAAAAAAAAAAAAGACTCCTCATTTCCTCCTCTTCCCCTTTTGGAAAAAAAAAAAAAAAACTAACTTTACTTTTTATTGATTTTTTTACAAACTTATTTATTTTTGGCTGCTTTGGTTCTTCGGTGCTGTGCATGGCTTTCTCTAGTTGCGGCGAGCAGGGGCTACTTTTCGTTGCGGTGAGTGGAATTCTCATTGCGGTGGCTTCTCTTGTTGCGGAGCACGGGTTCTAGGCACGCGGGCTTCAGGAGTTGCGGCACATGGGCTCAGCAGTTGTGGCACACGGACTTAGTTGCTCCACGGCACGTGGGATCTTCCCGGACCAGGGCTCGAACCCATGTCCCCTGCATTGGCAGGCGGATTCTTAACCACTGCGCCACCAGGGAAGCCCTCTTACTGTTTTCCTGACCTGCGTCTTTTGAGCTGAATGACAGGCGAGAATAACCCCAGGATTCATGACTTCGGCCATGGTGGAGCGCAGGGTCAGGTTCTGTCAGAATAAGGGTCAGCAATCTGCAGCCTGTAGATTGTTTTTGTGTGGCCCTTAAGCTAAGAATGGTTTTTAAAGGGAAGAAGAAGAGGAGGAGGAGGAAGGAAGGGAGGAGCAGGAGGGGGAGAAAGAGAAGGAGGTGAAGAAGATGTGACTCTACTGGCCCCCAGGCCTAAGATATTTACTGTCTGGTCCTTCACAGAAAACTGGGACACAGCCCAGGGGAGCAGTACCTCGGTTCAGGAGGGATGGACAGACACCTATGACTGGCAATAGTTAAAATTCAAACCACTCTCTTAGGCCCCTAATAGCGGGGAAGGACCTGAGAAAGGCAGAGGGGCAGGGGTTCATTTTCTGAATGCATTTCTTTCTTACTAGAATAGTGGTAAGAGCTGACGTTACCGAGAACTACGTGTTGCTGTGCAAAACCCTTTACATGGCTTATCTCCTTTGGTCATCAGCACTGCTTCCCCAGGTAGAAAGTATGACTATCCTTATTTTACAGAGGCAGAAAACAAGCCCTAGAAAGTTCTGTAACCTGCCAAGGTCACATGGCTACCAAGGGGCAGAGCTGGGTTTCGAACACAGCAGTCTGATGAGAACCTATATACTGTAACCACTGAGCTGCCCAAAAAAGAACAAAAAGAGAGTCCCGGCTGAAAATCTGATTTAGAGAGTGCAACATATTTAGAATTGGAGAACACTAGCTTAATCTCTCTTCTTTGCCCATGTAATAGTGTGAAGAAGAATAGAAGAAGTGTCTCTTCTTCTCAGTGAAGAGAAGAAACTTCAAGCTGATCTACTGCACCATTCTGAAGTGACACTTAAATATGCCAAAGCAAACTTTCCCACTATTTAGGTGGTTAAAAAGCAAGCAAAAACCAACAACCATGCCTTCCATCCTTCCTGCCATAGAGAACATTTTTGGGTATTCTTAGAGTACCCATGAAGACCCTTAGAATGCTGAAAGTTGTAATTATAGACACGTCTAGACTGAGAAATGCTGTACAGCCTATGAGATGTGGGGTCTGGCGCCAGGGCTACCACGGCTCCTTATTACGAGGGATGTGCGGCTGCCGTGGGCACCGAATCCACAGGGGCAGCTCCGGGCTTGGTGTGAGGCAGGCACACCCGCCATCCGGGCTTCCTTTCCACCCTCCCTAACAGTTTCTGTTGGCCTTAGGCAAACCCTCAAGTAAGCAAAGATTCTGGAAGCCGTAAGTGCCTTTCTGTCTCCTGCCCTCTCTGGATGGCAGGTCCCCTCTCTATCACTGACAGAAAGGAGAAGACCTGGCTTAGCAGCAGCCGAAGTGAAAAAGATGTCATCATCTTGTGGTCACATAACCAATTTAATGTGAGTGTGACAGACCGGTATTGCAGGGAGCACATGGAAAGCCCTGCCTCTGAAGTCTGCAGGTGAACATGTAGTATCCTAGTTTCTGCCTCTGCGAATCAATCTGAAAGAAATATTCATCTCAGAAGAAGTATGAATCAATCATTCCCAAGTGCAGGGTCCCAGAGAGTGCTGACAAGTAAGACTGTCAAAGCAAGGGCAACGGATTAGTTCCAACCTGCCGTTTCTCCATCTTGAGCACGCCTGTGTTTGCAGTCTGACAGGCCACTGCTCTCTGGCCTTGGGCAAGTTGTTTCGACCTCTCTCAAGCTCATTTCTTCATTTGCAAAATGGAGATAATAGTACTTTACGGGTGATCGTGGGGCACAAATGAGTTGATTATGCAAAGTGTTTAACCAAACGCTGGCACAAAGCAAATGCCCGACATACGGCAGCCAGTACCGAGGAGATACCCACGTACAGGCCCAACTGCTGGAGGATCCTTCAGCATTTCTATCTTTCAACTGAAGTGTGCTCTCTAAGGATAGCTTCATGACACAGTGGAAAACAGCAGCAATAACAACAAAAGTCTACAGGTAAATAAATGGCCAGATACTAACTATACTGAGTACTTCATGTGCGTTTTTCATTTATTCATTCTAAATGGCTAAATGACCATTTTTAGACAGAAGGAAATTGTAGAATGAGAGGTTGATAATCTTATCTAATACTACATATAGTTATTAAGTGGTGAAGATGGAATTCAAACCTAGAAGCCCTAACCCCAGACGAGGAGCTCTAACCACTGCGCTCTATTGCCTCCGGTGGCTGAAGATACACCTGGCTGAATCAAATGCACTGTCAGTCACTAACAGTAACTTAGCTTCCCGCGTGGCACTTCTCTGCCGAGGATGCAGGGCTGTTTCCTGATCTGAGAACAGCAGATCCCCCTTGCCTGTGGCTGCTCCTCCAGGCCCGGCTGCCTCCCCTCTTTGGTCTGGGTGTGGGTGGAGGCAGTGGGGCGGCAGCACAGACCTGCAGACCCAGGGAATTTCCTCTAAGCCCTTACAAAACCCCAGGGCCAACAGAGCGGCGATGAGCTGCCTTCCTACATTTGTTTGCCAGGAACTGTGCTGGGTTCAGGAGCTCTGACAATGGGAAGGATGGAGTCCTTATCCTTCTAGAGCCCACATTCTGGCCATCACAAGAGACATAAAATAAATACTGGCCATGCAGTGTGATGAGTGCTCCTAAACACAGTGGAAAAACCACAAAGGGTCACCAACTCTGTATGGGCCAAATCAGGTAGGGGAAAGACATCTGAGAGGTGACTTTTGAGCTTCAGATTGAAGGACACAGGAGTTCACCAGGAGAACATAAGAACTCTTTGTGTAGAGGTAACAGGATGCATGAAGGCGCAGTTAAAAAAAATCCCACAGCAGTTTTCATTTTGCAGAAAAATCAAGCATCCTACTACCTTCATAAATTTCATGTAGAAAGTAGATACACATCAAATGTCATTAACACAAAATTCAAGGATTTTATAATGGAAAGACTGCAGGATTTAGAAAAAGATGTGAGCAGGCAGACACTGCTCTTGACGAGTATGACTTTTTTTTTGCAGCTCATTAAAACTATTTGAGCTTCCCCCGTCTAGAATGGGGATAAGAACAACGCCTAACTGAAGGGGAAACGTGCTTTGTAAGCGTGGAAGTACTCCATCTACATTCAAATATCACTATTTGAGTTCAGAGACCCCTCAAACTCTCAACTCATAAGAAAAGAGTCATTGTTCAGTTCCTCACTGAACTTTTCTTATAGTGGGATTTGACCATTTTAGGCATTAAGTTTCCCTGCAGGAGTTGCTTCCTACTTCACTGTGCATATGACCTCACCCTCCTTTTACAGAGAGCACCTGCTGTAGGACGTGCTGCAGAGCGAGGACAGACTGCTGGTTAGGACACAAGGACTACACCAGGCAGAGCTGGGCCGTTACTTATTACTATCTCAGTTAAAGGAGATGGTAACCTCCCTGCATACTAGGTTTGATAGAGAACGATCTCCTTTACCATTCTAGGCTCTAGACCATCCCAAACACAAGTAAACTTTTTGACTAACTGCTTTAGAAGGCATGTCCACTGACTCTAGCTGCAACTGTTTACCAATCAAAAGCTCTACTGGTATTAAACAGAGAGGGTGGGGGAAGGGAGTAGACTAATCATCTCACATGTCCCTCTAACATTCTGTGGTTCTCCAACGGCCACGTGTGAAGAGGACAACAGTACAGTGAGCTCTGGAAGGCACAAGAGTAGCAAGGGGTCTGGAGACAACATGATACGAAGAAAGAAAGAGGAATTAGGGATACTTCACGTGAAAAGAGACAGAGATTACGGGAGCTAGTTGGTCTCAAAACTTTTTAGTCTTATCGGAGAGGAAAGTAAGAACAGTTTTGCTCTTTGCAGGACCAGAAGAAAACTAGACAGAGTCGATGGAACCAACTGGGAGTCAGATTTCTGGGTCAGAATAAGGAAATATCATCCAACAATGAAATGGGCTTCCTTGGAAGACAGCACATTTCCCCCTTTCCCTTCCTGGATTCCTGGAAGCACCTACACCTGCCTGGAATGACCCCACAGCGATGTCATAGAAGGGATGGAACACCGAGGCCATGCAGACATGCGTTAGGATCCTTGCAATGCTGAGATTCTCCCATCTACCGACCAGGCCCCCTCCTATGCCCAGGTCTGTTTAATTCAGATGAATTAACTTAGTGATGGATGATACGCTCTTTGGGCTTCCTTAACCTGCTGATCTGCCCGAGAACAGAACTGGGAGAAGGAAACACCCAACCAGTGTCTTCAGCACAAGGGGCGGGGTGGGGGGAGCAGGCTTGATTCAGACGTTGGCTGTTCCTCTACGTTGGTTACTCTAGCACACGGACTAGAAGTCCATCTTAATCTGTTTATAATCTGTTCACCTCAAAATTTCGGAGAAGGCACTCCCCATTCCTTCTGCTTTTGATTATATTCTACAGCCCAGGTTTTAGGGATCTGAAGAGCAAAATAAATAATACAGGCATTACTTTCATAAATGAATTAAAAAAAAACGTAGTTCCAGAGGAGTTTAACCATACTATAAGGGAACTTGAGTTATTTTACCAATTCTGCCACAACTCCCACTTCAGTGCCCAGATCTCTCCAAGACTGAAGTTAAGCATGTGAACTTTACTATGAACAGCTTTCAGAGCTGGGTCTGGCCTGCGGTTGGTCTGGGGGCTGCCTTTTCAGAGAGGTTGCTGATGGAAGAAGGGGTGTGTACGTACAGCTAAAACACTTCCTACTCTCTTGACTATGAAAAGAATATTTGATCAGAAAAAAAAAAAAAAAAGCCAGAATATCTAGTCTGAACTCTATCATCTAGTAGCTGTGAGAATCTGGCAAAGTCCTTTAACTTCCTGGGCCTGAATTTCCCCAGCTCTCAAATGAGGGCAATAACACCTGAAGCTCTTATTTCACATGGCTGAGGTGAGGATCAACTGAAACAAATGGGAAAAGTGCTTTGGAAAGAGTAAATTTACATATGAATTTAAGGTACTATTTTCATTTCTTTGGTACTCAAGTTATTTCCATGGGAAAACACATCCCACATTCCAGACAAAGAAAGTAACTGTAGAAGCTAGGCAGAGCTTCTACCAGAATGGCAGAGCTCAGATTTTAATTGTCAAGACCAAACCCAACTTCCTTCAGGTCCAGGGTCTGAAGCTTCATGCTGATTTGCTTCAATCTGCTGCTTCGCAAACCTCAAGGAGATATGGAAACATATCTTCAAAAAATAATTATTTCTTACTTTGGGAAAGTGATGTCATTGTTACTGTTACAGGAATCAGAGCTGATGGAAACCAAAGTAAATATCATTCTCCAAACTAGAACCAAAAGAAGAGAATTGAAAACTTTTGGTTGATGATCAGGAGGAGAAGAAAGATTATTCTAGTAATGGAGTCAAGTGAGGACAATGCTACAGTAACCTCTGGGATACAGAATCCATGAAATTCTAACAGATTTACTTGCTCCACTGAAAGCCAGAGAAAATGTGGTCAAATAGTGCTGGGGCCCTAGTAAGGTTTTGGTCTGCTTATGCAAAGCCCTAGATACTCATCTGTAAAATGCAATATAGACTTCTGCTTCTGCGAAGATGCATATTTCCCTATTCCACACAATATTTACAACTAAAACCCCTGAACATTATATATAAAACAAACCTAAGACAACTCTGAAAGGTGAAGAGAAGGCAGACGAACCAGGGACTTTGGGACACATGGGATGACACAGTGGTGAGTTTCCTGGGTTTTCTTTTTTGCCTTACATATCCTAGATCTGGAGGTAAAGAAGCTGGCTATCTGGAAATGACAAAGGGTACAGACAAAAAAAGCCCCAACAAAAGCCTGCTCTCTCTAGTGAAGGACTAGGAAAAGGGCAAGCTAGGAATGGACAAAATGTTAAGACAAGATGTGCTACACTTCAGCTCAACATCACAGAAAAAACTTCTGCTCACCACATCCATGCCAGCAAAGGCTGAGTGGGCCTCTAGAGTCTAAAGGTGGACTCTAGACTTCCACCTTTGCCAGGCTGTAACAGGGCACCCCATTCCCCTGCTGGGTGGTATCAAAAAGCCAAGTAGGGAGCTGGGACTTTTATCCCTGCTAGGTGGTAATAAGGTCCCCAACACTCATGGTGTAAGCAAAGACCATGGGGAGATCTAAACTTCCATTCCTGCCCAACAGTAATGAGAAACATCCCCACCTTGGGTATCTTTGGGGGCTGACTGGGAACATTAACTTCTACTCCCACCAGGCAGTAAAAAGGTGGTATACTCTGCCACCCACCCCACCCCGTTCCCCTGCAACAGAGGTGTCAGAGGCAATCAGTTACAACAGAAGTTTTAAATAAGATCCCAAGTTTCACAATGTAATACCCCAAATGTCCAGGTTTCAATCAAAAATCACTTATCACATCAAGAACCAGGAAGATCTCCAACTGAATGGGAAAAGACAATCAATAGACGCTAACACTGAAATGACAGAGATCTTAGAATTATCTGACATAAGAATTTAAAGCAGTCCTCAATGAGGAATTCTGAACATACCTGCTACAAATGATAACACAAAATCTCAGCAAAGAAAAAGAAGATCTCAGCAAGAAACAGAGATCCAAGAAGAACCAAAGGGAAATTTTGGATTTGAAATATACAATAATGAAATGAACCAGACCAAACAAAAACAAAAACACAATGGACAGGCTCAACAGCGAATGGAGGAGAAAGAGAAAAGAATCAGCGAGCTCTAAGAGAGAAAAATATAAAGTACCCAGTGTGACCAACAGAGAGAAACAGATTTAAAAAAAAATTAAACAGGGAATTCCCTGGTGGTCCAGTGGTTAGGACTTGGCGCTTCCACTGCCGTGGCCCAGGTTCGATCCCCAGTCGGGGAACTATGATCCCGCAAGCCATGAGGCACAGCCAAAAAAAAAAAAAAATTAAACAGAACCTCAGGGACCAGTGGGCCTATAATAAAAGATTTAACATTCATACCATCAGAGTTCTGGAAGGGGAGGAAAAAGGACTTCAAGAAATAATGGCTGAAAACTCCCCAAATTTGGTGAAAGACACAAACCTGTAGATTCAAGAAGATGATAAACACCAAACAGGATAAACTCAAAGAAATCCACACACACAAAAAACACAGTTAAGCTTCTGAAAACTAAAGAAAGAAAAAAAAATCCTGAAAGCAGCAACAGAGAAAAGACACCTTACCTAAGGGAAAAACAACTTGAGTGACAGAAGATTTCTCATCAGAAACCAGGGAGGCCAGAAGGAAGTGGCACAACATTTTTCAAGAGCTGAAAGAAAAGAACTGTCAACCCAGAATCCTATATCCAGTGAAAATATCCTTCAGGAATGAAGGGGATATTAAGATATTCTCAGATGAAGGAAAAATAAAAGAACTGTCACCAGCAGACCTATCCTAAAAGAACAGCTAATGGAATTTCTCTCAACAGAAAGAAGAAATCTTGGGACACCAGGAAGAAGAACAAAGTAAATAAAAATATGGGTAAATACAGTAGATGTTCCTTATCCTCTTGAATCTTCTCAATTATATTTCAGAGTTGCAGCAAAAATTATAACATTGTCTGATATGATTCTAAATGTATGCAGAAAAAATATTTAAGACAATCATATTATAAAGGGACAGAAGTAAGGACACTATACTTCACTTGAACTGGTAAAATGATGATACCAGTGGACTGTGATATATTATGTATATGTAATGAAATATCTAGAAAAACCACTAAGAAACTTAAAAAAAAACCAAAACATACCCAACATAGATAAATCAAAAAAGGGATCGGAAAAAAGTTTCAAGTAACCCACAAGAAGTCAGGAAAAAGAAAACAGAGAATAAAAAAATGGAGAAAACAAAATGTCAGACTTAAGGCTTAATATGCATCAATAATTACATTAAATGTAAGTGGCTGAATACACCAACTGTAAGACAGAGTGCATTAAAAAATATAACCTGACTAAATACTGTCTATAGAAAACTCATCTCAAATAGGCAGGTTGAAAGTAAAAGGATGGAAAAAGTTATATCATGCAAATGTTAATCAAAGGAAACCAGGAGTAGCTATATTAATATCAGATAAAGTACACTTCAGAGCAAACAAAAACTATCAGACACAAGCAGAGACATTATACATTGATAGCAGAGTGAACCCACGAAGACGACATATCCTAAATGTGTATGCACCAGACAACAGAGCTGCAAAACACGTGAGGCAAAAACTGATAGAATTGAAAGGAGAAATACACAAATCCACAATTATAGTTGGAGACTTCAATACTCCTCTCTCAACAACTAGAGAGAAAATCAGCAAGAATACAGAAGAACTCAACACTATCAACTAACAGGACTGAGTTGACATTTATGCAGCGCTCTGCCCAACAACAGCGCAATACACATATTTTTCAAGTGACCATGCAACATATACCAAGAGAGACCATATCCTGGGCCACAAAAATAACTTAACAAATTTAAAACCACTGAAATAATAGAGTGTATTCTCTGAGCACAATGGAATCAAACTAGAAATAAAAAACAGAAAGATTATAGGACAATCTCCAAATACTTGGAAATTAAATAACACACATCTGATAATCCATGGGCCAAAGAAAAAGCCTCAAGGGAAAAAAAATTAATTGAATGAAAATGAAAATACAACAAATTTTACGATTTATAATAAATAGTAAAAATCGTGGCACCTAGCTAAAGTAATGCTGAGAGGGAAATTTATAGCACTGAATGCATACATTAAATAAGTCCAAAAGTCTCAAATCAGTAATCTAAGCTCCCACCCCAAATATCTAGAAAAGAGGAAAATAGAACAGAGGGGCTTCCCTGGTGGCACAGTGGTTAAGAACCCGCCTGCCAATGCAGGGGACACAGGTTCGAGCCCTGGTCCGGGAAGATCCCACATGCTGCGGAGCAACTAAGCCCGTGCACCACAACTACTGAGCCTGCGCTCTAGAGCCCATGAGCCACAACTACTGAGCCCGTATACCACAACTACTGACGCCTGTGTGCCTAGAGTCTGTGCTCTGCAACAAGAGAAGCCACCACCATAAGAAGCCACACACCGCAATGAAGAGTAGCCCCTGCTCGCCGCAACTAGAGAAAGCCCGCGCGCAGCAACGAAGACCCAACGCAGCCGAAAACAAACAAATAAATAAATAAATAAATAAAAATTAGTGTCAACACCAAAAGCCCGTGAAGATGAGGAGAAAGTGGATCATTCATACATCACTGGTGGGAATGTAAAATGGTACAGCCACTCTAGAAAACAGCTTGTCAGTTTCTTGAAAATATTAAACATATAACTACTACATGACTCAGCAATTATACTCCTGGACATTTACCCCAGAGAAATGGAAATGTAAGTTCACACAAAATCTGTATGCATATGTTTACAGAGGTACTTGCAATAGTGAAAAACTGGAAACAACTCAGATGTTTTTCAATGCATGAAGGGTGAAATACTACTCAGTGATAAAAAGGAATGAATTATCATTACACACAACAATCTGGATCAATCTACAGGAAATTATGTTGAGTGACAAAAGCCAAGCCCCAAAGGTTACATACTGTATGACTCCATTTATATAATATTCTTAACATGACAAAACTACAAAAGTGGAGAATAGGTTAGTGGTTGCTAGGGATTAAAAAGGAGGTGAAGGTACGAAGGATGTAGATGTGGCTATAAAAGGGCAACATGATGGATCTCTGTGGTCGTGGAAATGTCCTGTATCTTGATTCTATCAATGTCAGCATCCTGCCTGTGATATTGTATCATAGTTTTGCAAGATGTCCCCCTGGTGGGAAACTGGATAAAAGGTACACGGGATCACCCTGTACTGTATCTTACAATTCCATCTAAAATCTACAGTCACCTCAAAAGCAAAAGTTTCATTAGAATAAAAGGGCAACGCAGTCTGTGAGTTGACAATTTTTACAATAAAATGTTGGGGAAAATGCAATGCAACTGCAGCAATGCAATCAAGTTCCCAAAGACCAATATACCAAGATGGGGATTTCTCTCTTGATATTAAAGATCGTGTGGATTACAAACACAGCACATTTGACTCACCATTTGTTTCTGGAGGCCATCTACTTTGTCTTCTGTATTGTCTTCTTTATCTGTGTTGCCTCTAAATAAAATTAAAAAAAAAAAAAAAAAAAAAAGCATCACACACCACCTAGGAGCTATTTTGCAACTAGGATGCTTGCATGAAAATCCCCCAGAATCACTGACCAAAGAGAACATTAGTAGATCCCTTTCCTCACAGGCCTCAAAATCTTGGTTTTTCCCAGTGTTACAACTTCTACGAGCAACGACTTCCACTCAAATGAGACTTTAGCACGAGACTCATGATCTGCTCAGGCAGTTAGAGGCCGGCTATTCAACAATGATGCTATCTTTAAAAAGGTAATTATTGCCCATCAAGAACTGTCTGAATAAGCGGCTTTGATAAAAGAACAGAGTCTAGAGGCTGACAGCCATGCAAACTAAGAGCCCTGATGTGCCGACCCCCAGATCCCACAGTAGGATGCCACGGATGCAGAATCGCTCCTCACGTCTAGCAGCCATCACTTCCTTGAAAGGGAGCTCTGCTGTGCCTGCTGAGGAAGGACACTGCCCTCCGGACCATCAGCTGCTCGCCCCTAGATTAGCTGCCTAATGTCGTCTCCCTTGTGAGTTTAACTACTGCTGATGCCTACCTGTTTTTCAGGATCCCTGGTAAAATCAACTTTGAAGGATTCCTGTCTCAAATATTCTTCTCTCTGTTGGTCAGGTCCTGGGGGCAGAAGGAGCCTCCTACCTTCATTGCTTAACCACAGAAAGAACAGCCAGCCCCAAAGATATAATCTGTAAGCCACATTCGGGTACCTCCCCCAGGTGGTGTTTTCCCTGACCCCGTGTGCCCAACATTAACACCACTGGTCCTTTGGGCATTTGTTAGTATCTCTCTGAATGCATCTTTATTATCTTTGGGGCAGAGAACGTTATGATAGCTAGGGTGTTCATCAGGAGCTAAGGACAGATGGAAAATACATGTCATCCTTTTCTCAGCCTTAGCACATGGTTAGGGGGCCTGGCATTGTGTACCCTCATGTCCAGGCTTGCCCGTGGCCCTAGGAAGTGCTACTTTTGGGGGGAAGATCAGGCCAAAAGCTTACCAAACACAAGCTGAGAGATATATGTGATGTTTTCCAAATATATATATATATATATATATATATATGTGAAAACCACAGCTTTTCGCTATTTAGCTTTCCTATGAATTTACACATTTTGGAGTTATGCCCAAAGTAATTAAAACTCGACAAAGGGGACGCTTCCATACTTTTTTGCACACAACCCAGTGACAAGACCTGAAGGCCACGGCCATCAAGCAGTGGCTCCTAAGTCCACCTTACTCATGGACCATGAAATCTTTAAATAACACTGGAATTTCATCTGAGGCACTTCAAGGTCAGGAAGCCTGAACTTGCTGTACCGCTTCTGAACTTTCTGCCAAGTATGAGAAGTTATGAGAGATCTGAATTCTTCCTTGAGAATCCTCTGACCAGACGAGCCTGATTAAGGAGTAGGCAGGACGGCGGGCAGCTTGGGGAACTCAGGAAGGACAGGAACTGGTATTTGGTTCAAAGTGTCTGGGATTCAAGGGAAAAGCCTGAGGCATCGTAGGATGTAACCAAAGCAGCAATTTTGGAAGGCAGTTCAGGTTTAAGGGAGATGCCAGACCGTGAGGAAGAGACTATTAGCGTGCTGGATGTATGCTGTCAGAGATTTGTGGCGCGACAAGTCACACTGTGGTTGGCCCATGAAGCTTCTCACCTTTCGGGAATGTCTGAGGTCCCATCTGTAACACCCTGCTCTGCAGAAAGGGACTTCTCGTCTGGCATCCCAACCTTCTCCAGGAAACAAAGTGCTGGGTCTGCTCTCATGGCATTGTACCTCTCGTAACCTGATCAGGGGTAATGAGGAACAACGAGGTCATGTCAGAACTCACAAGATCTGCCTTGCGCCCTAGACAGTCATTTTGTTTCCCTTATTAAATAAAAAGCAAAACAAACAAACAAAAAAATACTGATTTAAAAATAACCGGATCCTGTAAGATTTCCTGTCAGGGGAAGATCCTTGCACTAAAGTGGACACCTTTGAGGAAGTAGTGCTTGCCCCAAAATCAAAGCTGATGTAAATATTCTGTGTCCGTGAAGACACACAAGATACAGATAAAATTCCCACTTGTTTGCGTCTTCTGGACAGCAAGGGAATCAGGCAAGCTGGTTTTGCAATTTCTTCCCCTCACCAACCCCCCAACTCTGGACACCCTATTATCTTGTCATCTCATGAACAGGCCTAGTTTTCTTATGGTCCAATTTTATCCCATGTGTTAGAAAGGGAAGCTGAGCAAAGTAATGGATGCAAAGGATGAAATATAAAGAGGACTACTGTGATTGCCGATTGGATTAAAACAGACCCGTTCCCTCTATATTCACAAACTCAGTATGAAATCCTAATCTACTGGCCAGGGCTTTGGAACTGCCTCTCACCATATCCCCAGAGTCAAAAACAGATGGAGGATTTCTGATCCAGAATAGAGACCTCAGACAGAAGGCAAAACAATGAAAAAATATCCCTTTTAATTTGATAATGCCATGCATGACGATTTGTTATTTTATTGTATCTAATGTAATCCTATAATGAGACAGGAGTATTTGGTCACAGCTAATGTCATATCGAACTATTTTGGGGGAAACTCCTTCATGATCATCAAAACCCTTTCCACGTTGCCCCTAACTAAGTCAATTTCTAGCTCTGTAGTATGTACAGAGAGACCCCACCACAGGTGATGTAAGATGCTGTACCTAAAATGAGTACCGGCTTGGCTGCTAGTAACACACTTGATTTTACTCTGTTGGGTATTTCCCTTCTATATTGGTTTTTGTTCTGATATCACTGTTGACGCTGTTCTAGCCCTCACGTGTAGGCAGCACCTGGTACTTTTTATCTGAGGAGCTGCAGGTACTTGTATCTTTTAATTCAAAGTGACATTTCTGCCATCTCCATGACAGGTGCTGCCTGCACGAGGCATATGGCAGGAGAAACTGGTGCCTTATGTTCTTCTTTATTCACTTACTCCTTAGGGCAATTGTTTGATTACCGTAAGCCTCTCTCATGAGACTGTGGGCTCCCCAGGGACAGGATCTGTATCTGTTTTTACTCATCATTATACATTCAGTACCTGGCACAGGGCCTGGCACTGTACACACTCAACAAACCGTTGACTGGATGTGTCAGTTTGGCCCAGACTCTCTTCCAGTAATCACTGTAGGAAGAACCATTCTCACCCTCTCCCCATGGTCTGCCTCAGCTCACATCACAACAGAAATGCCCTCCATGCTCCTGCTGTCTTGAGGACGTGCCTGCCATCGTCTCTACCTGCCCCCTCCCCAGGAAAAGAGGGATGCTTTGTCTCACAGCTGAGGTGGTGAAAGCTTCCTCCTCTGACCCTTTATCATGGAGGGAGGTTAACTGTCCATGAGGGTCCTGCCCTCACGCATGCTGCGCTGGACAGGGCTTGAAGCAGGCCGGTCCCTCCAGGCGCCTACTACCTGGCTGAGGCTCTGCTCTGCACACTTCTTGTCACGTGCAGGCCTGAAGTCTAGACAGATTCGGCATTTCTATTTCTCAACCAGCTATGAAGCTGGAGGCGAGGAAGAGTGATTGACCCAGTTCCCCAGAAAACCCTAACAACTGTCCTGAACAGAGAGTAGTAGGAGCTGTAACAGCAACATAAAGACATAAACAGTACAGCAACAGGCGGCGTAGGCTGCTTGCCTCTCTCCACTTAGTCTAGAAGTTCCTCTACGAGAATATGAACAGAAATACTAAAATCCATAGCTTGATGAGTATTTCATAAATCCAGGCTGCCCTAGAGGGGCGGCCGCCATTTCTTTCTTTCATTCATTCATTCATTCATTTATTTATTTATGGCTGTGTTGGGTCTTTGTTTCTGTGCGAGGGCTTTCTCTAGTTGCGGCGAGCGGGGGCCACTCTTCGTCACGGTGCGCGGGCCTCTTACTATCGCGGCCTCTCCCGTTGCAGAGCACAGGCTCCAGACGCGCAGGCTCAGTAATTGTGGCTCACTGGCCCAGTTGCTCCGCGGCATGTGGGATCTTCCCAGACCAGGGCCTGAACCCGTGTCCCCTGCATTGGCAGGCAGGTTCTCAACCACTGTGCCACCAGGGAAGCCCCCCGGCCGCCATTTCTTAATGCGGTCAAGAGCATCATTCAGAACAGACTGGCTGCAGGGCCCTTCTTGCTGTAAGCGGAAGCCCCAGCCAGTTCTTCCACAGTGGTCAGCTCGGAGATGCAACCGGGGCTTTGGTCTTCTGATCTAAGCAGGGTCGCAGCAGGCTATGTCTGGGGGGTAGTAGAAGATCCACAAAACCTTGGACGATGAACAGCTGTGTATTTCTTAACAAAGAAAATGGCTGCAGCTCTGCAGCTCATACTATGTCTCCAGGGCAGGGAGGCAAGGCAGAGAGAGCTCCTGATAGAACCTTGAAAAGTAAACACCAGACAGCTTGGCTCTCTGAAAATACCACATCTCCATCGGCCGCTGGGTACCTGAGAGTTTGTCACCGGGTAAGACACGTTGTGTGGGTTTGGTTATCCTGTGGAGAGGGCTGTTCCGTGGGGTGATGAGGTGTGTTACCCAGGTGCGGACAGGTCTGAGCCTAGGCTCACAGAATGTCTGCTGGGGGCTGACCAGCACCCCGCCAGGGGCAGGATCTGATTTGGACAACGCAAGACGCCAAGGAGGCTGGAGCCAAGCACAGGCGTCTGTCCAACCCAGCCTAGGTTTGACTCCAGTGTCACTGTCCAACTTCACGGGTCTGGTCCCATCCAAGAGTGAGCCGGTCTGCATGTGTGGCTTAACACCAGTCCCCCAGCACTGGGTACAGAGGCTAAGTCTTCCCCATCTTTACAGCGTGTCTGCTAAGCTCATCACATTACACCAGGTACTTCAGGCACTGCGTGCATCACCTCCCCGGCACCCCCACCTCTGACCGTGAATACCAGAGCTCACTCAACTGGGAGAACCTGAACGGAATGGGTGATGCACCATCTTCAAGTCTCACAGGCGTGCTCAGGAAACACTTAGGAATTATTAACTTGCAACCCTGCAAGCTGCTTCACTGAGCAGAAGAATTTTAGATTTGGAAGTAACCTTAGATATCATCAGATTGACTCTACCATTTCTGATAAGAGACTGGTTCGCTGTGCTTCACGGAGGTCACATGGTTTCTCTTCTCATTTCAGAGCTGAGTTCTAGCCCTGCACTGTCCAGCAGAGGAGCCACATATGGCTAATGAAATTTGAACTAATTAAAATTACATAAAATTAAAAATACAGTTGCTCAGTTGTATTAGTAACATTTCAAGTGCTCAACAGCCACACGCGGCGAGCGGCATCCGTAGAGGACGGGGCAGAAACAGGATATTTCCGTCATCAGTAGTACTTCCAGTGGACAGCATCGCTTTAGCCTAACCTCAGTGGTTTTAAAACTTTTAATTGAGTTATAGCTGATGTACAATATTATGTTAGTTGCAGGTGCACAACAGAATAACTGGACATTTCAATACATTATGAAATGATCACCACAATAAGTCTAGTAACTATCTGTCCCCATACAAAGCTAATACAGGATTACTGACCATATTCTTTGTGACTTATTTTATAAATAGAAGTTTGTGTCTCTTAATCCCCTTTACCTATTTTGCCCACCAACCCACTTCCCTCCCTTCTGGCAACCATCATTTTGCTCTCCGTATCTATAAGCACCTGTTTTGTTTGTTCATTTGTTCTGATTTTTAGTTTCCACATATAAAGTGAGGTCATGTAGCATCTGTCTTTCTCTGCCTGACTTATTTTACTTGGCATAGTACTCTCTAGGTCCATCCGTGTTGTTGCATATGGTGAGATTTCATTCTTCTTTATGCTCAAATAATGTTTCATTGTATATACACACCACATCCATTCATATGGATATCCATCCATATCCATTCATCCACTGATGGACACTTAGGCTGCTTCCATATCTTGCCTACTGTAAATAATGATGCAATGAACAAATCTTTTTGGATGAGTGTATTTGTTTTCTTCGGGTAAATATACAGAAGCGGAGTTGCTGGACTGGATGGTAATTCCGTTTTTAATTTTTTGAGGAACCTCCATGCTGTTTTCCAGAGTGGCTGCACAAATTTACAGTCCTATCGAAAGTACACAAAGGTTCCTTTTCTCCACATCCTCGTCCACACTCGTGCTTTGCTGTCCTCTGATGCTTGTGGGTCACCAACCCGGGGGTGTGGGTCCCAGGCTAGACTGCACCTCCGCCTCTCCTACCCATCTTGTTCTGGCTCCTCCTTTACGTCTTCATTTGGGGAACCTCTTTTCTGCTGGTCCTCAGGTCATTCTCAGAGACAGCTACTCTGTGAGCAGGTGTAATTCCCATGTGCCTGTGGGAGGAGGTGAGCTCAGGGCGTTCCTGCTCTGCCATCTTGATTCTGACTCCCTTTCCCCAGTGGTTTGATAAAGGGCTCTCAACAGAGCCTCCCAAAGCCTGCATCTGTAACACCAGAATCTACGTTTTGAAGGGATTCTTCATTAGAATAGGTACACGCGTGGTTGTTACGTAAATATTGCAGGTTGGCCTGCAAATGTTGAAGAATTCTACTCATAGGGCGTGTGTTAGAAAGACAGTTAACCTTCCAAAGGCAGAGGAATAAGTGACAGTGAACAGCGCCATGCACCTGTTATGCACTAAGCGCATGTGGGCACCAGGCCGCCCACCTACACTGTCTCATTTAATCTTCAAACAACTCTCCAGGTAGGTTGTCTTGATACTCTCCCCAGTGTACAGGTGAGGAAATAGGTCAGAGAAGTTTATGACTTGCCCAAGGCCACACATTTAGTCAGTGGCAGAGCTGGCAGTGAAAGCCAAGTACACCTAACCCTTCCCACTTTAACCCCTGCTCTCCAGTTCAAAATTTTGGCTAATTCACCTGGCAGGGAAGGTGTGTATTAGGCACATTACAGAGGATATTATCTGGGACTTTCATTATTCATTTTAACAGTTGGCTGAAAGCAAGGGCAGGTAGTTAGAACAAGACCAGAAATGAAGAAACAGGACATTTATTTCAGTTTTTCCAAGCTATTCAAAAACCTCTCTCAGTCCCCTTTGGTCTCTAGGTTACCACATTTAAAAAAAAAAAGATGTTTATGCCATCTACTGTTCTTGAATTTTTATACCAATAGGGCAAAAAATACATACTAGGAATATGTAGATTAGCTAGAATGACCTTAGAATTCTGCATGCATGTGACATGCTAAAACCTAACATTTCCCCCATTTATTTACTGCTTTACTCAAGAAACCCTGGGGCCTACCACGTGACAGGCACTAGGCCAGAGGCTGGGACTGTACGAGTGAACAATCCCATGCACAACGGTGCGGTGAGGCGAGTGAGGAAGATACACACTGAACAAAGCCCTCGTGGCCACCCTTTCAAAGTGCCTCACTGATACTTACATTTGCTATATTTTCATGACTCACACATTCATCCGGCCAAATTTCTGAGAGGACAGAGGTGAGGCTCTACTTTCTAAGAGAGACATGCAACAGGCCTATGGAATTTTTCAGGAAAGAGAAAATATTCACTGAAGTACTCACCATGTTTGAACACGCCAATCAGAAGCGACTTGTCGGCCTCGGCATCCCACCAATCCACTGGGATCTCCACGTAGTCGATGTCGGGCAGAGGAACGTCCAGCTCCCTGTGGAAGGAAGGGCGTGGACTCAGAGTGCCTTCAACACAGACAGAAAACAACACAAGAGCTCCCGGCCTGAACCCTCGTACTAAGCCACGTCCCGAGCTGCACGCTTAGAAGTAACAACAAATGAGAGGACTCAGATAGCTGGGGGCCAAGATATCTTAACCAGGGCTCTGCCCCTGGTTTACAGAGGGAGCTACATCAGCAGATGTACTTGGTGTTCAGGCTCCACTCAGACTGAATGATGCAGAATCTGAGAGCACCTCGTGGAGAACGCACAGCCAGCCAGCCTGGGGTCGGGCTGTGGGCTCTACACGTGTCAGGTGGTTCTAATGTGCCTCTTCGGTTGACAACTGCGGCAAAAGCCAGCAATAGGTTGGTTATGTGAAGGCAGAACACCCCTTCTGACTTCATACATGATACATGCATTCAGGTGTCTGAATTCATACAGGATCAAATGCTGCAAAGTGCCCAAATCATCTTGATGCAACCTTTGGAGACCGCAAGCACTATTCGAGAACAAGCTAGCCTGCACTGCTACACGCGGGGTATGAAGGGAGCCTTTCAGAGGCTAGCAGCCACAGTAGGAGGTGCTTCCTGGTGAGGGTCTGCTAACGGTCTGCTGGGTAAAACTTCTGGCCAAAGGGATGCACACAGCTCACCCCAGGGAGCAGACATGGAGGCATCAGCCCCTCTCTGAGTTTCTGTCCATGTTCTGAGAGCTCACATGGACCCTTAGCTGACTGGCTTTACTTGTCTGAGCACCGTCCTTACTCTTTTGAAGGCTCTGGGGTTTGGGGGAGAACATCCATCTGGATGGCTCTTCCCTCCCACCTCCCAGCTGCCTGGGATGGTGCCTCTTCAACGTTGAAGTTTCTTCTTCCGTCAGGTTCTTCTTGCTGTGACACGGGGCTGCCTGCCCCTTGCCAGGCCCAGCTCTCCCTGTGGGGATGGGGCTCCCTGGCCCCCACCTCTCCAGGCAGTGCTCCTATCTGGCTCCACCTCAGGGCCCACTGCTCTGCCTGCGTGGTGCCGCGGGCTGAACAACTTTTTGGGGGTGAGCTGTGATTCATTCCTCATGGCACTTTCTGCACAATAAGATCTACATGGGACCAGTGAGAGCTAAGATTCAGGAAAGCAGAGGGAAGGAGGGAAGCGGGGGAAGGGGCTGGGCAATGGACCTACTCGCTCCACGTTCTACTAACTTCCCTGCATCTACGCATCTAAGAAAGCACATGACGGGGATGGGTAAATTCAGATACATTACTTCTGCCCAGTAACACTGGATATAAATAAGCAGGTTGAATTCTGCTGCATATACATGACTCACAAATTGAACCTTTTTACCAATACACCCAACCTCCTTATCCTTACTAGAAATGCCCATAGTAACTACCAAGTAGTAACAGTCAATGTGATGACTGGTCCTAATTACAAAATGCCTCAGGGGTAGGACTGTCATTGCCTTTCACCTCTCTCCTTCTTTAGTGCTCCTGTGACCACTAAAACCATTAGCACTGCCCAATGGAAAGTAAGAGAAAGAAGAAACCACGGCCCCAGGGAATCTCAAAGCACAGTTCAAATACCAGCACTTGCTATGTCCCCTGGGAACAAGCGGCGTTGTAGGGGCCAGAGCAAACTGCCGATCTGGGGAAGGTGAAGGAGGCCGTCTGGGGATCCCACTTATACACTGTGACTTCTGACAGTCCAATCAAGTAGTAGCTGGGGGCTCAGCAGCCTCATTCCCCCAAATCCAGGGATATTCCCACAGGATTCTACAGCTTTGGAAACACTAGCTTACAGAACTAAGGCACAACACATCAAATGGTGACAAAGTATTAGTAATACGACTAGCAAATAAAGGAGAACCACTCAAAGGTAGAAGAGGACTAAGGCCAAGAGTGGGATTCCAAGTAAAGCTTTTAGTCTACACCTGTTGGATCAAAGTCACTAATATCTATCCAACAATGATTAGTTAAGGTAGAGAAATGACTGCTTTAAAAGCAATTTTACAACACTACTGGGAGAAAAAAAACCCAACTAAGAACCTCACCAAGAGCTGTGTTTTTAAGCAGCTGTTTTCTCCTTTATTTCACTCGTAGATGATCTGGCTGAATCATCCTCATTCTACCTGCCTGCTCTACCAGGAACTGGTCCTGGGTGGGAGGGAACACGGGCCTCTTGAAACACAGGCAGGTTTGTCCATTTCCATCAACAGGCACTTTATGGCAATTCTTTAACACTGGGAGCTAAGGTTGACCTGTTTTACCTGGCCGGAGTTCCTTCAAATGCTTTATCCGCTGCTTCTCCCAGTATTTCAGCTTTTAAGTAGTACAGCATCCGGACTCGCAAAAGTACCCTATGATACATGAACACAGTAATGAAACACATTAGAACCCATAAGCTGCCTGTGAACTGCCATCCCCAAGCTGACCTGGGGGAATTCTGGGTGCTCCCAGGTTGTTAGGGCTATGAAGTTATATATGAGAAAGCACTAGAAAAAGAAAACACTAGGTATTAATGGCAGAAATTATTGTGATATCTCCATTTCACTCAAGAAAACGTATCTCATCAGTCATCTGTTAAGGTCACCCTATGGGCGTGGGAGGTGAGGGCAGCAGAAACAGCATCCCACCTGGTCCTTAAGAGCAGCGGTCCCCAACTTTTTTTTTTTTTTTTAAATAAATTTATTTATTTATTTATTTATTTATTGGCTGTGTTGGGTCTTCACTGCTGCATGCGGGCTTTCTCTAGTTGTGGTGAGCAGGGGCTACTCTTTGTTGTGGTGCGTGGGCTTCTCATTGCGGTAGCTTCTCTCGTTGCAGAACACAGGCTCTAGGTGCGTGGGCTTCAGTAGCTGTGGCTCGCGGGCTCTAGAGCGCAGGCTCAGTAGTTGTGGCGCACAGGCTTAGCTGCTCCGCGGCATGTGGGATCTTCCTGGACCAGGGCTCGAACCCGTGTCCCCTGCATTGGCAGGCGGATTTTTAACCACTGCGCCACCAGGGAAGCCCAGTCCCCAAACAACCCCTGGCAGCAGGGACCGGTTTCGTGGAAGACAATTTTTCCATGGACCCGGGGGGGTGGTGTGTGGGATAGTTCAGGCGGTAATGCAAGCGATGGGGAGTGGCAGATGAAGCTTCCCTCGCTCGCCCACCGCTCACCTCCTGCTGTGAGGCCTGGACCACTACTGGTCTGTGGCCTGGGCGTTGGGGACCCCTGCTTAAGAGGGCTCACGCTGTCCACACGGCCACAATGACCTCTCAGGCAGAGCTGCCTTCCAAGAGGCTCGTTACTAGTTTCCGAGTTTAGTGACAGGTGAGGTTATGTTGAATGGTGCTGTTTTCAAATAGTTTCACTGGCACATAGTTACATGTTACATGAATATTTTAAAGTCTTTTTCATGGCGATACTGCCAGAGAGCAATTCCGTCTTCTCTCCTGTGATTCGGTCTGGACCACACTCAGGCTTCATGGGAATGCCCCAGCATGTTTGAGATGAAGCAATTAAGTATTTGTTGGGCAACTGGTGTGTCCTGCACCGTGCTGGTACCGTGAGTATGTAACACAAGTAAACGTTAGTTTAACCTTGTTCTTGAGGAGCCCACAACAGTCCAATTGTGAAATAAGGCCAGCCACAAGAGAATCAGAGCACAGCAGACGGCCGTGGGGGGTTAGGGGCGGGTGGCTTAAGGTATGCAAAACACAGAGTGAAAGCCAAGGACAGGCACAGAGAAGCCCACCACATCTGAGGAGATGCTGCAGTGAGGGTTACAAGAGTACCTGCCACTGTGTTGACATCAGGCAAGAGTGAAGGCGAGCTACTAAAGCAGAAAGAAGCCCGTTCACTCGTACTTCTCTAGGAACTGATCTCCATGTAAGTTGTTTAAAAAGAGCGACGAGAACACAAACAGCACGTAAAGTACATACTACTTTAGAGAAGGTAAGAGGCGGCTGTGCGTTCCCACTGCTGGGCCTTGCACAGAGCATCTCTGGAGGAACCCGGTTAACGGTGGTCGCCTCTGGAGAGGGAAACCGGGGCGCTGGAGCGGGAGGAAAACTTACTTTTGACAAAAAAATATTTGTTAACACGTGTATGTATTACCTATTCAAAAGGTGTTTAAATAACGAAGGGTTGAGGCCTCTAAAAAAGCACAGTTTCTTAGATCTGGGTTGAGAGTGCCACTGTGGGCTTAAGTCGTAGGTGGCAACATAAAAGCTCAAACTTTTAGATGGGAAAGAACCCTTACTTTTCTGCCATACCATTCCTTACCTCAGCTGTCAATCAACTCAATTTCGAGATGTTTTTTCAAAGCTCAGAGAATGAGAACTCTAAGAATTTGCGATCGTCCCTGATCCTTCTGCCTAGCTGGCAGTAGCTGACGGCCTCCTTAGCGAGAACTGGAAAGAGGCTGTCTTAGGTATAGGATTCCTGCCCGCTTGGATCTACCTCAATCAGAGGAAGGCTTCCAGAAGATGTAAGATGCAGCTGTTTCTATATCTCCAAAAAGAGGCAAAGGTGTTGATATCTAGCAGTACCTACGGCACAGGAGAACAGAACTGAAAGCCAGTAGTATTCACCTATACTGCAAATGAGAAGTAAATCAACTCAGAGGACAGACAGACAACTCCTCTTAGAGAGCCACTTCCTCCCAGGCTGAGATGATAACCCCAGGTGGCATGTGACCTCACAGGGAAGGAGAGCTGGAGCTGGTCTGTGACACCCTTCACTTCAGCCAGACAAAACCTATTAATACTTTTGGGTGGCGGTATTGCCTTTTCTTTCATTTCTTTCTTTTTCTAAAAAACCATTCTCTTGGTATGAAATATACTTCCAGAAAGTGCATTTTGCATACATGTACAGCTTGATGAATTTCCACATACTAAAAACGCACATGTGTATCCAATATCCAGATCAGGAAACAGAACATTTCCCCAGAAGGCCCCCTGGTAGTCCCTTCTGGTCACTATACCCACTCTGAACAGAGAGTCACTGCCCTGACTTCTTAGAGCTTAGATTTGAAGCAGCTGCTTTTTAACCTCTTAAGGTTCTTTTGATAACATCTTCACGCCCCTAAATACTATATGTATTACTAATTACGCAAATGCTTTGAGTACTCACTATGTGCCAGCATGTATTAGCTCACTTAATCTTCATAACAATGCTGAGGCAGGAACTATTATCCTCATTTTTAAAATAATTCACCTGCAGGTAAGTAATGGGGCCAGGACTCAAATCCAGGCAGTCCTGACCCCAGAGCCTTTCCTGACGCACATCTGGTATTGGGGTGGCAGTAAATGTGCTAATCAACAGAGCCCACAATTCTAGAAGCTCACAGTCCAGTTATGCTAAAGAAATTCTGCCTGTTCTCTGGTGCACCTCAGGCCAGAACCAGGACCCAAGATCAAAGGGTGGAAGATTCAAGGAAGTGGCTTTTAGATTCAATATACAGAAGGACAATTAATTAGAATCATGTGGTAATTAAATGAGCGAGGCTGAGAAACGGTAAACTCCCATCACTAGGAAGGCTCGAGCAGAGGCTGGGGCCTGTCCCTGTTGGGACGCTGCCCACAGAATTCCCACGCTGCGTCGGAGGAGCTGCAAGGCCCCTGCCGGCTCTGAATCTCTTGGTCGCTGAGCCTGAACTAAAGAGAACAATACTCTCCATCAGATTCAGATTAATAAACAGCAGTCAGCTTCTTCAAACCCAGAGAAGTGCTTTACTGCATTATTCTTCGATTCTCGGGGTAAGGCTTGCACTCAGGAAAGATCTTGGGGCTGGTGGTTAGAAATGTTAAGGAATTCCTCAAAGGTCACAATTAGTTCTGCTCAACATCTGTGATCATCTGTGCGGGTGTCAAGGGAAGTTCTATGTTAATCTCTCCAGCTCAGCCTATTTTCAGTGCTCCAGACCCACCTCTGCAGCTGGGGATGGGAGAGCCAAATGCTGCTGCTGTGACTTAATAAGGCAAAACCTGAGTCCTTCGTGTTGCTCTTCAACGTTTACTGAATGTAACGATTCTGATTCTGTCATGGCTACAGGCACCGCCATTCTCCAGCCTACGAGGCTAACGGCCACAGAGTTACCTGCTTTCTGTATTCCTCATCACACATGATGGATTCTTTAGTCACATCTCTCATATTTGACCCTTTCTCCCCAATTCTACAGTCAGCACCCTAATCTAGGTCATCACGATCAATACTTAGTATTATGACAGAACTCTCCTAGTTGGCCATTCAGCTCCAGGTAAACACCTACTCCAACTTGCAAATTGTTACCGGATTAATTTTTCTCCCCCAGTATCATTTTTTATCATGTCTCACTTGTTCAAGAAATATGGTTGCTTAGTACTTACAACAGAGTGACTCCTCGGTGAGCCTGCCATACCAGGTCTCCCATCAAGGAGCCCTCGTCCCTGCCAGCTTCCTTTCTGCTCCCTCACAGTGACTCTGATTCAGTCACAGTGAACATGCCGTCGGGTCCTGCCCCAGCCAGGCTCTGCTATCAACAGCGAGTGCCCTTTAAGTCTTGGCTTGAGATCTACTGCCCCAGAGAGCTTGTACCTTTGTGTGCGGTAGTTTTTATTACAGTATTGGGCATGAGACCTATCTTCAGATACTTGGAGGGATCAACAGACAGGGTTAGACTTCAGCAGTAAAGGGAAAAAACCACAACCCAACAACTACAGAACCATTAGGTTGATGTTACAGGGAGGAAGAAAAGACCTAGCAAAACATCTTAATTTACAGGATAATAAACTCTTTATAACCAGAGGTGTGCAAGCTGAGGCCTTCTCACTGCCTACCAGGAATGCTGAGGAGGTAAGTCTTGCCTGGCCTAGGAAGCTGGGCTAGATGGTCGCCAAGGGTCCTTTTACTTCTAACAGATACACTGTACAATGATGCAAATACCCACATGCAAACCTGTCATTGTTTTGTGGCTGGGTGCCCTAACTCCCCCAAACTAAACCTCATAAGAACAGTTTCATTTTCTATCACTTTCTCCTTTATTTGCGCCTGCCCCACCCCAGCTGTTAGCCTCGGGATATAAAGAATACTATCTCAAATGAATGTCCATCAAACACCGGGAGGCCATGAATGTCAAAGCAAATCTGAAGAGGAAGCAACCTGGCAAGGGGGTGTGGCTGAGAGCGGTGGCCACCAAGGCCGGTCTTCTGCTCCCCCTGATGTGCCCTCAGGGGTGGAGGGAGGGAAAGGAAAAGAAGAGCAAGCAGCGAAATCACCAGTGTCCTCCGTGGATTTTGAGAGTCAGGTCAGAAGATGCTGTACGAACTGCACTGGTAAGAGAGGCCGGGTTCCAGGGGAGAAGAGAGATGATTAAAGGAAGTAGAGAGGCTTCAATGCGACTGAACCCTGACCCAGCTTCAAGCACACAGCCTATCCGCCTTTCCAGACCTTGCACGGTGGTACAGGGGCATCAAGTGGCCTCCCACAGCCCCGTGGGGGTCCCAGGAAGCCGCGCTGTCAGAGCGGAGCTGCCACCCAGGGGTGAGGGGGGCACACTCACTTGTTGCAGTGCTGTTTGAGGTGCTTTTTGTAGCCATCATCGTGCAAGACCACCTCGGGGTTGCAGGTGGCCAGCCAGTCTGCGTTCTTTAACTCTGGGAGCAGCAGCTGGTTCTTCGTTTTCTTCCCCTTCCTCCCTCTGGGGACTGGAGCGGACAGCCCTGAGACAGAAGGTACGAACATGAGCTGAGACGGCTTAAACGTGGCTGTCGGAACAGAGCTGGGCTAGGGTGGCAAAGAGGCAGCCGGGCTATGCACGGTGGCCCTGGACGACAGGCCCCACTCCTCCGTCCCCCAGGCAGGGATGGCGAGGAGACACCCGGTCCCCCCCAGGACCATTCAGTCAGGCAGCAAGAATCTATCGAGTGTCCTGTAGGATCACTGCAGGACAAGAAAGGTGTAGCAGAACCTGTGCCCGTGGGGACGTCACAACCTAGCCGGGGAAAAGGAATGCGTGATCTGAGACGGGAAGGTGAGCTGTGTCTCAGCACAGGGAAGGAGCAGCACAACGAAACGCACAGACAGAGGTGGAACTGAGGCAGAGCACGCCGTGTGAGTCCCCATATCAGAGAAGGAACCCCTGTGACACCCAGGTCAGTGGGCAGGACTGGCACGTGGGGAACTTCAAGAGGGCCCAACTGCACTTAAACAAAATATCACAGCTAACACTGGATGATTCTGAGGGAGAATGGAAATGGAAAACATCAGCATCCTTTCCCACAGGTAGCATTCTGGAAATACGCCTGAGAAAGAGATGTCCCCAAAGCACAGCAACATGGGCCAACATGGGAAGAGAGAAGGAACTACAGGGGTTTGCGCTTCTCGGCTACGGCCCGTGCCACCCCTCACCTGAGTGGTTCTGGAGGGTCTGGGCCTGCCCATCTTTGGTAGGCGTGATCAGTTCCCAAATGAAACTCTTGATCTTCTCGTCCCCTTGTAGTGCTGACACAGTACACCAGCAGGGCCCGGCAAATCATCTCCATGTCCTTCTCGTTCAGATGCCACTTGAATCGCCCATGAGTCAGAATGTCCTTCCACCGGCCCCAGCTGAGAGTGGAAATACAGAAGGGTGTTAGAGGGTGGAAGGGCCACGCATGCCTTCGACACGGCAGGACAAACAGGAGCCGAATGCTTACTCGACCCCTGGGCTTACTGATCACCCTGAGGGCTCTGTCCTGAAAGACCTTCGCGGATCGCATACTGTAGCACACCAAATGTCACTGAGGTGACCTGGACACTGGACACAGAGAGCTTCATATGGCCACTAGAATGTTAAGAAGGGAGGGATGAAAATATCTGGAGCGAGGAATAAATCTGGAATTAAAACAGAGTCCAGGACTTCCCTGGTGGCACAGTGGTTAAGAATCCACCTGCCAATGCAGGGGACGTGGGTTCAATCCCTGGTCCAGGAAGATCCCACGTGCTGCGGAGCAACTAAACCCGCGCGCCACAACTACTGAGCCTGCACTCTAGAGCCCGCGAGCCACAACTACTGAGCCCACGCGCCTAGAGCCTGTGCTCCGTAACAAGAGAAGTCACCACAATGAGAAGCCCGTGCACCACAACGAAGAGTAGCCCCTGCTCGCCGCCAACTAGAGAAAGCCCGCGCGCAGCAACGAAGACCCAACACAGCCAAAAAACAAATAAAAATAAATAAATCTATAAAAAAAATTATTAAAAAAAAACAACTGACTCCAGCTGCAGTATTTGAAAGCAATGGTGAGCTCCCAGAAGCTAAACCGTCTACTTCTACCAGAGCCAGAGCCCTGCATGAATCATGCCTTAACTCTAACATCTGCTACGCTGATTCCTTATACGTCCTTGGGGGAAAAAGGCAGGAAATCAGTACCAGGCAGTAAATTAGTACCAGAGATCTGCCGTGACAAGCATATGAGAAAATCACAGCCCGTCTACAACATGGCGGCGGAGTGCGGTGGCTGAGGGGGGCCGCGGGCAGAAGGCACGGCTCTCTCTCCTGCCAGCAGACCCCCCATCAGCCCAGACCCCAGAGGAGCGTGGAGAGACACACTGGACAAATCTCAGGGACTGAACAAAAGAGGGGAAAGCAGCAACAACAAGAACCAGCAGGTGAGGCCAATACCCACCCAAATATGAGCAGGTTCTTCTCCACCCGGAAGCACTCGGCGCGGAGGTAGCGCCTGGTTTTGTCGCTGAGGCGCCTGGACCTCGTGGGCCTCTCATCGGAGTCGCTGTCCAACTCTGAAAACTCCATGAGCTCATCCTCCTCAAAAGAGTTGTAGTGTTTGGTCTGCTTCCTCACGCGCGGGCGGTCGATCACTAAGCTTTCCTGCAAACACAGAGGACTGCTGGGGAGAAAGCCCCTCTTCACTCTCCCTGTGTCCCAATGCAGATCCTGCTGCTGTTCCTCGGGACACGTTTGGGAAAGAACCACCCCCATCTCGTCCTCCAGCAGGAAAGGCTCTTCCCAGCACACCTGCCGTGTCCACGACAAGCAGAGGGGACACTCTGGGACTCGCTGAAGTTGGTGTGTCCCTCCGCCCCCAGTGCTGGCCGCCCCCATCTGCTGGTTTTGCCGTCTAACAGGGGCCTGGGCAGGCAAGGGCCCCCAGTGCCAGAGTGGCCTCCTGTTCTTGCCAAGAAGGATGGGAGTGGTGCACCCCAGCTGTTATGCCCGGCATGCGGAGGCCGCCTGTGCTCTGGAGACAGGAGGAGTTGGAGAATTCCATCTGCTCAGCAACTTTTGGAAGACGAACACAAGTTACTGCCACTTCATTTTGCCTTCCACTGGTGCCACTAACCTTTTGTCTTTCATGGAAAAGATAACCTCTAGCTCGGGAAACTCACCCATTCTGGCAGCTCCCTTGGCCATGACCATCACTTCTCTGGTCTCCATCATTTCATGCTTCTCGCCCCTCCCCCCATGCCTCTTCCCAAAGCTCAGCTAAGCTCCTGCATACTGTCTCAGGGCAAGAGCTTTTTCTTCCCCCTCTTGCCCACTGTCCTGCACACAGAGTAACTCCCTGACTGTGACACTGTTAAACACTAGAAATAGGTTATTAAGGGGACTGCAGAATCCTCCTACTAGGAGAAAAGAGGTTGGATTAAGCAACCTCTGGCGATCCTACGGAAGAATAGTTAAGGCTGGACGCTGGTTACTGAATCAGCTAGATGTACGCAGGGACAGTCTCCTGGGGCTGTGAGTCCGTGAGAGCTCAACACTCACCCAAGAAGACAGGAGAAGACAGGCAGAAAGTGATGTGTGCTCATCCCCGAGGGAGGTAACTGGGTCAGAGATGGAGTGAGGGGAAACTAACACGTATGGGCTGCCTCACATGGGCTGGGCAGCCACCTTCACAATGTTATCTCTAACTCTGCAAAGTGGGCCTCACCATCTCCTTTGTTCACATGTCTTTTTTCACTCTCTCACTGAGGTCAGTTCCCTTGCCCAAAGACATACAGCTAGTCAGTGGCAGAGCCAGTATTCAAACTGGTTTTATTCCAAGGCCATTCTCTTTCTCATGTTCAGAAATAGGAAAATTCAAGATGCTGAAAAGAATGGAGGTGAACCCAACAAACTTTTCTTCATCATGCTTTTTTCCTCTAATGTTCGTCCGAGGTAAAGTCCCTTGCATAGGAAGTGTTGAAATAGAGGAAAATAGTCACATGCCAAGGATAGGATTTTGGCTTGGGTCAGAGGGCTGATCTTGACCTGTTTGGCCAGTTCCAGTTCTAATTGTTTTTATCGAATTTCCTGGACACCCAGCAGACTGTATGCCCCATTAGGTCACTTTAAAGATAACATTTCTCAAGCTCTATGTGCCAGGCATGTTTTAAGTGGGTTACATACAGCATCTTATTTAAGAACTAAAGCTTAGGAGTAAATAATGATTTGAGCTGGTAGGAATTTACGGTCCCATAAGACACCAGTGAAATGTTCAATGAAATAAAATATTCTCAGTGCTGTACCTTCTCACTCTTTGCTTCAGTGTCCAGTTCAGCAATTTTAGCCCATTTCTGCCAAAAGTTTGGGTCATCTAAGGAAATATCCGTTCTATTTCCTGAAGCCACAAAGCTAGCCTGTGAAGAAGAAAGAGCCAATAAGCTGTACTTGAACACAAACAGTAAAACACCTGTGTGATCTCAAATGCACCAGAGACTCAAGAATATTCTCCATCCGCATTCAAAATCAAAACCCCTAACAGAGCTGCCAAAATGAAAGTGAAAATCTTGAAGCTATTGTTTTAAAATTTTATTTTAAAGGTGGGGTGAGGATATTACAATTTCAACCTACAGGATCATTTTTTATAACTTAAACTGGGAAGCAGGAGGACAACCCCTGGGAGACGATGGCAACGTATGTCCAGTTGCCCGTGAAAGGGCTGATTCTTAAAACTTCCCTGGATATAGTTTTTCTTTCAGTTCACCAATCCCCCAGTTTCCACTCTGGGAAAGGCCCTGGCTGGGCCGTATGAGGTGTACAGAGATGAGCTATGCCTCTAACGCACAAAATGTCCCTGAAAAAGCCCTTCCCCCATAAGCCACCAAACAGGTGATTTAATCACACAGGTCATGAAGCTCACAGAACCTGTGGCGAGAGAACCTGAGAGTGATCTGATAAGTGGTCCGGTTAGTTGAATTCTAAATCCAGCGACCTGACGGGCAGAGGAAAAAGGCACCGAGACTACAAGCTGGGAATCTTGAATAAAATCTCTTGTCTCATGAAATGAACAAAATACGTGTTCACTGGAATTTCAACTCCCTGACACTGATCAAGGAGTGCTCTCCAAGGGACTCGGGATGACCATTCGAGGGTTTTGGAGCAGTCTCCGTGAACAGTGAAGAAGGCAAACTGCAAACCCAAGTGTCTATCCTGCCCAAGGAAGATCAGCTCCAAGGATTCAGAGTGGTGATTTCTTTTCTAGCTTGTGACTCATTATTCAAAGCCTCTCTAAGAACCTGCATCTTCAGGGTGGCACACACAACAGATGTGTAGCCAGACAATTTCAACGGTTTGCATTTAGACAAACAGCAGCCTGGCTAACGAGGGTCAAAGAATAAAGGCTTTTCTTTCCACTGCCACCCCACGTGGACTCTGCGGAGAAGGCCTTATACCTTGGCAAAAGTGGATCCTTTCCCTTCAGACTGGATGGTGATGGTGTGGGTTCTCCTCTGCAGAATCTGGTCTATGTCTTCTTCACAGAACTTGGAGCCTTCGTCTTCCTCATCCATTAAGGCACCATAAGCACCTTTCCGGAGCAAGTCCTCTACCTCCATTTTTGAAAGCTGCTGTACCTGGACAGGTCACCAAAGGCTACTCACAAAGTGGGAAATGCATGGGAGAAAAACAGCCTCAAATCTGACCTTCATGATTCAGTACCCAGGTCCTCCACTAATTGCACACGTCAGAAGAATAAAGACACAAGATTTAGAAAATGAAAACCCAGATAAAGACACTCAAGAGAATGATGGGGAGGGCAGGCAGACAATCCTCCAGGGAGCTCTGGAATAAAACCCAGCACACGACCCAGTGGCCCGAACATTCCTCAGGATGCTGGTTATTATCAAGTGTCGCAAACCATTAAAACTATGCACCACTGAAGAGAATATATTTAATGTTTATTTTATGTTTTAGTTTGAGTCTGTATCTTTAAAAACCTCCAGATGTACCAAATGAGCTAAAGAATAATGAGTTATTCATTATTAAATAAATACAACAGTATTGGAAATGATGTCATTTCTTAACTAAAGAAAGGATCCCATGCCAAGTGTGATCTTCTCAACTGCTTGCTGAAAACAGGAAATGGGAGTTCAAAACACCCTTTCCTGGTTCTAATTAAGAATCTGGTTCTCTTTATATCAATCACAGAAGGGAATTCCATGACTCCCAGCACTGGTAACTTGAAGTATTAAACTTAGCAACACATGCATAGCTAAGAGGATGTAGAACATCTGGACTAAAGACAACTCAGAAGGGCCAGAGATTAAGGAGATATTCTGCTTTGTTTGCCTAGACTTTAATACAATTCAAGAATCTTAGCAGCAATTTTTATCCCCTCTAGAGGGGGAAAAGAAGATTGTATTAACTGCCATATTTCAAGCTGATCATTCATTCATTCATTTTTTCACTGATCATCATGCACGGAACGTCTTTAACATGCCAAGTACTGTTTGGGGTGCTGGGTAAGATAAAATAGCTCACCTTCAGGGAGCTCAAAGTCTGTAGTATGAGATAAAAAGCATGGTGATAATTTAGAGTTAAGTGTTAAGATCTACTGATTTCCAACGGGCAATGTGTAAAACTCTATTTACTGAAATGTTACTGCATGTTGGGCAATCCTACCACCCAACTGCTCCTACGGATTCCTTTACTCATCTATAAAATGCAGAGACCTGAACCTGAACTACCCTCTATTGCAGGGAATTACCCTCTATTGCAGGGAATTACCCATTAAAGATGTGCGGCCTGACTCAATTTAGTGAAAGGGAACCTTAAAACAGCTGTAGGAATGAAGAATTCACAGAGGCCCTGGGCTGCATGATAAATTCTTCTCTAGGCTCGAAAGCAGGTACCGGCATACTCACTCCATTCGTGCTGCCCTTTCGGTTGATGTCCTGAAGGACAGCCTTGTCCAGACCCAGCTTCAGGCTGGCCTTGTCAAACATTTCCCGCTCGTAGGAGTTCCGTGTAATGAGGCGATACACCTTCACGGCTTTACTCTGGCCTATCCGGTGACATCGGGCCTGAGCCTGGGAAGGAAGGAGGGTCACACACATCGTGTCACCAGACAGAATGGTAGCAGCCCAAGGAACGGGGAAATGCTTACATTCCATGTGGGGTGAGTGGCTGGCTCTCACAGTTACGAGTCATGGGACTGATTGTGGAATAGAATTCACCCAAATGCCAGCTACCCCTTCAAGAGCACTCATTTCATTGCCCGTTATTTACTGAGTGACTGCTGTATGCTGGGACAAAGTGATGAGAAGGAGGTGACTTCCTACCCTCCCTAGCTTGTGGTCTGAGTGCAGGCACTCATTCCCAGGATGCTGTCTCGCTCTCTGGGGAAATGTCTCCCCCAGAGCAAGCAGCACCACTTCTTAAGTTTTCTCATTTTACTACAGAAATTTTCATAGACAAAAGAAGAGAAAAGTATAAGGACCTCTTATGGTCACTCTTGCTTCATCTCTGCTATGCCTCTACCCTCCAAGATTACTACGAAGCAAACCCTTGGCATCATATCGATTCATCCTCACATATTCCAATATGTATTTCTAAACATAAGGACTCTCGTAAAACGTATTACCATCGCTACACTTCAAAAAATTAATACTAAGTACTAACTATCTAGTGTTCCAATTTCCCTGCTTATCTCATATATATTTCTTTAAGTTTGATTGTTTGGATCAGGATCCAAATAAAGCCCATGCATTGTAATTGGTTGATATATCTCTGCCTTTGATCTTTCCTTTTTTCCAAATGCCATTTATTTGTTGAAGAGACCAGGTATCTGTCCTACAGTTTCTCACAGTCTATATTTTGCCGCCTGCACTTTGGCTGTGTCACTGAATAGATTCCTCTGTTCCCTTTATTTCCTCTAAACTGGAGTTATACCTTGAGACTTGATCAGGTTAAGATTTTACCTTTGGCAAGTGTAATCCATAGTTGGTGTATAAATTTCCATCAAAAGGTACATGATGTCTGGTTGTCTTTCTTTTGAATTGATGATCATTGCCTAGATCCATGATTTCATTAGTGGTTACAATTCCCCTCATCAATTTTTTGGTTACCCTGATGTACAGTTCATATAGGAGAGACAAGCTAAATGTCTGATTCTTTCTCTTTATTTAATCAGTTTCCAAATGAACACCCTCCAAAAGTGACTAATGAAGATTTTTATAATTAGTTTCTTAAGGAATATAATGCAAGTATGCATTTAAATAATATTTGTGCTATTTTTTACTGCATTGCTGCTCTATTTTTTTAAAATAAATTTTATTTATTTGTTTGTTTATTTATTTATTTATGGCTGCATTGGGTCTTCGTTGCTGTGCGCAGGCTTCTCATTGCGGTGGCTTCTCTTTGTTGCAGAGCACAGGCTCTAGGCACACAGCCTTCAGTACTTGTGGCACGCAGGCTCAGTAGTTGTGGCTCTCGGGCTCTGGAGCACAGGCTCAGTAGCTGTGGCACACGGGTTTAGTTGCTCCGCGGCATGTGGTATCTTCCCGGACCAGGGCTCAAACCTGTGTCCCCTGCATTGGCAGGCGGATTCTTAACCACTGCGCCACCAGGGAAGTCCCTGTTTCTTAATGCTGTTCAAATATGGCCTATGGAAAACTCCTCAAGTTGGCTCCTGAGTTCTTTTGACATGATTCAGTCAAATATGGAAAGGAGGAAAACTATGAAAAATTCTGGTATTATATTTGGAGGTATCAGTATGAAGTCACAGTTAGGAGTGTGTGTCTGTGTGTGTGTGTGTGTGTGAATATACACATAGGTAAAGAAAAAGATATGGATATGTCTGTATTTATGTTTGTATGTTATATCAAAGACCAGCAGTCTCTAACAGCTCCCTTGCTTTTTGGTATGACAACATGTTCCATGCTCCCATTGTATATTTCCTGCCCAGACCTGGATTCAGCCATTTTTTCAAGGAGTCCAAGAGCTTCTTTCAGTGGGAAGTGGCAGTAGAGACAACAGTCTGGATGCTCTAGGGATGCTCCCTGCCACTAGGTTGGTCATTGTTCCTGGGCCTACTCAGTGGGTAAAAGTAGAAGCGTTTGTGTGTGTGTAGTGTATACGATCATGGGCACACAAAAGACAAATTACATCATGAAATCATACTGATATTTTAATTCAAATTTGAGACTACGGGATTTTAACTTCATTAACTATACATCTGTATCGCTTTTTAACCATGTAGAAAAGCTCAGTTCTTAACCATGCCAATATCATTACTCATTTGATTTACCCCGCAAATACATAAAATATCAGAAAAACAGTATCATTATGATCACCACCGAAACATAATTACTGAAAACAATGTAAGGTTTACTGCCCTCCCACCCTGGGATATATCCCACCAAGAATGTACAAACTCCAGTGTTTTAAATACACACTTGCAGATAGGTTTCTTTTTCACAGTGGCAGGATCAGCAATTCTAGCACACTTTCTGTGTAATCTAGGATTGAGCAAATGCGTAAATATACTGAGGGTAACAGGAGCCAGGGTTTTCACTGCTGAAAAAGGAAGTTACAAATATGGAAAGAAGAAAAACTAGAACAACTCTGTGGCATTAGAATGGATTTGGAGGTATCAGTATTAACTCATGGTTAAATGTGCACATATGTGTATAAAACCACACACAGACATGAATGTGTGTGCATTTGTTTATGTAGACACATGCATGTATATACACACATATACATATGAATGCATGTTATGTATATATGTATATTTATTCCCTGTGTGTGTATGTATGTAGTCTAGCTGTGTCCACTGAGAGGGCCTAGAAGCAATGGCATCCCAGTAGCAAAGAACATAACGAACCCTCAGATCTTGGTTTCTAAACTCCATTCTCCATAAGAGAGAACAAGGCATGTTAGAGAAATGATTAATTCCAGGGCCAGGGTAGTCAAAGTATAGGATGAGCCTGAAACATATCACTGTGCCGGAATGTAAGGAAGTAATCAAAGAGTGATGGAGACGCATCAAAATAACACCTGAAACCTAAGAGGCTTCCGCTGGTTAGGTCCAGGACTACCTGAACATCAAAATAAATATTGTATGGAATATAACCCACTGAGTAAAAGAAGAACCCGTGAGTACACACTGACATAAATAAACTAATGGGAGAAAAGGGAAAACTCTTCCTCAGAGTAGAAAGTAACTAAAAAATGTAGAATGACTGTTAGAAAATCACCACTTTGCAACCGTAACAGTGATGACTGATCCAGGCAAAAATAATCAAAGGAAACTAAAACCAGTGGGTGGAACTCTGATGAGGAACAGGAGGATATTTACATTGTCTCAAAGTGTCTCTCCAAAGCTACTTATTAATTTCAAAGGGAAAAATAGCAACTTCATAGTAGAGAAATCCGGCAGACGCCACTAACTAAGCTCAAAGTACTTACTATCAACAAATGGACATCATGTTCCTCTTGACGTGACACACTGAGAAGGACATATCACTTCGAGGTATCACTAAACCTGAACTCAATCCTGAGGAAATACAGACACAAAATAAGCGCCTATCTATAAAACATCTAGCCTGTACCATTCAAAGACGTCAAGGTCGTGAAAGGAAAAGAAAGATCAAGGCACTGACCCATTAAAGGAGACATGAGAACTAGACGAAGTGGGTGATCCTAGTTTGGATCCTGGGGGAATAACAACTGTAAAGAATGTTGAAAGAAATGATAAAATTTGAATATGGACTATGGATTAGAGATACTATTCTTATTTCTTTTTTCTGAGAACTGAACCCTGGTTATATAAGAGAACGTCCTTGCACTTAGGAAATACACACTAAAGCACTCAGGGGACAACTTACTCTCAGATGGTTCAGACAAAAAGTGGTGGTGTGTGTGTGTGCACACACATGTGTGTAGGTCTCTGTATGTACTCAGAGAGACAGGAGAGAGTTAGGGCCAGAAGTGATAAAGTAAATGAGGCAAAATGTTAGCAGTTGGTGAATCTGGATAAAGGGTATATTGGAGTTGCAAACTGAAATTATATCACAATGAAGATACTGAAAAATGAAATACAAACATTGAGCATAACTCTTGGGGTTATGCTGTCCACATCATACAAGCTAGGTTCAACTGTTTCATTTCGCTTTTGAATTTTAGGGATTGATTTTTCCCACATTAATTTAACCACAATGAAGGGGGTGGGAAAGAAAAAACTAAACCAAGTAACTTTGGAAATTGGTATTTTGATTATATACTTTAAGACTAACGACCCTAAAAAACACTTTAGTCCCAACACTATGCACAGGTAATTTATTTTTCATAGAATATGGGTTAGTAATTCTGAAACTACTTTATGCGTATACTAAGATTGAACAAATGAGTAAATGTACTGTGTTATGACAATGAGACCAGGCTTCTCACAGCCAGAGGAAGGAGTTACGAATTCGGAAGAGTGCAGAAGGCTAGAAGGAATCCTGTGATGTCGGACTGGAATCAGAAATCTCACTACAGATGGATAGACAGGGAATAAATACAGAGGTGTGGTACCAGTGCTTGTGTCAGTATGCACATCTATATTTCCTAGTTCTGTCTGCTCAGAGTCTAGAACCAGTAACACTCCAGTGGCAATGGGCACACCTAGTAGCCAGACCTTGGTTTCTAAATGCCATTCTCAACTAAAAGGAACCAGGGAGCCTTGGAGGAATAGTCAGTTCCATGGATACGGCAGGAAAAATGTAACATGAACCTGAGTGTCTTGTGGTGCCAGAAATAAGAAGTGCTCACAAACTGACAGGAGCATGTCTAAAGGACAGAGGAGCCAACCTGAAGGGCCTCCTAATGACCAAATCTGAACAGCAAAATAAACAATGCGAGTAGTGGATTATAACCTATAACATAAAATAGGTATCCAGGAATCCATACCAATACAAATACATAAATAAATGGGGGACAAAGGACAGCTGTTCTTTACAGTAGGATTCCAATTCCTACTGTAGAAGGAATGACTGAAATAGAAAATTACCATTTGCCAAACACCATCGTAATAATTACTGAAGGCAAGAACCACTGATGAATGCTAAAATTAATAGGCGAAAGTATAAGAAACAGGATATTTATAGCATCTCAAAATATCTCCTCCCAACATACTGACTACGTTTCAAGGTAAAAATAGTAACTTTACAGTGGGAGAGACCTGGCAGACACCACCTCAACCAAGTAATCAAGGTTAACATCACAAGTAATAAGACATATCGACATCACGTACCCCCTGAGAAGGCTTATAACATCACTTCTATGAAATTCTTGCCAAAAATACATAACCTCAAATCTGATCATGAGAGAAACATCAGGCAAACACAAAGTGAGAAACAATTCTACAAACGGCTGGTCAGTATCCTTCCAAAGTGTCAAGGTCAAGAAAGCTAAGGAAAGGACAGGAGATGCCACAGATTGGAGGCGGCTAAGGAGCTGTAACTTCTAAAGGAGATGTGAAATCCTGAATTGGATCCCAGACCAGAATAAGAACACTGGTAGAAACATGAAGGAATCTGAACAGGGTCTGTAGATCAGAGCACTGTACTGATGTTAATTTCCTGGTTTCGATAATTACACTATGGTTATACAGAATGCTAACATTAAGGGAAAGCGGGGCAAAGGATCCTAGAACTCTGCACTATTTTGCACCTTTTTAAAAGTTTAAAATGATTTCAGAATAAAAAGTTTTTAAAAGATTTTGTTTTATAACGCTATAAAATACTTAAGATGGTTCCAAAGTCAAATATACAAAAGGCATATTCAGAAAAACTAGCTTCTATTCGTCACTTCCCTGTTCCCTCACCGCCTCCCCCCAAGAGGTAACCATTTAAAACGAAGGTTTTTGTTTATCTTTCCCATGGCAGGGGAGACATGACAGACAGACAGACAGACAGACAGCCTTTTTAGATAAATGCTAGCATACTATACCTACTTTTTCCACCTTCTTTTTTTTCACCCAACAATATATTCAGGAGATGACTCCACAGCGGTATGCAGAGATATTCCTCATTCTTTTATCAAAGCTGAACACACTGTTTTAGGCAACAAGTCTCCTACTGACGGACAACTAAGTTCTTTTGTTTTGGCTATTACAACTAGTTGCCACACCTTCTTTTACTATCTTTAGTGACTGTAAATCTTCATTATTAGGAGAAAATCTGATGGATAGCTCTGGTAAATAAAGGAAGTGATCAAGGTAAATAATATGGTTTGTGGAAACTATAAGTCAGTAATAATATGTGGTCATTAAGTACTGACACTGATTTTCTTTTTTTTGGCTTACCTGGTGTTGAGGGCAAACTACAAGAGGGAGTTGAAGAAATATTCTGAGCAAAGGTCTAATAGAGGAGAGCTACAGACATCACTAATTTATTACCTTCTTGGAATCCATATCCCCCATTTGTCCTCAATACCAGAAACTCGGACTCTTATACAAGGGCAGCGATGTATTCAACTGAAACATTTCCAGCCTCCCAGGGTTCTGGACAATGAGATGTAACAGCAGTCTATCAGGGATATCTGGAAAAGTTCTGCTCTCTTGAAAAAAGTGTCACACCTTCTTCCTTATTTTTCCTACCTGAGGTTTGAAGTATCCATCTTGGAACCAAGAGCATGTGAACCACACTCACTGAGGATGGTGGAGCAGAGAGACAGAAGGGACCTGGGACTCTCATGTCACCATGAAGCCACCTCACTAGTCCTGGGATACACAGGACTGGAAAACAAACCTCTGCTGGGGCTGGGGGTGGGCAGGGGGCACTGTCACGAGCAGCTAGATGGTACCAGGAGATAAACACATGCTCTACCAAGATGACTTACCTGAAGGATAACAGGATAAGTCCTGCCACATTTAAGAGACTTGTCATTTTACAGTCAAATCTCATATATTCCTTATTTTCCTTTTCAGAACTCACACACACAAAAATGTGGTAGAGAGAAACATTGAGAACTAAGTCAACAACTGAGGTGAAGCGCAAACAAAACACACCAGCAAAGGTATAAACACAGAACCTTTGGAGCTAGACCACCAGTAGGAGGCAGTGGTGCTACCCCTTCCTCCCACGGCCCTCCATCGCAGGGGAAATTACAGAGCTCCAATGTTCTCCTGCATGATTTGTAGGCACCTAGTTTGTTCTGTACTTTTTAACACATTTGAGGTGAACAAAAGCCTACAAGAAACAAGTAGTCAGGTTCAGAAAAATTTTAAACAGATACAGATCCCAATGCCTGTGATGGGTAGAAAGGCGGAGTCTCCAAACAGTGACAGATTTCCAACTGATTCCAGCCCTCAATTCACTGTTGTCAGGTCCAAGTCCAGAACCTTACACCACGTCTTTACAGTCACGTGAAAATTAAATAGCTGGTACAAAGAACCACGCATAATGTTGATTCCTCTCTTGACCCTTATATTACTCTTTCAAATTATTAGTCCTATTACATTTTAAAGGTACATTTTCTTTAATACTTTGAAATACTATTTGTACCTCAATGAAAATCTACATCATCAGAGAGGTTAAAAAATTACCTATAGTCCCACAGGAACCCAGCCACGGCTAGCACGCTGGGACACTTCCCAGTTCATTTTCTACACGTGAGTATTTTATTTCAAGTCCAGCAATTTCACATTTCTCCTGGTACGCTGAAAGTCTGTATCCGCAGGCCACCTACTCATCAGAAGAGGATCAGGGGCTCTCAGTGCAGTATGGATCAACGGGCACTGAGAAGCTGCCCTCCCTCAACTATCTCCTTTGCAGGCCTACTTTGGAATCTGAAATTCCAGCTCCAGATTTATTCTTTGGGGAAAGGTATCAACCCCTCTGACAATGTAAACATCTCTGGGAAAGAACGCCGATATCTGCTCATTGCACTGTATTTCCACTGTGTGCTTCAAAGCCCTGAGCACTTTTCTTTCCCCAGGGTCTGGCCTGGTGTGTAGGGCTCAATAAATGTGTCATAAGTCAGTCAAGACCTGGCTGAGAATAGGAAGGAAGGAGATGCAAGTTAACAGCAGGGGAAAAGGGAGCTTTGGGCAGCAGAAAAAGGAGCAGGGAGAGTGAGAAAGAGAGGACACTGAAAAGAGAGGCAGGAGAGTACTTAAAAGAAACTTGACTCACTTTATTTGGGACTGACGCTGTACTGTGAGCACCTGTCCCCACCTGCCTCAGGTGTGCCACCAACGCTCACCCCGACTCTAAGTCGTCACACTTCTTGTTCCCTCTGTCTGGAACATTCTTCCTACTGATTTTATAACTGAAGATCCCCCGCCCCCAATCATTTAGGTCTCTGCTCAAATGTCACCTTTTGAAGAAGTCTTCCTACACCACCTCTACATCAGGGCGTCCAATCCCCATTATTCTTAACCTGTTTCGTTTCTTTCGTAATAAGTATCGCTATCTGGGACTATCTTACTCTACTTATTTTCCTTGTTTTTTGCTGCCTGCTCCACTAAAATGAAAGCTCCACGAGAGCACACACAATGGGTCTCGGTCACTGCTGTGTCTCCAACACTTTAAACAGTGCCCGGCACATTCCCAGTGTTCAACAAACATAACAAACATTCACTGAACGCCCGGACCATGTAAAGGAGCACTCACGAAGTCTTACTTTCTCCTAGCAAAGAAAAGTAAACTCAATAGAGTTTAGTCGTCCAAGTGCGGGCATACATTCTACCAAGCAAGAGGTGGTGCCAGCAATATGATGGCGGCAGAGGAAGTGGCAAAGGCAACCAGCAACCTCTCCTTCTTGGAGCAGAGTGTCAGGCCCCCAGCTCCTCAGGCTGGATTCCCTCCTCCCTTCCAGAATCCTCGGCACAGGCAGGAGCTGCATTACCCTGTGGTTGTGCTCTTGGCTAGGACACCTGCGCCCAGGCTTCCTGAATTCTCCCTTCGGGGACAACCTTATCCACAGGAAGGACGGGACCTGGGCAGTGCTACCACTGTCACCTTGTGGCCTCTGCAAGGGTGGCACGGTACCTTGCTTTTCCCACAGGCCCACTCAGCCCTCAGAGCTGGCAGCAGTGAGAAGAGGTAAAGAAACCAGTTTTTCACTGCTCTTTCCCTTCTCAGGCTACGGTAAGCACCCTTTGCCATTTTTGAACTCAGGGGTCACAGGTACTATAGAAAACCTACACAAAACCTGCTGCAGCTGACGTACCAGGACTGAATCACAGCTGTCCCTCCTGGGTGAAGGCACAGTTTGATTTTTCACACACCACTGATGCTAACACAGACATGTTCAAGGTTTGAGAGAGGATGTGGCATTTACTTGATGCTCTAGATAAGATCTCCCTAATAAAGGACCTAAAAATTGGTTTACTGGAACCTACTGCCCTGAACCTAAGGAATCTGTGCCTTCACTTGTCTGGAAAGGGAGCAGGAGGATTGGGGAAGGGCTGATGGAGGAGATACTAGAGCAGGAGCCCTAGTTCTCTGTCCTCGTATTTCCAGGAGGGAATGTCGGCTCCCAGGTAGGAACACAACAGTCTCTCTTCGCCTCCTTCCTCTCTACTCCAAAGGAGTGACTGATCTCATCAGTGAAACGGGAGATCCGGTCCGAGCTCCTATAGACTCACCACCGCCCCCATCACCTGAGGAGGGCAGAGTCCCCCCCCTCTGTCACTGCAGGCTTACCAGGACAGCCTTCTGCTCTGCAGGCGGGAGGCAGCAGTTCTCAGTGGGCAAGGTTAACTGTGGGATGAGGGTGCGCAAGTGCAGGAGTCCTCGGAAGTCTAAGTCTGGCTACAGGTCAAGCTGTACCATCTAATCCACCATCACAATTTATTAAAGCTGATGCTTTGATCCTTTGCACTCCTGGGTCTATTCCTTAACTGGTTCTTTTGGAGGCAAGGGAGAGAAATACAATTTATGGACTCCTCAGACTCTAACGAGACCAAAGGAAACAGGATGACGTCCAGTAGTCATCTGATTTATGAAGACCTAGGTTTTAAAAACATATATATTTCTCTAGCAAGTCCTAAGCCTCTAATTCTATCCCCAAAGCACAGAAACCCCCAGCAAAAAGATCAGAAGGCTGAATGAATGAACTTTTATTAATAACGAAAAAGCACCAGAAAAGGTAACTCTGCTCTCTGACTTCCAGCTGAGTTTTCAGACAGTGCAGCTCTGTTCCACAGCCATGGAAGCTGGCTTGTCTGCAGGCCTGCCTCAGGGACTGGGCTGAGCCCAGCCTCCCCCTAAGCAGGTTGGCTTCCCTGTCAAGGCTCGGAGGGGGTCTGCCTAGGGGAGGGGTCGAGAAGCAGTGTCCTGGCACTGTCACTGCTTCCCCATGTTGTCCCGACTCCGGAAAAGCACGGACTGCACCACATCTGTCCAGGCTGTTTGAGACCAGAGTGAACACTTACATGTTCTACCATCTGAACTTGACCTCTGGAGCTATGCTAAAATTCCACTAGGGTAGAGGGTAAGACCATGCTCATAATGGGACTCTCTTTTCGTGGTCCTGATGTTTATATCAGGTAGCATGTGCTTCAATCCACTCACAGATGAATGTTCTATGCCAAGCCCATCGTCCAAAGGAAATACGATCATCTTGTATCAGGGTAGGAATTGTTGTTCTTCAATAACCATGAAGAACTAAAGATGACTGAAAGCTTTCACTCATTTACAAAAAGTAGCAGAATATGTGCATATGTGTGAATGACCATGTGCAAGTTAACATGACCTAACTTCCTAGCAAGGACAGTACCAGGGAGCCGCCTGGTTGAGTTTTCTGCTCTGTTAGGGATAGGAATGCATTTCGCTGATTTTCACAGATGATTTAGCTGCAGTCCTGTGAACCACACGATGGTCTCAGCGCCCTGTTCTCCAGACGCTGTCTTCTACATCACATTCACAGCACGTGGGTGAAGGGCAAATGCCAGGGAGAGTGTGCTGAGTGCGCACCATTTGGGGGGTAGTCTCCAGCTCCCGTGCTCTCCTCCCCATGCCAAGCAAGCCGAGAACCTAGCTCCGTCTCTGGGGGCAACTCAGAACAGCCCACCCCGCCAATCCCACTCCCCAATAACCACAGACCCAATTCCCTGCCCTAAAATTACTCTATTCTTGCCAATTCTTTCATTCCTACCTAGTCTGGTCAGACATCTCAAAAATAAAGGAGGGTTTCCTCTTGGTTACCAAGCTGTAAATAAAAATAACCAAAAAAGCAGCCAGTCTGGAAGACCACAAGTTGAGGAATTCTAACTTTAACGTGGACCTGGGGCTGTTCATCGACACCGTCACTCATTTACCTTCTGCTACGTTCTTCTACAAGTGTTCTCCACTCCCAGCTAAGTCGCCCAAATGTTCATGGTCTTTGTTCTTCTCCACTGAGGTTGAGCATTAGAAGAAGTTCAGAAGCTGACTTGGCAAACAGAACTCTCACACTATCCAATTTCAGTTTGGACTTCACTGCTATTCCTTTATTCATCTCCTGCTACTCCCCCAGCAGGGGCCATTAAAAACGGCCATTCCAAAGTTGCTCCCTTCTCCCAGACCCTAATTCTGGACAACCCCACCCACCCCATCTGGCTGGTACACAGACAAATCAATCACCTCAGAGGACTTTACCTTCTCCTTCAGGCCTGGACATTCTCGTTCTTGCTTTTTCCATTTCTTGGCATTTCACCTTCAATGTCTAGACTTCACTAGGTGAAGCACGATGATTCCAAAATCTTTGCCTCTGACAGTGACCTGTCTCTAAATGCCAGCCCTATGCTTTCAGTTTTTCTCCTGAAAGTCCTTCAGGCATGCCCAGCTAACATGGCCTCCAAATGGCCACCCGTTTCTCATACCATCACTGGCCCAGGTTCCAAACCTCACAGTCAGGTGAGCACTGCAAAGGAGCACAGGACTTTACAGCTGTCAAGAACGTACTACTTAAGGAACCATCTGTCTCAGGGTTGGCAGACACCTTCTATAACAGTAAATATTTTAGACGCTGTGGGCTATGAGGTCTCTGTTGCAATACTCAACCCTGCCACTGTAACATGAAAGCACCCAGAGATAACAGGTATACAAATGGGTGTGGTTATATTCCAATGAGACTATTTTAAAAACAGGTGGCTAGCCCACTGGCAATAGTTTCCCACCCCCTGATCTACATCACTATCCTAATTAGGTTCTTGCTGGTGACCTGACCAAATAGTTTCTACTGATTATTATTACTTTGGCATTGACTATGTTAACTCCTTTAAAAATTGGTTATTCGTCATATCTAGCAACTCATCTTTGACCCAAATATCCCGTCACCAGCAGAAAGGCCTGATGGTGAGCTGGCCACAGCCACTGATTTTTCAAGTTGGATGTTGAACATAGTGCCACAGAATTTGTTTTACAATGATTTTTTTCCTGCGTTTTACCCAGTTGTCACCAACATAATAATTTAGAGCACTGGTTTTTCAACTAGTAGATTGTTTTCTTCAAACAAAATGTTATTTTGAAACTCGTTAAATGAAAAAGACAAAGCAGAACGGCTCTGTGTGACATGGTAGGTGGGGAAGAAGTCCGGATACCCATCACCTTAGCTCCTTTTCTCTGCATCCTTTCCCGGCAGTATCCCCTAGGGCACCTCCTCAGTTTTGTGAAACAGCAGCCTGCAAACTTCTCTTATCAATCACCTGTATCATGAAAAAGGTTTTGAGGTCCCCACCGCTCTCTGAGCCACACACTCACGCTCTGAGTATCAGCAGATGTCCCGAGATCCAATACACACTCAGGATGAAGTTTGTTGTTAATGATAATGGATGTAAAACTGTCATCTAAAATAGCCTTCTTGACAAGTTAGAATCTTTTGGACTGACTTATTGTGCAATCTGGCTAGAATGTCATTGTTTTTATTTTCACACGGGGTTGATGAGTAATTCTGAACCAGAAGTGTTAGCTCTGTCATTTGCTTGTTTACACTTGCTTTTAAAATGTATTAGCTCCCATCTTTGCCATAATCTTTCAAGCCACCATTATTCAGTTTGGTTAAAATGAGCAAAATTTACTCTGCAAATACACTTAACTGGGCCCACATCAACCCTACTATGCTGCATTCATTGGAGAGCAAATGAACTACTGGGGAAGCCTCAGTCACCCCTGCCGCACCAGGGAACTTTCCTAGCCCTCTGGGTCATCTCATGTACTGTATACGACATATGACCGCTCCTAACAAACAAAGTGAGTGAAAATGCCAGAATCAATCGTATGTCAAGAATAGAGAATTAGTCAAGCTTCGTATCTTTCTTTATGTCTGATAATAAATAGTAGTTCCAATCTACACATTTGGAGGCTACCACTGTGAAATACCATTTGATTTGTAGTAAAAGGAAAGAACCACTTGGATTAGTGGGGAGGCTCGACATTTACTTTTTACTCAATTGTACCCTGACCGAGGCCCTAAGCCTGCCATCTGGCCGAGGCCATGGCAATAGCATGGAGCATGGCAGACACTCTCTATAGCTAAGCCAGGCCCTGTCGTGGTGATCTTGGATTCAGGGACAGCTAAGGCAAACAGCAATCATCCTAATGGTTACCTGCAAGTCATTTTGTGGGTTCCAGTCTGAATCAAATATGATGCAGGTATCGGCAGCTGTGAGATTGATCCCCAGGCCTCCCGCTCGGGTGCACAGAAGAAAGACAAAGCGGTCTGAGTCTGGCTTACAGAACCGGTCGATGGCTGCCTGGCGCAGGTTTCCCCGTACTCGCCCATCAATTCGCTCATAGGTGTATCTGAGGGACCCAAACGAACGAAAGCCCAGGTGTTATCATGACTTCAGTGGAGAACAAGAAACAACGCAGGAAGCTGTTGACTAATGGCCTTAAACCCATCACTTCTAAATATGGACCTCATGTCAGCGGTCTAAAAGGAATCCCCCCCTCTACATATGCAGCAGGGCAGACACCTGAAACTGCACTGCAGTATGTCCCCCTCTCTCAAATCAAACGAAAACCAAATCAAACAAAAAACCAGCCGAACTACGGAGGACTAGAGAAACTGTAAACGTAAAGTATCAATCCCCACTGCCCAGGCAAACTTACTCTCAAGTGCTTCCCCATTTTCTTGCACTGAATCTAATCACAAGACCAGGAAAAGCAAATAAAAGCCTCAACCATCTACTTTCAGGAGAACTCATAACACGGAATCAGAGTTCGAATCAGGCTCCATCTGCTTTGGATGGACTGAAAATGGGAAGAAGACTGGATGGACAGGCCGTCTTTTTATGTCTGGGTTGGTCATTTCTATCCTAACAATTCCTCAAAGCTTCAGAGGTAGAAAGCAAAACCTCCAGGTTTATAGCTGAAACCAAGGTCTTCTGGGCAGCATACTGCCAAGCAAGTAGGAAGAAATCACAGGAAAGGTTTCTGAGCTGTGTCAGGTTGGAAAGAAGCCAGGAGAATTTTTAGAGGAAAATAAAGTGAGGAAGCAAAGCTGAATATCATTAAGAAGGCATATACCTGTGTAGAAAGTTAGGAATTAAGGGTGGAAAGAATGGTGAGGAGAAGGTAAAAGGAAAGAGAGTAGGAAATGAAACTGCTACGGGAGCCTATTAGCATCTGTCCGTCCAATCAGAAAACATACAAGGTTTGTTTATGATGGAGATCATGTAATTAGCACAGAATTAAAACATAGTACCAATCTGGATAGCTGCTTAGTCTTATTTATTTCTTATTTACCCCTTGACAATGAACAAATTAATATGGGGATGCTACCCTGGGCCCAATTTTGACCAACAAGCAAGAACTGGTTGGTAAAGTATATGTAATAGGAACCATGTGAGAAAAGGACGACATCCTAGACCCCACGATAGTCAAGAACATGAATCCTGACAAAAACCTTCTCAGCAGCCCAGAATCTGGGAAATCAGATCTCTAAAAATTCAGATAAACAACTGGTAAGAGACTAAGGATAGATCCTCTAGGGGTAGATGACTCTGGGTGGGAGTGGCTCTAGATAACTAAATTGGGCAATATAATCCTGACTTCCTTGAGTAAAAGGAAAATCCACGTGAGGAATCACCCAAGGAAATACAGGTAGAGAAAGCAGACCAATTCAGGCTCAGAAGGGACACGTACAAAGCAAAGACCCAAGTCCAAAAAGACTCTTCTTTTTACAAAGCTAGAGTGCACCCATATCTGGAATTACAGGTGTAGATTTTTCCTTTCTTCTTCTTTTTTAATGCAATAAACTTAAGAATAATACATGAGACTACAGTAGCAAATAAAAGCAGTGGTGGTTACAGGATTGTCATGAAGGCAGACTAAGAAGATTTTGTCCTAAGCTAAAAGCTAAGGGTCATATGTTGACTTCTATACAACTATGAAGCAGTTAGATAAAATTATCATCATTATTAATATCAGCCACAGCAACAATATTAGCAGTAAGCTCCTAAGTGTCAAGCTCTGTGCCAGGCACTGCGATATGTGATACATGCTTTATATGCATCATCACATTTACTTCTGGCAATAATCCTGTGAGGTAGTTCCCCATTTTACACTTGAGAAAACATCAAGAACAAAAACCCCAGCAACAACAACAACAACAACAAGAGCCTCACAAGCAAAATAACTTGCTTAGTCACCTAGCTGGTAAGTGAGATCCATTTGACTCAAAAGTCCACACTCTTAACCAGTTTGCTGTATGGCCTTCATACTGTACCCTACATTTCAATGCAGCAGAAAGATTTCCCTAAAAACTTAAAAGAGAAAAATAAAGGTAAGTAAGAGACTCTGGTAAACTTAGAAAACCTGTAACTCTATCAGAAGGTAAGAAGAGAAACTACAGATATCCAAAATGACTGTGACGAATCAATGCACCTAGGAACCGCACAGAGTTACTCGTACGTTTGGCCACGTATGTGATGCAGTGGAAGAGGCACAGGATTTGGAGTCAGAAGACAGAGTTGAGATTCAATTAAATGATAGCTGCCACTACCCCACCATCACACATGTGAACAATTAGTGCTGCAGGCACACAGGACTCAATGTTCTTTGACAAGACACCCCTAAACCATCAGAGAGGAGCCAGATGCCCGCAGATCTGAGTGAGGCGGGGAATGAGCATACTATTAAGGGGAGGAGAAACCAATAAATAGAGACGATATAGCTTGGCAATCACCTAGGGAAAAAAATTCCCATAAAATTAGATAGTGTTTGGCCATCTATGATAGAACACAGTTTTAGAAATTGGGCGGGATGATTGGAACGTTAATTCTCATTTCTATCACTCAGTTTTGAGGGACTGCGCTCGAAGAACACAAAACTAAAATAAAAATCCAGTGATTTGAGAGTTCAATTAAATTGTTCCTCACTCCCCTCACTCCCGAGCCAGATCCTTTGGCTATGCCCTCACCCCTGTATGAGCACGGCACGAAATTAAATGGGAACAAAACCAAACTGACAGCTGGCGTGACAACGAGGCTCAAGAACAAAGAAAATCTTGAGGGCTAGTAAATCTGAATGAGGAAATCAGACATCATTAAATTTTCCGCACCAAACATCAGTGCAGCAATTAACCCTCTGTGTCAACTGCATTCTGAACAAAATCCCTAGGAGTTGATGTGGTCGATCAAACTGTAATTCTGAGTTGCTGTCAAATATCAACAAGAAGCAGGTGGCACTCTGGAAAACCTCTGGGTACTCGGCGGGCAAGGGTGTGTGTGTGGAAATGACACATTTTTGGCACAACAGGAAATGTTGACCTCAGAAAGCCTGAAGGGTAATGAACCGCCTCACCTCCCAGCAATAACCAGCTGGAGAACACAAAGAGTGAAAAAAAACCCCAAAAACCTGCCGTTCACAATTGCCATAAACATATAAAATACTTACAATTAACCTTAATAAGAAATAAGCAGGAGTTGGCAATAGGGGTCATGTTGGTTTGGTCACCATGTCCCTAACACCTATACAGGTCTCAGCACAAGGTTGGTACCTTATAAATATTTACCAAATCAACGGTGTATATAAAAGACCTGAGTAAGTGCAGTGAATATCATGTTCTTCAATTTTGCAAAGATGTCAATTCTACCCTACTACGTGTGTAAAAGCCAATCAAAATCCCAACAAATGGATATAGGTACACATAGATAAATACAGATATGTAAATATATAATTTTTTTTTCTGTAGTGAGGACTGGAGTAGTCAGGGATATATTAAAAAATAATAATTCTGGGGACTTCCCTGGTGGCGCAGTGGTTAAGAATCCGCCTGCCAAGGCAGGGGACACGGGTTCGAGCCCTGGTCTGGGAAGATCCTACATGCCGTGGAGCAACTAAGCCCGTGAGCCACAACTACTGAGCCTGCGCCCTAGAGCCCACGAGCCACAGCTACTGAAGCCCGCGCACCACAACTACTGAAGCCCGCATGCCTAGAGCCTGTGCTCTGCAACAAGAGAAGCCACCGTAATGAGAAGCCCGCACACCACAACGAAGAGTAGCCCCCGCTCGCCGCAATTAGAGAAAGCCCACACATAGCAACGAAGATCCAATGCAGCCAAAAATAAATAAATATATAAATAAATTTTTAAAAAAAGAAAAGAATAATTCTGAAGAATTCTGAAGTTCATCTGTAATAATATATGAGCAAAGGAATAGAAATATTGATCAAAAGAATAGAAAGGTTACATACACACCCAGCAAACATAATATCTCAGTATATTTTATGCAATACTGTCTTATATGAATGGGGGAAAGATGGACTATTTAATAAACAAACAATCAGAAATATTTGGAAATAAATTAAATTAGACCCCCATTTATATGCCCTCTACCAAAATTGTAGGAGGACTGGAGACTGAAATATAAAAAATAAAATAAAATAAATCGAAGAAGTCCAATTAAAGATTATGAGTTATCATGCACATTTAATTCTTTTATCTCCTCAAATGTCTAGAAAAATGATAGGTAAAGGGATTTTTAAAAAAATGCATAATAATGCCTTCCCCCCAATAAACCTACAAACAGAACAGGAGAAAATTCTGGGACTTGGAAAGTAAACCAAGTGATATTTGATTTGAAGAAAGCAGAATCCCAGGTGAGAAATAACCTAATTCAATATGGCAGAATATCCAAAGGGATCAGGCATTGGTGCCACCAGGTATCCCTGAAAGTGGAGATACAGAGAGTCTAAAAACAAGGGAACTAACTAGTTGAATATTTGTTGAAGTACCTGTTAGCCTATCCATCATCCACCCCAGTGCTGAGAGGATCAAAAAGATCTGTACCTCTCTCTACCTTAGGAGACACCACACAGTTAAAGGCAGAGGTACCATACTTAAAAAGGGAAGAGAAGCAGAGATACTGAGACCTCCCTACCTCTCTCCACCCCTTCCCCACAGTCAGCTCCCAGTCCAATCAAGTTCCCACCCTCTGGGAAGGAGAGAGGAAGAAAAACATCCCAAAGCACTGACACTGGAGGTTCTCTGATGAAATGGTCCAGCTAGACAGACAGTGTTCACAGACGGAGAATATGGTAGCCAACAAGCTGGCCCACATGCCCAGAGCTTCTAATCTCTGGAGAGTGCCTACCATCTGGCAGCCAAAACCAGACATCTGAGGAAAGCCTCTGACCTTTGAGGCTTTGCTTCTGGTGTGGAGGGGCAAAGTCTTAACACACCAATCCTCCAGTAAACAACAACCACAAAATCTGGGCAAAATACAAAAACAAAACAAATGAACAGAAAAACCTATCTGAGGGCACCAGAGGGTTAAGGAAAGCATGCAGATTTTGGAGAGAAAGAGGAAATTGTGGTTTTGGCCAGACAGGAAGCCAGAGTTATGGCAAAGGTGCAGGGCAGCTATAAATCTTGATGAGAAGCCACTATCTTTCTGACCAGAGGCAGCAAGAGAAGGAGTCTGGGGCAACCACGACTGCCAGAGGGTGAGAGGGGACTGCCAGAAAGTAAAGACAGAGATGATGAACCCCATACACCGGGTATAAACTCTTTCTAAGTCTCTGGTTGACCTCTGACCCACACATGCTTGGGGCAGACTGAAAGTAGTCTGAGCAGAGATTGGAGCAGCTACCTACCAGAGACGCTGACAGCATTTGCATTTTGAGACTCACCTACTTAACTGCCTCCAAATAAAAACCATCAACATCGTCATAGCAATATAACAGAATCCTGAATCTCCACAACACAATATTCACAATGTCCAGGGGAAACGTGACCCATTCTTAAAGGAAAAGACAACAGATATCAAACCTAAGATGTTTTAATTAACAGACAAGAACTTTAAAAGCAGCTCTTATAATTATGTTCAGTGAAGTAAAGAATGTACATAATGAATGAAAAGATAGGAAATCGCAGCAGAGAAACAAAACATCACACTAAGAAACAAATAGAAATCTTAGAACTAAATATAATCTGTAAAATAAAGAAAGCAATGGATGGGCTTAATAAGCATGATGGAAATGACAGACAAAAGAGTCAGTGAACTTGAAGACAGACAAAACAAAAGAAGAGAGAGAAAAAGGATTGGAAAAAAAAAAAAGAACAGAGCCTATGGACCTGTGAGACAATATCTAAAGGTCAAACATACAGGTAATTGGAGTCTCACAGAGAAACAAGAAAATAGGGCAAAAGGAAAAAAGAGAAATCAAAGAAACATTGACCTAAAGCTTCCCAAACTTGATGAAAGATCTACATTATAAATTTAAGAAGGTCAGTGAACTCTGCACAGGATGAATTCCACACAGCAGTCAAACTGCTGCAAATCGAAAATTAAAAGAAAATCTTAGTAGTCAGAGTGAAACAATACATTATATACAGGGGAACAGCCACTTAAATGACTACAAAACTTCTCATCAGAAATCATGGGGGTGAGAACACAATAGAGTAACTTCAAAGTGCTGAAAGGAGGGGGAAAAAAAAGCCAACCCAGAATTCTACTATGGAAGACAGAGACATAAACAAAAAGAACAATTTGACTTGAGAAAACAGACACTGTAGGAAGATTGTAAAAAATCTATCATCATTAATCTCAGAATGACAAAACACTGCACCTGTGTGATAACCGGCTGAGTGCTATAAAGACTGAAAAATTACAGAAGAAAACTAGGAAATTAAAAATATAATTACACAGTGAAAATCTAGGGATTAAAGTTGGAAGACAGAATAAAGGTATTCTACCAGAGGTATAGCAAAATATAATGAGATGGAAAGTAGAGAAAAGAGAAAATTAGGTGATCAGACCAGAAGGTCTGACATGAATAATAGGAGTTTCACAAAGAGAAAACAAAACAGAAAGAAATAATGAAAGATAAAATACAAGAAAATCCCCCAGAACTGAAGGAACATAATTTCAAATGGGAAAGACCTACAAAGCATCCAGTTCAACAGACACCATACAAAACCCAGTTCATTGTCAGATTTCACAGGACCGGGACAAAGAGGGTATAGCAAAGCTTCTAAACAGAAAAAACATGTCACATACACAGACCAGGAACTGGAAGGGCTGTGAACGTCTCAACAATCCTGGAAGCTAGAAGACAGTGAACTAACATCTTCAAATTCTGTGGGAAAGTGATTTCTGACCTAGTACCTCAAAACTCAACCAAACTACTGCTCAAGAATGAGAGTAAACTGAAAAACATTCTGACAAAGTCTCAAATTCACTTATCATTCACCCCTTTCTCAGAAGCTCCAAAAGAGGTACATGGGATCCACCAACAAGATTTGATTCAAGAAGGAAGGAAGAAACTTGTCAGCGTGATAAAGGAAGAGAGATCACAGATGGCAACTGTGCACTAGGCAGGAAGGGTAAATGCCCAGAGAGGAAAAGACAGAAGGTCCTGGGAAGAGACGGCTCAGACATGAAACTGATGTGCTTGAACGTAACAGAGGAGATTTAGACAACCAGAGTAAATTTTGGAGCTGAATTATAATAAGTATATTTAAAAATATGCACCAAATAAAAAATAATTTTTAGCTTCAGGAAAAATTAAATTGTGCAAGAAAGAAATAGTAAACAGCATACTACATGGCTGAGCTATAACTCAGCATTTCCATAAGTCATAAAAAACACTGAATATTAATTTAACCCAAAGTATTGCATGGCAGGTTGGGAAGATGAGAGGACAGGAGTTGCACATGTGGTAATTACGAGGGGCAGTGAAAGAAGGGAAATATTCATCTTCCATAGTGAGAACAGATAATACTTAAAACTGAAAAAAAAATTACAACTACTAACATTACTTAGAGATATAGCTATAAATACCAAAGAAATAGCACAAGGAGTTTAAAGTAATGCTTCAGGTGGGGAGAAACTGGGGGTATGTGGTGGTATCAGGAAATGCTATTTTTCATAGGTCTAATAGAATAATTTGGCTCTTTAAACTATGTGCATGTATAACTTTGAAGAAAATTTAAAAACTAAATCAAAAGAGAAAAGTAATGATGATATTAAAGTCAGAAGACCCTGTTGGGTGCAGAGCTGGGGTAAAGAAACCATAAGAGAATGAAAAGAAAATACTTCAGAATACTGCATAATTGAGAGGTGGGGGAAGCCTTTTTAAGCATATTAATTTAAGCATAAATAAGCACTTAAGTTTATTTAAAGCTGTTTAAGACTGAGAGATTTGACTATTATAAATTTAAAACTTCTAAGAATAAAATACACAAACAAAAACCCATAGCCATAAAGAAAAGTCAAGAACAACACTGGGGAAGTATTTGCACCATATTCTTAAGTAAACAAGCCATTCTTATAAATTAATAAACGAAAGGCAAAGAGTAACAAAAAATGGAGAAAGAACATGAATAAAGCAATGCATAAAACGAGAAATATAAACAGCTAATAAATATGAAACTGTCATTAAGAATCAGAAATACAAATTAAAACAAGAGACCATAATTTTGGCTTACTGAATCAGCAAAGACTAAAACGCAAAAACAGTATTGATCAGAGTATGAAAAAAAAGTCATTCTCATACACCATTAAAAGACACAGTAAAAATGTCTTTCTAGAGGGTGTTTTGGAAATATGTATCAAATGCTTTTTAAAATATACATCATAATTTATCCTAAGGAAATAACTGGAAACGTTCACAATGAATGCAAAGCGATATTCACAGAGTTCCTTAAAATGCTGAAAAATTGGAAACAACCTATAAGACAGAGTATCATGCAGATCATCAAAACTATGTTGTAGAAGAATAATTAAAGAAAAAAGTTCATAATATATTAAATAAAAAGGTGAGTTACAAAGCAGAATGTAAAATATGATCCCAATTCAAACAAATCAACAACAAAACTAAATATATGTATGCACAAAGAAAAAAAGACTAAAAAGATAAATGCCCAAGTGTGAATGGAAACTTCGAGCAGGTGGTGGTATTATAACGTGTCCCTATTTTCAAGAAAAACTGTAATATTTAGACAATTTGAAAACAAAAATAAGCAATAAATGATAAGGAAAAATAGCATATAAGGGAGCTAAATAAAGACATCGGAACTTAGCAAAAGTCTGTTCATTACACTGTTACTCATTTTGGGGGATCTTTAATAAAAACTGAAAACTGGTAGTTGCATACATTTTGAAGAGTGAGATAATATATTTACATAAGAAGCAAGTGTTCTGGTAATTCATCTATAGTGAATTTATAAAATACGAAGCTGCTTTCTAGTTTCAATATATTCTTCAAAGAAAAAAACAATGTAAGTCTCAAGAATTCCTAACCTAAAGATCTCCACTACAGGGCTCTGAGAAATTCTTTTATTGCCTAATCCGATTTTGGAGAATTATTTATGTAATGTTAAATGTCAGCATAACCCATAGTTAAATTGGTCATTTCCTTTAATACTTTTTCTATAAATTACATGTTACAAGGACAAACAGAATCTTTAAGGATCAGAACATTTAACACAACAGAGATTTGCTATGATGACTATATAAAAATAAGGATGTCCTTTAAACCTAGCCATGCCTTGGCTAATATCTGGCTAAGATCTGGAGACGTCTTTATCATTAAGAGTAAATTTTAAAAATCCATTTGCCATTCGGATGATTGATGTATCCCAATGACTGGAAATGGAAGGTACAGTGTATAATGTAACAAATGTAGTACCCACATAGACTCCAAACAACCCACATAACACCCCAGGCTTTTCACCTGCATGAGTAATGGAACTTAGGTTCAAGGAATTACAGGAGTATGAACAAAAAAATAAGTTGGGATGCCATAGTTAGCGTATCATAAAACTTTAGAGGGTTTGCTAAGACATAAAACATCCCCAAGTTCTTTTTCTGGCAGTTGTCAGCTTGTGTTCTTTCAGCAACTTGATACAGTGATGCTTTCCAGGGTGTATTTTTCTCATCATTATTAAGGGAAAAAAAAACAACGACATTATTTTCTTAACCTTCTGTGATGCTATCTGAATTGTTTCTTCCAACTAAAGAGAGTATAAATAAACATGTAAAATTTATTTTTTAAGCAAAGCAAGGGCTCCACATCATAGGCTAGGAAATTCACTCTAGACAGTTAAAACTGGTCATAAGATTCAACTCTGAATTTTAGTCAATCTTTATGAGAAGATTTCTTATCTCTACTTTTTAATGCTTTTTTCTTGTTAAAACATAATTTTTGAATGAATCAAAAAGGCATCAAAGAAAAGGAACTGCTTGCAGTGCTTGATGCACAGCTTTGACACAAGGCTCACCTTCTCTGGATGAGATAATCTTCCAGGATGTCGAGACAGCGCACCATCTGGGAGAAGATGAGTACTTTGTGGCCGCCAGCAATCAGCTTAGGGAGCAGTTTATCAATCAGCACCAGCTTCCCTGCTGCTTGAATCATGGCCTGCAGCTGAAAGTCGGGGGCATCAGGGCTGTGGGTTTTCCGGAAGTCCTCCAGAATTTTCTCCTCTGCCCCTGAAAAAGAATGGAACAAAACTATTCTTTGAACAAACTATAAGAGTAATAGCTACTCTCTGCTGGACAGAGCCTAGAAAAAAATGAAATGAATTCTTAGGTCCCAAACCAACAGTCCAGTGAGGGAATGCTGTGTGTCCGTCCCATGCCCTCAGCAGAGGGCTCTACAAGCGGCAGGGCTGTCCTGCAGAGAACACAGGTGCTCTGCTTTCCTGGGAAGTCTGACCAAGGAGAGGAAGGATCTGAAATACCAAGCTGACTTAGGCAAGTGAAGAAACCTTCAGAGAAAGCTGACAAAAAGACATACCTCTCGACATAAAAGCTTGGGATCAGTAAATCCAAGCAATATTTTGATTAAAATTTTATAAAAAAGTTTATTGTAAAATTAACAAAAAAAGTTTCCAACACGTTCTCTACTCAGTACAGTTAACTGTTACTTATCTGCAGAGTTTAATCTCATTGCGCCATGATCATTTTTTCAATGAAGTAACACATCTCCCTGCACCAAAGTGGAAAGTGTGGACTAGACTGCAGGTACACAAAGCACAGCAGGCTGACAACTGATATCCGTCTTCTGATGGGCAGAGAATTGGTAGAGGTAGGTTCAAAACAGGGCTCTGTATACTCACTGGCCACACTGCTTAGGCAGATCCATCAACCTCTTTGAACCTCAGTTTAATACTCTGTAAAAAGGTCAGAATACACAACCCTGGCATTTCATGGGAACTTGATACGTAAGACTGTTGGCTATCAAGATGCCTGCCCCATGTCCCCACTCACCGTTGATCAGGTAGGGGTGGTTACAGCACTTCCTCAGCTCCATCATGGTGTTGATGAGATTGGGCATGTTGTGCTGATTGGCCCCCTTGGTCAGGAAGGAAAAGTTCTTCTCCAGGATGGCACGGTAGTACTTTTTCTGGATATTGGTCAGCTCTACTTCGATGATCGTCTCTTGTTTGGGAGCAAGGTTCTTTCCACATCATCTTTCAGCCGCCGAAGCATCATTGGGTTTGAGGATAGACTGCAGTTTTTCTTCACCTGTCCAGGAAAATGAGACCTGCTCACCTGTCCCAATCCCGATTCAATAACCGTTACTGGGGTATTCCAACATTCACTACCATCTCTTGAGCATCTAATCATAGTACTGTGGCAGCAGATTAATGAAAGATCATGCCTGATCCCTGAACATGACGAGCTTATAATAGGACTGAAAGGAAAAAAGGGATCTGGTTTTAATTCGCAAGTATTACTGAGAACCTATGTGGCAACCTTACAAGATACAAAGGGAGAAAGATACAAAGACAGGACCTCTTCTGGATGGAGAAAACAAACCTCTCTCTCTCACACGCACACTTGTGCAGCAATTACCTGAGGAACATTTTAAGGCCACGTTAGAAGGTACAAGTGATACCTTACAAAGGGAAGATGCTGAAAGAACAAAGTAAGAGGCAGAGGAAATCTGGGGGGTGGGCAACATGGATGAAGGTGGTCAAAAGGTACAAAGTTCCAGTTATAAATAAATAAGCCCTGGGGATGTACGTACAGCAAGGTGACTCTAGTTAGTAATACTATATTGTATATTTGAAAGTTGCTAAGAGAGTAGATCTTAAGACCTCTCATCACCAGAAAAAAAAATTTACGTATGTATGGTGATGGATGTTAACTAGATTTACTGCGGTGATCACTTATAATATATACTACATATACTGAATCATCATGCCATACATCCGAAACTAATATAATGTTATTGTCATTTACATCAATTAAAAAAAGAAAAAGCAGCAGAGGCAATCTGGAAATGGATTCCTCCTACATCTAAATAACGATAGCAGCAAACAAGTTTGGGGGTAGCAATATGTAGAGCAGTAATGTGGTAAGGTGACACCTCCCACTCCATCATGCAAGCTGTCATCTCAGGGGCACTCTGAGCCTGATCACATGCTTTGCTATGATTTGTCTGTTCTTCTCCTAACGGTCCAAGCCTGGAGAGCAGATCTCTATGCACTTGACCGCAATGGCATGGGGACTTGCTCACTCTCCCAAGAGGAGGGCAGAGAAAGGATTCAAAGTCAAGGCACCTGAGTTCACCCTGAGCTAAAACATGATACCAATAAGATTAATCCTGGTGGGAAAATAAGAGAAAAGGCAAGTGCAAAAGATCAAGTTTCAAGTCATAAAGAGCTGTTCAAAAATTTCAGAAGGGGTAGATTCTGCAGAAATAAATTGTGGGCTGTACCAATGCTTCCTGATGAAATATAAAGTGATTTACAGAGAGTGATTTGAAGAGTTACTTCCTGGAGCAGGTTTAAACAATGATGAATATGCTTTTACTTTATAACCAGATATATAGATAGTTGGTGCCGTTTTTTGTGGTTTGCTCCTAACTAACCCCAATCTTAAATCTAATCCATTTAATGAATGCTTTGTTTTAGCAATCACGGTACTTAGGAATGTAATCCCCCAAATGGATAAGGAATTACTACGTAAGAACCCAAAGAGGAGAGACACAGCTAGGTAATCATTAAAGACAGGGACAAATGCCAATCTGCCACATGCTGGATTCAGCTTTTGCCCTTCACTTGGTTCATACCTTGAATCATTTAGAGTATACTACATGCCAGACACTGTGCTGGTCAATACAACAAACACAACTTTGCAGAAGATGTGGGCCTTGTCCTCAAGGAGGTCATTGTCTAGGAAGAAGAAAAAATGCATACCACAAAATAAGTGCAATGGGAGAAGAGGATGCATTTCTAATGGTCCAAAAATGGAGAGAGGGTTGGAGCTGGCTTTTGAAAGATGAATAGATACTGCAAATGTCGAGAAGTGGAATTAAGTTTGATTATTCACTGCTCTCACAAGTCTGACTCACCACAGAAGTAGAAACAAACAGACTGGGACCACAGAGTGTACTCTTGATTTCCTCTGTTAGTGAAATTCCCAAACCTTCTCAGTTCCCAAATGCTCGGCCCCAACCACTCTCACACCATTGCTAGATTATTTAGCAGAACTAATTATGTCATTCCTGCAATCAAAGCCCTGCACTGCTTCTCTAATGCTTACCAAACACCCTTCACCTGTCTTTCAAGATCTTCCCACAATATATCGCTAAACTCCCCGGCTTCATACTCCTCAATTCATCCATCCTGTTTCCAGCTCAACCACTGATTCCCAACTACTGAATAAATTCCATGCTGATTATGATATGTTTTTCCTATTCAAAGCAGTCATCATCTCTCCTCTCTCCTCTGCCTACTGAAAACTTACCCACCCTTAAAAGTCTATTCTCAAATTATACTTTCTCCATGAAGTCGTTCCTAATTTCCAAACAGATGTGACCTTTCTCGCCTTTAAAGTCTCAGCACGATTAACTGTTCCTCTTAGGGCATTTAAACTTGTCTGCCTTACTTCTGCAATGTCCAGTTGAGATTCTACCCATAGTAGATAGACTGGTTTGTTTTGAAACAGCTTTGAGTCTAATAAGCTAGACTCAGGACCAGATCTTTGAAAACAGGACATTTAGTTTGATTTGGACAAAACTGGACTTGACCACTACTCTAGTATACACACCTGCCTTCTTTTCCTCACTACCTGTGTATTTTGTTGCACTCAAGAAAATGAGCCTGGGAACACATGTTGCAGGTGATGAAGAGAGGAGGGAATGAAGGATGAAGAAGGCAGAGGAGGAGGGAAGCAAGCCCCTGAGGCCAGAGCTATGAACAAAATCACTGAACTTACATATGAGATCAGTGAAGGCAAGAGGCCGGATATAAGGCATTTTGGATGTTGATGCATTTATCCTTTGGGAGTAATAAGAACTGCTAAGAATCAGTTTATATCCTCTTCAACATAAACAAATTAAATAAAGGAGGCAATGCTCATTTTATGAGGGATGTGAGAACTTGCTAACTCCTGTCCCCATGGTGACTTGTTTTTCCCTTGATGGTGAAGGTCATTACCACATTGTCTCCTCAAATCCTTCAGGCTCCTATTTACCTGCTCCTCTGTTTCAGATCTCCAAACTCCTCCAGAAAGCAGTCCTCTGAAGGAAACTGTGACGGCTCCAGGAAGTTGAGCAGACTGAAGAGCTCCTCCACCGAGTTCTGCAAGGGCGTCCCTGTGAGCAGCACCTTGTGTTCCTGCATGGATTCACAGCACGGGGTGAACAGGGTCTGAGCCCCAAAAACAGCAGGTTTGGTGGGAAAATGATGTTAGGGGCATTCTGGGCTTTATTGGTGGCAATTCTGTTTTGCCAATGATGATACTTCATCATCAATATAGGAAAGAGGCAGAGGTTGGTTATAAAAACATGTGACTCTACAGAATAAGTGTGACAACGTCAATAAACAGATCAAACTTCCTTTCACATCCCTGAGCCCAGGAGCAATTCCACGTTAGTTAAAGCACCCCTTCATTCATCCATTCATTCATTCGATATTATGGAGTGCCTGCCTGCCACAGACTGGGCACTGTGCCAAGGCAGTAATGTTGAAGGCCATCACCTTTGGTACCAGATCATTCAGGGACCTGGAAACAAGCTTACATTCCAGGTCACAAATTTCATGGTATTTAAGATTTCCCTGGGTCCCTCTGGGAATCAGTCTGTGGCAAAGGCCAAACTGTTGACCCAGTTCATAACAAAAAAAATTTGCTTCCTGCACCATCAGAGCTATAGTGGGCAAAAAAGAAAATCTAGGGTGAGCAGACTGTGCACAAGTAAGCTGCATGCAGATGGCTAAGGAATGCTTCCTCTCCTGTGAACAGAAGGGGCCTGTGTTTATGCAAAGAGCTTGCTAACTCTCACCAGGGCCATGAGCTTCAGGCCCTCCAGAAGTTTGCAATTCCTATTCTTCAATCTGTGGGCTTCATCAATGATCACACAGCTCCAGTGAATCTTCTTCAGCTCTGGGCAGTCTGCCAGGATCATCTCAAACGTTGTAATGACGACATGGAACTTGAAGACTCCTGACAGCGGGTTTCCCTGAGGATGACACAACCAAAGACAAAGCTTTACGCAGGGCCAGAGAATCCAGCTACTGGGTTACCGGCTGGGTTAGAGGAGGCAACGCTATAAATGCTAGGACCTAGGTGAGAGCCAATAAGCACTTCCTCCTCAGTTGAGAGACTTCGAGAATGAACCAGCTATTTAGACAAGAGAGAGACCCCATTACATCAATGAAACAAAAGCAAGAGAGCATGTACCCTCACAAAAGTGAGACAGAGGAGCAACATGGAAGGCCGAGAAAGGAAGCTTTTTATTTATTTACTTGTCATGATAAGGAAAGCGGATGGGTGCTGATTCACACATTCCCAGCCAGAAGCTGGTCTAAACCATGCATAGCTTGAACGCCCAAGGAAACTCTCATTGCTACTTTTCAGGTAAAAGTTATTTCACCTTGTAACGTGGGTTCTAGAACAGATTCGACATCATGATCCTGATTCACCCAGGACAAGTGCTACCAGGCAGGACACACCTTTGTCTTTCAGCCTGTCTTAGTGCTGCCATCGCTTTAAAAAGCAGAGCTTCATCACGTTAGAGCACGTCTTAAATTTCTTCTAAGTGTCTCCTCCTGCTGTCCTGTGAAATCTCTGGGGTGAGCACCTGCCTTTCCTCTGAGTTCATTTAATTTTCACCTTATTTATAAAAACCAGTGCTCCGGACAAACATACAAGGATACTCAGCAAAGTGATTATACTTAACAAAAATGTCTTAAAAAATTCTGTTGTGCTTTTTAACCATTTGTTTTCTCTTTATCCTTCCACGTCAAATCTGTTAACCTTCTCTCTCTCTCCAAACTCCCTGGCTGAGAATCCTTCCTTTGTACACGAATCCTCCACTCACTTTCTTCACTGAGCACGTAACAACTCAGATAAAATCTTCTGCATGTAAAAGCAACTTCGTAAGCCAACCAAGAAGCCAAGCTTTCCGTGTCCTAAGAGCCTCTGGTATATGTCAGAGTGGAAAGCATGCCCTCCAATTTTGTGTTTTATCACAATTGAATTACCAGGAAGGAGTAAGAAGTCTGCCTCAATAAACATGTGACTCTACAGAGTAAGCCAACAGTAACCCAAGGCAGGGCATGAAACTCTGGAAGACAAGGACAGAAAGGCTGTTTTGAACCGGGACGTCAGAAGGGCTGTCCCCGGGTCTTGTGACTGGTGGAGGGTCACTGTGCATCTCGGTACACCATCTCATACTGCTGGATCATCTGCCTGCTGATCTGGCTGCCGTGGTACACGATGGCGTTCATCTCTGTCCACGTCCGGAACTCCCGCTCCCAGTTGGTGATGGTGGAGAGCGGGGCAATGATGAGGAAAGGGCCGTGGATTCCCCTGAGGAATATTTCTGAAAGGAATGTGATGGACTGGATCGTTTTCCCTAGGCCCATCTCATCAGCCAAAATGCAGTTTTTTCTGCAGAGTAAGAAACACAGATACTTCATCATCAATATAGGAAAGAGGCAGAGGTTGGTTATAAATAAGAAGATACTTCAGAAGCACACCTTGACCTGTAAGGTCATCAGTGAAGGTTTTATCAGCATTTTCCAGAGATGCAACGGAAGCAAGTTTCTATTATCATTGTTCACACCCTGCCTACTTCCAAAAAGGAACTATTGCAACTTGTGAGAAAATACATGAAATAGGTCCATTTAAATATAAACTAAGGGCTTCCCTGGTGGCGCAGTGGTTGAGAATCTGCCTGCTAATGCAGGGGACGCGGGTTCGAGCCCTGGTCTGGGAAGATCCCACATGCCGTGGAGCAACTGGGCCCGTGAGCCACAACTACTGAGCCTGTGCGTCTGGAGCCTGTGCTCCGCACAAGAGAGGCCGTGATAGTGAGAGAGCCCGCGCACCGTGATGAAGAGTGGCCCCCACTTGCCGCAACTAGAGAAAGCCCTCGCACAGAAACGAAGACCCAACACAGCCAAAAATAAATAAAATAAATTTAAAAATAAATAAATAAATAAATAAATAAACTAAAAATACCAAAAATTAAATAATACTGAAACAGGAGAGAAAAAAAATGCTCAAATCTAAGCCAGTTTCTCTACCTGACAAACTTCATGGAAGCCAAGGCAAAAACAGAAACATAAGTTGCATGATTCTCATTGTCTATTACTTGCGTTATCAAAGGACAAACTTTTAACCCACATACTAAGTTCCGTATCAAGAGTAAAAACGCTGGTCTCTTGTGGTGACCCAGAATCACGGACTGCACACAGCTGTGACCCCGGAAGAGTGCGACCCCTGAAGAGTGTGGCCCCTGTCCGGTCTCGCTCCTGACTGTACAGGTGGGCAACCCCAGACCTGGAGTGTCTGAGTGAGCTGTGCCCTGACTCACACTGTGAACAGGTGGCAGAGACAAGGCTAGAACACAGGTCTCCAGAGTCCCAGCTTGGTGTGTGCTCCACTACATACTGTCTTTAAAAATCAACCCCGGGGGTACACTCTAGAATGTTAAGAAAATCTCAAACCCATCTTTCTCCAATTTCATCTGTTTCATTTAGATTCTGATGGGAACTAAAGCACAGAGCTGAAAACTGAGTATTACAAGGTCTAGGCCACCCATGGCTCACAAAACAAGTAGCAGAGTCGGGGCTGGAGTCCAGGTCCATTCTCCTTTAGAGCCAACTTTGGCTAAAGACTCGAGATAAAAAACAGTTTTAAAGGATCTTTTGGGTTTTGTTTCATCTAGGTTGAGCCCAACCTTTGGTTAGACTGGCAAAGAAAAAAAAGCACAAAGTCAGTGATGTCTAAAGATCATTCCTCTTGGTTGGAGAAACCAAACCAAACCAAACCAAACTGACATAAAAAATAAAGTCCTGGTATGGCCTGATGGGCAAAGATCACCACACAAACCAGTGGCTCCGATGCACGCCCTCGCCACTTCTGCTATTGCTACTCCACGCGGGCTAAGCCCACAATCTCCTTCCAGGCACAAACATCCGGTAGAAACATCATCCCTGAAGACAGGACCGGCTCTGGTTCCGCACCTGTTATACCAGTTAAAAAGAAGCCAGTTCATCCCCTCCAGCTGGTACTCCCGGAGCTGGTTGCTGTTCTTGTACTCCCGAGACTTCTCAAGTTTCTGCCAGGCGTCGGAGGCAGGTCGCTCCTAGGGAAGGAGAGCAGAGAGCACAAGACACAGAGAATGACGCTTCAGGGGCAAAATGTGCAGAGGGACACAGGGCAAGGATGGGGCAGGTGGTAAATCTCAAACGCTGTCTGTCCTACAGCTGGCTGCAAACTGCAGCTACTAGCTTCTGACTAATAAGCCAGCCCTGTATTTTCTAGATTTCAGCAGATTAAACTAAGAACACCTCTATAAAATTTGCAAGCAATTAATGAAGAAGAGAAACAGACCCACCTAAAATCTTGATAAGTATTATATTGCTTTACTGAGACTCTTAGAAATCACTCCCACTTACATTTTAATTTCCCAACACAGCCAAAAATACATAAATAAATTAAAAATAAATAAATAAATAAAATAAAAATTTTTAGCTATGCCTATAGTTATATAAATGAGAATTTTGAGATTGTAGCTTTTCTAACAGCAACTGTAGTCTTTGGTAGTTCTACTTTGGAGTATTACAATAAAGTTTACTCCTGAAATATGCTATTAACTAAAACGAAGCCTTTCACAGGTGAAATTTAATAAAATATCCCCAACCATTTCATATCACTGATATTTGCAGATAAGTGTAATCTGTCCAATCTGTTCAGACCACTGAAAGTGTGGTCTTTCAGAAACTTACATACCACAACTTACCTACAAAATTACTATAGCTGTAGTTAGGCTAAGCCCCTTGAAATAGAACTCTGTTGAATATTACTATCAGCACATAGGCACAGGTGTTTTTAGAAATAAAGGGGAAAATAATTTATTATGTCAAAAAATTAATTTTAAAGAGAAAGCTCTTAAGCAAAGATATTCCTATAGAAACTCTCTTGCTCTGTTCCCTTAAAGAAATTACATTCTTCTCAACCTATAGGAATCATTCAGCCTGGATCCCCGAAGTCCATGTAACTCATCTTAATGGCACTCTACTCTACTAGATACTATGGGGAGACTTCCTGGAATGCTCCTCATCTCTAGCGACTGAAGCGGCTCACTCCTAGCGTTGCAGATTTCCACTTTGCTGCCTTGGTAGCGCTCCTGATGTAGCAGCATCACGCTCTAACCCAGTCACTCCTCTGGGTTTTCCCTCTTTCTCCAGTGCTAAAGGTTTTACTTTTACATCACCATTAACATGACCAGAAATTTCAGCCATCTAAGGATAAGGCTTGAAATCAGCTAGAAATTCCCGATGCCTAGTCTGGTTGGCTCCTAAGTGGTACAGACTACAGCAAGTAACTTACCCCAAGGCTCCACAACCTTTAGTGGCTACTATTAAATTCAAAAGAGAACTGATTCTTGGGAGTCTCCAAGGTGGGTCTTGACTATTAAATGACTGCTACCCTCTTTGCACAATCGTTACTGACACTCATTTCTTGCTCTCCCAAAATTCCATATCTGACCTACATGTGACCAATTTTTTACCAAAAAGCTTTTAGTGATGGAATGTCCTATTCATCAAGACTGGTAGGGTTATCTCTAAACTTCAAAGCCCAGGATAAGAGCCCTTTAAAAAAAAAATTATTCAGTTAAAGTATCATTTGGAGCCAGCCCTTCTCTTAAAACATAAAAAGACAACTTTCATTATATTTTGAGCTATCATTCCAATTTAGGGTGAGAAAAATTTCAAAACATACCTTTTAAATGAGAGAATAAATAAATTAGAAACCAAAAGAGACAGGTGTGAAATGATCTCACAGTTCATTGAGAGATGAGGAGGACAGGAGCATCACAACAGCAAAGAAGGAAAGGACAAGGGAAACGGACTGAAAACACTTGCATTCATATTCTCGCCAAGTGCACCTAGTCAGTCTGAAGGAATAAGTGGGATTCAGGCTGAGAGAGTAAGAATCTTGATTACTTCTAGATGATAACTTAGAATTAGCTTCAGAATGAAATTCTCTCTACTCTCTGCTCCCCCACTGGTTTGCTTCTGCTTTGGGCCACATGCCCCAATTAGCCTGGTGCCATGTTTGTCCTACACACACATGCCTCTTCCGTCAGCCTGTGAGCTCCTGGGGCAGGGCCTGCACCTTCTTTCTTACTCTGTCCCACACAAGAATCAAACTACAGCAGGTGCTTAGTAAATGACTAACAAATTGAATTTTCAATGGACAACTGTTATAGGAGAGGATTGAGAGAAAAATTCATTAATCAATCATGTAGACAAACACTGTAAAATACACAGGTTTCTAATCACAGTTCCGCATCTCAAGATACCTCCATACCCTTCAGAGCCAAGAAACAAAAGCAAAACTGCTTCTGGATGGTCTCCGACAGGGATCTAAGTTCAGTGTCAAAGTCTTGCCTTCTGAGTCCCAACTTTCCCAGTGATATATATAAAAACAAGAATAAGGAACTGGATAAGAGTTTTTCATATAAAAATAGTGATTTAAAAAAAAATAGAAAATGATCATTCCAGTCTATAGTTATATTCTTTCACAGCTCTGATTCTTTTCCCAAGTTAGTCACATCTTAACTGGGCTCTATCCCAATTCTCCCTCCTTTGACATTTTTGCAGCTTGGTGGTAATAATCCAGAATCAGAAAAACAAACCAATTCAACAAAAACGTACTGAAAACCTATGTTTTATCTGCAAAGTCCCAGCGATTATCTATAGAGAAAGGACAGTTCTTCCCTGTAAGAATATTCCACTTGAGTAAAGGCAAAGGATAAAACTGAAGAAAAGAGATCACCGATGGAGCAAGGGATAAGAAACAGGAACAAGAAAGATACTAACAACTTACTGAGCTTTCCCAAGCCAGGCATTTCTTACCTTCTATCTTACTGACTCCATCTGACAGCCATACACCAAGAAATCAAAGCTCATAGCCAAGCTTCTGAAACTCACATACATCAAGTAGAGCCGGACGTAAAGCTGACCTGAGTGCTAGCAAAGCGTGATGTGGGGAGAAACACACCCCAAACCGCAGTTGCAATGGGAGTGGCCGATGATAAGACACCACAGAAACCACTCAGGAGCACAGCCCAGGGGAGCCCCAGGATTGCCAAGTTCCTAAATCACATGTTACGAGGCGCCAAACAGTGACGTGGGTACATTACCACATGCTTAACTTCAGGGAGAACTTGCAGAGATTCGAATTCTTTAACTTTCGCAGGATCCACATCCTCCTCCAGCTCCCACGTACTTTCTTCGTAAGGCAGTGAGCACCACTTCACCAGGTAATGCGTCACTTCCTAGTGGGAAATGGGAGAGACGCTTACGTTCTTTCTACTGCATTACAGGAATCAGTCCTACACTGACAGACCTATGAAAACCCCCTACAATACAGCACGCGAATGCCATGAAAACAAGGACCACACGTTAACGAAACGTGCAAAAATATCTTCGGCAAGCGGCAAAGACACTTCGGAAGAGTCAAAACAGCAAAATACCCACCTCTCCGGTTTCTGCATCCTTGGTGTGGGCCACCTCCAAGATGCGATCAACCTCCACGTAGTCTGGGTTGAACAAGTCTTCGTCAGGCTAAGGCAAACAAAGAAGAAGAGCTAAGAAGTGTCCCCCCATCCCTCCAACCCAGCATCCAGTGTTTGAAGTGACCCCCTCCTCTGGGCCCTATTGGGCGGGAAACAGAATGAAAAGGTTCGCTTGAAAATAAAAGTCACATCACTGACATTTCTTCACTGTCCCCAAATCCTCCTCTTCAGGACTGAATTTAAAGAAATGACCACACCTTACAGGTTGCCCCACGGCCAGGGTGAGGCTTTCCTGTTGGTCATTACAGTACTGAGCAAAAATCAGCACAAGGAGGATTTCCAGAGATATCCCTCGGAAACCCAGAATTACAGTCTGTTTTTCTTCTTAATACCAATAACGGTTAATATTGGAAGGAGGCATGGGGGGAGCTTCAGGGGTACTGATAATGTTTTATTTCCTGACCTAGGTGCTGGTTACACAGGAGTGTTTATTTTGCAAAAATTCACTGAGCTCTACCCTTAGGACTGCTTACTGTTAAACACACTACGCTTCAAAAAAAAAAAGTGTACTTACAAAATAATAAGCAAGATTTAGAAATATTTAATGTGTGTCCAGTGTTTAGCCTGTAAGCTACTTTATGGAGTAGCAGGTGTCGTAATTATCTTTACAGATGAGAAAACTGACTCAGAGAGGTTAAATAAGTACCGTGACCAAGGCTGCAAAGCCACGTGAATCAGAACGTTTACCCGGGTCTTTCTTGCCCAGAAGCCCTCCTCCTGAAGTGCAGGAATGTTCTTATTACCCCTTAAGCTAGAAGGCACTTTAGGAGCTGTCTAGTTTCATCTTCCAATCAACGCAGGAACACTTTTTTTTTTACAGCATCCCTGGCAAATCCACCCTCGGATTCAATTATCCGTGTTCAGGAATTTATTGCCCTCTGAGACCTGACCCACTGCCAAGACAGCTTTACCTCTGCCTGTTCAGTAGTAGCGTCATGATCTTTATCATTATTACTATTAAATTACAGCCTAATTTTCCTCCTGTAACTGACTCATTGGTGTGAACTGCTTCCTCTACAGCAGCAGTAACCAAGTTGATTCCTCCATATCGGAACACCTCCCTAACCCCAGGTGTTCAATGTTCTTCAGATGCCACGTTTCTAGATCCCGTGGTGATGCAGAGAGCTAACCTTTGTGGAATAGTGACTATGGGTCGGGCACCATGCTTAGCACTTCTATCAACACTGTGCCATTTAATCCTCCCAGGTAGTCTGTGAGGGTGATAGTATTAGGAGTTCTGATTTACAAAAATGGAGGATACTGAGTCTGAAGGAGCTACTGCAATTGGCCCAAGGCAAACCGCTATCTGGTCATTTTCCCCACTCCAAAGTTGTAAAGATCTTTAAAATACCAACGTGTGACATTACATTTACTTATTGCCATTTTCATTATTTCATTCATCCTCGCCTGTCCAGGTAAACCTGAACTTTGATTCTGTCATTTACTGTCCTAGCACTGGGTCTGGTGTTGAGAAGTCAGGGTCTCATAGGCCTCCAGCCCCGTGGGGCGTGGGAACTCACAGCCTTTCCAGCCCCACTCTCCTTCACACGCGCCCTCGGCTACCTCATAAAGCGGCTGGAAATAATGGGTATGAAGAAGCTCTATTCAAAACTAGGTTATTATTTATTTCATAAGAATACCATTTATGCAAGTTATTAACAAAAATGTTGACTAGGTCAAGACTGAAGACAGCGTTACAGCAACTACTCCCCACTCTCACTCCTCATTCCTTTCATGATGGCCTCCAATCTTCTCAAAAGCCTTTCCTTCCCCAAGGGTATGAATTCCCATTACAGTATTTTCTTCCCCAAGGGTATGAATTCCCATTACAGTATTTCTACACATCCTAACACAATTTTCTATTCCCAACCAAGGGAAAAAATCACTCCCTTGGGAATAAATCAGAAACCAGATTCATGGGGCTTTGCAGGCTACATTAAGTAGTTTGGACTTTATTCCAAGAAAACAGGAAGTGCTGAAGGGTCTGGAGCAGGAGTGGCATAGAAAACCCTCCTCCCATACCTGGGCACAAACAAGTGGTGACTGAGCACTGACCCTGCGCCTAGTACCACAGATAGAAACACGAGGAAGACGTGGCCCTGTCTGTCTCGCAGGGCTCAAAATGGAAGACACAGACACGTAAACAAGTCACTGCACTGCAAATGCTCGCTAAAATAGAGGCGTGAATAAGAAGTTCCAGGAACCGAGGGAGAGTATCCAACAGGGCTTCAGGATGGTTTTTCCAATTCTAGTCCTTCCCTTCCGATTCTCTACAGAGGAACAATGCCATAAAAAACAGTTCTCACAGCCTTTACAACAATCCTGGAGAGGCCTGGGGCCAAACGTTAAGGCTAAAGAAAAAGGACTCCATATTGGGACAAAAGGAACACTTACTGACATTATCCTAAACTAGTTTTTTGTCATTTGCGGAAAAGGAGTACAACGTGAACAATGAATTGGTAAGAATGTGCAGCAATCTGCTAAAATTTGATGGCATCTCAGTGCACTCTTAAGGTCTACCTAGTATTTGTGACTACATTTAAAAAATAATTTTTATTGCTTTTTTCTTCATAAGTTATCTGTATAAAATTGAAAAATTACATGTTAAAGAAAACAGAAATCACCACAATCCCATCAAATGGAGAAAATTATGCCATCATTTTCACGTACACTCAGACATTTTCTATGCATTATTATGGTGATTCTTCTCTCTTGTACCCCCCAAAATGGAACTGTCTCATATAAGAGCTTGACATTTTCAACTAACAATAGTTAACATCACTAAGCCTCTTCCTATGACGTTAATAATTGTCCTCCAATATCATTTCTACTAGCTGCACAGTAATGCATTCTGTGGGATGTATCATAATTTAACAAGTGTCTATTATCTAACATTTTGTTTGTTTTCAATTTTTCACCAATACAAACAACTGTTTGTCATAGCTAAGTCTTTGCACAAAGACTTGATAGTTTCCTTAAAATAAATGGTGGAAATAGAACTGCTGGGACAAAGGATAGGCAAATATTGAGACATGTGGATGTCTGTTGTCATCCTGCTGTCCTGACAGGCCATCCTAAGTTATGCTCCTAACCAGTGACGATGACAGTGTCTCTTCCCTACACCTTCACCAGCAGTGGAAAATACTTATGTTTAAAACCTTCAAATATTTGATAAGTAAAAACTAGAAGATTCCCATTTTAATTTGCATTTCTTTGACTGCTAGTGAAATTGACTACATTTTTGTATGGTTGGTAAGTAATTTTCCTCTCTTTTCTGAATTCCCCATTAATTTGTCCATTTTTTCTATTTGGGATTTTGTATTTTTCTTTTTGAACTATAAGAGCATTTCTTATCATTAAAGCTATTTGTCATGTGTATATGTATGTGTATCATGCATGTGTGTATGCAAATATAAATAAGGTTTACATACTGGGTAAGAAGAATGTATGCCTTGTATGTATGTGTGCATGTACGTAATTAGGGAATACGTCTATGTACATTATGTACTTAAAGATTTATTTGTGGTATTTTCTAACTTACAGGCACTACAGATGTTTTGAAATCCAAATCCATCAATCCTTCCTCTTGCTGTAGGTACCATACTTAGAAATACCCAAGTTTATATATTTACTTATTTTCTAACATTTTAGCTTTGTTTTTATTTTTTACACCCAAACTTTAAGTCTTCTTGGAATTGCCCTTTTGGGGAGGGGGGAGGAGGAAATGAAAGAACTGTGTGCACATTCCTTCTGTGTGTACATTCTGCCCTAGAACGTGACCTAGATGCACGTTCTTATGAGTTATCAGTTTATAAGGTTTGATCCTTATTCCTTGGTGGATAATTTGTTTTCTTTGGCTTAAATCTGGACAAATCTTGTCACAAATCAGCAGACACCTGAGCAATAGATCTACACAGGACTTCAACTTTAAGAAACTTAAACCCGGTATTTAATACCGCAAGAAAAGCAGTGATCAAATTAGTAAATATTGCTTCACCTCAGTAAAAATGTGCTTCATCTGGGCTTGTTTATTCCTAAATCGCTTGATCTTCTGTGCGATGCGAGGATCCTTTTCGAGTTCTTCCATTGTGGCCCATTTACAGTGTAAGTAGGAACTATCCAAAAACACACAAATTGTGAGACAAGCACGGAACCAGCAAACCATCAAGCTTTAAAGTGTTTCAATAACCAGGTGACCATCTAACACAGCAGCAGTGGAGTGACTTGCTGTGGAACTGCTGGAGACTGGGCTTAGAAGGGCCTTGCCCTTCAGGACAAAAACAGAATACAAAACAATGCAGCAATTCCAAGCAACTGGTCACCACTCTGTGGCTTCTACAGAAACTGGCTCAGAGCAGAGGGAGGGCAGGTATAGGCAGGCCATCGTTAATGCACATTAGTGAAAGTGGGCACACAGCAGAGAAAGAAATAAAAACGCAAGTGGGGAGAAAAGTATAGGCTACAGGACCACGGTTCTCCACTCTGGGTGCAAATAGGAACTGCAGAGGGAGTTTTAAAAACACACCAATCCTTGAGAACTACTCCCAGAGTATGAGCCAACGGGTCTTGAGTGCAGCAAGGACTTCAGTAGTTTTAAAAAGCTCTCCAGGTGATTCTATACGCAGCCAAAGTAAAGCACTGCTGCCTAAGGTGAACTTGAGCCAATCAAGATCTGTGGGTCATGCCTTAGGGGCCATTCTTGGAAAATATAAAAGATAATGGTGTGATGAAAGAAGAAAGTTTTATTCATTTAAAATACACATACAAATAATACATTAAATAGACGTACAAATTCCTATACTTGACGTAGAACAGCTCCAAGTCGAATGGGGGTTCTCCCGGGTGAACCTGTAACCAAAAGCAAGCAGTTATCAGCCCAGATCCCCATGGATCACCCTTATGTGCCAAACGAAAAAGGTAAATCAATACTTCTTCCTGGTTTTAGAACATATTTCTCGAGGACATTTTCATTTTCCCAGGTCTTTTTCTGACAGGTCTGAAGCAGGCTTTCTAAAGGCTGAACACACGGTAAGCTATAAGGTTAGAAAAAAAAAAAAAATGATCCTCCTGGTGTCATTCTTAGGTCCAGGCTGGGAGAGCATTCAGCTGATAAAGCCAAACTGGCCCAGGGCTCTGAGAGCTGGTGCAGAAGTGAGAACATGCATTTCCGGCGTCCTCCCAACCGTCCCCCACAAACTCCAGTGATGTTCACTCTCAAAGTAAGGAAGTCTACTTTCATAAATACTTGAGGTAAAGATGAAACTATGCCCTCACTGGCACTGGCATACTCCTTCACGCCAGAAATTTTCTCTAGAGGTTCTCTACACAGCCCTGAGACGCTGAAAGGAAAATATGTTTTCATTGGGAGTCTTTTCCCATCTCTTCTTCTTGGCCCTCTGATGACTTTCAGTGGGCTACGGCAACTAAAGGATCAATAATACCTTTTGCTAGGATCATAAGGAACAAAAAACATCGGTTTGGGCCATACTCAAATATTTCAGAATTTTATGTCTTAAAATCTTTCATGGAGGTGAAAATAAGTGTCAACTAGCCAAACAGTGTTCTTGCCTAGCTCTCAGTCCAGCCAAGAATGACCACTCCAGAAACATCTCTCCACAGAGGGTGTAAACTGCGCTAGTGATATACAAGCCAGAAACATCAGCCACGAACCTCCTGGACAGTCTTAGATGCCAGGATCTTCTCAATGATGTTTGCGTCATCTTCTGGAGGCTCCTGGAGATGGAGGTTAAAGAGAGAGACAATTACGGCACCACAGGAGCCATGAAATAATTCTAGAAGAAATACTGTAATAGGCACTACTTTGTCCAAAAGCTCACCTTTGAGTACTGAGGTCTCTCTCCTATCAGCCCACAGAGTGATCAAAAGATCACACACATTCTAACCTCTGGGCATAACACCCTATCACCTTCCCCTCCCAAGTGAGCAGGGACGTTATTCTGCTTCTTGATTTGCTTCAGATTCTTCATTTCAGATCTGCCTTTAGCATCATTAAAATTAACCCTAAGACTTCCCTTCTCTGCCAAAACTGCTTACATGTTGCTGCATTAATTTTCAGAAAGGCTTAACATAGAAGAGTCTGCGGGCTTTAGTATCAGAGGGTCCCAATTCTGACATAATCCAGCTATTGACTTTGGGTTAGTCAATTAACACCTCTTAGTTCCAAGTCTATTAAAATAGGAGTTAAAAACACATATCTCACTGGGTTACTGGGAGGATAAAACGGCATGTGAAAACATTTTTTGGACAGTAAGCGCTATGCAAATGCAAAGTATAATTATTCTTTACTAAATTGTACCATCTTTCCCCTCTGTACCTGGAAATGGCTTTCTGTTTCACTGATCATCCATTGACTACAAATCCCAACTGGAAACAAATTAATTCCTTCCTTTCTGCCCTAGATACACATCAACATTTCCTTATCTCCATGAAATCTCTTTTGACAGAGTATTTGACTTAAAAAAAAAAATCTGCATTTAAAAAACAACAAACTTAAAAAAGGATGCACTGGATCTACAAATATTTCTTTAAAATTTTATTTTGTTTTAACTTTATATAAAGGGTGTCATGGTGGATGTAATCTTCTTTAACTTAATATGATATTGCCAATATTCATCCATATTGTTCATGTTGCTTTAGCCATTCAATTTTAATGCTGTATGATATTCCATTGTATTAATAAACCAGAGTCTGTTTGTCTTCTTCCTTTGATGGACATTAAAAAAAAAAAAAAGGATGCATTGGGTCACAACTCTCCTGTTAAATGTTCTTCCTCCGACTTTATTTGAGCAGTTTTATTTCCATCGTTTCGTATGCACTACATAACCTTTCCAGATCCAGTATTTATCACAATATGAGATTTAGAACAGTGTATGAAAAGAACACTCATCACAACAACCCTAACCCTCAAAATAACTATTTGGGTTCCTTATCAGAACTTTCCAAAAGGATGGTTTATGCTGCATCTCAGTGCCCATTCTAGGGCTCAACTGTCCCAAAGTCATACCATTACAGAAAACATATTTCTAAGAACTTAAATGAAGCCTTTCCCAGAAAGGTGATGGTAAAAAAAGATGAGTAGGGCGGATGGCAGAAAAGAAGTATGGGAATCAGCAGGCACTGACAGATGCTCCCAAAGGCTACAAATATTATGTCCCCCTGGACACATGGCATTGTGAAGTTAATCCAAAATGACAAGTCTTTTCCCACTGCTCAACCAGAAGACAAGTGAACTGGGCCTACCATACAATAGAAGGATGGGGTGGGATACAGACTAAGCTTTTGTTTTCCTGTCAGTATGTTTCTTCTGCTTGATTCTTCTGCACAAGTTAAGAAAAGGAGAAGGAGGCAGTTTACTGTGGATTGCCCGTCTTGTCCCACCACAATATAAGCCTTGTGAGGGCAGGGCTCTTTGTTTTACTCACTAATGTAGCTAGATACCTTGAAAAAGCCAGGCAACAGTGGGTGATCAGTGAATATTGGTTGAATGCTAAACAACAGGGAAGAGGAAAAGAGACACAGATGGAAATACACAAGGAAAGATAAAGCATTATTCTTAATCTACATCATGTGATTAAAAAGTCTCCCCCTTCTCCATATACCTGGACTTATCTTCTACTGTACAGATGGGTAACAGCAAAGGGCCCAAGCTAGATGTACTTTCCTGAGCAGTAAAATCACTACCCCAACCTTGCAGCCAAACAGAGCTCTGACTATGACAGGTGGACAGAGAACAAAGGAACAGGGGCTGGGTCACACGGAACTAGATGAATGAACCAACTTCCTTCCTACCTTCCTACTTCATTTCCTTCCTAAATTTCTCCCACATTATTTATTGAGTGCCTTTTGTGTTTATGCACTGGTCTTATAGAAATAAATGAGCTACAGTCTTCATCATCAAGGAACTGCCAGACATGCTAACACATGCTTTAAGTGAGGTATGGCATACATACAGCATGCAGAGATCTCAAGTGTACAGTTGTTGAAGTTTAAGTCCCACCAAGATCAAGTTATATAACATTTCCAACATCCTGGAAGACCCTCATGCCCCCACGGGAAGTAACCACTATTCAGACTTCTACCACCATTGATTACTTCTGCCTATTATTAAGTTTCATGTAAATGGAATCACATAGTGTGTGGTTCATTCTCCTGTATTACTGTGTAGTATTTTATTGTATAAATACACCACCATTTATTTATCCATTCTGTTGCTGAGGAATATTTGGGTTGCTTTCAATGTTCACATAAATGCACTCATTTACCTTGGATATAACATAGGAGTGGAACTGCTAGGTTATGAGGTTGGTTATATGTTTAGTTTTTTTTTGTTTTTTTTAAAAAATAAATTTATTTATTTATTTTTGGCTGCGCTGGGTCTTCGTTGCTGCGCATGGGCTTTCTCTAGTTGCGGTGAGCGGGGACTACTCTTCGTTGTGGCGTGTGGGCTTCTCGTTGAGGTGGCTTCTCTTGCTGCGGAGCACTGGCTCTAGGCATGTGGGCTCAGTAGTTGTGGCTCGCGGGTTCTAGAGCGCAGGCTCAGTAGTTGTGGTGCACGGACTTAGTTGCTCCGAGGCATGTGGGATCTTCCCGGACCAGGGCTCAAACCCGTGTCCCCTGCATTGGCAGGTGGATTCTTAACCACTGTGCCACCAGGGAAGCCCATGTTTAGTTTTAATGGATATTGTCAGAACTTTTCCCAAAGTGGCTGTAATAATTTTTACATCCGACAGCAGTGTATGGGAGTTGCAACTGACTTGATACTGTCAGTCTTGAAAATTTTAGCCATTCCCAGTGGATGTGTATTATCATCTCTTTGATTCACATTTCCCTGATAACTAAGGATGCTGAGCATCTTTTCATATGCTTATTGGCCATGTGGATATCCTCACTGTGAAGCTCCTGTTCAAGTCATTTGCCTATTTTAAAAATTGTCCTTTTTTCTGATTGGCAAGAGTTCTTTATATTTGTGAGAGTTTAATATATATCTTTATTTCTCGATAAGAGTCCTCTGTCACAATCCATACAAACATTTTCTACCAATCTATGGTTTGCATTTTCAACCTGAAAATGTATCTTTTGATGAACAGAAATTCTATATAATCCACCTTATCAATCTTTTCTCTTACATATTTTTGTGTTGTTTAAGGAATCTTTGCTGCCACCAATGTCATTCATTAAGCCATATATGTGGTTGTAAATCTTCTTGTAGCCACATTAAAAAACAGATGAATTTGATTTTAACAATACTTTATTTAAACTAATATACCCCAAATATTATCATTTCAATATGTAATCAATGTAAAATTATTAATGGAATAGTTTACATTATTTTTCTCACACTAAGTCTTTAAAAATCTACTGTGTATTCCATACTTACAGCACATCTCACTTCAGACTAGGTATATTTCAAGTGCTTAATAGCCACACACAGCTAAGTACAAGCCATGCTGGGCAGTACACACCACTCTATTTTGTTCCATTGGTCTATTTGTTCTTATGGCAACACTACCCTGTCTTCATTGTGGCTTGATTACAAAGTCTGGATTATGGTAAGTATTCCAATTTAGTTCTTCCTTTTCAAGATTGCCTTGGCTAATCTAGGTCTTTTGTACTTCCATCATCAATTTCTATCAGAAAAACACCCTGCTTAGATTTTGACTGGGACTGAACTATAGACATCTTCACAATATTGAATACATGTATGTCATATATCGCTCTATTTATTTAGGTTTTCTTTAATTTCTTTCAGCAATGTTTTTCATATAGAAGGCTTGTATCCTCTGAGAGTTATTACAGGGTATCTAATACCGTGATACTATTATAAATGGTATTTTACAATTTTCCTTTCCTGATTTGATGTTGCTAGTTTATAGAAATAGTTCTGTTTTGTTTTTTTTACTATATTGTAAATGGTGCCAATACATTTGCTCGACACAGGGTTACCACAAACATTCAATTTGTTAAAAAAAAAAAGTGCAATATCTGTGAAGTGCAATAAAGCAAACAGTAATAAAATGAGGCATGCCTGTATTTTTTCTTTCATTAATTAATTAATTTATTTTTGGCTGCGTTGGGTCTTCGTTGCTGCACGTGGGCTTTCTCTCTAGTTGCAGCGAGCGGGGGCTACTCTTCGTTGTGGTGCACGGGCTTCTCATTGAGGTGGCTTCTCTTTGTTGTGGAGCTCAGGCTCTAGGTGCATGGGCTTCAGTAGTTGTGGCATGCGGGCTCAGCAGTTGTGGTGCACAGGCTTAGTTGCTCCAAGGCATGTGGGATCTTCCTGGACCAGGGCTCAAACCTGTGACCCCTGCATTGGCAGGCGGATTCTTAACCATTGCGCCACCAGGGAAGTCCTGTATTTTTTCTTTTTCCTTAGTTCAGTAGCCAGGACCTCCAGTGTATTTCTGAATATAAATGAGAATAATGGAATCTTTTTCTTACTCCCAAATTCAGAGGGAAAGTATTCAATACTGCACCATTTAATATAATATTAGCTGTCAGTTTTTAATCTACTGACTTTTAAGATGTTCTTTCAGTATTTGGTTTTCTACAGTTTAAGATATGCTTAGTTTGGTTTTCTTTTTTACATTTTTCCTGCTTGGGGGTTACCTGACATTGAATGTACTGGCGGATAGCTTCATCAGTTTATGGGAATTTCTAGCCATTCATTTTATCTTCAAACACTCCTCTGATTCACTCTCTCCTCCATGTCTAGGACTCTAATCAGATATGTATGTGTTAGTCCTTTTCACTGCACCCCAATTGCCTCTTTATCCGTTTATGCTTTGCTATGTTCTTTCCATTCTTTTTTCTGTGTGTCAGTTTAGAAACTTTCTGTTCATCTGTCTTCAAAGTCACCAATCTTATCTTCTACTGTGTCTAATCTGCTTTTAAACTCATCCACTATGTTCTGAATTTTATAAATTGAAAATTTCAGTTTTACAGTGTTGATCTGATTCTCTTTATAGATTCAATTCTCTGTTGGAATTCTTTACTTTAGAACTTATTTTGTCCACCTTTTCCTCTATTTTCTTTAACACATTAATCATGGTTATTTAAAAGTTCTTTTCTGCTGTTATCTGGATCATCTGGGGTCTGCTTCTATTAACATATTTATTTTCTTGATTTTCAGTCAATTTCCCAGCCTTTTCGAATGTCTAATAATTTTTTACTGTATGATGAATACTGTGAATACTGTGAATAAAAGAATCATAGCAGCTCCAAACAATATCTTCTACTACAAGTGTTTCCTATTTTCTCTTAGACAAACAGGGAGAAGGAGTGGGTCCCACTGGTCCAATCAGGGACTGTTGGGTCAGGACTGGGTTACTGCTAAGATTCAGTCCATCCCTTGTTTTACCTGTTCCTTGAGTATGAATGTCCAAGGTCACTGACTCTAAGTCCAGCAGGTCTTTTTACTCCTGAGCCCTGAAGTCTCCAATCCCAAGCAGGTTAAAAATCTCTCTTAAGGGAGAGTCAGGTTTTTTTTTGCAGTAGACCCATCCTTTTAGTGAGATTTTATCTCCTAAAAGTAATGTGAGACTGTGAGATTTCAATCTGCCTTCTGGCTGAGCCACTAACTTCTTGGGCAACCCCAGAATTCATCAAATGTCTCCAGGGGAAAGCTCCCTGTTTTGGGAATTCCTTTAGTTTCCAATCATTTCACCAGCCCTGCATAATCAATCACCAGCAGGGTCAGATGGTTTCTCTTCAACCCAGAATAGTCTCTGTTTGGGCCCAGCCTGACCCTCAGCCCCTGCCCAGAATTGCAGAATGCCTCCAGAGAAGAAACAGTCAGCAACTGTCAGCTCATCTAGGAATAGCTCTTCTCTGTCTGGAATTTTAGTTCATCAAATTCTTGTTGCTTCCACAGCTATCTGATGTCTTTAAAAATATGTCCTTTGCAATTTATCTTTTTTCCCCCCTTGCAGCAAGTGTTGGCCTGCCATGCCCTACTATACCCTTACCTGAGAATAGAATCCTCCAACACTAACTTTTATTTTTGGAGTTCCCTAGGGCCTAGTTTTTGGGCTTTCTTTTCTTTTCTATCCATACTCATTCTCTTGGTGATCTCATCTGGTCTCATGGTTTTAAATACTGGCTATGTTGTGTTGGCTGCCATATTTATTTGTCCTCTCCTATGATTACAGACTCCTTTATCTAATTGTCACTTGTCATCTCCACTTGAATATCTCAGAGATATTTCACACCTAAGATGTCCACAAACTAAACTCCTAGTCTCTTAGCCAACCCCCCACCCCTACCCTTTCTACCTACAGTTTTCCCCAGCTGAGTTAAGAGGAACTCTATCCCTCTGGGTGTTCAAACCAAAAATCCTGCTGTAATCCTGACTCCGTTCTTTCCCCTCCACACATCCTATCTCATCAGCCCAGAAAGCCTGTTGAGTTTACCTTTGAAGTACATCGGGAATCCAGCCATTTCTCACCCCCTCCTCTGCTTCTACCCTGGTCTAAACCACCTTCATCTCTTACCCAGATTATTCCCAACTGCCTCCTAAGTAGTCTCCCTGTTTCCACTCCTGTCCCACTGATCCATTCTCAACACAACGTTCAGAACGGCCCTTTTTATTAAGTGACTCTTTTGCTTAAACTGCTTAAAATGTTTTTCTTTTAACTTGGAGTAAAACCAAAAGTCTTCCAAAGGTCTACAGAAGCCCACAGGATGTGTACCCAGCCTCTCATCTCCTCTGTCACCTTTCAGGTCTCCTTGTCCATCCCTCATACACACCAGGCATGTTTCCACCTCCGGGACTCTGCTATTCCCTCTGCCCGAAACAATCTTCTCCCTACACGACTCTCTCACCCCTTTACTTCCTTCACTTCTTGGATCAAATATTACCTCTGTGAGGCCAACACTGACCACCCTACTTAAAACTGCAGGCTTCATTCCTGAATTCCGTATCACGCCTATTCTGATTTTTTTTTCCCATACCACTTACCACCATTGACATACTACACAATGTTATTATTTTCAGATTGATTATCAGCCTCTCCCTAGTTATTTCTACCCTTTGGAGGTTCTGGGCTTAGCCTTTTGGCTTTCCATCCCACGTAGGTTCAAAATCTGGCAAATATCTGGAGGAGGAGATCAGTTGTGTGTATGCTGCAGGCCTCCTCTCCATTTGCTGTAGGCTCCCTCCACGAAGGCAGGGACTTCTGTCTCTTTTGTTCCTTGATGTTATCTCCAGCACTTAGAACAGTCCTTGGCGCTCAATAGTGGTAGGTGCTCAATAAATATTTTTGAATAAATAATGTTAAGAGATTTTGCAATACAACATGGGAATAGTAGTATAAAGCAAGTGCTATGGGAACACAGAGCCAGAGTACCTGGACAAATTAGGAGAGCCTTTGGAAATGAGTTGGCTGCCTATTAGCATTAAACTTTCATAATTGCTGAGCACCTTTCCTACCTACTCCCAATTCTGTATAACCCAGACTCGCAAGCAAGCATTCAAACGTGTACACCCATGCTAAAAGAACAACTGTCTCTCCTCACCAGCAGGTTGCTTCAAATAGTCTCTTATTCTTACCTACCATGAAGAGCAGAAAAAGGTGGTTTCTGATGATAGGATTTTGATTGCTCTCAGAGTTTTTAACTAGGACCAAATCCAAGGAAATGTTAACATGTGGATGAAGAAAGCACAGGACTTTACTCTGAGGATTAAAAGGATGGAGGGTTTAAAGCGTTCTTCATTATAGAGAATTTTCAAGTAAAAATTAAGGTATTTGAAATAAAAACTAATTTATTTTTTGGTACTAGTTAAAGAATAGAGGGAAACACACTAGTATTAAAAAAAAAAAATCAATGGTTATCATCAAAATACTGACAGCAGGTTTTTATCCTATCCTAATAAAAGGGAAAAAAGAGAGTAGCGTTTCCAAAATACACATCAAAGTAGGAAGAAAACTGGAAAATCAGGATTTTTTTTCCCCTAAACAGAGATTGTGCATAAGCATGACCATGTGTGTATAAACACTCAGTGTATACAGATACACACAGATATAAACTAAATCTGCTTGCCAAACATACTTCCATGACAGCCATCTGTTCTCAAGTGCTTGGAGTTTTCTCAAATTATCCTTCAAAGGAGACCATTTTAGTTCATTCACTTTCATGTCAGAACCTCATGAAATTAAAAATTTATTTTCTTAGGGAAAATTTCAAAAATTTTCAATCCACATCACCCTCGACCTCAACCAACCACCTGATTCACTTCTATTCAGCGAGCCGTAAGGAAAGGCTCTAGCAAGAAAAAGCCACTCCAAAACACAAGCATTTACCAAGTGCCATGGAAGGTCCAAAGTAGCATCCAACAAGGTGCCCAGTCTCAGGGGCTTACACTCAGTGAAAGCAAGATAAAACATATTTTTCTTAGAAATGTACCAGTGGTAAATTCTAATCAGTGTGACAGTGACCCTAAGTCCGGCAGCAAGAGTGCAGGAAGCAAGAATAGCTTGGATTTCACAGAATAGTAATGTTTTAGTTGGGCCCTAAAGAATGGTGGCTCGTAAGAGGACTGCAAACAGGAAGGAAACTCGAAATGCACCCAAAGGATGAAAGCACCAGGACATGGGAAGCAGGATGCAGACTTGGAACACTAAGGAACCAGTCTTAGTAGAGAAAAGCATTACACAGAACGAGGAGTGGGGGTAAATGAGGGTAGAGAGGTAGTATGCAGTCACATTCCTTAAAAAATCAGGCAGGAGTTATGATCTAAAACAGAGGAGTTAAGAGGTAACCACCTTAGATTCTTGAGTGGGACACTGAAAAAAGCCAAAAACTTCTCTGGTATTATGGGAAAATGAGTCTAGTAATGGATTGGGAAGGACAGGGACCTGGGGCAGCGAATGACAAAAGTGCGAACTGTGGTCATTTGAACACTGGCCTCAGCACAACAGGTGGCAGCAGAAGCCAAGAGGAAACAAAGACAGGAGGCAATCTGAGGAAAGATGCGGGGTGGACAACGGTGGTGTGGCCAGCGGAGAAATGGGAAGAATGAAAACCATCCTCTCGGGCCGAGTGCATAGGAGCCTAAGCACTGAGTCACACGGGCTGGTACAGAGCTAGAGCCATGCCAGCCAGAAGCCGCTCTGCCAAGGGGCCTGCCCATGGCTGTCGGTGTCAGAGTGAGATGTGGATGAACACCAGTGGGGAAACTATGCCAGTATGAAGAACTGGAGAAAACAAGAGCCCGAGAAAAAAGAAAAATACTTCACTCTTGTCTTTCTAATCCGGGAGTTAAGAATCACACCTGTTTCTGTAATAAGTTTTAAGCATATTTATTCATTATTCACATATTAAATAAATACATGACAAGTACAAGTGAATGCAAGTCTTTATGTTAGTTACTACCCAACATAAAGTACTACCTATGTTAGGTGACAATTGTGATAAATTAAAAAGTGAGGCTTGTTTTGTAACAGTTTACAATCCAATGGCGGGAACAATCAGGAGTGATATTCAGAACAGAATGGCAGAGGCACTGATGAATCAGAACAGTCACAGGCTGTGAACAAGTGTTCACAGGCTGTGAACAAGTGTCCGGGGGACATCAGGCATAATATAATAAATACTCCACAAAACAGAAGAGGGAAAGTGCCATACTTTCATCTGAATAGTTCCTGGGGGTTAATGTAAATTTGACTTTACTGAAGCTCTTTCATGCCAGAGAGATACATAAAAAATTAAAAAAAAAAAAAAGATTATAAGCCCTCCCTAACGTAGCTCATGGCTTAGACGAAGGAAACAAAAACTGGCCGGTGTTTAAAGGACAGTGACGAAGTTAAACATATTAGAGTTAGACAGAGGAGGGGCACTTATCCCCAGCTCAGGGCGGGCAGGGAGCTTCCTGGGGGAGGTAGCAACCGCGCTCAGCCCGCCAGGCACGGGAAAGACCAGACAAAGCAGAGGGTACTGTCTGCAAAGCAGCAGAAGGAGGCAAAGGAGAACACCAGGGGTGGATGTCTCATTCAAATTCAAGTCCTTCTGTCCCAAAGGCAAAATCATACAAACCACACAAATTGTAGGAGGCAAAAACTGAGACAGCCTTGGAAAAATCTATACACTAAATGTACCATAACTGTGAAAGTCTGTCTCTGTTCCAGGCACCGACATCAGTTTGACAAAGAATAAGAAAGCAAAGAGTCACAGTCAGGCTGGAAACATACTTCCAGTCCTAATCCCATATCTCAGCCAGGGGACAGGCCTCTAGACCCCGAAGCAGGGCTGTGCTAATCTGCCAGTCCTGAGTTAGACTGAATCATGCGTAAAGATGTTTTTAGCAACTCACCACTAGGTGAGCACTGCTGAGGTTGCAATTTGGGGCTGGGACAGGGGCCAGCAGCCACAGAAGTGGGCTGAGCATGCTGATAAGACACTACAAAGAAAGCAGGGAGGTAGCAGTGGGGCCTTTTTGGTGCTGACTGCACACCCTTCTCTGCCCCAAGCTAAAGCCAGCAAGCAGGCAGACACCCTTCCAAAGGGCCTTGGAAAAAGGATGAAGGAAAAGCCTCATCTTCTTCCACCGATTTTCTGTGCCACTGGACACTCTGAGGATTGCTTGGAATCCTAGATGAGATCCCTGATTTCGGGGCTTTGTGTTGGCCTGGGAAATCTCTGTTCAGACCCCCCCCCAGGAAGCCCACTATGTAAAACAGGTGCAAGTGGAGGGTTCCACAGAGCACTGACCGTGCAACCCGCTCGACCCCGCGGGGGCTGTCCAGTCTGCCCTGTGGCGTGGAGGCCACAGCCACATAGCTGCCTTGCTAAACATCAATGCCAAAACCACGTATCGGGCCTCTTTCTTGTTTAAATTTAGTCACAATTTTTGAGGCGTAATTAATGCAAATTCAGATTCCAGCTTATGTTTCACCACTATAAACTTTCTCTTTGCTGCACCCTTCAGAGGACAGAAAGAGCCTTGTTAGGATATATATAAATTTCCCGAATTATTTCTGTCTGATCAGCTAATGCTGCCCTTCAGGCACCAGGGGAGAAGACAGAACAACAACTGAAATATGGTTAATGACTTGGGCTAAATGGCTACTAGGAGAAAATAAAATCCCTTAGAGTGTTTTAACTACCAAACCAACCATAAAATCTCCAAGGAAGGGAAACCCGCTGTAAAACAATGTAATCCTATCACTTCACAGCAGTCTTGCAAGGGCTATTCTTACCTATGTGCTTGAAAAGTAATCTTATGTGAAAATGCATTACTCTGGAGGCAAGGTGGTTTACACAGATAAAGCATCATGAGCTCCAGTAGCCAGCCACACAGTGTCCAGGAGGAAGGACAGGTATCTGTGCTATTGCTGCACACGCAGAACATGAATCCTGCCAAGTCAGCAACAGCGACTCCGTAACAAAAGACAGCCTGCGTCTCAGAACGTGCTGCCGGCAACGAGGCGCCTCCTACACGAGGCGCCTCCTACACGCACAGCCCGTTTCTTCTCTTGCTTCTGATTCCTCCTCTGTAAGCTCCTTGGCACAGACCTCCTCCTTCTCCACATTTACCCTCTGCCTTTCTAGTTTCGGGGGTCCCAGGTCCTAATGCTATCCTTTTCCTCCCTGATACTGCTGCCAATGGAAATTCCTAAACTGCATATACGGGCATCCTGCTTCTCTGCTCGAACCCAACGATGCCTCCTGCCTCCTGCCCCTCATTCAATCCACAGTATGAATGAAGGCCAAATACTTTAGCTGACAGCCAAAGCCTGCATAACATGACTCTTCCTACCACTCCAGGCTTGTCTCCCACCACTCCTCAAATCAGACCCCACCACCTGGCCGAGCTCATCAAGCTGCCATACCACATCCTCCGGGACCATCAGGCTGTGAGGCTGTGGTCCATGTCAGAAACGCCTCCCCTAGTTCGAGCCCTGGTCTGGGAGGATCCCACATGCCGCGGAGCGGCTGGGCCTGTGAGCCACAATTACTGAGCCTGCGCGTCTGGAGCTTGTGCTCCGCAACAAGAGAGGCCGCGACAGTGAGAGGCCCGCGCACCGCGATGAAGAGTGGCCCCCGCTTGCCACAACTAGAGAAAGCCCTCGCACAGAAACGAAGACCCAACACAGCCAAAAATAAATAAATAAATAAATAAATAATTTAAAAAAAAAAAAAAAAAGAAAGAAACGCCTCCCCTAAAACCCTGACCTCCCTCTCCTGTCCACTTTTCCTTCTGTGTAGCCACTGCATCCAGCACAGACTTCTAAGACTGCACTTATCACAATATCAGCACAGCCATATGCCTCTTCTCCCAGATAAAACTCCTTGGAGGCAGGGACCATGCCTTGATACTCATCCTTGTATCCTAGGACCTGGCCCTGCAGTGGACTCTCAATACACATTTGTAATCCAACTCCCAACTGTAATTACTAGTTCATGTGATTCCATTCATGGAACAGCTATTTACTATGTATCAGACTTTTACATTCTAATGGGAGAGACAAAGAAATAAAATGAAATCAGACATCAGAACACAATTATAAGCTGTAATAAGAGCTATGAAAGAAACAAACAGGAGTGAAATAAAGAAACATTAGGATGAGGGGCAGGGATCTACTTTAAATGAAAGAGTCATGTAAAGCATGTGGTAAAGAGCATTCCAGGCAAAAGGGACCATACAGGAAAAGGCCAGTAGGTGGGAAAGAACTGCTAATTCATGGCATTAAAAGAGGCAAGTCTTTTAGCTGGAGAGTAATGAGAGAGATGGCGAAAAGTCATGTATCTGAAAAATGAATTTGGTGAATTAGGGAGAGTGTGATGACAGAGGGGCCTGCTAGGCACAGTCAGGAGTCTAAACTTTAATCTAAGTGCAACAGGAAGCCACCCGAAGGATAGAACCAGCAGTTAAGGTGATCTAACTTACGCTTAAAAAAAGAGCCACAGTACAGCTCCATCAAGTACTCAAAATGACTGTCCAGCCGAGGCCAGCAGCCCAATCTTAAGGCCGTACCTCCGCCTGCCAAGCCAGTGTAGAAGCTGAGAGGGCAGATGTCCGGCCGGCTCCAAGGACGGCGATGGTTTCCCCATCATCATCCACCACTTTGAAGTCCAGGTCCTCGTTGTATTTTCTGCGCTTCACTTGCCGTCCTGAGCGTCGTTTCTACAGGACAAACACACCCGCCAGAGAGACTATCTGTGAGTCAGAGGGAAAAGCTTGCACAAGGACACGCTCACCTACACTCACTCACAATCGAAGGAGACCTCTCTAACTTCGCAAAAAGAATCTTCCCTAAACATAACTCTTTTCAGAACTAAATTCACTCAAAATGGGACCCAAGTGAGGGAGGGGAGCCAAATCACCAGGATCCAGTGAGAAGAAGGTGTAGCCTCAGAATCCAAGGAAACGTGTTTTATGCCTCATTGCTTCCCCCACCCTGCTTTCTGGAATCGGTTTCTATTCCAGCAAAACAGGGATGGGAAGTAACTTCATCATCTTTGAGGTCCCTTCCAGCATAGCTGGAAGCTCAGGGTTTATGACAATGATTTAATAGTTTTTTTGGTTTTGATTTTTTTTTTTTTTTTGCCAAATTCACCATACTTACCATGTACTTCTAAACAACTAAATAATACCAATTTTACTAGGACTTATTTTGAGAATCTCCTAACACCCTTTGAAATGCAAGCAGACATCTTAAGTGTGACCAAATAAGATTCGTGACTCACCATGAAAGGACTCATCTATAATTAAGTAGCTTGTGACCTTTTAGAGAGATAACATTCTACAACAAAGCAACCCAGTGGCTTTCCTCAAACAGTAAAACACATGGTTCATCTCTACATACACATCATATCCAAGCAGTAGGAACACTTCTGGGAACCATTCACCAGCTAGCTTACTCTTAGATACTTAAACCTTACAAAACAAAACGAAAAGCCAAACCTCACCCCCCCTTATCATCTAAAAGATACCTCCTGGGGCTCTCTCTGTGTTCCCATCATTCCTTCACTGTGTCACCTCTATGACATTTAATTTTACATGAAGGATTCCACATAAAAAGCTCTCCCCCCAATCCCGCGTACAGATCACCATCCTAGAAACACTGAACCCCCTGCCAACTCCCATCAACCTGATGTACTTGCTGCTCTGCCCGTCAGGACACTGAAGAGCCACTAACCCAAGTTTACAGGCAGTGAAAGGGGGTCTCTGATCTGACACTCCAGACACTACTACTTATTTACCACTACGACCTTAGGAGCTGACACCTTCCTACAACGAAGATCACCTAGGAATCTATGAGGGTCCAGATGATTCTTAAGGAGCAGTAAGTTGGTCTTACCCTAAATGGCCCCCATGCAGTAGCACAGCCCAGACAAACTGCTGTGGATGTCAGAGGAAACAGCACTCTCAAATATTAGAACTCACGTCCAAGAGAGGCAGCCTCAACTCAGACAGAAAATTCCTACCAATGTCCTGGGCACACTTTGGCATGTTTTCAGAAATCTCACTTAGGTGGACAACTCCTTGTTTCCAAGTTTCCTTACCATCTTGGCAAAATGAATCCATCCCTGACTTCTCCAGCATCTGGGATTATGAAAGTGTCCTTGTGTAGACTGGCCCAGCACGCTGAGCCCTAAATGTATTACCTACACAGCAAAACAGGCCCTCTGAGCCTTACCTAGTTTGGATTACAATTCCACTTTCCACATTCACTCTTACTGCGGCCTAATATCATGCTACTTTGTAAGAAGCAAGCAAACACCACTAAAAAACTGGGAGATTATTAATATAAGGACCAGGATGCTAAAGAAAAGCCTGTGGTCCGTCACCCACTAAAACACTGAAAGCCCAGCCCAGGTCTGTGTGCGAGAGATGCAGGCTGGAGACAGGGAGAGAGGAGTAACAGGATCAGTGTCAGCAAGACCCCGCCCGGCAGCCGTCACGCCCACCAGGGCTTCCGGGCACAGCTGTACCTGGCTGTCTGCAGACTCAGTGGACTCCTCGGGACTCCGCAGGGATGGGTTCGGCAGGCCCTGATCCAGCTCTAAACTCTCCACTGTGGTTTCACTTTTCCTTTTTCCTTTCTTCTTTTTCTCCACTGGGGTTGGTCCTTGCTCCTTGCTACAAGGAGAAATTCAGAATTAAAGCTGTTGGGCAGTTTTTAAAACTAAGATTTCTCATGTGATTACAGTTTTGATAGCACATCCTGGAATTCTTGGGCCAGGATAGGCTTTAATGGAAAATCTACAAGAGTTTCTTCCCAGAAATTTGCAGAAATATGGGAAGAAATATCTACACAGGTTGATGCAAAATTCACTTTTTTTTATACCCCCTATCATGACTACTATAGATATGATTAATGTGATAAGAAATAAAATAATAGGAACATCTCCAAAAAACCTCACTTCCAGTTTCACATAAATGTCTTCTCTAGGAAGTTTAATTCCTTCACAGATATTGAGAATCATCCACTTCCAATCTCCCTTTAAGTTACATGGGAAGAGACATCTCCCTAATCTGTCATCACCCTCTATTGAGAATGGTCTATGCATAAGAACTTGGAGTGAGTACCAGGAGCTCAAAACTGAAGACAACACTGCCCAGCCCCTGAGGAGGTTGTAATGACAGAATTCCTACAGACCACCTAGAGCTATAGCCCAATGCAGCGACGGATGCTTCTTGAGAGAGGTGGAAATGGGCAAAGTCCATCCACCCTGAAAGGCCCTGCTAAGATGGCAACATCACTAATAAGCCTTTTCGGGCCCTGCTGGCTGATAAAATCTCTTTTCTACACTCCCAAGCACCTCAACTGTGCTTTGCATAAGGTATTCAAACTTTGATCTTTCACCAAAGTTAGTCATTAAACGTGACACCAGGCTCAGAACCATAGAGGACCTGGGATCCTCTGCAGTGGCTCATCAACATTTGCTGAATGGATGAATATTTTACACTTCTCTGAGCTGTCCTATCAGACTCTAAGTTCCCAGAGGACAGAGAGTATGCACTTGATTAAGTTTTGTATTCCTCACAGTGAGTAGTCTTATACCTAAAACATACTAAGTATTCAATATTTACTGGATAGATAGATGGATGCATCAATGGATAGATACGATTACATGTCATCGGGGAGATTTGGGAAAACACATTTGAGCAGAGATATATACAGAATTTTGATAGACAGAAAGACAGGAATAATAATAATTACAGCTAATTCGTATATAACACCTACTACATGCAGGCACCATTCTCTAATCCTTTACACGGATTATCTCCTTTACTCTTCACGACAACCTTGTAAGGCAGATAGTATTATCAACCTAATTTTATCAAGAGGCACAGTGAGTTAAGATTTCCAGGGTAACATGGCTAGTAAATGGTAGAGAAAGTATTTAAACCAGGCATGCTCGTAACAACCATGGCATTCTTGGGGAATGGAAGAGTGTTAAAGGCACATTTAGTAAAAGATAGCCTGTGTGGCTGGATGACAGGGCAAGTGAACAGAAGCACTAAGTAACGGAGCTGGAAGGAAACCAGGAGTACACGAGGACAGAGGGCTGAGACTCACCCTGTGTGAAAAGGGCATGACGGCGAGCCCAGGCAAGAGGGAATGAAGACCTAGGCGAGATAGCCTCAATGAAAACTCATCGGTGAAAAGGATTTGAAAGATCCAGCAGAAGTAGTACCAGTAAGTCTTGGCAGAATGTGGAGAATGAGGAAGAGCCACGATTACTGGTATTTCCCATCAGGTGAGTTACTGGAAAGTGTGGGGGAAGACAGGGACACCACCGGCCTCGTTCAGAGACGGGAGATCCAATGGGATGAACCCGTAGCGGGACAGCACCCAGCGACAACGGCGATCACCCATCACATGAGTGCAGACCCAGCCCACCCTCGATTCCCTAGGCTGAAGACTGGCTTCCCTACCTATCAGCGAAGTTCTTTATGAAAATTTTTTTGAGGAAATGAAACTCAAGGGATCCTGCCATTTTAGAGAACTGTACATTTTAACAAGAGACCTGTGCTCTCAAGCCAGGGAAAAAAGCACTTCTTGTCAGTTTCAGGACAGGAGACTCAGGTGAAACAGTTTAAAAAGATGCCAAATTTTCACGGGAATATTTATCTCATGTTACATGGCTTCTCGCTAAGAAAATTACATAGCAATTTATATTCTACAAAGCACTTATGTGCTTCTGTCTCATTGAACTGTTACAACCACGGTGCCATGAGGGAGCCAGGGCACATGAGCTTCATATTCCACATAAAGAAACAGGTTTAAAAGCAACAAAGGCCCCAAAGTTAGCAGCCGAGCAGAGGCCTGCGCTCAGCTCATGTGACTCACAGCCTGTCACTGTTTATACCATATCATGTTTCCTGGCTCCTTTTTTTTTTTTTTTTTTAACCCCAGGCTCCCTTTCAATAAATGCAAAAACTTCAAATCTCCTTTAATCTTATTTGAATCTCAAAATTATGACCAAAAGAATTGTTAACAAAACATTCCAGTGACCCAAATATACAGAAAAATTCATAAATCCATAGTTGGTTCTCTTAACAAAAGAAGGTTTGTGCTTAATTTTTTGGACACACATTTAAAGACAGCTAACATACCGAAAGTCACCATAATGATCCCGTGCTCAGAACCCCATTTAATCTTCTGTAAAATCTTAAATCCTTCTCCCAACATCTGAAATCAATTTTATCTATCTACTAAATATAACTTCATATTGGAAAACTTTGTCTGTATATGTTTAATCTTCATTTTAAATATTTGTATATAGATGGGCTAGAAACATGCTTCATTGTGAAATATCCCACTGAAAACTAAACCAAGCTCAAGACACAATTAAGGAATAGAACCTCCTCAAAACATTTTTTTTAAGGAATTTATTTTTATTTTTTGGCTGTGTTGGGTCTTGGTTGCGGCATGCAGGATCTTTTGTTGCAGTGCGTGGGCTCCTCTCTAGTTGTGGCCTGCGGGTTTTCTCTTCTCTACTTGTGGCACGCAGGCTCCAGAGTGCGTGGGCTCTGTAGTTTATGGTGTGCGGGCTCAGTAGTTGTGGCACGTGGGCTTAGTTGCCCCACGGCGTGTGGGATCTTAGTTCCCTGACCAGGGATCAAACCCGTGTCCCCTGCACTGGAAGGCGGATTCTTTACCACTGAACCACCAGGGAAGTCACAGAACCTCCTCAAAATATTAAACCTTACAACAAGGCTTGTATATTTGCCTTCCATGTTTTCAGAAACAAATTAAGTGATGAAAGTAAGGAGGAACTGTAGTCAGGCACCTCCAAAGTCCAGCCTGGGGCACCACGAGATTTCCTAGCCAGAAGCTGAGGGTGGGATGGAGCAAAGGGAAACTTCTTAAATATATGTCAGTAAAACTGGAAAATGTCTAGTGACACCTACTTACCTATCTGGGGGTAAACAAGAAGATACTCTACCTGGGAAAATCTTGAAAGTGATTTTCTGGAGGTTACCTTTGACAACAGAATCAATTTTGAGTTCCAAAAATTCTTCCTGGAGCTCTTCTGATAAAGACAAATATCAGGAAGAAAAGATTTCTTATAAGCTTATAAATGGGATTTTCAAATAGGACATCAAGAAAGTATCACCTGAATTCATCCTCCAGGAAGACTAGGTGAAATGTGTTTTTCCCATCTTTGGAATGAGCTTTGAAAACGTTATACTTGAGTTTTATCAAATGAAGACATTTTAACCTCCACATTGCTATACCTACAGATGCATTTGGTCCATGAATGTTTTGTTTGCTCCTTGAAGTTCTACGTTCTTCAAAAATAGTGGTCAAATAATATGTAACAAAACTATGTATGTATGTATGTACCCTTTGATCCAACAGTTCCATTTATAGGAATATACTCTACAGATACACCTCCAACAATATGAAAATATATATGTACGTGGTTATTCAGCATTATCTGGTAATTTCAAAATAACAAAAAAGACTTAAATGTCCAAACATTAGTGCTGAATAAATGCGGATACATACAAAGGAGTACTATGTAGCTTTAAAAACAATTAAGAAAGAATTCTGTAAACTAATATGGAATGATTTCTAAGATACATTGTTAAGTGAAAAAAGCAAAGTACAAAAGAGTATAGTAATATGCTACTTTTTGTGAAAGAATAAAGAGGAAGTAAGAAAACTTGCATATATCTACTTACTTTACAGAAAGAAACACAAAGAGGATAAACCAAAAAAACAATGATTATCCACAAGGGATAAGTGGAGGGAATGGGGTGGAAGGAGTGACATTTCTCTATCTTTTTATATAAAATCTGACTTTTGGAAGCATGTTACATATCAAAAAATTTAAAAATGAAAGATGAAAACAAGCTGAAATAAATGAATCTAAGTATTTCAAATGAATAACATAACCACACTGAACAGATGGAAAAAAAATCTCATTAATTTATAAACACAATATCTGACTATATACTTTCAGCTTTTGGGAGAAGTAGGGAGAACAGCAAACATATCCTGAACTCTCTTTGGTAGGTGTATAGGTGAAGCAATTCTGAAACCATTTTAGTTGTGGTACAGGATTAAACAAATGAGTAAATGTGTTGGTGTTAGGAGCTGTGGTTCTCACCCAAGAAGTGGGAAGACATAAATATGAAATGGTGTAAGGCAAGGAAGATATTGTGGGATGAATCTAAACTGGAGGCCTCAGTGTAATCACATGTTTTCTAAAATAAGTATCTGTATGAACACATGCACATAAATGGGTACATACGCATTATGAATATACTGTGTGCATGTAGGTGTGTATATATGTGCATGTACGTATATGTACCTGTGTCTGTCTTGTGTATTTTTTCCCTAGCTTTGACAACTGAAAGAGCTGAAAAGCAGAGACGCTCCAAAAGCAATGTGCACACATAGCGCTCAGATTTTGGTTTCTAACACCGAAGTTCCTCACAGAAATGGCTGATTCCAAGACACGGAAGTTATAAGATCAGCCTGAAACATCTTGTTTTGTCAGAGAGTAAAGGGAGTGCTCAACAAAATTAAGGCAGCACGTCAAAAAGGCACAGGAGTCAGCTTAAAGAGCTCACGGTCACAACTGGGGCCATTTGAACACCAAAGTAATCAAGGTCAGTAATGAATTATAAGCCATTGAAAACAATAGGAATCCATTCCAATGACAGATAGACAGATAAATAATGAATAAATGAGGGAGAAAGGAAAGCTCTTGCTTATAGAATACAAACAGTAAATGCAGAAGAATCGGTGGAGTTGGAAAATCATTTTGTAACCACTGTCGTAAACATACGTACAGTCCAGAATCATCAAGGAATGCTAAATCTGGGGGGAGAACAATTTGAAGAGGAACAGGATATTAGCATGATCTTACGGTGTCTTTCCACAGATTGCGTATTAGTTGTACATAAACAAAAGCAGTAACTAGATAAATGGTTACACATAAGAAAATGGTCTTACTCCTAGGAAAGATACACTGGAGTATTTAGGGATAAAAAGGCATGATATTTGCAACTCACTCTCAAATGGTGGAGGAAAAAAACATATAAATATATATAAATATAAATTATTCTGATATATATCTATTCCACGGCTGAAGTGGATACTGTTTGTACAGCATCTTTTTGCTGATAATCAGTACTGATCCTCCAAACCACGACGGTGAACAGAAGGTCAGGATGGGCTATGGTATCCTAGTTCTTTTACCACAGTGATGGACACATGACCCAGAGAGGCGAACTTGGGACTCCTTCCTTTAAAAAAAAAAAAAAAAAAGATTAATTTTTGGTAGGAGTGGGCGGGAAAATGAATCTCTTTCCTCCTAGGTTACAAGGCTGTTAAGCTATGAGCCCACCGTTACAGGCTGGCACAGTTCAACCTTGAGAAGGAAAGCAGTTGTCAAGGATGGAGCTGACACTCAAAGAGATGCAGAAAGGCGGGAGACAAAGATCTCTGTGGAACCCTCAACGGTATAGCCCTTGGTTCTGATTCCTTAAAACCACTGAACCCACTTGTTATTTTTTTTTTTTAACTTAATTCAAGTTGGGTTTATGTCACTTGTAACCAAGAGAGTTCTAAATAATACAAAGGCCGAATAATCTCACCATTTAATGGCACTTGAGGCTGGATCGAAGCAATCTAATTTTTATAATCCTCGCTTTTCCAGCTTTCAGAGTTAGAACAAACTAACTTAGAGGACAGAAAAAAATGGCAGACAAGATTTTAGAGGCTCAAAGTCCCTTTTTCAGTAACAAAACCCAAATTGATTTTATAATAAAACATATATCCATATATCCGCTTTAAAGAAGCATCTATCAAGTATTTATGACATGCAAGAAATTTCCAACATATCAACTATACCATTCATGCAGGACAACTGTCGGGAACAACCAATTAACAGTTTATTAGTAGGCCTCGGCCCCAAAGCCCTCTCACCCTGTCTTCTACACAACTTCATTAGCCAAGATTTTATACATCTTTACTTTCTGCAGTTGCATTAGGAAAATAAGTACCTTTTTTGCCTTCCATATAGGGAACTGTACTATTAAATCACTAGACAGACAGACTTCCTCAACTTTCCTCCTATCTCTATCTCCAGTTCCCAACCTCCAGCTTTCTTTGCTAGAACTGAGAGTTAGAAACGGAGTCCTGGATCTGAGTATGAAGAGGAAAGTCTGGTTATGTCAAAACACTGTACGAGACTCACTGCTATGAGTCTTTTATTACTTTGCCCCCATGGATTCCAGGTATTGAAAAAATTTAATCTACCAAACCAAGTACATTATTTCAAAATGACTCCCCTTCCCATTTTAAAATTAAATCTTATAAAATGTCCATCGAAGTCTTAGCAGGAAACAATCAGTTACTGCCACAGTGAGTTGCCTTTACCCCCAAATTCAGGATGACTGAAAACAGCTCACAGTGCCAATTACTGCCTCTGCAGATGTGCACGCACCTGGGGAGTCCAGCCCGGGATCCACTGCCCCACTCGAGGAACAACTCTCCAGAAAAGCTCCCAACCCAGGCCTTGTCGCGGGCTCTGATCCTCTTCCCGGAAGTACAGCACTGAAAACGTGGACATTACCCCAGAGAGCTCATTTGCACACTTAATCCAACTTTTACTTAATGCCCATATTCGTTCAGTCTATATAGAGAGAGCTGAGTTGAGCATAGGTCTTTTAAGATATTAGTTAAGAGACTTCCCTGGTGGTCCAGTGGGTAAGATGCCGCACTCCCAACGCAGAGGGCCCTGATTCGATCCCTGGTCGGGGAACTAGATCCCGCACATGTGCTACAACTAAGAGTTTGTGTGCCGCAACTAAGAAGACTGCATGCCGCAACTAAGAAGTCCACATGCTGCCACTAAAAGATCCCGCATGCCGCAACAAAGATCCCGCGTGCTGCAACTAAGACCCGGCACAGCCAAAATAAATAAATAAATACTTTAAAAAATAGATATTGGTTAAAAGAAAAACATATACCCAAAACAAATGGTTTGGGTGCAGATATAGTCATCTGTAGACAAAATGTGAACCATATCTCCTTGTCCTCAACCCCTTTAATCATATCATTAGCACCATCAAAACAAAGATTATACAAGTTTGTGACATTATCATAGTAAAAAATGAAACAAAAACATTACATACTTATAAGATGAAAAAGTAGAGTTTTAACAAATAATCTTATTAAAAGTGATAAAAGCAAATGAAAATAATTTTTTTTAATGTAGAAGGGCTTCAAATGAAACATACAATCACCAAATCCCACTTTCCAGAGAGATTTGCTTTTGACTGATACCTCTCTAACTCCAAATATGTTCATGCCTCTAGTTCTTTATTTATCAACACTAAGCAATAGCTACTCACATCCTGATACGAAAGTTGATGAATTTAGACCTCATATTATCTCCCCTATTACTCTACTCTAGTTGTTTGATGAATTCTCTTAGTTTAGGCTACCGTGTTTTAAATTTTTATTAGTCCTTTCTTGTTTTCTGACTGTTCCTTTTTCGTGATAACCCATTCCTGTTTGCAGACAAGACATCATCTTGAATCTGAGGATACTAACTTAAAATCTTTACAAGTCCTTTTCCTTGAATTGTTTCTTCTGAGGACAGTTGTCCTGGTCATTCCTCTTTTTCCTGCTTCCTTGCTGCTTTTCCTCTATGGTCTCGGGATCTTTGGTGGACTATTCCTATTTAAAATGAACGAGGCTGATGAGGCTCTCTGCTGCTGAGTAAGTCACTTTCTCCAACAAGCCTCAGCCCTGAATGGGAGGCCGGGCCTGGGACTCTGCATACACAGGTGGCTGCCCCTTTCTCCCCCTTTTAGGGGTATGGGCAGGGAAAGGCAGAGAAGCCTGGGTTCCTGTGCCCCCTTGTTGCGGATGTCAGTCTCCACTTGGAGCCTAGACCCTCTTCCATAGCAAACTGCTCAATATCTTTAGAGTAACTGTCTGACTTCAGCCTGGAGCTGACAAATCATGCAGCTACTCTGCAGATAGTCCCTTGATCAGCCACCTCCAGTTCTGGCCCTTCTCCAGGGCTGCCAGGGCCATTGTGAGGAGGAAGCACTTCTACCTCTGCTACAGACATAGCTCCTGCATGTGCTCTGAGCTGGGACTCCCTCCACAGTATTCACCCATCAGTATGATACTATGGGTCTCCCTCATCCAGAAATTCATAACATCTCTTACCTTCGAAGAATTTATTCCCTTCTGTTCTTCCTGTCATTTCATTAAAGATCTGACGAAGAAGGGAAAATAAACGTATGCTCTGCCTACCATTTTAAAACTGGAAATCCTGCAAAGAACATTTATTTAAATACCATTTTGCTTTAAGTCTTTTCTCATCTATTAATTCCTTTAATAACTAGCTCAATACTCACCTCTTTCAAGGGACTCCCTAGACTAGAACTGAAAGACTCTCTCTTTTTTTTTCTCTTGGCCGCACCATGTGGCTTGTGGGAGCTCAGTTCCCTGATCAGGGATAGAACCAAGGCCACGGCAGTGAAAGCCCAGAATACTAACCACTAAGCCACCAGGGAACTCCCTAAATACTCTTAATCCTCTAAATCCTTTCAGCTAATTCTATATACAGTTATACTAGGTTCTTTCATTTGTTTATATTTTTGCCTGTTTTTGGAACACCTGCAAGGCTGTTTCTCTAACTTGTGAAAGTTCCCCAATGACAAGGCTCATAGATACCACTGTGATACCTTCCTTCCTCCACTATCCCATTCCCAACAAAAGTACTCATAAACAAAACAAGGCACACAGGAGGCAATAAATACATACTAGATAAGTAAATGAGAAGGTATTCATCAAGCATTTTTGTTTAAGTAACTGTTTCCTTACAGACAGAGTAAAGGTCTACTATACACCAGACCCTAATTCAGAAAGCCCTGGGAATTACAGAGTAAGCACTCCAGGAGCTCTTAAAAAAACAGGAATGGTGACTTAGTCCAAAGCTTTAGAGGTGGGTCTCTGACATTATCATTTAGATTTCTTCCCTACTTAACATAAAGCCCAGTGGGTTCCAAGCAGAGGGTCTCTACTCAGAACTCATTCATGTCTTTATATTTGTCTTCTTTCTTCTAATAAATGATCAGAATATAAAAAGTCTCCCAACAGAAAGAATCTTGTCAACGGACACTCTCGAGCCTCCATAAAGATCTGCACGCTGAACAAAGACAGGTGATTGACAGTGAGGCAGAGCTGAAGTGGTTGAATTTTATTACCCCTCCCGCAACACAGTTATCAGCTGACTCACCGCTCAAACAGTGATATAATCAGGTTTGGGGCTTACCTTTCTAGAAGCAACCATCGAAGACAAAAATCAGAAAACATAAAACTTTCCTACCAGGATGTTATCAAACCTACCGAATTTTGGAGGAAGATCTGTTCTGGGTTGACAAACCCAAACAAATGGGGGTAAAAAGCTGAGGCACAAAAGCTGAGGTTAATGAGACCATTCATTTCTTTTCATCGTTTTGGTTTTTTCATTCCTAGCAGATGTTAGATAGCCCTCCACTTGGGCCAGCACACTGATTCACTTCTTGACTTTGAGAGAGAACATAAACCATTCTGACATGTGTGGAAATTCCAAAACTTATGCTCCGCCCTCAACCAACAACATGGACACCAACACTCAAGACCCTGGCTTACAAAGGCAACCTCCAGCTCAGTCAGAGCGCCTGGCTCCCGGTTTGAGAGGGCAACCCAAAGGGCCATTGACCTACCTCCTGACGCCCTCACGCACACTGGAATGGCCCATCTTTCCTGCTCACCAAGCCATGCTTTAATGCCATGAAGCTGACTTTTACTAAAGGCCATTTCAAAAAAGAAATATGAAATTCACAGGCACATAGAAGCATTTGACGTAAAAAACTGTTGAGGACAGTATCCACTACGTCACATAATGTTCTCAACTGGTAAAAATTTGACTTCCCTGAGGAACTGGCCCAGCGCTTTTCTAATCTCAAAGCATTTTCCCAAAGCCCTTATCAACATTACCTGACCTCGCAAACCTGAGGCCTGCCTTCCTCTCTGAGCCCCTCGCTGCAGCTATGCGGGCCGTGGGTGTCCACGTATGTACAGGTCTATGCATGTGTTTGTAGGTGTACGTGTATTTGTGTGTATCTTCTTATGCCAGCGGTCCCATCCTCTTCGGGAAAGGGTACTATAATTAAAAAAGAGTAAAAGCAAATAAACTGTACTTGTGAATTTTAAATTTCAGAGTCAGGGAAATGACAGAGAGCCTAACTTGGCTTCCTGGAGGAGCCTTCTTGCTTTTTATATAATAAAGGAGTGAACTAGGCTCATACTCCAAGATAGTTTGGAGGGAAAGGCAGAGAGGGTATGTTTTTTTTTTTTTTGGAGTATAATTGCTTTACAATGGTGTGTTAGTTTCTGCTTTGTAACAAAGTAAATCAGCTATACATATACATATATCCCCATAAGAGAGGGTAGTTTTTGTTTTTGTTTTTTTAAAGGCTTCTCCTACCTGAGTGTTTTTACCCGCTAAGCAGTAAGTGGATATGTGTCGCTACTAATATCATCCTTGAAAAGGAACATCTGCTAGACTCTGTCATCTGTTTAGGAGGGGAACTGTGTTCAGTTATCTATCTGCTGCCTCAAGTGCAAAGAGACACAGCACAGGAAAAAGCTGGGGCCATCTTAGTCCTTGAGAGGATCCTATGGAGTGTGCAAACTAAAATCCTGTAGAAGAGGGGCCGTTTCCTACAAATAAAAAACCAATTTCTCTGACACTGGGATCGCCCCACTGTTATCCATTCCTGACCTTCCCTAGCAAAGTGAAAAGAGGCGCAAAGCTGCAGAGAAAAAAGTGGGTTTTCCAGTCGGGCGAGCCTGGAGCCCAATCCTGACAGCGCCGCTCATTAGCTTGGTGCCTTGGACAAGTTACCTCGAAGTTTTCATTTCTAAAATTATAAAGTTTATAAGAATAAAATATTTCATTATAACCACCTCCTGTTATTTAACAATGGGATCTTATATGGATCTCATTTTCAGGGAGAAGAGCTCTATCCATTTGTTCTAAGAAAACAAATTATATAAAGTATTTTAAAATAATATATAAACCACACACACACACACACACCCCTTCTATGTGTCCAACAACCAACAAACCTCTCTGCTGACCAACCCCAGGGACATAAAAGACACAAAGCACAGTGGTCCTGACCTCAGGCACTTCACTTTTGTTGAGGAGACAGGTCATACATACAAGAAAATACTGGGTTATGACTGAGAGACAGCCTACTGCAGAGGTTAGTGTATAAGACTGGGAATCTGGAGGTCTGCGTTTATGACACACCCTTGCAAACAAGTCACTTCTTTGTGGGTCTGTTTCCCTGGCTGCATGCAGCAGGGCTGGACTAGATCTCTTTTATTCTTCAAGGTCTAAAAGTCTTTGATTTGTGATACAAGTGAGGCCCCAAGGGCTGTGGAAATTCAGAGGGGACGTGCTAGCACAGGGTGTGGGAGCTCTGTGGAGGAACTGGGTGGGACTTGCACTCAGAGCTGAAGAAGGGAAGGACTTGGGAGTCTGAGAGCAGGACAAAGGGCATAATGTTGGAGAAGAGCGATCCAGAGGAGGAGGAGCCAAGTACCTTATTTAAGGCCTAAGGAGATGCATCTAGCCGGCCAGGTCTGCTGCCAGAGACCAGGAGGCAGGGAGAGGTCAGACCCCAAAGGGTTTGGATAACAGAAAAAGGAGTCTGTATTTTGTCCTGGAGGCAGTAGGAACAATCAGAAGTGTCTAAGCAGGTATAATTGTTAGAGGGAATCCCATCTCCCTGCCCTCCATGTTTTCATGCTTCCCTACTCCCAAGGAGGGATCAATACCGGACACATATTTTCGGCCCTTCTTAGAATTCCTCTCACTTCCCTGACCTTCTCTAACTGGGGACCTATGGGACTGGTGAGACTTGAGAAAAGGAATGAAGCACCCAGGGCCCAGGGTCCTCCCTCTGCTTCAGGGACGTGCCTGCAGTTCTGGTGGATGAACTCAACTGAGTGAGTAACAGGAAGCCCGATTCTGGCCACAAGCCAGTGCAAGTTCTTCAATCTGGCCCATCAATAATAAAGCTGATAACTCTATCTCCATCTCTGTTGACTATTTCCCAGATGATTTGGAAAGGAGAGAGGGAAGAGGGGGTTTGACTGACCACCACCACCAGCTACAAACATAAGTAAGATAACAGCAGGGCTTCAGAAAGATTAGCCAGGTGGCAGCTGGCATGATGGACTGAAGCAGGAAAAGACCAGAAGCCTTTAAATCAGCTGTGAAGCTCCTCCAATAATCCAAGCATCCAGCGAATCATCTGTAACCACGGAGTGTTATCCAGGGGCTAATCAATAAGGGCTCAAATCAAAACATGTACTTAAGCCAATCTGCAAGAGAGTAAATCAAAGAGCACAAAAAATAAGACTTAATTACCAACATATTTTTTTTATCAATTAATGTCCTTTCAGAACTAGAACTGCTTTTGCTGCCTAGTGGGATCATAAATTAAAGGAGCCAAAGCAATTTTATAAATATATAAAAGACAAGAAAGGCCCACCAGTCCAGAACCCTATCTGGGTTACATGGAAGAATTCCATGATGTTAACAGGTCAGTCTTACACAGCCCCTAAATCAAGGAAGGTTGAAAGCCTCGTGAAACTTGTCCACATTCCCAAAGGGATAACCAGCCCTATCTGTCAGCATCCTCTCAGAGTGTGTTTCCTGGATTTCTAAACCTCAAGAGGTTCTGCTGTCTTCTAAGTTGGCAGACTTAGAAGCACTTCTCCAACGCACTTATATTTTATACAACCTAACTAGATCAAAATCATTTCCCTTAATATTGCTATGCATACATTTGACATCTAACCTTGTTTGTGAAATGCCTCCTCCTCATTGCCCCCAAATGGAATCTACGGCAATGTCTGTATACCCGTCACCTTGTTTCATATCCCACACAAAGTAAATACGAATTCCTTTAAGAAGAAGTTGATAAAATTGTAAGCACCAGAGACCAGTGGCTAAAGTGAGCCCTGATACCCATGACTTTCTACTGCCTCTAGACACAAACCAAACTCTTTATTAGAGCTGTCAGACCCTCCTCTAATAGCCCTAATTCTAAAACACCATCCTTGAGGATTCTTCTTTGTTTCCTGTAATAACCAAAGTAAGTCACTTCAGTAGCTCATGTCTGAATCTCCTTCTTCACACATGCTGCCACACTGAAGAACCACTTCAGCTTCTCCAAAATAATTTGGAAAGTTTTTGGCAGAAGATAGAAACTCAACTCCACCACTCCCCACACAAGCCACCCCACCCACATCAGACATCAGTGTGTGCGCACGAGGTTCACCTGGAAACAGTGCCCATACGTTGCTCATTAGTCAGACTCCTGATTTTACCTACTTCTTTTGACCTTCTGGTGAGGTTATTTTATGTCCATTCACTGTGAACTACATTCCTGGGATCCCACCCAAGCCTCTACGATAAACAAAAGGTAAAATCCCCTGCCAGGCAGAAGGGAGTGAATATTATAAGGCAGTTTTAACTTGGATTAGAAAATTATCCATCTGGTCCCAACAAACTGTCCTTCTGAAAATGAACCGAACCATAAAATAATTTCTGAGTAGCAGCACACGCCACCTAAAATGCTTTCTCTCTTTAAAATGTACTTCCTTTATGCCTGACCCTGTACAGGTCTGATGGCCCCATTACTTTATATTCTGTTAGCAATTGCATCAACCTCTGCATCTTTATGGGTACTCCTGGTCTATACTCTGCCTCTGCACTTACATTTTAGAAACTTAAATTCCTTAAATTCCCCTTAAATATATAGAAGTTATATATGTTTTATTTTGTACGTCCTCAAAAAGTTTAAATATAATATTCTCCACCAAGAATTTAGAGAGAGATGAAACGAAGAACATTACATTTGTATACAGATGACAAATATTTAACTCCCCGAATAAAGTGTGTGTTTGGATCCTGATAGGATCTACAGCCAGGGCCCCCGACATCACCCCGGCAGCCAATCTGTCCCCATGCCCTCTGCTCTCTCTACAGGTCACTTCGGTCTGTCTCCTCTGGTCTCAATGACTCACCGTTTCCTGAGCACCTGCTGACATGTCAGGCACCGTGTTAGATACCGAATGAGAGAAACAGACCAGGCGTGGGCCTGCGCTAGGGAGCTCGCAGCCCAGGGGAGCCAGGCAGTCCTTTTCTGTCTGGAACTCTGCGCACACCCACGGCTCTCCCAGACCCCAGCACTGTGCGCCCTCCTGACGGCTGCTCCTCTGCCAGCCTACACTGCGGCCGTTCCCCAAATCGCTGCCCTCCCCGTATCACACCTGTGACGCCCCTTCCCTGACACCCTGTGTGTGCTAACATACTTCACTTCTCCTTAATCCAAAGGGAATGGCAAGACATTGCAGGCACAGTATTAATTAAGGAGGTGAGAAGGTGGTTTACTTTGGCTGAAAGTGGGGAAGTCATGTCCAGGGGGGCTGGAGTAAGGCCAAGGCCAGCCGCTCTGTGGAGGCAGAGCCGGGGCTCGGGACGGGAAGAAAGGGACGCACCTGGCCTTCTTGGACTTCGTCCTGGCTGCAGAGTCAGGGCCGCTCCTCTTCTCTTTGGCCTCCTTGGGGCCCGAGGCCTCCCGGGGCTTCCGCACCTTCTTGGCCCCGTCCTTCTGCTTGGGCTCCTTGGGCTCCTTGGCCTTCCTGGGCTCCTTGGCCTTCCTGGGCTCCTTTGGCTCTCTAGGTTCACGCTTCCTCTTTGGCTTGGGCTCCCTGTCCTTGCTTCCCTTTGCTGCCCCTTCTTGCTCTCCTGGATCCTTTTTCTTCCGTTTCTTCTTCACGCCAGTGCCTCCTCCTCCACTGTCCTCCATCCCGTTATGGGATGTCGTTTTCCTGGGGAAAAGGGTCTCAGCGTCCTCTTCAGCAGCGTACAGGTCCTTCTGGGGCAGACAGGGACGGGCAACATCTTCAGTTTTCTCCTCCTGATCAGTGCTGTGGTCAAACGGGGAGGGGGATTTGTAGTCAAAATTGACAGAGGCATCAGACATTGGGGAGTGATTCAGAACTTTTAAATTTGACAACTGTAAAAGAGAGAGAGACAAGCATATTACTCTTCCACTGCAAGCTTCACAGAAATAGTGATATTAACTTCGAATGCATGGACTTGTTCAACATCTCCTGAGTGCCTGCAATGTGGTAGTTCCTCCCGTGCCAGGTCATGGGCATAGAGTGGCAAACAGGACACACAATATGTTTGCTTTTGCCCTTGTGAAGCAAGGCCCTTGTGGACTAAGTCGTTAGTATATTATGTAGGTAATTTGTATGTAAAAACCTGAAGGATTTCCATGTTACGTGCAGAAATCTGAAACACCTTTTTAAGCTCCATTTCTAGAACTGGCAACAACAGTCTCCCACAAAATACCTTTAGATTCCACTAGCAGACACGAATCCTAGGCACACTGTTCTGACCCCGAGTGGCATTTATCGTGCTGATATACAAGTTACTGTTCAAATGTATTCATGAATAAAGGTGATGTCACCAGGGTGATAAGGATGTGGGGTCAACCTCAACGTGTTGCTTTATTTCCCCAAATCTCTGCTCTCACATATCATCAAGCAGCATTAACATTCACCTGGTTTGATTGTCAATGAGACTATCTGGATCATTCAAAACTATACCTTTTATTTTTAACTAAAAATAGTGTTCTTCTGTATGATCATCTAACTCTGTCACCAGACTCAGCAGCAGATAACCTTTGACCACTTGCAAAAACCAACTAACGTACGGGAGGATGCTTTACTGTGATACATGCCTTTAGAAAGAAAGTGTCATAGGTGCTGAAGGCAACGCTAAAAAGAACATTTCAAAGCTGTTTTGGAGCACCACCAAATAAAAGTGCAGCCTCCTAACATGACAACTTTTAAGGAAACATCCTTTTGGAAGCAGAAGGTATATCTCATGTTTTCAGGCCTGGTGTCACAAAGTACATTTGTCATTTCATAACAAGGCTGGGGTTGCCAATAATCTGATAATAACGTGGGTGCTAGTTTCAGGGAACAAAGAAATAACTCAGGGAGAAACAAGCAGGCTTTCCAGGAAGATGGTTACAATCATCTTTGGATGATGGCTTAGGACCAGCCCCATTTTTGAGTAGCCTGCTCTCTTACCAAGGGGCCTGGCCTGTGCTGAAGGGCACAGACACTTGCCAGATGGTGTGGTTTCTCTCTGGCGTTCTGGTTACCCAATCTCTGCTGAGATTTCCTGGCCCACCCTGGAACTGACAGGGAGTGCAAAACTCAGCTGCATATTTCCCTGCTGTTCTTCCCAGTTCCCTTTCATAGTCTGATACTCCCAAACATAACACTGAGAATCCCAGGAGAAAACGATGAAAGAAAAGGAGGATGCTTTTGGATTTTTTATCATAAATAAAGTCCAGTGTCATAAACAAGCCTAAATCCAGAGGGAACTGGTCATTCTGGCAGGACTCACTACTCGGGGGGGGGGGGGGTGGGCGGGAAGGAAAACAATTCAGTTTGACACCTCATTGCTGATTCAGTACTTAAGGCTTAGGAAAAAGAGGAGCTAAGTAAACTTAAAAGAAATTTAAATCAATCAAATACAAGAAAATGGTTTAGATGGTAAATTTTATAATTATGTGTTTTCTACCACAATAAAAAGACAAAAAAAGAAGGGAGGAAGGGAGGGAGGGAGGGAGGGAGGAAGGAAGGAAGAAAGGCAGAGAGAAAGAGAAAGAAAGAAAGAAAGAAAGAAAGAAAGAAAGAAAGAAAGAAAGAAGGAAAGAAAGAAAGAAAGAAAAATAGAGAGAAAGAAAGAGAGAAAAGAAAAGACAGCAAGCAACTCAACAGTACGGTAACAGGTATCCAGTTAAAGCTGGGATCCTATGACCACACAACCATCCCTGGGATGTTACTTAATTATGTGCCAGGGACACTTGGCCCTCAAGGAATAAGTTTTTGCTTATCATGCAAGGGTGGACACACTAAAAAAGCAAGAGACACAGGTTTGTTTATTAAAGAGGCTTTAAAAGACAATACACTGAAGACCTAATTCCATCAAGGCAGCACTCTGTAGGTCAAAGTGAGACCCTCTCCTCAACTCATACCTCATGTCAAGGTCTCTCTTTTTGGGGCTCTCCAAAAAGCTGAGCAGGTTGCTCAGGCAGGTGTGGTGGTAACTGATATTCAATCATTAGGCAATAACATTAACAGCAGCTAGCAGCTACTGGACAGACATCAAATGGATATACTCGGAATTACGCAAAGCATGTTTCATGACATCTCTAATCTTTTCAACAATCCTACAAACTTAGCACCATGCTGCCTATTTTGTATATGGAGAAATAAATGATTATTGATGCTAAGTGATGTGCCCAAGGCCATACAACTAGTGAGCAAAGAAGCCTGGATCTGAGCCCTCTGGCCAAATGCTTGTTTCGTTGAGCACTTCATGACATGTCAGGGAACCAGGCCACCAGACCAGCATGATGACATTTGGTTAGAAACATTAAATGTGATGGTGTGCACAACCGCTTTAGGAAAAGGTCAGGTGGTTCTTTATAAAGCTAAACACATACCTACCTGATGTCCCAGCAATTCTATTCCCAGGAATCCTAGAGAGTTGTCTAGTCCACTCCTCATTTTACAGATAAGATAATCTGTTTAGAGATTTAGAGGTTTAGAGAGAGAAAGCAATTTGTCAAGATATATTCCTAGGAAGTTGGTAGAGCTGGGACAAGACGTGCGGCACAATCAGCCAGTGTTAAAAAGGAGGAAGTGTTCCAAAAGGCAGATATTAGTAACCAAAAATATGAAATTATAATCTCGAAAGTCAATAATCCACCAGAAATGTTTTTATTTTTAAGGCACCTTGTTGGGAGCCTGGAAAAGATATCTGCTGAGGATTAAAAATATAAGACAAAAAATATTTCTTCCATGTTTCTCAAGGTCAGTGGGGGAAAAGGCAAAGAGCCTAAATAAAGTCTTTGTTTCAGCTTCTACTAAGAAGGGCATTAAATTACCACTTTGAAAATGGCCCTAAAAGGAACAGACTTCAGATGATGGACCACAGTAACAACATTTTACATTACATTGACAATTTAAAGAGACGAGCATCTAGGAACACAAGGATAAAACTGAGAGAGACTGACTGATGAAACATGCAACAATGCCAACTCATAAACCGCACTGACAGTAACAAAACACATTGACTGAAGATGATCAACCTACAATACTCCTAGCAAAGACACTTAAAAATGTGAATCTAGAGAAACAGGTTCTGGGTCAGTTGTAAAGGATTTAAGAACTAATGGAAAGATCACAGCCTAGGTCAATGGTCACCAAACAGAGGTCCAAGGACAAACCTGGGTTAACCCCCTAAGAATCACTCAAGTACTTGAAAGTCAAATTAGAATCTAAGAAGATCACCCAGGCGACAAAAGGGATAGACCCTGAAAGAATTATGCTAAGTGAAAGAAGCCAAGCACAAAAGACTACATATTGTATAATTCCATGTACATGAAATACCCCAAACAGGCAAATCCATAGAGACAAAAAGTAGAGCAGAGGTTGCCAGGGGTTGAGGGAAAAAACAGAGTGACTGGTGATGGGCATAAGGTTCTTTGGGGGATGATGAAATGTTCTGGAATCAGAAAGTGGTGATCTTTACACAAAAATCTTGTGAATATACTAAAACCACAGAATTGCATGTTTTAAAAGTGTGGATTTTACAGCATGTGAATTATATCTCAATTTTAAAAAATTCAATGTAAGAATATACTGAAAAGGGTCCTCTCATATGTTGCTGGCAGGAGCATCAACTATTAAAAGATTTTTTGCAGGGGAGAGTAGCAATAATACTAAAATTTTAATTTTGGATATGCTTTTAAAGTGAGCAATTTCTCTTTGAGAACATAAACTAAGGAAACATTTAGATACTCCAAAGGTTTATGTATAAGAATATCTGATACAGAATTATTTTTAATAGAGTAAAAAACTGTAAATACTCTATTTGTCGACCTTTAGGAAAATGCTTAAATTAATAGCACATCCATCATATAGAATACTACTACACAGCCATTGTTACACAAAGTTTTAGCTGACATTTAAAAAGTGTCCACAACATGTGGGAAAGTAAAAAAAGAAAACCTATGATCTAATTCCATTTTTTTTTAAGAAGGCTATACCAACATTAGCTTTTTAAAATAAATTTAGGACACATACCATCATTATGTCTGGGAGATAAGATGGTGGGCAACTTTCACTTCATTTTTTCAAAACTTTCTCAAAGTTATTATTTGTTTGCCTTTACCTGTTTCCCATGATTAGAAAGTAAGCTTCATGAGACAGTGACTTTGTGGTGTTCCCCAAGATCTTTGTGGCTTATAGTAAAACTCAATCATATGATTATTGGATGAAATGAATATTTTCAATTTGAAAAAAGAGAAAAAAGACGTCTACAAAATTGTACGTGTAAACAAAAATGACAACAAATACCTGTGTACCGAAGAAAGAATGGAAGAAAATAAACAAAATGTTAATCATTTGAGGCTGTGCAAATTTGGGTTTTAAAATTTTTTTTTATTAAATAGACATCTAAATTTTCAATAATGAGAATACTGCTTTCAAGATACTTATAATAGAAACATTTTCACATAGATGTAATAGAAAAGTTTTAAAGACTTTAATAATGAAGGAAAAATTGTTTGCCAGACAACTCACACTCCTCCAAATCATCAGTATTCAGGAATCAAAGGCAGAATATGAGAGGCGCCAGCACTATGATTACATCTGACTGAGGGCAGGGCAGAGTGTACTTTGCACTTGGGCTGCAAAGGCCCTTGCACACCCTTCACCCAGAAGCGCTTCCTCCAATTTCAACCCAGCGGTGAGCGGCCCAGTGAGCCCCTGCTGCCCATCGCTTCAGGGTCTTCCACCTTCCCCAGGGAGAGGAAAGTGTTCGCTGTGTAGACTTACTTAATATCAAGAAATCAGCTAAACATAAAAATAAGCAGACAAGCTTAACTAAGTTTGAGACCTGTCTTTTTTTAGAAGTCCAAATAACAAAAATGAAAATACAAAATAAGAAGTAATTACTACTACTAATGAGTTGGTTTGTGGACACTTCAGGTGGCAAAGCTACTTTCCAATTAGAATTAGAATTGTCTTATTTTTTCACCTTCTCTTTCTTCTTATAGTTACCACCTGCCTGTGGAATACAGTAAAGACAGAAAACCCCACATATCCTTGGCTTTATCACACTGCAATTGCACGGGGACTCATTCATTTGGCAAATAGATTTGTGCTGAGTGAGCAAGACCCATCTGAGGAGGGACAGGGACAATGTCAGTGTGTGCATGTGTCTGTGTGTCCCCTCTGTGTTTGTGAGTTTTTTCCCTGTATTCAGCATATTCAATCCTTCCACACCCAGGAATTCTGTGCTTTGGGTGATGAAGCAGGTATTTCAATCCTATATGGCTCCTCACATGGTCACAGCTGGTTAGCACCAGGAGGAGAAGAGTTCGGTTTCAGGCAGAAGTGTCCAGGACACTCTTGGATATACTTTCCAAGGGAAATGTCTATGAGAATAAATTAGACCGCCCAAGAAGAATGGATAAAGAGAGAAGAGGAAACAGGACCTAACCTGTGGAACACTAATACTTAAGGGTCCCAGAGGGGGAAGAACCTACAGACAGGGTGAAGGAGCAGTCAGGTGAGTGATACAGGAGGGAAAAAGGGTAAGAAAGAGTTGCTTCACAGAAACCGGAGGATGAGAGCATTTTAAGACAGAATGATCACAGGTGTCAAATGCTGCTGAGGAGCACGTAAGCTAAGGACTGAAGAGTGATCAACAGATTTGACAATGTAATTTCTGCAAAGCCCCTCTACCCCAAAGTCCTTGAACCTGTCAGTCAAGTCTCCACCTCTATTTTCATATTTTTGCTTTTAAAACAGGATGGGGTGGTGGTGGTTTTTTCTCTTACGATGTTTCAAGACTCTTTGACTACTCTAAATCTTTAGGCAAAGCCAACCTAAACCTTGTTAATTCCAAGTGGTAACAAAAGCCGGGGGCAGGTAGATTATTAAATTTAGATGCTGACAGAAAAGAGTTAGGAAGAGAGAAGGAAAATACTTAATAAGTGCCTGTTTGTTAACAAGTGTTGTTTCTAGAAAGTACGAGGTTTTTTTTCCAAACAACTATGGTTTTTATGAGCAAACCAAAAGCTCAAAGTGATTCAATTTTCTAACCTGTCAAAGTGCAATGATGTTTGTTTCAGCCAACCAAGGCTAAGAGAGACCTCTTCTAAAATGTTTTTGTGACATCTTCTAAGCCAAGTAGATCAACAAATACAGAGAGAATAAGACTATTTTCCTACCTCTTCCTTCCTGGCCCACCTGTAATTTCACTGTAGTCCTGGGTTACTAGAGCCCCTGAGCCCAGAACTTAAGCAAACCCTGGCCAATACCATTTCCACATACCAAGGCCCAGCAAGACCACGGCCTGGAGTTAGGAATACTATGTGTGGGCAGGGAACGGTGCTTTTCATATATCTCGACCTTTAGTCACAGCCACTCTGAGTACTCAGAATTGTTTTGATATTTGAAAGATAAAATAGATGTCAGCAATGATCATGATAATACCTGACTTTATTAAGGAATGAGTATTAGGCAATATACTAAGTTTCTTAAACAGATTATGTCTCAAAACAACTCTAAGAGGAAGTATATTATGGTTCCAAATACGACTCTATAGAGTAGAAGTTCAGAGAGGTTAAATAACTCACCCAAAGTCAGACAGCTAGTGAGTACTAGAGCTAAGATTTGAACCCGGGTTTGACTCCTGGTTTTAAGAGCCACTGCTCTTGACTACTTCACGATACTGCCTCATGTTCTGCATACACCAAACTCAGAATAAGAATTAGCAAGACTCTCTAACCACCTCTACTTGATTTCCATCATCCGCTCCCCAGCACCACGGGTATCTCCCTAACCTTTCCCCCAGAAAGCCGTTAACTCATTAACTTTCCTCTTCTATCCATTTCTTTATAAATCCATTTGTTCCCCAGACCAGAATGGGATAATACATGAAGAATCAAACAAGCCAGCAGAACATTTAATATTAAATAAGTGATCTCTAAGACTTTTCAACTCTACCCAGAAGGATCCCAAGATGAGGGTTAAAGAACATCAAATGTGGACTTGGCAACTACCAGAAGACCTACAACCACCATCCTAAGAACACATTTTGTTAGCAGTGGGTACTATATTTCAGTTTTCCTCCCAAAATGAGAACTTTTGATCCTTGGTCACTACATGTTACGTAGTTTCCCAAAACTGGCAAAATTTATCCAAAACCACATCAATAGTAAAGGGACGGGCTAACTGAGGCAAAAGACAGTGAGTTAATGAGAAAACCATAAACCATATCAAAAGTGGAAAGAAGTTCACTGATGTTACTTCTGCTTTTTTCCCACAATACTCAGAATACTAGCTTTGGGCTACTTTTCCCAAGAGTGAATCCAAGTTAGATGGAGGGAGGCAATTCTCTACAGTCACAGTGACACTTGTCAAATGTCACGGATCCTAGATCTTTTGTTGCCACTTTGAAGTTGGCCCAAGGTCTCGTTACCAGAGATTCCCAGACCCCTCTGGTCAGGACAGGAGATGAGGCAATTCTATGCACTGTTTAGAAGTGGTTGTCTTTATTCCAATGTTTTCTGCATGTAGACGGACTCAAAGACGCTTTATTCATAGAATTTAAAACTCAGCCGCTTATTTCTATTTTTAAAAAATTGTTTCGTGTCTGTTTCAGCTAGTGATATATTGAGTAATATCAGTAACATGAGCTGAAAGAACCACTAGGTAATATATAATTATTATGTAATATTTTAATTAAAAATTGTATCTACTTAGACTACTATTTATATTGGTACCACAGATAAATACCATACATAAATGCCCTGGTAAACCCTAGGATTCTAGTCAGGATGTACCACTAAGGTCATCCAGCCCAAACGCCCACTTCCTGGCCTCTGACACACAAGCAAACAGCTCTCCAGTCTCTCCCAGGAGTGGGGAGCTTAGTGCCCGCAAGGTGCAGGCCACAGCTGGGCAGCTCAACTTCCCAGGACGGTCTTCTTCAGATGGAGCTAAAGCCTGTCCACCTATAACTCTCCAATCTCACCTACAGGTCCAGCAACAGACACAGTCAACCTCTTTTCCAAGAGATGCTTTTAAATATTCCCTTCTTCAGGCTACGTAATCTTAGTTTCATCTATCATACCCCATGTTGAATGAGTCAACAGTCTTTTACCATCCTGATCATTTTGCTCTGGCCTCTCAAGTATATGTTTCAGAGCACAAAATGAATTAGAACAAGAAACACAAAAATATGTTAAGGTATGTCAAAAGATAGGTTTTAGAGCCCGTGGATTGCTCTAGCATGCTCAGCAACGTCTTGCAGTTCAGCATCGGTATGGCCTGTCACCAGTACCTATAAGAGAAGCAGGATCAACTCCTCCACTTAATTAACTTGCTCCTCCACCTATCTAATATTAACTTTTAAATAAAAACTCTGCCCTGTTCATCAACATATACTACGAGGTGTAAATGAATACCATCTAACTGAGGCTACATGATAACTGGCTGACATACCAAAGGTCTTAATATGAACTTTCAAAAGAAAAGAACCTAAATTCATGTTGGGGTAATTCTGATAAAGAATGTTTTCACTGAAATGAAAGCTTACCTTAAATAATGTTTAAAAAATTAAATATGCAGATTGTTCTAAGAAATAAAAATCTGCCCATGTATCATAAACGACAGTAGTTTCGAGGGCTTGGGATTCTCTTCAGTAATGTGTTCTTTTTAACAGCAGCATAATATTCCACTAGGTAGATGTGCTATGATGTATATACAGGCCTACCTCACAGATATTGCAGGTTCAGTTCCAGACCACCACAAGAAAGCAAATACCGTAGTAAAGTGAGTCACACAAATTTTTTGGTTTACAGGTGCATACAAACGTTATGTTTACACTATACTGTAGTCTATTAAGTGTGCACAAGCACTATGTCTAAAAAAAAAATCTACATACCTTAATTTTAAAATATCTTATTGCTTGGCACACTATAAATCAACTATACTTCGATTAAAAAAAATTAAATTACAGGAGGTCCAAAGTGCAAGATTCTTCTGCGCCTGCGCGGCCCGGGTCACTTCCCAGGCTGCTCCAAGGCGCCCAGCTCACCGCCATCTTGACCTGGGGCTTCGTTGTTCGTGCTGGGCTGGGCGGTTTGGTGTAATTGCTGCCGAAGAAGGAGGCGCAGTAACCTCCGGTCGGCCGAGAAAATCCGCTATTTCGCAGCCATGGCCGCTCAAAAGATTTGTGAGGTAGTAAAGGGTAGAGAGCTGGACCCAGAGGCGCCGCCACGACAGCAGCAGCCATGGAGGACGAAATGCCTAAGACTCTATATGTCAGTAAGCTTCCCTGAGATGTGACAGAAGCTTTAATTCTCCAAAATGATTATGGACACAGCTGGAAATGATCCATATTGTTTTGCAGAGTTTTATGAGCGTCGTCATGCAGCTGCAGCACTAGCTGCTATGAATGGGCGGAAGATGATGGGTAAGGAAGTCAAAGTGAAGTGGGCAACAACCCACAGCAGTCAAAAGGATACAAGCAGTAGTACCGTTGTCAGCACACAGCGTTCACAAGGTCATTTCCATGTCTTTGTTGGTGATCTCAGTCCAGAAATTACAACTGAAGATACAAAAGCTGCTTTTGCACCATTTGGAAGAATATCAGATGCCCAAGTGGTAAAAGACATGGCAACAGGAAAGTCTAAGGGATATGGCTTTGTCTCCTTTTTCAACAGATGGGATGCTGAAAACTCCATTCAACAGATGGGTGGCCAGTGGCTTGGTGGAAGACAAATCAGAACTAACTGGGCAACCCGAAAGCCTCCAGGTCCAAAGAGTACATATGAGTCGAACACCAAACAGCTATCATATGATGAGGTCGTAAATCAGTCTAGTCCAAGCAACCGTACTGTATATGGTGGAGGTGTCACTTCTGGGCTAAAAGAACAACTAATGCGTCAGACTTTTTCGCCATTTGGACAAATAATGGAAATTCGAGTCTTTCCAGATAAAGGATATTCTTTTGTTTGGTTCAATTCCCATGAAAGTGCAGCACATGCAGTTGTTTCTGTTAATGGAACTACCATTGAAGGCCATGTTGTGAAATGCTACTGGGGCAAAGAAACTCTTGATATGATAAATCCCATGCAACAGCAGAATCAAATTGGATATCCACAAGCTTACGGCCAGTGGGGCCAGTGGTATGGGAATGCACAACAAATTGGCCAATATATGCCTAATGGTTGGCAAGTACCCACATATGGAATGTATGGCCAGCTATGGAACCAGCAGGGATTTAAACAGTCTTCTGCACCGTGGATGGGACCAAATTATGGAGTGCAGCCGCCTCCAGGACAGAATGGCAGCATGATGCCTAATCAGCCTGCAGGGTATCAAGTTGCAGGGTATGAAACCCAGTGAAAAAGGACTCCAGAACCTAAAGCCAGTGGCTTAAGGCTACAGGGAGTGTAGTAAAGCCGTTGTTTACTTAAAGATTTATCAAATCAGTCAGTGCAAATGTCAGATACAATGTATTTATTTAAAAGATTCATTTTTTAATCATGAAATTACCATCCACATTATTTTAAAAAGAAACAATATGCTGGATGTCTGCCAATTTTTGCCTTCATTACCTTTTTTGATAAAGTTTCTCACATCCTTGTTTCAAATACAAATGCAGGGATTGCTGCCACTTTTTAAAACTGGAGGCAGAAAATTGCACAATGTTGAACTTTTTTCCACTGAAGTAGTGTGTGCAGTTATAGTTTGCACTCCTGATATGATTTAAAACATGTAATATAAAGATTAAAAAAAAGAAAAAAGGAAAACCAAAACTGTGCAGAGTCTAGAAGTTCTCTGTAATCTTCAGCTTATGCACAATTCTATTTTAGGTTTTTCTGAAATAGGCATTGTTTGAGCTGCCCCACCTCCACTGTTTTCCCTTTGGGGTTTTTAAGTATAAGTTATTAGTTTACATCATTTTTGTAACTAAATTTTTTCACAAATTTGTCTTGCCTTATTAAAGTTCTATAAAATATACTTAAATGGGAAAAAATGATCTTTAGATTGAAAACTTTTCTCAGATGGATTGATAATTGTATTCATCTTGTGTTTTATATGAGAAGGTGCCTCAAGAATTCCCTGTTGAATTTGTTTAAAAGGGTTTTTATCTTCTGTGATAAACTTTGCTGTGTACCAGGAAATATAAAAACAAAAACTTGTTACTAAAGAAAATCTCTGAAATGTGGTAAGTTCTTATGAACCCATGTTAAGTTCATGTGTCAACTTCTACATTTACATGTATTTCATTATGTAAAATGTTTTAGCAATTTAACATTTTGCACAGTTAGCAACTTTGTATGTAATTTCCTCCTTAAAGGCATCATGCAGAATTGACAGGAGATTCATAAGGTTTTGTTTGCATGTGAATATCAAGTACACACTTTGACAGTCTCTGAATACAAAGTTATCTGCTCTTGTTTTTCAAGAACTTTGAGACACAAAGTTGTATGTAAAGAAATATATTAATTTGCCATATTCTAGTTGTACTTACTCAAAAAGAATAAATCAACTTGATTTTAATATGTACAAATGATAGCTGTGAAACTGTAGAATATCCTTGTCAGGCTTACGGTTTCTTGTAAACTCCAAAATTAGCCTGAATGACCGGCTGGGCAAAGCATTTTTAAAATGTTCAGAGGCCAAAAGATAAACAAACAAAAACCCGTGAAATCCCACCTCCTTAAACAGCCTTCAAAGAGGAGAATCCTCAGTGCATTCATTACTTTGATTCTTTTGGTACCTGTTCTCCTGGAGTTCCCAATTTTATTATTTTGGGGTGGCTCCGAGCATTAAGAGGTTTAATCTTTGATGGCATTGTTCTAGTTTTGAAATTTCTAGTACATTTCAGTCTCTTAGAAGAATTGTGGGAGATTTTGTTTTGTTTTGTTTTCAGTGAAAGTCACAAACTCTCCTCTTCTTTGACTCACAAAGGGGAAGGGTCCCCAGTATACATATTTGGATGCTTGGTTGTTTTTAAGACCAGAGAGCTCCTGGTGTTTTATTTAGGAACAGAAAAGGCCCATGTAATCCTAAGAGTTTCCTGGCCTGTATCCTCCAGGTAGGAGCAGATGACTCTAAGCTGGTCTCTAAGCCAATACACCTGTAAACCAGAGCCCAGGAAAGACAGCTCATAAATGTATAATTCTCTGGAGCTCAATTCTATGCAGTTGTACTGATGTTTTATCAAGTCACTGTGTATTTTTTAAGTGTTGATACATTAAAACTTGCTTTATAGAAGATGAGTAAATTTTTTAAACACTTGGAAATTTTATTTCCTTGTTAATTAACCTTCTACAGATCAGGGCATGCAACCAAAAGCAGCTTAAATACTCAAAAAATAAAATAACAGGATGCTGTTTTTAGGTTCTTCTGGTTTATGTTCCTATTTTAGGACCCTCACTTTTCTCTTACTCAAAAATATTTTATGCCCTATACATCTGTGGACTGCAGGGTAAATTATTTGGGCATAAATAATCCAAGCAAAAGTATAGTTTTTCTTTCATTTTGACTATCTCAAGTAATAACACTTTTTATTATTAGCCAATATTTTCTTATTGCACAATTCTAAAACGTACATTGACTACTTTTTGAGAAGAAAGTACTATTACTCAAAGGCTTACTACTGAACAAATTTGTAATTCAGGAACATTGCTAACTTTGCTTTAAATCTTACTCTCAGTGTTAAATCATTTAAAAAATTTACAGTCTAAAAATCATACTGGTATTAGTATCAGGTAAGGAAATTAAAGTTTTTAAAATGGATTCAATTCATTCTCTGCAATATACATTCAAATTTTACTTTAAAATACATCTGTTACTGTGAAGAACCTAAAGTGGTTCACACTTACTTAATGGGTCATTAATCCAGTATTCTTTGCCCTGACTGTTTGGATATTAAAGTTCCTTTATGTTTTCTATTAAAAAAAAATTAAATTAAAATAAAATAAAAATACTTTGCTGCTAAAAAAAATGCTAACCATCATCTGAACCTTCAGCAAGTCACAGTGCTTTTGCTGGTGGAGGGTCCTGCCTCGGTGCTGACGGCTGCTGACCGATCAGGCTGGTGGCTGCTGAAGCTGGGGTGTCTGTGGCAATTTCTTAAAAATACGACAACGATGAAGTTTACCACATCAGCTGACTCTTCCTTGCACAAACAATTTTCTGTAGCATGCAGTGCTGTCTGACAGCATTCTACCCACAGCAGAACTCCTTTCAAAATTGGAATCAATCCTCTCAAACCCTGCTGCCGCTTTATCAACTAAGTTTACGTAATATTCTAAATCCTTTGTTGTCATCCCAACAACCTTCACAGCGTCTTCCCCAGGAGTAGACTCCATCTCAAGGAACCACTTTCTATGCACATCCATAAGAAGCAACTCCTCAACTGTTCAAGTTTTATCATGAGATGGCAGCAATTCAGTCCCATCTTCAGGCTCCACTTCTAATTCTAGTTCTCTTGTCTTTTCCACCACATCTGAAGTTATTTCCTCCACTGAAGTCTTGAACCCCTCAAAGTCACCCATAAGGGTTGGAATCAACTTCTCCCAAACTCCTGTCAATGTTGACATTTTGACCTCTTCCCATGAATCACAAATGTTCTTCATGGTATCCAGTATGGTGAATCCTTTCCAGAAGGTTTTCAACTTACTTTGCCCAGATCCATCAGAGGAATCACTATCTATGGCAGCTACAACCTTACAAAATGTATGTCCTAAATAATAAGATTTGAAAGACAAAAATTACTCCTTGACCCATGGGCCGCAGAATGGATGCTGTGTGAGCAGGCATGAAAACATCATTAATCTCGCTGTACAACTCCATCAAAGCTCTTGGGTGACCATGTGAATTGTCAATGAGCCGTAATATTTTGAAAGAAAATCTTTTTTTCTGAGCAGTAGGCCTCAACAGTGGACTTACACATACAGTAAGCCATGTTGTAAACACATGTGCTATCATCCAGGCTTTGTAATTTCCATTTAGAGAGTACAGGCAGAGTAGATTTAGCATAATTCTCATTTAGGATAATTTAGGATAATCTCATTTAGCATAATTCTCATACTAGGCCCTAGTATTTTCAGGATGGTACATGAGCACTGGCTTCAACCTAAAAGTAACAGCTGCATTAGCCCCTAACAAGAGAGTCAGCCTGTCTTTTGAAACTTTGAAGACAGGCACTGACTTGCCCTCTATAGCTATCAAGGTCCTAAATGGCATCTTCTTCCAATAGGAGGCTGTTTTGTCTAAACTGAAAATCTGTTGTTTAGTGTAGCCACCTTCATTAATTACCTTAGCTAGATCTCCTGGATAATTTGCTGCAGCTTCTACATCAGCCCTTGCTGCTTCCACCTTGTACTTTTAGGTTATGGAGACAGCTCCTCTCCTTAAACCTCAGGAACCAAGCTCTGTTAGCTTTAAACTTTTCTTCTACGCTTTCCTCACCTCTCTCAGCCTTCACAGAATTGAAGAGAGTTAGGGCCTTGCTCTGGATTAGACTTTGACTTAAGAGAATGGTGTGATTTGTCTGATCTTCTATCCAGACCACTCAAACTTTCTCCATATCAGCAATAAGGCTGTGGTGCTTTCTTATTTGCGTGTTCACTGGAACGGCACTTTTCATTTCCTTCAAGAATTCTTCCTTTGCATCCACAACTTGGCTAAACTGTTTAGCACCAGAGGCCTCACTTGCAGCCTGTCTCTGCTTTCCATGTGCCTTCTTCACTAAACTTAATCACCTCTAGCTTTTGATCGAAAGTGAGAGCCGAGCAACTGGTCCTTTCACTTGAACACCTAGAGGCCACTGTAGGGTTATTAAGTGGCCTAACTTCCATCTTGTTGTGTCTCAAGGAATGGTTGCTTCCTGGGCTCAGAAACCGGAGGAGAAGGTGAAAGACGGAGGAAGAGCCAGTCAGTTGGTGGAGCAGTCACAGACATTTATCAATGAAGTTCACCCCAAAACAATTACAACAGTAACACCAAAGATCACGGACCGCAGATCACCATAGCAAATATAATAATAACGGAAAGGTCCGAAATACTGAGAGAATTACCAAAATGTGACACCGAGACACGAAGTGAGCAAATGCTGTTGGGAAAATGGCGCTGATAGACCTGCTCAAGGCAGGGCTGCCACAAACCTTCAATTTGTAAAAAATGTAATACCTGCACAGTAAAATGAGGCATGCCTGTAGTTGCCTTTTTGATGGACATTTAAGTTCATTTCCATTTTTGCTATAATAAACAAAGTCACAATGAAACCTACACACCCATCTGAGTATATCCATAGGATAAAATCCTGGCAGATGGAACTGCATTCTCTACAGTGTTTGTCTACTAACTTTTGACTCTACAGAGCCAGGACAGGAGGAAATCAGCGTGTAGACAGTGTTTAGGCACTGCTCTTCCTATTAAAATTGGCAGCAGGTGACTCAATTCTTTCCCAAAACAGGCTGTTTTGTTTTGGTTTCATAAGGATCTATCTACTGGGAACAGAACAGAGAGTAGTCCTTGTAACCATAGCCCTACGTCACCCTGTATCCGACTACTCAGTGCTCTACAAGCAGAGAGGAAAGTGGCTGGTCCCACCCAACCTCTTTGCATAGGGTCCCAGCTGAAGGGCAGGGATTCAGATCTCCCCAGTTACCAGGTTGTCATTCAATTCTGTAAAAGGAAAACCAGCCCATCAGAGACAGCCTGTTTCTAAGAGACACAGGCAGGTCCCCTCATCTCACCTCCCTGAGCCACACTGGTTTAGGTCTCTGGGATCCTCTGAAAATGTAATCACCTGGAACACATAAGTACCAACTAAGGAAAAAGATCTTAGCAGGATGCGTCACAAGGGCCAAATGTTTTTATCAACTCCCCTCCCCTTCAGGAAACCAAATGCCAAACAGTTAATGTTCACTATTTTCTGCAGGAGGAAACTTCCAATTAGTTCACTATTTTCTGCAGGAGAAAACTTCAGCACATCATGATAAATAAGAATTCTATAAGTGAATGCTTTTAGTTTAACCAAACATCGAAAATAATAAATATGTAAACTATAAAGAAGCGATCACTTCTCTCTTTATAAAAACTTGGTAAGCTATTTCTCTTTCGCATAGCTGATTTTGAATAATATTCTGATCTACAATCTTTGTTCCATTTATTCCTGGATAGAGCTGACTTGAGCATAGTAAAAATCTATGTATTAAGTCATTCAGAACACAGCTCTCAGTTACCACGTGGAGAATGGGAAACAGGCAGCAGGGTAACTACCAGAGGCTAAGAGATAAGCCAAGACTGCCAGCATCACCTCTTGTAAAAAAGCACCAGTGTATGCTGGATGCATTCACTTAAAAGATATGTGACCTCTTACCTGCTTCTCTTTCTTCTGTATTTTCATTATCATCTATTAAAGGCAATTATTTTATTTCTGTAAAACATAAAAAAGGCAAAGATTATGCTAAAATCCAAAATGAAACATTTTAGATTATCTCAAGATTAGCTGTGACACATGAGGAAAACACAGAATAGAGGATTACTTCTACAGAACACTTACACAATTAGTGGTCTTCTAGCCCAGCACCCACCAGAGCCCTACATATAGGCCTAAACCTACCTACTCCCATCCTAAACCCTAGTTTTTTGCTCCAGATGGAGTGGAGTCAAAAAGATACTGTCTTTGTAGATAAAACAAGTTATAAAAGATGCTGGCATATTAAATTACAAAGGAAACTAAAAGAGGAACCAAAAATAATGACATGACTATATTGAGAGGGGTGGAGAGGGGGCAGAATTAAGCAAAGCCCTCATTTCTTTTGGAAGAAAATCAGTAAATAGTATCTACAACTGGAAATCAAGAAATAGAAATATACACAACAGGGGCCTCCCTGGTGGTGCAGTGGTTAAAAATCTGCCTGGCAATGCAGGGGACACGGGTTCAAGCCCTGGTTGGGGAAGATCCCACATGCTGCGGAGCAACTAAGCCCGTGCGCCACAACTACTGAGCCCGCGCTCTAGAGCCCACGTGCCACAACTACTGAAGCCCGTGCGCCTAGAGCCCGTGCTCCGCAACAAGAGAAGCCACCGCAATGAGAAGCCCCCGCAGAAGCCCCCGCTCGCCGCAACTAGAGAAAGCCCGTGCGCAGCAACAAAGACCCAACGCAGCCAAAAATAAATAAATAAATAAAAAGAAATATACACAATAAAATAGAGCTAAAAGAGTTAAAAGTCGTCGTCTTGAAGGAGAGAGGAGCTGGTGTGAGACAGGACAGGGCACTCCTGCATTTCATCACATGCTCTCCTACATCACTTGATGTTTTAAACAATGTGCACTTTAAACTGACAAAATAAGTTCCATTCCAATATTTCACATGATCTTTTTTTAAAAAAATAATTTATTTATTTTATTTTATTTTTGGCTGTGCTGGGTCTTCGTTGCCGCGCATGGGCTTTCTTTAGTTGCAGCAAGCAGGGGGATACTCTTTGTTGAGGTGCGCGGGCGTCTCATTGCGGTGGCTTCTCTTGTTGCGGAGAATGGGCTCTAGGCACGCAGGCTCAGTAGTTGTGGCTCGCGGGCTCCAGAGTGCATGCTCAGTAGTTGTGGTGCACAGGCTTAGCTGCTCCGCAGCATGTGGGATCTTCCTGGGCCAGGGCTCGAACCCGTGTCCCCTGCACTGGCAGGCAGATTCTCAACCACTGCACCACCAGGGAAACCCTCATATGATCTTTTTAAATGATTTTATTGTACCCAGGACTTAAGCCCCATCCCCACTCCAACCATAATGACGCCTGAACTTTTTCTCATAAATGACTTTTCAGCACCATAGCGACAAGAGCCCAGCAAGTGGCTTGAGAGGTCACTGAAGTGCACTAAGGACATCCCAGGGAACAGAAAGAATGCTATTTTAGGAAACCCAGAATTTGGGGCGGCCTGAGTCACTCACTCTCACCTTCCCCATAGACAAACTATGGAAGGATCATAGTATCCCGGCTTCCGGTTCTAGTCCGGATGTAGACACCGCCTCATATTTATTGTTTACTTTGACTTCCTGGACATCCCAGAGAGCTAGGAAAACATCCCAGAGGCACACAATTATTCTTATGTTATAATTATTTCTCATATCCAAATGAATGTGATGTGCAGGCATCAGGGAGAACTTTAAGATTAAAGTGAGACAGTCCCACCTTCTAAGTGGGCTCATGGTGTGTATGATGCAACTGAGAAAAATGAAGGATTTCAATCATCCCTGGGGCCACAATTACAGTTTACCAGTTTAAAGTCTGGTAACTTCAGGGGGTTTTTTCCTCCAAGAGTCAGAAGCGTTTTCTATTAAAAGGACCATAAAATGCTACCAGGATATTGCTGCTTGCAAAGAGCATAGCATCCAAGGAGGTAACAAGCTGCAAAGTGGGTGCAGGCGGGGCCTAGACCAAGGGGGAAGGAGAGGAGGGCAGAGAAGAACTGGCCAAATCAAGAAAAGGGAAAGCCAAGTCAGCAAACAGTGCTTCTAAGGATCAGTGTGAGGACTAGCATTTAATGGAACAATTTCCTCAAGAAAACCATAGATTCCTGAGAAATGGCAAGGTAAGGGCTCTGAATCAGGGCAGTTCAAAGGATTTTACCACCTAAACTCTGTTACAGTGGTGTCAGCACTAGGTAAACTATGTTAGTACAAGTTTATCTTCTTTATCTCTCAATTTCAAATTATCAGACCCCAGAAAACCAACACTCTCAACTATCACAAACTGCCACAAATTCTGAAACGAAGAAAGACGTTTGGAAAATAAATTCTGGCTAATAAAAAGGGATATTATAAATAACCAGACACACATACTCAAATAAAATTCTACCCAACAAAATGAAATCAATCATTTACAAAATACAGAAGTCCAGTGCCAATAAAAACTACTTTTTAATTTATAAAAAAATCAAGTATAATGCAATAGAGACATCAAAAGACACAATTTCTGATCAAGTACCACAAACTAGCATGCAAATAAAACAGGGCCCCAGCACTGCCAGGAATGTGGGGAAAACTGTGGACCAAACTGATCCTTACTGATGGCACCTTTCATTGTTTCAGGCTTTCTGAAAGCACTCAGGCAACGTGCCACTAGATCTATGAACTGCCACAGTCCATTGATCTGCCAGTTCCGCTTTCAGGAATCCATCCCAAGGAAATAAGCCAGCAGGAAATAAAGCCGAGAGGAAGCTCAGCGGTGAGGTGGGGCACAGCATGAAAACGCCTGTCACAGCAGAGCTCAGGCAATGCAGAGGGCCATGGAGGTCACACGGGCCCACCATTCCCTGGGCCCGTGTCATCACAGGGCCTGGGAAGATCAGAGACGGCAGATGAGCACAAGCTGGAAAGACCGGGAAGAGGCTGACGCAAGTGTGGCGTGAATGTGGTTACTCAGCAGAGAGAAGGGTTGGAGGAAAAGAGCTGGGTGAAAGATTCTAAACCAAATCTCACCGTCCCCCATCATCTGTTCACATGCAAGATACTGCCACCTGCACCCTCAGGGATATTCACGCTGCACAGATAACCCCCACCCCATTCTCTGAGAGAGACGGTGTGTGTGACATCCAAGTGCATCCCAGTGATGATGCTGTAAGAATAACTGCTCTAGTTCACTGAACGCAGTCTTTGGCCAACCTCACATTGTTACTGTGAAACCATCTCTAGCACCTGGATGGATTGCTACACACCAGCTCACAGCCACTCCACAAGAAAACAGATACAAACAACATCAATAGGGACTTCCCTGGTGGTGCAGTGGTTAAGACTCTGAGCTCCCAATGCAGGAGGCCTGGGTTCAATCCCTGGTCAGAGAACTAGATCCCACGTGCATGCTGCAAACTAAGGAGCCTGAGAGCCGCAACTAATGAGCCTGCCGGCCACAACTAATGAATGCACGTGATGTAACTAAGGAGCAGGCAAGCTGCAACTAAGGGGCCCACCTGCCGCGACAAAGACCCACGACAAAGACCCAGCGCAACCAAATAAATTAATTAATTAAATTAAATAAATATTTTTAAAAAAATCAATAGGTGTTCAATAAACATTTGTTGACTTTTATTTCTCCAAACAGCTACAAGGCACTCTTTCTTCGGTTACCTCTACTTTTTTTTTTACCTCTTTGATGACACACGTTTAAAAAATACAAAACCACCTAGTCTTTTCGTGAAGCTAAATGTTATGTAGCAGGAATGGATGACCAGATCTACCCTAAAGCAGGTACTTCTGCACACCACTGGAAATGGTTTTAGAGCCTCTGCTGCTGTGTTGCCATCACCCAGAAGTTGTGATTAGACAGATCTCTTGGGCTCGATAAAGTAAAGATTAAAACAGTAATTTCAGCGTCCCACAACTTAATTAGAAGCATAATACAAATATATTCTGAAACTCCTAACTGTGTGGACAATTTGTTAAGAGGAAAAAGTGTATGTAAAAAAAGAAAAGTGTATAACTTCTGAATTACATGAAAACTGGGAGGACTCCTCACTGCCTTTCAATGCTTATGTATGAAAGTAGAATTTAATTACCTTCACAGGAAGGTTAGCTGCTAATAATATAAAAAGCAAACAATATAAAAATTCCCATTCCTTCTTACACTCACCTACCTCACGATGCTTCTATTAAGAAAAATGGGTGCCAGGTTTCAATAATAATATTTTGAAATTTATTACTTTTTCTCTTTCCAGTTCAAAAATTCTGCCCCAGTGCCTGCACCATTTCCAAGTTCCTCAGTGCTGTGTTATGGACACTTAAAAAATAATAAAACAACAGGTACACACCATTTTACCATTCATTTACGGAAATTATTTAAATTTACTCTATCTGGAGAATTCTGCCACCTGGGGTCTATTGCATTACAAGAGTGTGTGTTTACGGAAACACGGACAAGTGCACACACAGCAGACCCTGCCATGGTCCTTATATCCACAGGGACAGCAGAAGACACAGCTGACAGCAGGAGGGACAGGGACCTTCGCTGTTAACAGGCCACCAAATCCCTTCCACGCTATCAGGCACTTTGGGACAGAGAGTAAGTGGGAAGCTACTTCAAAAATCAGATCTACCTCAGATCTTCCACAATGACCATGTACTTTTATCATCAATTCATGCCCCCCTTACAGCAGCAGGCACAGATGAGGCAATCCCACAGTGCTGGCGGGAGGTGTGGGGATGTGAGAAGGGAGCAGGCACAGGACATGGGGAATAACAACCCACTTGAGAAAAGCGAATCAAGAAGGCAGCGAGGAGCTCCTAGGGACCACCTCTGGCCGAGACTCGGGACAGACATCCTTGACCACAAAGAGGGTCCGATGGGCGGGGTATCCCTCAACTTCTCACTTCCCACCTCCCCACCCAACCTGCACAAACTGGACAGATTTATCTCTGTCCTTTGCTAGGCCAGAAGCAGCCCAGGAGAGGGTAACAGCGAGGGTCTGAAGTGCCAAAAAGCAGAGGAGATCCAGGCTCTAAGAGCGATGAGCCAGAGCCAGGTAAAACCTCTTCCAGACTGTTTCCTCACCTATAAAAAAGGGTGACAACACCTACACCTCAGAGAGTATCAGGAGAACGTAAAGGGCTCGGAATCCGGTGTCTGTAGCACGGTGCACGTGAGCTGTCTGGCAGCCTCTAGTGTCGCCTGTCCTGTGGGCTTCCTGCCAGGGTCAGAGGAGAGAAGGTGGCCCCCTTTCCTGAGGACAACTACTCTTCCATCAGTACTGGGGGTCCGTCCTCTAGCACTTCTCAGCCTCTGGATCACTTTGCAGTCAGTCTCTCCTCGTTTCGTTTAGGCTGCCCCTCAGACGTCACCCAACCCCTGAAGTCTTCCCCAACCACGCGACTCCCCCCACCCCCGCCCGCACTCTCTACCTTCTCAGCCCAATTTAGCTGAAGAATCCTGGCACCTGTTGCCACCTGACATTACATTATGTCTAGCTGACTATAAATGTATTACCTGTGAGATGCACACACACGAGTGTAAGCTTTGTTTTGTTCATGCTGTACTTCCTGAGTCTGGACCAGCACTAGGCTCATAACAGGTGCTCCATAAACATCTGTTCCATGAAGAATCACTTCCTAAAATCATCGCTAAGCCTCTCTCTTTCTACAGCTCTTCTCTCAACAAAGAAACAGGCTCAACTCTATCTCAGAACAGTAACTATACCAACAAATCCCACACCTGAATTTTTACTTCCTCCCATATTACTTCCCTAAAGCTGCTCTTAGCAATGACTCCCTAGCTGCCAAATCCAAGGCTTTAGCCTGACTTCCTTGCAGCACTTTAAACTATGAACCATTTCCTCCTTTTAAAATTCTCATCTCACTGGTTTCTTGGAAGCCATTCTCTCCTGCTTTGCCTCTGACTGCAGGCCTCCAAAGCTCAGCTTCCTCCGTAGGATCCTCCTATTATAAGGCCTAACCCTTAAATGTCGGCGCCCCCAGGGCTAAACACGCTTAATACCACAAGGGCTCCCTGAGTTCTCCACTCAACTCCCAGACTTCATCTCTACACCAGGACGACTGCACATTTCCAAATCCAAGTCCTCCTCCTGACCTCCAGGTAGGCATGTCCATCCACATCCTGGCCAGTTCCAATTAGGTATTCCACAGATGCCACAAAAAAAACCCCACAACTCAGTGCTGCCTTTACACCCACACACCTGCTCCTATGTCCCCCACTAGAGGCTAGAGTCCCACGACCTGCCACCCAGCCCAGAGTTCAGTCATCCTTAACTACTTCCCTTTCCCTTAACTCCTTCCTAATTCCTGAATCCCGTGGTTCCTCCCCAGTCCACCTCTTTAGTTTATTACCACTTTTTTGGCAGGGGGATTTTTTTTTTTTTTTACCAGATCTAGCCTCCTAAGTCTCTACTCTAAGTACCTTCTACCCTCATGCCATTACCCTCATTGGACCAAGAGTATGTTTTCCTAAAGTATAAACAAAATCAGATCATACCTCTGCAGTGTCTTCAAAAAGGAAAACAAACTCCTCATGGCACAGAGCCCTGCGTAAGCGATCTGGCCTCTATTCCGAGTCTGCTGCTCTGACGTTACCTTCCACCATTCACCCAACGGTACTGAATACTTGAGGTTCAAGCTATGCTTCACCAGGAAAACCCTTCCACTCTCCTTCCACTCCTGTCTCTTATCCTTTGAAACTCAACTCTGGTGTCACGTTCTCCAGGATGTCTTACCCGACTTCCCTAAACCCTGAAAGCATCTCGTGAGAAGCACTAAGCCATAGCAGCTATATCACCATGTCATCTTTTCCCTGTCTGTGCATGCTATCGGCTAAGGGCCTAAGCACCCTCTGGGGAAGGGACTCTGTCCTGTAGCATCAGGCTCAGTGCCTGACATTTGGACTCATAAATGACTATCTGTGGAATGAGTGAGTGAATAAATGGGAAAGCTATGTTTACAGAAAAAGCTTTGAGCTCCTACTTTCTTCATCATAATTGGTGGCCTCTATCTTTTTTCCCTTTCCTGTTTATTCTGTTCTTTTAGTCCAATTTCTCAGCATGCATCATTCATACCTTTTCAAAGTAAAAATGTACTTAGCTTAAGAATTCAATAATATAAAGCTTAAAGCAAAAAATATCCCTCTGACTCTACTCCCCGCCATTCCTGACTCACTCTTCCCAGAGGTAGATCTGTAGCTATTCTTCCTACTACTTTCCAAAATATTTCTAGAAAACAGTGATATACCGCATTAACAAAATGAAGGATAAAAATCATAGGACAATCTCAATAGATGCAAAGAAAGCTTTTGACAAGATTCAACATCCACTCATGATAAAAACTCTCAACAAAGTGGGCACAGAGGGAACATACCTCAACATAATAGAGGTCATATATGACAAACCCACAGCTAATATCATACTCAACAGTGAAAAGCTAAAAGCATTTCCTCTTAGATCAGGAATAAGACAAGGATGCCCACTCTTGCCACTTTTATTCAGTATAGTATTGGAAGTCCTAGCCATAGCAATCAGACTAGAAAAAGAAATAAAAGGCATCCAAATTGGAAAGGGGCTTCCCTGATGGCAAAGTGGTTAAGAGTACACCTGCCAATGCAGGGGACACATTGGTTCGAGCCCTGGTCTGGGAAGATCCCACATGCTGTGCAGCAACTAAGCCCGTGAGCCACAACTACTGAGCCTGCGCTCTAGAGCCCGCGAGCCACAACTACTGAGCCCACACGCCACAACTACTGAAGCCCACGCGCCTAGAGCCTGTGCTCCGCAACAACAGAAGCCACAGCAATGAGAAGCCCGCGCACCACAACAGAGAGTAGCCCTCACTGGCTGCAACTAGAGAAAGCCCGAGCACAGCAACAAAGACCCAACTCAGCCAAAAATAAATAAATAAATAAATTTATTAAAAAAAAAAGAACATATGACCCAAGCTGGCCCAACGTGAGCCTTGCCTGAACCTTCAGTAGGAACTTTTAAAAAACAAACTGGAAAGTAAAACTATCACTATTTGCAGATGACATGATACTACATATAGAAAACCCTGCAGATGCCAACAAAAACCCATTAGAACTAGTAAATGAATTCAGTGAAGTTGCAGGATATAAAATTAATAATAGAAATCTATAGCATTTCTATCCACTAATAATGATCTATCAGAAAGAGAAATTAAGAAAACACAATCGCATCAAAAAGAGTAAAATACCTAGGAATAAATTGAACAAAGAAGCTGAAAGACCTGTACTCTGAGGCTATAAGACATTGATGAAACAAACTGAAAACAACACAAATAAATGGAAAGATATACTGTGCTCACAGGTTGGAAGAATCATACTGTTAAAATGACCATACTACTCAAAGCAATCTACAGATTCAATGCAATCCCTATCAAAACCAATGGCATTTTTCACAGAACTAGAACAAATAATCCTAAAATTTGTATGGGATGACAGAAGACCCCAAATATCCAAAGCTATCTTGAGAAAGAAGAAGAAAGCTGAAGGTATCACACTCCCTGATTTTGAAGCATACTCCTGAAACTAACAAAATATGTCCATCAACTATACTTCAAAATAAATAAATAAATAAATAAAATTTCTAAAAAACACGCTAATAGTGTTATTATATTGTTTTTTCCAATTTTAAACATTATTCTATCAGCTTCTCCCTATAAAATAGGAGTTGGCAAATGTTTTTATAAAAGGTCAGGTGTGCTTCCCTGGTGGCGCAGTGGTTGGGAATCTGCCTGCCAATGCAGGGGACACGGGTTCAAGCCCTGGTCTGGGAAGATCCCACATGCCGCGGAGCAACTAGGCCCGTGAGCCACAATTGCTGAGCCTGCGCGTCTGGAGCCTGTGCTCCGCGGCAAGAGAGGCCGCGATAGTGAGAGGCCCGCGCACTGCGATGAAGAGTGACCCCCACTTGCCACAACTAGAGAGAGCCCTCGCACAGAAACGAAGACCCAACACAGCCAAAAATAAATAAATAAATAAATAAATTTTAAAAGGTCAGGTAATAAATATTTTAGGCTTTGTAGGCCACATGGTCTCTGCTGCAACTAATCAATTTTGCCACTGTAACATGAAAACAGCCACAGACAATATGCTAACATATGGGTTGGTCTGGGTTCCAAAGAAACTACAAAAACAGGTAGCCCCCCTGCTATGGAAGATGAAGCATATCTTCCCAATATAGTTATTATTACCATTATTTATTAAATCAATATTCAATTCACAGCTAAGACATGAACTATATATATACTATGCTAAAAATTTTTTTTGTGTAATTTTTTCCCTAAAGATAGTAAGTACCTTTAAATGTAAAAATTTAGAAATTTGCTTTGTTTTCTATGAATCACTAACTTATCTAAAAATGCTTCTCCGAAGCCTCAAAATTAAAATTCCTCTCAATCTAAGTTCATTTTTTTCCCCTTGGATCATTATATCTGGAGTGTTACAACTGTCTTCAATCTGTTTCAAAGGCACATTTCCTAGGACTTCTCATCGCCATCCTCCTGGGGATTCATTCATTCCCTTTGTCCCTCTCAAGAGTGAACTCCCAAGTTTCTTTCTTCTCTCTGAGGGTTTACTCTCTCATTCTGGTGAATCACAATGTCCACTAACTGACTAGGAAACATATGAACGAGAGGTAAGTTTCTGAGACCTTCATGCCTCAATATGTTATGGTCCACCTTGATGGCTTGGTGGGTAGCAAATCACAGGTTGGAGACGGATATCGCCTCAGAATTTTGAGAGCATTTCACCACTGTCCTGTTCCTTCCACCACCTGTTAAGGAATCTGAACCACTGTGATCCCTAATCCCTTATCTGTAACCTCTCTTCCTTCAAAGAAAGCTTTAGCCCCAGGGAACATCTTTTCATAATGATGTACTGTGGGGTTGTTTTAATCCATGAGTTTGGGCACCTGGTGAATTCTTCCACAAACTAGAAACACCTGTCTCAGTTCTGAGAAATCCTCTTGGATTATTTCCTCATAATTTCCTCCCGAATTGTTTTCTTGTAATGGAACTCCTATTACTGTATTTGAAAGATAGACCTTCGGGGCTGTACCTCTAATTTTCACATTAAAAACATTTTTTTTAATCTCTTCGTGTTCTGCTTTCTGGGAGGTTTCCTCAACTTTATCTTCCAACCCTTCTTATTCTTTTTTTTTTTTTTATGGCTAACATGTTCACCATTCAATAATTCTTTTTTTGGGACTCTGATGTTTTACTCTTATAGTCTCCTAAGGTTGTGCCAAGTAACCAACAATGGAAGGGCGTTCAAATGACAGGCGGTGGCTCTTTCCTTTCAAAGACGACGCTGTGATCTAGTAGAAACACTTCTACACAACCAAAACAGTCCAACTGGCATGAGAAAACACCTCTGTAACAATTTTAAGGATTTTTCTGTTTTCAAGTCTCTGAATGAGTTTTATATTTCCATCAAAGGTTGCACAGCAACAAAAAAGGATTTTGGTTCAGATACATGAATTTTTTGATGCCTGAAAGTTTTTTTGCAATGTAGAGAATTTTTAAATTAGATCGCTTTCTCCGAAAAGTTATCTTTTGTGTATAATTTAGGCTAGAGCTAATCTGTATAGGGTGAGCTATGATGCTCTCTGCAACAGGCTAGAGATAACACACCACCTTAATTTCATGACTACAAGTCAAAAGCATTCACATCTCTCAAGATGAAAAGAGGGCCATGAGGACAAGGACGACATCTATTTTGAATACTACTATATATCTAATTCGTAGGACAGTATTTTGTGAATGAATAAATATATTAATATTACATATGGATTTATCAATGGTGGGTCAAAAGAGAAGGATCATACTGGTATATATACCAGGTTTAGTCTAAAAACCCTTCTCTCCAAAAATGTAGGTGCCTAATTCAAAATACCTGTCACCATAACTAGGGAGAAGACACCAGTACCATCGCGACTTCCAAACTGAGGCAGCACTTTGTTTTGCCAGCTTGAAAGTACAATTACGGCCTCAAACATTAACTTAAGATGCTTCGCTCCTCAAAAGAAACGTGTTTTAAACATTCAAAGTGTTACACTAAAAGCTTTGTTACCCTGTACATGGGTAATGCAAGCCAAAAAGCAAATCAAGAGTAGTGACTTTAATCCCTGTCTATGAGAGAAAGCATAATTAGCAGTAAGAGCAATAACCTGCTAGAAAACTCTTGTTACTGGATTAAGAGTATTAGAAATGTCCATTTTAAGAGGCTTCCTATTGGTCAACTGCAAAATAACAGGACTTTAAACTCATTACTACTGACTTCAACCAATGTCTAGCACTGCCGTAATTCCTCACAATAATCTGTTTTACCTAGATGGTGTAAAGGTGTAAACTAAGGAAGCTCTCTGTAATCGACTAGAAACATTTCAATAGTGCTGCATTCACAGAATCAGAACTGAATGGGACCTCTGAAATCACACAAACACTTTGATATTAATGATGAATGAGACACATCTGCATAATACAAAAGATAAAAAATCAACTCCAAACCCCAGTTCATCTCTTCAATCAGAGAAAATCATTTCAACTCCTAATCTGGTGATGAAAATCAACTTGCTTGATAAGAATCACTATTAACAGTGGTAGTAGAAGCAAATGGCCAGGCATTATCAGAGCTATCAAATAACACACTGTAAAGTAAAACCTGACTGCACTTTTTTTCTGTCATTAGACCCTACACTATAATGTCAACTAACCCAGATCAGGAATGATCCCATTGGTGAACACAGGACTGAAGAAACCAATCTTCTGACAGCCAAGCCCACTCAAAGTTCAGAGCCCTGAAAATTCAAGCTATAACCTTATGTCGGAAGACAGAGGGTTTTACAAATGACACTCATATTCAGTCTCAAGAGACCTCACCAGTAATGCAACACCTTTTTGAATCGTTACACTTTAATGCGTTTTGTAGAGGAAGAGTAATACCTGTAGGCTTGAGCGAAGATATCTAGGTTCTGAACATAAGGGTAGTATGATTTGTACAATTTATTCAGTATCTCTGGGTCTTAGTTTCTCATTTACAGAATAGGGACAAAAACTATCTTTTGGGAGAGGAAATGGATGAGTTCTATTTTGGACAGGCTAAGTTTGAAGGAACAGTAAAGACTGAAGCAAAGTAAAGGGGTGGGGAACTTAAAAGCTCAGGAAATGCAATCCTTTTATCTTACGAATGATGAAACTAAGGATCAGAGCAGTCTGATTGCCCAAAGGCTCACAGTCACGCAAAAAGTACAAGAATCAGATTTCCTGGGTTCTGATTCAGCCCTCTTAGCACTATATCAAGCTGTCTTGTAGGCATATGAAAATAGCGGGAGAGGACAGGACTGGAGATGTTCTATTTGGGGCACGTGGAGACCGGGCAGAGATTAGAAAGATATTGTACAGACAAATTACTACAGTCTAGGGGAAGGGGGGAAGGGAGGAAGGGAAGGTGGGAAGGTGGGAAGGAGGGAGGAAGGGAGGGAGGGTGGGAAGGAGGGAGGAAGGGAGGGAGGGTGGGAAGGAGGGAGGAAGGGAGGGAGGGTGGGAAGGAGGGAGGGTGGGAAGGAGGGAGGAAGGGAGGGAGGATGGGAGGGAGGGAGGAAGGGAGGGAGGGAGAGAAGGAGGGAGGGAGGGAGGAAGGGAGGGAAGAAAAAAAGCAGGCTGTAGCAGAGGATGGTTTCCATCCATCCTTGGGGTGAAGAGGAAGCAATTAAAACAGTCTGATAAAACTATATCTTTCAAGAAGACCTTTTTAAGCACATTTTAGACAAGAAGGATGGACCCTTCAGATAATATTACATACAAGTGAAAAAAATATTTCATACAAATAATTCATACGATAAACACAGATAAAAATCTTTAGGGATATAACTGGCGAGTAATTCTGTTTAAGTTCTTTATCTACTTTCATAAAGCCTGCCATTTGAATCCTGAATTGATAAAATTGTTTTGGAGCAATTTACAGTAAGGAAAAAACTCTATCTGATGGCTAGCCAAGACAGCAGGAAACGAAGTAAACACATTAACAAAATCATAACACAGACAACACTCAGCAGAGTTTTTACTTTGGGGTAAATAATAGAAGAAAAATCACATATTAATGGTCATTCGGGCGCAGTACTCTTTATTCTACAGGATACAGGAGAGCCAGCCCAAGTGCACACCAATCTACTGTCTGAAAACATCTTATCAAATAAATTTGTGGAATTCCTAGTACTACAAAGACGGGCTTTTCCCCTACTTCTACAACTCTGCTGTGTTAAGAGTAAAATAAAAACCCAGGATTTTTCCAAAGTGTTTTTTTTTTCTATTGTTCAAAAACGAGACAAATAATGGATTCTGAACCTGACACAAATTCCCTACTCTTCCAGTTTTAAGATGCAATCCTGAAACTGAACTTCCACAGCTTACGTTAAATCACCTGCCGCAAACCCAGGAGGATGCTGCACCCTGATGGATTCCGTGGTCGTTTTATCTCCTAAAAGCTGTACAACTCTGGCACCTCCTGCTCTTTCCTTAGGGTCTAATAATTTTTCTTTAATAGAATCTGAGAAGGATTTTTTTTAAGCTCTGGATTTTTAAAAGATTAAGTAGCTCTTAATCCTCTCCCACCCTCAACTCCCCCCTTCCCTGAAATCTAAAAGGAAGAGAGCGCTGTGATAATAAACGCAGAACCAGGCTGTGGGTGGGTACGTAAAAAAACAACTCTGCATGATGTGACGGACTAGGGAAAAGCTCCCTTGCAAAAGCAAGCACAGACGAGCACTGGCTGAATGGTGAGGCGGGGGGCTGGCAACCAGAATCTCCTGCCAACAAAATGCCCTGGTTCTCCAAATCTGCTTGTGCTACGCTAAGAGCAGAAACTGCAGGCAATAAGCAGAATACTCAAGAGGCCACCTGAGGCAAATTTAAGCCAGTTGACTAAAGTCTGCTAACACCACGTATATATATTATATGTGGTCCATCTAATCTGCCTAAATATTGGTATAGATGTATAGATGTAGTCACCTATTTTAAATTAATGTATTAGCAAACCACGTATTGTTAAAACTATTGACTTCTAACACCTAAATAATCACTTAACCAGAAGTAAAACTCAGCACGTTTTCAGATTGGTATGTGGTACTATTTAAGGAGGACTGGTCTGGGAGATGACAGAATTCACGTCCAGAATGAGCAAGAGAACCACAGAGAAGGGCCAGTTAGTTTACCTGGTAAATAGTACCAATTCCCAGATCAAAAGACAATCATTTTGAAATATAAATTCAACTTCGGCGAGCGGGGGCTACTCTTTGTTGCGGTGCGCAGGCTTCTCATTGCGGTGGCTTCTCTTGCTGCAGAGCACGGGCTCTAGGCGCGCGGGCTTCAGTAGTTGTGGCTCACGGGCTTAGTTGCTCCGCGGCATGTGGGATCTTCCCGGACCAGGGATCGAACCCGTGTCCCCTGCATTGGCAGGCGGATTCTTAACCACTGCGCCACCAGGGAAGCCCCTAAATTTAACTTCTTAATACCCATAATCTCCCACTCATATTACACTATATTTATATTACCCGTTCCAATGCTCCCTTCCATCATCAGCACAAGCATTGAGAACCAGATGAAGTGATGTGATTTAAAATTGTTCTAGATACAGATGAGCAGTTGTGGAGGACAGCAAATTTCCAACCTGCCACTCTGGAGTACATGTGCAGAATGAGATTCATACCTTCCATCATAGGCACCTTTTCTTTAAGATGCTAAATTTGCTAATGAAGCCCTTTATTGGTAGCATAGTACAAGCTCAGGTTAGTAATAAAATGAAATAAATAAAAGTCAGGAAACTCTCTCATTAGCCTGGATATGAAATCCAAGTAACAGTTCTTGAGGCCTCAAGAGAATCCTAAAGGAGTTGGTGACAAAGCTGCATGCCACAGACAAGTAGAATAAAAGCAGCCCTCACACAGAGGAATACAAAACAGTAACTCCCCAGAGGGCCAAGGGGCATCAGTCCCTGATGCCTAGGACAGCGCCTAAGATATAGTCAATAACCATGTATTTGTTTGGTGAGTACGTGGATTGAATTTATAAATGAAAGGCTCACTGGCTAGTTTCACCACTCACACTATTTTCTTCCCTCTACCCTCAAATGACTTAAGGGCTAAAAAATATACGGAAACAATTTTTGCAAGGGAATCACTCCATGTTTTCAGACTGCTGTGTTACATGTTTGTAGTAACTCTCTCAGCCTGGACAAAGCCTCTCTAGATATAAGAGTGCCACCAGCGATTCAAAGCACAAAAACAACCACAGCCTATATATGTGAAGATACCAAGCTCTGTACACAAAAGTAGGTAATTCCAAGTCTATTACTGTTATTCACTTTAATTTGATTTAGCAACGATTGGGCTTTACACAGCTGACTCTAAAATTCACCCTAAATTCTATCCACAGTGTAATGTCAGAGTTTCTTAGCAACCTTCACTTTCTGGAAATTTGACTCCTATCCAGATTCCATATCCATCTTGTGGATCCAAGTTCAACTCCTAACTTGGTGAATTCCTAAGATTTTGTACCCAGAGTTATCTACTCCTGAACAAACCACAGTACTGACCTGCTTCTGCCTGCAGCTTTTAAAAGCCACACATTGAGACTCTCCTATCACCACAAATTCCTGAATCAAACATCTATGGTTCTCATTCCCATTAACATTTACATGGGAGTTACCACTGTGGGCCCCCAAATTTCTTAGCCAGGCAAAAGGGGATCTGGTGATTTAACTGCTTCAAGAAGAAGGGTATATGGTGACAAAGATAAAAGCAAAGATAATGCTTACAGAGGAGAGCAGTGATATTTAATTTAAACTAAGAACAAAGAGGTATCTGAAAAGCCATAAAGAAAAAAACTTAGAAGCTCCTGTTTGAATACTTGGTAAGAAGAACGTCAACATCATAAGAAGTGTATGTTGCTCTATAGAACACCTCAGCATTAACTATTTGATCCCAAATGGAAAAAAAAAAGGTAGCCTGGCAATTAATATATATATGTATTTTAAAATTTATCTTTATTTTTTAATTTTTGGCTGCATGGGGTCACGTTGCTGCATGCAGGCTTTCTCTAGTTGCAGTGAACGGGGGCTACTCTTCATTGCGGCGCATGGGCTCAGTAGTTGTGGCTCACAGGCTCTAGAGTGCAGGCTCAGTAGTTGTGGCGCACGGGCTTAGTGCTCCGCGGCATGTGGGATCTTCCCGGACCAGGGCTCGAACCCGTGTCACCTGCGTTGGCAGGCGGATTCCTAACCACTGCGCCACCAGGGAAGCTCTAATATTTTTTGCTGAATGAATTAGATACCTGTTTTTTGACATTAAGTTGAACAGCCCTCAAACAGGTTTTAAGAAATAAAAATAAGGTTGAGGGACTTCCCTGGTGGTCCAGTGGTTAAGAATCCACCTTCCAATGCAGGGGACGTGGGTTCGATTCCTGGCCAGAGAACTAAGATCCCACATGCCGCGGGGCAACTAAGCCCGCGTGCTGCAACTACTGAGCCTGTGCATCACAATTAGAGAGCCTGTGTGCCGCAACTACAGAGCCCGTGTGCTCTGGAGCCCACGCGCCGCAACGAAAGATCCTGCATGCCACAGCTAAGACCCAACACAGCCAAAAATAAAAATAAATAATTTTAAAAATAAATAAAGTTGAGATACCCTGGATTATTTTGTATTTTCCCTGTTCTAGCCTGGATCTGGATCTTGCTTTTAAGTTTATACTTTTGGAATCAGACCGTACCACACTTTTACTTTTATTGAAGTATAATATGCATTAAAATAAGTATAACTCTTCACATACTGAACACACCTGTGTAACCAGCATCCACATCCAGAAAGAGGACACTCTTAGCACTACAAAAGCCCCATCATGCTCCTTTTTGGTCACTACTACTTTTCTCCAAGGGTAACCACTAGCCTGACTTCAAACAGTACAGATTAGTTTTGCTTGTTTCTGTACCTTATAAAAGTGGAATTATAGAGTACGTACTCTTGTGTCTGGCTTCAGTGCCAGTTATCAATTTATTGCCTCTCAACTCCAAATTCACCCTTCAGTACCTGCTCTGTGATAATGCTCTGGTCTTTTCCCTTTACAGAAAGCGTGATGTTAAGCTTGTGGTCAGTAGAGGGCGCTGGAGGGGCATCGCAGGAGGAAGGAAGCTTGTCTTTCAGGTTCAAGGGTGCAGTGCTTTTGCCCAGTGAGAGTATGTAGGGACATCTAGTGGTGCTCTGTCCCAGCAGCATCCCCAAAGCATTAGACTGTTTTCTCATATTCAAAGATCACCTGGAAGCTTTAATTTGCCAGCAAAGGTCCTACCTATACTTGAGGATAATGAAATTATCCCATAGTTTTTTCTTCTCTAGGATAAATATCCCCATGTATTTAATACCTCACATATTTTCAGCTCTCTCCTGAACTTTCTATGTTGTTTCCGCCTTAATTTGCAAAATCAAAAGCTGAACTAAGACACTTTATCTAGCTAAAGTACTATCGACTCATAAATATCCATCCAAAACCAAATCAAATCTCATGGTGAAATGCTACAGGCACTCCTGTTAAGAAGTCTGGAAAAAGACAAGGACACCAACCATCAAGCATTGCTCTGGACATTCTAGAGAATACACGGGAAAATTATGAGATGTATAAACTAGAAAGAGAGATACAAAATTATTATTTATATATGATGTGACTGTTCTTCCTGCAAGCCCTTAAGAAACAACTTCAAAACTATGGGAACCAAGAAAGAGTTTATAAGAAGGTCAGTAAAAAATATATATCTGTACAAACATCACCAACTTTGTAGGAAACAACCTCAAGTTTTCCTCAAGGATGTAGCTGCTGCTGTTCACATCATGCATACCGAGCGAGACCAACTCTACTGCTCCGGCTGTGACCACCTGCTCAAGGGACTGGTGCCAAGGCCCACTTACACAGGCCAGACATGAGGCCAACCTCCCACTGTAGAGTTTGGCACCATGTTGGAACGGACTCAGCCACATGAGGGTAACTCACATGTAGCTTGTCTTTCTTAACTCAATTCTAGCCAGAATTGTGTTAGTATGTGCCCAACACAATATTCATCTTGAATTTCTATTACACCAAATTCAACTTCTCCCTCTGGTTTTATGGTTTATCTTATCTCTGAGGAGCTGGCCACCTCACTAAGCAATCAACAAGAGCAGATATACAGGACAGTCACCAATGAAGCTAAAGAATCGACTCTGTTTCTTCAACTTTAAAATGAGGGTATATTTGACCTCAGATTTTAAAAAACCCTTTCCTAAGGATCCTAGGCCCTAAAATTGTCTAATTCCGTGACCCAGTATATATAATAACCACACATCAAGAGAAAAAAAACTATGGGAAACGAATCCTGCAAAAACACTAACATATTCCCTGTTTTACCAAGTTCTCCATTCTCCAGGTGAATAAGAAAGCTAGGTTTTTTTTTTAAATATAGAAGGGTAATAAAAAATTCTTTTTTTTCTCCAAGAGAAACTTACTAAAAAGGAAAGAAACTTACTAAAAAGGAAAGAATACATGGAAGTCAAGAGGATGATTTAGGAAATCTGCTTCTGTTAGTAGGCATGAACATCTTTAACAAAATGCGTTAAGTACTTTAAGAAATTCTATAAATTTGGGAAAATTTAACCATGCAATGATGATTTCCAAAATTACATAAAAGTGTCAATATTTGAATCTGTAAATAGAATAAATAAAATTAAGAAATATGTTGTTTTTAAATCCACCCTCGCTCTTACACCTAGAGAATCAATCCCTTGAGGCCTTTCCTGTTCAAGTTTACCACTGGTACACAACTGCTGGAAGCTTCACACACAGACTAAAAGACACTAGATAAATCCAGCTCATTCAGCTCCTGACCTGAAGAGGCTTCCTCATAGTTTTGTATTAACTCATCCCTATCAGTGATACCCAACTGCTTAAAACATCAGATTGTTACAACAATGTTCAGATCCTTGAGGATCTAGTCATTTTCTTATCCACAAAGATTAACTTCTTAACAGACTAATACAAAATAAGCACCATTCGAATATAAAAACATAAAGAAAGGCAGTGACTCTTTTGGTGAAAGAACATGACCGCTCAGATTATTCATTTGAACTGACACTTGGTAGAAATAATGAATTTACTTGCTCAAGTAGAAATAGAATGGGGGACGCAAAAGAGGGGAAGAAAATTATTTCACAATTTGTTGAAATATGAGACACAGTACTTCAATTAAAAAAAAATTACTTAGCAAAGAGATAGCAGAGATATACTTGGGACAAATAGTCTATAGTACCTCCTGACTCTTAGTTCTATAACTGAGACCTATGGCTGCTATTTATTATGATTTGCAGAATTTGAAAAATTGTTTTTATGGTATTGGATATGAGCTATATGGCTTTCTGCTCCAAAAACAACCTGAAATTGTGTAGCTAAGATCCAGGTGGCTGTTCAGAGAGCAAGTAGCTTGAACTTTAAAGCAAAAAGGGTCCAATGGCCAGAGTAGTATCCTGTGTGAATCAGACTGTGACCTCAAGCTGTCTGCCAAGTTTCTCTTGTGAACTTACCATCTATTCTGACCGCCTGATTCTACCCCAACTGGTAATACCAGGGTCTGAGGGCTGTTTCCGCCACCTCCAACTAAGGTCCAGTTAAGAGATTCACAAAAGGTTTCTGAGTAAGAAGAACCTTCCTAAAGCGAAAACCCTACATACTTGCCCTTCCAAGTGGACATGTTATGTGTATATATGTGTCTCTCTATATATACACACACAAGCAAACAAAACATGTATATATGCAGATTATTTATATACAAATATAGATTATCCTCCAGGGATAGTAGGACAGTGCACCTGAGCTATTTTTCTAGTAACAGAGACACTACATAATCCACTCTGTCCTTCTGCTAAGAACATAAATCCTGCAACCGGAACTGTCTGGGTCAAAATTCTAGCTCTTGCCATTTATTAGCTGCGTGACCTAGGCAAATCACTTAATCTCCCTGACTCAGTTTCCTCATATGTAAAACAGGGATGATAATCATGTAAGGATTAAATAAACTAGTACATGCAAATAACAAAGTACAGTGTCTGGCACATAGGAGGTACTACATAAGGTTAAATATTACTACTGATATTTATACAACAGCCATCCAGATAAAATAACAAGAAAAATATGTGACTACAGCAGTGAGAAAAAATGAACTATACGAATTCAAGTGACCTATATGGATTCATGATCCATAATCCCCAACCAAAGTAACCTTAGAACTTTCTTATCCTTGGAACAAACCACAACGTAGATAAAAATATTTCGCAAATGCACGATAATCCAAAAGCAGGAGTCTAGCTCAAAATCTGTTCCCATACTTCCCTGGTGGTCCAGTGGTTAAGAGTCCACCTTCCAATGCAGGGAACGTGGGTTCGATCCCTGGTCGGGGAACTAAGATCCCACATGCTGCGGGGCAACTAAGCCCGTGCGCCGCAATGAAAGATCCCGCATGCCGCAACCCAACGCAGCCAAATAAATAAATAAATGTTAAAAAAAAAAACTGTTCCAGTAAAACCTGTTAAAGATAACTCATTCAAAAACAAATAAATGGAGGGGAATTTACCTAAACATACAACTTTTTTTTTTTTTTTTGGCCATGCCACGCAGCAGTGGAAGCACAGAGTCCTAACCACTGGATCGCCAGGGAATTCCTAAACATACAACTTTTAAACATTCCTTTCTACGCTTCTTTCACTAAACATAATCAGACAAAAAAGTACTTTGCATCAACGAATTTTTCAGACACCTCATTTTACTCTCAGTTTTTTTTAAAGTTCTTAGCCAAATTTTTTCATTTCATTTTCTACAAGTCTCTGTCTTCTTAAAGTGTAACAATAGTGAAATAAATGATTCAGGCAACAATCGTCAGTTAGGGTTAAATTAGGACCATTTGATGAAAGGTGGACAGACCTGGAAATCAGCAGGCTGTCAGAAAGTCACCCCATGGATTTTTGTTGGCCAAATGGGGTAATACAACTTGACAACAAAAGGCTATGCCAACATGAACCCGCCAATTAATCTTAGCATACAAAGTAGGACAGTCAAACATTATGGCTTTCTAATGTGAACGGGAAGTACAATATACCACCTATGAATAATAAAAAATCTGAATGATTACAAAAATAGTTAAGCCTCGGGCTTCCCTGGTGGCGCAGTGGTTGAGAATCTGCCTGCCAATGCAGGGGACATGGGTTCGAGCCCTGGTCTGGGAAGATCCCACATGCCGCGGAGCAACTAGGCCCGTGAGCCACAACTACTGAGCCTGCGCGTCTGGAGCCTGTGCTCCGCAACAAGAAAGGCCGCGATAGTGAGAGGCCCGCCCACCGAGATGAAGAGTGGCCCCCACTTGCCACAACTGGAGAAAGCCCTCGCACAGAAACGAAGACCCAACACAGCCATAAATAAATAAATAAATAAATAAATAAATAAATTAAAAAAAAAAAATAGTTAAGCCTCCAAATCTAACTACCTGTTTACAGGTAATATGGTGAAAGAGTAACATGTTATATGATACAAGGATACAATCAGCAAAATCCATAATGTGGGGAAGGGGAACAATCCAGTTTCTTCAACAAATAAATGGCGTAACAGCAACAACAACAACAACAAAGAGGGGATTTATTACAGATTAAAAGAAATTAAAGATATGTATCGATCAAATGCATTAGGTGGAGCTTATTTGAACCTGATTCAAAGAGTTAACTGTAAAAAGCCATTTTTGAGAAAAATCAAGGGAAGAGATTCAGTATTAGGTAATGTTAAGGAATTAGGTTACAGGGAATCTGTTAATGTGTATGATAATGTGTTTTTCTGTCCAACAGATATACACACTAAATATTTAAAGGTGAAATGATAGGTTATCGGGACTTTCTTCAAAATACTCTAGGTCAAAAAGAAAGTGAGAAGGGACACATAAGAATGGCATGAGGATTCACTGTATTATTCTCTCCAGTTACGTGTATGTTTGAAATTTCCCATAATAAAAACTGTCTTTTTCGAGGTTAAAGGAAAGAAGAGACAGGAATTCATAACCAAATCTAAGTTTGGCCACCATCCACGAGGCACGAAAAACTACAGAAAGCCTTTATGTAAAACAAAGACGAAAAAAGCTGACAGTAGTGGCCCCTAAAGACTGTATGTGAGATACTTTGGGCAGATTTCTTTTGTCAGCACAAATTCTCTTTACAACATTCCTCTCGAGGTGTGCTTTCCATTAGGCAATGTACTATTACCAAGGTGCAAACAGGATGTTCTGACACCAAACTGAACTCTTCAAGCCTCTTTACCCTGAGAAAAGTTATTTGAGGAAACTGACTACCAAAATACGTATTTTTTTAATGGCGTGTATGTATTCCTAAGTCTTTAGCAGCTTATCTATACTTTTCAGTTTTTTCCAACATTCGTATAAATATTTTTGTATAAGAAATACTCTTTAGTAAAATGAACAAAAAATCACTGTGGTTAAAAAAAGTTTATTTAAACTTCCCTTCTTTCCAATCCCTTCTCCATTCCCATTGCTCCTAACATAGTTCGTGCTATGTTATTATCACCTTATACTTGGTATCACAGCAGTTAAAACATTAACTGATTATACCACAGATTTGCAGGTCAAATATATCACCTCTTTCCTTCCAAAACTTAAAAAGTATATGAAAAATTATCCTTATCCCACATGTAATAGTAGTGTACTGAATTTAGAGAAGAGAGTACTGTTCAAGTATCATAATCAATAATCTAACAAAGGGGTTCAGTAATACAGGCACCAAGGCTATGCAAAGGAGAATTCTTTTTCATCTGTAATTGTGTGTTTTGTACCTTCTTGTTAGGTAAGGAAAACAGTGAATCCAGAAAATTGTACCTTACCACTTTTAACAATATTTTCCCAATAGCTGTCTGCCAAATATTTTAAATAACTCTCACCAGGCTATCATCACCTTTCTGTAATTCCCCCTGGGCTTTATTTATCTATTGAACATGATTTGGTCAATAATGGTGGTAAAAAGGAAGAGACTGTAAAAATAAACAACAATAAATAATGCCTAAAGGTAAGGATTAATATAGTTTTAAAATATGCAGTTGACCTTTGAACAATGTGGGGGTAAGGGGTGTAGACGCCCCATGTGCAGTTGAAAATTATGTATAACTTTACAGTCAACCCTCCATATCCAAGGCTCTGCACCCGTGGATCATGTAGTACTGTAGCACATATTTAGCAAAAAAAAAAAAAAATCTGCATGTAAATGGACCCGTGCAGTTCAAACCCATGTTGTTCAACGGTCAACTGTAACTAAAAATGATCTGTAGGACTCCCCTTGGTGGCGCAGTGGTTAAGAATCCACCTGCCAATGCAGGGGACATGGGTTTGATCCCTGGTCCAGGAAGAGCCCACATGCCGTGGAACAACTAAGCCCGTGCACCACAACTACTGAGCCTGCACTCTAGAGGCTGTGAGCCACAACTGCTGAGCCCACCTGCTACAACTACTGAAGCCCGAGCACCTAGAGCCCATGCTCCGCAACAAAGAGAAGCCACCGCAATGAGAAGCCCGCACACTGCAACGAAGAGTACTCCCTGCTCGCCGCAACCAGAGAAAGCCTGTGCACAGCAACAAAGACCCAACGCAGCCAAAAATAAAAATAAATAAATAAATAATTTTTTTTAAAAAATGATCTGTAAGATGAAGTACCTTTGGTCCTAGGGAAGGCTGATCTGGGAACTCTATTTCTGTATTGATCTCTATGCCCCTGGGAATAGAGAGAAGGTACAACATTGCATTATTGCTACCAAGGTAGAAATTAATTAGCTCTGCTCCCTTTTTGTTGTTAATATTCTGAGCAAAGGTTACTTCCTTATTCAATACAGAAGTAGTTATATTTATCCATCCTGAGATAGATGGTTTTCAGATAGCAAAACCCTCCTACAGAAAGAACTTAGCGTCTAAAAACTTAAAGATGCCCTTCTAACATGCACTGCTAATAATAACTGAGAAGCTAGAATGCAGCAACTAACATTTACTGCATTATTTTTCTTAATCACCATAATAATCTTATGAGATAGGTACTGTTATTATTCCCATGATATAGTTGAATAAACCAAAGCACAGGATGTTAAGAAACTTGTCAAAGAAAACAGAGCCAGTAAGGAATGGAAAAATATCATCCTCATCATTACCCAAAATTTTTTAGGGATAAACAGAAAAAGAAAAGCTATTGGCAACTCATTCCAAAATCCATTAGTATCATTAAATCTCAGAAATTTTTAATTTAATTATTTGCTGAGCATCTACCGTGTGCTCAACATTGTGCTACTTACTAAAAGACACTAGAGGAGAAGCAGAAGACAGCTATTTCCTCTCTAAACCTTACCGTCAAGGTAGAGAGACAAAATATACATATAAAACTAGTAGAGAAAAAAACATGTAATGAAAGAGCTACCTCTTCATAAATTCATCCATGTCCAGGCCTCACTTTTCACCCCAGAGCAGTTTTTAGATACATCACAGTTGACTGTGGAAAACCAAAGACAATATTCCCACTAACTGGTGGCGAGGGGTGGGTGGTGGCAGTGTGGACTTCTGGCTAAAGAATAAAAATCATTTAATAAAATCAATTCAATTCTAACCAAATATATATATATTTAAAATGTAGTTAAAAGATCATAGCGATCCAAATACGAATAAGACACTCTACCTACTTTAAGAAATCATAGTCTAGTGAGAAAAGACAAACCTGCTAACAAATGGCATTTGGTGTGGATGCCAACAGAACTAAGGAAGAGTTTCAGGTACAGTGGGAGCAGAAACAAAGGAGAAAGCAAATATGAGGGCAAGTCCTGATAAGGTAACTCCTAGGGATGCTATAAAAAGAACAGTAAGTTATAGAAATGTAAAATTTTATAACTGGAAAAAGTAAAATTATGTTCCCAGTCCTATAACAGGTCCTGAATATTTTATATGCACAAATGTGATGACCTTCCTACCCCAAAAACCTACCCCTAATGTAATAGTAATCTCAATATCAATATTTAATGTCCAACGCAGTCTCTACTGTTCTATAATAATGTCCAGCAGTTGATCAAACATTACAAGGTATACAAAAAAGCTAAGTGGGTATGAAACAGAGACAAAGCTATCACGAGAACCAGACTGAGAGATGACCCAGACAGGGAATTTAAAATAACAATGCTTAACATGTTAAAGAATTTAGTAGACAATATGCATGAATAGATGGTAAATTTCAACAGAAGGTTAGAATATGTAAGGAAGAGTCAAACAGAAATGCTATCTTTTTTTGTAAAGGTATCAGAGATGAAAAGTTCCTTTGATGGGCCCACTCAATTGTTCACTCAATATAATCAAGGAAGGAATCAATGAACTTGAAGACAGATCACTAGAAATCACCCAAACTAAAACACAAAGAGGGGGCAATAGGGGTGGGATAGGAAGGACACAACACAAAGAACATTCAAGAGCTGTGATATGATCAAATGATACCACAGACATGTAACTAGAGATGGAGAACAAGGCAGAAATAATATTTGAAGGAAAAATGGCTGAGAATTTTCCAAAAATAAAGGCATCAAACCACAGATCTAAGAAGCTCAGAGAATCCTACAGAATAAATATAAACAATAAGCAAACAAATAAATACAACACAGAGCACATACCTGGACACTTCACAGTTAAACTGCTAAAAATCAAAGTTAAAGAGAAAATCTGAAAAACAGCTGGAGGAAAAAGACATTACCTTCTGAGAAAAAAAAAAAAATTCAACAGACTACTTGCAATCCAGAAGATAACGGAGTAATACCTTTTAAGTACTGAAAGGGGGAAAAAAAAACACTTCATGACCCAGAATGCTATAGTCAGCAAAAATATCTTTCAAAAATGAAGGCAAAATAATGGCTTTTCAGATGAACAAAAGATGAGGTAATTCAATGTCAGCACACCTGCCCTATAAGAAATTGTAAAGAGGTTCTTCAAGTAAAAGGCATATGATACCAGACAAAAAAATGAGGATCCAGCTATTACCATAAAAGTTAATAGCTCCAGAAATGATCAAAATGTAAGTAAATATAAAAAACCTTTCCCCCATATTTTTAATTATTCCAAAACTATCTAAAGCAAAAATAGTAACAGTGTATTGTGAAGTTTATATGTAAAACACACAACACCAATAGTCACACAGGATGGAAGGGAAAAACTAGAAGCATACTGTATTGTTAGCATGTGAAATGTGAAAAAGTATAATATTATGTGAAGGTAGACTGTGATGTATATTGTAAACCCTAGGGCTATCACTAAAAATTTTTTAAGAGGTACAACTAATATACCCATAATGGAGATAAAATGAGGGTTTAAAACCCCTCAGTCTAGAAGAAGAAATAAAGAGAAAAGGGGGAACAGATCAGATGGAACAAAGAGAAATCAACTAATATGATGATAGATTTAAATCCAACCATATCAGTAATTATGTTAAATGTAAATAATCTCAACATCTCAATTAGGGGATTCCCTGGTGCTCCAGTGGTTAAGACTTTGTCTGCCAACGCAGGGGGTGCAGTTTCGATCCCTGGTTGGGGAGCTGGGATGCTACATGCCCGGACAAAAAGTCAAAACATAAAATAGAAGCAATATTTTAACAAGTTCAATAAAGACTTAAAAAAAAATAAACATCTCAATTAAAAGGCAGAGATTATCACAAGACCCAGTTACATATGTTCTGTAAGAAATCTACTTTCAAGACAAGTTAAAAGATAGAAAATGAAATTTCCAATCAAATGATGGAAAAAGATATACCCTGTAAGTATTAATCAAAAGCAAGCCAGAAGCTCCATTAATATCAAACAAGGTAGACTTCAGAAGAAGGAATATTAAGAGTCATTCACATAATGACAAATAGGTTAATTCATCAAGAAGATATAATAATCCTTAATATGTATGCACTTGACAACAGAGCATCAAAGCACATGAAGCAAAAATTGATAGAACTCAAAGAAGAAATATATATATAAAATATATATACTATAATTTAAATCATATATAGCATATAATTATATATATTATATTTGAAGACTCAACACTCCTCTTTCAGTAATTCATAAAACAAGTTGACAAAGAATGGGCAAGGATATAGACGGTATGCATAACACTATCAACCAACTTGCCTAATTAACATTTACAGAACATTCCACCCTACAAAGGCAGAATATTTATTTTTATTTTTTGGCTGCGTTGGGTCTTTGTTGCTGCATGCAGGCTTTCTCTAGTTGTGGTGAGTGGGGGCTACTCTTCATTGTGGCTTGCAGGCTCTAGAGCACAGGCTCAGTAGTTGTGGTGCACGGACTTAGTTGCTCCGCAGCATGTGGGATCTTCCCAGACCAGGGATTGAACCCGTGTCCGATCCTGCATTGGCAGGTGGATTCCCAACCACTGCACCACCAGGCAAGTCCCAAAGGCAGAATATTTTTCAAGTGCATGGGGACATTTACCAATATAACCTATATTCTTGGCCATAAAACAGATCTCAACAAATTTAATTAAAAGAATTGAAATTACACCAGAGTATATTCTCTGCCATAAAGTAATTAAATTTGAAATCATCAACAAGAAGGTATCTGGAAAATCCACAAGTAATGGGAAATAAAACACATTTCTAAACAACCCTGGGTCAAAACGGAAGCAACAAGGGAAATAAGAAAAACAATTTTTTTGGCCACACCGCATGGCATATGGGACCTTAGTTCCCTGACCAGGGATCGAACCGACACCCCAGTGGAAGCCCAGAGTCTTAACCACTGGACTACCAGCAAAGTCCTAGAAAATATTTTTAACTGAATGAACATCAAAACACAACATATAAAAATTTACGGGATGCAGCTTAAGCAGTGCCTAAAGGAAAGTTTATAGCACTAAAAGTTTATTAAAGAAAAAAAAGAAAAGAAAAAAACCCGGCTCACTTGAATTAAGCTTCCACCGTAAGAAACTAAAAAGGGAGATCAAATTAAAGTAGAAGGGTAAGTTGCTGCAGCCACTATGGAAAACAGTGTGGAGGTTCCTCAGAAAACTAAAAATAGAATTACCATATGATCCGGCAATCCCACTTCTGGCATACATCCAGACAAAACTATAATTCAAAGAGATACATGCACCCCTATGTTCACAGCAGCACTATTCACAATAGCCAAAACATGGAAACAACCTAAACGTCCATCAACAGATGGATGGATAAAGAAAATGTGGTACATGTATACAATGGAATACTACTCAGCCATAAAAAAAGAATGAAATAATGCCATTTGCAGCAACATGGATGCAACTAGAGATTATCATACTAAGTGAAGTAAGTCAGAAAGAGAAAGACAAATATGGCACAAATGAACCTATCTACAAAAGAGAAACAGACTCACAGACATAGAAAACAGACTTGTGGTTGCCAAGGGGAGGGGGGTGGGGGAGGGAAGGACTGGGAGTTTGGGATTAGCAGATGTAAACTATTACATATAGGATGGACAAACAACAAGGTCCTACTGTATAGCACAGGAAACTATATTCAATATCCTGTGATAAACCATAATGAAAAAGAATATTTTAAAAAGTCTAAAAAAATAAAGTAGAAGGAAAGAAATCATAATAAGAACAAAAATCAATGAGATTGAGAACAGAAAAATAAGAATAGAAAAATTAATGAAACCAAAACCCAGTTCTTTGAACAGATCAATAAAGTTGATAAACCTCTAGACAGAATGATCAAGAAAAAAAGAGAAAAGACACAAATTACCAACATAAGGACTCAAAAAGGAGGCTCTAGGAATCCTACACAGTTAAAAGGAAAATAATATTAACTTCGTGCCTCTAAATTTGGACATCTTAGATGAAATGGATGAGTTCCTCAAAAGGCACAAACTAGCCAAGCTCACTTAAAAAGAAAAAAAAAACCTGAACAGCCTTCATCTATTAAAGATGGTGAATTTGTAGTTAAAAACCTTCTAACAAAGAAAACTCCAGGCCCAGACAGCTTCAGTGGTGAATTTTACCGAATAATTAAAGAAGAAATTACAGGCATACCTCATTTTTTTTTTCATACCTCATTTTATTGTACTTCACTTCATGCACTTTACAGATATTACATTTTTTACAAATTGAAGGTTTGTGGCAACCCTGTGTTGTCAGATGATGGTCAGCATTTTTTAGCAATAAAGTATTTTTTAATTAAGTTACATACATTGTTTTTTAGACATAACGCTATTGCACACTTAACAGTATAAATATAACTTTTATATGCACTAGGAAACCAAAAAATTTGTGTGACTCGCTTTACTACAATATTTGCTTTATTGCAGTGGTCTGGAACTGAACCTGCAATATCTCCTGTATACCAATATTTTACATAGACTCTTGCAAAAAAACAGAAGAAGAGGGAACACTTCCCATCTAATTTTATGAGGCCAGCATTATGCTGACACCAAATCCAGCAACAGCAATACAAGAAGCCACAGGTCAAAGACAAAGATCAAAACAAAGACACTAAAATCCTTAACAAAATACTATCGTATTGAATATGGCAATGTATAAAAAGGATAATACATCAAGACCAAGTGGGATTTATCCTGGGTATGCAAGAGGGATTCAACATCAAAAACCAACTAATGTAATTCACTGTATCAACAGACTAAAGACAGAACCCACATGATCATCTCAACAGATACACAAAAAGTAACAAAATCCAATACTCATTTATGATGAAAACTCTCAGGACACTAGGATAAAAGTGAACTTCCTCAAGCTGATAAAAAGCACTGACAAAAAACCTACTGTTAATGTGGCTGTATAATTTTCCCCTAAACTCAGGAACAAGGCAAGGTTGTCTAATCTCATCATATCACTTCAACATCATACTGGGGTCCTAGCCAGTGCAATAAGACAAGAAAAAGAAATAGAAGGCATACAGATTAAACAGGAAGAAATAAAACTGTCTTTATTTGCACTCAACATAACTATCAATACAGCAAATCCCAAAGAATCTACAATAAAGTTTCTAAAATCAGTAAATTAGTTTAATAAGATCATAGGATTTAAGATCAACATACAAAAGCCAACTGTATTTCTATATACTAGCAAGGAACAACTGTAAATTAACATTTTTAAAGTACCACTTATAATAGTACCCCAAAACATAAATACTTAAGAGATAAATCTAAATTAAGCACAACCATATAACTGCTATAAATCAGCTTTAACTTGACCAGTCTCTTCCCCTATACAGAAAAGCTATGAGAAAGCCTAAATAGCCTAAAACTTCAGAATAAGGCCAACTTATTTTCTTCTCAACTCTTTGGAATGTTTTGCCATGAGTCAGCTTTCCTTCCTAGTAGAAGGTCTCTTCTCTCACATTTTTCCTTGAAAGAGGTTCATCCTGAGAACTCATGCTGTATGGCTGGTTATCTTGGAACTCGGAAACTGAAAAATGGAATGCAGCCCCAGAAAATTTTAAACTTGCAAAAGCCAAATTAAAAGCTTCCCCTCTGGGGAACTGATGAGGCCAGAAACTGACAAGCTTCAGTACCAGCTAAAATCCCCAGATGACATACAATACTGTGTAAAAGACTTGTCTTATCACTAAGCTTTCCACACATTCACAGCCTCTATTAGTAAGGTAGTATTAGGCACTCATGTATTTCAAGACATGTCCCTCATCCCCACACGTCCCTGACACATTTAACCGGACCAGGGGTGGGCCCCTAACCTAAGGGCGGCCAGTGCCTAAACAGGCCAACATCTGAGGACATGACATTTCTGGGGTGGGAAAAAAACCTGCTGGGCAAAGTCGATTTTCTCTCAGAAATCTGAAATGGAAAGAATAAGGCATAAGCAACAGGAGTAGGAGCTGAGAAGTTATGAGTGTAAGAGAAACTGGAGGAGTCATGAATGGCTTTGGACATGGAAAAGTTAGGAGAGAACATAATATATAAGTAAGCAGAAACTGTAAAGTAGAGGAGAACAATAAGGTAGAATGAGGAAAACAGTAGGTGGAAAGAAAAGGGTTGGGTGGGCCAGCTGAGAATCCTGTAAATGGCCAGGTAGGAGGAGAGACCATCCAAGAAAGCCTGCTACTAAGGCCCTGAAACTGTCCTGGATGCAGCAGGGTGACTGTATTAGTCACCTATTGCCTCAGTAATGCTGTACAACAACAAACTACAAAATCTCACTGGCATAAACATTTAATTTTCCCTCAGGCATCTGAGTTGCGTTGGCTCTGCTTTAAGCTACAGATGTGCTGTGGTGGCTCTGCTCTATGGTCTCACCCTGAGGCCCACACTGAAGAGGCTACAGCTACTCAGGGTTCTTCTCACGGTGATGGCAAAGGCACAAGAGGACAAGCCCACCAGCATGAGCACACTGCAGACCTCTGCTTCCATCATGTTCACCAACAACCCATTGGCCTATAAAGCAAGTCATACAGCCAAGCCCAAAATCAAGGAGTAGGGACATAATTCCATCCACCATGACGTTATGGCAAGGGTATGAATGTAAAATACTACTAGAGAAAACTGAAGAATTGGGGTCAAAGACTCAAAGACACACTACACTGGGAGCATCCACTCCCCAACGCAATGTTACCTATGGATCCTACCTCTTCTTCTCTTAAGAAGTAGGATATTATCTGAATTATTTTGTTTAATATTTCTAATTTAAAAAGGGTGGGCGGGGGGGACTCAAGAAAGTCAGGAGACATGTCTAGATAATATGGCAGCAAATGCTCAAGGATTTCCACAGATAGAAGGTGCCAATAAAACATACCACTCCACCAAGTTACACTGAATCTCAAATCAGTCTGTTGTGGGTCCAATAGTCGTAGGCGCCCTATATCCGCAGCACATGAGCATTGTCAGCACCTTTGTGGTTAAAAAACACTTTTCAAGAATAGTATTATCTACTTAGTTTGTAAAAAAGAAAAAAAATCAAGGACCACCAAAAAAAGGCGATGGAGTCAAATCTAAGAGTAGAGGAGAACGAAATGGTAGGAAACAAAGTAGAAAAATGTAGAAAGTTAAAACATTTAATTTGCTGAAGGTATGAGAAATATCGTTTACTGAACAGAAAAGAACTTTTTTAAGAGAGATACAACTGAACCAAAATGGAGTCACCTGTGGAACAAAGACTTAACACCTAATTTACAGTTGCAACCTCTCCCAGGAGTGGAATCTTAAGCCAGTCAATCTGGAATTACCTGGTCAGCCCTAGTGCTTGATAGACCCCTGCAGTCCCCTAAAGGAAAGTGACCTTGCCACAAACAATCCACTCTTTACTAGTAACTTCCTCATCCCACCCCCTTCTGCAAATAAGTCTTTCATTTTGTACAGCTCTTTAGAGCTCCTTTCTGTCTGCTGGATGGGATGCTGCCCAATTCATGAATCGTCGAATAATGCCAATAGGATCTTTAAAATTTACTCAGCTGAATTTTGCTTTGTAGCAGATTTGAAAGAGTTTTGTTTCTTCAAAAACTAACTAAAATTCTCGGTACACTTTTGAACTATGACCCATTTCAAACAACTAACTTACTCCTTATAAAAGAAAACACTATTACACTGAAAACCATATTTCCAGTTCCCAGGTACCTGTAACAAGCCTCATCTGCCACCATAGAATCCCAATGTGGACTAAAACAAAAGCAGCCCCTACAAAATTCATCCTAACAAGACTTCTCTCTGTCTCCAATGAAACAAGTTTAAGAGGTGACTATCTAAAAGCGCCTCCTTAAGATACTTCCTTAAAAGAAAAATCCCCACTCTCCACCCTCTCAGGTGGCCATCACAACAAAAAATTCAAAATAAAATCCTCTACAGGGGCTTCCCTGGTGGCGCAGTGGTTGAGAATCTGCCTGCCAATGCAGGGGACACGGGTTCGAGCCCTGGTCTGGGAAGATCCCACATGCCGCAGAGCAACGGGGCCCGTGAGCCACAACCACTGAGCCTGCGCGTCTGGAGCCTGTGCTCCGCAACAAGAGAGGCCGCGATAGTGAGAGGCCCGCGCACCGCGATAAAGAGTGGCCCCCGCTCGCCCCAACTAGAGAAAGCTCTCGCACAGAAACAAAGACCCAACACAGCCAAAAATAAATAAATAAATAAATAAAATTAAAAAGAAAAAATCCTCTACAGAAAACAACTTTCTGCCCACAAGGAGGAAGTTTAAGGTGATCGGATTTAGAAACAGCTCTTTGGTATTCAAATGTTTTGATAAGGAGAATGCCAAGGCTGTTTAACTTTGGCTAATCAAAGAAAAGGGTTAAATGGCAGGAGAGGGATATGGTTTGTTCAGCACTGGAACAGATTATTAAGAGTTATGAAAGTTATAAAATCACTTTCCTTGTGACAGTCACCTGGCCTTTACAGGTTGGGTTCTTTTCTTCTTAGTCCCTATTTTCAACCTCTGTTAATTGACAAAATACCAGTCTTAACAGTTTTAGACATATTACCCAAGGCTCACAGGTTTATGTGTACACAGACAGCCACGAGGAAATCAGAGACGGCATTTTAAGAGCAAGCCCAGCCCGCACAGGGATCACAGCAGACTATGGTCTACAACACTGCTCCCCACTTGTCTTGACGTGGTTCTGACCCCTGAGTTTCCCAGGTGACAGCCCTCACACAGCCCAACAATGTTAGAGCAGGTTCTGAATCATGGGTATGATGAACTGAACTGTGTCCTCCCCCATCCTAAAACTCATATGTTGAAGCCCTGACCCCCAGTACCTCGGAATGTGACAGTATGTGGAGAGCAGGCCTTTACAGGGATAATTATGTTAAAAATGGGGGTCACTGGAGTGGGCCCTAGTCCAATACGGCTGATGTCCTTTTAAGAAGAGATCAGGACACAGACAACACAGAGAAAAGACGACGTGAGGACATACTGAGAAGGAGCAATTGCAAGACAAAGAGAGCGGCTTCAGAAGAAACCAAACCAGCCACCCTGATCTTGGTCTTCTAGCTTCCAGAACTGTGAGAAAATAAATTTCTGTGTAAGCCACGCAGTCGGTGGTATTTTGTTATGGTAGCCCCAGCAAACAGATAGAAGGGGGAACACACTTTGCTACAAAACCCCACAATTAAGGAGAGATGCTGCATCAAAATCCACCCTTAGGATATTTTCGATGGCTTAATGGGACATCTCAAGTCATCTCAATTATTGAAAAAAATACCACATTCATTATAAGCATCTCCGTAGTTTTCTCTAACTTCATAGAAGTCTTCCACAACATCAACACTAAAGCACTGCAGGGAGTTTTTCCTTGGCTACAGCAATCACCAAATTTGACTTCCATTCTCTGACTTCTCCATAATGATGCATTTACAACCGTTCACTAGAGTGGTCATCTCCCACAGCTCCACCTAAAACAGAAGCCAAACTTGCACACCAAAGTTTCCCTCAAAATTTCTTCCCAAAGTGATATTTTTGGCAGTCTTACACATCTTAATCAATCTAAAGTCAAAGCATCACTAATGCAGGTCTCTGAAGATACCATGCTGCTTCACATCTCCACACTTGTACTTGACCACCTGGAAAAATTTTAATCCTCTGACAATCATAAGACATTTCACCTCCTCTAGAAAATCTTTCAAAAACCATTTTCATCCATAAAAGTTGACCAATTCTTCACTTTAATTATGTGTATTATGTCTAATTATGTATGTGTCTATCTCCTTCATTAGACTGAAAGTCCTTGATGGCAGGAACGTCTTCATCTTTGATCCCAGGCCCTTGCAAAGCTCCTGGTGTATGGCACTTGTAAATGGGTACTGAATAAACAAATGCCACCAATAAATTCATACCAACTCTCAGTAGCATAAATCACATTCTGGGTGTCTTCCTAACAATTTGACAGGTTATCAGTGCTCTCCAGCAATTTGTATGAATCTCACAATTACAAAGCTGAGTAAAAGAAACCAGATATAAAACAGTACATTCTGTATGATTCCATTTAAATAAAGTTCATGAACAGGCAAAACTAATTTTTGGTGACAAAGTCAGAATAGTGCTAAGGGGAGATTGTGGGGGAGTAATGGGTATTACCAGAGAAGGAGCACAAGAGAACCTTCTAGGGTGCTGGAAATGCTCTCCATCTTGATATGAATGTGGGTGGTTACAAAGGTATACACACATGTAAAAACCCATCAAGCAGTATACTTGATATCTGTACACTTCACTGAATGCATGTTATACTTCAAAAACCCAATTTCTGTGTATGGCTCTCACCTACCTGCCATATAAAAAAGTCAGTGCTCAATAAACTTTTGTGGCTGAATGCCTAATACCTTCTCAGTAACAGCAATCAATCAACTATTTTCATATGAGAGAAGAAAAATCTCACCAAGCAATTGCAATCAGTCTTGGGTTGGAGCTAGGCTGCAGGGAATACCATCATCTTCTCACACAAGTTGAAAACTCTGCTCAGAGTTGCAGCGTGCCTGCAGGTGCTACATGGGTAGCAATTTTGTCCCTCCTATAACCAGCCCAAAGTATAATCCCTAGGTGTCCAACCCTACCATTGAGGCATAGGATCCCAATGGCATTTCAGGACACTAGGGAAAAAGGGGAGATTTTACAACTGGAAACTCCTTCTACTACATCATTAAGAATCTAAACACACTGACAATAATATCAGAAGGAAGCCTCTGTTCATCTCTCTAGCAATTTTCACTTAATTATTCTGCAACTACTTACCTACCAGGCAAACTCCTATTCATCCTTCAAAACACAACTCAAATGTTAACTCTTCTGGGAAGTTCTTCCTAATCTCCCATACTCCTTAATGTTCCTTTTACTGTTCTACTTACATTGTTTCACTGCAATTTAAACATTGGTTGTGTCTATTTCCCCTACCAGATTGTGATAACATTTGTCACCCTGGCACCGGGTACATCACAGGGCACTTAGGAAGCATGCAAATGTCTGCAGAACTAACTTGAAATATGACTACCACTTAACAAGTTCTACCATTTAAATGTCCAACTCTAGAGTCCTAAAATAAGTGGTATTTCCCAGATAAGGCACAGTCTGTACTCAAGAAGAGGGAGTGAAAAAACTATAGCAACCTGGAGACTAAGCAACTTAAATGAAGATCACGGGATCTGCCAGGTAGGCTATACTCCTCAGAAGTCTGGCGCAGCAGACATGGTCCCAGGGGCAGTGGGTTCACCACTTCAAGGCAGGGTCTCCAGTGCCCTGCATTTACATTACACGTAAGAACAAGTAACTGTGTGACTCTGAACAAGTTTCTCTACCTCCCTGTAACTCAGTTTCTTCAACATAAAATGGGGTGCTGGGGAGCACTAACATAACCTACAGCCTCACACTTTTAAAAGATGAAATCTGAGAATATAAAATGTTTAGTTTCTAGCATGCAGTAAGCACTCCATGAATATTTGCTCTTATTCTGCTGCTCTGGGATGGGATGCCTCAGTTTCATTTGGTCCTATCATATTCCTGCCCTGCCTGGCACCGGGGTCAAAAGTAAGCAGAGGCAGGGACTTCCCTGGCGGTCCAATGGTTAAGACTCCACGCTTCCATTGCAGGGGGCACAGGTTTGATTCCTGGTCAGGGAACTAAGATCCCGCATGCCTCAAGGTGCGACCAAAAAAAAAAATAGTAAGCAGGGGCAAAATCTCCTCTCTGGACCTTTCGACCACTCACTTCCATGTCTGCACAGCTGATTCCCTCTAGCTATAGGCAAGGCCTCCCTTTGACCATGTATAGACCCCAACAAAGCACAGCTACACCTCATTCTTCAGACCCTCTCTTCTTCCGTTCTCCTAATGAAAATTTAGTAGTTTCCTACTTCACTTCCTCAGTGCTCTATCCCGTTTTAACAGATCAATGACAGCAAATTAATCAAATATACAGATTCCACTCTCTCCAGTATTCTTATGGATAAACCCAATCTTCCCTCCCTCCATCTCCCCACTCACTTTCTTTCGGTGGGGAGAGGGGTATGTGTGCTGGCATCACAAAACACAGAATGAAGATGCCCATTTCACCTTCCTTGGGAGGCAAGCCCTTTGGCTGCCACCAAAGCAGTTTTTACCTGCGGGCTTAAAAAGCTCACTGCAGCCCTCCCCTGCCGTGAGCTCTCCAGCCTTGACCCCTACCAAGGAGTTAAACAGCCAGTTTGTTCAAGTTCAAGGGCATTTACTAAAACAAAATCCAATGACTACAGTAACTACAGGGGTTCAAGGTTAGGACTCTGCCACATCTTTCTCTCACCTCTCTGGTAGACTGTGGGTAGTCTCTAGACCAGCTATGCCTTGGCATTGCTCTGCTGGCTGGCTGTCATGCTTTTGCAAGTCAGTGGGTCACAACAAGCATTTCTTTTTAAAACAAAATATATATAAAATAAAAACAGGTGAATTTTACAGTATGCAAATTATCTCAATAAAACTACTTTTCAAGGAATACAGAAAAAAAGAGAGTACATCACAAGCAGTAGGAATAAATATTGAGTATTAAAACCTTTGAATTACATATACGAGTATATACTGTGCACAATATTATGTTGTTATTACTGTGAGTCAAAATCACAATCAGATGACGAAACCCTGGCTTCAGCAATCAGATGTGAGCCTAAGGTAAATTTTCTGTGGGTAGGCGAGACAGCAAGCAGACGTTTTGGTCTCGGTTGTTTCTAGACTTTAGACTGCCTCCAGTTTAGCTCAAAACATGCATTCTCAATGGGGCAATATCGCCCCAAGGGGGCAAAAACTGGTTCTTGGGGGTTAAAATACCTTACTTGTTATTAAGCAGACATATATGCAGTACATAAACAGATACACTGTATATTTGTGGTATTAAATCTTCATGGGTAGGAGGCTGACAATACTAAAAAAAAAGTGTCTAGGGCTTCCCTGGTGGCGCAGTGGTTGAGAGTCTGCCTGCCAATGCTGGGGGCGCGGGTTCGAGCCCTGGTCTGGGAGGATCCCGCGTGCCGTGGAGCGGCTGGGCCCGTGAGCCACGACTGCTGGGCCTGCACGTCTGGAGCCTGTGCTCCGCAGCAGGAGGGGCCGTGATGGTGAGAGGCCCATGCACCGCGATGAAGAGTGGCCCCTGCTCGCCGCAGCTGGAGAAGGCCCTCGCACAGAAACGAAGACCCAACACAGCCATAAATAAATAAATTAATAAAAAAAAAAAAGGTGTCTAAAAAGCCTCCTTAAAGAAGATGTACAGATTGCCAACAAACACATGAAAGGATGCTCAACATCACTATTCATTAGAGAAATGCAAATCAAAACTACAATGAGGTATCACCTCACACCAGTCAGAATGGCCATCATCAAAAAAATCTAGGGCTTTCCTGGTGGTGCACTGGTTAAGAATCTGCCTGCTGGGAGATTGGTTCAAGATGGTGGAGTAGGAGGACATGCTCTCACTCCCTCTTGCGAGAGCACCAGAATCACAACTAACCACTGAACAATCATTGACAGGAAGACACTGGAACTCACCAAAAAAGACACCCCACGTCTAAACACAAAGGAGAAGCCACAATGAGACGGTAGGAGCGGCGCAATCACAATAAAATCAAATCCCATAACTGCTGGGTGGGTGACTCACAAACTGGAGAACATTTATACCACCAAAGTCCACCCAGTGGAGTGAAGGTTCTGAGCCCCACATCAGGCTTCCCAACCTGGGGGTCCGGCAATGGGAGGAGGAATTCCTAGAGAATCAGACTTTGAAGGCTAGCGGGATTTGACTGCAGGACTTCAACAGGACTGGGGGAAACAGACTCCACTCTTGGAGGGCACACACAAAGCAGTGTGCCCACCGGGACCCAGGGGAAGGAGCAGTGACCCCGTAGGAAACTGAACCAGACCTACCTGCTAGTGTTAGAGGGTCTCCTGGAGAGGTGGGGGGGGGCTGTGTCACACCGTGAGGACAAGGACACTGGCAGCAGGAGTTCCGGGAAGCACTCCTTGGAGTGAGCCCTCCCAGAGTCCGCCATTAGCCCCACCAAAGAGCCGGGTAGGCTCCATTGTTGGGTCGCCTCAGGCTAAACAACCAGCAGGGAGGGAACCCAGCCCCACCCATCAGCAGACAAGCTGATTAAAGTTTTACTGAGCTCTGCCCACCACCAGTCCCTCCCATCAGGAAACTTGCAAAAGCCTCTTACGTAGCCTTATCCACCAGACGGCAGACAGCAGAAGCAAGAAGAACTACAATCCTGCAGCCTGTGGAACAAAAACCACATTCACAGAAAGAGAGACAAGATGAAAAGGCAGAGGGCTATGTACCAGATGAAGGAACAAGATAAAACCCCAGAAAAACAAATAAATGAAGTGGAGATAGGCAACATTCCAGAAAAAGAATTCAGAATAATGGTAGTGAAGATGATCCAGGACTTCGGAAAAAGAATGGAGGCAAAGATCGAGAAGATGCAAGAAATGTTTAACAAAGACCTAGAAGAATTAAAGAACAAACAAACAGAGATAAACAATACAATAACTGAAATAAAAAATACACTACAAGGAATCAATAGCAGAATAACTGAGGCAGAAGAACGGATAAGTGACCTGGAAGACAGAATGGTGGAATTCACTGCTGCATAACAGAATAAAGAAAAAAGAATGAAAAGAAATGAAGACAGCCTAAGAGACCTCTGGGAAAACATTAATCGCAACAACACTCACATTATAGGGGTCCCAGAAGAAGAGAGAAAGGACCCGAGAAAACATTTGAAGAGATTATAGTCGAAAACTTCCCTAACATGGAAAAGGAAATAGCCACCCAAGCCCAGGAAGTGCAGAGAGTCCCATACAGGATAAACCCAAGGAGAAACATGCCGAGACCTGTAGTAATTAAATTGGCAAAAATTAAAGACAAAAAAAAACTACTGAAAGCAGCAAGGGAAAAATGACAAATAACATACAAGAGAACTCCCATAAGGTTAACAGCTGATTTCTCACAGAAAACTCTACAAGCCAGAAAACAGTGGCATGACATATTTAAAGTGATGAAAGGGAAGGACCTACAACCAAGATTACTCTACCCAGCAAGGATCTCATTCAGACTGGATGGAGAAATCAAAAGCTTTACAGACAAGCAAAAGCTACGAGAATTCAGCACCACCAAACCAGCTCTACAACAAATGCTAAAGGAACTTCTCTAAGTGGGAAATACAAGAGAAGAAAAGGACCAACAAAAACAAACCCAAAACAATTAAGAAAATGGTAATAGGAACATACGTATCGATAATTACCTTAAACGTGAATGAATTAAATGCTCCAACCAAAAGACACAGGCTTGCTGAAGGGATACAAAAACAAGACCCATATATATGCTGTCTACAAGAGACCCACTTCAGACCTAGGGACACATACAGACTGAAAGTGAGGGGATGGAAAAAGATATTCCATGCAAATGGAAATCAAAAGAAAGCTGGAGTAGCAATACTCATATCAGATAAAACAGACTTTAAAATAAAGAATGTTACAACAGACAAGGAAGGACACTACATAATGATCAAGGGATCAATCCAAGAGGAAGATATAACAATTATAAATATATATGCACCCAACATAGGAGCACCTTAATAAATAAAGCAACTGCTAACAGCTATAAAAGAGGAAATCGACAGTAACTGAATAATAGTGGGGGAATTTAACACTTCACTTACACCAATAGACACATCATCCAAACAGAAAATTAATAAGGAAACACAAGCTTTAAATGACACAATAGACCAGATAGATTTAATTGATATTTATAGGACATTCCATCCAAAAACAGCAGATTACACTTTCTTCTCAAGAGCACATGGAACATTCTCCAGGATAGATCACATCTTGGGTCACAAATCAAGCCTCAGTAAATTTAAGAAAACTGAAATCATAGCAAGCATCTTTTCTGACCACAACGCTATGAGATTAGAAATCAATTACAGGGAAAACAACATAAAAATCACAAACACATGAAACACATGGAGGCTAAACAATATGTTACTAAATAACCAAGAGATCACTGAAGAAATCAAAGAGGAAATCAAAAAATACCTAGAGACAAATGACAATGAAAACACGACAATCCAAAACTTATGGGATGCAGCAAAAGCAGTTCTAAGAGGGAAGTTTATAGCAATACAATCCTACCTCAAGAAACAACAAACATCTCAAATAAACAATCTAACTTTACACCTAAAGGTACTAGAGAAAGAAGAAAAAACAAAACCCAAAATTAGTACAAAGAAAGAAATCATAAAGATCAGAGCAGAAATAAATGAAATAGAAAACAAAAAAACAACAGCAAAAACAGCAAAGATCAATAAAACTAAAAGCTGGTTCTTTGAGAAGATAAACAAAATTGACAAACCATTAGCCAGACTCATCAAGAAAACGAGGGAGAGGACTCAAATCAATAAAATTAGAAATGAACATGGAGACGTTACAACAGACACTGCAGAAATACAAAGCATCCTAAGAGACTACTACAAGCAACTCTACGCCAATAAAATGGACAACCTGGAAGAAATGGACAAATTCTTAGAAAGGTATAACCTTCCAAGACTGAACCAGGAAGAAACAGAAAATATGAACAGACCAATCACAAGTAATGAAATTGAAACTCTGATTAAAAATCTTCCAACAAACAAAAGTCCAGGACCAGATGGCTTCACAGGTAAATTCTATCAAACATTTAGAGAAGAGCTAACACCCATCCTTCTCAAACTCTTCCAAAAAATTGCAGAGGAAGGAACACTCCCAAACTCATTCTATGAGGCCACCATCACCCTGATAACCAAAACCAGACAAAGATACTACAAATAAAGAAAATTACAGACCAATGTCACTCATGAATATAGATGTAAAAATCCTCAACAAAATACTAGCAAACAGAATCCAAGAACACATTAAAAGGATCATACACCATGATCAAGTGGGATTTATACCAGGGATGCAAGGATTCTTCAGTATATGCAAATCAATCAATGTGATACACCACATTAACAAATTGAAAAAGAAAAACCATATGATCATCTCAATAGATGCAGAAAAAGTTTTTGACAAAATTCAACACCCATTTATGATAAAAACTCTCCAGAAAGTGGGCATAGAGGGAACCTACCTCAACATAATAAAGGCCATATATGACAAACCCACAGCAAACATCATTCTCAATGGTGAAAAACTGAAAGCATTTCCTCTAAGATCAGGAACAAGACAAGGATGTCCACTCTCATCACTATTATTCAACAGACTTTTGGAAGTCCTAGCCACGGCAATCAGAAAAGAAAAAGAAATAAAAGGAATACAAATTGGAAAAGAAGTAAAATTGTCACTGTTTGCAGATGACATGATACTATACATAGAGAATCCTAAAGACGCCACCAGAAAACTACTAGAGCTAATCAATGAATTTGGTAAAGTTGCAGGATACAAAATTAATGCACAGAAATCTCTTGCATTCCTATACACTAATGATGAAAAATCTGAAAGAGAAATTAAGGAAACACTCCCATTTACCACTGCAACAAAAAGAATAAAATACCTAGGAATAAACCTATCTAGGGAGACAAAAGACCTGCAAGCAGAAAACTATAAGACACTGATGAAAAAAATTAAAGATGATACCAACAGATGGAGAGATATACCATGTTCTTGGATTGGAAGAATCAATACTGTGAAAATGACTATACTACCAAAAGCAATTTACAGATTCAATGCAATCCCTATCAAATTACCAATGGCATTTTTTTACATAACTAGAACAAAAATATCTTAAAATTTGTATGGAGACACAAAAGACCCCACATAGCCAAAGAGGTCTTGAGGGAAAAAAAACGGAGCTGGAGGAATCAGACTCCCTGACTTCAGACTATACCACAAAGCTACAGTAATCAAGTCAATATGGTACTGGCACAAAAACAGAAATATAGATCAATGGAACAGGATAGAAAGCCCAGAGATAAACCCACGCACCTATGGTCAACTAATCTATGACAAAGGAGGCAAGGATATACAATGGAGAAAAGACAGTCTCTTCAATTAGTGGTGCTGGGAAAACTGGACAGCTACATGTAAAAGAATGAAATTAGAACACTCCCTAACACCAGACACAAAAATAAACTCAAAATGGATTAGAGACCTAAATGGAAGACTGGACACTATAAAACTCTCAGAGGAAAACATAGGAAGAACGCTCTTTGTCATAAATCACAGCAAGATATTTTTTGATCCACATCCTAGAGTAATGGAAATAAAAACAAAAATAAACAAATGGGACCTAATGAAACTTAAAAGCTTTTGCAAAGCAAACTACAAACAAGACGAAAAGACAACCCTCAGAATGGGAGAAAATATCTGCAAACGAATCAACAAAGGATTAATCTCCAAAATATATAAACAGCTCATGCAGCTCAATATTAAAAAAACAAACAACCCAATCCAAAAATAGGCAGAAGACCTATATAGACATTTCTCTGAAGAAGACATACAGATGGCCCAGAAGCACATGAAAAGCTGCTCAACATCACTGATTATTAGAGAAATGCAAATCAAAACTACAATGAGGTGTCACCTCACACCAGTTAGAATGGGCAACATCTGAAAATCTACAAACAACAAATGCTGGAGAGGGTGTGGAGAAAAGGGAACCCTCTTGCACTGTTGGTGGGAATGTAAATTGATACAGCCACTATGCAGAACAGTATGGAGGTTCCTTAAAAAACTAAAAACAGAATTACCATATGACCCAGCAATCCCACTACTGGGCATATACCCAGATAAAACCATAATTCAAAAGGAGTCATGTACCACAATGTTCACTGCAGCACTATTTACAATAGCCAGGACATGGAAGCAACCTAAGTGTTCATCGACAGATGAATGGATAGAGAAGATGTGGCACATATATACAATGGAATATTACTCAGCCATAAAAAGAAATGAAATTTCTTATTTGTAGTTATTTGTAGTGATGTGGATGGACCTACAGTCTGTCATACAGAGTGACGTAAGTCAGAAAGAGAAAAACAAATACCGTATGCTAACACATATATATGGAATGTTAAAAAAAAAAAAGATTCTAATGAACCTAGAGGCAGGACAGGAATAAAGAGGCAGACGTAGAGAATGGACTTGAGGACATGGGGAGAGGGAAGGGTAAGCTGGGACGAAGTGAGAGAGTGGCATGGACATATATACACCACCAAATGTAAAATAGATAGCTAGTGGGAAGCAGCTGCATAGCACAGGGAGATCAGCTCAGTGCTCTGTGACCACCTAGAGGGGTGGGATAGGGAGGGTGGGAGTGAGATGCAAGAGGGAGGGGATATGGGGATATATGTATAGATATAGCTGATTCACTTTGTTATATAGCAGATACTAACACAACATTGTAAGGCAATTATACTCCAATAAATGTGTTAAAAAAAATAGACATTAAAAAAAATTTTTTTTTAAAATAAAAGTAAAAAGGCTCCTTAAAGGGAGTGATAATGAAAAAAAAATGTTGAGAAACATTTCATAAAACCTAACTTCCAAGACTCCACATTCAGACGGAAATGGTCTTGTTAGCAAAGCCTTGCCTTTGGTTGGCCTATTTCCCAGGAAGTGGGGGGGGGGTGAGGGGGAGGAGAGGAGGGAGGGGTAAGCGTTAGGGAGGGCAGGAGCTGGTAAGGGACATGAGCCTAGTGTTCCTAGAGTCCTGGTCAAATACCATCTCATTCTCACCGCCCACCCAATTATTCAAACCAGGGCTCAGGTTTACAGAGAAAGATACCGAGTTCAGTTTTGTATGTGGAACACATAGGTGAAGCTGCAGAGTATGTGGTTGGAAATGAGGGTTTGGAGCTCAGAAGAGAATGGGGATGAAAACAAAAGATTTTAGGGTCATCAAGAGTTGAAGCAAGAAAGAAGTCTACCCAGGACGGAGTGTAAAGCAAGAAGGGTAAAGGAGGAAAAGGACACGACCACTAGAATATTTAAAGGTGGGGGTGGGGTAGGGAGGTTCTTAATAGCTAAAAAAAAAATTAAAGCCCCACGAAATATATAGAGACAAGATCATAACAATCAGTGGTCCTCAAGAAATGTCCTCAGAAGACAACTCCTAACTCCTAATGTTTCAGGTGATTTAGAGACAACTATGAAAATCTTTTCCCAAAGTCTCATCAACACTACCACATTCTCTCTTTATTTTTTTAACCATTTTTTAAATTGAAGTATAGTTAATTTACAATTTTGTGTTAGTTTCAGGTGTATACCAAAGCAATTCAGTTATATATATATATATGTGTGTGTGTGTGTATATTCTTTTCCAGATTCTTTTCCATTATAGGTTATTACAAGATATTGAATATTGTTCCCTGTGCTATACAGTAGGTCAACGCTACCACATTCTCTTAATCAGGTACCTAGGCAACCTGAATGGCTTTAATCCTAAAATGGACAGTAACTCCTTGCTTAGGACAAAGCCTCCCCAAGCATCAGGAAGATGTGTACAAGCAGGTCTGCACTGCGTGCTAGGTTCTACTTTAGAACTTTGCCATCAGTCTAAGAAGGGCAACTCCCAGCCAGTGGTGGGGGGCACGGAAGGAGGTAAACATGGAAGCTGGGCCACAGCATGCTTTAAAGGGGGTTTTCATTCCTATTCCTGAAACCCTGTGACTACCAGATCACACTAATCCATACTGAAAGGAAAGGACACATGACAACTTAATACAACACATGATCCTTGACTGAATACTAGATCAGGAAAAATAAAAAAGCTAGAGAACAAGTGAAGGGTAAGATTTAAATATGCACTACATGTTGGTTTTATGTCAAGTATCCCGAGTGACGCGACTTTATTATAGTTATGTACTCTTTCTCTCAGAATAAAGAAACAAAAGTATTTAGGGGTGAAGTGTCACAGTGTCTGCAAGGAACTCTCAAAGGATATTGTTTTAAAAAGAACTATATATATAGACAGGAAAAAAGACATAAAGCAAATTTGGCAAAACATTAATCATTGGTGAATCTAGGTAAAGGTGAGATGGTGTTATGGTACAATTCTCATTAACTTTCTGTAGATTTGACATTTTTTAAAATACAAAATGGCAGGGGGGTATAAATCCTGTCAAATATTTTAAAAGTTCTTAATTTCTGTTATGTTCTAACTCCCCTCCATTAGAATACACAATGAAAAGTTGACACAAAAATGCTTCACAGCATTTTAAAATACTATCCCCATGCATAAATAAATTTATTTGGCAAAGAGAAATTATTTCAAGTGCACAAACCAAGTCAGTTTCTATACCACATCCTGAGTTACTACATAGATTAACAGAATCTGGGTATTATTTTTGAGGTTTACCCTTCACATGTTGTGGAAGGTAAACCTTAAGAATACTTTAAGAATCTAGGTACTCTATCTAGATTCTTTATTTTAACGGGTATATTAACACTACTGGGTTTTACACAAATGCCAAGAATTAAAGGCCAACTTAATTATCCGGGCTAATGAGAGACAGTACAGATAAACCAAGTCCATATGAAGACACTGTTTTAATCACTGGATTTTAACTTTCTAAATCTTTAATCAGAATTACAAGGAAGTAAAACTGACCAAAAAGTTTCATCTCCATCCACTCTCATCCCTAAAGGAATTTCTATTTAATAACAAAAAGGAAAGAAACAAATGAAATAAAAATGCCCTAAGAGCTCAACTATGGGTACTTGAACAAAAGAAAACTGACTTTAATCAAGGCAAATATTTATTGAGAACTTACCACCCACAGACCTCTATGAAGAATTCAAAGTACAAAGACTGGACCTTGCACCCAAGGGGCCACAACTTTATTGGAGAAGACATACAGCAAACTGAAGAACAATAATAATGGTTGACTCTGTCTTCCCTTATCTCTGCTCCCAATGCTTCAATTCAAAGACTTATCTCCTAGCCAGGCCACTGCAATGGCCTCCTCATTCATTAACCAGTTGTCAAGCCTCTCCAAACCACTGGTACTTAAACTTGGATGCACACTGGAATCACCTGAGAAATTATCAAAAATCCAATGCCTGGGTGTCTCTTCTAGAGAATCTGACTTTCCTGTATGCAGCCTGGGCACTGGCATTTATTTCAAACTTTCCAAGTGATTCCAATATGCAGCAAAGTTTGAGCGTCACTGTTCTAAACCAATCGCTGCTACGAAGGGTAGAATACAACCTACTCTGCTGCGTTAAAACCTCTGACGATTCCTCATTGCCAACACAAATCTAAACTCCTTACCACGATCTCCAAAGCCTTTCGACACCTCCAACCTACTCCTCCAGCCCTACTACCCACCCAACTCCACCCACAATGAACTAACCATTTGCCTCTGTTCCCTTGCAGTACACTTCCTATGCATAAAGGGCTTTTCAAATCAGACACCAACCCCAGTCTCTGATTATTAAACTCCAAATCAATTTTCAAGAACCAATTTAAAAGTTCCTTCCTTTCAAAAGCCTTCATCAACTCCCCTGGGTAGACGGTTGCTTCCTCTTCTTGCCTTCTAACAAAACTTTGGACATGGCTCTAATTTGACATTTATTATGATGTTTGTAGTAGCAGTTTACATTTCTCTTTTTTTTTTTTTTTTTTTTTTTTTTTTGGCCGCATTTGGTCTTCGTTGCGGTGTGGGGCTTTCCCTGGTTGTGGAGAGCGGGAGCTACTCTTCGTTGCGGTGCGCAGGCCTCTCATCGCGGTGGCTTCTCTTGTTGAGGAACACGGGCTCTAGGTGCGCGGGCTTCAGCAGCTGCAGCACGCAAGCTCAGTAGTTGCGGCACACAGGCCTCAGAGCACGTGAGCTTCAGTAGTTGCAGCGCATGGGCTCTAGGGCAGCGGTCCCCAACATTTTTGGCACCAGGGACCGGTTTCATGGAAGACAAAACTGGGGGGGGTGGGCAGGGGGATGGTTCAGGCAGTAATGCGAGTGATGGGGAGCGGCAGATGAAACTTCGCTTGCTTGCCCGTCGCTCACCTCCTGCTGTGCAGCCCAGTTCCTAACAGGCCTTGAGGACCCCTGCTCTAGGGCACGTGGGCTTCAGTAGTTGTGGCACACGGGCTTAGCTGTTGTGGCTTGTGGGCTCTAGAGCACAGGCTCAGTAGTTGTGGCACACGGGCTTAGTTGCTTTGCGGCATGTGGGATCTTCCGGGACCAGGGCTCGAACCCGTGTCCCCTGCATTGGCAGGTGGATTCTTAACCACTGCGCCACCAGGGAAGTCCCTGTCTCTTCTAATAGACTGTGCATTCCTCGAGGGCAGAGACCAAGTGCATTTATCTTCAAGTTCCTAGTGCCCAGTAATGGCTGAAACAAAATGAAAGTTCGATAATTGTTTACTAAATGAATGGGCATCACATACTTGTGGAATAAACGAGTAACAGTACGAGAAAAGACAAAGGCAGTTCAATATGAAATGCCAAGTCAGTTACATAGGCAAAACCTGACTCCAGAAGTATAGAGGGGAAAGAGGGTGCCTCTGGCACATACAGAGGGGGAAGGCCCCATGAAGACACTGGGACTTATTCTCAATCTCAAAGGAAGGAAAATATTTAGATAGGCCAGAAAACAACGGGCAGAGAACTAGGAGCATGGAAAACAGCAGAGATATGGCCCATCGCACAAGAAAAGCCATTCGGCTCTGCCTTGGGTTTCTTCAAGAGATAACCTTAAAAAAATTTTTTTTTTAATTTAAAAAAATTTTAGAAATTAATCATGCTTTCCTTAGTTATTTAAATCTATTTTCTGTCTTCTTATCCTGCTTTATTTTTCTTCCTAGTCCTTACCACCACTTGATACATTACAGTTCTGCATATTCAAATAACTACTAGAACATAAGGTCCCGAAGAGCAGGAACTTGGTTTTGTTTACTGCTGCATCCCCAGGGTTTACATCAGTGCTGGGCACAAAGTAAATGTTCAACACATATTTGCTGAATGGATGAAAGAACATATTTATTATGGCCTCTGATCTGATCTTTCCTTTCACGCAGAGATTGGCTCCCTACCTCACCCAGTCTCCACATATCCAAATCCTGCATATCCTTCCGACCCAAATAAATGCCCAGTCTGACTCAAAGCCTTCTCTGACTCCCCATCCCTCCCCTTTCTGAACTTCCAAAGCCCTTTATCTTTCTCATCTTGGACACTTTTTATGGGTTACTTCATAATAGCACAATTCTCTGTGTACAGGTATTTATGTATATATATATCTTATCGCCCCTGTAAATTCTTCAAGGGCAAGCTCTAGGTCATTTTCCCCCCAGAGCATTGTGCCTTATAGACTTGCTCAGTAATTCCCACTGAATAAAAGGAAAAATTAAAGGTGGTATTAAACCTTTGATATCTTTTTTCTTTTTTCAGTTGCCCTGGGTCTTAGTTGCGGCTCACGGACTCCTTAGTTGCGGCTCGCCGGGTCCTTAGTTGCAGCAGGTGGGCTCCTTAGTTGCAGCAGGTGGGCTCCTCAGTTGTGGCTCGCGGGCTCCTTAGTTGTGGCATGCGAACTCTTAGTTGCGGCATGCATGTGGGATCTAGCTCCCTGACCAGGGAGCCTGCAGGGAACCCGGGCCCCCTGCATTGGGAGCACGGAGTCTTAACCACTGCGCCACCAGGGAAGTCCCAAACCTTTGACATCTTAATATTAACCTCAGAAAGATTAAAATCAGTAATGATTTACCTCCATTCATCTTGGCCTGTGATACCCGATTCTTTGAAATTGTAATATCTAACACTTAAGTCATGCTTTCAGTGTGTGAGGTATTGTTCCAAGGCATAACATAAATTAACTCATTTAATCCTCAACAAAACCATATGGGACAGGTATAATCTCCATTTTACAGATGAGGAAACTGAGGCATGGAGAGGGTCACACAGCCAGTGAGTGGCAGAGCTAGGATTCAAACCCAGTGGTCTGGTTAGAGAATCCATGCACTTAACCACTATGCTGGAGTGCCTTACGAACGCTAGGCAGCCTCCTATTCATAAAGCTAAATGTGACCTTCTGAGAAATTTACTTTGAAAATATTAGAGATGCGAGGATATTTACAGCAAGGAACTATCCTCATCACGTGAAAGATGGAATTCCAGAAGGCAGTAAAAGTAGAGAACAGATGACAGAAAAGGAATGGAGGGTGTGCAGCACAACACTGGGAAGGATAAATGCTGTTAAGAGATAGTCAGCCTTGGACCTAAAACTGCAGGAGCATCTGTAAGAAGGAATGGAACAGAGAGGTAAACAGAAGCTCTGGCATGAAGTTATCATGGACAGAGCCCATATTCTAGATGCAGTTGGTACTGAGATGGCACAGCACAGAGAATGGCAGCAAACCGTACTGCTTAAGAATGTAGGGCTCAAACTGCCTAGGTTACTAGCTCTGAAATTACAGACAAGTAACTCCTTTGCCTGTTTCCTCAACTGTAAAATGGGCTAATATCAGCACTTAGCCACGAGGATTAAGGAGAATAATCCATGTATATTCATCAGGATGGGATTGGTTATGCTGCAGTTAAAATTCCTGTTTAAAAAACTCAGTGGTTTAAAGCATGGGCTTGCTTGCTTACAACACGTAACTACTGCAGATTTTTTTCAGAAAAAAAAAAAAAGGTATCTGCCTAGAAGTGTCTCACATGACTTCCAGTCAAATTTCAGTATCCAAAGCAAGTCACACAGCCATGCTCAACTTCAAGGCAATGGAGAAGTGCAATCCTACCATGTACCCAAAAGAAAGAGAAGAATATCGACGCACATCCCTAACCACCACCACACCACGAAAGAAGCTCAGACCACACCTGGCACACAGTAAGCACCCAATGACTGGCAGCTGCTGTTATTATTATCATGATTATTGAGGGCTCTGGGAAAAACTTATTCTAATAACTCTAAGGCATAAAGCTGAATGAACATGCAGATGTGAAAACAACCTCTCATGCACGTTATTTGCAATAAAGCAAAGGTGAATTTATAAGTATCTCACCGTGATATGATGGAGGGACGTGCCAAAAAGTTTCCAGTAAGCAAAAAGTAATAAACAAGAGTTACCAAAATAGTACCACTTATTCTGACTCCTTTAAGACATGTAAAATTTCAGTGACAATATCTTTATTTTATTTTGGAGAACATATGAAAATATTATGCAGCCTTTCACAAATTCACTTCTAATCTCAGAGCACTCCTTCCCCTACTCCCCCTGTAAGTTCTTAAGTGAAATCCTCCTGTGTGGGTTTTTAGGACCCTAAGCATCAGAGTTAGGGAAAGAGTCTTATTTAGTGAAATGAGAGTTGAATTCTAATCCTTACTTGACCATAAACCAGTTCTATGACCTACCAAAATTTTTGACTAGGACACAACTAGTTACTCTGTTCCATCATCCATAAGATGACAATATTGACTAGATGGCCTCTGAAATCCCTTCCAACTCTACTCTTCTGCAATCCTGAGAAACCAGAAAGAAGCTCTGGTTTAGCAGAATCTAGTTAAGATGCTGAATCATGTAAGACTTGACAACACTTTAATCTTAAACTAGAAATAACTGCCACAACCACAGCTATGATGGTAGCAACAGAGCTTAGTTCAAGAGTGAACAACGGAAGAAAAGTCAGGAGCACCCAGGGAGAGCCCTGCTAGCATGAAATGTTGCAGGAAGAGCAGATAAGGGTGGACAGTGTATGACTGTATGTGTAAATAAAGAGTCTGGTATTTGAGCATGGTTTATGAAATCAGTCTTTTAGTAACATCTCATACCACATTCCAGCCGTAGCTCTGCAAATCAGTGAAGGTGATAGGAACAAACCTGAAGCAAAGAGCCTCCAAAACTTCAAGACTTGGGATCTGTCAACTACCAGATCTCAATTCCAACAGACTGGGTTTTCCAATTCCTTAAGACCCCAAAGCAGTAATCCAAATATGTGCCTAGAGATCAAGAACTTGAAATCCTTTGGAGAAAGTCAAACAAAAGAGCTCAAAGCTGCATGTTACAAAATGTTAAGCTCTCCCAATCAGTGATACTTGTGTCTCAGTTAAACAGTAGCCCCTGCCCATACAACCTACCACATACATTAACTCACTCTGAGAGTATAAGACTATCCCCTACAACAGAATTAAAGGGAAAACAGTGCTGCTTTTTAATGAACACCAATGGAAAACAATACAACATTAATTCATGCCATAAACAAAGCAAGAGACACTGCTGCATCAGTAATTTTGCTCTTCCTGCAGCCCTATTTATGATCTTTAAGAAGCCTTCTGATTCTAACATCTGTGAGTGTATAAAGCATATGGGGACACTCCTTACTGTCTCTCATGCTTCAAGAGTCACTGCTAAATGACTAAAAATCGCCTGCTTGAAAACTTAAAACCTGGCAAATAAATTTAATAAAATTACACTATGTTTAGAAAGATCCATTTTATTATGTCTAGACAGCATTCTAAAAAGCTATAATTCTACATGTGGATCTTCATTTACTTCTATAGCCATATTTCCTTCCACTTGTCAATCACAAAATAATTTCCAGTTCTACAATGGATATTAATCAATGTATTAGAATCAATGCTATCCGTGATTTTAATGAGCTTAAAATTTGAAGTACAAGTAGATGGGGCTGGAGGCAGGGAAGCATATACAGCCCTGAATGAGTGAAAGAAATCCTTTCTTTTAACAATTCAATTTTTAAATATATTGGAAGAGGACAGAGGATAAGGCTCAATCCTTCAAGGGGGCTTTGGTGAATATTATTAAAAACAAAGATTACACCTTTATAAACTGAAAAACCATGCTCTAAGTAAGTTGGTAAACCAGAAATACTTTACATAGGAAAAATCTCCATTAAGTAGTCTAAAGTAATGAGAACCCTCAATAACCAGCGTTTTATACTGAGAATTAAGTATTACATTTAAAAGCTGCCTGTGTTAAATCTTTATATGAAAGAAAAAAGCTTCAGCAGTCATGCTGAAAGACATGCATGTTAGTCACAGCCATGAAGGGTCATAAGGCCTCGCTGGAACAGCTACCTTGGTATTTGCAACACCTTACAGGACACAGATCTAAATTTATTTTCTGATCCTATTATTTTCTTAATATCAAATCAACTTTTAGATAAAAATAAATAGGTAAGCATAAATGGAAAAAATAGTGCTAAACTTTATTATATGATTTGTTTAGTCTCATTTTAGCCTAAAGGACAGTCTTGTCTCATATTGTATTCTCCTTTCTAAGGGAAAAGAAAAAAAAAGTCCACTATTTTCCCCACAAAGCAGGGGGCGGGGGGGCGGGGGCAGGGGTTTTAAAGGGTCTAGAGTTGTGCTGTCAAATGCCAGAGCCACTAGCCATATGTAGCTATTTAAACTTAAATTCACGGATATTAAATAAAAATTTAAATTCTGTTCCTCAGTCATACTAGCCACCTTTTAGGCACTTCAAAAGCCACATGTGACTTGAAGTCCTGCATAGATATAGGACATTTTACATCATAGCACAGAGTTCTACTGGACAATGATGATCTAGAACAATGTTTCTCAAATTTAAAGGTACACAAAATCATCAGGATAGTTTGTCATTAACACACACTACTGGGTCTCCACCCCGGGTAGTTTATTTATGTGGTCTGGAATGGAGCCCAAAACCTGCATTTCTAACAAGCTCCAAGATGATACTGATACTGCCTATCATCTTGAGTAGTCCTCTCTATGGTAAAGGACCAGCTTTTGTTTTTTCCTATCCACCATTGACCAATACTTTTATAAAATACTAGAAAAGTTAATTATCAGGAAAAAATATTTTAAACAAGGACTATACCATAAACTTATACTTTTTAAATTATCAGATTCAACAGACAAATCGTTTTTCTAAAAAATGTAGTAAAAGCAGCTAAATACCTTCTCTCAAGTTCTGAACTTACCTCATCACAGACAGGTAACAAACAGTTCACAGACCTGCACAGATCCAGACTAAGTGTGAGTAGCCCTGATCTAGAAGAACTTTTTTTTTACGATAATCTTTTTGGAGCTGGTCATTAATGATCTCTTTCATTATCCTCTACCATTTCCTCAAGATATTTTTACAACTCAAGGCAAAAATGTTATTTCCATTAAGCAGAAACCTCCCCCCTGCCCAGTCCCTTAAAACAATAATATACAGGGTCTGCTCAAAGAAACAACCTGACAGGTCATCATTTATGTGATCCAAATCTGTCACATGGTCAACAAAGATGATGGCTTGACTTTTTCATGCTAACCCAAGGTTGAATTTAGACTGCTAACACTGCAAAAGCTGGTAAGCCAAGATACACAATGAACATTAATAGAGTCTCTGCGTTAAATCACAGAAAATTTCTTTCAGTAAATAAAATCGACGATCTGGACCTACCTTTCCAGACACAATCCTTAAAAGGATTTCTTATGAATACTGATGGTTTCCCCAAACCCAAAATGAACAGTCCAGGTACGTTTCTTTACTCTTGTATACTTAGGGAAGGAACACATCAAACAGAATCCCCTTTTAGGACTCAATGTCCTTCAGCAAACTATCTAAAGCTTAGGTGTTTTCCTCAATCCATATACCAAACCAAACAAACTGATTTTTCTTCTACTCAACTTCTGGTCTAGCCCAACAGATGGACTTCTGTGAGAAAATCTCCAGGATAACTTCAGGTCGGCCACTTCCTAGAGACTACTCTTAAGAATTTTCTTATTGCTCTACAGTTTTGTTTTACCAGTTTGTTTGACTATTACTTAAATAAATTACAAAATAAGGCTCTGAGAACTTTAATATGTGATCCTTTTTCCTATAGTAATATCTGGTTTAACAGAACTCCACATATATGCATGTTCTGTATAAAATAAGGTTACATGCTCAACTAGACATTATTTCAAGAAAAATTACCACTTAAAATTAACAACATTAAAAGTTACAAGGTATATATCTCATATAACACCTGGGGAATATAAAAATGGGGGGAGATTTGTTTTTTTTTAATGTACTGTTTTAACCATTTTTTAAAATAAATTTATTTCTTTACTTATTTTTGGCTGCGTTGGATCCTCGCTGCTGCACAGCGGGCCCTCCCCAGCTGCGGCGAGTGGGGGCCACTCCTCATTCCAGTGGTGCGCGGGCTTCTCACTGCGGTGGCCTCCCCTGCTGCGGAGCACGGGCGCGCGGGCTTCAGGAGCTGTGGCTCACAGGCTCCAGAGCACAGGCTCAGACCCGCGTCCCCCGCACTGGCAGGCGGATTCCCAACCACTGTGCCACCAGGGAAGCCCCATCTTTTTAACTGTTCTGCTTACAGTGTCAGAAAGAAAACCCTTTTCCTCCTAACATCTCGAATGAAGCACTAACAGAATGAGTAAGAAGTAGAATCCAAAGCAAGATAATATGAGGAGCTCCTGCCATGGCCACCCCCTCCAGTCCCATCTGCAGAGGCAGATGGCTGAGACGGAGAGGCCCAGGACCCTCTAAGACTGTCTTGTCACCTGCTCCAACCTTCACTCTATCAGGCTGCATGGGCAAAGGCATGGAACAGCTTCCCATGTGTAACAACAAGGTAGGGAAGCATGTGGGGGCAACCCTTGCCTGGATGTCACACTGAAGGATGAAGAAGGACTTCCCCAAGCCTAGGCCAACTGATCCAGACTGAGACTGCAGGAACTGCTAATGGGCAAAAAAGGCCCAAAGAAGTCAGCCTCTGGGCAAAAAGATTTTGCTCAAACAAAACAACTCTTTTGTAAGGACCTAAATCAATGACCCTTAATATTATTTTTATATGCAGGTGGGAAGAGATGGGGGAGAGGAGAAGGTGGGAGCGGGGGGCGACCACAAATCCCTTTAAGAATCATAAGAAACGATGGACTGGCTTCCCATAAACATGCACACACAAACAATATTTTGCATACTATTTTGAGCAGTTCACAGATGAGCTAAAGACTCCCTTGGTGTCCATGGATCCCAGGATAAAAAGCATCAACCTAAATAGGTAGGAACCAAAGGTCAGTGTTACAATAGCTAGACCTTCATTTAACCTGAAGCTTGACCTTTTACAGAAAGACAATTTTAGAATTTAAAAATATAGATATTCCAAAAATAAAATGCCTTGATCACACAGTTGTACAAGAAAATTCAAAATATATTGAAATTTTACTGATAATATATTTGATCCATAAAATTAGATCAGTGAAAACTCCCTACAAGAATCTTTTATAAAGGAGTAAAAAAGTAGACAAACAGAAATCTCCCTTGGGAATTCCCTGGTGTTCCAGTGGTTAAGACTCAACGCTTCTACTGTAAGGGGCACGGGTTCGATCTCTGGTGGGGAACTAAGCGCCAGCATGCCGCCACGCCAAAAAAAAAAAAAGAGAAAAAGAAATCTCCCTTTACTCTTTCACAAAATTCAAACATGCACCCATCACTTTGTAAGTGTTTGGATTCATTTCCTGAAGTTATCTTAAAATTCTGCTTCCCAGTTTTCCTGAAATTTTCAAACACTGTCTCAGTATGTTAAGTTCTTTTTCTTTGCTAAAAATTTTAAGTCCTTCATTATTACTATAAAGAAAACGGTTCATCAATTTTTAAAAACTCCTCAAAATATGAGCTATTGGGGCTTCCCTGGGGGCGCAGTGGTTGAGAATCTGCCTGCCAATGCAGGGGACACGGGTTCGAGCCCTGGTCTGGGAGGATCCCACATGCCGCAGAGCAACTAGGCCCGTGAGCCACGACCACTGAGCCTGCGCGTCTGGAGCCTGTGCTCCGCAACAAGAGAGGCCGCGATAGTGAGAGGCCCGCGCACCGCGATGAAGAGTGGCCCCCGCTCGCCGCAACTAGAGAAAGCCCTCGCACAGAAATTAAGACCCAACACAGACCAAAAAAAAAAAAAAAAAAAAAAAAAATCAGCTCTTAATGTCATATATTATCAAAGATCCTAACAGTCTCGATGGCAAATGACACAAAGAATGAAAGTAGGAGAATGTAAGGAATCACTATTACAAACTAGAAAAACCAACTAATACAGGTACCACAAGCAAAACTAAACATTTTTCTCTGGATTTTATGCAAATAATCTGGTTCAGAAATTGGAAAAGAGGTGGATATTTTAAAATAACTCCGGTTTACTACCTTCAAGACTTTTATGGAAGTAACAGAATTTCTCATGAGCCTCCACAAAAGCCTCCACAAAATGAACTAAAGAGAAGAACATTTTGGCAAGGAAAAATTGACTGCATTCTCTCTCTGCACTTCATGGTTATTACTGTACTAGGCTAACTGTGAACTCCTAAGTGCCCTAGAAAGACCTCTCCTACACCGTGGAGACAAGGGGGGGCCGGGTGCCCTCACTGTATTCCAACTTGCCTCTTCAGTGACAAATTCTCGAAATGGAGAAGTAGAAATGGACGGGTGTACAGAACTCACGCAAAGTGTGCTAGTTAATCTAGTACCATACCACGAAAGCATGACAGCACACCCCAGCTTTTTAAGAACTCTTTAGAGAGTGCTGGTGGTGAAAAGAATATGTGCTTTGGATCGAGATGACGTGGGTTCAAATTCTGACTCTAACCTGAACCAGCTTTGTGGCCTTGAACAAGTTACTTCATTTCTTTGAGCTGAAGACCATGGAGCTCATGGAGTGGCTAAGAAAACAGCGATATTTTTTCTCATCCCTGTAGTCCCAGCACCTGGCTAAGTGCTGGACACAGACCAGGTATTCATTCATTCAATGCTAGTTTTTTTGCTTCCCTCACAAGTGTGTTATATTCTACTGCAAACAAAAATGTTCTCTAGGGAACAGATATCTAAGCTCTAGCTATATTCTATGTATTTCAAAGAGTTTTCAATATAGTAATAACCTGGTACAGGGGAATGCAGGCAGTCCCGTGGAATCCACTGTAGCTTTTCGCCTGAATTAGACTAAAGCTTTGTATGAAGGATGGAAGCATAAAGAAAAATACTAAATAATTTTTAAAAATAAAACGATTTCGGGGGAGAGGGATAAATTAGGAGTTTGAGATTAACAGACACACACTAGTATATATAAAATAAACAAGGACCTACTGCATAGCACATGGAACTATATTCAATATCTTGTAATAACCTATAATGAATAAGAATCTGAAATATATATATGTATATATAACTGAATAATTTTGCTGTACACCTGAAACTAACACATCATAGTGAATCAACTATACTTCAATTAAAAGAAAATTTTCAAGAAACTCACTAATGGAGGTATGTTTCCTCTTAAAAGTAGTTGTTATCAGTTATTACCCAAAGTTTTATTTATTTATTTTTCATCCTGCTGGCACCTGAGCTTATGTACATGAAATAAAATGGTATTGTTGGACAACTTAAAAAAAAAAGATTCCAAACCTTGCTATACTGGAGGGACGAGAGAACAGGGTGAGAACATACTCTCCTCAGTTGATTTAGATACTGTCATTGTCCTAGATACTGTCATTGTCACATACCAAAGATATTTATGCTGGTAGAATCCTTAAATCCTAAAACCGGTTCAAAAGGTTCAGAACATGAATCCATGTGTGACTCCACTTGGTTATTACAAAGTCTTCCCATGAAAGTTGAAACACATAGGCACCTGCAGTAAGAATCAAGCCTGAGGTTGTGGAACCCTTTTTCCTCATGGTTTAACACAGGAAGACATAACCACAAACTCTGCTTGGGGCATTTTCCTGACCCCCAGGGCAGCATTTAGGAGAAATGGAAAAGCTGGTGAGGTCGGGGAAGGCCAAGGTCAAGAAGGGGGGGGGGGGCCGCGGTCACAGGGCTGGACGAGGGGCAGACAAGGCTGGGGGCTCAGAAGGAAGAGGAGGAAGGTGGCCAGAGCTCTGATTCTGAGGAGTTTAAGCTGCACTCTTGCCCCCGCTGGTCACCACGTGGTCGCCTCTGGGGACAGTAACTTGGGAGGCAGCATTTGTGGTGATGTCCCATCAGCACCTCACACACAGCACGTCCTTCTGCCGGCCCTGCTCCTCTCCAGGGTCCCCCAAGCCAGGACACCCCCAGTCTGCCCATTTCTCCCCACTGCGGCCCCTCCCGTCCAGGCCACCAACATCTTGCCCGACCACTGGTCACTCTCCCTCGGCTCCCTCCTGCCCTCTGGCCACCATGGTCCACCCCTCCCCAGCAGCCAAGGGATCTTTCTAGAAAGCCAGTTGGACAAGCCCTTCCTTGCTTGGCCTCTGCAGCACTCTGAATGAAGTCCCGGCCTCTTATCACATCTCCAGCTGCTTTCTGGCTCCACCCTCCCGACACCCGCCCTGCCCTGCCCCCGCTGGACTCAGAGCCTCTGCCCCAAGCCATATATCCATCCAAGAAATCTGAAAAACGTCTTCGAAACTTCTCTAAATCAGAGATCCCCAAGACACAGTAGCCCAAGGGCCTGTTGTTTCTGATAGGTTTTCTGTAATATAATAGCAAAACTCACAAATGAGATGTAGTTTCTAAAGAGATAAGATTCTGCTTCAGATTTTCTTTGGTATTTGAAATAGTTATGAGAAAAGTAAATCAATAAATACAAAAAACGAACTGCCAAAGGATCTTCCAGAAATGTAGTAACGTTACTTGTGGCCTCCCACTTCACTTTCAACTGGCCATTCAATTTCTCCCATGATTTGCCTGAAGTAATACACTGATGAGTTCAGAGAACTACGGACTATACTAATAATAAATTATAAAAATAATTAGAAAGCTATAGAACATTAAAAAGTTGTGGGAAAAGTGATCATATTCCAAGACTTTGCAGTGCTATAACAGAAGAGCTAAATGTAAAAAGCAAAAAAATAACTGCAGTATAAAAGATGAGACTCCAGGCAGACTGTAATACTGCGATGAGACACAGCTAATTTCACAACAGATCTAGATTTACTTTGCCCATGGCCACACTACAGCAAGAACAGTATCATAGTCTGGTTACTACTATAAGGGAGAGTTAGCTAAAAAAAAAAGTTAGCAAAAAAAAAAAAAAAAAAAAAAGGTGGGGGGGGAATTGTAAAGGTTAGCTTTTAATAGCCCATTAATCAAGAAAAAAGTTTAAATAATTCATCATAATTCATCTAGGAAATCTGCCCTGGGACGGAAAAGAAGTCCAAAATTAACCTTTTTACAACTCCACATTTTCCCAGGCCTTTTGTTACAGTCATGCATTGCTTATATGAAACCACCTGTTCTGGTTGGCATAAACCCTTTTACTTGACATTTCACGCCTAATCATTTTATCACACATGGATCTCAAACCTTCTCTCTATTCCCAGAGAGCCACAAAGTTTAGAAGAACTATCTCCCTGAGGTTGCCAACCTGATCTTCCAATTTGTAATACCAACAGATTCTCCTGTGCCATGCACAGTCGATGGGTACAAATCCCCAGTAAGAAAGATAGCTCATAATTAGCCCTGGGAACACAGCAGAGTGGCCCTTGTCTGGACTCTTCCAGGGGTCACAAGCATATCCCCTTAAAGTACGTCGAAATTTGGAGCCTACCGGGATGGTATTCCTATAAGCCATTTGAGAAACAATAGTCGAATCTCAGGCAATACTGCAGACACTCTAAAAATTGTAAAAAATTTTAAATGGGTATTTTCTCCGTTCATGGATCTGCTACACCAGAAATGAGCAGTGTGGAGAATAAGGTGCACACACAGTCCCAAAGATGCCTGGAGATGCCAAGGATTCACTAGAAACCTTGGCCGGACTACTAATGGTCCATAAACCCTAATTTGGAGATCACGGGCCTACAGGTTCAAAATTGAATTATACTGCCTTATTAGATCACACACTACCGAAACCACAGTCACATCAATCATAACTGGAACTAGGAACACATTAGGTACACAAATACGAGTCTGCTTATGCATTTTTAATTGGATCAAATAAAACAAGCTGCAAACAAACTCAAATTTCAATTATCTCACTAGTGAGGGGATTTCCTAACAGCGTCGTTTTAAAAACCAAGTAGCTGCCAACCCTCTGCACATCTGACAGGCATGTCTCTGGAAATTTGGGAACAGACTCCGTTACTTCTCAACAGCGAAGGAAATAAATACCCTGAAGGGGACAGATTCCGTTTTTGTTTTTGTTTTTTAAGGCTCAAACATGCAATCTAATAATGCACAAAACTTGGCTGCGGGGTTACTGGACATCTCCAGGGTTCCAATTCTCGGGGCGAGTGCGCGCTAGTGCGTAAGAAGGGGGCGGAGGGGGTGCGCGCTCGGAGGACGCGCCGGGGCCCCCGCCCCCTCCCGGAGCAGCAGCCTGGCACCAGCCCACCCTCCTCCACCCCTGCAAAAAGACGCAGGACGCCAATAGTGCAACTTCTCCGCGGGGGCGGCGGCGGGAATAGCGGTCACCCCCGCCCCGCCGCTGCGCGGCCGGGGGTCTCTCCTCGGCCGGGCCCCGGGGAGGCGGGAGGGAAGGGGGAGCCCTCCGCACGCCCCGCCCCCGCACGCCTGGCCCGGGGCCGGGGGCTGCCCGGACCCCCAACCCTCCGCGCGGCCCGCAGCGGCGCACTCCCAAGGACAGCCACCCGGCCTGAGCGCGAGGCGGAGCGGAGCGCGGCGGAGGCCGGCCCTCGCCTCAGGCCTCAGGCCGCCGCCTGCCCTCCGCCAGGCCGCCCGCCGCCGGCCCCGCTCGGACCCCGGCCCGACCGGGCCTCGGCACCGCCGCATCCCCTCATCCTGGCTTCATTCATAGGGGCACCGCAGCCCGGCCGGCGGTGCGGGGCCGGGGACCCGCGGACAAGACCGACCCGCCGAGGCCGGGGAGGAAAATAAAAAGTTAAGAGAAGAACTTACCTAAAATGGCTCCTGCAGCAGCCAAAATACAAACAGCTATTATTTGGTGAAGTTTAGCTCAGACACCCTGCAAGGACACCCTAACCCGGCTCGGGCCCGCCTTCCCTGCCATGCCATTGGGCTTCGCCGGCCCAAAACACAGAATCATTGGTCAGCCTGGCTGCCGCTCAGACAGAAGCCCATTTCAAGCTTGCTTGCAGGGGCGAGTGATGGGCTCGCTCCATTGTGCTCGTATTTGCATGGATGTGATAGCGGCGCTGATTGGCCGGCGCCGGGGCCGCCCCGCCCCCTGCCTCGCGCCCCCCGCCTTGGAGACGCCGCTGCGTGCGGCCCCGCCCCCCGGGACAGAGCGGCGGGGCCACGGGGGCGGGGCGGGGCCGGGGTCCTGCGGGCCGAGGGGGCGGGGCGGGGTCCTGCAGCCACAGACAGCGGGCAGGGGGCGGGGACCTGGAGCGCGCGCGCGCGGGCGGGGCGGGGGGTTCAGCCAGCAGGTGGAGGTCTCTTAGGTAGCGGGCTAGCCATATGGAAAACCCTGGGCTGGCGTCTCCGGGGCTGGGAGAGGTTGTGACTGGGGTGCCGCGACAGAGAGATTCCGCTGGGGCCGAGGTCCCGTTGGTGAGGAAAAGAAGATGCCGAGAAGCCAGGCGAAGAGCCAAGGAGCCCCGAGCTCTGTCTCCAGCCGCATCCCTGCCGCTCCTCCTGGCTCCCGGGCACTCCTGGCACACGGGCTTCTTCCCAAGGACCCCCCCGCACACCCGGGGAGTTTTCAGCCCCGGGGGTCTTGCGGCGCCTTGGATATACCTCCGTAAAATCAGGTGTCGAGCTATGGTGTGTTTATGTTCAGGCCTGTCTCCCTCCCATCCTTGTAGCATCCTCAAGGACAAGGCCCAGCATATGGCAGTGATTCAACTAATTGTTTAATATTCGTTAATTCGTTCGTTAGTAGCTAATTTTTGAATGCCCACTAAATGCCAGGCATTGATCTAAGACAGGAGATACAGCGGTCAATAAGACAAAGACCTTGCTCTCGTGGAATGGACCTGCTAAGGGGAAAGAAAGACAATAAACAAATACAAGGGGAGAGGTAGTGATAAATGTTATAAAGAAAATAGATGCAGGCAGAGAGGAATGGGGAGTTGGGCCTGTCTTGCTGAATACTCTGTATGGCATACATTACTGCCCCCCTCCCAGATGTGGCAGTCACCTCACCACCTTACCCCCTGCTTGCCCCCTCACAGGTGTTTCCTTAACACCCACACACACACACAAAAAATGGTTGGCTTCTGACTGTGGAGGCTCATTTTACCTTAATTAAAGTAGGAATGATCTGAGTCCTGATGATTCCAAGAGCTGTTTGTCTGATACTTTTAAGATGAACATGGTTTGACTTTGTCAGAGGTAGCTGTAATGATTTAGCAGAGCCTTACTGCACCCCCAGAGAGAGGATATTTTTAGTGTCTTTGAAACCCCAGCATTCCTATGATTTTCATCCCATGGCCCTAACTCTCTTCTGAGGACCACTTCTTCACTTCTCCTCAGACACCAGAGATTTCTCCAGTTTGAAAATACAAAGATAGCAGCCCCCGCCCCCCGCCACCTGTCTACCTCACCTGTGCACATTTCTTTCATTTGACTCAAGACTGGCCAAGATGTATCACGGCCCTCCCCTCCTCCCTCCTCTTTCTTCCTTCCTTACACAAATATTTATTAAGCACCACCTATGTTCCAGGTATTGTTCTAGACATTAAACAAGGCAGATGACATCTCTGACCTCAGGGAGCTTATAGTCTAGCTGAGGACAAGGCGGAGTTTGACACATGGATCCTGAAGAGCTCCAGTCCTGCCAAGCTGCTGGGAGTGAGTATGCAGAGAGCTGCTTGTCCCCGCTGACTCACGGGGATAGCGGACTTGCCCTCCTGAACCAGCGGCTGCAGGGGCTGAAACAGGACCAGACAGCTGGTAGCTACAGCCTCTTCAGTCTGACACCAGGATCAAGGATCTAAAACTGCTCATGGGACTTGGGTTTGTGAACTTTAGCTTCTGGAAAGGGGCTGGGAGCAGAGTTATATCAGAGGCAGACTTGGTGAGTCCAACATGGGAGTCGAGTGGCCCTCCTTTCACACAATCAAATCCTGTGCCCACAAAAGATGACATAGCACAAATGAGGTGGGGGAGGAATGGGACTCCAGGCAGAGGGAGGAGAGTGTGTATGCCAAAGCATAAAAGCAAGGACAGTGTTGTGAGGTGTGGGAGGGGGAGGGGGGAGGGAGGTAGATTTGTCAGTAATTCCTGTTCTTAAACTTGAGAAAAGTCAGTAGCACATAAGAAATTAAACACACGCAAAGACACAAATGTTATATCACTAAACAAGAAATCAATAGGAATGCATGATTGATTCACAAATGAATGGTACAGGTACAAGCAAAGGAAAGATTTGGTAGCTATACTCAGGAGAGGCAGCAGGCTTGACCTTCAAAGAGTCAAGTCTGTAGAACCGACCAACGTTAGTGGAATCTGACCCTTGAAACACTTCCACAGTATCCAGGGTCTGGAGGGGAAACATAGACAGCTAAGTGTCTTTTAGCTGTACCCATCCATGGGGACGTCTTAGCCTGGGTTCTCCAGAATGCAGAGGCTGATTCTGTAGGGCAGGAGTGAGAGGCAAAAGGAGTAAGTAGGGGACTTTCTCCTTCTGCCAGTCCAGTGGGTAAGACTCTGTGCTCCCAATGCAGGGGCCCGGGTTTGATCTCTGGTCAGGGAACTAGATCCCACATGCCGCAACTAAAAAGAGCTCCATGCCACAACGAATATCTCATACGTGGCAACGAAGATCCCACGTGCCACAACTAAGACCTGGCGCAGCCAAATAAATAAATAATTTTTTTTTTTTTAATGAGTAAAGTAGGGAAGAGGGAAGAGCCATTACCAGGATGATTATTCATGTGGCCTCCACTAAGTGTGGCTGATTGCTCCCACCCAAGGGATTATCCTCTGAGAAGCCACATAAAATGAGTCTCAGTACAGCCTGTGGGAGAGGGAAGGGAAGGAACTTTATCCACCAGCTCATCTTGAGTGAATTCTTACTCATTCCAGTTTTTCACGCATAGGTGCCAAGTGGGGTTCTGTGGTGTCCCAAAACTCAGTGTTAAGGAGTGTGCAGCAGGACCATGGGGCAAAGGATTATCAGGACGCAGCTTTGTGGAACTGGAGCCCATGCAGAGCTGGATGCCACAGCAGCGGCTGGGACAGAGATGGCTGACGCTAAGAGGCCCTGAAGTTCTGACGTGGGGGTGACATCGGTGATGCATGACTTTCTGTACCACATAGTACATCCATGTTTACAAAGGTCCCCAGAAGAGCAATCCTTAGGCGTTCTGAAGGGGAGCCACGAGAGGGCTGCCAACAGTTCTGGAACTTTGTGACAGTAACTCTAAAAACACGAGTTGCATCCTGCCTGACCATGTTCTCTCTTGCCTTCCTGCCTCTGTTCACTTGTCTGTTTCCTCTGTTAGACTGTGAGCTTCTATATTGTTCTTGTTTATATATCTCTCTGGCAGAGGAAAGGATACTTTCCCCCGCCTATTTCATTTTCCTCCTAGGCTCATAGCAAAACTACATTTCTCAGTAATCAGGTCCTTGTGACTGAGCTCTAACGGAATCTGGACAGAAGTGACACAAATATATCCCATTTCTAAGCATCCCCTAAAACGTCCTATGTGATCCTCCAAACTTTCTCCTATCCTCATCTGCTGGCTAGATGCAAAACTATCCAGTGGAGGGGGCTTCCCTGGTGGCGCAGTGGTTGAGAATCTGCCTGCCGATGCAGGGGACACGGGTTCGAGCCCTGGTCTGGGAAGATCCCACATGCCGCGGAGCAACTGGGCCCGTGAGCCACAATTACTGAGCCTGCGCGTCTGGAGCCTGTGCTCCGCAACAAGAGAGGCCGCGATAGTGAGAGGCCCGCGCACCGCGATGAAGAGTGGCCCTCGCTTGCCACAACTAGAGAAAGCCCTCGCACAGAAACGAAGACCCAACACAGCCATAAATAAAATAAATTAATTAATTAAAAAAAAAAGATTTCACAATGTCTCTGTCAAGTTTAAAAAAAAAAAAAAAACTATCCAGTGGAGGAATCAAGAGGCCCCAGAAAATGGCAATGGCATGAGTCTGCGTCACCTACTGACTGCCCGAAGCAGAACCCGTGTGCTTCCCTGCACTGGACTGTGCTATGAGGGAGAAATAAACTGTCAAAATGTCAAGTCATTGAAATGTGAAGGTTGTTTGTTATAGCCATTAGTACACTCTGACTAATGCAGTTCTTATCTACATTCATTTGATTCTTTGTCCCTCCAGGGCAAGGACTATTTATTTGGCTTTGTAACTCAAGTACTAGTACAATGTCTGGCTACATAGTAGAAATTGCTCAAAGTATGAATGGATATGAATGAGCTGATACCTGAGCCTGGTCTAAAGCATCAAAGGTAGAATGCCAGGTAAGGCGGCAGGTGGAAAGTGTTCCACTCAGGAGACACAGCATGTGCTGCAGAGGCAGAGAGACGGGTGAACATATGCAGTTGTCAGCAGTACAAATGGCTCATGATGTGAGAGTAAGATGGCTAGGGTGAGGCTAGAGAGAATACAGGGGCCAGATCAAAAAAGGTCTTATTCATTACATGAAGGAGTCTGAACTTTTTCCTACAAGAATCATTCAAGGATTTTAAACAGGGATGTGATACCATCAAGTTTATGTTTTAGAAAGATCTCTCTAGCAGCCTAGAAGAAGGATGGATTAGAAAGGAAGAGGCCAAAATGTGGATTTTTTTAAAGAAACATTTCCCTTTGCTTTAAATCATTCTTCTCATGAGATGCTCCACTAAAAAGAGTTTTGGGGTCAGGTTGGTTTGGACATTGTGCATACTTGAGACCCTCTTGGAAGCTCCCATTTTTCATTAAAAACTCTGAGAAGTTCTGCATTAATGACATCTGTTAAACTTTAACATAATATTTCTCAAAATTATTTGGCCTTTTTCATTTAATACCTATTTAAACTAGTATTAGGATTAGATTTGCCTACATAGCACACACACACACACACACACACACACACACACAAAAGGACAAAGGGCATTAGTAACATTGAAGTTTATTTTTGTCTTGCATAAAAGAAATCTGGGAAGCAGGCAGTGCAAGGGAGGCATGGAGCTCTGTGGTATCGTCAGCAACCCAGGCTTCAGTATTATTATTATTATTATTTTTTGGCTGTGTTGGGTCTTCGTTTCTGTGCGAGGGCTTTCTCTAGTTGCAGCAAGCGGGGGCCACTCTTCATCGTGGTGCGCGGGCCTCTCACTATCACGGCCTCTCTTGTTGCGGAGCACAGGCTCCAGACGTGCAGGCTCAGTAGCTGTGGCTCATGGGCTTAGTTGCTCCATGGCATGTGGGATCTTCCGAGACCAGGGCTCGAACCCATGTCCCCTGCATTGGCAGGCAGATTCTCAACCACTGCGCCACCAGGGAAGCCCAAGGCTTCAGTATTTTTGCTCCACCATCATTGACTTTCATTCCCAAGGTCACTTCATGGTCCAAAGTGGCTGCTGGAACACCAGTCCCTATTTTTTTGGATGGAAAAAAAGAAAGACAAATAGGAAAAAGTGAGTCATGTTCCTTAAACAGCCTTCCTGGAAATACTACACATCACTTCTGCTCACATCTCATTGGCCAGAACTCAGTCACATGGCCACACCAAGCTGCAGAGGAAGCTGGGAAATATGGTATTTTAAAAAAATTTTACTTGGCTATGTGTCAAGTTAAAAACCGAGGTTCTGGGTGCTTCCCTGGTGGCACAGTGGTTGAGAGTCTGCCTGCCAATGCAGGGGACAGGGGTTCGAGCCCTGGTCTGGGAAGATCCCACATGCCGCGGAGCAACTGGGCCCGTGAGCCACAACTGCTGAGCCTGCGCGTCTGGAGCCTGTGCTCCGCAACAAGAGAGGCCGCGATAATGAGAGGCCTGCGCACCGCGATGAGGAGTGGCCCCCACTTGCCGCAACTGGAGAGGGCCCTCGCACAGAAACGAAGACCAAACACAGCCATAAAAATAAAAAAAAAAAAACAAAAAAAAAAACTGAGGTTCTTGGGACTTCCCTGGTGGTCCAATGGTTAAGACTCTGCGCTCCCAATGCAGAGTGCCCAGGTTCGATCCCTGGTCAGGGAACTAGATCTCGCATGCCGCAACTAAGATCCGGCGCAGCCAAATAAATAAATAAATAAATATTTTTAAAAATTGAGGTTCTTAAGTTTCCATCAACAGATGAATGGATAAAGAAGATGTGCTATATATATATATATATATGGTGGAACATTACTCAGTCATAAAAAAGAATGAAATATTGTCATTTGTAACAACATGGATGGACCTAGAGATAATCATGCTAAGTGAAGTCAGTCAGACAAAGACAAATATTATATATTACTTATATGTGTAATCTAAAAAATAATACAAATGAACTTATTTACGAAATAGAAACAGACTCACAGGCATAGAAAACAAACTTATGGTTACCAAAGGGGGAAGCAGGGGGAAGGATAAATTAGGAGTACAGGACTAACAGATACACACTACTATCTATAAAATAGATAAACAGCAAGGACCTACTGTATAGCACAGGGAACTATATTCAATATTTTGTAATAACCTATAATGGAAAAGAATCTGAAAAAAGTATATATATATATATATATGTATGTATCTGAATCACTTTGCTGTGCACCTGAAACTAGCACAATACTGTAAATCAACTATAATTCAATTAAAAAAATTGAGATTCTGTCACTAAAGAGTTGAGAGACTCACTTAGCAGTCTCTGGCACAATGTCCCACAGAAATAGTATTCCCAGAACATAAGTTGGGATAAAATGACTAAGTAAGGAGACTGATTTTTTAAACATTTTTAACAGCTTTATTGAAGATAATTTGCATACCGTACCCCACACCTACTGCAAGTGTACAGTTTAATGATTTTTAGTAAATTTATACAGTGGGGCAACCTTTACCACAATCCAGTTTTAGAAAATTTCCACCACCCCCAGGAGTTCCCTTCTTCCTGTTTGCAGTCACTGCCCACTCCCACTCCCAGGCCCAGGCAATCATTGATCTGCTTTCTTCTCTATAGTTTTGCCTTTTCTAGAAATTTCATACTTACAGAACAGTGCAATATGCAGTCATTTGTGTCTGGCTTATTTCACTTAACGCAATATCTTTGCGGTTCATCCACGTTGTAGAATATATTATCTGTTTATTCCTCTTTATCGCTGCAGAGTCCTCCATTGTATGGATATACTGTCTTTTACAGTACTTATCCCCTCGCCAACTAATGGACATTTGGATTGTTTCCACTTTGGGGCTATTATGAATAACGGTGCTATGAACATTTACATGCAAGTCTTTGTGTGGACATATGTTTTCATTTATCTTGGGTGGATACCTAAGGAGATCGATGCTTACAATCGAACACATACATTGAAAGGACATTCACTGATTACCTGCAACTGACAAGCACTGTACTGGGTGCTGGGGATACAACGGTGAATAAAATGCAGCACAAACTCAGCCTTCCTGGAGCTTGCAATCTGTGAAGAAGACAGACGTTTAGTCAAATAATCGTGCAAGCAAATGTAAAACATAACAGCAGTGGTAAGTGCCATAAAGGAAGGTCACTTGGTGCCATGAGAGCCTGTGCTGGAAGGATCTGCCTTGATCAAGGAGGTCAAGGAAAGCTGTCCATTAGCTGAGATCTGAAGTATACCAGGATGATCACCCCAATGAATTTTGTCCTTCAAAGTAGTATCTTATGAGGCCATACACTTATTTCCAATAACGCTGCCCTTGCAAACAATTCTGAGCCAATTTATAAGCATGCTGGTCCCAGACCTCTTTGTCCTCAGATAAAGTCCTCGTGTTTTAACTTCTCAGAATGTTTTGTTTTCTGATTAGACCGTGACGAATCCAACAAACCACATAAGAAAATCAACTGCATCCCTTTAGAGTCACTCTCACCAATTGCCAAAAATGGAATTCCCCTGCTACATCGTGGACCTTATTCCCCAAGAGCTGGTGGAGAGGGGTTCATGGCAGTTTGCAAAAATAAACTCACAGAGGGACTTCCCTGGTGGTCCAGTGGTTAAGATGCCGTGCTCCCAATGCAGGGGGCCTGGGTTCGATCCCTGGTCAGGGAACTAGATCCCACATGCTGCAACTAAAAGATCCTGCACGTGGCAACGAAGATCCCACGTGCCGCAACTAAGACCCGGTGCAGACAAATAAATAAATGTATAAATATTTTTAAAAATAAAAATAAAAAATGAACTCACAGATATCATCTGTAACAGGAGGAGAGTGGGCAGTATCAGCTCTATTCCCCCTTACAGCTCGAAATCGTGTGCCTGTGAATTTGCCACTGAGAAAATGCCAGTAACCCATGGTGTGTGGAGGTAACTCCCAAAGAAGAAATAAAAAAAATATGTATAGCCAGTGGCAGTGCCCTGGCCTGCCAAAAGCACTTTCCCCAGGACAAAACTGGATAAGAATAGTTAAGCCCACAGGCTTTGGAGACAAAGAGATCTGGTTCCAATTCCAGCTCTACCACTGGTGACCTTAGGAAAGTCACTTAACTTAGAGTTTTTTGATTTCGATAATAGGGTTGTTGTGTGGATTAAATTATTCGTACAAACTACTTAGCACACGGTAACTGCTGAACAAATTGTTAATTACATCCTTTCCTCTGGCCCCTATTTTCCCAAGTTCTGTGTAGACCTTCCCCCTTCTGCTGACTGGCTTTTTTTTGAAACATATTAATTCCATTGATTCGCCCCAAGTCCATCTCTGTCCTTCTTGCCTTTGGCCTGAGGGACCTTCTGTCTTTTCAAGTGCCTTCTGCTGATATATGACCTCCATCCCTTGTGTATTAATTGGGCTGATTTAACTCTTAAAGTGCTGTAGAGCTCTCTCACCCATGTATGGCACAACTACTATTTTGAATTTTTTAAAATCTGAGTTTATATGTATAAATGACTGTGCTCACTTTCGGTAACTATGATTTATGGAAAGTCACACCTCAAATGTTCTTGGACAGGATTTTTTGAAAACACTGGTCACCCTACCCTGAAATGGCTCCATAAATCCTTCATTCTCACTCAGAAGTGTACTTTCCTGCAGCCACAGACCATTTTAGCCATAAAAACTTGCTTAAGCTGAAGCTTTTTACCAAGCCTCAAGTTGCTGTGGAATCCTTTTCCTTATGTACACAATTCTGCCATCAACATTACTGACCAATTTAGAGACATGACTATCTGCAAATTGACTATTAAAAAAAAAAAAAGCAATGCTGTTTTCACTCTAGGAATAAAGCACTAGAGTTTCTTTTTAATTAATTAATTAGTTTCCATGTTTTTTGCCAGGGAAAAGTGTGGTAGCCATCCTCCAAGATGGCCCTCAATGATCTCCACATGCTGGGATTCAAACCCTTATACTGTCCCCACCTATATGGGGTAGGGCCAACTAGGAAGGGCTTGCAGTGTGAAACCTATTTGCCATCTCCAGACATTAACTTTGACAGTGACCACAATGATGTAGCTATTTCACCTGTAAAATGGGGATAATGCCCTGTCTAGGCAACTTATCAGGGTGTCGTCAGGGTCAAATGAGATGCAGCATGTAAAAGAGCTTTGGCATAAACCCAAGAATTATTATTGAGGATTTCAGGTGTAGTATTTTATACATGAGACATCAGAGTATAAACCCATTATGTATAATTTGCATGTGTCTTCGTGATGACCAGAGGCCATATTCATAAACCAGTGTCCTCACATTGTTGAAATGTCAGTGCTTCCAAAATCTTTTGACTCAGGGCCGTAGAATCTTCCAACTGCTAAGGTGTGACATCTTCCCAGACCAGACTACTGATCGGTCATAGAGAATTGCCAGGGCACTGTCTCTCTTCATGCATTTCTGAAATATTCTTTTGGATAACAGCACACTTTTCATTAAAGTTTTCTTGAATGGTTTTGAAGAAGTGTAAACAATGCCCTCAAAGGACTGGCCAGTGTTGAGCTCCATGAAGTACCAGAACTTCTGCCCTCTGCTTACCCAACAAGTGAATGGCATTTGCAGGAGAAGAGCTGGGCTACCAAGACTTGCTCAGACAATTCATTCCAATTTAAACAGGTGCCCGTGATGGATTCTTGACCTTAAAACCATACAGGAATCTAGCAGTCATTTAGCCATGGTTCTCAGTGTTAGGTCTCGACATGGCCAGTTATGAAGTATATGGTAATTTGTCACTGATCATATACAAAGGAGCACAGTCTAAATTATTTACCTTTTAAAAAAATAAATAAATGGGAGCAGATATTCTTATAATAATGTCACTCCTATTCATTTGTATTCTGATGTGCTCTCCTGAGCAACAGAGCAGGGGGTGGCATTTAGCTGAGCACTGGCAATGTCACATAGCCATGGTGTACCTTGTCTATGGCTCAGCCTGTGGTGAGAGATCATTACCAGTTCTGACAACTATAAATCATGATGGTGTTGGTGAGGGAGTGGTGATTTTATAGTTATTGCCACTATTAATGCTTTTGCTTCAGTAGTATATGTTTTCTCAACTTATTACTAGTATTTGTTGGGCAAAAGTCTGGGAGAGGAACAAAACTTGTTAAAAATAAAGTTAGCCATATTTTATTAGTTTTTCCTTATATAATGGCAATTTTTGAGATTTTTTGTAATTTTCAAAATGGTTTTATGACCATCACACCATAAATATTTTCAGTACTATTTGTCTTACTTCCCTGGGGGAAAAAATCAACCTAGATGGTGAGAAGTATAGGTTTCATACAAATCTCCTCATTGGAAATGGAAATAAAAACAAAAATAGCAAATGGGACTTAATGAAACTTGAAAGCTTTTGCACAGCAAAGGAAAACATAAAGGAGACGAAAAGACAACCTTCAGAATGGGAGAAAATATTTGCAAACGAAGCAACAGACAAAGGATTAATCTCCAAAATTTACAAGCAGCTTATGCAGCTCAATATCAAAAAAAGCAAACAACCCAATCCAAAAATGGGCAGAAGACCTAAATAGACATTTCTCCAAAGAAGATATACAGATTGCCAACAAACACATGAAAGGATGCTCAACATCACTAATCATTAGAGAAATGCAAATCAAAACTACAATGAGATATCACCTCACACCGGTCAGAATGGCCATCATCAAAAAATCTACAAACAAGAAATGCTGGAGAGCGTGTGGAGAAAAGGGAACCCTCTTGCACTGTTGGTGGGAATGTAAGTTGATACAGCCACTATGCAGAACAGTATGGAGGTTCCTTAAAAAATGAAAAATAGAACTACCATATGACCCAGCAATCCCACTACTGGGCATATACCCTGAGAAAACCATAATTCAAAAAGAGTCATGTACCACAATGTTCATTGCAGCTCTATTTACAATGGCCAGAACACGGAAGAAACCTAAGTGTCCATCGACAGATGAATGGATAAAGAAGAAGTGGCACATATATACAATGGAATATTACTCAGCCATAAAAAGAAACAAAATTGAGTTATTTTTAGTGAGATGGATGGACCTAGGGTCTGTCATACAGAGTGAAGTAAGTCAGAAAGAGAAAAACAAATACCGTATGCTAACACATATATATGGAATCTGAAAAAAAAAAAAAAAAGGGGCTAAAGAACCTAGGGGCAGAACAGGAATAAAGACACAGACGTAGAGAATGGACTTGAGGAAACGGGGAGGGGGAAAGGTAAGCTGGGACAAAGTGAGAGAGTGGCATGGACTTATATACATTACCAAATGTAAAATAGATAGCTAGTGGGAAGCAGCCGCATAGCACAGGGAGATCAGCTTGGTGCTTTGTGACCACCTAGAGGGGTGGGATAGGGAGGATGGGAGGGAGACGCAAGAGGGAGGAGATATGGGAACATATGTATATGTATAACTGATTCACTTTGTTATAAAGCAGAGACTAACACACCATTGTAAAGCAATTATACTCCAATAAAGATGTTAAAAAAAAACAACAAAAAACACAAACCTCCTCATTGGGGTCACAGGGGGTATAGCAGAGAAAACATTGAGACACAGCTCTGATCCAATACCTTCCCTGCACAAATACTCACATATTGCAAGTTTGCTTATTCTCCTTACTCCTTCTGGGCGTTAACAAGGGCAAGGGCAGATCAGGGTCAACACAGGCAGAGCTCTGTAAACTAAGTAAAATTCCTGGAAGACCCATTGACATCGAGCAAGTACAAAGTACCACAGGCAAAATGGAGTCAGGATTAGGAGCCAGGAGCTCCAAGTCATTTGGAGTTAGGATCAGAAAAATAGGTGGTTGAAAACAAATGGCAAAGATCCAGGTAGGATGATCTGTTTTGGTAAGTAGGTCCAAATGGTGATGTGTGTGTGTGTGTGTGTGTGTGTGTGTGTGTGTGTGTGTGTGTGTGTGTGTGTGTGGTCTTGGAAGGGTATTGTTTAGTTAATTAAAAGAGACAAGGTAGATAAGGGTAGCTCAAGAATGATTAGATGGACAGTTGGATAGTTAAAATGATGCATGAAAAATAATGAAATATCTGTGAAGCACAGTAAAGCAAAGCACAATAAAGTGAAGAAGAAAAAATGATGCATGAATGATTGGTGGAGGAATGGATGATTGAATGGATAAATGGAAATAATGAAATTAGGATGGATGGCTTATATGACAGATGAATGGGTGGTGGGCAAGTGAATGATTAGTTGGATGAATGGATAAATAAGTGGACAATGGATGGATGAATAGATAGATACATACATACATACATACATACATGGGTACATAGATACTAGATGAGTGAATGGATGACCAAACTGATGGATTGGTGGATGAAAACAAAGATGGACTAATGAACAGATGGATGAATGAATGCATAAATGGACAGATGGTATGGTAGAATAATGGCTCTCAAAGATGTCTTAATCCCTGAAATTTGTGAATATTTTAGATTACATGGCAAAGGGGAAATAAGCTTACTAATCAACTGACCTTGAGATGGGGAGATTATCCTGGATTATCTGGGTTGGCCCAATGTAATCACAAGTACCCTTATATGAGGAAGGCAGAAGGGACAGACTTAGAGATTTAAAGATGGTAGGCTGCTGGTTTTAAAGTTCAAGGAAGGAGACATGAAATCAGGAATGCAGGTGGGCCCTAGAAGATGGAAAAGGCAAGGAAACAGATTCTCCCCTAGGACCTCCAGAAGTACTGCTGCTCTACCCACATTTTAATTTTAACCTCTTAAGACCCATTTTGGACTGCTGAACTCTAGAACTGTAAGATAATAAATCTGTGTTGTTTTAAGTCACTAAGTATGTGGTAATTTGTCACAGAAGCAATAGAAATGGATGAATGTATCAATGAGTCAATAAGTGGATGGAAAATGGATGAATACTTGGATGATTAAATGGATGAATGATAAATGGATGAATACACTGATAGTTTGGTGGACGAATGGATGGATGGAAGGATGGGTGAATGCATACATGAATAAATTATTGGTTGGTTGGAGGGGTGGGTAAAAGAAAACTTGTTTCTCCATTCATAACACTTCTGACACCAAATGTGTGGGTTTTTCCCTCGCATTAGTCAATTCTGATACTAACTACCTGGAGTTAGCACAGACCCCCACAGGTTAAGGGCTCTTCCCCACAAGACTGCTCCCCCCAATTTGAATGCCAGTCACAAGTAGAGTGTTCCCAGGATACTCACACTGCTATCCAACTGGGCTACAAATCAGGGTTGCCCATGACTCTCTCCTCAGGTTTGATAATTGGCTATTAATGGATCACAGAACTCAGGGAAATGCTTTAGTTATGTTTACCAGTTTATTATAAAGAATATTGTAAAGGATACAAATGAACAGGCAGATGAAAAGATATATAGGGCAAGGTCTGGAAGGGTCCTAAGCACAGGATTTTCTGTCCAGGTGGAGTTTGGGGTGTTCTACCCTCCCACTATGTGGATACATTCACCAACCTGGAACCTCTCTGAACCCCATGGCTGGGATTTTTATGGAAATTTCATCACTGTAGGCGTGATTAACTCAATCTCCAGTCCCTCTCCCCTCCCCAGAGGATGAAAGGGTGGGCTGAAAGTTCAAAACTTCTAATCATGGCTTGATCTTCCTGGTGACCAGCCCCATTCTGAAGCTATACAGGAGCCCACCAAGAGTTGCCTTATGAGAACAAAACATTTTTCTATCACCCAGGAAATTCCAAGGGATTTAGGAACTCTGTGTCAGGAGCCAGGGGTAGAGACCAAACATATTTATTACATCACAGAGGGGTAAATGAATATATGGATACATCAATGGATAAATGAATTGATGGACACATGGGTAAACGAATGGATGAATAGGTAGGCGGGTGGACAGATAATGGATATATAAACAAATGGTGAGATAGAATGTGAGTTGGTGTATAGATGCATGGATAGATGGACGGTTGTCTGGTGAATGGGTAGATGGCACATGGATTGATGATTGGTATGATGGATGATTAAATGGATATATGAATGGGTAATGAATGAATAGATAAATGAATAGACACTTGGTTGGAGATCTGATTGGATGGATAGGTACTTGCATGTATGTATGTATGCATGAATAAATAAAAACCATCTTATGCTTAAAGACAAAAGCACTATCTTTGACCTGAAATGTGGACTTTTTGTCCATTAGGGAAGTTTCCAGTTAGGAAAGGAGAAATCCAGATGGACTGTTAAATATGTACAAAGTCCTGAACTTACACTAAGCCTCCATCCTCCAGAATGACAATTTAAAACAAAAGACTTAGGGAGGGTGGGAGGGAGGGAGACACAAGAGGGAAGAGATATGGGGATATATGTATATGTATAACTGATTCACTTTGTTATAAAGCAGAAACTAACACACCATTGTAAAGCAATTATACTCCAATAAAGATGTTAAAAAAGAAAGAAAGAGAAAAAAATAAAATAAATAAAAAAGACTTTTGCACTTGATGGTTTCTCCGTTTGGAATGTAATATTATTCCTTCAAATTATTAACTTCTACTCGTTTCCTGCATCACAGCACAAGCATTGCTTTCTCAAGGATGCCTTATTTATTATGCTCTCACAGTATTGCATACCTTTCCTTTGGAGCACTTTTAAAATTTCAATTTTACATTTATTTGTATGATCATGTGATTAGTATCTGTCTCCTCCACTAAACTGTAGTTGCAAAGGGCAAGGATCAAAGTATTTGGGCATGCCATTTTATCCCCATCTCTTAAGTCATGCCTGGCACATAGAAAAAAAAAATGTGGGGTTTTTTGTTAAGTACCTTTTTGAATGGATTGAAACCTTCCTGTGGCATTCCTACTCATATCATCAGAAAAGATCTTGATGGGTTGCTGGAGCATTATTGATAACATGGTGGCTAAGTCTGGCTTTCCTGATGGAAGATTTTGACAAACAATCTAACCCTCCAAAAGGGAGGAGCCATGCACTGAGTTCAAGGCTTCTTCTGCGCTAGAGAGGACCAGGGCCCTTGTCTCTGCACCGGGCCAACCATGTCTTTGCCTTAACTCAGGTCCTCCTCACTCAGCTGTCCTGGAAACAACAGCCTCTCTGACTTGCTGAGGCCCTCTAGCCATCTTCCATCCTGACCTCCATCAGCACCAGCTCCAACCACCTGCCCCTGCCCTGCTCCAAGCCGGCAGATTCAGAGGCCACACCTCTTCCTAGTGACTAGTAGAACCTCTTCAGTCACTCTGTTCATCCTTCTTTTCTTCATCTCCAGTTAGTATCACTTTGATCTTTTCAGGTCTCTGCTAGGCTTCAGTTTGAATTTTGTGATATTTTCTTCCTTCCTGTGTCCAGGGCACTGAGGGTCTAAGAGAACCGCCCTCAAATTACCTCGCTGTATGAACTGGGCAATTTACTTAACCTTTCTGAGCCTGTTTCCTAATCCACGAAATGGATGCAATAAATCTACGTCCCAGGATGGTTGCAGAGGTTAAACAAGATGATATAAATGAAGTATCTAGCACAGTGACTGGCAACAGTAAGTGATAATCAATTATTAATTTTCCTTCTTTTCCCAAAGTTTTTCTCTCTTGTTTCTTCCTGCGGCACAATGTTCTCTCCTTTTCTATTTCCCAGTTTTCTGTCTACAGAACGTTTTCTAGCCTTCATAAAAACAGCACTACATAAAACAAAATTGCAAAGTATTTTTATATTTTTCAAATAACTTAATTCAATTATACACTGGTCAATTTTAGTTATATGAGCATTATTAAAACCATCTGAAGCTGGTAAATAAAGTTCTATATTCACATTCAGAAAATAAAGAGCTAAAGAAATACTTTGGAAAACGGTAAGGGAAAGACATATTCCTTGAGGCCTAAGATCTCGTATGGAATATGTCAGCCTATTGCCGCTTCTTCTGGCTCAGAGACAATGCACAAGGAACTCTTTATATTTTAAATTTCACTTCACACAGCAGCCATGAAGCTAGTGGAAGAATGGAAGTCCACATTTTCTGGGAAGAAAGATTTGGCAGATGGTACCTGTGAGTTACCCACAAGGTGCCCACGTGCGTGATTTAGTGCTGGAGATTTGAAAATTCACAAGGAAATTAAGAAATTAGTGAGAAAGAGGTTATCAGCTTATTTTTGGAATAGTGGAATAATTATGGTGAAGATCTCGAAGCTAAAGGGAGAATTCAAGACAGGGTCATAATTAACTATTACCAACATAAGCACAGAGGAAAACAGATGGTTCAGGGTTCAAATACTGACAGCACCACTTTCTGACTTAGTAACTTTGGTCAAGTTACTTACTCCATTTCTCTGGGCCCCACTTCCTTCATCTGTAAATTAGAAACTAATATTGTTGACATCATAGAAATGTTGTGGTTATTAACTAGTACATTAAACGTGCTAAAAACAGTGCCAGGCACCTAAAAAGTGCCTATTTAGGGGGTAAGTGTGATTATTAATTATTATTAGTTATGGGGTTTCTGGCACATTCTCTCTCACCACCTATTATTGAGAAAGGTACTTGCATAGCACTGGAAATGTTGGGCATTATCTCCAAGAAAAGGTGGTAAGACTGACCTGTCTCAAAAAGGTCTGGATGAATTAACTCAACTCAGACCCTGATTCTCAGACTTAACAGCTCAGAAACCTGATTTTGTCAGTACTGAGGACAGCTTCATCTCTAGGGCAGATTCACAGTTACCAAACTCTTTAGACCTATAAACCAGATCATAGTCAATTAATTTTCAATGAGAAACACAGCTTTTGAGAGGACTAGCATACTCAGGTCTGTGTGATCAGAGCATTTTCTCCCTGGGCTCACACCTATGTGGGAAGCCAAGTCTTCATAAGAAGACTTGATCGTAAGAAACTTAGAGTCAGAGACTAGGAGTGAGACTAGGAAGATCTATATAAGTAGTCTCAGTCCATGCTACCCCGAGCCAGCAATCTCACGTTAGGGATAGCCTTTCCTCTGCTGTGTACTGTGAAACTTTATCCTCTTTGCCAAGCCAAAAAGGAAAACATTCACTGGTGATTTGGACTGCATAAAAAAATTCAAACTTCTGTACGACCAAAATACCAGAAATGAAGGCAAAAGACAAATGATAAACTGGAAAAATATTTGTAACACATATGGCCATCTAAAGGTTAAAATCTAATCTATATAAAGAGCTCTTATGAACCAATAAGAAAAGAGCAACGCTCCATCACAAAAATTGGCAAAAGATACAAATAGGTAGTTCACAGAAAAAGAGTACTAATGCTTTATAAATTGTGAAAGGAATCACACTGTGCTTATGATTAAATGCTTTATAAACTTTGTCAAGCTGATATTTTATTATTGTTATAACTTACCTTTTTTGTTAATGAAATATATATATATCAATATATATGGCTGTATATTTGTATGTATCTGGTATTATATTTATATATGATTAATAGCCATTAAAATGTATTCTTCTACTAATTGCTTCTATCTTTTGCCTATTTTTCTATTGAGGTATTATTTCTCTTATTGATTTAAAAAGCTATGTATTCAGCTATTAACCCTTTATACACATTGAATAAAGTCATGGGGGAGAAGCAGAAGAGAATCCCCTTTAACCAAATATCCACTGTGTGTCAGATTCTTTCACATAAATTATCTCATTTATCCTCAAAACAATCCTAGGAAACAGGTGCTCTAATCTCCATTTCACAGCTGAGGACCCCGTGGCTCAGAGACTGGGTAACTTGCTCAAGGACACACAGCTAGCAAGGACTACCTGAACTCTGAAGTGAAAGCTGTGCTCTTCCCTCTCAGTCATGCAAGTGCCCTCCCAGAAGGCTCCCAGCTCTCCTGACCATCACGTAATCTCTACCCTGCTGTAACATCTGGGAACCCATATGCAGGGTCAGCCCCAGCTCATTCCTGAACCAACACCAACCGGGCAGAAGTAATGGGTAGGCTAACATTAATCATACCGTCCTTGTTCCAGCACCTTGTGAGTTTGGGGTTGAGTCCTGGACACCTGAGTACCCACTGAGTTGCAATTTCCCCTCCTTACCCTGAGGTCAGGCCAAGTCAGATGCCTACACTTAAAAGAAAAAAGGAACTCATACTGAAGAGGAGTAAGCTATCACTCATCTTCTCTCCTTAAGAGGAAGAGTTGTAATTTGATCGGGTCAGATGCAAGGGCAAGGGGGTCAGGACCACTAAAATCATAACCAGGAGTACAGCCCTTTCTTCTGCCTCCCATCCACATCTGCTACATTTGCTGCTACATTTTCATATGCACCCAATTCATCAGTTCCATCTGATTACCTGCAGTGCCCCAAGCAGGCTTTGCTGTAACGTACCTCCATGCCAGTACACAGGCTTCTCTCTTCCACCTAGTAAATGCTTATACATCCTTCAATTACCAACTCGCCTCTACTGTGAAGGACCCTCAGTCCTTCCCCTCCACTATAAAGGACTCCCAGAGCCCCCCTCCACTAGGAAGGGCCTCTAGACCCTCTTTCCGAAAAAGCAGAGGCAGAGCCTCATTCTCTATGCTCCGCAGCCCCTGTGCTGACTTCTGCCATAGCCTTGACTGAGTTTTACTGTGTCTGGGTTCGCCACCCAGCTCAAACAGGGATTTTCTCCGGGGCTTCAGTCACCTCAGCGCCTCCAGCGCCCAGCACAGAGTGATGAATGGATGATGGTCCTTCTGAGCCTAAGGTCTCTCCTCCCCACCCAGCGTGTGCCCAGACTCACCGGGCTGGTTTCTGTTTTAGATCTCGCTCTAATTTGTTTCTTTGAGTAATTTGCTTCCTTCCCCAACTTTCACGAAGACTGGTTCCTGTCTCAATCTTGATATGAGGGCCTGATGTACCTCTTGCTTTGTATCACCTGCCAGCTGAACTCCCGCCACTAATTCTGGCTGCTTGCTGGGAGAGTCCTAGAGCCTGGGCTTTCGTGTGAACCCTACAACTTTTTAAATCCTTCCTGAGCTGGCAGAGTTTCCCCAGCTCCTGCCATACTCCCGGGGTAAATTCAGGACCAGGCCCTAACCCTTCTGGCCCTCTCCATGGTCTTATGGGCGTGAGAAGAGGTCTCCTCATGACCATAAGACTCAAACTTTGGTTGCAACTTGATCCCCTACCATTCTGCCCCCCTCCTACACCATTTCAAGCATGTCAGAAGGCAAATCAGCTGAGTCACTCCTGAGCCCAGCAACATCACAAGCGAAATCAACAGAGCGAGAGGAAATTAGCTCATTCCACAGAGAGGCACTTAGAGCAGGCAGGCAGTCCCAAAGCCCCAGGCAGGCCAGGAAAAGGACCACCTAGATTGTCACTGTGTTGTCCTCTCAGCTATTGCCACTCTACGGAGAGACTTGCTCTCAGGACTTAGCCTGCAGACCCATTCACACCTGAGCAGTCTCTGGCATGGGGGAAGGACCATGGGACCCTACTCAGCTGTCTCCAGGACCCTCATTTTTACACACCTCTTTAAGATGAGCTGCTGGACCAGGGGATGGAGGGGGTGATGTATCCTGAACTCTAGGGGAAGGATCTTTGAGGGTCATTGCTGAGTTGGTCTTTAGATACTAATATCCACTCTGGACCAGCCCCAAAGATTAATAAATCATCATTTCTGCCTTGGAGGGTTCATGGTCCAGCGGATGAAGATGTTCAAGCACTCCAGACTGGGCTCTCATAGAGAAAAGGAAATACAAGTTGAGACAGAAGTCCAAACAAAGCCCCCTTGTGTGGAGTGCGGTTGAAAGGAGAGAGCACTGGCTAGAGGGTGGGGAGAGCTGATTTCATTTTAAGAATTACGTGTTGAGAAGTTCAGATGGTTGTGATACAGAGGGAGCAAAGAGAGATGAAGCTGGAGAGGTAAGGTATAGGAGAGAACTTCATTTTGAAGACCAGATCTCTACAGCAGAATGTCCACTGTGCTCAGGAGCACAGGAGAAGGAACAGACCTGGAAGTGAAAATGACAGGCTTACGTTGGTACACGTTGAGTCTGAAATGCTGGACTAGAATGGAATCCATTTGCTCTGTGTGTTTGACACTTCTTTAGCCTTTCTGAGCAAAGTGGCCATAAACCATAGGCCTTGTGCAGGACTCTCTGGATGAGTAGTGATCACAGACTAATCACACTATCTTTTGGGAAGTTTGGATCTATGGGATCAACTTACGTAGCAGAGTGGCCTGCAGAAGCAGTGAGGCAGGAAAGTCACCAGGCAGAAGAGGCTGTGGGGTTGACAGAAGGAGCCTGGCGAGAAGCTATGACCCAGTGAGAGCAAATAGTTGGTAGGGGTAAAAGAAATCAATACACCCACCAGAGGGAGAAGCCAGGAGATGGAAGTAGAGATAGAAAGGTGATAAATCATGAGCATGGTGAAGTAACAAAGGCAGGGAGCAATGGTGCCCATTTATCAGGGAACAACGGAATGTCTGGAAAAACAACAAACATTTTCTATTCATCCACAACTACTGGACTCCAGGGAGAGGTCCAGCTCCTCTCTCCCTGGCTTTGCCTCCAAGCAGGAGGCATGCCAATATGCATGGGCCACAGGCCAGGATACTAACTGGGCCACAGGGCCAAGGGTGAATCTCCCTCCTTTACAATTAGCTCTTTTTTGAAATACTACCTCTGGTCCTCCCATGTGGCTGAGAAGATAAGTGGCCTGGATTTGTTCCCATTTAAGATCTGTGTTTCCAACCCATCAGTGAAAGCCTGGGGTGGGTGGGTAGGTCCAGACCTGCTGTGGAACTATCCTGCTCAAGGATGAATATATCATCCTTGGGGTTGACATTTCGTACCACTGGAGTGTGAACTGGGGATTGGCCCCATGTCGGGGATAAGACAGAAAGGATATTGTACCATTCAGGTTGTCTGGTTTCCAACAATAGAAACCACATCCGGTTGATGGAAGAAGTTTTCACATACTGAAGTACGGGGAAGTCATTCTGGTTTATACATGATTTGGCTTGAACTTTACGCTAACTAGAACAGCCTGTCCTATGTCCTGTCAAATATGCATTGTACATCTGCTTTAACCATTAAAGAATGCATTTAAAAATAAAAATGGAGTGGCTCTGGTTCAGGCATCCAAAATGGAGCTGGGTGGCCATTGTGGATGTGGTCTCAGACACGTTTCCTGCATCACTGAGAACTTGAGTTTTCTGAACTGTATCAAACTCAAGGACACCACCAGCCATTCTCAAAACAATGTCTACTAGCAGCTGCCAGCTCCAACTTCTGGTCTCAAAGTCTCCCCCTTGTAACTGTGTAACCATTTTGACTCCCAACCAATCCTTGCTTAATAAGCATCCTTACTTCTTGCCAGCTACAATCCTAATTCTTGACAAACAACTGTATGTAATTTTTCAATTTTTGCCTATACTGTATAAGCCACTTCCATTTTGGAGTCTGGAGGAACACAATTCAAGCAATTCTTGAGTCTGTGTCTCCCGGGCTATAGTCTTCAGTTTGGCTCAAATAAAACTTTTCTATTCCTACTTGTTTATTATTTCTGTGGACATAGTGGTCCTAAATAGAGACAGTGACTCATTGGAAGAATATCAAGTAGCTCATAGAACTGATGAAAGGGCTGGAAAACTGGCCTCAGAAAAGCCAGCTAAGATTCTATTGCAGGTGCAGTCCTGTTAGGTCATTTCCACCAGTGCTGCTGCCACTAGACAAACACCTCCAACGTGCCGGGCTCTGGCCTCCTCCAAATACAATGGGTACTCAGGTGCTCAAATGGTGAATGTCCTTTTCTGAGTTCAGTTAGGTCTCCCTCCAGCCCAGGTCAAAATAATCCACATTGTTCAATCCGGTGCAAGAGGCCAGAACCTCAGAAAAATGCACACAAAAGTGTACATTTATCTGGCCTTGTTCTCTAGGCACATATTTCTTTCAAAGACTTGGGGAGAAGGAATGAGCAGAAGTGGTTGGGACAGGATGGGTTTCAGGTCTCAGAGAATCCTGCGCCTCCTCCAAATTCCATTATCCCCAACATGACTTAACACAGTTGGCAATCCTGGCCAAGAGAGCTCTAAGCCGAGACCTGAAGGGTGAGTAGCAATTAGCAAGGCAAAGTGATGAGGGGAGGGATCTTCCAAGATATGCAAAGGCTTGGTGCATTTAAGTCACTGAAATTGAGGGACTTCCCTGGTGGTGCAGTGTTAAGAATCCATCTGCCAATGCAGGGGACACGGGTTTGAACCCTGGTCTGGGAAGATCCCACATGCTGTGGAGCAACTAAGCCCGTGCGCCACAACTGCTGAGCCTGCGTGCCACAACTACTGAAGCCCACACGCCTGGAGCCCGTGCTCCACAACAAGAGAAGCCACGGCAATGAGAAGCCTGTGCACTGCAATGAAGAGTAGTAGGTCCCGCTCGCCACAACTTGAGAAAGCCTGCGCGCAGCAACGAAGACCCAACACAGTCAAAAATAAGTAAATAAATTTATAAGTCACTGAAATTGTTTCCATATGACTGGGAAGATAAGCAAAGGGGATAGTGGGATGAGCTGAGCTAGAGAGGAAGAATATAGTAGACAGTTTGGATTTTATGCTGATGGCAATGGGATGCCATTGATACATTATAAGTTGGGGACAGACATGATGATGTTTGTGCTTTAGGAAAGACAACTGACTCCTGTAAGGATGTTAGTTCCATGAGGACAAGGACTTTGTTTTGCTTTCCACTGTATCACCAGCACCTAACACACAGTAGGAGCTCGATTCATTTCACAATTGTGAAATGAATGAACGAATAAGTAACCACTCTAGGAAAAATGTAGCCAGATCATCAGTTAAAAGGTGACATGGAGTCCAAATATTAAATAACAGGTGTTCTGAACTATAGTGATGGAGAGAAGTGGTGTAATGATGCTGGTAGGGGGAATAAGGTGTCCAGGATGATACCCCGGTTTCTGACTTAGATAAAGGAATGGCCAGGGTACCATCACCTAAGATATGAAAGACTGGGGTAGAGATGAACAAATTCACGTGTCAGAACATTGTTTTAGGTGTCTATGAGACATCCAGGTGGCAACTTCCCTTGGGAAGTTTATTACAAGAGAGGTCCCTGGGAAAGCACACCTACACCCAGATAGACTACCGTTGGAGATGTAGCAGTTCGTTTGGAGAGCAGTGCTAGGGTTTGTGGCAGCTGGGACACATGAGCCCAGGATACTGAGACCCTGGGAAGTTCCACAGCCCAGACTCTAGTGCTGTCTCTGCCCTTGACTCCGCCATTAAAGATTTATGTAATAAATGTTTAAATAAACACCGAGGGCTTATTCTGTGCCGGGTCCTGACGTCTTCTCTTCCCTCTCTCGTTCCCAGGCTCACCATTCTGTTACAACTGCAGGAGGATAGCCAGCCCTGATTTTTTTGGGAGACTGAGCCTAAGCACTGCACCAGAACCTCTTTCTCAGAATTATGTAAGCTAGGACAGAATGCTGGAGCCTCGATTTAATACAACACAGACTGATAAAACTGAGTGCTCAAATCACACACTTGCATTACTTTTAGAGTTAAAATTGCAAAATGAAATTAAAACAAATCACCTAACAAAATGTTTGTTTATACACATTTTAACAACTCCTTATGTAAGAAACAGAACCCTGTTTTGTCACTGTGCTCTGATCACGTCACTCCCATTTCTCTGTGCTCTCGTGTGAGGCCAGCCTGTCTTGTAGTTGGCAGCTGGGAAATAAGCCAGGAGAAGGCAGGAGGGTAGGGGAGGAATTGAGTAATTTGTGTTCCTAAGTTGCCAAATAGTAACTGCCCTGTGTTTTGGCTTCTCCAGGGTCTGGAGGCGTGGGGATACTGGGGCACTACTTCTGCTCCCAAAACTGCTCTTGGTCATGGTGGTGGGGATTACTGCATCCCTTCACTCTACAAAAGTATGAGTCAAAGAGAACAGTAAAGAAAGGAACAAGTTTGTTAATTATGTTGAGACCATGGTCAAGAGACAGAGCTGTTGCCAGTAGAGAACACTTTTCTATTTTGCTTGGTGTGATAATATCTGACCTTAAGAAGGAATGAAAATAAGGCATGCATTTTGAACCTTGACATACACTTATTAAGTGCTATTTAAATGCTAAATTCATTTAGTTTGAAAGTGAAATCATACTCTCACAAAAGTCACTGAAATAACAAAGCATGTGCTGTACAAGGTCTTTCTGCTCTCAGATCCCTTCCTTGTCTTCTCCCTGCATTGCTCTGTCACAGCAGGGCTGACCCCGTAGGCTTCTTTCCCAGCCTCCTCTGTCAGTTGGGTGACAGTTGGGTTGAGCATGGGAGGCACTGGTAGAAGACTGGAGAGCAGGAGGAAAGGAGAACCCAGGGTGTTTATCCCCAGCTCTGCCACGGGTGGCATCCTCTGCAGTAGTTGTGCCTTCTTTGTCCCTCCAGCCTAGGAGTGGTAGTGGCTTCCTGTCATTGTTAAGCTCTGAGTTGCTTTGCAGTCCTCCGTTTGGCTTATCAGTTCTTCCATCATTTATGTAACCAATTCTTTGCCTTGAATTCCCTCTCCTTTAAATATTCGGAGTGGTTCCGTTTTCCTGGTTGAGCCCTGTCTGATATGGGTAATATCGATGGAGAGGGATCACAGGATGGGAGCTTTTTGTTTTTTAAACTGAGGATGGCTACTTTCTGAAAGAAGGTAACAAAGAATCAGAAGCTGTAGTTTGCCTGGGAGTTGTGGGCATGTGGCAGGGGGATGAGCCTGAACTTTCCTGCCTCTGAAATGAACCCAGGTGACAGAGCATGGTGGAGAAAGCGCTATCCCTATGGAATCAGGTAGGGCTCTTAGTGGCAAGCAACAGATACAGACTTGGGCTAACTTAAGGATAAAAAGGATTTATTGGAAGACTATAGGAAAAGTCACAGAATTGTCAAGAAAGCAGAATAGTCAGCTTTTGGAAAGATTGGGAACAAGGGTAGCTCCAGGATCTAGGGAGCAGGAATTAGCAGTCTCTTTAGGAAGCTTGGTTGGAGTAGCTCTACTACATAGGAATCACTTTTGTCCTTGGATCATTCTGCTCCAGATTCAAAATCCAGGGAGGGGCTTCCCTGGTGGCGCAGTGGTTGAGAGTCTGCCTGCCAATGCAGGGGACGCGGGTTCGAGCCCTGGTCTGGGAGGATCCCACATGCCGCGGAGCAACTGGGCCCGTGAGCCACAACTACTGAGCCTGAGCGTCTGGAGCCTCTGCTCTGCAACAAGAGAGGCCGCGATAGTGACAGGCCCGCGCACCGCGATGAAGAGTGGCCCCCGCTCGCCGCAACTGGAGAAAGCCCTCGCACAGAAACGAAGACCCAACACAGCCAAAAATAAACATAATAAATAAAAATTAAAAAAAAAAATCCAGGGAGGAAGGGAGAGGGTCCAATTAGCATGAATTAAGTGCTTATGATGTTCCAGGGAGAGCAGGACCCCAAGGCCAAGTGCAATGTAGGCAAGGAGTTTCCCCCCAAAGAGAGCAGGTGGAGAGCTGTGTTGTTTGCACTGTGGGGCCACAGTAAAAATAAAGAGTAAGGCAGGAAGGAGTGGCCCCAGAAGGAAACAGGAGCGTTCCCTTCTCTAGCCAAGAAACTGAGCAAGAACCAAAATGAAGGCCAATGTGAGGATGACATGGATGTAGCTGGAGATACTGGCTGGGGATCAGATGATCCCTAAGGACCTGCTTCCACCTTTGAGCCAAAGACAGCTGCCTGCTTCCATGTAACTTGGGGCCTGACAGGGGAATCCTCAAACCAATCAATTATGGGGGTGGATGAGATTGGGGGGATGGGGGATAGAGTTCCAGACCCGAGGCCAAAGCCTAGGGCAGGAATAAGTCTTACTTACTTTGTTTCTCCAATACATTAGTACAGCTTTTGTTTGTACTCAGAGCTCTTTAGGACAGAGTTATTTAGCACATTGTATCATTGTTCCTGGAAGCCAAGCTCCAAAAAAGCACTCAAGGGCTCTGGTTAATAGAAGGATCATATTTTCACTCTTTAAGGTGGAATTGGTAGGTGAAGGCAGAGGCTCATGAAAGAGACTGGAAAAGATTTACAGGGATCAAGAGGGTAGCAGGGTTGCCAGCCTAGTCTAAGCTGTGTCCACGTATGGGGTGTAGAAGTGTCTGGTTATATCTCTATAAAACTGATGGGCTTGCCAACCAGATATCTATTGGCATGAGGCTATAAGGGGCTTCATGGGAGAAAATTCACCCTAAGCAAAGAGGGAACCAGAGAACAAGATGACCTAGTGAGTAAGGCCTTCATCCTGGGCAATTCTGAGTTCAGAGAGGGGGCTCCCACTTAGATTTGTGTCCAATGGACATCATACCTGAATCTTCAGGTGGAGTGGAGAGAGAGAGACTGAACTCGGAGAACTGAAAACATACTATAAATGGGAAAAGTGAAAGAGGTTCTACCCTAGACACTTTGTACAGCTCTGTCCCCAAGCAGAGCACAGCTGCTGGTCTTCTGTCGGTCCCCAGGGCATAATACCTTGCTCCTGTGCATCTCAGCATCAGGGGTAATGTCTGGAGAAAGAGAACACTGCCCAGTGATGTAGCTGCATCCACCGGAGTGTGGCTGGAACCAAAAAAGAATATATGTGCGGATGTCTCAGGATAACCTCCGAGGCTTGTAAACACACGTGAGACATCCCTGGGCCCCTGAATAATCTGTTCTGAGATTCTCCCCTGGAAGTGGAAGTTTTATGTTTGAAGCTGGGGGCAAGAGCCATCAAAATACAGGTTATTGGTTGAAGAACATTCCAAACAGGGCATGGTGACAATGATAACATGAATAGCTGCATCTTCCAGGACTAGCCCAGTTGCTATCTTTTAAAAAACGTCTAGTCATCTTCAGCTTGGTAGTGAATCTGCAGTGGAAAAACCTTGCCTGGTACACACATTTATGATAAAGAAGCCTTGTTTCTTAAAGGCTGAGTGCAGGGTTCAGCCTGGGGGCTGGGGGTGAGGGGGTACCCTCCCTCCCTCCCTCCCTCTCTCCCTCACCCCTTCTTTTTCTCCCTCCCTCCCTCTATAGCTCCTTCTCTCCCTCTCTCCATGCTTATCTCCTTCCGTCTGTCTCTATCTTTCTCTTTCTTTCCCTCTTCAGTCTTTTCCTCATCTATTTCAAGACCCTGCAGCAGTTACTTTCACAAAACCTGGTGGCTTATGCCTTCCAAGAGGGGAAGTTCGCAAATTGCAACAGAGTGTTGTTTTGTTTTGTTTTGTTTTGTTTTTCTTTGTTTTAAAGCTAAGCAGCAGGATCACGGAACCTGCAGGTTTGCTGCCTACTCAGCAGGACAAACAGAGCAGAGCTTGGAAGATGAAAGCCAAGCCTACCAGAAGAAAGGAAACATGAAGGAAGCTCACTGAAAGGGGGAGGAGACTTTGCTTAAGCCATCGGAATGGGAGAGGGACACTGCCCCAAGCATGTGCTGTTTCCCTTGTCCAGATGGTGTCATTTGCCCTGCAAAACAAGTTAACAGACAACATGATTTGGATGCTCAGAAATAAATGTGTGAGTAAGTCATTTGGGAAATGATGCCCACAGCCATTGTACTTAAACAGAAGAGATTCAACCATATTTGAAAACAACTGCCCTGCATTGCTAGCCTACAGTTCATTTGAATACTCTGTTTACATTGTATGTTTACCAGCCATATTTGCACAAGAGAACTTCCACCTGCTTGTTGTTTACTTAGGGCACATACTGTATTTACATGGTATAGACCAGAGTGGGAAAACTAGTCATACCAGTTTGGGACTGGAAAGAGTGGGAAGCTCACATGATATGTTCATCTTGGTTTCCCCAGACTCACTCCCCCTGCCACAGGGGTTAGCACATGGTAAACACTATATCTTCATCATCATCATCACCATCATCATCATCACCACCATCCTCTCATCACCTCAGGTAGAATGGTTTACTATGTGCTAGGCACTATTCTTAGAGCTCACAACGCTCAAGGTAAGTATATACTGTTACCAACCAGGGTTCTCGGCCTTCCCCAATCAATACAAATGAACTAGAGGACAGACAAGAAATTCAGGCAAGGCTTTACTGGGGCTCTGGCGACTGCAGGAGGGAGTGAAAACAAGTAACAGGTTCCCTTGCACACTCTCTGAGTAGGGGGCAAGCTGGTTCCTTATATGGGGTGAGGGTAGTGGGTGTGTCCAGGGGTCGGGCCGGAGGGCTGGCTTACGTGTTTTGCCCACCCCTTTGGTGGTGTTGTGTGCAAGGGGCATGCGCAGTACCCTGCTTTTGCTCCTGACACCGTTTTTGCTCTCTGCTCTTCAGAAGTGGCTGTTGGGTTTTTTTGGTCTTTTTGTATCTTTTTGTCCATAATTTGCCCCAACTGCAGCATGCACACAGTTATTTTTAGTCCCTTATAGTTTCTTTGTATTTTGTAGCTCAAGGAGACATTTGTCCAGGTGCAAGCATGGCAGCACTGCAGCAAAGGGTCCCAGGTCCCAGGCCTGTCTCAGTACCACTATTATCTCCATTATACAGATGAGAAAACTGAGGCAGAGTTTCTGAAACTTGCCTATGGTTAAGTAGCGAGTACATGCTACAGCCAGGATGCTAAAGCCAGCATTCAAATCCAGGCAGTCTGGATGCATGTGTTTAGTGCCGGTTGTTATTCAAGACTTTCTGTTCAAGATGGCAGATTGAACAAGTGCAACTGATTACTAACCTTCTTCCCCCAAATCCTATTAAATAATCCTACTAAAGTAATAATAGTGCAGGAATTTTTTTTTTTAATTTTTTTTTTTTAATGCTATTCTTGTCTGCTTACATTCTTTTTATTTTTATGTATGTATGTATGTATGGCTTTGTTGGGTCTTCGTTTCTGTGCGAGGGCTTTCTCTAGTTGTGGCAAGCGGGGGCCACTCTTCATCGCGGTGCGCGGGCCTGTCACCATCGCGGCCTCTCGTTGCCGAGCACAGGCTCCAGACGCGCAGGCTCAGTAATTGTGGCTCACGGGCCGAGTTGCTCCGCGGCACGTGGGATCTTCCCAGACCAGGGCTCGAACCCGCGTCCCCTGCATTGGCAGGCAGATTCTCAACCACTGCGCCACCAGGGAAGCCCATGCAGGATTTTTTTAAAGGTTTAAATCTACAAAGATGAAGAGGGTGGGAGAGGAGATAATGTCCCCAAGCAGGAATAAAATTTTAGAAGCTGGAGAGCAGATGAACGAATGCGGGTTGACTTAGGAGACCCAGAAAGCTATCTTAAACTGGCTGTGGGAAAAGCCAAGAATCAGAGACCTGTTTTCACAACAGAATCCACCCCCCCTCCAAAAAAAAAGCTCAGGGATTGGTAACACCGCCAGATGGGGCTAGAACAGGAAGATTGGTTTAAAGTCTAAAATGTGGACCCCCAGTTCTCCTCCACAGCCCCAGCAGATTATTCAGAGAAGGTAAAATTGGGCTTCTAGATTTGGGGATGCCAGGTACAATTGAGGCCAGGGGTGTCCTCTGCTGAAAACAGTGTTTTCAGACTGCATGTTGAAACTCCCACTCATTTCTTCTTTCAAAGCTGCTAGGATGCCAGGATCATACCCTCTAGGCAGGAGTGTGACCAACCCTTCTCTCTGGGGAATCTGCCCAGCCTAAGAAGGGTCTAACAAATGGATCCTGGGGGTCACCTCACAGTGAAGTTCTCAAACCACATGCCCAAGCCAAGTGCAAAGAGCTTCTGATTAGTTTTTTGGTGCTTTCCTCTTATGTATTATCACGTAACCTAAACTTCTAAACCTAAATCTAATCTAATCATCCAAACAACCACTAAACATCCCCAAACATTTGAGAAAAGCTCCAATGTGAAAGATAGAAATCCAAACTAACAGGTGCAATTTGAAGGAATTCAAGATGATAGACAGGAGGTAAGATTAGACACTGCACCCATGAAAAAAGAACAGGGTGTTATAAAATGGGGATCAATCACATCAAGAAAGAAGTCTTGGAAATAAAAGCAGTTATAATGGAAAGGATGGAATCATTTTGCTTGGATATTTAGAGGATGTTGCTGCGTGGTCTTCCCTCTTCTACTTGCAAAGTCTGATGCCATTATGATTTTGATATTTTTTATGAAAATCGTTTTAACTCTCTAGAAGCTTTTAGGATCTTCTGTCACCAGCGATCTGATATTCCTCAAAGATGTGATTTGGGGGTAGAAATATTTTCAGTGTTTGTTTTGGCTATTCTTTAGAATCTTTGTATCTGAAAACTCACATTTTCTGGGATATTTCAATTATTTTCAATATTTTTCTACTACTTATTGGATAATTTCCTTCCATCTGTTCTCTCTGTTCTTTATTTTTGGAACTTCTATTACTCAATTGTTGTACCTCCTCATTGGTGCCCAAATTCTCTCATATTTCCTTTCTTATTGCCCATCTCTTTATCATTTTGTCTTTCAGAGAGATTTCCTCATTTCCACCTCATTTCTGGGCCAGTGCTGTCTAGGGAACCCCAGGAAGTCTGGATTGGAGAATCCAGGGAGGCAAGCCCTCCAGGGAGACTGTGACATCCTCTGATGTGGCATCCATCTTCCGATAGTGTTTGAGCTGTAGGTGTGGGGGACGGTATTGGGAGCAAACCCCCGTCTGGCTCTCTTGATGCTGTAGTACTGAGACCTCGTTATGACCCTCTTGTCCATAGCCCCTCCTCAGCTTTCCCAGCCTCCAATCCAAATCATTTTCATTCTGCCCCTAGAGCAGAAGCTATAGATAGAAGTGGGGGAATTGGGAATGTAAGATTGTCTTCTGAACCCTGGTGTATTAATACATCCCTTTAAAGCCACTCTTGCTACTGACCATCCCAAAGAACTGGATTCTATGAGTGCCCAGGGAATGACCAAGACTCCAGTTTAGGTACTCCCTTCAAAGAGCCAATGCCTGGGTAAAAGGCAGGGGTCAATCTGATAGTCTCCTATAGCAGTTTAGGGACTCACAACTCGTCAGGAACATGGGACAGGAAGATTTTTGTTAGACCTCAGGTAACACACCGTTGCCTAGGCCTTGCTGCGTCCTGGGATGCCAGAGGACTTGTTTCCTTAGCAATGATAATCATGTGACAGGAACACACAGAGATCCACAGATGTTGCTTAGCAACTAGGCTGCACCTGCTGGGGCTCTAGGCCGGCAGCTTGGGCTGGGGAGCTTGGCTTTGAACTTGGAAACTCCCATCAGGGCTGGCAAAAGGGGGAAGACCTAATTTTGGCACATCCAGCTTTGGCCCTGGGCTTTTGCAGGGATGGCTGAGGTACAAATGGGGAAACTGAGGCAGAGGGGACTGGCTTTCCCATAGTAATGGGATGTGGGAAGTAGTGGCAGATGTGGGAAGGGCAGGGCTGGACAGGAGAAGTGACTGTTGGGCTGATGTGGGGAGCAGTTCTCTGTCTGACCCACCCTGGAGAAAACTCTGACATCTCAGAGGATGGGCCTCCAGAACCCTGAGGACGGATGTGTCTGGTTCAGGACCCAACTCCACAGGGCTTTTCAGGAAGTCAAATCAAGCCAGAGCATTTGGGCCCTCAGTATCAGTCCAAGGAGAATTTCCCTCTGCAAGAAATCAGAGCTCTTCACAATGGGCAGATATTGGTGGTGGTCAGGAGGTACAAGCAACCAGCCTCAGGAACCTGGCTCTTCAAGGACAGGGCCACAGGGAGCTGTCCATGGTTTGGGTGTCCTCCCCACCTGCTCTCCCTCTGACCTCTGCCAGGGCACAGTTGGCTGGAGGGAGGCTGTGGAGTTACACTGCTCGGGATTTTGAATTCAGCTTCCTTTCCCAAGGGCAAGGGATTACATTTTGTGTTTCTGTTTCTCTATCTGTACAACGGCAATGATAAGAATGACCACCTCATGGATCATCGTAAGGATTAAATGAGTTAAACCATGAAAAAGTGATTATCGCACTTCTTGGCATACAGTATAAGTACTCAGCATACTCCCACCCCAACCCTCCGCCCCCAGCAACTGGCCCAAGAGACAGATTCACCACGTTTTCTCTCATCTCTCTTGATGCTCCCAAAGCCCCCTTCCCCTGAGGAGCTTGCCGAGGGTTTGAACATCCTTGATCAGGATTTTGTTTAGTGAGCCAATGCTTCTCCAAACTTTCTTGCCCCAAACACCCCCATTCTTTACGCTGGTGGTGCTAGAAAATTGCATGTGTAGCATGTTGCTTTAAGAGCTAATTATTAGAGAAATGCAATTCAAAACCATAAGGAGGGGGCTTCCCTGCTGGTCCAGTGGTTAAGACTCAACGCTTCTACTGCAGGGGGTGCGGGTTCAATCCCTGGTCAGGGAACTAAGATCCCGCATGCCATGTGGCACGGCCAAAAAATTAAACAAACAAACAAACAAACAAAAACACTACAATGAGGTACCACCTCACACCAGTCAAAATGGCCATCATCAAAAAATCTACAAACAATAAATGCTGGAGAGGGTGTGGAGAAAAGGGAACCCTCCTACACTGTTGGTGAGAATGTAAATTGTTTCAGCCACTATGGAAAAGAGTATGGAGGTTCCTCAAAAAACCAAAAATAGAACTACCATATGATCCAACAATCCCACTCCTGGGCATATATCCGGACAAAACCATAATTCGAAAAGATACATGCACCTCAATGTTCACTGCAGCACTATTTACAATAGCCAAGACACGGAAGCAACCTAAATGTCCATTGACAGACGAATGGATAAAGAAGATGTGGTACATATACACAATGGAATATTACTCAGCCATAAGAAGGAATGAAATAATGCCATTTGCAGCAACATGGATGGACACAGAGATTATCATACTAAGTGAAGTAAGCCAGACAGAGAAAGACAAATATCATGTAATATCACTTATACGTGGAATCTAAAAAAAAAATGATACAAATGAACTTATATACAAAACAGAAATAGACCCACAGACACAGAAAACAAACTTATGGTTCCCAAAGGAGAAAGCAGGGGAGGGATAAATTAGGAGTTTGCGACTAACATATACACACTACTATATATGAAATAGACAACCAACAAGGACCTACTGTAGAGCACAGGGAACCATACTCAGTACTTTGTAATAATCTATAATGGAAAAGAATCTGAAAAAAAATAGATATATCGTACATCCCTTCTCCGAGCCTCCGTGTTCTCAACTGTAGTCCAGGAAGTGACAGCACCTAACCTCCTCGGTATGAGATAGGACCGACTTTTTTTTTTTTTTTTTTTTTTAAGGATTCGTTTTTTTATAGCTGCTTTATTTATTTATTTATTTATTTTTGGCTGTGTTGGGTCTTCGGTTCGTGCGAGGGCTTTCTCTAGTTACGGCAAGTGGGGGCCACTCTTCATCACGGTGCGCGGGCCTCTCACTATCGCGGCCCCTCCCGTTGCGGGGCACAGGCTCCAGACGCGCAGGCTCAGTAGTTGTGGCTCACGGGCCCAGCTGCTCCGTGGCATGTGGGATCTTCCCAGACCAGGGCTCGAACCCGTGTCCCCTGCATTAGCAGGCAGATTCTCAACCACTGCGCCACCAGGGAAGCCCAGGACCGACTTTTGATAAATGTTAGCAACGTTGACGTGTGTTGATAGAGGCAGGACCTAAGATTTCTCTCTTTCTGTGGATGACATCTTTGTGAGCTGGCTCCAAATGAGACTGTGAGGCCAAAGGGGATGACTGATTCCCGCGGTCCCTCAAAGTGAAAGAGGAAACAGTTAAAGCAGCTCGTGGTTGAAGTGCCCCCATCTCTACCCTGAGCGGACGCTGGCAGCTGCAGTAGCAGCTTTGCCCTCCTGGACCCAAGACCCTGACTTTGCTGCTCTCTGGTACCGAGGGAATCCCGGCCAGCCTGCCTCAGGCCTTCTCCCTGCCCTTCACTCCAGCTGGCCCTGGGGCCCCTCAGCTTGCCCCCTCTCCCTCCAAGAGGAGGCTGGTGCCTGCTCTTCCTTCTTTCTCAGCTGGGCTTGTTCCCCAGATGACCCTACAGCTGCATCTTTCCAAAATTAGCTGGATCCTGCATTTGACTCTGGTAATGAATTACCCAAATTGAGTAGTTAACTGGTTCACAGGAAGATAATTAGATTTGCTGAGTCCCTGTTACAGGCAAATAAAGAGGAGGATTGTTTCTCAATTGCCTTCATTAAAGGGAGTTGCTCTCATCCAGGGGCCCTGCCCTGGAGGCCATCGGGGCCCTGTAGGGTTCCCTAGCGCTCCTGGTGCTGCATTCCCAAATAGAGAGTCAGGTGATACAGTGTAGCCAGTGCAGGCTTCCGACTCTAAAAGGCTGGGGTTGAAGCCCCAGCTCCACCACTTACCACCTTTGTGACCTTGGACATGTGATACAACCTCTCTGAGCCTCACTTTCCTCATCTGAAAATGGGAATAGTCTTGTGTGCCTCACAGGGGTATTAGAAGAATTGAATGATATAATGTAAAAAAAATACATGGTTCTTCACTCATTGATGATATAATGTAAAAAAAATACATGGTTCTTCACTCATTGATAAATTTTTCATTGATAAAGTTCACGAAGTTCATTGTTCGTTGATGAAGTGTTCATTGGTTGGGAGCTAGTTTACCATAGTATCATCATTATTGTTGCCACCACAGCACCATGCCTCCCTATCATGGAAACAGAACAGATTCTCTCAGCCAGTGAAACATACATGGAACCAGGGGAACGTTAAGCCAACATTAAATCCAGCATTATATGCTGATTGATGCAGAGCTTACACAGGATGGGGAAGATGTGAGGGTCTCTTCCAGCCTATTCAGCTCGTCCCCTGTCCTCCTGATATTGGCTCTGCCTTTTGGACCTAGGCTCTCTGGGTCACCATGTGGCCACCCATCTCTCAGCAGCAAGTTCCCAGAAACCCCCTCCTAAACACAGCATCTCATACCCACCTATGAGAGCCAGCCCCTTGACCTTTTAAAATTTCATTTACTCCTCTCAAGCCCAGCACCCTCTAGGGTTTATCACTCTGACACTTCTGGTAGGTATAGACCTACATGTAGAAGTCAAGGGAGTTCTCTGGTGGCCTAGTGGTTAGGATTCCAGGCTTTCACTGCCATAGCCCAGGTTCAGTCCCTGGTCGGGGAACTGAGATCCCTCAAGCCCCTCGGCATGGAAAAAAAAAAAAAAAAAAAAGGAAGTCAAAAGCCAGACCTTTGATTGGCAGTTCTGGAGCCAGACTGCTTGAGTTTGAATTCAGTGTGGGCATCTGTTGTGCCCTTATAAAATGGGGTTGATAACAGTAGTATCCACGTCATAGAGTGATTATGACTAAATACATGTGTGGTGATTAGAGCACTGCTTGGAATTTGTAAGTGCTCAAAAAGTGCTATCTATTATTACCATCTAGTTCTGACGTTGGATTAGGGCAAGGAAAGGTCTATAGATAGAATGGAGAAAGGCAGGGCCAGAGGGCTTCACCTGGGTACAGGACTCAGAGTGGAATATCTTAGAGACACTTGGACCATCTCCACTGGGAAGATTAACTTCTGGGTATAATTTCTCATATCCTCTTAGGTAACTATGTTGTATTGTCTCGTTTCTGCTCGAACCCTTAACAGTTCATCCTCCGGACTCACTCTCAGCGGATAATTTTGCTTTTTGTTTCACTGAGAATATACAAGTGATTGGAAAAGAACTTTGACAAGCACACATTTACTCCCCACCTGGACTCTGTCCATATATCCTGCTTTCCTTTCTGTCACTATAGATGAACTGCCTGTGTTCTTTCCCAAGGCCAACCTTTGCCTTATCACTAGATCCCATCCTTTCTTTCTTACTCAAGGACATCACTCCAGCAATTTACTATCTCTTTCCTGCAGCATCATTTTTTTTTCTACTGGAACATCCTATCAGCATAAAAATATGCTTTATTTCTTCATTATAAAAAACAAAGCAAGGGAGTTCCCTGGTGGTATAGTGGTTAGGATTCAGCACTGTCACTGTTGTGGCCCAGGTTCAATCCCTGGTCGGGGAACTGAGATCCCGCAAGCTGAGTGGTAAGGCCAAAAAGAGAAGCAAAACCCTCTTGATCTCACAACCTTTCCAGCTATTACCTCACTGCTTTGCTTCCCTGTACAGCAAAACTTGTTGAAAGTAGTTGTTAATAAATGCTGTGTCCAAATTTTTCTCCTCCCATTCTCTCTTGAATCCACTCCACTTAGGTCTTCACATCCACCACTCTACCAAGACTGGATTATTGTAATCACTAATGGCCTCCATATTGCTAAATCCAGTGGTCAATGGACAGTTATTATCTTGCTTGACCATGAGTTGGAGAGGGGTTATCTGGCCACCAAATCTCTCTTTCTTCCTATCTGGACCATATCTCCTAAACTTATCTGTAGTTACATATGGCCATATGACTGGGTTCTGGCCAATGGAATGTGGGTGGAAGGGAGTTATGCAACTTCCAAGCCTGACTCATAGAAACGTCTTGTACTGGATATTTGCTCCTCCAGATCCACTCCTCACCTTGCTCACGCTGTTATGTGCCGCGGGAGCCTAACCACTAGGGACTTTTAACAATGAGCCTTCTGGTTTCTGGTTGGGTTGAGTCAATGGGAGGTACCTGCAGGAGACTGGAGGGAGAGAACAGAGTGAGGTCAGGGTATTTGTTCCCCTGGCTCTCTCCTGTGGGGTTGAGTTGGCTGTTTTCCTCTGATTCAAAGCTTCAGTCCGGCATCCCTCCCCATGTATTTCTTTCTCTCCCCCATTTCTACTACCGTTTACTTTCCCTTGTCTCTTCAGACCTGGGGTGGTAATAGCTCCCACTATCAACCATATCAGAGTTATAGGAATCCTGTAATGGTTTTCCTGCCCCTGCTCACAGCTTTTTTTTTTTTTTTTTTTTAACTTTTTGGCCATACTGCACAGCATGTGGGATCTTTGTCCCCTGATCAGGGATGGAACCCGCGTTCCGTGCATTGGGAGCGCAGAGTCTTAACCACTGGACCACCAGGGAAGTCCTGCTCACACTTTTATAGGCAGTCTCTTTGTTAAACCTTTCTCAAATTACCCAGCTTGAATGTGTCCTGTTTCTTGCCAGACTCTTTACCAATACATTTCCCGTGCACCATCCTCATCTGCAACCCCCATTTACTGGCTGACATCGGCACCTTTAGTGACCTTGAAAACCACAAGTTGAGGGACTTCCCTGGTGGCACAGTGGTTAAGAATCTGCCTGCTAATGCAGGGGACATGGGTTCGAACCCTGGTCTGGGAAGATCCCACATGCCGCGGAGCAACTAAGCCCGTGCGCCACTACTGAGCCTGTGAGACACAACTACTGAGCCTATGTGCCACAACTACTGAAGCCTGCATGCCTAGAGCCCGTGCTCCACAACAAGAGAAGCCTCCACAATGAGAAGCCCACGCACTGCAATGACGAGTAGTCCCCACTTGCTGCAACTAGAGAAAGCCTGTGCGCAGCAAGCAGCAAAGACCCAATGCAGCCAAAAATAAATAAATAAAATTGAAAAAGAAAACTGCAAGCTGAAGATGACTCAGCCTCTGGCATCATGGGACCCTGATTATCATCATGGAGCAGAGAACCGCTTCTCCTTTCCTTTTATCCTTCCCCTCTGCTGCTGAATATACTTTATACGAGTGAGAAATAAACATATTGCCTATGCCACTGAGACATGGGGATGTCTCTATCATGGTAGCTTAGTTCTGCTGGGACTAATACAACCTACCTGCAGTATTTGGCACAGTTGATGATTCTCTGTTCTTGGAAACACTTCCTGTGCTTACTTCCATGACGGTGCATTCTTCTAGTTTTCCTTCTACTTCAGTAACTACTCTTTCTTAGTCTTCTCTGTTGCTTCTTCCTCATCTCTCCAACTAAGTTGGATTTCCCCAGACTCAGTCCTTGATCCTCTTCTTTATCTCCACTTACTTCCTGGTGACCTCATCCAGTCTCATGGCTCTAAACACCCCCAGATTTATATCTCCAACCCTGACTTCTCTCAAGAACTCTTGGCTTGCATATCCAACTACTTGCTTGATATTCTTCTTTAGATGTCTAATAGCATCTCAGACATAACACGTCCAAAATTAAATTTCAGACCTCTTCGAAACTTGCTCATCCTATAGCTTCGCCATGTCAGGAAACAGCAACTCCATGCTTCCAATTGCTCAGCCCCAAAACCTTGGTCTATCTCTTGTTCTCTTACCCTATGTTCAATTTGTCAGCAAATCCTATCAGCTCTATCTTCAAAATATATTCAGAATCTAACCGTTTTACTGCCTGTGCTATCTTGGCCTCAGGAGGTACCAGGATTTGAGAAGGGAAACAGTCCTGCCACATCACTGTCAGCATCATCTATTACTGAATCCTAGCCTTGAACTGGTTTGATTGTGGATTCTTCCAAGAACTCTTTCCTAAACCCCATCAAATCTTCCTGGTTCTCTCCTCAGACACAGACCTATAGACCAGACTGTTTCCAGAGAACTCATTCTCCCATCCCAGCAGACATAGGGCATCAAGACCTCCTATAAGGAACATTCAGCAGAGGAATGGGATAAGCACCATTAACAGCTTTTAGCACAATTTGAACTGGCTCTGGGGTGGGAGAATAAATAGTTTTGAGGAGATCTTCACCCCCAAAACCTCAAAGAATGGCCACTGGATCCTCATTGAGCTCTGTTTCCCTAGAGGAGAAATTGACCTTCTCCTTAGGATTCCAAAGATATTTATCTGGGTCATTCCCCAGATAAATATAGGTAAGTATAAAAGATAGGTCATTCCTATCAACCAAAGGATGGATGTTGACACAGTCAGGAGCTCACCTGGGAAGTCTGGATCCCATAGAAGCCAGAGTGATGCTTTACTGACTCCCAATAATGTATTTTAAGCAGAAGAATGGCATGACTAGATTTGTAACCTAGAAAAGGTTACTCTGAAAAACAAAACAACAAAAACAAAATAAAGGGATTACCTTGGAGGCTGATGTGAAAAATGAACTGACGAGGGACAAGAACGGATGGAGAGAGACCAGGAAGGTGTGGCAGCAATCTATATGTTGAGAGGAGATGAGTGGGGTGATCTGAGGAAAGGCGATGCAAATAAGGATGGGCGGAAATGGCTGAATTCAAGAAACAGTATTCTCTTTTCTTTAGAAGGAGTGATCTTTCTAAAAAGCACCTTGAATAGCATGATTCTCTAAAGTTCTTCCATAGCTGCCCAGGGCCTCCAAGCTGGAGCTCAAAGTCCTCAGCATGGCTCATCTCAGCTCTGTGTACACCACAGGCTCTGCCATCCTGAGATGCTGTCAGTGCCCCGTAAGCACGAGGGGAGCTCAGGCACCCAAAGGTTTGCACAAAAAAATTCTTTCATGCTTCGTGTGCCTTATTCCCAAAATTTCTGTCCTGTGGCTTCCGTCCCAACCACTAAAATACTATCACCAAGTTCATCAATGACTTTCTTCTTGTTAAATCTAAAATACATTTTGAATTCTTATCTTATTTGATCTCAGTGAACTCAACATTTGGCTACTTCTGCTTCTTGAAATATATATATATATATTTCCCATTTTTATAGTATGTGCTCAGCCCTATTCCGGGTGCAAGGGATAGAGTGTTGGGAAAATCAGACATTATTCTCAGCCTCAAATAAGATGTGAAGTGGTCCAACCAAGAAGAGAAGTGGAGGGGGCACTTCCCTGGTGGCGCAGCGGATGAGACTCCGTGCTCCCAATGCAAGGGGCCCAGGTTCGATTCCTGGTCAGGGAACTAGATCCCACATGCATGCTGCAACTAAGAGTTCGCAGGCCACAACTAAGGAGCCTGCCTTCTGCAACTAAGACCCGGCGCAACCAAATAAATAAATAAATATTAAAAAAAAAAAGGATAGGAGTGGAGGAACACTAGCAATTTAAGGAGAGGAATAAAAAGCCAAGCAACTTGGTCTGTTATTATTTATCATGGTTTTGGAGGTTCTAGAAAATGCCAAGCCACTTGTTGCGGAGCACGGGCTTTAGGTGCATGGGCTTCAGTAGTTGTGGCTCGTGGGCTCTGGAGCGCAGGCTCAGTAGTTGTGGCACATGGGCTTAGGTGCTCTGTGGCATGTGGGATCTTCCTGGACCAGGGATCGAACCCATGTCCCTTGTATTGGCAGGTGAATTCTTAACCACTGCACCACCAGGGAAGTCCCTAAAAATATCTTATTTTCTAATGTTATTATTTAATAACAAAATGCAAGAGGTTCCACTAAAAAAAAAAATTATATGAATAAGATAATTTGATAAGGTGTCTTCTTACAAGATAAATATATAAAAAATCCATAGCATTTCTCTCATTTTACTAATAAATACTTAGAAATGGAAATGGGGAAATATTCTATTAATAATAACTTCAAAACATCAAGAATATTTAAGAATACATTTAATAAGAAAGGCATAGGAGGGAACCCCCTGGCTGTCCAGTGGTTAGGACTCATTGTTCTCACTGCCCGGGTTCAATTTCTGGTTGGGGGACTAAGATCCCACAAGCCACTTGGCATGGCCAAAAAAAATTACATTAAATTAACAAGTCAAAAACTTAAGAAATAATTATAAAAAAGGAAAGGCATAGGAAAAGCTGTATAAAAACGGTACAGTTTATTGGAAGACATAAAGAAATCAATAAAAAGTGGAGGGAAAGCTTAATACAAAAATGTTAATTTTCTCCAAATTTATATGTCAATTTATTGGAATTCCATTTAGATTATCATAGGGTTTTGTTTGAATTGGATAAAGTGACTTCGTAGGGAAGAACAAATGCCTGAAAACTATGAAGAGTCTTATATCATCAGATATTAATTAATAGAGAAGAGCAAACTGAGGTAACAAGATTTTACATCCACTAGACTGCTAAAGAACAAAAAGGAACTACTGCTGGTGAGGATGTGGAGAAATGGTGCTCTCATACATTGCTGATGGAAATGTAAATGATGCAGGGAATTCCCTGGCAGTCCAGTGGTTAGTACTCTACGCTTTCACTGCTGAGGGCCCAGGTTCAATCCCTGGCTGGGGAACTAAGATCCGACAAGCCACGGGGCAGAGCAAAAAAAAAAAAACAAAAAAAAACAAAAAAGAAATGTAAATGATGCAGGCTTTCTGGAAAGCAATCTAGTAACATCTATTAAAATTTAAAATACATACACCCTAGGGCTTCCCTGGTGGCGCAGTGGTTGAGAATCTGCCTGCCAATGCAGGGGACACGGGTTCGAGCCCTGGTCTGGGAAGATCCCACATGCCACGGAGCAACTGGGCCCGTGAGCCACAATTACTGAGCCTGCGCGTCTGGAGCCTGTGCTCCACAACAAGAGAGGCCGCGATGGTGAGAGGCCCGCGCACCGCGATGAAGAGTGGTCCCCACTTGCCACAACTAGAGAAAGCCCTCGCACAGAAACGAAGACCCAACACAGTCATAAATAAATTAAAAAAAAAAAAAAGAACGTGAAAAAAATAAAATAAAATAAAATACATACACCCTAAAAAAAAGTACATATACCCTTCATCCTTCATCCAGCTAGCCTACTTTTAGGATTCTATCCCTCAGAAACAACAGCAACACTACACAAGAACATATGTTTACTACTTCATTGTGTTAATAGTGAAAGAAAAATTGGAAACAAAGCAAATGTCCAATAATGGGAGGATTGGGGAATCAGGTCTGGTACTTGTTTGAAGTCACCAAAAAATATGAATTAGAGCTATACTAATTGACATGGATAGAATTTCACAAGGTTGTATTGACTGAAGAAAACAAGATGAAGAAAGTATTTTTTCCCTCCCTGAAAATAACAAAAAAAACCTATACAGTAAGTCCCCTACATATGAACCTTCAAGTTGCGAACTTTCAAAGATGTGAACATGCGTTCACATGTCCAGTCACATAAGTTAGTTCACTTGTCTGGTGTACATTGTCATGTGCGTGCATCCTCTACAAGTGTTTGTGCTTTTGTGTACTTTACTGTATAGTACTGTATAGAGTACAGTAGTACAGTATCTTTATTTCAAGCCCAGGATATCCAGAAGCAAGTGTAAAAGCAGCGGATGTAGAGCTGGTACTGCTAAGAAGTGCAAAGAGAGACAAGAGGAAGAAGGAGTAACTGAAGAACCGAAGAGATTCACGACACAGGCAATGGCAAGGGGATTTTCTTTATTTGAGGAGGCACTTAGTTTTTGAGGCACAGGATCCGAACGTAGAACAGTACACGAAGGTCGCAGCAGCCATTCAGAATGCAATCCAGTGCTACCGTTGTCATCTATGATGAGAAAAAAAGAGCTACTACCCAGACATCACTGGATTATTTTTTCAAGAGGGTAGACAGAATTGAATCCAGCAAGGAACCAGAACCTAAGCCATCAACGTCAGGCGTGAGTGAAATTGCAGCTTGCCCTCCATCTCCTATTGTTGACCATCCTTCAGCTCTACCATCTCCCACCTCCTCTCCCTCCTCCAATCAGTAACTCTTCTTGCCTGTTCACTCGATGCCAACCTCTGTATGCCAGCTGTTGTACTGTACTACTGTACTTTTCAAGGTACTGTACTGTAAGATTAAAAATGTTTTATTTTTTGGGGTTTTAAAAACTGTATTATTTGTGTGAAAAAGTATTATAAACCTATTACAGTACAGTTCTATATAGCCGGTTGTGTTAGTTGGGTTTGTAAGCTAACTTTGTTGGACTTAACGAACAAATCGGACTTATGAATGCACTCTGGGAACGGAACTCGTTCGTATGTAGGGGACTTACTGTATAATACTTGTGTACGTGTCTTAAATAAGTCTGAATATAATTATATAAGCATGAGGGGAATATGAAAGTTTATTATGATAGGATTAGATTCACCTGTGAATGAACAAAACACAAAATAACAATGGCTTAAATAAGATAGTCTCATTCTTCCCTCATGTTAAGGTCCAGATGTAGGCAATCTGGAGCTGATGCGGTTTTTCTCTTTCATAAAAACCTCTGGAACCCAGGCTCCTTCCAGTTTTCTGCTCTGCCGTAACTAGCATGTGACCTTCATCCTCAAAGTCCAGTCTACCCAGACTTATCCTCAGACTTCACGTCCCAAGCAGCAGGAAAGACAAAGGGGTTAGAGAAGGGGAAAGGATGCATGTAAGCAGTCTCTTGAAGATTTCTGGATGCAGCAAAATAACACGCTCATTGGTCAAAACTTAGTCACATGAACACATCTAGCTGCAAGGGAGAATGGGAAATGTAGTCTTTATTCTGTGTGGCCATGAGCTCCTGCAGAATTTCTTGGCTTCATGCATACCTTCTTCCAGACAACTTTAGAATCAATCTTTCAAGCTCCAAATATAATCCCATAGCAAGCTTCATCAAAACTGTATTAAATTCATAAAATAATTCAGTGAAAGCTAATATCTTTATATCATGAAATGTGGTATCTCCAACTTTTAAAGTTTTTCTTAGAAATATTTTATCATTTTCCTCATGTAAGCCATATATTTTTGGTCATAATCATATGTACAGGTATTCTACAGTTATTGTTGCAATTATGAATGGAATCTTTTAAAAATTTATTTTATTTATTTATTTTTGGCTGCGCTGGGTCTTCGTTGCTGCGCAGGCTTTCTCTAGCTGCGGTGAGCGGGGGCTACTCTTTGTTGCGGTGCACGGGCTTCTCATTGCGGTGGCTTCTCTTGTTGCGGAGCACAGGCTCTAGGCATGTGGGCTTCAGTAGTTGTGGCACACAGGCTCAGTAGTTGTGGCTCATGGGCTCTGGAGCGCAGGCTCAGTAGTTGTGGTGCACGGGCTTAGTTGCTCCATGGCATGTGGGATCTTCCCAGACCAGAGCTCGAACCCGTCTCCTGCACCACCAGGGAAGCCCCATGAATGGAATTGTTTATCATTACATTTACTCACTGGTTATTGGTAGTATAGAAGAAAGTCATAGATTTGTCCATGTATTTCTTTCTTTTTTTTTTTTTCGTATTTCTTATATTGAACCACTTTATTGACTTCTCATATTAGTTTCAGTAATATTTTCAGTTGGATTTCATGGATTTCCTAGAATGAAAAGAGTATAGTCTGGACATAAAGATAATTGGCTATTTATTTTAATATCGATCTCTTTTATTTCTTTTTCTTAACTAATGACATTGTTCTGAGACTTCAGAAACATTTTGATTAGTAGCAATAATAGTTAGCACCTCATTTAATGGAAACAATGTTTGATGTTTTACCATTAAGTTTGCTGCTGTGGCTTCTGATATATAAAAAAAAAGTGTATCCTTGGCCCTCCCGTTCTTTGCTTACTAAGATATTTACCATCATTGTTGTCATTATTGTCATTATCATTATCTGAAATAGATGTCACATCTTAATTAATGCATTTTTGGCATATATTGAGATGATCATAGGCTTTTTTCCTTTCACCATCTGATGTATTACAGAATGCTTGATTCAACACACATTATTTAATGTTGAACCAAGCATTCTTCCTGGAATAAACACTACGTGATCCTGATGCACAATTCTTTTAATATACTGCTGGGTATAACTTACTAATATTTTATTTAAGACTTTCATGTCTATAAATGCCTATTTAGACTTTTGTATTATAAAACACACTGCATTTTTGTATGATAAATTACATCTTTTCCTATGCTAGTTTAAATATCTAGTTAAAATGACAGAAATGGTATTTTAAAATAAGATTTCCTAGAACTCATTCATAAAGCCATCTGGGTGCTGTTGCTTGTGGGCTTAGATTATTTACAACCTTTTCCATTTTATCAAGGGGTTTTGGTTCTTTAGAATCAATTTTAGGAACTTATATTTTCAAGAAAACCATTTCAGATAAATTTTTAGACATAGTAACATAAATTTTAACATAGAATTTTCTAATAATTTTTAGTTCTTTATATGTGGAAGTAAAGACCCTATTCCTTATACTAGGCATTGTGGGGTTTTTTTTGTGTTTTATCCCCTATTTTTTTGCTCATGCTTGATAGTTCTAAATTTTTCTTCTTCTGTTTTACCCCCTCCTTTTTAAAAGAACCAGCTCTTAGGTTTATCAACTCTATTTTTTTTTGCTTTCTAATTTATTAATTTCCATTTCTATCTTTAATAAGTCCTCTTTCTTAAAATATCTGTGTTCTACTCTCACATTTGTTGATGAGTCTGCTGGGAGAATTCCAGTTCAAAAAATATTTTTTTTTCACAAAGACATAAAAATGCCATTATTCCATTATAATAACAATGAAATAAAAGTGTTTACATTACCTATGTGTGTAATACCCAGTGATGTCAAGTATGTGAGGAAAAGCTACTTTCAGACCTCAATGATAGGAATGCATGTTGATACAACCATTCTGGCAGGCAACTTGGCAATATGTATGAAAAGTTTAAGTGGGTATGCATTTCAACAAACGATTCTACTTCTAGCAATTTATGCTTAGACAAATAACTAGACCAGTAGGTAGATATATATTTAAAAGTATATTTTTCAGAATATCATTTCTAGCAGTGAAAATTAAGAGATTGAATAAATGATGTTATAGACATATAATAAAATACAATGCAGCCATTAAAAAGGATGTGATAGGTTTATGTTTTGAGTTGATATAAAAAAGCTGGTTAAAGATAACAATATATGATTCTAGTTATGTAATTACATTGCATGTAATCTGAAAGGCTATTGATTGAAGTGTGAGGGTGGATATTTCTGCCAACAGGCTATGCATCTTTCCTATTCACCATTTGTGCCATTCTTTCAATAAGTATGCCTTAATAGAAAAAAGTAATTTTGAAAAAAGAATTCCCAGTTGTTCACATATTCTGGGGTATATATAATAAACATTTACTAGATGCTATGCTGGGCATGGGAGGTGATGAGGAAAAGGAGAATTAATGCAGTTCTTCACTTGGATGGTGAAGAGAAGGTAATATTGGTTGCCTAGAGAGCACAGAGGATTGATGGAAGGTTCCCCTCATCCAGGAAGCAGAGACTTCAGGAGACAGAGCAGGAGCCCCTGAAAATCCAAAAGGGAAGGTAGGCATCTTATCTTGCCCCAGTCTATCCAGATCTTTTAGGTTTCCTCCAACCCTGAAATACTGGCTCCTGTCTCCCTCTTTTGACTTAGCTTCCTACACATACTCAACATCTTTCACAAGTGTCCTGGGCTTCTGTCCTTCAAAACACCCACAATTCCCAAAATGTCTCACACATCCTTGTGTCCCCCTGTCTTTCCTGATGTGGTTCCTCTCTACTCGTTCCTATTACTTTTCCCTAGAACAACATCCCTTGGTTCTATAAGATCCTGCTTGTGGTAGATTAGATGATTATTCAGCAGATATTCATTGCTTCTCACTACACCTCCATGGGAGGAATGTATTTCCTTGCACCTTGATTGTCAGCTTTGCCATATGACCTACTTTGGCCAATGGGATATTAGTACACATGAGGTCCAAAATGCATGGAATAGACCTGAACCAAATCCATGGCTTAGAGCCATGCTCATGTAAGCCCGGACAAGATCAAGGTCAATGCCCAGCAAACCTCCAGTCACCTGAGTGAGAAACTTACTAATACTGTATGTATTGTTGCTTGACACTGAGATTATTTATTATTATGTTTGTTATGCAGCAGTGGCTGACTGATACACAGTTAATAAGGTCTTTCGCCCTTGCTTGTTGTGTTTTGGACTTATCCTCTGGGTCCCCCCTCAAATCCTACCTCCCATATAGTACAACTTCAGAAAAGCTTTTATCATATTGTATTGTGATTATCTGATTAACATGCACTGTTAAGCTTCTAAGTGCATCTAAATGTTCTGGGAGATCTTTAGTTGAATTCCTCTTTGGAAACCTAAAAACACCCATTGACACTCACTGAATAGCTAAAATTTGTGATTAGTGAGCAAGTTGCACCAAGATCTATGAATCTGTGAGCATGTGAGCATAGGTTGCAACAAGTTGAATATATAATGCTTGGTATTTTCATGTACCCGTTGGATAACAGAGCGAGGCCAGCCATTGAACCTACCTCAAAAAAGGGAAAAGAATATGGATGGGGATCATGACCCATGAATTCTACCCTAGGGGAGGAAATAAAGGGGGCAAAACACCTCCCTTCTTTGAAGCAGTGTCTTAGTCTGTTTGGGCTGCCATAACAAATTACCATAGAGGAGGTGGTTTACAAACAACATATATTTATTTCTCACAGTTCTGGAGGCTGGGAAGTCCAAGATCAAGGTACTTGGTAGATTTGGTGTTCGGTGAAGGTCTGTTTCCTGGTTCATAGATAACCTTCTTTTAATTGTGTCCTCACATGGAGGAAGGGGTGAGGGAACTCTCTGGGGTCTCCTTTATTATTTATTTATGTTATCATTTTTAATTTTGGCCATGCCACATGGTTTGTGGGATCTTAGTTCCCCAACCAGGAATTGAACCCAGGTCCTCAGCAGTTAAAGTGTGGAGTTCTAACCACTGGACCTCCAGAGAATTCCCTGGGGTCTCTTTTATGAGGGCACTAATCACATTGATAAAGGCTCCACCTTCATGACTTAATCACCTCCCAAAGGCCCCACCTCCTCATACCATCATATTGGGGATTGGGTTTCAACACATGAATTTGGGGAGGGACACAAACATTCAGTCTATAGCAAGCAGTGATTAAAAATTATAGGACATCCAAAGCTGTTTTGATGTTTGAAAAAAGGAGAAGTCTTGACCAATAAAGTCTGAAGGCAGTGTGGGTGAGAGCTGAATGTTGTTTATGACTGTCTGGGTAGGAAAATAATGGTTGGTCAAATGATCTTTGATCACGCTCTGTCTCGCACTGTAAGAAAATTCTCATTGTTGATTTTAAAAATACCAAATGCCAGAATTGAGCCTAGTCTGAAGGAAGGAGTCACCCATGATTCTGGCAAAACTCTCAATCACCAAAGTCTAGGGGACTTCCCTGGAGGTCCAGCGGTTAAGACTTTGAGCTTCCACTGCAGGAGGCATGGGTTCGATATCTTCTCGGGGAACTAAGATCCCACATGCCATGCTGTGTGGCCAAAACAAAAAAAAACAAAAAAAAAAATCACCAAAGTTTAGTCCAGGGTCATTACTAGCACATGGCACATGCTTGATGTAAGTGTGTGTTGAACAAATCAACAAATGAATATTTAAGTGTGCAGAAAGGGGATTGGGCATGTCCTCTGCAAACCAACCAATCCACTGAGATATTCCAGAACATGAGTGTCTTCAAGGACCCTGGAGAAACATGTGTGACCCCATCTTAAATCTGAGGTTGGTATGAACTTAAAGAAGTCCAGTTACATGTGCAATATTCCTGAAAAAGCAATTTTCCAGTTATATCACAAGCCTTAAAAATGCCTGTACCCTTTGACCTAAAAATACTCTTCCTAGGGAGCGCTCTTGAAGGAATTAATCAGAGACATAGATAAAGATCTAAAATCACATTTGTTACATGGTTATTCCTAAAAACAACAACAACAACAAAAATAAGGACTTGTTACCACAAACTGCTTTGTGACTTGTCAGTTACTGTGGGCACTGTCAAATGTGCTGTGTCATCTGTCTTCAGAGATTCAGGACAATTTAATTCAAAGGGGCCAGGACTGGGAGAAGGGATAGAGAGAGGGAAGGGGAGAAAGGTGGAGAGAGAAAGAGAGGAAAGAAGGAAAAAAAGAGTCAGGAATGGAGTCAGGGAGAGAGAGTAAAAAAGAGACAGGAACAGGGATGGAGACAGAACAACGACAGCAGTTCCCGGTGAGTTGCACGTGGTGAATAAATGTTTGTGGAATAAAGACTTAAAAGGGGAAAGAGTCAGAGATGGGAGTGGATTGAGAGGCGGGTCCCCAGCTCCCTGACCACATTAGACCTCATTCACCCTGGCACACCCACCGCTGAGACCCTGGCACACAGGGAGAGGAAGCTGGCAGCAGGGTGGAGGAGAGGGAGGCAGGGAAGGGGCAGGGCTCTTGGCACTGGCTGCTGAGCCCCTGGGTGAGCAGGGCAGAGGGAGGAGGGCTGCCTGACTCTGTCATGGGCTGGGCTTGCAGGGAAAGAGCTCAGGTCACGCGGGGTGGTGGTGCCATGTTGCAAGACCCTTGTGGTGGGTTTGGATGACATTGCCTCCCCCACCTTCCATGAACTCCTGTTTTCTGTGGGAGTCAACTTATCGATTTTCACTGGGAACTGCTGTTGCAATGCTGTAGCTGCCTTTGGATATTCTTGCAATGACTTTAGAACTTATCCTTCAGTTATTTCAAGTTTGTCCTTTTCATGCATAACTCAGATCTCAGAGGAGGAATCTTATCCCTTTCGCCTCTTGGTGGACTGGTGCGTGTGTGTGTGTGTGTGTGTGTGTGTGTGCGCGCGCGCGCGCACGCGTGTGTGTGTGTGTGTGTGTGTGTGTGTGTGCAGTGCACGTGTGGTGGATTATGTTTTCTCTGGCTCAGAATCCCTGCTTCCACTGAATGAGCTCAGTTTCAGGACCGTCTTGCCTTCTCATCCTGCCCTTCTGGTCTGCACTGCAGCATCGCATCCCAAGCAGCCTTACCCCAAACATCACGCCCACACAGTGTCTGTATGAGTAGCAGTCCTTACTGAAGGTTTGGTGCAACAGAGACATTTTATACTGTCCTGTGGCTCAGCCCCTTCTCCACCTCAAACTCCCAGCTTCTGCCTCTTCTTACCCCTCCAGGTTCCCTTCAGAAGCCCAATTCTCTCCCTTTGATTTGAAAAAACAATTTAAGTCTCCACCCTTTCCTCATCTCAGGGTCTACCTTTCACACCTGCAGCATGTTTACAGTGCTTTATAAACAAAGGGCTGCCCACTCTGTCCCACTTTGCAGTAGCCAAGAACCAGCAAGGACTCTGAAAGATGAGGCTGTCTTAGATTGAGTTTCCAGGAGCAGAGACTTGAAGAAGAGGATTCATGTAAAAATTATTTATTTAAGAAGTGTTCCCAGAGGGCTTCCCTGGTGGTGCAGTGGTTAAGAATCTGCCTTCCAGTGCAGGGGACACGGGTTCAATCCCTGGTCCGGGAAGATCCCACACGCCACGGAGCAACTAAGCCCGTGCGCCAAAACTACTGAAGCCTGCACGCCTAGAGCCCGTGCTCTGCAACATGAGAAGCCACCGCAGTGAGAAGCCCGCGCACTGCAATGAAAAGTAGCCCCCGCGCGCAGCAACGAAGACCCAATGCAGCCAAAAATAAATATAACTAAAATTAAATTAAATTAAAAAAAAGAAGTGTTCCCAGAAAAAAAACTGGTTGGGGGGTGAGTGGGGAAGTGAGACCTGGGAAGAAAGGAGGCTAAGGAAACATATGAGAGCAAGAAGAGTCCTAAGGCGGGGCAGGCCTGGAGCAATCTCTCATGGGAACTCTGGAGACATTTTAAAATTAACCCCACAGGGACTTCCCTGGTGGTCCAGTGGTTAAGACTCTGCGCTCCCAATGCAGGGGGCCCGGGTTCAATCCCTAGGTCAGGGAACTAGATTCCGTATATACGCCGCAACTAAAGATCCTGCACGTGGCAACTAACATCCTGAGCGCCGCAACTAAGACCCGGTGCAGCCAAATAAATAAATAAATAAATAAATAAATAAATAAGTAAATAACAAAGGAGCAAGAAAGCTGGAGAGCTATACCCCCATGTTTTCAGTCATTTGTTAAGGGCTAATCCTGAAACTGGGCAGGACCCTGTGGGGCTCCTGGGCACAAAAGCCTTTCTGTGTCCCCTTCTCTGAGTTCCAAAGGGCAGGTTCAAACAGTTGCTAATCAGGGAAGGGAGGGGATGTGGAGATAAGGGAGGAGCAGTCAAAAAACAATACTGCAGCCTTGGGGCAGGGTCCTGCTTCCTCCTCAAGGGATAGCATAACAATATCTTTGAGCTCTTCTGCAGAACTAAAACCCCCACCAAATGGAAGATGTTCCAGAGAGAAGGTCACAGTGCAATAACCTCGAGAACCACAGATCACGAGACCACCTGATGCCAGAAGATCTCTAGATTGAAGGAATGCAGGTCCTGCATGCACCTGGATCCTTATCAGCAATGCCGCCGCTTGACTATAAAACTCACAACCCTCCCCCCTCCCCAATCCCCGGGTTGGGACACACAGTTTTGAGGGCATTAGCCCGCTGTGAGCCCCTTTGCCTGGCAAAGCAATAAAGCTATTCTTTTCTAGTTCACCCAAAACTCTGTCTCTTGAGATTTAATTTGGTGTTGGGGTACAGAGGCCAGATTCGGCATCAGTCCTGGGTTGGGGGGGGGGACACACATTCCTAGGTTCTCTACCAAGAGATCAGGTGCAGGCTGCTGGGAGCGACATCACAAGGAGACCTAGTGTGCATAAAAACAGTCCAGGAGTCCTGGGGGCTCTGGGCACAGCACCAATAGTATCTGCTTCGGAGCCTTTCCCTTCCCCTCCCTTCCCCATCTCTGAGAGGGAAAGGCTGCCGTGTAGAGGATAACTCCCTCACTGATGGGAGTCATGCCACCCCTTAGAAAGCAGAAGCAGCTGTCACTGAGGATATGGTGTTGGCATGTGTGGTATGATGAGAAATATACTTGGTTTCCATCCCTGGCCCCGGGAGCCGAGCTCCTAAAACCCCTTTCCTAAGGGATAGGAGTATCTTTTGTTATTCACAACAAGCCCTCTCTAGGACTTCTGAGTTTATGCTAATGAGATGACTGGGCGGGGCGGGGGGGGGCCCTGCATAGCCTCAGGAAGGGGCTGGTCACTAGAAAGACTGAGTGATTGACAAGATTGGCAATCTCAGCCCCACCCCCTGACCTAAGGGAAGGGGTTGGGGGCTGCAGATCAAGTCCCATAAAAACTCTCGCACAGGAGATTTGATGAGCTTCTGGGTTGGTGAATACACCCACTTGCTGGGAGGGTAGTGCACCCTAGACCCACAGACAGAAGCTCCTGAGCTCAGGACCCTTCCTGACTTCACCTCCGTGGACCTCTTCAGTGGGCTGCTCATCTGTATCCTTTGTGATATCCTTTTTAATAAACTGGTAAATGTAAGTAAATGTTTCCCTGAGCTTTGTGAGCTGTTCTAACCAATTTATAGCCAGTCGGTCAGAAGCAGAGGTGACAACCTGGACTACACCTGAAACCGAAAAGGACCCCGTGAGGCTCCTGGGCACAAAAGCCTTTCTGTGTCCCCCGAGTTTTGTTTGTAGGAAATAGGCTTCATTTAGCCTCCATGACCTTCCCTGAGTTCTAAAGGACAGGTTCAAACAGTCCCTAATCAGGGAAGGGAGGGGATGTGGAGACAAGGGAGGAGCAGTCAAAGCACATAGTGCAGCCCTGGGGCGGGGTCCTGCTTCCCCCTCAAGGGATGCACATAACAATATTTTTGAGCTGTTTTGCAGAGACTAAAAGCCCCACCAGGTGAAAGAAGTTAACTGTATGCTGCCCACAAGCACGTAGACTCCAGACCAGCTGGAACCAGAAGGTTGATGATGATGACTCCCGATTACCTCACCATCAACCAATCAGAAGAATGTCCATGAGCTGATCATGCCCTCCTCTTTCAACCATTATGATAAAACTCCTCACTACCCTCTCCAGGTCAGAGCACACAGTTTTGAGGATATTAGCCCACTGTGGCCCCCTTTGCCTGACAAAGCAATAAAGCTATTCTTTTCTACTTCAGTCAAAACTCTGTCTCCGAGATTGAACTCAGTACTGGTGTACAGAGGCCGAATTTTGGCATCACATCTGAATTTGGGGCAGTCTTTCGGGACTGAGCCCTTAACCTGTGGCATCTGGTGCTAACTCTAGGTAGATAGTCAGAATTGAGTTCAACTGTCGGACACCCAGTCGGTATCTGCTGAGAGCTGGAAGACTTGCTTGGTGGTATTGAAAATACCCCAGAGCATACTTCTTCCTTCTCCTATTTTCCAGCCTCTCTCAGGCATGGGTTAGCGTCTCAGGAGGGCTGCAGGGCACTCACGGTCGGAAAGGAAGGGTGAGCACTCACATCAAGTCCTGAGATCAGCCCCTCAGAACCTGCACGTGGAACTACTCGGCTCCCCTCCTAGAGGGGGAAATAAAGTCCCCACCTCAGGTCATGGAGCCCTGGCTGCACAGGTGACTACTGCTCTGTTCCCTTTCAGAACCTGCCCCACCTGACTTTGGTTTGCTAGATGCCAAGGGCAAGTTAGCATCGTGTTTGAGACACAGCTCTCCTGCCTGTGGCTATCTACCCCATGCTGGAAGCAAGGTAGCCGGTGTTGTTGTTGCCCAAGTCCTGGCTTTTGGGGACAGCCCTCTGACAGAGGATGAGAAATGTGCTGTTTTCCCCACTTCATGAAGTTACCCTCAGGGACCGGAGTCATAGCCACATGGACCCCTTGAGTCTGAGGGGCTGCTGGTGACCTCTGCGACCCTGGGCTGTCCCTCAAGAGTGCGCAACGTTGCCTCCCCTGGGATTAACTCTCCTAACAGGGGGAATGGGGTGGGTGAGATGCAGCTGGATCTTGGCCATCAGTGCTTTTCCAGTAGACTTTCGCTTGCTCCAGCCGAGCCTGACTCCCTTTCCTCATTTCAACAGCACCCTCCTCTGCTGTTCTCCGCACAAGTGTCACTGTTCTGAACACACGCGCAGAGAACTCCTCTCTGCTCACCACAGAACTGGATGCCGTGACAGGCATCTGGCCAGCCATGGCAAGGCTCTGAGACCCGGAGGCTGCTGCAGACTTCTTGCAGTTTCCTCTGCTCCTCCTCTCGGGGACTTTCCACATTCCAACGCCTGTGCATTGTGGGGGCAGTGACGCTGAAAACACGTGCATTTCTTTCCACCTCGTCCCCAAAGCCTCAGAATGACAGTAGAGAAATTAACAGGGAAAAAGCATATATTCACAAGGACCAAGAGAGTTGGAGAGGACGCAGGAACAGAGGAGAGATGACAAGAAAAGCTGAAAAGTCAGTGGTAACTGATTTAGGAGAGCAGAGAAGGCTGACATCTAACCCTGAGAAGGGAGGTCAGGCACAGTAAGAAGCAACAGGTGGACTCCTTGCCACAGTACTCCAACTGGAACAGCCCTGAAGATGGGGAGGAGGGGTAGGACTGAAAATAGGAAGTGTGTCTTGGCTGTGCATCTGTTTGAGGAACAGGGAGATCCCCAGACCTCCACTCCTGCCCCACACAACCAGACGACTGCCCTCCCCTGCAGTGGAAGACGATGGGCAAGTCAAACCTAAGAGGTTCTGGACTCGGAGACACGAGGCACAGTTGAGAACAGGGAACTGTACTAAAAATGGGCATTCAGTGAAAGCCTACCTGGAGGTGGGTGGCGAACGCCTCGCTCACTTTCCCTGCCCAGCAGCCAGAATGATGGTAGATCAGCTTACATCCTCTGGGAGGAAGAATGGAAGATTCCTCTCTACGGAAATTGACTAGGCCAAGAGAAAAGACCTATTAGCATTTGGTGTTTCCCCAGTGAAATAGCCGAGTGCCCAACTGATCAGCCTACTGTGAAGCCCACGTGCAGACAAGCCCCACCCATGCACCCAGGACTCAAAATTGGCATTTTGGTGCCTTTACTCATATCAGAGACAACAGCTAAGCATCCCTTGACATGAAAGGGGAGTTTCTAACATGAAAGATAGAGACATAAATCCGTTAATCACTCAACCAACCACCCTAGGAGGAAACAGGGAATGCAGAAAGCAAAAGAAAATTGCAAGAAAATTCTAAGCCTTGTTTGTTTTGGGACCCAGGGCAGGCTGCCTCAAAATATGTCTCCATGGCATATTGATTATTTTCAATTAAGGTTACTTGAGAAACAGCTGGTAAAAAAAATGATTTATATAGAAAAACCCACTCTAACTCCCTGAAAGTGGGAAATAATTCTCCCATATGAAAGTATTTTTCCAAACCAGGAAACCAACCTTATCACCAGAATTACGGAATTTAAGGTGAAGAAAGCTATAAACAAACTTCATTATTTATTCTTTAGTCTGTTACCTTAAGCACAAGCCCCGCTGATTTATGAAATCCTCACAAATAATCACGTATTTCTTTGTCTAAAAATGATATATAAACAGTCTGCTTTGGTCACTTTGAGGGTCCAATTTCTATGAGACCTCTGTGATCACAAATTAATTTTTTTTCTCCTGTTAATCTGTCTTATGTCAATTTAACTATTAGAGCAGCCAAAAGAACTCAAGAGGGGAAAGGGGGAAATTTCCCCTTCCATGACATTTGTATCTATGAATACTACAAACAGATAGGAGTAAACAAAGAAAAGGAACTTAGAATAAGAGCTTTAAAAAATTCAAAATATCTTAGCAGAAATAAAAAAAGCCAATAGATGATTTACAGCATAATTTGAGAAATTCTGAGAGTAGAAAAAAACTACAAAGAAAGAGCAAACAGGACAGAAGAGCTAAGAAAATTCAAGGCTTAGCCCAGAAGATTCAACAATTGACTGATGTAAGTTTCAGAGAAGAGAGAAAATGAGGGAAGGAAATGACCAGACTAGTAGACATGATAGGGAAAAAAAAAAGGAAATAACTTAATGCCCATCCTTGGGAGAATAGTTAAATAAATTGTACTATCTCCATACAATGGAATGCTACACTGCAATGAAACGATACTAAACTATAGCTATGTGCGTAGATGACTCTTAGGAACAACGTGGAAGGAGATGCAAGCCACAGAGGAGTGCTGCTTCTGTGTGTGATGCCATTTCTACGATGTTCAGAAGCAAGCAACAGTCAACAAGGTACAGTTTAGTGACACATACATGAATAGTAAAACAATAAAGAAAAGCAAGTGAATTAGGAGAAAAGTCATGAGAGTGGTTATGTGGCTGGTGGAGTGTTAGGGCATGAGGGGTGGCCCTGGAAGGCAGGGCATGGGATCAGAAAAGAGCACAAAGGGGGACTTCCCTGGTGGTCCAGTGGTTAAGAATCCGCCTTCCAATGCAGGGGATGTGGGTTCGAGCCCTGGTTAGGGAACTAAGATCCCACATGACTCAGGGCAACTAAGCCCATGCGCCACAACTCCTGAACACGTGGGCCACAACCAGAGAGCCCACACGCCACAACTACAGAGCCCACATGCTCTGGAGCCCACTCGCCACAACTAGAGAGAAGGCTGTGCACCACAATGAGGAGCCCGCGCGCCACAGCAGAGGATCCCATGTGCCACAACGAAGATCCTGGGTGCCGCAACTAAGACCCAACGCAGCCATAAATATTAAAAAAAAAAAAAAGGGCACATAGGGAAGTTCCAGGTATTGATAATATCCTATTTCCTAAGTTGGGTGGTGGGTTCATGGGTGTTTATTTTACTACGATGCTTCATAACTAATATTACTCATATTCTTATATATTGGGTTGGCCAAAAAGTTCGTTCGGGTTTTCTGTAAGATGTTAACAGAAAACCTGAACGAACTTTTGGTCAACCCAGTATATGTCAAATGTTTCCCTTTCTCTCTTTCTCTGACCGTCTGTCTCTCTCTCTCTCACACACAAACACTATAAGAAAATTTCTCTGAATTGGGGATATGAGTTTCTAGATTAATAGAGCCTTAGAGTCCAATGCAATGAGGGAGAAAAAACCCTACACCAAAGTACATCTTTACGAAATTTCAGAACATCAGAGATATCGTACAAGCAATAAGAGAGGAAAAACAACACATACTAAAAAACTGAGAATCACAACAGTGTTGGTCCTCTCATCAGTAAGACTGAAATTAGAAGACAACAAACCTAGATTCTGACGGAACAAAATTCCTATCTAGAATTCTAGGCCCATGAAAGTAGCAAATGAGAGAACAGAATTAAGATAAACTCAAACAAGTGAGGCCTTAAAAAATTTATTTTCTGTGTATCCCTTCTCAAAATGAGAGAATTGTGCTCCACCAAAAATGAGACAGTAAATCAAGAAAGAGGAAACCATGGAAACCAGGACACGGGGATTCCAAGACAGAAAAGAGACAAAAGGAATAAAAAGGATGCTAGTTGAGGGAAATTTCCCCAAAACAGCAGAAAGCAGGCACAGCACAATCCAGTTTGGAGCAAGAGAACAAGAAAACTCCAGGAGAGATTTCTCCATGAAAAACATCCAACTGACCGTTGCCTAATATTTAAGTGCATGGAGAGGAGATTTACAGTTTTGTGCAACAGCTTCGGGAAGAATTACTGATTGGCACATAGAAAACTAAGCCAAAACCAACCAACCAACCAACCAAGATTCCACTTATATACTCCAGGGAAAACCAAAAGTTGTACAGGAAAGGGTATGTAAATGTAATATACAATGTGGCTCATGAGTATATAATATTTACATAATCCTGAATATTGATGGAACCAAAAATTACAAAACAACTATATAGGAAGAATGAAGGCATTGAAAGTATGTTTGTGGGTAAGAGTGCGTGGAATTTAAGAGAATCAAATCTCTATCTTCTGTAGTTGTAAGTAAATGCTCAAGTTCTAAAATGAAAAGAATCAACCAAAACAGTAGGATAGGAAACACTCCCTGACTCAATTTGTTAGGCTATCAAACCCTGAACCAAAACAAGAGTAGGACAGCCGAAGATAGGAATTTATAGCCAGGTTGACTCATAAACATAGCTGTGAAATTTTGAATTAATATTTAGCAAGGTGAATACAGCAGAAGCAAGCTGTTCTTACCTCATTAATGCAAAGTTGGTCCAACTTAAAAAAAAAGTATTACTATAAATCATCACAACAATAGCTTAAAGGAGAAAATCTACATGATTATCTTGATAGGCACAGAAAAGGCATTTGGTAAAATTCAGCACTCATTTATGCTAAAAATAATCTTAGCCAACTAGGAGAAGAAAGAAATTTCTTTAACTTGATGAAAATTTTCTACCAATAATTTATACATATAAAATACTTAAATGGTGAAGTATTAGACACATTCCCTTTAAAATCAGGAAGGTGACTTATCAAATCAACACATTGTACATCTTAAACTTATACAATATTATATGTCAAATACATTTGAATTAAAAAATCAGGATATAATCTTAAAAAAAATCAGGAAGATAATAAGGGTGTCCTATAAAATCTTTCTATTCAACATTGCATTTGGACAGTCTGGCCAGTACAGTAAGACAAGAAAAAGAAATGATATAAAGATCATAAAGGGAGAAAAAAACCCTATCTTGTTCTGAGGGAACAAGATTCCAGCCTAGAATTCTAGAGCCAAACTCAAAAATTAGAGAGAAGAATTAAGACAAGTTCAGACAAGACAAGTATCAAAAAGTGTATCTTCCACGCATTCCTGTGTTAGTTTCTTATTGCTGCTATAACAAATTATCACAAATTTAGTAGTTTAAAACAACACAAATTTATTCTCTTACACTTCTGGAAGTCTGAAATTAGTCTCATGGGACTGAGGTGTCGGCAGAGCTTGTTCCTTCTAGAGGCTCTTGGGAAGGATCTGTTTTCTTGTCTTTTCTGGCTTCTAAAGACGGCTTGTGTTCCTTGGCTTGTGGCCCCTTCTGACATCACCAAAGCACATCACTCCAACCCTTGCTTCCATCATCACATCATCTCTCTCTGCCTTTGTCATCACATAGCCTTCACTGTCTATGACAATTCTGTCTGCCTCTTAAAAGGACCCTTGTGGGCTTCCCTGGTGGCGCAGTGGTTGAGAGTCTGCCTGCCAATGCAGGGGACACGGGCTCGAGCCCTGGTCCGGGAGGATCCCACGTGCCGCGGAGCAGCTGGGCCCGTGAGTCACAGCTGCTGAGCCTGCGCGTCTGGAGCCTGTGCTCCGCAACAAGAGAGGCCACGATAGTGAGAGGCCCGCGCACTGCGATGAAGAGTGGCCCCCGCTTGCCGCAACTAGAGAAAGCCCTCGCACAGAAACGAAGACCCAACACAGCCATAAATAAATAAATAAATAAAATAATTAAAAAAAAAAATTAAAAAAAGGACCCTTGTGATAATCCAGAAAAATCTCCCCATCTCAAGACCCTTAATTTCGTCACATCTACAAAGTTCATTTTGTCATGTAAGATAACAGTCACAGGTTTAGGAGACTGCGATGTGGGCATCTAGGATGTGGATACTCAGTCTACTGCACATCATTCTCATGCAATCATTCACAGGTTACATGATTGTCTACATAGAAAAAGCCAAGATAATTTACAAACAGATTATTAGAAAAACTATGAAAGTTTAGCAAGGTGATTCAATTGTTTTCCTATAATTCGGACACAAAGATTTGGAAAATATAATTTAAAAAAAGATGTTACTTACAGCATTAAAAAATTGTTAAGTACTTTTCGATAAATCTAACAAAAGATGTTTAAAACCTTTATTAAGAATTATTTTTAAAAAGATAGAAGAATCTTAAAGATGACCTAAATAAAGAGAAAAACATATTGTGAACCTGGACAGAAACGCTTAGTATCATAAAGATTCCCCAAGGGAATATATAGATTTTATGGCAATTACAATAAAAATCCTGACATGTTTCTTTGGCAACTCAACAAGCCAATTCTAAAATGTAAATGGCAATGTACAAAAACAGGTAAGACACACATGAGAAAGAAGCAGAGGATGATGGACTCACTCTAGCACACAATAAGACTTATTTTATAATAAATAAGTATTTTATAATAAATATTTTATAATAAATAAGTAATTACCATAAAGTATGGTAATTAAGACATTGTGACAATGGATCAGGGGTAGATGTCTACACCACTGGAACAGAATACAGAGCCCAGAAACACAGCCATAGAGGGACACCTGACATCTTTAACAAAGTGGCTTTGCAGATCAGTGGAGAAGGGACAGATTTTTCCAAAAATGAAGATGAGTAATTGGTTATTCATATAGGAAAGAATAAAACTGAAACACTTTCTTGGACCAAATACAAAAATCCAAGTGGAATTCAAGAACCCAGGAAGAAGAGAAAACTTTTAGAAGAAAATAGGAGAGCATGTATTATGATCTTTGTTTAGAGCAAAGATTTAATAAATTACAAAAAGCATAACCATAAAGAAAAAAGCTGATAAAGTCAACATCATTAAAATAAAAAAATGCCTGAGTATCAAACGACATCACTAAAAATATGAAAGGACAAACTGCAGACTGTGAAAAAATATTTGCAACATACATCATTGACCAAGGATTCAAATCCAGAATATATAAATAACTTATAAATCAAAAATTAAAAATACTCAATAAAAAAATGAGTAAAAGATAAAGAGGTAAATCATAGAAAAGAAGCCAGAATGGCTAATAAATGTATGAAAAGATGCTCAACCTCATTATTAACTAGGGAAATGCAAACTAAACCATATGAAGTACCATTTCATATCAAGCAGGTTGGGATAATTAAAAAGTCTGACAATTTTAAATGTTTGTGATCAAACGAAGAACTGGGGACTCTTCCACACTGCTGAAGTAAACATAAATTGGTACAAGCACTTTGGAGACCAAGTAGGCAATATCTAAAAGTGAAAATGCATACATCGTTCAACCCAGCAATTTCACTCATGGGTATATGAATCACATAGGATAACTTGAGTTTATACCCTAGGTTCTTGCACTTGTGCATGAGGAGGCATTTACAAAAATGTTCACGCAACACTGTTTGTAATAATAAGAAATGGGAAACAATTCAAATGTCTGTCAACAGGACAATGGGTAAATAAATTGTGGTATATTCATATACTGACAATAAAAGTCAGTCTTATAAAAATAATGGAAGTTTGAGCCAGAGAGTGATATGTTTTTGAAAGATCTCAATTTTTAGATGCTTTATCTCAGTGCTATATAAAATATAGTCCTTGGACAAAGGGGGTTGATTATCTGGTCTTCCATGAATTAAATATAGAATTGAGACTGTTTCAAAACTTTTATAGCAATTTTTTTCTTTCTTTCTTTTTTTTTTTTTTGCTGCACCAAATGGCTTGTGGGATGTGGGATCTTAAATCCCCAACCAGGGATTGAACCCAGGCCCTCGGCAGTGAGAGTGTGGAGTATTAACCACTGGACCGCCAGGGAATTCCCTTATAGCAATTTTAGAGTGATTTTATGTATGTTGACTCTAATCACTAAAAAATGGGGTCACTATTTTGTATTTTATAATTCATTATAATTTCATTTTTTCTAGAAATAAACTCTTATTACAAAAGTATTGGTGTGCAAAGAATTGAAAACAACCAACCAAACTGGTCCTGAACAAACAATCTGAGATGAATCGCTCTACCTTAAGGAAAATTGATTTCTATGTGATTTCGTTTTCTACAACGTGTAGGTTTTCTTGTTTATTGGAGATCTTGTGCTCTACTCCTAAAATATTAATGTCCAGCCTGGGATTCCAGAATTGTTTTGTTTGGTTCCGGATACTTGCTTTGCATATAAAGATGTGGTTATTCTCTGCAGGCATTTCCCCCACAGACACATGTAAATGTAGCTGTAATTTCCTGTTGGTAAACAGCAAGTATTTATTTACTTATTTTTTAAAAATTTTATTTATTTATTATTTTGGCTGCGCCGGGTCTCAGTTGCAGCATGCGGGATCTTTAGTTGCGGCATGCGGACTTCTTAGTTGAGGCATGTGGACTCTTAGTTGAGGCATGCAACTAAGGGATGTAGTTCCCCCACCAGGGATTGAACCCGGGCCCCCTGCATTGGGAGCGCAGAGCCTTACCGACTGGACCACCAGGGAAGTCCCCAACAGCAAGTATTTAAATTTAGAATCAGGTGGCAAGGTTTATATACAGATGTGTAATAAATTGGATTGTTTTCAAAGCAATACCCTTTCCAGTTAACAGACAAGTTTGCTGCTTTTCTTTATCAAATACAATGTGGTATGTGAAAACACTAGATAGGGTTTAAGGTATTTCACAGATTTTTTACACAACAAATGGACCCTATGCTATAGAGGAACAGAAAGATATAAATTAATAACACATAATCATTGTAAGAGAACAAAATCAAACTAAATCTCCTCTCCAGTGCTTGACAGCACACTTCCTGAGAAGTTTCAGGCCGTGTGTGGTCTCTCCCTGGGGCTCCAAAGCCTGCTTAATGGCCTTTATGACAGCAGGAGCCCAGCCTACTTGGGATTCTGCTTCTAAGATACAACACAGTAGGGGCCTCTGATACGTCCAGACATATTTGTTTTGGATCTCCTTTTCCCCTCACGAAAAACCTCCTTTTTAAAAATTATATTTTTGAAGCCAGGTTACTTACTGATTTCCAGGATCCTCTTACACCTGCCACTTCTCAAAGGAATTTTTGGATATAATCTTTTAATCTTTCTGGAAGGCTGGCCATCAGAAACACACAATCTCTTTCCATCATAATGCTTTTTAAAGGACTTTACCTTGCTCTCTGAGTTTATTTAAAACTTTTAACTATACCAATTTAGCATCTTTGCATGCTTTCTTGCTATTTCTCATTTCATTCTTCATGTTACTTAACATTCGTTTGAGTCTTTACAGGATCTTCTATTGATACTTTCTCACCAACGTGCCATTCTAGAATTTTCTCATCACTAATATTTTGCTTTGCTCTACATTTCATTCTCAGGCTCTAATAGGACAAACATAAGGTGGAATGCGACAAAAATAGCCCTTGCAAAGCCTTGTACTCCCACCAGAGGTCTAAGCAGCAAACTCTCCGCCTCTATTTTTTTGGCCTCCCAGTGCTGTCCCAATCCCACGGAGCTTAGGGTTTAGCTGACATCTGAGATCTTGATCCCAGTGGCACCAACCTGTTAAGTTGGTGTTGTATCTTTCCCCCTCCAGAAGCACCTAGCAAACCCAAAGCAGGCGATTAACCGTATTAATCAACGGTCTGGGGTTGTTACAGAAGCACATGAGGCAGGACAGGATTCTGAGGATTTAGGCTGGGTAGGGAAAGAAATGAAACTAGAGGCGGCCCATAACGAGAAATAGACGGGTCCCAGGACTTAAATTTCTGAGGCGACAAGGTCATGCGTGAAGACACAGTAGCCGAATGAGAACAGAGAGTAGAAAAGGTCCCCAAAGATGAGGCGAACCCAACAGCTGATGAATGGTTTATCCATTAAAGCTTTGAAGCAACTCCAGTGCCTCAGTTTGGCTGCTGCAGAGGCCAAGGCAGGAGATGAGCACTGCAAGATCCTCCAGCGCCAAGTTCAAATATATGCAAATATGCGGTCAGCGCTGTGATTGGCCAGCGGGGACGGCTCAGGGGCTGAGGAGGCCAGTCCAGGCGGTGGCAGTAGCTTTGCCCACAGCTCTGGACACCCCCTCCCGCAGCCAAGCCAAGGCCCCAAAACAGCTGACCGCGCGAGTCACGTGACAAGCCCGGAGCCCGGCTCTTAATTGGCTGGCAAACCTCGCTGCCTCCCACCGTTTCCCAGAAATATTTTTGGAAACTACCTTTCCTAGAGTGTCTTGCTGCGCTTATTTCTTCCCGGCTGATTAGATGGGGGCTGTTCCGGGTCCGTGGGGACCTTGGCGAGCGTCAGGAGGGCGAAACCTCTGGGATTAAAACATCCCGCACTGTGGAGGCGGGGGAAGCGAGCCGCTGTCCGGCCCCTCTCTTTGCGCAGAGGCCTCTGGGAAGTGTAGTAACTTGAAGGTCTCCGGGTCCTGCCGGGGCTGGCGTCTCTCCTGGGCCCTGGGGGTCGCGGGTGAGGAGGGAACTAGTGGGTTCATTGTAGTCCTGAGAATTCTCCAAGCTTAGATTTCTATTAAGCAAATTTTTGTGAGATCTTCTGAGAAATGAGGGGCTCTACTTCAAAAGAAACAGAGGATAACGGCCCTAAGTTAGCCCCAGCTCTTGCTGCTCACCGGACACTTTACAAGGGTGCAAAGAATCATGGCGCTGCGCATGTAGGGGGATCTATTTTATGTTGGGACTTGCATCTGGCAGTGACCTTCGCCCTCAGGGAGCTCCGCTGTTCTCCCCGGTTTTCTCAGCGGTAGCTGGTTCTTGTTTGGGCCACCAGGACTCTCCCCTAGGCTTACTGTTTCTGCACTTGAGGATATTCGTTCTGCCCAGCTGCAGGGGTATTTGCATTTTACGGAGGGGAAATCTGAGGGTGTGGTGGATAAAGGTTGCTGACCTGCCCAGACTATACAGCTAGTAGTGTAGTCAGAACTCAGTACAATTGGAACTACAATAAATCTACTACATACGAACCTTCAAGTTGCGAACTTTCAAAGATGTGGACCTGCATTCGCATGTCCAGTCACATAAGTTAGTCACGTGTGTGGCGTACGTTGTCACATGCGTGCATCCTCTACAAGTGGTTATGCTTTTGTGTACTTCACTGTACAGTACTGTATAGAGTACAGTAGTATAATATCTTTATTTAAAGCCCAGGATGTCCGGAAGCAAGCGTAAAAGTGGCAGTGATGTAGCTGGTACTGTACTGAACTTTTCAAGATACTGTACTGTAAGATTAAAATTTTTTTCTTTATTTTTCTTTGTTTTTAATGTATTATTTGTGTGAAAAGTATTATAAACCTATTACAGTACAGTACTATATAGCTGATTGTGTTAGTTGGGTACCTAGGCTAACTTTGTTGGACTTTCAAACAAATTGGACTTATGAACGCCCTCTCAGAATGGAACTTGTTCGTATGTAGGGGACTTACTGTAATTCTAATTCTTGTCTCAAACCTGAGAGGATAGGAACCTAGGTCTTTCTGACCTCAAAAATTGAGGCCCCTAATACTCCCTCTACTCCCCGGCCCCTATTTTGGCATCTTTTATGGGCATAGAAGTCTGAAAAGTTTAAAGAGCTGACCTCCAAGTGCCCTCTGTCTCAGATGGGTCATTTGTACCTCTGAGGATATCAGATCTGGAACAGCCATGGAGCTCTGCCCCTTCCAGAAACCAGTGACTCATATCACTCTTGCTTATGTCAGTATCTGAAGGGCCTGGAAGAACTGGTAAGATGCAGAAAATCCAGGAAAGGGTGCTCTTGGCCAGTGCTGTCCAGTAGAACTCTCTGAGATGATGAAACTCTTCTATATCTACACTGTCTGATATGGTAATGTCTCAAGTTCTGCTTAGATAGTAGCTCCCGTCCTCCCAGTGGTCCCCTGACTCTAGGCTGTTTCCAAGACAGCTCAGCCTCAGACTATGGACTCCTGGGCTAAGTCTTCAAGGACCCTCCAGATCCAAGCTATCCCTTAGCTGCAGCTCAAACCGTGCCCAGGAACACACATCAGGGTACAGACAAATGGAATGTGTATGGCTCCTGGATATGGCCAGTGCCTTGCTGATTTTGCCACCTCAGCATCCTGTCTGGAGCCTGGCGCAGAGAAGATGCTAGGTTAACACTGTGGCTGAATGAACTTATCTTCTCTTCCCCAGGCTGGAGATCTCTCAGCTACTGCGACTGGCTTCTAGAATCCCTCCCCATCATTGTGGACTAATGGCATGAGCCATCTAATGAAGGTTGGTGAAGCCAGTGTTTCATAACCACCTTCATCCTGACCCTTTGTGGGTGTGCCACGGGGCAGCTGCAAAACCAGTGAGTAGTAATTCCTTGGAAACCTGCTGGGTCCAGCAATTTTTGGTGACAGTCCAATTTTTTATTTTAAAATCCTGTGTGCAAAATGAAAGCCCAAATGAACACCTGTTACATATGATTAAAGGCAGTATGGTACTGGCAGAAGAGGGCTGGTCTCAGGGTCATCCTGGACCTGTGAGTAACAGGCTGTATGACCTTGGACAAGGTGTTCCATGCCTCTGGGTCCCAGTTTTCTCCTGAGTAAAACGAAAACATTAGACTCTAAGCTTCTTCCTATGGTTAATGTGAATGCTTAAAAAATGGCTGGTCACATCTGCAGTCAACACACATTAAGTACCTTTCAAGTGATCTTCTGCCTGAATCAGGTCTATTTTCATTGTTCAGTTTTTCTAACACCTTTCACTTAACACTTCCACTGCCAGTGCCTTCCTCATTTGCTGGATCTTCGCTATTTTTTGGCTTCTTTAGATTCCAATAAATCATGTCAGATTCTAGCCATTGAATCACCTGCTCCTTTGCCCTGCCTGTAGTCTCTTTAATGCCCAGCACAGTCTCAATTCCCTGACAAAGCACAGAGAGCAGTTCTGGTCTCCCTCCTGTTCCACACTCCCACACCACCACTTCCCTGAAAAAACAAATCTGAAAAATCAGGGAGGTTTCTATTCTGGCAGTTATCACTGTCACCACTAGATGGCACACGTGTGCAAGTCATCAGCGTTTGGACACAAACTTTATCAGTGTATTTATACTCCAATCCACAAAAGCTTTGAGAGGAATTATAAAAGTACACAACATACAAAAGGATAAAATGAAAAGTTGAAGGGATTGGAAGGAATTCCTTGGTGGTCCAGTGGTTAGGACTCAGTGCTTTCACTGCCAGGGCCATGTTCAGTCCCTGGTCAGGGAACTAAGATCCTGCAAGCCACGTGGCGTGGCAAAAAAAAGAAAAAAAGAAAAAAAGAAGGGATTGGAGGGGATATACAACAAGTAGAAGAGATAATTCCAGGGTGACATCAGCTCAAGGAGATGGACACCAGCAGAGGCTTACACAGTTGGCTCCGAGCTTCCCAATAGCCAAAGTAAAGAGGGAGACATGAGTGGTAACAAAATTCCACATTTTACATGAGAAAAACAAAGTAGTTATTCAGGAGAAGCACAACTTTTCCTGACCCTGAGACCAGAGAGATATTTTTCCTGTGGGTCCTCAGAGAGAGGACACTAACAGTGAAACAGACACCGATGACTTAATTGGAGCTGCTTCTATGATGTCCTTCTATGCAGGCCTATGGTGTGATGCTAAAGTAGGACTGAGGAAAGGCAGTTCTCTGGGGTTCAAATACTGGGTTTCCAGGACAGAGTGAATTTACTGCTGTGTGCATTTGTGTTTTCACACAGTGGAATTTGCACGCACACCCTCTCCCCCACTGGGGTTTGGGTGGAGTTTGGGGAGAGGAAGCTCTCCTTGGAGGCTGTGGTAACTAGTCTCCAAGAGGGCCTCCAGTGACCCCTGCTCCTGGTTTCCAGACCCTGTGGAGTCCCCGCCAACATTGTACCAGAGGGGTGGTCTGTGTGACCAACAGAGTACAGGAAAAGTGATGGTTTGTCACTTTTGAGATTAGGTTATAAAAGACATTGCAGCTTCTTTCTTGGTCTCTCCGTGTCTGTCTTTCTATCAGATCATTTGCTCTGGGGAAAGCTAGCTGCCGTGTCAGGAGGAACCCTATGTAAAGACCCATGTAGCAAAGAACTGAGGTCCCCTGGCAACAGTCAGCATAAGCTTGTTAGCCTTGTGTGTGAGCCACCTTGGAAACAGATTCTCCAGCCCCAGTCAAGCCTTCAGATGATGGTAGCCCCAACTGACACTTTGACCAAAACCTTATGGGAGACCCTGAGCCAGACCACTGAGCTAAGTCAGTCCTTAGCTCTCTGAGATAATGAATGTTTGTTATTTTAAGCTGCTAATTTGGGGGTTAATTTGTTACACAGCAATAGATAACTAATACAAAGTTATTTAACAGAAATCCAAGGTGACATCATGCATCATTTTACATGGGTGTGTCAACTTGATTTCAGAGACAAAGAATATATTTTAGAAGAAATGTATAGGCTTTGGGGACTTCCCTGGTGGTCCAGTGGTTAAGACTCCATGCTCCCAATGCAGGGGACCTGGGTTAGATCCCTGGTCAGGGAACTAGATCCCGCATGCCACAACTAAGAGCCTGCATACTGCAACTAAAAGATCTCCCATGCCACAACAAAGAGTCCTGCATGCTGCAACTAAGACCTGGAGCAGCTACATAAATAAGTAAATATTTTAAAAAATGTATAGGCTTTAATCTGATAGACATGGTCACCAATTCAGGCTGTGTTTATGGAAAGACAGAGGTAGAGGGACCCACATAAAGTGTCTGCAAAGGAGATTACTAGGCAGAAGGATGGTAAGGACACGGATCTCAACTGTCTTGTTCACTGTGGCACCCTCAGGGCCTAGCACAGGGCCTGGCACATAGTAGGCTTTCTACAAATCTTTCTTCAATGTATGAATGAATGATGAACTATAACCTTGAGTGAGCCATTCAGTTATCTGGGCGACCATCATTCACTGAGCTTCTACCATGTGCCGAGTACATAATGTCGATTAAGTTCCCAGGAACTTTTGTGTCCTATACATATTACATCCACATTTTCCCCCATTGCGCCTTCCCTCACTGTCTTATCTCCTTGAATTCTTCATTATTTTTGTAGAGACTTGCATGTGCTTTAACTTTTATGCTGAAAACTTTCTCATGGGAATAGTGTTCTTAGGTCATTACAACAAGTAATTCCTCGTCACCATTCTTCCATATGAGAACCAGAGTTGCTCAGAACATTGGGTTTATTTTGTGCAATTTTGTCTTGGGGCCTGCCCTATTTCTTTCTTCTTCTTTTTTCCCCTTTTTTTTCTGTTGAAAAATGACTTGAAATGGCTGATGCTAAGTAATAACAGTTCAGTCTCCCCAAGATGACAACGATTTAGGGTCTATTTTGCCCCTTTCATACTGACTTTGGTATTGATTTTAACCAGATTTTACTGTAATAGAAATATTGTGGGGGTGGAAGAGAATCAAACAGAGTGATTTGCTTCAGACTCTTGTCCCAGCAATCTATAAACACTCCTTTCTCCATGGCTGGCTCTGTACTTCCCCCTTCTCCCCCCTCTCCTCCCCCTGCCCCTTGTCTCCCTCCTCCTCCACTACCACCAGCATTATCACCACACAGCAATTATTTATTGAGCGCCTACTACATGCTCATCCCTGAGTTATGCATCTGCTATATGCATTATCTAAATAAATCTATGCCAGAGACTGCGAATTGCCTTGCCAATTTTGTCAGTCCAGGTCCTTCAAAAAGCAGACACCAAGCTGGGATTAACCGTGCAAGGATATTACGAGGGGGAAATGCCTGTGTGAAAGGAAATAGGGTGGGATCTAGAGAAGGCCAGGAAGACCATCAGAACCCAAGTGAAGGAGAGAGGGAGAGAAGGTGGGAGCAAGTGTCCCAGACTGCCTTGCAGTTTAAGGAAGATTCAGTCTAACGAAGGTTTGGCAAAGCTGTCAGGGAGTCCTTGAGCCAAAGTTAGCCAATAAAGGAATCCCTTGTCTCTCAGGACTGGGTCTGACTTTGTATGCCATCAAACTCAGCCATGGGTGGGGTGCAGCTCCTGGGAGCCATGGCCAATGGATTTCAAAGCATAGCAGCAGGTGTCCTCAGCTCCCAGCAGTAGGAAGTTTGTGGAAGAATATTTTTGTGGCTGCCAATTTTTTTTTTTTTTTTGGCTGCACCACACTGCTTGTGAATCTTAGTTTCCCGACCAGGGATCGAACTCAGGCCCATAGCAGTGAAAACACCTAGTCCTAACCACTGAACTGCCAGGGAATTCCCTTGTGGCTTCCAATTTTTATTAAACTTCTTCTTTTTTTAATGTAACAGAAGCCTGATTTATTTGGGGGTGGCAAAGACCTGATTCTGAACTAAAAGATTTTAGTTCCCAGGCTTCCATGCAACTAGGTGTGGCTCTGTGACTATATTGCGTGACTCCTGGTCATGCAACATAAACAGGAGTGTTATGAAGACCTGCCAGAAATACTCCTTAAGGGGATCTGACTTGAGTAGGAGGTGCATCCCTTCTTTCCTTCCCTCTTGCTGGGACTATGGAAAAAATGGCTGCAGTCTCAGCAGCCATTTTGTGCCAAGAGGCAATATGCTACTAATGAATGAGGATTGAATGAAATCCTCATTGAAATCCTGTTCAGTGACAGGGCAGATGGAAAGACAGACAGCAAGAGTCTGTGTCCCTAATGCTTAGAGACCTCATATCAGTTCTGGATTGCCTAGCTCCAAATTTTACCTGAGAGAAAAATAAACCCTTTTGTTTAAGCCATTATTACTTTATGTTATACACAGGTAAACTAATCCTAATTGGTACAGTATCTCATCGTCACCCCGGTTCTACCAGGTGGGCATACTTATGCCCACTTTATAGACAAGGAAAATGAATCTTGGAATAATTAAGTGTTAGAACCTAAATTAGAGTCTGGGGTAGTGCTTACAATACTTTCAGCTGCAAATAACAGAACAATATTTCTCAGTCTTCTCTGAAGATACGAATTACCTGGGGAACTTGCTAAATACACAGATGGCCAGTCCTCTCCCCTGGAAATCCTCATTCAACAGGCCCAAGTTAAAGCCTAACAAGTTATTTTATCTCAAGCAAGCAGTCCAGGCTGTCTTTAACCTCAGGGAAGAGTGTAAATCCCAGTGTGGATGACAACCAATGACAAGCAGCTCGAACAGTAAGGAGGTAAAAGTCTTCACCTAAGAAGACTTCTGTGAGCATGAGAATCAGGTGAGGAGCCGGATAGACGCTCTGATTCTGGGCTCCACTTTCAGAGATTGGGAGTCAGTAGGTCTTTTGTGGAACCTGGGGATTTGCATGTTTCAGATGCTCCCCAGGTGACGCTGATGCCTGTGGTTCATAGGGTCCAGATTGAGGGACCCCACCTTCATGGTTAGGAGCACTGCTGGGAGAGAACGAACCTGGGCTTGAATCCTGATGCTGCCGTTTATTGGCTGGATGACCTGTAGCAGGCTAATGAAGCTCTCTGCATCTCAGGTTTCATCATTTTCAAACTGGAGGAAATAATAAGGCCTACCTCACAGAGTTGTTGTGAGGATTACATGAGGTAATTTACGTAAAGTTCTTAGCTCTGCATAAATAGGCTCTCGATAAATGGTGACTACTGTTATGATCATACCCCATGCATAGGTCTTGCAAACAGGCTGGGCACTGAGTTCTGTTACTGTGGATAATTTATACCAATCCCCAGGGAACCATGACTCCGCTGAGCCTGGTACAGGAAGCTGGGGCTCCTGCTTTCTCTCTCCAGCTACTTATGACCTTGAGCGTGAGTAAACTGCCCGTGTAGAGGCAGAAGTGGAGCGAAGGTCTTCTGGGACATGCTCCTTGGTTCCCACAGCTGCCTCCCCCCCCCCCCACCCCTCCCACCTTCCCAACCAGTCTGCCAGTCATCGGCACATCTATACTCAATGGCCTCATTTCCTCACTTCCCATTCCCTCCTGAAGCCACTGCAATCTGGATTCTGCTGTCACTGCTTTACTGAAGTGACCCTCAGCCAGGTCATCAGTGGCTTCCATGTTGCCAAATCCAATGTTATTTTAAAGTTTTCATCTCACTTGCACCCCTGCAGCTTTTGACACAGCTGTCTCCTTATTCCTTCTGGGAACTTGGCTCTTTCGGCTTCCAAGACTCCATGGCTCTTTTCCTTTTTCTAAATCTGTGATGACTTCCTCTAACCTTTGCCATACTCTCCCTCTGTCCCTCTGTCAAGACTACTGTCAAGACTTACTGTTCGAGCTGCTTGTCATTGGTTGTCATCCCTCTCCCTCTCTCCCTCTGTCATAGTCTTACACAGAGGGACAGAGGGAGAGAGGGACTCTCCCTCTGTCATAGTCTTACACAGCTTTGTTTTCTGCCCTTTTAATCTTTCATTTGCCTCTAATTCCTTTTCACTCTTCCATTTCTTCCTCTGACCACAACCCACTATCACAGGTGAATTATCTGCCTTCATAGGATATCTTGGGCTAATGTAACCTCTTCCTTCCTCCCTCCATGAGATGGATTCAGTCAGGCCCAAGCAGTGTGCTCCAAAGTCTTCCTAAGAGGCCTAGCAACACCCATGAAAACAGGACCTGGATTTCCTGCCAATCAGGCCCCAGCGTGACCCTGAGACACCCTTAACTGTCCCATGTTATACTGATATCAGAGACAGTCACTCTGTCCCTGGACGTGTCCCTGGGACTGCTCCCCAGTCCCCTTAGCTCAGACTCTAAGGCCTCATGTCCAGTTTGTTGCTCCACTGATACCCAGTGCCTTTCAGAGGAGTTGGACCATTCCTACTTCTGCCACTGACTTGTTTGACTTTGGAGCTTGCTTTTACCTTTCCGGCTTCAGTTTTCTCCCCAATGAAATGCAAGAGTTGGACTAGTTATCTCTGGGGTCACTTCTAACCTCTGCCACCGTCCTGATCAGCATTCTCATCCATTGCACAACCCTTGATCCCACTCCTAGGAATCTCTCCCATAGAAATATTCTCTCAGGTGCATAAGATGTATGCTCACTTGTATGAACCTCAATGCCAATCACGAGGGGATTGGTCAAATAACTTACAGTGTACGTACTCTACGGCTATTCTGGTGCTGCTTGAAGTAGACATTCTCTCGTGTGTTGCTGGTCTGCTAGGAGATAAGGAACCGGAGCCAGAATGTAAAGCAGCGACTTTAACAACAAAATCTCACTGACAAAAATATACGTCTATCTCACCTGAAGGAAAGCGTGTATTTAGAGACGGAGTTGATTTGCATTCTGGTGCAAGCTCTCCATTAGGTTTTCTCAGAGTGGAACACACAGTTCCTGGCCTAACACTGGTGCCCAGACCACACTCTGAGTAGCATTGCTAAAGCTTAAGAAAAGTGAGATAGCTCTGTGTGTGCAGATGTAGAATGATGTCTAAGATACATGATTAAAAGAAAAAAGCATGTTATAGAACAGAATAGTGTCTTCAAAAACAGGGATCTCTCCAAAAAGGAGTGCATAGGCACACAGATATGCTGGTAGAGGCACAGAACATTTCTGGAACAAGTCCTGAGAAATGGACAGTGGTTCCCCGTGGGGAGTGCAAGTGGCATTCTGGGGTGCTAGATATCCAGACTCTTGGGTTGTACATAGAGACTGCTCTTCAGTGGGTCCTACTCTGTACAGTGGCTGGAATCTCTTCTGATGGGTCTGTGCCCTTCTTGCTGTTGTAAAATATTTTGAATGTAATTCCTGTTATATCCTTTTGCTGATTGAACTTTAAAAAAAAAACTATGGGCATGTATCACTTTCATATTTAGGCGCTGGGATCAAGGAGAAGTTCCCCAGGATCGAACCCGGACCCTTAGCAGTGACAGCGTGGAGTTGTAACCACTGGACCGCCAGGGAATTCCCTCACTTTCATATTTAAAAACAAACTAGTGGCTTCCCTGGTGGTGCAGTGGTTGAGAGTCTGCCTGCCAATGCAGGGGACACGGGTTCGAGCCCTGGTCTGGGAAGATCCCACATGCTGCGGAGCAACTGTGGCCCGTGAGCCACAATTGCTAAGCCTGCGCATCTGGAGCCTGTGCTCCACAACAGGAGAGGCCGCGATAGTGAGAGGCCCGTGCACCGTGATGAAGAGTGGCCCCCGCTTGCCACAACTAGAAGAAAGCCCTTGCGCAGAAACGGGGACCCAGCGCAGCCATAAATAAATAAATAAATAAATTAAAAACAAACTAGTTACAGAGAGAATACTGATGCTTCTAGAGCCTCTATTTGCTGGATAACAAGCCTCCTCTTTTCATTTTTCATGAACATTTCTTCCCTCTGTTCTCTGAACAAGGCAGTTCCCTCTGTCCTGTGCCTTGAAGCTCTTCTCCTGCAGATACATTCACCCTAAGTCATTTTGGTTCACAGCCTAGTGATGAAGACAGTCCAGGGGCCACTGGACTGATGACAGTTCTAATTTACAATGACGCAGTGATTTTTCACATTGCTCATGGAACCCTGACTTCCTCCCTGATTGAATTGGAGAGTTAGAATGTTCTGATCTGGCTGAAGTAGTATAGGCTGTGCTTATCATAAGAACTTGGCATATTAAATTGAATTGGGAAGTATTGGACAACAAATGTAAATGACTTTCTTCCATTCCTTTACTCCTACACAGCTGCGTATTTACTGTTTGCAGCTGACCCTGTGCAGAAAAGTGAAATGACTTATCCTGACGCCTTTAAGCTGAGAACTGTGTGACATCTAAGTGGCCTCTTTAAACTTAAGATGCAAACAGACTGTGTTGTTAGAGGCTGCATGAACCTGAGACAGGGTTGCTGGAGTCTGGTAGTTTTTGATTCAAATGCTCTAGGTCCACTTGTGTTTTTTTGTTTGTTTTGTTTTGTTTTTTGAAGTACAGTTCATTTACAATGTTGGGTTAGTTTCAGGTATACAGCACAGTGATTCAGTTTTTTAAGTGTGTGTGTGTTTGTGTGTGTGTGTGTATTCTTTTTCAGATTCTTTTCCCTCATAGGTTATTACAAAATACTGAGCATAATTCCCTGTGCTATACAGTAGGTCTTTGTTGGTTATCTATTTTATACATAGTAGTGTGTATATGTTAATCCCAGCCTCCTAATTTATCCCTTCCCCCAACCCCTTTCCCCTTTGGTAACCGTAAGTTTGTTTTCTATGTCTATGGGTCTATTTCTGTTTTGTAAATAAGTTCATGTGTATCTTTTTTTTTTTTAATTCCGCATGTAATTGATATCATATATTTGTCTTTGGCTTACTTCACTTAGTGTGATAATCTCTAGGTCCATCCATGTTGCTGCAAATGACATTATTTCATTCTTTTTTATGGCTAATATTCCATTGTATAGATATACCACATCTTCTTTATCCATTCACCTGTCAATGGACATTTAGGTTGCTTCCATGTCTTGGCTATTGCAAATAGTGCTGCAGTGAACATTGGGGTGCATGTATCTTTTCAAATTATAGTTTTTTCCAGATATATGCCCAGGAGTGGGGTTGCAGGATCATATGGTAACTCTATTTTTGGTTTTTTAAGGAACCTCCATACTGTTCTCCATAGTGGCTGTACCAATTTACATTCCCATCATCAGTGTAGGAGGATTCCCTTTTCTCCACACCCTCTCCAGCATTTATTATTTGTAGACTTTTCGATGATGGTCATTCTGACTGGAGTGAGGTGATACCTCATTGTAGTTTTGATTTGCATTTCTCTAATAATTAGAGATATTGAACATCTTTTCATGTGCATGTTGGCCATCTGTATGTCTTCTTTGGAGAAATGTCTATTTAGGTCTTCTGCCCACCACTTCTTTTTTGATGCAAGTTTTTTTTTTTTCTTAATTTTTGTTTTGAAATATATTTTGTCTTATTTCTGTGTAATAGAGAGGTTGGCTGGCCCTAGTCCCTGTTTCCTGGAGATAACCTCTAAATCCTTGGAATTTCCTGAGTGACGGGAATGTCTTTGTTACTCATGGAGGGCCATGAAGAGTTTATATAATGAGATGACCTAGGACGGAGACAGGCCATGCCGGAAAGACCAATGGTGTGTTTAGAGGGTTGGGGCTTTGAGCCATGTGTTATCAGCTCGAGCTCTTGGGAGGGGAGAGGGGCATAGCCAAGGACTCAATCAATCATGGTTATGTAATGAAACCCCAATAAAACTCTGGACGCCAAAGTTTGGGTGAACTTCCCTGGTTGGCCATACTCTGTGTACTGTCACACATCGAGAGCGTAGCATGTCCTGACTCCAGAGGCAGAGAACAATGAAAATTATGCTTTTAGGACACTCCCAGACCTTGCCGTGTTTGGCTAGTTCTGCTTATTCTTTTGCTATATAAAACTAATCGTAAGTATAGCACTTTCTTGAGTTGTGTCTGGTGAATTACCAAATCTGAGGGGGTAGTGGGCACTCCCAAATTCACAGCCAGCTGATCAGACGTGAGGGTGGCCTGGGGACCCCCAAACTTGTGGCAACTGTCTGAAGTGAAGGCAGCCTTCTGGAGGGCTGGACCTTTAACTTGTGCAGTTTGCCCTAACTCTGGGTGGTTGGTCTCAGAAGTCATTGCAATTTCCCTATTTAAGAAATTTAAAACTTAAAAAAAAATTCCAAGAATAGTACAATAAATATTTATGTACCTTCACTTAAAGTCTCCAATTTGTTAACATATTCCAGTGTTTGCTTTATTTCTCTCTCTTTCCTTCTCTTTCTTTTTTCTTGAACTAGTTGAAAGTTGCCGACATATCATCCCTAAACACTTCAGCATATACTTTATGAGAACCAGGACATTCTCCTACATAACACCAATATCATGATCACACCCAAGGCATTTAGCATTGATACAATAAATATTCTCTAATATACCATATTTAAGTTTCCCCTATTGTCCCTATAGGGGAGCAAAATTTGCCACCCCAAAATGTATCATCTCTTTGGTTTGAGGATCAATTTAGACAAGTTATTTTTAAGAAACAGAAGACTCAGGAGATTTCTCTTTTCACCTCCCCCTTAGCTGCCCAGAGAATTTAGGTGAAGGGTCTGTTCCCCAATAGAGCTACCACCAGAGGTATCTGCAAAGAATATGGCCTAGGTGTGTGGTGGGAAACATGGCAGGGCTTGGAGATCAGAGTCCATTCTGTGTCCCATTGTCTCTGCAGCGCCCAGAGACATTTGCTTTTCTATCTCCAAGTGAATTGCCTCCCTCCCCTTTGAAGTCCCAAACGACTACCCCCAATATCCTCTTTTGTCTTTAGCTGAAGATGGTATTTAAGGTGAGGGCTTTGGCCATTTCGGCGAGTTACTCTGTTTCCCTGGGTCTCTCCCAAGTATACATGTTATTAAACTTTGTTTGATTTTCTCCTGTTAATCTGTCTCATGTCAATTTAATTCTTAGTTCAGCCAGAAGAACCTAGAAGGGTAGAGGAAAATTTCTTCCTCCCCAACAACCCCCAAATATCCTTTATAATTTTTTTCCTTTTGACTTATGATCTAATCCAGGAGCACAGATTGCATTTGATTGTCATGTTTTTCTCATCATCTTTAATCTAGATTCTAGAACTGTCCCCTTGATTTATTTTATCTGATTTTTTTTTTGTCTTTCATGACATTGACACTTTTGAAGGGGCCAGGCTGCTTGTCTTGTATATTGTCCCATGATCTGCATTTGTCTGTTTCCTCATGATTAGATTCAGGTCATACATCCTTGGCAAGAATACAAACTGCAGAGATGATGTTTTGATGATAAGTTTGGATTGGAAAAGGGAAAAAGTACACTGGGAGTGAGGTACAAATATGCTACCCATGGCACATGGAAGAAGTTCCTGGGCCAAGGGCCAAAGCACATAGTGGAGACAGTTTTACAGAGCAGGAATGTTGGAGTTGCCTAAAGCTTCTCTTATCTTCTCACTCTTGTGACATCATTTCATCCAAGCCCAACCCAAGGCTTAGTGGGCTCTCCCATGTCCATCTCCAGCCCAGACTGCTTCCCCAGTCTTTATTTCATCTCAAAGCTGTCTCAAGTGTCCCTCATATTCAACATGTTCAACACTGAATTCGTGAGTCCCCACACCAGCCCCTCCCCAAGTGTGGTCCTTCTCTGGTGTCCCCTGTCTCCATGAATGGTACCACCACCCATTCAGTTACATGAGCCAGGAATTTGGACATCATACTTCATACCGGCTTCTCTTTCCCCTCCTCCTAAGCCAGCCCATTACCAACTCCTGTTGTTTTGACCTCCTAAGTATCTGTCAAACCCATCTGTTTTCTCTGTCTTCTCTATCACCAGCTTAATTCAAGCTGCTATTGTACTATAGCCTCATAGCTGGTCTTCAGGATTCCATACAAGCTCGCTTCTGAATCTGCTCTCCACAGAGCAGCCAATGTATCTTTTAAACATTTAAATTTGATCACACCATCTTCCCACTTAGAAACTTTCAATGGATATTCATTGCTCTTTCAAAAAAGACCAAAATCTATACAAAGTCCCCTGGCCTCTATCCACCTCATTTTTATGCACCATTCTTCCCCTTGGTCTCAGCTCTGCAGCCACACTGTCCCCCTTTCAGTCTCTTAAACTTCAAACAACTCCTCTCCTGCTCCCCAAGATGCATGCACATGTGTTCTCCTTATGTATGTTTTTTCTTTATATCTTTGCTTGTTAGTCCCTTCCCTCAAGGGAAGCCCCCCTGTTACAAGATCTTAGAGAACTCTATTTTTAATTCTTAGCCCTCATTACAGATTATACTTCCACAGTTGTTCAACGTTTCCTTAAGATTTATTTCCCAGACTGCCAAGCTCCGAAGGACAATGACCATATCTGTTTTCTTCTCCTTGGTAGCACATGTAGCACAGTGCCTGGTGTGGGGGAGGAAGAAGGTTTTCTACCCTTCTAGGTTCTTCTGTCTGGTCTAAGAATTAAATTGACATGAGACAGGAGAGAATCAAATAAAGTTTAATAACATGTATACATGGGAGAGACCCAGGAAAACAGAGTAATTCACCAAAGTGACCAAAGCCCTCACCCTAAATATCATCTCCAGCTAAAGACAAAAGAGGATGTTGGGAGTAGTGGTTTGGGACTTCAAAGGGGAGAAAGGCAATTCACACGGAGATAGAAAAACAAATATTTGGTAGATATCTGTTTGCTGGGCCCTGCAGATACAGTGGGACACAGAGTGGACTCTTATCTATAGGCTCTGCCCAGTTTCCCCCCACCGCACCTAGCCTTTATTTTTTCCAGATGTCTCTGGTCTATTCCAGGAATAGACCCTCTATCTGAATCCTTTTAGGCAGTTAGAGGGAAGGTCAAAAGTTCTTCCTGAGTCTTTTGGGCCTGGCTTATCTACAGGCCAAAGAGACATTTTGCAGAGGCAAATTTTGCTCCCCTACAGTCCTGCCTTTAAAACTTCTCCAAGAAGTTTCACAGTCCAGAAGTTGAGTTTATAGATTGCCTTATATCTCATTGAACCCACGTCTTGGTCCTGACAATAGGTCAGCTTGGTTACTTGTTTTAGGAGGTGGTAATGCAGGTGGGCTCTCAAAGTTGGGCCTATAAGGTGCAAGCAATCAGGTATTGAATAAGAGACATTGCAATAAAGACAAAAAGAAAACAAAGGTTAATTGTTGGAACAAATTATAAACCCAGTGTCTTGAGACCTGAGAGCTGCAACTGAGAAGATTTTTAGATGTCAGGGTCAAAGCATCTTTTGCAGTTTGCAGTGTCTCTGATGATGTCATCAGGTGATTAGGTAAACTTTTTGAGTGGCTTACACAGCAGCAGGCATGAAGTTGGTCTAAACATGGGCTATTGTGGTGATCCCTCTTAAGTTTATATCAAGTTGTTCAGCTTCAGTTTGCAGGACTTCAGGAAAAGGGCAGCTTTAGTTCTCAATGATTCTGAATCAGAAGTGGGAGAAAAATTGGAAATGTTAGTTTGGAGAGTTGTAGCCAAACATTTGAGGAAAGAAGAATTCAGGATCCAGTCCAGTTTATAGGGGGAAGAACAAAAGCAACTAAGCAAGATACCAGGCAGTTTTTCCAAGGGGCTTAATGCTCTGTAAAGTCAATCTTAGTTCCTTAAAGCTGTCTGCTCATATCTGATTCTATGCACATTCTCAAATATGACATTCCAGTCAAAGCCTTGGTAATATAATCAATGTTTCCAATTGTATCCTGTTACAAGGAGAGCAGATTCTTAGTGAACTTATGTAAATAACTATATTGCCCTGAAAATAAGAATCCTCACTAAGAGTTTCTGAATTCTGGAGGGATTAGGTAGGGAGAAAAAAGATAAATGTTTCAATTCTGCTTACAAAGGCATTGTTTACCAAATTGCTGTAAGTAATAGTTAGCATAAGAGAAAAGGTTTCCTTATAACTGGAAAACAAAGATCAAAAAGCCAGTAATATTTCACACAAAAAGTCATAAAAATTATAATCATATTCATTAGTTCACTCAGTCCCATGTAATTAATTCTCATTAATCTTGATCTTTCGTTAGCAGTGTTATAAAGCCATCAGATTTTCCATTAGAGTTCTATAATTTCTTACCCAGTTCAGTGGTATGATCTGAAGGTTATCAGAAACCTGTACTTGTCAAAAAGTCCTTTCTATGAATCTTCTTGAATATGAAGCATTTTTGTAAAAGCATCAGAGTAAAACAATAATTGTCTAAAAATGACAAGACAAAATGACATGGTTAAAAATCTGATTCATAATAATGCAATTGACAGGGAAACTTGGTTATTTCTGTGATGCATAACATTTTAAGGTAATAACTAGAATTATGACTGATAACATTATACCAAGACATCAGATTTTTAGGAATTTCATTTAATTTTTAGAACAAATATTAATAACATTCCTCCATGCAATAACCTAAGAAGGTTTATCAACACTTATTTGACAATGCTTCCCATGTAATTTAATATGCTAAATAAGCCTACTTAGTTTAATATCTCTCTTTTAGATATTTCAGGGGGCCTCTGAAAAATCCCCAAGTAAGCTAGAGGTCAAAAGGACTTCATTTGATTTGGGGAAGTTTGTCAAAGATATAAAAGGTTTTAAAACACTTGGTCAAGGAGGATCATAGGTCCCTGTGAAGTAATACTTAGCTATCCACTTAACCAAAGTGACAATAAAAGATTTCAAAAGCAAATACAGAATGTTACAACAGATTACTTGAAAGATGAAGAAAATTTTACAGTATGTTATCAAAAGCAGATCAATAGTGCATGAAAACTTTGTCTTATTAACAGAGAGAGCTTACTTCTGATAGTAAAATTCATTCACTCAATTAAATTCATTCTTTACTTAAATTTTATTTTTTAAATTGAAGTAGAGTTGATTTACAGTGCTGTGCCAATCTCTGCTGTACAGCAAAGTGACTCAGTTATACACATAGAGACATTTTAAAAAAATATTCTTTTCCACTATGGTTTATCACAGGATATTGAATATAGTTTCTTGTGCCATACACTAGGACCTTGTTGTTTATCCATCCTATATATAATCGTTTACATCTGCTAATCCCAAACTCCCAGTCCTTCCTTCCCCCACCCCTCCCCCCCGTCAACCACAAGTCTGTTCTCCATGTCTGTGAATCTGTTTCTGTTTTGTAGATAAGTTCATTTATACCATATTTTAGATTCCACAAATATATGGTATTTGTCTTTCTCTTTCTGACTTACTTCACTTAGTATGATAATCTCTAGTTGCATCCATGTTGCTGCAAATGGTATTATTTCATTCTTTTTTATGGCCGAGTAGTATTCCATTGTGTATATGTACCACATCTTTATCCATTCATCTGTCAATGGACATTTAGGTTGTTTCCATGTTTTGGCTATTGTGAATAGTGCTGCTGTGAACATAGTGGTGCATGTATCTCTTTGAATTATAGTTTTGTCTGGGTATATGCCCTGGAGTGGGATTGCTGGATCATATGGTAATTCTATTTTTAGTTTTCTGAGGAAACTACACACTGTTTTCCATAGTGACTGCACCAATTTACATTCCCACCAACAGTGTAGGAGAGTTCCCTTTTCTCCACACCCTCTCCAGCATTTATTATTTGTAGACTTTTTAATGATGGCCATTCTGACTGGTGTGAGATGTAAATTCATTCTAATTTTAGCCCATCCTGACTAAGCACAATACTCTTTTCTCAGGATTCCTTTCCACAAACCTTCTATAACTCCCTCTTTTACATTTGGATTTTGTCCTATGCTTTCTCTTTTTTTTTTTAAAAGCCCCCTTTTTTAGGACAAAATTACTTTCTTTTCCTTTAACAAAATGTTTTTCCATTTTTTATATACATTAAAAATTTTTCCTTACATATGAAGATGTTTTCCTTATTAAGTTTAGTAGTTTTAATTATATATATTAATTAGAATTCTTAACCCTCAGAAACCTTGATTTCTAGTGAAAACTAAGAAGAAGTTGTGAACTGTTTGTTCTACCAGTACTTTTTGATAGGCAAACTTATAGATACATTTCATAATTTCTAGAAACATACATTTCCACATAGCATAAATTTTTTCCAGTGTGGTACAAAGTAATGTTTACTAATAAATCCAACATCCTTAGATTTTCTGTAATGAGACTAAAGTAGATAAACTTAGACTTTTTTAGCAATTAACGTTACATTATTTTATCTTATTTGGAAATGATCTAGACAACCAATGAATTCCCATCACTGAGCTTAACTTAGCAAAACTCTAAAGTTTCAAGTTACCAAAAAGATTTGGAGAAGCTATTTTTAAGTATATGTACCATAATTATTGCTAAGGTGTTCACCTTTAAACTTTTGGCCCATTTACATCATTTAAATCATTTGTTCTCAACAACTATGTTTAGATTACCCATGAAAACTTCATGAGACTAAAGGCAGCCCTCCAAGCTATTTTTCTTGCTGACAAGTTTTGTAACAGAGGTAATATAAACTTATTTGAACTGTGGTACACCCAAGTAGAATAAAAGTTTTATTTTTAACGCTGATAACTCTACAGACGTGACTATTTTACGTAAACCAATAACTTAAATTTTGCTTCTATTTACTAAACATTAATCCTAGATCATGTGAATTTGAAAACATTTGGGTTAGTTTCTACTATATTTTGAGAGTTTTTCATAAGCACTTGTTTCTTTTAAAACCAATTAAATAGAGCTCTTTTTATAAATTAATTTTGACAATAACATCCCGAGGTAGAAAAATACTATATCTATAATGTACATACATCGACATCTATACACACAGATACAGACAGAGATCTCATAGTTTTCATTTTAAAACTTTTGTCATGAATTAGGTACAATATAAAACTCACTAGTTTATAAATAGTTTGTAGTTTCTAAACAGTTGGAATAAATTGTTTATCTGCTCAGATGGCTAAGGCTTTTTATTATTTTTGAAAAGACTTTTAAGATTTGTGTAGTTGACCCTTGAACAACATGGGTTTGAACTTCATGGACCCACTTATATGTGGATTTTTTTCAATAAGTATATTGGAAAATATTTTGGAGATTTGTGGCAGTTTGAGAAAACTTGCAGATGAACTGCATAGTTTAGAAATATTTTTAAAAAACTAGGAAAAAGTTAGATATGTCATCAATGCTTAAAATATATCTAGATACTAGTCCATTTTATTATTTACTACCATAAATATACACAAATCTATTATAAAAAGTTAAAATTTATCAAAACATGCACACAATCACATATAGACTATACATAGTGTCATTCACAGTTGAGAGAAATGGAAACAAACATAAAGATGCAGTATTAAATCATAACTGCATAAAAGTAACTGTAGTACATACTGTACTATTGTAATAATTTTGTAGTCACCTCCTGTTGCTATTGCAGTGAGCATAAGTTTTGTGAGTGTCCACTTAAAATGCTGTGTGATGATAATCATCTCCACGTGAGCAGTTTGTCTCTGTAGTAAATGGCATATCACAGTAAAAAGTGATTTCTCGTGGTTCTCACATATTTTTCACTGTATTTAGTGTAATACCATTAACCTTGAGTAACATCAGGGGACCCATAGGAAGTATCACTAGTGATGCTGAAAGTGCCTCCACAATGCAGAGAAAAGTCATGACATTACAAGAAAAAATTCTTGATATGTACCATAGATTGAGGTCTGCAGCTGTAGTTGCCTGCCATCTCAAGATAAATGAATCCAGTGTAAGGACCATTTGCAGCTCTATTTACAATAGCCAGGACATGGAAGCAACCTAAGTGTCCATCAACAGATGAATGGATAAAGAAGATGTGGCACATATATACAATGGAATATTACTCAGCCATAAATAGAAACAAAATTCAGTTATTTGTAGTGAGGTGGATGGACCTAGAGTCTGTCATACAGAGTGAAGTAAGTCAGAAAGAGAAAAACAAATACCATATGCTAACACATATATATGGAATCAAAAAAAAAAAGAAAGAAATGGTCATGAAGAACCTAGGGGCAAGACAGGAATAAAGACGCAGACCTACTAGAGAATGGACTTGAGGATACGGGGAGGGGGAAGGGTAAGCTGGGACAAAGTGAGAGAGTGGCATGGACATATATACACTACCAAACGTAAAATAGATAGCTAGTGGGAAGCAGCCGCATAGCACAAGGAGATCAGCTCAGTGCTTTGTGACCACCTAGAGGGGTGGGATAGGGAGGGTGGGAGGGAGGGGAAGGGGGAAGAGATATGGGGACATATGTATATGTATAACTGATTCACTTTGTTATAAAGCAGAAACTAACACACCATTGTAAAGCAATTATACTCTAATAAAGATGTTAAAAAAAAAGCAAAGGAAATTTGTAAATCTGTCACTACAGCTTCTCTGTCAGTCATGAAAACCTTGCACTTTTTACAAAATACCTTTTAATCTTGCATCAAAAATGCAGCTTTTATGTGGATGTAGGATTGCTATAAGAAAGGCATACCTATAGATTCTAACAATTCAAGAAAAAGCAAATCATTGTATGACAACTTAAAGCAAAAGGGAGGTGAAGGATCTAAAGCTGGAGAATTTAATGCCAGCAAAGGATGGTTTGATAGTTTTAGAAAGAGGTTCGGCTTAAAAAAATGTCAAGATAACAGGAGAAGCAGCTTCTGACGACCAAGAGGCAGCAGACAAGTTCCCAGAAGCCATTAAGAAAATCATTGAGGATAAAGGATGTCTGCCTGAACAGGTTTTTAATGCAGATGAAAGTGCCTAATTCTGGAAAAAAAATGCCTGGAAAAAAGGACATTTATTAGTAAGGGAGAAGTGAGTACAGGATTTGAGGCAGGAAGGGGCAGTCAAAGTCTACTGGTTTGGGACTTCCTTGGTGGCACGGTGGTTAAGAATCCGCCTGCCAATGCAGGGGACATGGGTTCGAGCCCTGGTCCGGGAAGATCCCACATGCTGCGGAGCAACTAAGCCCGTGTGCCACAACTACTGAGCCTGTGCTCTAGAGCCCGTGCTCCGCAACAAGAGAAGCCACCGCAATGAGAATCCTGTGCACCGCAACGAAGAGTAGCCCCTGCTCGATGCAACTAGAGAAAGCCTGCATGAACAACGAAGACACAATGCAGCCAAAAAAAAAAAAAAAAAAGGCAATGGGGAGTTGTCTCCATTAGTCTTAAAAAAAAAACAACCAAAACCAACCAACAAACAAACAAACAAAAAAACAAAGTCTACTGGTTTGTACAAATGCAGTTGAGTTTATGATCAGGACTGCCCTTACCTATAAAGCTGCTAACTCCTGAGCCTTGAAAGGAAAAGATAAACACTAGCTGGCAGTCTTTTGATTGTACAACAAGAAGTCCTGGATAACGAGAGTGATTTTTCTGGATTTCTTTGTCCCTGAAGTTAGGAAGTACCTTGCCAGTAAGAGACTGCCTTTTAAAGTTCTTTTGATACTGGACAATGCCCCTGGTCACCCAGAACCCCATGAATTCAACACGGAAGGCATCAAAGTGGTCTACTTGCCTCCAAACACAAGGCCTCTAATTCAGTCTCTAGATCAGGGGATCATAAGGACCTTTCAGGCTCATTACACATAGTACTCTATGGAAAGGATTTGTCAATGCTGTGGACGAGAGCCCTGATAGAACATCATGAAAGTCTGGAAGGACTACACCATTGATGATGCTATCATTGTTATAGAAAAAGCCATGAAAGCCATCCAACCTGAAATAATAAAATCTTGCTGAAGAAAGCTGTGTTCAGATGTTGTGCATGACTTCACAGGATCTACGACAGAGCCAATCAAGGAAAACATGAAAGAGATTGTGGATATGGCATAAAAGGTGGGGACTGAACAGTTTCAAGATATTGATCTTGAATTCAAGAGCTAATAGAGGAATTAACAGAAGACAACTTGATGGAGATGAGTGCTTCTGTACAGTGCCAGATGATGAGGAAGAAGATGAATAAGCAGCGCCAGAAAACAAATTGATATTAGAGAATCAGGCAGAAGGGTTCCGACTATTCAGGACTGCTTTTGACTTCTTTTACAGAATGGACCTTTCTATGATACAGGCCCTGAAACTAAAGCAGATGGTGGAAGATGGATTGGTACCCTATAGAAACATGTTACACCAGGTGTGCCTGCCCCTCCTGCCTCCCCTTCCACCAACCCCTCCTCTTCCTCCTACTCAATGTGAAGACGATGAGGATAAGGACATTTATGATGATCCACTTCCACTTAATGAATAGTAAATGACCATCGTGCCATAGTTAATAAACTTACCTGTTGTGTATGAGTATATCTTTGTGTGAAAATCTAATAACCATACATCAAGAAATGTATGAGACATTTTTGTATCATCATCATCACCATCCTCATCATCATCATCAACACCTAAGTATTCGTCATGTAGAACATCATACACAAGACTTGTATTGAAGTGGACAGCCTATCCTTACATAGGCATAAGCTGAGTGTTATGTAATACAAAGTTAATAATGTGTTAGTTTTCTTACTGTTGTATAACTTTGCTTTCAAAGAATTACATTACCATACAGCATCTCTCTTTCTCTCATAATTGGAGAAACTGTGTATCAGCCTATCATCACAGGTAAGTGGTTTCAAAAAAAGGTAACAATGTTTCCCATGTTGTATTATTAACATGACTGTAATACTGTATGCCATGAAAATTTTATAACGATTCATTTATTAATCTATAGGCTAGGCTCCTGTGAGGCAATCATACACCAGGCTGTTGTAAAGTAATCACATTGCTGCTTCTTCATTATCAGTGTGTGAATTGTTATACCTGTAAATACATATGAATTTCTTTTTCACATTATCTTTTCATTTTTAATGCTTAGTGTTAGTAATATATATAACATATACAGTGTTTTGTATCATATAAGATGATATTGATGTAAGTACTGACAGTTCACCTTTAAACAGACAACATAAACTTACAGTATTGATAAATGTGTTTTCTCTTATGATTGTCTTTTTTTTTAATATCTTTATTGGAGTATAATTGTTTTACAATGGTGTGTTAGTTTCTGCTGTATAACAAAGTGATTCAGCTATATGTATACATATATCCCCATATCCCCTCCCTCTTGCCTCTCCCTCCCACCCTCCCCATCCCACCCCTCTAGATGGTCCCAAAGCACCGAGCTGATCTCCCTGTGCTATGTGGCTGCTTCCCACTAGCTATCTATTTTACATTTGGTAGTGTATATAAGTCCATGCCACTCTCTCACTTTGTCCCAGGTTACCCTTCCCCCTCCTCATGTCCTCAAGTCCATTCTGTACATCTCTGTCTTTATTCCTGTCCTTCCCCTAGGTTTATCAGAACCATTTTTTTTTTTTTTTTTTTCATACATATGTGTTAGCATACGGTATTTGTTTTTCTCTTTCTGACTTACTTCACTCTGTATGACAGACTCTAGGTCCATCCATCTCACTACAAATAACTCAATTTTGTTTCTTTTTATGGCTGAGTAATATTCCATTGTATATATGTGCCACATCTTCTTTATCCATTCATCTGTCGATGGACACTTAGGTTGCTTCCATGTCCTGGATATTGTAAATAGAGCTGCAATGAACAGTGTGGTACATGACTCTTTTGAATTATGGTTTTCTCAGGGTATATGCCAAGTAGTGGGATTGCTGGGTCATATGGTAGTTCTATTTCTAGTTTTTTAAGGAACGTCCATACTGTTCTCCATAGTGGCTGTATCAATTTACATTCCCACCAACAGTGCAAGAGGGTTCCCTTTTCTCCACACCCTATCCAGCATTTATTGTTTGTAGATTTTTTGATGATGGACATTCTGACCGGTGTGAGGTGATACCTCGTTGTAGTTTTGATTCGCATTTCTCTAATGATTAGTGATGTTGAGCATCTTTTCATGTGTTTGTTGGCACTCTGTATATCTTCTTTGGAGAAATGTCTCTTTGGGTCTTCTGCCCATTTTTGGATTGGGTTGTTTGTTTTTTTGATATTGAGCTGCATGAGCTGCTTGTATATTTTGGAGATTAATCCTTTGTCAGTTGCTTTGTTTGCAAATATATTCTCCCATTCTGAGGGTTGTCTTGTCGTCTTTTTTATGGTTTCCTTTGCTGTGCAAAAGCTTTACGTTTCATTAGGTCCCGTTTGTTTATTTTTGTTTTTATTTCCATTTCTCTAGGAGGTGGGTCAAAAAGGATCTTGCTGTGATTTAGGTCATAGAGTGTTCTGTCTATGCTTTCCTCTAAGAGTTTTATAGTGTCTGGCCTTACATTTAGGTCTTTAATCCATTTTGAGTTTATTTTTGTTTATGGTGTTAGGGAGTGTTCTAATTCCATTCTTTTACATGCAGCTGTCCAGTTTTCCCAGCACCACTTATTGAAGAGGCTGTCTTTTCTCCATGGTATACTCTTGCCTCCCTTATCAAAGATAAGGTGACCATATGTGTGTGGGTTTATCTCTGGGCTTTCTATCCTGTTCCATTGATCTATATTTCTGTTTTTGTGCCAGTACCATACTGTCTTGATTACTGTAGCTTTGTAGTATAATCTGAAGTCAGGGAGCCTGATTCCTCTAGCTCCATTTTTCTTTCTCAAGATTGCTTTGGCTGTCTGGGGTCTTTTGTGTTTCCATACAAATTGTGAAATTTTTTGTTCTAGTTCTGTGAAAAATGCCACTGATAGTTTGATAAGGATTGCACTGAATCTGTAGATTGCTTTGGGTAGTACAGTCATTTTCACAATGTTGATTCTTCCAATCCAAGAACATGGTATATCTCTCTATCTGTTTGTATCATCTTTAATTTCTTTCATCAATGTCTTATACTTTTCTGCATGCAGGTCTTTTGTCTCCTTAGGTGGGTTTATTCCTAGGTATTTTATTCTTTTTGTTGCAGGGAGTGTTTCCTTAATTTCTCTTTCAGATTTTTCATCATTAATGTATAGGAATGCAAGAGATTTCTGTGCATTAATTTCATATCCTGCTACTCTACCAAATTCATTGATTAGCTCTAGTAGTTTTCTGGTAGCATCTTTAGTTATGTATAGTATCATGTCACATGCAAACAGTGACAGTTTTACTTCTTTTCCGATTTGGATTCCTTTTATTTCTTTTTCTTCTCTGATTGTTGTGGCTAAAACTTCCAAAACTATGTTGAATAATAGTGGTGAGAGTGGGCAACCTTATCTTGTTCCTGATCTTGGAGGAAACGGAAAGCTTTTCACTGCTGAGAACGATGTTGGCTGTGGGTTTGTCATATATGGCCTTTATTATGTTGAGGTAGGTTCCCTCTATGCCTACTTTCTGGAGGGTTTTTATCATAAATGGGTATTGAATTTTGTCAAAAGCTTTTTCTGCATCTATTGAGATTATCATGTGGTTTTTATCCTTCAGTTTGTTAATATGGTGTATCACATTGATTGATTTGCATATATTGAGGAATCCTTGCATTCCTGGGATAAACCCCACTTGATCATGGTGTTTGATCCTTTTAATATGCTGTTGGATTCTGTTTGCTAGTATTTTGTTGAGGATTTTTGCATCTATGTCTATCATAGATATTGGCCTGTAGTTTTCTTTTTTTGTGACATCTTTGTCTGGTTTTGGTATCAAGGTGATGGTGGCCTCATAGAATGAGTTTGGGGGTGTTCCTCCCTCTGCTATATTTTGGAAGAGTTTGAGAAGGATAGGTGTTAGCTCTTCTCTAAATGTTTGATAGAATTTGCCTGTGAAGCCATCTGGTCCTGGGCTGTTGTTTGCTGGAAGGTTTTTAATCACAGTTTCAATTTCAGTGCTTGTGATTGGTCTGTTTATATTTTCTATTTCTTCCTGGTTCAGTCTTGGAAGTTTGTGCTTTTCTAAGAATTTGTCCATTTCTTCCAGGTTGTCCATTTTATTGGCATATAGCTGCTTGTAGTAATCTCTCATGATCCTTTGTATTTCTGCAGTGTCAGTTGTTACTTCTCCTTTTTCATTTCTAATTCTGTTGATTTGAGTCTTTTCCCTTTTTTGCTTGATGAGTCTGGCTAATGGTTTATCAATTTTGTTTATCCTCTCAAAGAACCACCTTTTAGTTTTATTGATCTTTGCTATTGTTTCTTTCATTTCTTTTTCATTTATTTCTGATCTGATCTTTATGATTTCTTTCCTTCAGCTAACTTTGTGGGTTTTTTTGTTCTTCTTTCTCTAATTGCTTTAGGTGTAAGGTTAGATTTTTTTTTTTGAGATTTTCCTTGCTTCTTGAGGTAGGATTGTATTGATATAAACTTCCCTCTTAGAAGCGCTTTTGCTGCATCCCGTAGGTTTTGGATCATCATGTTTTCATTGTCATTTGTTTCTAGGTATTTTTTTTAATTTCCCCTTTGATTTCTTCAGTGATCTGTGGTTATTTAGTAGCGTATTGTTTAACCTCCATGTGTTTGTATTTTTTACAGTTTTTTTCCTGTAATTGATATCTAGTCTCATAGTGTTGTGGTTGGAAAAGATACTTGATACGATTTCAATTTTCTTAAATTTACCAAGGCTTCATTTGTGACCCAAGATATGGTCTATCCTGGAGAATGTTCCATGAGCACTTGAGAAGAGAGTTTATTCTGTTGTGTTTGGATGGAATGTCCTATAAATATCAATTAAGTCCATCTTGTTCAATGTATCATTTAAAGCTTGTGTTTCCTTATTTATTTTCATTTTGGATGATCTGTCCATTGGTGAAAGTGGGGTGTTAAAGTCCCCAGTATGATTGTGTTACTGTCGATTTCCCCTTTTATGGCTGTTAGCATTTGCCTTATGTATTGAGGTGCTCCTATGTTGGGTGCATAAATATTTACAGTTGTTATATCTTCTTGGATTGATCCCTTGATCATTATGTAGTGTCCTTCTTTGTCTCTTGTAATAGTCTTTCTTTTAAAGTCTATTTTGTCTGATATGAGAATTGCTACTCCATCTTTCTTTTGATTTCCATTTGCATGGAATATCTTTTTCCATCCCCTCACTTTCAGTCTGTATGTGTCCCTAGGTCTGAAGTGTGTCTCCTTTTTTTTTAAAAATTAATTAATTAATTAATTAATTTAGTTATTTAGTTTTGGCTGTGTTGGGTCTTCGTTTCTGTGAGGGCTTTCTCTAGTTGTGGCGAGCGGGGGCCACTCTTCATCACGGCACGCGGGCCTCTCACTATCGTGGCCTCTCTTGTTGCAGAGCACAGGCTCCAGACGCGCAGGCTCAGTAGTTGTGGCTTACGGGCCCAGTCGCTCCGCGGCATGTGGGATCTTCCCAGACCAGGGCTCGAGCCTGTGTCCCCTGCATCAGCAGGCAGATTCTCAACCACTGTGCCACCAGGGAAGCCCCCTGAAGTGTATCTCTTGTAGACAGCATATGTATGAGTTTTGTTTTTGTATCCATTCACCCAGTCTGTGTCTTTTGGTTGGAGCATTTAATCCATTTACATTTAAGGTAATTATCAATATGTATGTTCCTATTACCATTTTGTTAATTGTTTTGGGTTTGTTTTTGTAGGTCTTTTCCTTCTCTGTGTTTCCTGCTTAGAGAAGTTCCTTTAGCATTTGTTGTAAAACTGGTTTGTTGGTGCTGAATTCTCTTAACTTTTGCTTATCTGTAAAGGTTTTAATTTCTCCATCGAATCTGAATGTGATCCTTGCTGGGTAGAGTAATCTTGGTTGTAGTTTTTTCCCTTTCATCACTTTAAATATGTCCTGCCACTCCCTTCTGGCTTGCAGAATTTCTGCTGAAAGATCAGCTGTTAATCTTATGGGGATTCCCTTATGTGTACTTGTTGTTTTTCCCTTGCTGCTTTTAATATTTTTTGTTTGTATTTAATTTTTGATAGTTTGACTAATTTGTACCTTGGCATGTTTCTCTGGCTTTATCCTGTATGGTACTCTCTGCGCTTCCTGGACTTGATTGACTATTTCCTTTCCCATGTTTGGGACGTTTTCAACTATAATCTCTTCAAATATTTTCTCAGACCCTTCCTTTTTCTCTTCTTCTTCTGGGACCCCTATAATTCGAATGTTGATGTGTTTAGTGTAGTCCCAGAGGTCTCTGAGACTGTCCTCAATTCTTTTCATTCTTTTTTCTTTATTCTGCTCCCTGGCAGTTATTTCCACCAGTTTTTAAAAACATCTTTATTGGAGTATAATTGCTTTACAGTGGTGTGTTAGTTTCTGCTTTATAACAAAGTGAATCAGCTATACATATACATATATACCCATATCTCCTTCTCTTGCGTCTCCCTCCCACCCTCCCTATCCCACCCCTCTAGGTGGTCACAAAGCACCGAGGTGATCTCCCTGTGTTATGCAGCTCCTTCCCACTAGCTATCTATTTTACATTTGGTAGTATATATAAGTATTTCCACCATTTTATCTTCCTGCTCACATATCCATTCTTCTGCCTTAGTTATTCTGCTATTGATTCAGTCTAGAGTATTTTAAATTTCAGTTGTTGTGTTGTTCATCACTCTTTGTTTGCTCTTTAGTTCTTCTAGATCCTTGTTAAATGTTTCTTATATTTCCTCCATTCTGTTTCCGAGATTTTGGATCATCTTTACTATCATGACCCTGAATTCTTTTTCAGGTAGGTTGCCTATTTCATCTTCATTTATTTGGACTTGTAGGTTTTTACCTCGCTCTTCCATCTGTAACATATTTTTTGTCATTTCATTTTTTTTTTTTTTTTTTGATGCGTGGTGTTGTATTCCTGTCTTACTGGTTGTTTGGCCTGAGATGTCCAGCACTGGAGTTTGCAGGCAGTTGCATAGAGCCGGGCTTTGTTGCTGAGTTGAGGAGCTCCAGGAGGCCTCACTCTGATTGATATTCCCTGGGGTCTGAGGTTCTCTGTTAGTCCAGCGGTTTGGACTTGGAGCTCCCATCTTATGATTTTCTTAATAACATTTTCTTTTCTGTAGCTTACTTTACTGTAAGAATACAGTATACAGTACATATAACGTACAAAATATGTGTTAATCAACTGTTTATGTGATCAGTAAGGCTTCTGGTCAACAGTAGGCTGTTAGTAGTTTAGTTTTGTGGGAGTTGGAAGTTACATGTGGATTTTTGACTGCTCAGGGGCCGGTGCTTCTAACCCCTGTGTTGTTCAAGGGTAAACTCTTTTTGTCCTTGATCTATAATGTTATTTAAAGAGGCTGTGATTTGCAAGACAAAGACAGTTGTTTTCAATTCCCCAAAGAACTGGGCTGCTGCCTAAATGATATCAAAAGGCCGATCTGCCCATCCAACTACATTTTTAATTTGCTTCTTTATACAGAGGGAAGATTTCCAACTGAAATGGAAATCCAAAGATTTCTATATTCTAGCACTTCAGAGTTCAGTGCATCATGCCTTCAAAAAGTCTGCACAAAAAGTTGAACACAAAGGCGTTTTGACAGGGGTCCTCTTTCGGAGCACATCAGTCAACCGTAAACCAATTCTCCTTAGGGGCAAAAAGCTTACATTATTACTCCTAGCAGCCCCGGAATATCAATTCCCAGCTTCCAACGAGTGTGGGCTCAGGCAACGCTCCTGGCTCCCTTTAGCATGTTCAATTAGCATTGCCTGTGGGGCAGATTTATATACCCTGGTTTACAATACCAGGCAGGGGAATATTCACCAGTGAGACACAATGTTCATCCCCAGAATACAATCAAGGTAAAAGAGACATAACTGTTGCAGGAAAGGGGACCCCTTCCAGGGCCCGAGAGTGGGCTCTTGTCTAACACTCGGAAATGAATTGTCTGAGGAGACACACATGCTGAGGATGCAAGAGACTTTATTGGGAAGGGGCACCTGGGCGGAGAGCAGCAGGGTAAGGGAATCTGGGAGAAGTGCTCTGCCACGTGTCTCGCAGTCTCGGGTTTATGGTAATGGGGTTAGTTTCTGGGTTGTCTCTGGCCAACTGTTCTGACTCAGGGTCCTTCCTGGTGGCGCGTGCATAGCTCAGCTAAGATGGATTCTAGTGAAAAGGATTCTGAGAGTTTGGTAGGACATATGGACTAGCGTCTCCTCTCTCCTTTTGATCTTTCCCAAATTCTTCCAGTTGGTGGTGGCTTGTTAGTTCTGAGTTCCTTACCAGGACCTCCTGTTGTAAGATAGCTCATGCAAGTGGTTACTGCCTTGCCTGGCCAGGGTGGGCGGTTTTGGTCAGTGGTTCCCCTAACATAACCACCATTCAGATACATCATTTTTCTACACTTTTAGCTCAATTCCATCAAATCTTAATGTCTAATCATAGCCTCCATTAGGACCCCATCAGCAAGTCTTGGTCTTACAGTACTGGGTAGGGGAAGCGTTATTGGCCAGACATCACATCCATTCCCATAAAGCACTTAGGCAATGTTGCAGAACCTCTTCATGTAACAGCTGCTCAGACATTCCAATCTTTATAATCCTATCAACTCTTGCACTTTTATGTTTCTCAATCTACTTGTAGCCTGAGTCAGGGTTCCACTGTGGGTTTTAGTACCACAGTTCATGGGATTCTGACATCAACAAATCCCAGAAACTTCTCTCCATCCCCTGGCCATTTTACTGTCGACAAAAATTTAATCAGTTGATCTAAGAAAGAACTGGAAAGCTTAATTCAAGCCAAATTTGAGGATTATAACCCAGGAAGAGCACCTCAGAAAGCTCTGAGAACTGTTCCACCTGTTAGAAGTCAAGACACAGTTTATATAAGTTTTTTGAGACATAGGGCTGTACATTAAATGATGTATTGACAATTTACATAATCCAGATTTAAGTGCCATCGTGGTGGGTCATGTGACCCCTCACAAGATCAAGAAGGAATGTTATCTTTTAAGGAGTTGTCTTGTTGATGCTGGGAGAATGCTGCTGTTTATGGCTGAGCAGGTATTCCTGCTGATGGGGGAAGTCTGGTCAATGCATAATGCAGATACACAATGCACAGAGGGAGAGAGGGGAGGCCAAAGGGCAGAGAAGAATTTTTATGTTTAAATTTTTCTTGTCTTGCCATAAATATAAATTTGATTTCACATTACCTATTCCTACAGGAGGCCCTTTTGTCAGTCTTTAACTTGGTTAGCCAGCCTAACTGTTGCCTTCAGGCAATTGCTGGTAAAGTTTCTCACTGTAATTTTTACCTTTTGGCTTTTTAAATTTCCCCAAACTGGGGTAAATAGAGTGGGGTTTTTTGGGACCCTTTAATATTGGGGGACTAACTGGGAGTTTCTTTGGTCCACCCAACCGTAGGTAGTGCTGTAGTAAGACCTTTGTTTAACCCCATTAATGTCCATTTTATTCATTCCATTTATAATAACTATCAAAAAATTTCCACCGTGCTGGGATGAGTCCTGTGACTCTTCTTTCTGTTTCTTCTTTGTTCTGTCTCTTTCAATATTTGCTTTATTTACCTCGTTTCTTAATAACCCTTCAAAAAATCTCCACCTTGCTAGGAGGAGTCCCTTGACATTCCCCTTGGCTTCTTCTCATTCTCTTTTTAATTAACATAATGTTTTTATTAACATCTGTAAGACCATGAGGGGAAGCTGAGACCAAAGTTTCTGTAAGTCTTCCCAAACTTTTTTTTTTTTAATTAAGGGAGTTTTTAAGGTTAGCTGTTTTATTTCTTTGTATCCACTTCTTAATCTTTCCATAGGCACCAGTAAAACAGCTGTTTATGATGAGAGCTGTCTAAAAATTTACCAATTTAGAAGTTTTTCCAATTCAAGGATTCAAGTTTGGTCATTGATGAGTAGGATCTTAATAGCAACTCAAGCCAATAAGCCTTTTTATGTCTTAACCATGGGTGAAAGATGGATCCCCACTAGAGAGCGCAAAGGATACAGCCCTCACAAGATCCAGAAATTTCTAAGAAAGCAAAGTTCTTTGTTGCACAGGTGGTAAGGATGGTGTGCTAACAAAGCAACAAAGGTTGGGACCACAAAGTCCCCTTAAGGACTGGGACTTGGTATGATAAACCCCTGAGAACTGGCACAGCCAAACAAAGGGGCACCAGTCACAAGCACAGGTTGTTACCTGTGCTTCTGACCAACTGGCTGAAGTTGCTTGGAATCCCAGTCTATACAACGACTGCCATATGCATGCTGGTACGTGCACCTTCCGGAATGGTGGAGACCAGAGAGAATATTCTCTCTGGTTATAATGCCAAGCTCTTAAGACATAGAACAAGATGAAAGGAAAGCCTAATCAGACCAATGTTTTTCCTCCTTTTAACAAATGACACAAAAGACAGAGACAAAGAAAAACCGTGAGTACTCTGGGAGAAAAAGGATCGATAAAGCCAAGGGTACTCTACCAAATTTACCAACCAAGAGTTTCTAAGTCCAAGGAACTAGCTCCACAGATATTTACTCCTGCTAATCTAATTTTAGAATTCTTACCTTCTGCTGGTTTTGTCCCTTGTCCCAGGATCTTTTAACTGCATCAGCCTTGGGGCAAGTAAAATCCAGCAAGTAAAGTTGAAGCCTGCCGACAACACCAACTGTTGGGGAGGGAGAAAATTTCCTCTGTTCTTCTAAGTTCTTCTGGCAGGTCTAAGAATTAAACTGACATGAAACAGATTAAAAATCTGACAGGAGAAAATCAAACAAAAGTTTAATAACATGTATACATGGGAGAGACCTAGAAAAACTGAGTGACTCGCCAAAATGGCTGAAGTCCTACCTTAAATACCAACAAAACACAAAAGAAGAGGTTGAGGGTGGAGAGAGTCAGTTATGGGATGTTACCAAGAAAAGCACAGTAAACAAAGGTAAGGTTGTTATGCAGATTTAAGTCAATGCCTTCTTCATTGATATGAGTTTCTAGAGATTTGGTCAGCTTGCTTTGTGGTACAGCCTGGGAGACACACTTACAAATGGAGATTTCCCCTCCCTGTAAATGTAAATGTTTTTTACAAAAGGGTCACTCCTACTTAGTTTTCACACTTTCTCCCATGTCTGCTGTTTCTTAGAAAATAACCAGCTTAAAATAATTAATCTGCCAAAGAGTTATATTTTGGGGAGGCAAATTCTGCTCTCCTACTAAGTTAGCCCTCAACAAATATCTGGGGATGCATGAATGGCCTCTCTGGAGCCTAATGAGAATTCCAAAGGGAATGTGTGCCCATGCAAATGTAAAAGGATTTATTCCACACTCTTTTACAATCTTGGTAAGTTTGATAAAATACTATCTATTTTATCTGCTCAGTCTGACTTCAAAAGTCCATGGGGAAATTTTTATTTCAGAGCAGTTCCTATGTTTAAACTTTGTGAAAAGGAAGAACGACCAGCATTTCTCCTGTCTTTCCATTATGTCTTGAGCCATCTAAGCTCGGAGGGTGGCCAAGGCAGCAAATGAAGTGAGAGGTCATTGATATGCAAATGTGGTCATTAAGATGGGAAGCCCCACCCCAGAACTCTGTCTCAGTTCTTTCCAAGTCAAAGTCAATTTGCATTAAAAAAATGAATCTCTCAAACTTGAATTTATTCTCCAAAGGTAAAATGCATAGAAATTAAACTATTTTAAAAAATGGAGCTTTCAATACAACACATTGCTCTTCCTGGGGGAGATAGCAGGTTGACTTTCATCAATTAGGTTCTGTTTTGCTTGTGAAAGGGCTACTGGGTTGTTAAGGATGGACACTCTTGACCTTGGATTGACCACCATCGTTTCCATGGGGCATGGACACACCAAGCAGTTAAGGCAGGTGCTCCCGGAGATACTGCTACCATTTTTGAGTTATGGAAACTGAGACCCAGAGGGCTCATGTGATATATTCAAGGCTCAAACCTGAGTCTTGGGATTTCAAGTACAGAGCTCCTTTCTCAACACTGTTTTTAAACAGTCAAATCATCCAAAGGGCTGTGATTCTATTTAGAGCAGAGACCAGACCCAGCAACATTGTTCATGCCCATTCTTGGCTCAGTAAATTTCACAGGAGTATTGGGATGTATTTCTAATCTCACAGAAAAGAGGCAAAGCAAATTTCTTCTAGGTAATAGCAAGAGGATGGGAAGCCCTTCATCCTGCCACCTAAACCTGGTTTCACACAAAAGCCCTAAGATGCTGTAAAATCACATTTGTGGCTGGATGCCAGGGTCAGAATTGATGACTTGAGAGGCAGAGGAGCAGAGCTTCTGCGCTGATCTCAGGAAAATGGGTGTGACTGCTGAAGCCCGGAACCCGGCTCCCTGCAAACCTCAGTCCTGGCGGCCAGCGCTGTCTCCTACTGCTGATGGATGATGGGCCAGCGGCTCCCACACCTGTGGACAGCTCCAATCTCTGCTTGGAACCTGTAGCCTTGTAACCTTTGGGATTAGAATGTTGTTTTCTGATTCAAATGATTCCTTTCTTCTCTGTGACAGGGCCCTGGTAGGAAGTATGCAGTGGGTGGGACTGCAGGCTCTTCCCACCTGCTCTGTGGTCTTCAGCAGATGACTTCCCTGACCCTCAGCTTCTCCATCTGTAAGAAGAGACCTCATCTCATAGGGTTCTCGTGAGAATCAAATGAGATGCTGTAATGGGAAACTCTTAGCTTCGTGCCTGGTGTCAAAGATAAATAAATCTGGACACTGGTTAAAGGTGGTAAGGACAGATTTTAATCAGTAACATAGGTATTGCAATAGAGATAAGAGTCCAGCGTGGACTGAACTCAACTCTGATTTGTAGGGGTGTTTACACAGGTGGCTGGGCATTTTAAAGGGAGAATGAAGGGATAGGAGGGGGGTGAGTGGAGCTTGGTAGAGTCAGGGAAGTGAAAATTTACAAAAGTGGGAAAGGGTGGGTCCGTCCATGTGAAGCCTGTCTGCATTTGCTCCCACCCTCCCACATAGGCTGTTATGATAGATAGAGGGTGACTGTTTTAGTTGGGTAATCAAGGAAGGCTTTTCTGAGGAGGTGACACCCAAACATGTAAATGACAAGAAGGAGCCAGCCATGAGAAGATGTTGGGCATGGGGGTTGCTGTTCCAGGCAGAGATAGTTACCAGGCAGGACTGAGCTTAGAGAACCTGAGGAACAGAAGGCCAACGAGAGGGAGAATCATCTTAGAGTGGATCAGAGAAGGCAAAGGTCAGATCTTGGAGAGTCTTGGGGCTGGGGGAGGAACCTGTATGTTATTTGTTCAGCCTGCTGATTCAACGTAGCCCTCGGCTAGGATTCTCCGTAAGACCAGGATCTAAGTATCCTTTTTCTCGTGGTAACAATGCTCACACCTCCGTGCCTTTGCACAGGCTGTTCTCTCTGCCTAGGACACCCTCTTCACCTTCTCTGTCCAAAGATTGCTCAGGCATCCTTTTTTTATTTTTTTCATCCAACTAAGCAACCTAAGCTTCTTTCCAACCCCCCACCCCCTCACACACATCTTTTAATACCCAGCGCACATAACACCTCCTCTCCAAAGCCTTTCAGGATTAAGTGGGCAGCGAGCCAGCCCCACCTCTGTGCTGTCTCAGCTCTTTGTAAATACAGTTATGTTTGCAGTGGTTGACTGCATCATTATTTTATATTTCTGAGTCTGTCTTTCATCCCCCTCTGCTCCTTGAGGCAGGGCCAGTGTGTGCCTCCTTGCTCTGTATCCAACATCCAGTCAACATCAGCAGTATGAATGTGCAGTGAAGGCTCTGACTGAGAGCTCTCTCCAGACTCTGTCTTCCTTACGATCTCCTCTTTCCTCCTCTGTCTACTGCCTCTCCCCGTGTTACTTGCAGTCATGCTGGGCCAGGAGCTCTAACTCTTTGTTGCACTGTAGTAATAAGCTTTGAGCCTTGGAAAGCCTGCATTAGCACTTTAGAAAGAGACAAATACACATTGTCCTACCCAGAATCTCCTGCCCCCATAGTGGATACTCATCAATTTTGGACCATTCAGCATCTAGTCCCTCTTCTTCAGAACACCTGATTTCCTCTGGGAAGATCATAATAAAATTCTTTTATAGCTCCTTCTATGTCACAGGTCGAGTTCTAAGTGCTTTATGTTTATTAACTTGTTTCAACCTAGTAACAACATAGAGCTGAGTGCCATCATTATTCCTATTTTAAAGTGTAGCGGCAGAGGCACAGGCAAGTCAAATAACTTGCTCAGGGTCTCACAGTAGTAACAGGCAGTCTGGCTTCAGAATCCATGCTCTGTACCATTACTTTAATGCCATGGTATGCAGACTTGTGCAAAGTCAAGGCTCCTTACAGTTTGAGAGAAATCTTTCCTCTCACATTCCAGTAGAGCTGGAGAGTGGCAGGTGGCATCAATTAGCCAAGGAGACTCTTCCTTGGGACTTGAAGCCGAGAGGACGGGAGGTCTGGAGCTGCAGCAGCCATCTTGGAACCATGAGGGGCACGTTTGCCTGGGAAGGCAGTTGAAAGGGGAAGGTGAATAGAGCTGAGCAGAGAGACAATGAGAAGTGGATTCTGACTGTATTAGCTTCCTATGGCTGCTCTAACAAATTACCACAAGCTTGGTGGCTTTAAACAACACACATTTATTACCATACAGTTGTGGAGGTCAGAAGTCTGAAATGGATTACACTGGGCTAAAACCACGGTGTTGGCAGGATTGTATACCTTTAGGAGGCTCTGGGGAGAATGCATTTCCTCACTATTTTCAGCTTCTAGAGTTCCAGTCCTTGGCTTATGGCTTCTTCCTCCATCATCAAAGCCAGCGGCGTAGCATTTAAATCTCTGCTTCCATTCTCACGTGGCTTTCTCCTCTGACTCTGAGCCTCCTATATCCCTCTTATAAGGACTGTTGTGATTACATCGTGCCCACCCAGATAACCCAGCATAATCTCTCCATCTCAAGAGCCTTCACTTTATTACATCTGAAAAGTCTCTTTTGCCCTATAAGTTAACGTTCATAGGTTCCAGGGATTAGGATATGGACATATTTGGGGGGCCATTATTCAGCCTACCATACTGACAGCCTCCTGGCTGGATCCTGCCAGGCTGGCAGGGTGGCCACATTGGGGGTGAAATGTTCTCAGCCAGCCTCCCCTGCTTGTGCCAGTCCCAGGTGACAGAACATAGAGCAGCAGCAATGGAAGTCACCTTTGACTACAGACTCTGGAGTCATGGCTGCAGTTCAAGGACTAAGCGTTTCTCCAGGAGCCATCTCCTGGAGTGCAGCAGCAGGATTCCATCCGCTGGAGTAATCTTGTCACATTCCCAGCACCTTTAGCGGAACCTCATTATCTTTTCTGAGAGGCAGGTGGGGCTGTGTTGGCATGCACACATGTCCAGGTGGAATTGTTCCTTCCAGAGAAGACCGAAAATAGGAATTTGGTCTCCATAGTTTCCTGTTTCTCATTCTCCTTGGAGAAAAGGGAAGAAGGCAAGGAGGTAGGAGCCAGACCTTTCAAGGGAGCCAGACGCAGGAGTCCCTCAAATGCCATGTTAGCCAAAAGAAATCAATACGAATCCATTACAATAACATCATCAACGACAATAATCTTTAATACTCATTGGCACTGAGTGCTAAGCACTTTATTTACATGATCACTTGTTAAAAATAATAAATGTAAACTTAAAATAGTTTAAGAAGATATGCAGTAAAATATAAGTCCCCCTCCCACCCCAGGCTCTCAGTTTCCCTCCTTAAGAAGCAAAGATTGTTTCTTGGATTCATTTTAGAATTTTTAAAATTCATGAACCACCATATATGGGCATGTCCTTTAGATAAAAAACAAACGATTGTATTTCGTGTATTTTGTACGGCTCCTTGATTTTTACATGTAACAATATATCTTGGTAATTTTTTTCATTTTAGCCCAAAGAGATCTATTGTACATATTTACTTTTAAAGCTCCATGGTATTCCATCTTGTGGATATGTCATAACCTATTAACTGTTTTCCTTTGGAGGGGTATTTAGGTTGTTCACGGTCCTCTGCTTTTACAGAAAACAGGGCAGTGAAAAATCCTTCTATGTATTTCTTTGCATACAGGTGTGAGTTTATCCATAGAAAAATTTCCTAAAAGTAAAATTGCTAGGTCTTATCTCTTTAGTCCTCACAGCAATCCTATGAAGCAGGCACTATTATAATTTCCAGTGAATATATGGGGAAACAGAAATACAGGGAGGCTAAGTAACTCATGCAATAAATTACTGGTGGAGAGTGTATTAAAAGGAACTCTGCTGAGCACTGTGGAGACTGCAAAGGGTATTGAAACCTGAATCTCCTAGGGACTCTATCTAGACCTCTTGATATTAGAAAGGATTCCAGTTTCTTTGCTTAGGATCCTATGAGAATCTGCATCTACAGCTGTATTAATCATGATAAGCTAGGTTATGTTGCTATAACAAATCAGTCCTCAAATCTGAGTGTTTTAACAAGACAAAAGGCTCGAGGATGGCAGATGGGAGGATTCCAGGAGCTTAGGTTCTTGATGAGATTGTCGAGTTGCCCCTCCCCCAGTCTACCTTTGAACTTCTTGTTAAGTACAGCAAATGTTCTTATGGTTTAAGCCATTGTTAGTTGAGGTTTCTGTTACCTGAAGCTGAAAACAGTACAGTGCTGTGCACTGTGCTGGACGCCAGGGTGTGGAGCTGAATCGGATACATCTCCTGCCCTCTGTGAGCTCATAGTCAGGTGGAGGAGCTTCTCTTTGGAGCCACATATGGACATGAACCAAGTGCATTGATAATACTGAGCTGAGAGGGAGTGGCGGTGCAGAAGGGTCAGGTGCCTGGCCCCCAGGATACCTATGGTCCCATGTGTCCTGTGTCCCATCATTCTTAGTCCCATCACACTCTCAGGACATGAGCTGTGATTGCCAGCTGTTGTGGGTAGCTCTCTCTCTCTTTGAAGATAGACGCTCACTTTTCTGAGAAGCATTCAGATTACACTGGGGCTACAAATTAACACATTATTTTAGGCCATTTCTGGGCCATCATTTTATCCTCCCCTTAGCTATTTACTGCATGCAAATTTTCCACTCCATGCAAATAGCTCACTTTGTGTAAATCACTACGGTATGTTCCTAAGCCCCAGCACCTGCGCCACGCAGAATCGGATGATTCAGGCCTTGGAGCATTAAAGTGCAAACACTTAACTCAGGAAATCTCTCAGGGCGGGGTGGGTGGGAGGGATAGTTGAGCAATGGATGACGGGGGACAGCAGCCTCTGCAAACAGCTTGCTTCCCTTCAGGGTATGCTGAACTCTGCTGCCTCCCCCACCCCCTCTTGCCTCACTACCTGCAAGCCCCTTCCAGGTGGTAATGACTATTTGTAGTAAATATTTTGATGTGAGTGGAGTGATTAAGTCCCGGCCGGCTCTGCACAGAACCTTAAGGCAATTAGGTTTCCCAATCAGTGCAGGTGAGTGCATCGTTTTGCCTGGTTGGGCTCAGCTAGCTGCTCTAAGGAGCCTGCTTTTCTAAGGTAGACCTCCTGGGGGAGGGTGTTCAGGGGGCAGCTTAACCTTGGATGCATATTGCAATTACCTAAGGAGCTTTAAAAAATACTCATGCCTGGGTGCCACCCTCAAGTATTTTGATTTAATTGATCTAAGTTGTTATTATACCTTAAGTGTGGGTAACCGTGACCACACAATTGACTTATGATTCAAGGACACATCTTCATACGAGACACAGGAAAACCTCACCCAGCACACTGACCACTGAGTTATTCCGCGTCCCCGTGCCAACCAGTGGCCCCAGCATAGGACATCGCAACATTGACCCCTTCTGTGGACACCATGTAGGAAAACCCCCCAAAACTCTTCTGTACAACCTATTATTTAATCATTCCAACCCTCGTGGAAGATAGCCTTGGTCTCATTTTATTGACAAGGAAATTCTTGCTCAGAAAAGTGGTTCACCCAAAGTCTCCTAGCTAGATAGTAGCAAAGATGTCTCTAGAAGCTGAGATTCCTGCCTCCAGGTGTACAGCTGGCCATTCAGTCCTAGGACATCACTTATTTTCTTTTAGGATTTAAACCCTGTCACAGTCACCCCACTCCCGGTCCCAAATTGAGGACCCTGCACATTAAAATTCTGCTTCTCAGGCTAATTCCCTGACCTTCTGTAGACAGGAGATCTGGGCCTCCCCCTCCCATCCCAAGGGCTATTCAGAAGTCCAGCATCACCTGAGGGGCCCAGCCAGGTAGACGCGAAGATCTTTCCCATCAGCTCCATGAGCCATGCCTGGAAACAGGGGAGCTTCCTGCCAGAGGAAGGTCCTTGGTACCAAGTTGTCCTATTATTGGATGGGGGGCTCTACGTGGAGGAAATGAACAAAGAAAGCAGTGGAGGAGGATGGGTTTGGAATCCAACAGACTGGAGAGTTCTAAACCAGGCTCTGCTCTTTTGTATGACCCTGGAGAAGTCTCTTTTCCTCTCTGAGCTTCAGATTCCTAATTTATCCAATGAGGATTACAGCCACACGTTCCTTTTGAGTTTATGGGGAGGCCGACCTAAGACAATGGATGTAATGTCACTGGAACAGTGCCTGGCACATAGTAGGTATTTGTCCTATGATAATTCCTTTCTCTTCCTCTTTCCCTCTTCCCTTGACTATCTTTGGTACAGATGACATAGATTGTGATTTTTAGAAAGCTTGTTACTAAATAACAAACAGGACACAAAGGACATAATCACAGAGAAGCCAAAATGGGGACATTATTGATTTAATTCTTTAATGTTAAAAAAATTAAGCTTCTAAAAGAGCCTTTCAATCAAACATATTGTGTGGTTCCAAAAACCCCAGCAGCGTGAGCACAATGCCTGCTTTTTCATTCCACACTGCAAATCTGCACCTGCTGGGTTGTTCCCAGGACAATAGTGAATGAAGAGCCACAGCTGGGTATCACCACACCCCCAATGGGCTCCATGGTTCTTTCCTCCTTGCCTTCCTTGGAGTGTGGCATCTGAACTCTCTAGGACCATTCTGAGGCCGCCCCCCCCCCCCAACGCCCCCGCATCCAACAAAAGGCCTCTGTATGGCTGACCTAAAAATATCGGACCAAGGGAAGAATGAAGGAAGGAATGAGTTCTTCCGAGGTCTTGGAGCCCGAGGGGAGTTTCTTCACTTTCCAGAATGACTAGGGTCCCATAGCTTCTGTGCACTGGGGTTTGCTGAGGGTCCACGTGTTCTGTGTGGGGTAGAAAGGGTTGCTTCTCTCGGCCAGCCTGTGCTGGGGCTGGAGAAGCAGCAGCTGCTCTCAGTTCACGTCACCTCCAGGTTTCTCCAGGCTGCAACCCTTTGCCTGATCCTCTGGTCCTCAGTTTTAGGTGCCCTCAGTCCCCTACGTTAACATTTTGGCTCCACACCTGGTTCCTATCCCTAACTTTCTTGAAGCTGGGCTTGATCTCACCCAGCTTGTCTCCAGGACATGACTTCTAGCCTCTGTGCCGGCCACATACACCACTTCCATCTGGGGCTCCCCATCCCCCTTTCTCCCCAGACCACAGGATTCAAGAGTCAGGTCTTCTCCAGCTGGCTGATCTGGAGTTGGGCCCTGATTCCAGCATTTACTATTTACATGCACTTAGGCATTATTCTGTCTCCCTGAATCTCAGTGAAAGAAACTGAGTCTCAGAAGGGGATGGTCATCACTCATGGTCACACGTTGGGTACCGTTGAGTGAGAACCAGAATCCTAGGCCCCTGAACCTGAAGCCAACACATTCCCTCAATGAGAATGTTTCTTTCCATCTTAAATCCCAATGTCCCTCTTCTCCTCTCCTCCCCCCCGCCTTCCTCCTTTTTCAGATAAGGATGGGTCATTTCCAGGGCCGACTCTCAGTAAATGAAGTTTCTAGCTGTATGACCTTGAGCAAGCCAATTACTCTCCGTATTTCAGTTTCACCTTCTATAAAATGAGGAATACGGTGGTATTCAGTGCGGTATATACAGTGTGGTAGGATCTGTCTAAGCAGGATCCTATCTGGGCACCTGATTGGTCTGTTACGTGGTCCATTGAGACCAAGGGTCCTGCTTCACTCTCCAGGTCCTGCCACCCTTTCCCATCAGCTGGCTGTCCGATAGTTGACTCATCTTACCAAAGCTTACTTGTGTCTGCTTGAGTAGACAGAGGTCGCTTGTGGTCCCGCTTCTTCCCAGATGGCCCTCGTTTCAGGATGGGAACTCTTTAATTTTATTTATTTATTTATTTATGGCTGTGTTGGGTCTTCATTTCTGTGCGAGGGCTCTCTCTAATTGCGGCAAGTGGGGGCCACTCTTCATCGCGGTGTGCGGGCCTCTCACTATCGCGGCCTCTCTTGTTGCGGAGCACAGGCTCCAGACGCGCAGGCTCAGTAATTGTGGCTCACGGGCCTATTTGCTCCGCGGCATGTGGGATCCTCCCAGACCAGGGCCCGAACCCGTGTCCCCTGCATTGGCAGGCAGACTCCCAACCACTGCGCCACCAGGGAAGCCCCAGGATGGGAACTCTTTAAATGACACTCTCCAGGGGCCCAGGAAACGTATGTCCCAATCTGTCTTAGCTTGAGAGGCTGGTCCCGTCCCCTTCAGAGCTATGCTTTCCCTCGTAGAGCTGGCTGCCACTTTGGCTGCTTCTTTGAGGCTTTGGCACTACTGAACGACTGGGAATCGTCCTCTGGGTTCATGGTGTGGCTGTGTAGTTAGGAATTGCTCAGCCATTTGCCCCTGGTAGAGCAGCATCCCCAGGGGATTCGGGGGGGCTGGAGCTGCAGTACTAAATCAAGCTGACTCTGGAGCCCATCTTACCTTCCTTTTACACAAGCCTATACCTTTCCTTATTGAATAGGCCAACTAGAGTTAGTTTTTCTGGTACATGCAGCTGAAAGCATTCTAAAGGATAAAATGTGAAGAGACTTCTGGTTAAAGATGGTGGATTCATGATATGTATTTGTCTCTTCTCCTTCCTGAGACCCCACTACAGAAATGAAAAAGGAAGCAAGTCACAGTGACTCAAAGAATGGGAGAAAGATCATTAGTGGGTAAAAGATTTCAAGAAAGTTCTAGAGGTCAGAAAGGAGATGGCAGATGGTGTCTGAAGGAACTTTTGCTTGAGTGCATGAGCCCTGAAGATGTCGGCTACAGCAGAGGCTGAGCAGAGGCTGAAGGCGTGTGGCTGAAAAATGGGAATTAAACAGAGTTTTGTTTATAGAAAAGTCAGCTTCCCTCCCCCAACGCAGAGTGGCCAAGCAACAAAATGGGGTATTCTTTTCTTGAGAAACTGAATGGTCTCAAAGAGGTGGCCTCTGGCCTTTGGCATCTGGGGTGGGTGGATTTATCCACTAGGCACAGTGTCTAGAGCTCACAGTACTTTCAGGGGATGGAGGGAGAGACTGTTGGGATTAATGGCTCTGGACATAGTTATTAAGAACGAAACGAAGACAGGGACAGAGGCCACTCCACTTTCCAGGAAAAGTGTCCTGGGGGGAGTAGGGAGCTTGGCTGGAGGCAAGACCAAGGCTCTGACCTAGGCTCTGGCTGGCAGCTAGGGTGAGGAATCATTTTGAGTAAGACTCAGAATGGTGTCTATCTAAAACATTCTGACTCCTTCCTTGGAAATCTACCTAAGTTCTTTGGCATGGAGGACTAAGCAGAAAGATCCTGGTCCCTCTTTGGGAAGAGGAGAAGTATTTGCTAACACAGCTGGAGGGAGATATCCCCATGCCTTTGAAGGTGGCTGTCCTGTGGGAAAGCTGCAATTTCCGACTCTGGCCACCAGATGGCAGAGTGGAGAGCAGCGCTGGTAGTTACAGCCTGGGTGGAACTTGACCTGTGGGAGGGAAGCAGGAGGCGCTTGGGCTTCCAAGGATGCTCCAGTGAGGCCCCAAGCTGCCCTGCCTTGACGGAGTGTGGGCTGCTCAAGGGGAGAGGAGCAGTCAGTCGTTCCTGTGTCCCTAGCTCAGTCCACTGGGCTGGATGCTTGGGGACCAGCATCCTTGGGGGTTTCATGGTTCCTGGCTTCCCTCTGTCCACCCCCACTACCACTGGGCTCAGTCCATTCGCTGGGAACATCCGTCAGATGAGAAAGGAGGAGCAATTTATCTTTTGTATGTGTGTCCACATTGTTTGGAAACTAAGGTGTGTTTCCTGTACTGGCATCTACACTTCTACACTAAGGCCAGGCTCTCCCTCCTCAGCCCTCCATACTACGCTAGCCCATCACTGGCCAGGGTCCCCAGCAGCCACTCCCTGGTCACAGAGAGAGGAGTTTGACAGCTCTCCGAAGACCAGAGCGACTGGACCGTTTGCTTTTGTAATTTCATCACATAAAAGAGCAGAGAACACATTGCAACGAAGTTCACTCCCTGCTTCATTCTCAAAATGATGTGTCTGGAAATGAATTAGAAGCTGATCTGACCCGGATTTTAAATGACAAGGTCAAAGGCATTGCAACTCAAAACATTCCTCTCTGTTTAGTTGCGCCTGACAGCCTGTGACAAGGGCCTCCCAATGAGAGATGTGAACAGATACTTGTGCTCATGGGCCAGGCAGGTGGCAGTTGCTTTCAGCTACTTTCTCTCTGTGAAGTGGGCTTTATATTATGATCATTCATAGCTTACAGATGAGGAAAGTGAGGCCCAGAGAGTGTATTAGTTATCTATAGCTGCATAATAAATTACTCCAGAACTTAGAGGCTTAAAATAACAAACATTTATTATCTCACGTGGTTTCTGAGCACTGGAATCTGGGAGTGGCTTAGCTGGGTAGTTCTAATTTAGGGTTTTTTATGAGGTTGCAATCAAGATGTTGGCCTGGGCTGCAATCGTCTGTACATGTAACTGGGGCTGGGTAAACTGCTTTCAAGATGGCACACTCACACGGCTGTTGGCAGGAGGCCTCGGTTTCTCATTGTGCGATACTGATGAGATCTCCTCCATAGGGGGCCTGAGGGTCAATTTAACATGGCAGTTGGTTTCCACCAGGGCTGTGATCCAAGGGAGAACAAAGGGAAGCCACATGCCTTTTTATGAACTGGCCTCAGAAACCACACACCATCACTTCTGCCTTATGCTATTGGGCACACAGACCCACCATGATACAGTGAGGGAGGGGAATCCACATGCATACCAGAAGACAGGGTTCACTGGGGGCCTTCCTGGAGACTGGCTACCGCAGAGCCTAGTAACTTGGCCATCAAGCAGAGCGACGGAACGTCACTCAAGGCACCCATATCTCCCTTGCAGTATGGGCAGAGGCCTTGGAGTGACATTCAGATAGGCTAAATAATTCATTTTTTGCCCATTCTATTGAAAAACTGGAAAAATATTGATAATTATTATTTGTCAGGGTATGGGAAAATGGTCACTTTCATTCACTGTTGGTGGAAGTATGCTCCAAATTTAAACTTTTTTTACTTTTTGACTCAAGTTCTCTCATTCTGACTCTATTATATATATATATGTATATATATATATATATATAAAAAATACATACTTATATAATACAGTGTATATAATATTTGTATATAATTATCTATATTCTATATATATTCACACACACTGAAACACATACAACACATACACAAGCTTTTATAGCAGTATCATTCATAATAGGGAAAAATTGGAGACAAATCTGTGATTGGTTAAATACGTATTTATCATTATAATGGAATATTATACAGTCATGAAAATAAGACAGATATATAATCTAAGATATATAGCATGTCATAGAACCATATATATGTATATATATATATTAGAATTCCATTTAAGTGTATGTACTTAAAACATGTAAATATATATATTTGTTTTATTTATTTTTTAATATCATATTTGTTTTTTTAACTTTTATTTTATATTGAAGTAGAGTTGATTTACAATGTTGCGTTAGTTTTAGGTGTACAGCACCTAAAGTGATTTGGATATATATATGTATATATATTTTGTTTTTTCAGATTATTGTCCATTATAGGTTATTACAAGATATTGAATATAGTTCCCTGTGTGCTATACAGTAAATCCTTGTTGCTTATCTATTTTATGTATATTAGTTTGTATCTGTTAATCCCATACTCCTAATTTATTTCTCCCCCCCGCCCCACTTTCCCCTTTGTCTTCTATGCCTGTAAGTCTGTCTCTGTTTTGTATATAGATTCATTTGTACCCTTTTTTTTAAGATTCCACATATAAGCGATATTATATGATATTTGTCTTTCTCTGTCTGACTTACTTCACTTACTATGATAATCTCTAGCCCATGTTGCTGCAAATGGCACTATTTCATTTTTTCATGGCTGAGTAATATTCCATTGTATAGATATAGCACATCTTCTTTATCCACTCATCTGTTGATGGGCACTTGGGTTGTTTCCATGTCTTTACTATTGTAAATAGTGCTGTTATGAACATTGGGGTGTATGTATCTTTTCAGATTAGAGTTTTTATCTTTTTGGGATTTATGCCTGGGAGATGGATTGCTGGGTCATATGGTAACTCTATTTTTAGTTTTTTAAGGAACCTCCATACTGTTTTCCATAGTGGCTGCACCAATTTACATTCCCACCAACAGTGTAGGAGGGTTTCCTTTTCTCCACACCCTCTCCAGCATTTATTACTTATAGACGTTTTGATGATGACCATTCTGACCGGCATGAGGTGATACCTCATTGCAGTTCTGATTTGTGTTTCTCTAATAATTAGTGATGTTGAGCAATCAATATAATATTATTAACTATTCTACAGACTTTATTCGAATTTCACCAGTTTTTCCACTAATGCCCTTTTTTGGGTGCGGGATCCGATCTAGGACTTCACATTGCATCTAGTTGTAGTGTTTTCTTAATTTTCTCTAATCTGTGAGAGTTTCTCAGGGTTTTTTTTTTGGGGGGTGGGTGGGAGGAGTCTTTCATAACCTTGATTATTTTTGAAGAGTACTGGCCAATTCGTTTGTAAATGACTCTCAATTTGGGTTTGTCTGGTGTTTTCTCATGATTCAATTGAGGTTATGCATTTTTGGCAAGAATATCACAGAGGTCATGTTATGCCCATCTCAGGACATCATATCACAGATGTTGAAATGTCTTATTACTTGTGTCTGCTAGGTTTCTTCACTATGAAGTTACTATTTTCCTGTTTGTATTTAATAAGTATCTTAGGGGAGATACTTTGAAGTTATGCAAATATCCCGTTTCTCATTGTACTTTCCACGGTATTTGCTTGTGACAGTTATTACCATGGAGTTTGCTTACTGGTGACTTTCTATTTCCACCATTCCTTCTACATTTATTAACTGATATTCTTCTGCAAGGGAGAGCTGTCTTTTTCTACTAGCTTATTTATTCAGTGATTTATATATATCAGTATGGAAAACATGTTTTAAAAATCTACTCTTTACAACATTGATACAAAGTAAAAATCTTGAATTTTGAGGGTTTCTTTTTCCAGAAAAAAAAAAGAACCAATAATATTTAGTGAAACAATTCCATATCATGCAGGGCAAGAGAAAGCAGGGGCTTTCAGGGAAAGGAGCCCAGCCTTGGGGACCAGAACAGAGACTGTGTCTCCGTTGCAGCATAGAGATTCTTAATTTCATTTTTCAAATGATGAGATGCCTCAGAGAATTTAGTTTGTCAAATCATGCTGGAGCCAAAGGGTTAGAACCCACGTCTGTCTGATTCTAAGACTCACATGCATTCCACTATCCGTCAAATAACAGAAGGAGCTGAGTTTGAAGGTCCCTGAATTTCTGCACCTCTGAAGTACCCAACTGTGTTGAGCTGTAACCCCATCACCCCTTCCTCGGGGGACTCAGGCTGGAGACTCACTGCCCTGGGGCTGTCTCAGCCTCTGTTCTACACACTTACCTTGTCTGAGCCTCGGAGATAAAGTTTCCTTTTAAAGAACCTTTCAGCTCTTCCCCAGCTGAGCAGGGCTCCATCTGACTGCAGTTCTCATCTGCACGTAATTTAATTCTTCTTCGGCACAAAGAGATGAGAAATCAATTGTGCATGTGCATGTGTGTGGATGTGTGTGTATCTCATGGTGGTGGTGGGGTCGTGAAAGGGAACCAGATAAAACACCCCCAAAACTGGGGACCATTTCAAATCCCATTGTTCTCAGCCATCATCTCCCTCAGGCTTGTAGAATAATGCACCAAAAGCTCTTGTCCTGTCTGAGTTTCCTGGAAGAGAATTCAGACTTTTATGTTGGGCTTAAGCATCACAGGGGAAGCCTATGTGATCCCCTGGACTACATCACACTTCCTGCCCCATCACATTGGCTCACGGCACCTGTGTCCTCCCTTATAGCACTTTCTCCGAGGCACTGTTATTTCAGGAATCGTTTGACTTATGCCAGACATCCCGACTAGACTATAAGCAACATGGCAGACAACTACCATATTTCCTTTTATGAGCAAAAAGGTGTGCCTCCATAGGGAGAGAATGAATACTTGGGAAGTGTAGTCTTTCTCTAGTTGGCACCTGGGTATTGCATCCCAGTTAGCTCAGCAAAGGTGGATTTACTGTGGGAAGCTCTGAGTTTTCTGAAAACACAAAGGTCATTGAATTCACACTGAATTTGGGGATGGATTTTATGGTTTTGATCTTTATAAAGGGTGGATTAGATTGTTAAATAGTAGGGCAGATGTCCTTATTAAGATATCCAAAGTTGTGGATTCTCAGCATGTGCTGTACGTACTCAGTTGGGTGAAGGGGCTGAAACAGCCCTCTGATGTTCTCAAAAGAGCCACCAGATGGCGCTGCTGCTGCTTCCCAGGCCTGACCCGGGAAGAGACCAGGCAAGTAGTGGCTGCAGTAATGACTGTTAAAAGCGCTTTACAAGTTAGAAGTGATTGCCTAACGAAAACCCTGCTTGACTGGCCTTGAATTTTACCTAATGATGGTGGCTTACCCACAATGAAGGCTTTTGGAGAAGGCCTCAGTGAAAGGCTTGTCTTGTTGGTTATGTTCGCCTGGGCTCCCCTAAGAGAAGAAGACATGGCCAGATCCTGAAAAGGCAGCCTCTCACCTCTGAAGCATCAGCAGCTGTCAGCCCTCTAGCAGAAAGGCTCCCAAACCTGTCTCTAATGGGCTTGTCCATCCTGGCCCCTTGCATCTTCTCCCATAATCCAACTTGTGGGTTAGCAGCTGTACCATTGAGCTGGGTCCCGTTGGTGTTCTGAGGATCTGTTGGAAGTCGGCTGTTGAATTGTGATGGCCCAGCATGGCATGCCTGTATCCACTCATGCAATATGCATGGAGCTCTTGGTACGTGCCAGACACTGTGCTAGCAACTGGGGTTACAGCTGCACATAATACAGCCAACGATGCAGACCGGGGTTTCCCTTCTGCCCTGCCCTGCTCCAGCCTTTCCTGGCCAGCCCCTGACCATCATGGGGGCTCCTTTTCCCTCTGCCTCAGTTTTTGGCTGGGTCTTGCTGTGCCTGAATGGATGTCTTACCCAGTTTGATTATATGAATTGTAGCTTTAATACTGCCTCTGAGCTCATCTCCAGGAGCCCTGCTGATCCCTGGACACCTCATCTGATGGACAAGGAAGTGACCTGAGTGAGGGTGACTAGGTGACCCCACTTGTTTGGGACTGAGGCGGGGGGGCGGGGTATTCCCAGGATGCAGAACTTTGAGTTTCAAAACAAGGACTGACAGGTTATCTGGGATGTGGGACTTTCAATGCTAAAACTTGGAAAGTCCTAGGCAAATTGTGACAAGTTGGTCACCCCAGGCCAGTTTTCCCGGTCATATTCCTGACAGGCCTGTCTAAAGGAAGACCACCACCCAGTATTTCTGAGGTCCCAGCTATTATTAGACTGTGAGAAGCCTGTTATAGCCCCTGCTGTCCTGTGCTTACTGTCAGCTTTGGAGCTGATTGGCCGGTGCCCCATGGGAGAAGCATAGCTTAGCATGAGATATCACTTTGGTCTAGTCCCTTAACCTCTCAGCCTCAGTTTCTTTGGTTGTAAAATGGGTATAAATATCCCTGTCTCACAGATTTGTTGAGAGGATTAAATGAGTTTGTGCATGTAAAGTGTCAGGTATGTACCTAAATGTGGGTGTAGCAAGATGTCGATGATGTATTAAATGAAAAAAGCAATGACAGAACAGTATGAATGTAAGTCTGATACTCAATAGACTGGGATGCAGAGGGCAGGGCAGGCAGGGCCGGCTGGTGGGCTGTGAGCCTGGAAAGGCAGCTAGGGGCCAGTTCACAGGAGACCCTGTAAGCATCCTTACGGCATTTAGATTTTGCTCTGATTACAGTAGGGAGTCATTAAAGGCTTTTAAGCAGGGGGATGTCCCGACCTGGTTTGCGTTTTGGAAAGACACTCCCCCTTTCACTCAGCCCTGGCTGCTGGTGTGGGTATAATGCCGATGACACAGTAGCTACTCAAAACGATTCCCATTTTCCGTATGATTGTTGCCTTTTTTTCCCCTTATAGTCTCTCCTGTCCCTTCACCTCATTTATTTATTAAGCAAATATTTATGAGCATGTACTCATTTAGGACTGGGGGCTGGAAACCCCTGGCAGGGGGGCCAGGTTGCCCAGGACCCTCACCTCCCATAGAGCCAACCCAAGGTGAGTCTCTAAGACCCTGGCTGAGCACTTGTCCTGGGGGTCTCCAAGGGTGCCCGAAGATCAGACCATGCCTCCCTGTGGAGCGCCAGTGGAGGCTGAGTGAGTGACCCAGACTGTGGGCAGGCCCTGTTGCCTCCCTGAACTGCAGTGTCTCTACCTTAGGTGAGCTCCCAGCATGCCTCATTGAGCATTGCTCCTGAGACTCTAGAACCTTCTTTGCTTCTGAGTCCTGCTCTTCCAGCTTCTGGATGCTGATCTGTGCTCCAGGACTTGCTTCTGGACTGAGGTGGCGACCCCAGCTTTGGGGAGGGACATGGGTCCACTGAGACACCATGACACAAGGGGCTGTACCCTGTCCCTGGCACATCCTGATTGTTGGCCCCAAACCTGGCTTTGCCCTTTCTGCTGGCAGGATTCTCGCAAGCATCCTGCACCTGCTGCCCACAAAGCATCGGTGAGATTCCGGGCCTCTGCTCTGCCTCCCCTACCTCCTCCCCTGCTCTGACCTGGCTCTTTCCCTCCCCCTCCTCTTTCTTTCCGTGACCCTGATTTTAGACCAGGGATTTATACTTGCTGCCCCCAGAGTTTGAACCCACAGACTCTGACTTCTTTTATTCCTCCTGCTGTCCTGGGTAAAACTGGCTGCCCAAGATCCAGCCCTAAAGATCCCGACTCCTGGTGGCTGGTGGTCACCCAGGACAGCCAGTCTCATGGGGGGTGGGGAATTTGGGTGGGCACCACAGGACTCAGTAGAAGCGGAATGAAGGCTGGGCCAGGTTAGTGTGAGGGGTCCTGGCATAGAGCCAAGCCATGCCTGACCTCTGAGAGTCATCTCAGGGTTGAGCGGGGGTGGAGGGGTCCTAGCAGGATTTCCCCACTCCTGGGGCCAGCCGGAAACGCCAAGTTTAGGATTAAGTGGAATTGGGAACCAGAGAGGTGGCTGGCTGTCAAAGGTGAGAGTAGGTGACTAGTTAAAATTGACACTGGGGAATTTTGTCAAATGTTTTGTTGGTTCAACACAGCATCTGTTTCCCTTGGAGATGTTGTCGGAGGGGCAAAGAATCCTGCCAACTCCAAAGTCCTACCTAACACACCTGCAAGGAATTAACAATGAACTACCCTTGTTGTGCAAGCCTAGTGGGAGAGTCGTAGCCTCAGTGGAGAGGGGTCCCGCTGCAGCCACAAGACTGAGCTATGACCTGCAGCTGAGCGAGGCCCCTGGGAGGGGCAGTGGGGTCAGCACCACTGAGAGATGAGCCCAGGGGTGACCACAGAGGGGAGCATGAGAGCCACCAGCAGGGTCTTATGCTCTCCTCTGCCAGGGAAGGGAGGAATCCAGGGGCTGCTTGCTGTTAGAGGAAAGAGAATGAGTAACCACAAAGAGAGGAGACAAGGCTTGCTCTTCCCCCAGAAGCACCGCCTGCTAGTGTGGCCTTCCCCCACCAGGCAGCCCTCGATCCCTGTGCGGGCTGCAGCTGGGCAGAGGTGCTGGGGTCATATTTCTGTAGAACCACAGCTCTGCCCTTTCAGACCCAGAGTGTTATGCATCATTGGAAAAGGACAGAGAAGTCAGCGTGAGTCCCTCGGATTCCCACCAATGAGGCTAATTAACCTCTGAAAGCCTCACATTTTCTCATCTTTAATGTCTTTAAAAAAAAAAATAACAGTTTCCTTGCAAGTTTGCTTCCAGGATTAAATGAGATAAACAGGTACAACAGGTCTGGCGTAGTGTCTAGCTCACAGTGAGTGCCCTGATTCCAGACCCACTGAGCTCACCACTCCCAGACTTGTTTCTTAAACCTTGGCCTTTCTTCTGGGCCCCAAGGTCACACTTGTAACCACCTGCTGGGTAACATCAACCCCTCTGCCTGCCCTGCACAGCACTGCAAACCGTCACTAAACACCCAGGTGTTCAATAAGGTGTCAATGCTAGTCATCAATGGTTAGATTTCACACTTGTGGGGAGCTTTTACAGGTTTCCACATCTGTTACCTTCATTTAAGTAGCATTAAATCTTCTCTGGAACAAAGTGGGGTGTAGGTTAACTTTAAAGCAAACCCAATCTATATAATCTTTTTCTTTTTTAACATCTTTATTGGAGTATAATTGCTTTACAATGGTGTGTTAGTTTTTGCGTTATAACAAATTGAATCAGCTATACATATACATATATCTCCATATCTCCTCCCTCTTGCGTCTCCCTCCCACCCTCCCTATCCCACCCCTCTAGGTGGTCACAAAGCACCAAAGTGATCTCCCTGTGCTATGCAGCTGCTTCCCACTAGCTAGCTATTTTACATTTGGTAGTATATATAAGTCCATGCCACTCTCTCACTTCGTCCCAGCTTACCCTTCCCCCTCCCCATGTCCTCAAGTCCATTCTCAACGTCTGTATCTTTATTCCTGTCCTGCCCCTAGGTTCTTCAGAACCTTTTTTTTTTTTTAGATTCCATATATATGTGTTAGCATACAGTATTTGTTTTTCTCTGACTTACTTCACTCTGTATGACAGACTCTATGTTCATCCACCTCACTACAAATAACTCGATTTCGTTTCTTTTTACGGCTGAGTAATATTCCATTGTATATATGTGCCACATCTTCTTTATCCATTCATCTGTAGATGGACACTTAGGTTGCTTCCATGTCCTGGCTCTTGTAAATAGAGCTGCAATGAACATTGGGGTGCATGCGTCTTTTTGAATTATGGTTTTCTCAGGGTACATGCCCAGTAGTGGGATTGCTGGGTCGTATGGTAGTTCTATTTTTAGTTTTTTAAGGAACCTCCACACTGTTCTCCATAGTGGCTGTATCAATTTACATTCCCACCAACAGTGCAAGAGGGTTCCCTTTTCTCCACACCCTCTCCAGCATTTATTGTTTGTAGATTTTTTGATGATGGCCATTCTGACTGGTGTGAGATGATATCTCATTGTGGTTTTGATTTGCATTTCTCTAATGATTAATGACGTTGAGCATTCTTTCACGTGTTTGTTGGCAATCTGTATATCTTCTTTGGAGAAATGTCTATTTAGGTCTTCTGCCCATTTTTGGATTGGGTTGTTTGTTTTTTTGATATTGAGCTGCATGAGCTGCTTGTAAGTTTTGGAGATAGATTTGTCAGTTGGTTTGTCAGTTGCTTCATTTGCAAATATTTTCTCCCATTCTGAGGGTTGTCTTTTCGTCTTGCTTATGGTTTCCTTTGCTGTGCAAAAGCTTTTAAGTTTCATTAAACTTACTCCTCTGTTTAGAAAGGCGCAATTAGTCCCAAACGCCCCCTGGAGAGAGTCCACATTCTTTACTGTGATGCCCAGGACTCTCCATGATCTAGGGCCTGCCTACCTTTCCCGTATTATCTCTCATCACACCTTGCCTTGCACCCCACTGGTATTCCTTCTTCTACGCCAGCGTAGACTTTGCTCAGCCTGATAGTATACTGGTTTATCTATTTTATTATTAACATTTTTTGAAATTTGAGCTCTTGGAGTTTTTTTTTTTTTTTTTTCCTCTTGGAGTTTTTAAAAATAAATAGCTCAGTCTTTTTTCTGTTTTCAAGTGAATTCCTTCCTGTTATCTTGAGTTATTCCTGTTGTCCCCTCTAGACAGGATTTTTTCACTGTGTGGGCTCCCTATTCCGCTCCCCACTCCGGGTGGGCTCAGTCTCCCTTGGCAAGAGTAACAGTGGGAACAGCATCCCAGCAGAAGTCTTCCTTGCTTGCTTCGATCTTGGAATTTGCCTCTCCAGTGCATGGTTACTTCTGTGCAGTCACATGCACTGGTAGAATGGTCAAAGCAGCGTGCTTGTGAATTTTTACCTGCATTGACTGCTGAGAGTCAGTAGGGAGAAGGCAGTCTGTGGTGCCCCAAAGTTTTGAAACCTACAACTTTGGTTTCACACATTTAGAAAACTGAAATCCTCCTACGTTTTTCTTCATTTAGGTCTCTATTTGTAGCTGTCTTGGTGGGGGGGCAGTCTTCCATTGCCACCTATCCTGAAACCATTTTAGGCATGCAACTGTGGTTTCTTTTATCATACTTTTTTTTTTTTTTTTTGCTGTACGACTTGTGGGCTCTTAGTTCCCCCATCAGGGATTGAACCCAGGCCCTTTGCAGTGAAAGCGTGGAGTCCTAACCACTGGACCGCCAAGAAATTTCCTATCATGCTATTTTTTTTTTTAATAGAAATACTTTATTTTTTTTCAACTTTTTGGGTTTATTTATTTATTTATTTATTTATTTATTTATTTATGGCTGCATTGGGTCTTCGTTTCTGTGCGAGGGCTTTCTCTAGTTGCGGCAAGCGGGGGCCACTCTTCATCGCGGTGCGCGGGCCTCTCATCATCGCGGCCTCTCTTGTTGCGGAGCACAGGCTCCAGACGCGCAGGCTCAGTAGTTGTGGCGCACGGGCTTAGTTGCTCCGCGGCATGTGGGATCCTCCCGGACCAGGGCCCGAACCCGTGTCCCCCGCACCAGCAGGCAGACTCTCAACCACTGCGCCACCAGGGAAGCCCTATCATGCTATTTTAAAATGGGGTTTGTGGTCCTAGACAACGTTGTTTGTGGTCTTAGGCAATCTTGTTTGGTACCGGTGAAATAATAATGAGAAAACTTCAAATCTTATAGTATCAATACTTGTACAAGTGTGCAAAGATGTGTAAGAATGTTCATTGCAGCAGTATTTGTAATATCCAAAAATTGGAAACAACCAAAACATCAATCAGTAGCAGGCCTGTTAATGACTGTATTCACATGTTACCATTGAGAGAAGCCTGTACGTACTAATATGGAAAGTTGCCATTTATATGGTTAAGTGGAAATAATTTTATGTCAAGTGTGAAAGTATAATTCCATTTCAGTTAAAGAGAGATTATTATTATATACATGTATATTCTAGAACAACTTTGAAGGAATATTCAAATTGTAACATTAGTTAAGGGAGTGGGTGTTGTGGTAGGGGGCAAAATGATAGAAAACAGAGTACTTTCTCATCTAAGTCATACATTATTGAATGTTTACTTTTTTATTTACAAAAAATATTACTTTCATAATCAGGAAAAATGTTTTAAATGTTTGTCTTCCGGGAAGCAACCAAAACTACCATCAGTGGAAAATTAATTGCCTTTAATACTAGAATTACTAAACAGAAAGAATGAAAATAAACAAATTATAAAAGTAGGTTTCGTGATGGTTTAGAAATAAACGGACATATGTAAAAAAGTAATAAAAAAACACAATTAGGGCTTCCCTGGCGGCGCAGTGGTTAAGAATCTGCCTGCCAATGCAGGGGACACGGGTTCGAGCCCTGGTCTGGGAAGATCCCACATGCCGCGGAGCAACTAGGCCCGTGAGCCACAACTACTGAGCCTGTGCGTCTGGAGCCTGTGCTCCGCAACAAGAGAGGCCACGATAGTGAGAGGCCTGCGCACCGCGATGAAGAGTGGCCCCCGCTCGCCACAACTGGAGAAAGCCCTCGCACAGAAACAAAGACCCAACACAGCCAAAAATAAATATAAATAAATAAATTAATTAAAGAAACGTTTAAAAAAAATCAACATTCATTTATTAAAAAAAAAAAAAGCACAATTAGGTGTACAAGGACAGATCAAAGGGCATAGGTTAGTTTTAACACCAACTGGAGCCAATGACATATAGTGGGATGGAAACCTAGCATCCATCTAGTTATGCTTCTTTGGAAAAGTATGGTTTGCAAAACACTTGAAAGGAGTAACCAAGTCTTAAAATTTGTAGAGCATACAGTCTAGTGCAATTTCAGTTTTGATTTCTGTTTGAAACAAAAGTATTTCAAGAGGTAATTTATTTCTTAACGATACAGTTTTCTTTCTTTCTTTTTTTGTTTGTGTCAACTTTTGTGCTAGGTTTTTGTTATTAGGTTTTATGTCTTGTATTTGAAAAATATGCTATGTACTCTTTCTACTTTGTTGAATTTACTAAGGTTTTCTTTAGAGTTAACTTCTGTAAGTATTCCATAGGTACTTAAAAAGAATATGCTTTTTTGAGGGTGTAGAGTTTGAAATTTATCTATTGGTTCTCTCATCAATTTGATTAATTAGGTCCTGTGTAGAGCTGCTTATCTTTAGTATCCTTGATATGTCATGGGATAAGAACTGAGTCCTTTGTTTTTTTTTCAAGTTCTCCTTGTATTTACAACAGTCTTTGTATTATATATTTTGATGACATGCTATTTGGTACTTAAAGTTTCGAGGTGTCTGTATTTTCATTGTGGAATTAAACTTTCACTATAATTGGCTCCATTCTTCCAGTTTAATATCTTTTTACTTTGAATCAAAATTTGATCCTATTATCAAGAACATTGATTTTTTAAAAATATAACAGCTTTATTGGGACTTCTCTGGTGGCCCGGTGGGTAAGACTCTGCGCTCCCAATGCAAGGGGCCCAAATTCAATCCCTGGTCTGGGAACTAGATCCCACATGCATGCTGCAACTAAGAAGTCCACATGCCGCAACTAAAGATCCTGCGTGCTGCAACAAAGATCCTGCATGCCGCAACTAAGACCCAGCACAGACAAAATAAATAAATAAATAAATATTTTTTTAAATTATTAAAAAATTATAAAAATATAACAGCTTTATTGAGATGTAATTCACATACTATATAATCCACCCATTGAAAGACTACAACTTGATGGGTTTTAGTGTATTCAGAGAATTGTGTAACCATCACCACAATCAATTTTAGAATACTTTTCTGATCCCAAAAAAGAAATTCTACACCCTAATTAGCAGTCACTCTCCATTTTCCCCAATCCTCTGAACCTCATGTAATCACTAATCTACTTTCTGTCTCTATTGATTTGCCTATTCTGAACATTTCATATAAATGGAATGATACAAGATGTGGTCTTCTGTGACTGGCTTTTTTTTTTTTACCTAGGATGTTTGCAAGGTTCATCCATGTTGTATTCATGAAGAAACAGTACTTCATTTCATTTTGTTGTTGAACAATATTCCATTGCATGCATATATCACATTTTATATATAGACATTTGGGTTGTTTCTACTTTTTGGCTGTTATAAATAATCCTGCTATGAGCATTCATGTACAAGTTTTAGTGTGGACATATGTTTTCACTTCTCTTGGATATATACCTAGGAATGGAATTTCTAGGTCATATGCTAACTAATTTTTCTTTTGGTGATGTTCATTTTTTCCCTTACTTTTTGGTAAAGTTCTCTGTCTCTATGAGTAATGGTAACCTTTTGTCTGTAACATATGTTGAAAATATTTTTCCAAGTTTATTTATTGGTCAAACAGAAGGTTTCTATTTTTATGTAGTACAATCTGTCAGTCTTTCCTGTTTGGTTTCTATTCTTGACTTGATGTTTAAAAAATTGTCCTCACCATTCTGGAACTATAAAACTATTTGCCTAAATGTCCTTATGGTATTCTTCTGCATATCCTTTTTATGTTTACATCTTTGATTCATCTGGATTCTATTTTGGTGTAAAGAGTGAGATAGGCATCCAGCTTAATTTTTCCCCTAAAGGACTAGTCAGTTGGGAGAGATCTAGCAAAGCTGTTTTTCTTCATCTTTTCCTGCATCTTGGTCCTCTGATAGTAGCAGCTTCAGCTCATTTCTGGGTGCTCCTTCTTGCATCCTGGAACCTGAGGGCCCAACCCAGATGCAAATTGGTGTGCAGCAGAAGTCCACACCACCCCAGCTGTCTGCCTGGGTAACCAGCATCATTTTTCAAGGAGGGTGCACCAAGGTTTGGTGAATTCTCTAGGGCACTTGGGTCTAATTGGCCAAGTGGCAGTAGGGCTATCAGCCTCCCACTTCCTCTCTACTTCCATGAAGATAAGGTGAGGCTAAGGTGCACCTGTATTTTGTTGGGTATGTTTCAGAGAGGTTTGTCAGCACCCTGCTTTTTAAAAAATCTCTTTTCGTATCAGCATTTTTCTCTGCCTCCCATGATGCCACAGATCTCAGCATCCCCTCGTTTCCTCCACATCCTTCCTGACCTTCAGCAAGGCTCTCATTGCCTGCTAACACCTACTCCCTGCCTCACAATATAGGATGAGTGTTATACTCTTCGATACAATAAGGCAGGATGGGACTCAGAGAAGGGGAGTGACCTACCCATGGTCACACAGCAAGTGTGTGGGAGAACCAGTGATACAGCTTAGATGCTTTAACTCCTGGTAGAACTACAGCTAAAGCTTGGGTGCTTTGACTCCTAAATGAAGGGTTTCTTCTATCATGTTATACATCTATGTGGTTGTGAGCACACAGGCTAGAACAAGAGTGCCTGAGTTCATATCCCAGCTCTGCTGCTTATTAGCTGTGTGAACTTAAGTTTTTACTTCCCTTCCCTGAGTTCATTTCCTTAACTGTCAAATGAGGATAAAATACCATTTATCTCATAGTCTTGTTGTGAGGATTATAGGAGAAACTACATGTCAGACACTTAAAACACTAGAGGTTAGCTGTTTTTTTTTTTTTTTTTTTTTTTTGGTGGTTCTGGATACAATGCACACAGCAGTGTGAGATCTTATCTTCCTCCTGCCCCTTGTTATAAAGTTTTGATGGTTTGAAGAGTTCCCTAATTAAAAATCAACCATTGTTTGTACAACTTTGAACGTCCTCAAAACAAACAACAACAGCAACAATGAGAGACACTGGCTATTTGGCATGCCCATCTGGAAATATTGGGAACAAGAGATGTGGATCTTAACCATTTCTTTGATTACAAATTGCAAAAAGCCAAGAGAACTCATGAGTGGATCCAATAAACGCCACTCCTTGCTCAATCCCAAATGCAAATGGCAAAAGGAACTGAGTTGGAAAACCCTCAACCATATGCTCAGATAATTTTGAAAGTTTTCAGTCTACACTTGAGAGGACAGAGCTTTGGCAAGAGAGCAAGTCCCTTCCTACAGGGCGGGTTGGAGGCCAGGGTTGGGTTAGGGAAGGTGTGTCTTCAGGGATTAGCGGCATCTCTGTTTCCTCTTTTGCACACACTTGGCCTATTGATTGTTTAATTCTCCAACGCACTTCCTGTTGGCTTCCTTTCATTTTGAAGTGTTCCTAGGTCAGTGTATGAACACGTACTCTTACTTAACTGAGGCGAATCTGTCACTATCCTACATGTTCACACAGAGTCCATGCGTCTTACCACAGTGTAAGGTCAGCTCAGGGAGGAAGGGCTGGTCTTCGTAGTATGTTACAGGGTACCTCCAAGGCAGTGGCTGGTTCTCCCCCAGTTGGGGCAGTGATGGGTATCACGCGGTAGCGGCTGCCCCAGCTTGGGACTTGAGGTGCCTGTTGTAAATGAGTGGGGGCTGGCGTCCTCTTGCCATTGTGTGTTGTGACTGTGTAAAGTGTGATACGCACTTTACACAAGTGAAGATGCTATAAAAAGGGGTGTTGTGAGCTGGAGGCTGGAAAGAACTGTGGGGTGTGGTTTTGTACAAATAAAGAGAAAAGTTAGTAAGAAGGGATGTGATAAAAGAAGGAATAAAACGAATGGCAGGTATGAAATCATGGTTCTAGGAAATAGCCTAAATGGACAAGTGGGCGCAGGGTAGTGGGGTGATGAGGCTAAAGGAGCCTGTGAGGATGGATGCAGGTTCAGGGCAGCCTAGGTCAAGGATGCTGACTTAGAAAGCTCTTCTCTCCTTCCTTTTACAAGGGGATGATTCAGTCTGGGATTAGAGCAGAGATTCTTAACGTGGGGTCCACTGAAGGGTCTTAGATAGAATTCTGGGAGTCTGTGAACTTAGGAAAATATTATATTTTTATTTTGACTAACACCTAATTGAAATTTGCCATTTTCTTCAATGATTAAACATAGATAACAAACTATATTAGTATTAGCAGTATCTGTGACTTTGTTACCAATGAAAATCACCAATATTTTTATTTTATTTCACATTGTAGTTATTGCAGAGATCTCAAACATCATTCATGTTCATCACTACTTTGAAGTTATGAAAGTTATTAGATCCTCGGATAGATCCTCTTTTTAGTGCATTAATATATTCCCATATCACATTTTTAAAAATTAATTAATTAATTAATTTTAAATTTTTGGCTGCGTTGGGTCATCGTTGCTGCCTGCGGGCTTTCTCTAGCTGCAGCGAGCAGGGGCTACTCTTCGATGTGGTGCACGGGCTTCTCATTGCAGTGGCTTCTCTTGTTGCGGAGCAAGGGCTCTAGGATGCGCGGGCTTCAGTAGTTGTGGCACGTGGGCTCAGTAGCTCTGGCGCACAGGCTTAGTTGCTCTGTGGCATGTGGGATCTTCCTGGTCCAGGGATCAAACCCGTGTCCCCTGCACTGGCAGGCGGATTCTTAACCACTGCGCCACCAGGGAAGTCTCCATATCACATTTTAAAAACACAATGATAACTGTATTTTACTATCTTTCATTTCCTTTGTAATCCATTGTGTTTTATTTTACACACTTAAAAATATTCTGAGAAGCAATTCATAGATTTCAACAGATTGCCAAAGTAGTCCTTGGATAAAAAACGTCAAGAAACTCTGGGTAACGTGGCATGGAAGGAGGCAGATAGCTGGAGAGACTCTTACCCTCTGAGCCCAGGGGGACGAGGTTTCGGTCAAAGAGAAAAGTGAGAAGATGCTCTGGGATGTGCTAGGACCTGTGTCTGGACTTTTGACCACCCACTGCTGCTGTGGTCTGTGGCTGGGTGGTCCTCAGGTTTGCTCCAGACCCTAGTGCAGAAGACGGAGCTGGAAGGGCCTGGGTGCCAGGAGCTGTTGTTCAAGGTTGGTGGACGTAGGTCTGGGAGGATGAGCTAGGATGGGGATGCTGGCTGCCTCATTGGTCCCAGATTCTCCATCTGATAACTGAGTTGGCAGATCTGAAATCAAGAGCCAGGCTTTGCCCCAGACTGACAGCGTCAGCTTGGACTGGCTTCTGAGCCTCAGTTTCCTCATCTATGAATCTCCATTTATTCAATAATATTGATTATCCTTCTGGAACTGAGTAGCAGGAGGATGCCTGTACAGTCACTGAGTGGATTAAGTGAGATGCTGTGTCTGAAAGCGCTCCGAAAATGGATGCTCTCTTTGAAGTTTTTTTTTTTTTTAATTATCATCTCTTTTTGCTTTTAATCAAGTTGACCTTTGAAGAGAAGTGACTTGAGTCTTTCCAAAAAAGTTCCGGGCTTGGGGATTTGCAGTTCCGCTGGGTGAACACTTCCAATCGTCCTGACAATGCAGTGTAAAGTGTCAGGACCAAATTCCAATGGTTTCTACCAGATGAGACCAGACTGCTGGAGTTAATTAGAGCTGTCAGCCTGGCTAACAGGGTGTGCATAGTTACTTATGCACTGAAGTACCCTGATAATTAAACTCATTCAAAGTCACGATGATTGGTTACTTAAGAGGCCCGAATAATCATAAGTGAGGACTGTAATTTGAATGTACGTCACACTGTTTGGCTTAGAAGTGCAGCGCAGTTTGTTGCGAGGAGGGCAAAGAAAAAATGTTCGTGTATCAGAGGCAAAGCAGGGGTGTCAGGGCAGGTGGAGCAAGCCCTGCTGTGATCCAGGAGGTACCCCAAGGCTTAAAGATGCCTCATTCTCCTGGTAGAGCAAAGAGGCCACTCTGACTCCTCGGAGCCAACAGAGTTCCACCTCCCCCAGGTACCTTCCGGAGAAAAGATGGTAGGCCATCACTGAAGATGACGACCTTTGCTGGACCACACCTCTTCCGTGGTCTACGTTTCAGCCTTGGCCACCAGCCCCACTAACTGCTGAGACCACTGAATGAGATGCTGAAAAGTTTAGGCTCTGGCACCAAACTCCTCAAATCCCACCTCTTGTATTGACTGGCTGGGTCTCCTTTGGCTAGTTGCTTAGCCTCTCTGAGCCTCAGTTTCCTTTTTTTTTGGCCACACCATGTGGCAGGTGGGATCCTAGTTCCCCGACCAGGGATCGAACCTGTGCCCCCTGCAGTGTAAGCTTGGAGTCCTAACCACTGGACCGCCAGGGAAGTCCCTGAGCCTCAGTTTCTTTATCTGCAAAAATGGGAATAACAGTGGCTATCATATTAGGTTTTCTGAAGATTGAATGAAAGAATGATTATAACGCACTTGGCTCAGTGCCCGGCCTACAGAAAATGCTAAATCATTGCCAGTTGTCGTTGTTGTTATTATTATTAGCGGGTTGCTGTGGATGGAAGCAAACTCCCTCTTCTCCTTTAGCATCCTGTCCTCTGCACCTGTTGGCTTCTTCTCTCCACTCATGGCAGAATCCTAGCACATTCCTTTCTTGACCCTTTAGCTCAAAAACTTGATCTGTATTTGCCCCTGGAACAGGACAAATGAACCTCTGCTTGTAGGGGCTACAGGATTCTGATAAGAAATTTCTTTAGCATTTTAGGGCAAGGTCAAGAAATGTCACCTTCTGACCCCAGTGCTTGGAAAATTAGCATAAGTGAGAGCTAAGGGAGGGGAGGGACTTGGCCACTTCTTAAACTGAAGCGACAGTCACACCATTTGTGAGTGGCATGCTCTAGGATAAATGGCTGCGCCTGTCTGAGCCCAGGGCTGTTGAGGCCAACATCGCTGTTTATCCACCATCAACTCATTCTCCCCTTCCCACAGTGTGGCGTTGTCACTGACAGGTGCCTGTCCAGCCAGAGATTCCTTAGCTCAGCTTCACTTGCTTCCAAATGGGGCCATAGGACTAGTTCTTCCCAAAGGAATGTAACTGGTAGTGATGTGTTTCACTTCTGAGCCGAGGCTCTCTTTCTGCTTCCACTGGCTGGAAACAAAGGACATCGAGGCCCTGGGACATGGTGGGGCCACAGAATGGAAGGTGCCTGGGTCCTTGATCAGCAGGTAGAGGAAGACCACCTACAACCAAGAACACTTTCTATTGGGTGAAGATACTAAAAATGTCGAGTTTATTTGTTATAGCAGCTCGTGTTATTCTAACTAACATATATAAAGTGGATCTACTGGTTTGAAGTGTTCCACAAACTCAGGTTGCAAATCCCCCATTGATTGATTTATTCATCTCAATTGATTTAAATCAATGTTCATTTAAAAACATTATGTCTTGAGTACCTACTAGGCCCTGTTCTAAGAGCTGGAGACACAACAGTGAATAAGACAAACAGAGGCCCTGCTCTTATAAGCGATTTATATTCTGGTTGGGGAGAATGCAAACAAATAAACCAGTAATTAAGGTAACTTTAGAGAGTGTTAAGTGCTACAAAGAAAGCAAAACAGGGAGAGGCTGTAGGAAATAACAATATTTTAGTAGACTGGTCAGGAAAGGCCTCTTTGAGGAGGTGACATTCAAGCTGGGGCCTGGCTGGTGATAATAATCGTCTCCTTCCCCTCTTCCCACATTGGTGATACTTCAGCCATGTCAAATTACTCACCCTTCTAGACCGTGCCCTTTCTTGCCTCCGTGCTATTAGAGCACCTTTCCCTTCCTGTGACCTGCTTCTCCTTGTAGACCCAGCCCCCCATCAGCAGCCCCCAAGGAGATGAACTGCTTGGGCAGGAACAACAGCTCCCCTCTCTCTATGTGCCTGCCTCTGCGACAGCCAGCTGCGTTGTATTCTATGTGCTTTTTTATGCATCAATTTCCCCCAGCAGCCTCTGACCTCTTACTCATTCATCTTTGAATTCTAGACTATTGCACAGTGCTGGGCACACAGTGGGTGCTTGATGAATATTTGTGGAATTGATTGGAATATAAACCACCAGAAATGACTATTTAATAATTGTATTTAAATGATTGTGTCGGGAGCCTGCATAATGCATAGTGTTTTGAAAGAGGCTTTAGTTTAGTCTTGGTGTCTTGAACAGCCTCTTTGTGTGCATATGGCAACTGAGCCAATTTCAGTTAGGATGCACATAAACACTCATATTTCTCAAGCACAAGGCAGAACCTTTGTTTCTTGTTTCTTTCCTTTTTTCCCCCCTGGTTGGAAAACACATCTTTTCTAGCTCCTGGGGAACCTGACAACACTTCCTCGTGTTGACGAAATGGTTCACTAGATCCTGTATAACAGGGGGCATGAGGTTTGGGGTAAGGGTAGGATGAGACCAGTTTCCACCTGTGAAAGCCTAGACTTTTTTTTTTTTTTTTTTGGCAGTGCCCTGTGTCTTGTGGGATCTCAGTTCCCCAACCAGGGATTGAACCCGGGCCATGGCAGTGAAAGCGTGGAATCCTAACCACTAGGCCACCAGGGAACTCCCGAGAACCTAGACTTTGATCTCCCTTCTTCAAACTCTCATTGGACTGGCAACCAGTGATGCATGGGTGAAGATAAAGCTGTATTTGAGAAATCTTCTGTTTATGACAAAGGTCATTCTGTCGTCATTTGCTGGGGAACCTGTTGCAGGAAGGTGGGGAGGAAGAGAAGAGAGTGCTTATTTAGTGAGAACTTCTGTCTGTAAAAGGTCCCAGGTTTCCAAAATGTCAGCCCCTGGCCCCAAACCAGGTCAACACTGCAGTGTAACTTATGCTCCAGAGGCCCCTGTGGATCAGGTTAAGGCTAGACTTTATCCCAAACCCCATGCTTCCTGGGCCCCTCTCCTTCCCTCCCTCCATTGCTGGTTTCTCCTGAGAGCATTCCCTCAATGCATCATGTGCATCTGAATCCCTGTCTCAGGCTCTGCTTCCAGGGGACTCACCCCAAGATGCCTTCTCTGTGCCAGGTGCCATGGTGGGTCTTCATAACCATGCCCGAAGGAGGGAATGCCCCACACTGCTCCCCTGGCCACACAGGGGGCTTCCAGACTCCTCTGTGCCCCCTGTATGGTTGGCAACCCAATTGTCCAGAGCTTAATGTGCATTGGCTCACATCTTGCCAGTGAGTGAGGTCACTGCGTTTCCATGAGCCAGATCTCTGCTCCTCCTGCCACTGGGAAGTAGGGACTGGCCATCTAGGTCCACATGGCTGGTGGGGTCCGTGGGCTCTGGGTCTGCTCTGATGACCTTGCCACGTGGCTTTCTTCCCATAGGTGAGCATGCCCATCCCAAGATTTAGATTTGGGGTCGAGAAATAGGAGGTCTCACTCAGACCTCGGGACTTGTCTGTGCTCTCCTAGAGACCCTTGCTTTTGTTCATTGTGCATGTGCCTGGCCATTAATAAAGCTGAGACTCTGTTTCTTATCTGTCCACAGATCCTCAAGTGACTGGTTCCTCAGCAGAAGCCCAGAGGGGAAGAGGAATGACTAGGAGGGTTTAAGCACCAAAGCCTTACCCTGAACCTTTGACAAACCCTACAAACTAAATATTATGATTCCGCTTTGACTAATACTAGAAAGCCTGGCTAAGCACAGCTTAGGATGTTTAGGTAGCCTGAGGATGCATTAGTATTGTCTGAGCTGGGATTTGAACCTCGGATTGCCCGGCTCCAAAGCTCAGGCTTTTTCGTCCACACCAGAGGTTGACAAACTACAGGTGATTTCCTGCCCACAGCCGGTTTTTGTAAATAAAGTTTTATTTGAACACAGTCATGCTCACCCATTTACATTATGTTATGGCTGCTTGTGTGCTATAGCGACAGAGTTGAGTAGGTACAACAGAGACAGAATGGCTCCAAAGCCTCAAGTATTTACTATCTGAACCTTTACAGAAAACGTTTGCTGACCTCTGGTCTACACTCTACTCCCTTAGGGAGTATTTTTTTAATTAATTAATTAATTTTATTTATTTATTTTAGGCTGCATTGGGTCTTTGTTGCTGCGCGTGGGCTTTCTCTAGTTGCGTTGAGTGGGGGCTACTCTTCGTTGCCGTACGCAGCCTTCTCAATGTGGTGGCTTCTCTTGTTGCGGAGCATGGGCTCTAGGGTGTGCGGGCTTCAGTAGTTGTGGCATGTGGGCTCAGTAGTTGTGGCTTGCGGGCTCTAGAGAGCAGGCTCAGTAGTTGTGGCGCATGGGCTTAGTTGCTCTGCGGCTTGTGAGATCTTCCGGGACCAGGGCTCGAATCCGTGTCCCCTGCATTGGCAGGCGGATTCTTAACCACTGTGGCACCAGGGAAGCCCAGGGAGTATTTTTAAAAATAGTCCAGGGACCCCCAAGACACTGAGCGGTGGAAGTATACCTGGTCTTAAAATCAGAAGATCTGGGTACAAATTCTGGCCGTGCAACCCTAGTCAAGTTCATGGATCCTCTCTTAGCCTTGGTTTATTCATCTATAAAATGGAGATAAGAGAGTCTCAGTGTAGTTTTGTTTTGAGGATCAAATAAAGTAACAGTGATAATGATTTTAGTTAAAGGTTACTGAGCGCTCACTGTGTGCTAAGTGTGTGTGTACATACCTAATCTCTTTTTGGTCCTTCCAAATGTCTGGCACATGGTAGACATTCAATAAGAAGTTGTTGAATGAATGAGGTCGGTAGTGTTACTCCCATTTCTCGGTGAGGAAACTGAGGCTCAGAAAAGTGAAGTAACTTACTCAGGGCTTGGCTGCCTGCGATGGTAGAAGCTATTGGGTTCAGGACAGGCATGAGGTGGGAAGGGTTATGAAGGGCAGTGTTCTCCTGCTGAGGATAAAGTTTTTCTCCTTCTGGGAAGACCTATGGTGTTTGGGACTGGTTTTCACTGAAGGTAGTAAAGATTGCTTCCTCTCAACTTCTCCTCCTTGGTGGAAATTCCACAGTTTAATCAGATCCTATCCTATCCTCTTCAATCCCCCCTGCATTATCTAGTGACTGGGATTGTCAGCAAACCCATCATCTTCTTGGTTTTTTTTTTTTTTTTTATAAATTTATTTATTTATTTATTGGCTGTGTTGGGTCTTTGTTTCTGTGCAAGGGCTTTCTCCAGTTGCAGCGAGCGGGGGCCACTCTTCATCGCGGTGCGTGGGCCTCTCACTGTCGCGGCCTCTCTTGTTGCGGAGCACAGGCTCCAGACGCGCAGGCTCAGTAGTTGTGGCTCACGGGCGTAGCTGCTCCGCGGCATGTGGGATCTTCCCGGACCGGGGCACGAACCCGTGTCCCCTGCATTGGCAGGCGGATTCCTAAGCACTGCGCCACCAGGGAAGCCCCCATCATCTTCTTGTTGATGTGCATCCGTAAGACAAAGATTAGCTGCTTCAGAAAAGTGGACACCTGGGAGTCATAATTATGGGAATCACTTGTAGTTTGGGTTCGTTTGAATGAGACTCAGCCATACAGGAGCCAGATGGCATGTTTGAAAACGTTTCTAGTTGTGGCACTGGTGATTTTGGCCAATGAAGATGTGGAAGAGTCACTCTGCCTGCATGAGGCAGATTAAACCACCTTTACGCACCAGCTGCCCCTTAACTATGTGAACAGTTATGGGTGGAATGAGAACAGAATTCCTAAAAACTGCTCAGGAATTTTGTAGCTTCAATGAGGAAAGAATTTCAGTTCTAGGAAAAGGGAAATGAATGAACTGAGTTGATTTGGGAAAAGATCATTGTCTTAGTTTGGGTTTCGCTGGAAGCCAACTCTGAGACACAGATTGGAAAGCGAGAGCTCCATTTGGAACTGGATTCCAGGAAACACTGGTAGGAAACACTGGGAAGCGAGACAGGGAAGGGAAGGAAGCCTGTACATTTTCAGGCATTTTAAAGCCAATTATCACTGTGGGCAAATGAAGATTAATTCCTTTGGGGAACCCTGGGAGCCAGAAGAGAAACACACTTCAGAGTTATGCCCCACAAAGGAAGAGGGAGCTGAGATATTTATACACCAACTCCCATTCATCACTAGCTGGTACTCGCATTTTTAGTCTGCTTTGCTGGTGGACCCCAGAGACAGAAGTTGGTCAATGTGTCCAGAAATAGTGAGGCTCAAGGAAACATGGGTGGGGCACCTACAGAAACTGCTACAAGCTTCCACTCTGAAATCAGACTACCAGGATTCAGACCTCAGATTCTCCTACATATTTACTGTGTGACCTTGGGCAAGTTACTTAACCTCTCTCGTCTTATCTGTTGGATAAAAAATATGATGGTACAGACCCTACCAGGTGATCATGAAGATTAAAAGAGAGAGGTGTGCAAGACCCTTATAGGGTACCTGGCACTAGGCAAACAATCGATTTTAGCTATTATTGTTAATAACTAGTATGTTTATTCCACTGAAATTGAATGGGGAACATTCAGACATAGAAGATGTTATGGGGGAAAAGGAACAAGAAATAGTGACCCAAGGTTGTGTCCAATAGCTGTGTGATGTAGAATGAAATAATTCATGAATAAAACCCTAGGGGGCCAGTCCTTGCAGAGGTGGGATGTTTTGAGAATGGCAGACAGGAAGTACCCATGGAAGAAAGGGCACTGGAGTCAGGCCACGTTCAGCTCAAATAGATTCTTTTTCATGCTTAAAATGTGGAGATCTATTAACCCCCTTCTGCTGACAGGGAGTGTGGAGTCCCATTGCATGGAGCCACAGTATAATTAGGGACAGAATTTGCAGTAGCCATTGGAACACAGAAGCCATTCTACTCAAGAACTTCAAAGATATGAGGTTAAACTTCAAAGCTAACAATTTGTCAGCAGTAGACAGCGTTGTGGATATAGTGTCCCTTTGGTGTAAACATGCAGACTCTGAAACTGTCTCTCAGGTCCTAACCTGTTTGTAGGAGGATCTTCTGTACAGTTGATGATGCCCATGTACCTAGAATCAAAAGCTTCTGCATCCATGGGCTGAAGTTGTAGTAGCAGCAAATGACCAGTTACTATAGAGTATGATGCCCAAGGTGATGGGAACCAGCTGGGATGCAGGTCATAACCATGACAACAACAGGTAACACTTATTGAGAGTTTTCTATGTGCCAAGCCACGTGCAAAACACTTCACAAGATTATGTCATTTTCCTATGAGAATAGTTGGAGGGGTGTCTGTGTCATGGCAGCCTGCAAACCGTCTTTCCATCGTGCTTATTAAAATAACTTCTGCAGGACTTCCCTGGTGGCACAGTGGTTAAGAATCCGCCTGCCAATGAATGGGACACGGGTTTGATCCCTGGTCTGGGAAGATCCCACATGCAGCGGAGCAACTAAGCCCCTGTGCCACAACTACTTAGCCTGCACTCTAGAGCCCGCATGCCACAACTACTGAAGCCTGCGTGCCTAGAGCCCGTGCTCCTCAACAAGAGAAGCCACTGCAATGAGAAGCCTGTGCGCCGCAACGAAGAGTAGCCCCTGCTCGCCGCAACTAGAGAAAGCCCACACGCAACAACAAAGACCCAATGCAGCCAAAAAAAAAAAAAAAAAAAAAAAATCATTCATGAGTAAAATTTTTTTTTTTTTTAAATTTATTTATTTATCCATTTTTGGCTGTGTTGGGTCTTCGTTTCTGTGCGAGGGCTTTCTCTAGTTGCGGCGAGTGGAGGCCACTCTTCATTGCGGTGCGCGGGCCCCCCACTATCACGGCCTCTCTCGTTGCGGAGCACAGGCTCCAGATGCGCAGGCTCAGTAATTGTGGCTCACGGGCCCAGTTGCTCCGTGGCATGTGGGATCCCCCCAGACCAGGGCTCGAACCCGTGTCCCCTGCATTGGCAGGCGGATTCCCAACCACTGCGCCACCAGGGAAGCCCTCATGAGTAAAATTTAAAAAAAAAAAACAAAAAAAACTTCTCTGCAACCCAACTTCTCTGCTGCTTTCCCAGGAGCCTTTTCTAGGCTGGCCTTTCATCACAAACCCCCAACTGTGTTCTGAGTTGCTGGGCTGGTGATGGAGAAGGAGTTCTCTTCCATGAAGAGCAAACGTGCCGCACTGGGGGAGAACCACTGGCTCATTTTCACTAGCAAAGCAGAGGCAGGGGGAGGACCATTTTGTCTCTGCGTTCAGCCATCCTCCTAGTGGTTAGCAGGCAGCAGCATAATGGCCAGCCAGTGTGACAGTGTGCAAATTGCCTCATAAATAAGTTGTAATGGCAACAGGGAGAGGCCATAGCTCATGGATAACTGACTCCCTGCCATTTTGGAGTAATAAACCAGGGCTAATCTGGGCCTCTCCATGGGTATTCATTAAGTGCTATGGGTTTCCCGTGTGCAGGCCTGCTGGGACATGGGCAAGCACCTCACTTGGCATTTCTCTTCGCACTGTGGTGAGGGCAACACACTCTGAGCAAGACAGTTGGAGGGGAAAGTAAGTACCTTTTACTAACAAGCCGGGACGAGCCCTGCAGGAACAATATATTTTCTCTGGAGAACTTTCTTTCTTTCTTTCTTTTTTGCCACACCACACGGCACGTAGGATCTTAGTTCCCTGACCAGGGATCAAACCCATGCCCCTCGCAGCGGAAGCACAGAGTCCTAACCACTGGACCACCAGGGAAGTCCCAAGGAGAACTTGCTTTCTGAAGAAGTCTCTCTGTGGGGTAGAGAAAAATATAATAATAATAATGATAACGACAATGATAATAATATTAGTTAACATTTATTGGATGCTTGCTCTGTGCTAGATACCGTACTAAGTGTTCTCATACATTATCTCATGTAATTCCCACAAAAATCCTATTAAGTAGATACCATTATTATTATTTTTTAATTTATTTATTTTACTTATTTAATTTTGGCTGCGTTGGGTCTTCGTTGCTGAGCGCGGGCTTTCTCTAGTTGCAGCCAGCGGGGGCTACTCTTCGTTGCAGTGTGTGGGCTTCTCATTGCGGTGGCTTCTCTTGTTGCGGAGCACGGGCTCCAGACACACAGGCTCAGCAATTGTGGCTCACGGGCCCAGTTGCTCCGTGGCATGTGGGATCTTCCCAGACCAGGGCTCGAACCCGTGTCCCCTGCATTGGCAGGCGGATTCTCAACCACTGCACCACCACGGAAGCTCTAGTCTAATTTTTAATAGAGGAAGAAACTAAGGCTCACAGAGGTTTCGTTACTTGCTTTGGGTAATATAGCCAATATGTGTTGAATGTATTAGTCAACTTTTTGTTACTTTGTGGTAACAAATGAGCCTAAAATCTCAGTGGTTTAAAATAATTAAAGTTTTTTCACTCCTATCTTATACCACTCGTAGACCAGCTGCCCTACTCTATCCATCTATATTCCAGGATCTAGACTGAAAGAGTAGCCCCTATTTGGGACATGCTATTATCATGGCGGAGGCAAAAAAAAAGCAAGAAAGTTGGTGTAGCCAGCCATAGTTGTTAAGGTTTCTGTTCAGCATTGGCATATATTGCTTCTTCTCAGATTTCATTGGCCAAGGAGGTCCATGGTCAAACCTTCTTTCAATGGGGCAGGGAAGTTTACTTCTCCCACAGGGAAGTACTGCAGTTAGTGACAATGGGGAGAGATATTTAATCCTCTTACAGGGAAGGTAGAGAAAGGACAATAATATAATCTACACAGGTGATTGAATTCAGACCTTTGTGATTAGATATTTTGTGCTTTTAATCTCTGCCTTCATGGACTTGGAGTTGGGAGACCTAGCTTTGGATCATGGCTCTGCACTGAGAAGCTGTGTGACCAATGGCAAATCTCTTCCCCTCTCTGGGCCCTAGCATCCCTGTCTTAGTTAGATATCCCTTGAAGCAGACCCAGAGACAAAGATTTGAGTGCAAATATTTTATTTGGGAGGTGATCACCAGAAGCCCCAGTAAGGACTGGGAAAGTAAACCAGGAAAGAGGTAGGAATTTAATGAAGTGTAACATCAAGCAGCTTACCCTCAGAGCAACTGGGGTACAATTCTGCTGAGAAATATTGGGGAAGACACACCTCAGTTATCTCCCCCAAGGGTCGAGGAAGCTGGGTTATTTATTCCCCAACTTCCAGGCCATCATTGATAGAAGGCAATTTCTGGGGGCATTGACTCTTCTGCAGCCGGAAAAAAGCCTCTGGACAGAGTTTTGTGTTTCCAGTAAGCATCTCTTGGCCTGCAGAGGTGAGCTAAAGACCTCATCTATACAGTGAGCAGTGTTGACTAAAAAAGCTTTAAGGCCCTTCCACTCTTTGTCACCTGTGCCTGCTGTCCAGCCTGGTGTTGGGCCAGCACACTGGTCATCTGGTTGAATTGGGGGGCTAATGAGCATTTGTATTTCCCCTGCATTCTCCTATAGAGCATCATGACCCATTACTGGTTCTCCTTTTCCCTTTCCATGGCAAAACCCTCTTTGCTTTGCAGGATGCTCTGTCTGTCTCCTGCCTTTCAAGACCCTGGCTCTTCCCCAGGGTGCAGCACCTCTTGCTGCCTGCTTGAGTGGAGGGGGTTCTTTCTCCCACAGACCATGCTTTCCATGGTCACAGGAGGCAACATCAATAACATCCTGGTTTCCTACTGTCACTTGCAAACCAGGCTCTTCCTTTCGACGCAAAATGCCCCTTTGCTTTGAAGCCCTTACCGTGGCAATCTGGCACCCCCTTTGCTGTCACCTTTCATGCACCATTCACCATCCTCCCACTGACCCCGTCCAGGCTCCATCCACTGAAGGCTGGCTCCCAGCCTGCCTTTCCACTCTGAGCCATCACCCTGGGCCTCTCCCTTGTCTACGAGGTTGACGCACCTAGAGTTCTTGCATGATGTTTCTGCCTAGTTCAGGTCACTTACATCTTCCTCCAGGACAACTAAAGCAACTTCTTCACCAGTCTCCTCCTGCATTTCATCCCCCAGCCCCCTCAATTTCTGTCTTCCTGTTCATCCATACTTTGGCCAAATCAACCTCTCTAAAATAAGAGTGGGCAGAGAAGTAGTAAAGTGTAGTGGTTAAGAATGGGAACTCCAGAGACAGGCTATCTGGGTTGAAATCCTGTATCTGCCCCTTGTTAATTGTGGCAACTTGGACAAGCCGCTTACCCGCTCTGTGCCTCCATTTCCTCATCTGCTAGATGGACCTACCTCGTAGGGTTGTTGCAATGATCAAATGAGTTAATGTCTGTAACGTGCTTAGAACAGCACCTGGCACAGAGTGCTTATTTGTTAAATAAATTGAATCCACTGATGATATCGTCTCACTGCTTCAAAGACTCTGTCCCTCCCAATCACACAGGGCAGAGTTTGAGCTGGCCAGTTGGGCATGTGAGGCCTTGGCTAATTGGCCTCTACCTCCCTTTTCAAAATCAATTGCTCAGTACCTTTTTACCCCACAGCTTATGACTCAGCTGTTTCACGTCTCTGAGTCTTGGCACACATTGTTCCCTTTGCCTGGTATGCTGAGCCCTGCCTTGTCCACTTGCCCATTTCCTCCTGCCACCTCAGGCTTTGCCTCCCCTAGAAAATTCCTGGGTCTGTTCAAGTGCAGATAATTGCCTTCCTCCATGTAGTTGCTGAGTATTGTCCCTCTTTTAGGGCTGGGACGAGGGTGAGGGGTAAAATTTACAAGAGTGTCCAGAAGAGTGTACAAGAATTCACAAGAGTGTCAGTAATCAAGATAGAGGATATTTGAAAAAAATAAAAATGGATACAATAAATCTGTGTTGAACAAAGCATCAAAAGTTAAAATGAAGATGGCATCTAACCCTGCACTGGTAAGACTCACCCCTTTTGCCTAACTCTAATCCTGGGTGAGCTTGCTGCAGGATGAAAGACCATGTGGAAGGTGGATGAAAGCCCACCCAATTGTCTGGGCTGAAGTCATTGTAGACTAGTCTATAGCCAGCTGACACCGTACTTGTCAGAGAACCCAATCAAGATCAGCAGAGTCACCTCCATGACCTGCAGTGGACAGCAGACACATGAGCAAGCCCAACTGACCCATAGACCCATGAGCAATATCACTGCTTATGTTGTTCAACATTTGTGTTTTGGGGTGATTTGTTACACAGCAATGGCTAACTAATACATGCCCTCTAGCCAAAGAACCTTGGAACACACTTTACATTTGCTTGGTGGTATCTTTCTCCCTTGACCCCCTTCATTCTTCAGACCTTGACCTAAGTGTCACTGCTTTAGAGAGGCTTTCCCTTACTCCCCTGGCTAGGTCAGAGCTCCCTCTTCCAGGCTCTCATTTTACAGTGTAACCCTCCATCTTTGCCCTTAACTACAGTTGTAATTCTGCATTTATTCATGTGATTGTCTGATGTCAGTTTCACCTGCTCCACGAGGAGTTCTAGCAAGCTCCATGAGGGTGAGAATTGTGCCATTTGGGTCTCCCTTGTGTTTAGGCACATAATAGGGGCTTGATAAATGTGTTGGGTGAATAAATTCATGAATAACTTTTTTATACAACATTTGAGAGTGTCAACCAAGCCTGATTATTTCTCTGCTTTTTACCCCGTGGTATAACAGGTAAAATTGTCCTCTGATGCAAGGGCTAATGGACTTCTCCTGAGGGCTCCTCCAACCCCGGTCTCCTTTTTCTTCTGAGCAGGGTTGACTGGCACAACATAAACTATGATGTGAATGGCACCGTGTGGAGCAGTACATAAGCTATGGGGCTATAACCAGAAGCCCTGCCCTGAGAATAAAGGAAGTGAAGTCTGGCTAAGCCAGGGCCAGGGCAGAGCAGAGGAGAGGGCATATACTTGAAGGTGGAAGCACCTGTGAATGGGCCAAAGAGGGGGATTGGGGGGCCCATTTGGGGCCCTCATCCTAGCTCACCCTCCAAGCCTCCCCCACCCCTCTTCTTCAGCAGCTGCCACCTCTGGCAATTTGAAGTCCTGCTCCAGACCCCTCCTTGTGGCCCTGGAGGGCTTGTGGAATCCAATCCCTGGTTTCCTGATCTCCACCTGCCATGATTCCTAACTCATTCTTGTTTCTCAGTCAAGGAAAGCAGTATAGTCTAAGATGGTGGAAATTTCAAGCCTTCAAGCCACGCTGCCTGGCTTCAAATCCCAACACTGCCTCTTACTAGTGGTATAGCTTTGGCAAGTAACTTAACCTTTCTGCGCTTCATTTTCCTACCTGTAAAATGGGCTTGCCCCTACATCATAGGTTGTTATGAGGATCAAACTGAGCTGGAGTGTGTTAAAGCACAATAGTGCTGCTACATGGTAAGTATATCAATGTTTTTCTCCTTCCTCTTGAGTTTGGCTAGCCTGAGGCCCTGGCGCGAGGCTGACAGTCCCAGCACATCTGGAACAGGCTGGGCGTCCTGTTCTTTGTCAGGGAGCGCTGTGAGGCTCTAGACTACATCTCGGGTGAGCTCCTGTCTCTGTTCTTTGAAGGGCTGGCTCTGCGGGAGAAATGCCCTTGGGCAAGAAGCAGACCTGTTAACACCATCTCCCAGACACACACACACACACACACACAGAGACACACACACACACACACACACACACACACACACACACACACAGAGGCCTGCGCACCCTCTTCAAGTTTCTCTCTGAGCTCTTCATTCCTTGTTCAGCCTCATCAGTGCATTATTATAAAATCCTCTCCCAGCTCTCTGTTCAAAGGTCAGCATAATTATAATTATTGCAGCAATCACGTCCAATTTCTAACCACCCACTGATGAGAGCATCGTCATGGCCTAAGAGGCCCAGTTCTGTGGGGCCTGCCTGTCCCACCTCTCCACCCTGGGCACAGCGAGGCCACCTCCTCACCCACTGTAGAGATGGTGGTGGTCAGGGGGCCTTGCCCTGCACCCTCGGAGACGCCTCCCTTATTCAAACCATGTCTGTCCCAAACCTGCTGTCCCTGGAGTGCTCTCTGCTCCTGGGAAGGCCTGGCAGAGGAATGTAGACCAGTGTCACATCAGGTAGGGGATGACAGTTTTTCTCGCATCCTCCTGTGAGGCTCTTCAGGCATTTCTCCCGCTGTTCCTAATGTGAGTGCTGACCATGTAATGGAGAGAACTCGAGACACAGCTGTTGATAGCCAGGGCCTCCTCGGTGGCCAGGTAGAGGTGAGATCCCTGTGGCAGGTGAACAAGTCCTGTGTTCATGCAACAGAGTCAGGCAGGCCAACATTGCACGGGATTCTGCAGCAAGGCTGTGATCTCCCGGGACCCCACACCTTGAAATGCTTTGCCCATGGTTATAATCTGGGATTCAACATATGAATCCCAGATTCATATGTTGAAGTCCTGACCGCTAGTACCTCCAAATGTGATTATGTTTGGAGATAGGGGCCTTTCAAGAGGTGATTAAGTTAAAATGTGGTTCATGAAGGTGGGTCCTAATCCATTGACTGGTGTCTTTATAAGAGGAGATTAAGACACAAATAAGCTCAAAGGGAAGAACAGATGAAGACACACCTACAAGGCAAGGAGAGAAGCCTCAGAAGAGATCAAACCTGCCAATACCTTGATCTCAGAGTCCTAGTGTCCAGAACTGGTCGAAAATAAATTTCTAGTTTTTAAGCCACCCAGCCTGTGGTACTTTGTTACGGCAGCCCAGGCTGAGTAAGACACCTATCTTTTATTTCCCTGTGGGCAGGTGGGGGACCTATATGAGTCAGTCTCTTAAGATGCTCGTTTAGGAGCCAGGGGCCACTGGATTAAATTTTGGTTGAGGAGAGATTTTTTCCAGTGGCCACAACACCCCGACCCTACAAGTTGCCCTCTTGTGATGGAGGGTATCTGGGAGGCAAAATGAACAATTTCTTGCTTGTGAAGCTCGTTAGTAATTATTATTCACTACCTATTTTCTCTGTGCAGGGTGCTGTGCCCATCTCTTCATGAGCGTGTCTATTTCATCTTAACAGCAATCCAACGAGGCAGGCTCTATGCCGAGTCCCGTTTTTTGGAGGAGGAAATTAAAGCTGAAAAGAGGTTAAGTAACATGGCCAAGAGCTCACAGCTAGGGAGTGGCAGGGCTGGTATTTGAACTGAGCTTTGTCTGAGGCCAGAGTCCTGGCTGATCAGGGACTATGTCATCGGGACTTTGAGAAGTCTTAGAGGTCACTCCTGCTCCCTACAAAAACACTCCCTTCAGGTGTCCTTTCTGTGTGATTTTGCTTTTCTTTCATGGGGCCACCTAGAGAAAACCTCTTATTGGCTCTCGTTTTCTGGTCTCTTTGTAGACTGTCCTTATGGGAGGCAGCCTTTAAGGTGGTGCCTGAGGATCTCTGCTTCCTGGTGTTCATGCTCTCGTGTAATTCCCTCCTGCTGAGTGTGGGCTGGATCAGCTGACCTACTGACTCACTTCTAACAAACAGAATGTGGCAAAAGTGATGGCATGTCACTTCGGAGGTTATGCTATAAAAAGACTGTGCCATAGGGAAATAGAAGTCTTTAGGGTTGGCAACAACCAGCTATTTTTCCTAGAATTGGACTCACTGGCCAGGCCTCCTGTGTCTAGGGAAAGGGAATTGAGTTAACCATTATTATTATCATTTTTTTGGTTGCGCCTTGTGGCATGCAGGATCTTAGTTCCCTGACCAGGAATCGAGCCCGTGCCCCCTGCAGTGGAAGCACAGAATCTTAACCACTGGACCGCCAGGGAAGTCCCGAGTTAACCATTATTGAACACCTATGATGTGCTAAGCTCTTCACTCAAGTTACCTTGGTTATTTCTCATGCACAACTCTGTGGAGTAGGTAATATCACCACCTATTACATATGCGAAGGATAAAAGAAGAAATCCCAGTAAATTATACATGTTAAAAAAAAAAAGGCTGTGGCTTTTGTCTTGGGTGCTTGCTTTCTCTTGCTTGCTCTGAGGGAAATCAGCTACCATGTCCCATCCTGTGGACAAGCCCATGTTCAAGGAACTGAGGGAGGCCTCCAGCCAGCAGCCAGGTGAGAGAGCCTGGAAGTGGTTCCTTCTATGCTCGAGCCTTCAGATGAGTGAGCCGTGATCTGGTGGGCAGTTTGATTGCAGCCCGATTGTGAGGACTTGAAAAGAGGACCCAGCTAGGCCATGTCCTGACTCTTGACCCACAGGAACTGTAAGACAGTATGTTTTTGTTATTTTCAGCTGCTGAGTGTTCAGGTAATTTGTTACAGCAATAGATAACAAATACACACCCCTTCCTTCAAATCTCCTAATGGGACCAAGGAAACTGCAGTTCTTTCTCTTTTTTTTTTTTTTTTTTTTAATTTATTTATTATTTATTTATTTTTATGGCTGTGTTGGGTCTTCGTTTCTGTGCGAGGGCTTTCTCTAGTTGCGGCAAGCGGGGGCCACTCTTCATCGCGGTGCGCGGGCCTCTCACTGTCGCGGCCTCTTTTGTTGCGGAGCACAGGCTCCAGACGCGCAGGCTCAGTAGTTGTGGCTCACGGGCCTCGTTGCTCCGCGGCATGTGGGATCTTCCCAGATCAGGGCTCGAACCCGTGTCCCCTGCATTGGCAGGCAGATTCTCAACCACTGCACCACCAGGGAAGCCCCTCTTTCTCTTTTTAACAAAAACACCTGCTATGTTTGGGCAACCTGAACATGGGAGTGGCCTGTGAGGCGTCCAGGGTGTCCTCTGCCTACCCCAGCAAGGCTGGCCAGAGCCGGGGCTGTAGGCTCCTGTGAAGGGAGTCAATGCCTGTCCTTCTGTGGTGATCTACCTTGTCCTGGTTTCGAGTCCTTCTTCCCCTCCTCGTTCTCCAGTGCCTCACCCTGGCAGTCTGTCCTGCTCGTACAGATACCCATTTTTTTGGGAGGGGCGGGGCACATTAGCAGGGAGTTAGTACAGCCCAACAGAGGTAGGGGCCGAAGAGTAAACAGAGTACGGGCAAGCTCTAAAGGGGAAGCCTACCTTAATCCTGGGAGATGCTGGGAGCAAGGGCTGGGTCTCTCAGGGGCCTGTGGCCTGGTGGTCAGGGCACAGGAGGCCCCCGTCCCATGTGTGGAAAGTACTATGCTGGTGGCTTTAGCCTTGTAGAGTACCTTCCATATCCCCTGGCTCTGCCACAGTGTGGCTTCTAAGCCAAGGGCTGAGGTCAGTGTCAGTGGCTTTGCCAGCCTTGGACGTCTCTACAGCAGATCCTGCTCTGCAGCGAGAGACAGAGCTGAGGGAGAAGGCAGCCGAGATGACTGTAGGTAATTCCCAGGGACACCCCCAATACAAAGGAGACCTTGAGGGCTTAAATATCCTTTGGTAGTGCGTACAGTCAAAGCAAGAGAAATACGCCAGGTGGTGAGATTGTTACCCATTTTTACAACCAGACCAGTGTGGCCTGGAGTTTTGGCAAATATTACCAGTGTTTGTAGAAACAGCTCATTGAGCACTTGCTATGTATGTAGTGCATCCAGGCAATGTGTTACTACTTCCCAGGCACTAAGACATTTAATCCTCGTAACAAACTCGACACAGGAGGGCTAGTCTCAACCTCTTTCTATAGAAGCTTAGAGAGGTTTAAGTAACTTGTGCCAGGTCACTGACCCGAGAAGTGAGGAAATGTCCCAATAAACCCGATGTCTGGCTTGAAAGTCCACGCGCACGACCACTTTGCTGCCTCTGTCCATCACTGGGAAGCCTGCAAGCTGGATGCAGTGTGTGGGTGGACTCGTGGCTCCAATGATAGTAACGCACCTACTGTGTGCCAGCACCATGCAGTTCACCTAGTCCATTTAATCGTTAACAAGGCTTGGAGGCAGGTAGCAATAGCTGCATTTTGCAGATGAAGAAACGAAGACTTGGAAAGGTTAAGTCATTTGGTTAAAGTCCATCACTAATGAACAGCACAGCTGGGGTTCAAACTCAGGCTGTTTGACATAAAACCCCCCTTTCTTTTCAGCCTCATGTTAGAGGAAATAGCAGGGAATCTATGGAGAGGTTGGTCATGAGCCTCGAATCACCTGGTTGATCTCATTCTGCTTTCCAAAAGCACCTGGAGGCACAAAATCCAAGGCAGGGTCTGGGCATCCTGACTGTGCTGTGGACAGAGGGCTTCCCGTGGCAGCCCTCAGTGCGCACACCCAGCCCACACGTGGGAGGGCTGAGCTGGTTCCCTTTCCGCTTTATTGATGTGGTGTGAGTTGAAGATTATTGCAATGAATAATAAATGAGCTATCATAGTGGAGCCGATTATTCCGAAGTGTTACCGATGTTTGTGTTGATAAAAATGAATAAATGGCTAAGCATTTGCAGGGAATGGAAGAGAAAACATAAAGAGGAAATTCGTATGTGCCTCTGCTAGTTAGAAACAATGAGTCTTGAAACAGAGGCAATCAAGGAATGGGATAAAGTAGCTCTCTGATTTGTTATGAAGGGAAAATAATGACAGAAACTTTCAGCTCTGGCCATGTTGGCTGCAAAGAGGTAACAGACATTGGCTTTGAATAGAGGAGATAAGAGACCAAGAGAAAAATAAATTTCAGAACAGTGACTATGAGAGCCAAATTGTTGCTTGGTTTTTCTCAACAGGAGACAGGAGATGCAGAGGAAGGATGGGGCTGCAGCCATTTCAGGCTTCTCTGCAGATAGAGGAGAGGACCTTACTGGCCCCAGATGGGGGGAAGAGGGTTTACTCTCAGGAGTAGAGCCAAAGTCAGATGCAGGAGGATTAGGAGAAGCCAAAGTTAATGGATCCAGCTGTTTGCAACCTGTTCCTTTTTTTCCTGCTGAGATAGATTCCCAGATTCAATCCCTGTTAAGCTGCCCACAACTCTTTCTCTTTCTTTCCTACTCATAAAGCAAACAAGAATCCAAGAGAGTGAGAATGATGCTATGACCATGGTTCCCAAACTGTACACCAGGATGCCACAGAGCACCACAGTAAACTCAGGAGGGTACCTCGGGATATTTCAAATGCTTTGAGGGAAACCTGACATCCTCTGGACATCATGCTAATGACCAGCTCAAGGTAATCCACAGTTTCAACGTTAGATCATACTACATTCCTTTTGATGACATCATATCTTTGCAAAGCTGGGTTTTCAGTTGCTGTGATAAAAATCAAATACTGTGTATAGTGAGCAGTGAGGATGGTGGTGTCCAGTCTCATTCCAAAGTTTGAGAAGTTGTGCAGTGCTCAACAGGTACACACATTCCATTACTAAGTACAGTTATTTGAGAATGAAGTAAACAATAGTATTTTTTCTATCAATTTATGTACATTATTTAAAAAATTAGCTATTAACTTAGTTATGTTAGGACATAAATCTTGTTAAATTGTTTGGACCTAAAAAATAAACAATTGTTAGGTATTCCTGTTAGCCTAGTACGCCCATGAAAAAATTATGGAGACACTAAGGATTCTGTTGGCAGCAAAAGTTTTGGGAAATTCTGTGTTAAGTATCAGTCAGGTCTTAGTGGGAAGCCAAAAGCACACTCTAACTGGGTAATTTGAAGAGCGTTTAAGAAAAGAATTCATTACAAAGGTGTGGGCAAAGTGTAGAAGAAATCAGAAAGAATAGGCAGTATCCTGGGGTTAGAAAGGGAGAGGGGGATGGGGGAATTGGGAGGAAGAAGGAAGGAGGGACTGGTCACCACAGCTGTAGACAGAGAGGGTTGTCGGGAGAGGGTTGCCTGACAGTAGGTATGACGTAGTCAGTTTCAGCTCTCTGCACAGAGGGACCTGGGAAAAGAAATGCCCTTTCCTCACTGGTATCCCTCCCTCCCAATTCCTGCAGGTGCTTCCCATTGTGCAAACCCAACCAGTAGCCAGAGGGCAAGGGAGCCTCTTGACAGGACCACAGACATCACAAAAGGGGCTGGCAGAGGTTAGAGACGAGCCATGGAGAGGCAAATAGGAGCTGTCTGATATATGCTATTATAGGGCTAAACTGGAAGCTGCTCTTGTCTATACAAATAATAGAAAATCCTTCTCAAAACTTTGGAATCCATAGGAACCACAATGAGCATTTATCAAGCACTTTGCTATGTGCTCTGCTGAGTTAAGCACCTGACATGCATTCTCTCATTTAATCTGTCATCAGCCTTACCAAGTAGGTTGTATTGTTCTCTTTAACATGGAACCTATAACCAATATATGGTTGAGTGATCATAAAGAAGGGAGAAAATACATCAAAGCAACATCGGCTATCGTGCACATAGTGGGGATCAATGGAAAATAACATTGTGATAGTTTTTTCATTTAAAAAACTTTCCAGTAGGAAACAGAAAGTGTTGGCCAACTAACATAAAAGTATTCCTTTTTTTGGCAGTTGCATTTCCCAGTGGAAATTAATAAAATAGCATTTGGCTCTTGTGAGTTACGTATATATGGTTGAATCCTCCAGAATCCAGTTTCTTTTGCATTTCTCATCCTGCAGTGCTGTGGATTGAGCTGACACCATGGTGGCTTTGTCAAGGTGCTGTGTCCACAGAGCTCAACATGCAGTATTGGCCTGGCACAGCTGTACTAGTACTTATCCCAGACATCACGCTTGCTCATCCATACAACTAGTGAACAAAGAAACTGTGTCTGCTCTGTACATTTGTGGAAGCCATACCAACAGGTAAGGTAAGTTGCCAGAACTTACTCTTTTAAGACGATAAGGCAGGAAGCACGTAGTAAGTAAGTGCTAAATGGCATCATTACCAAAGTCAAAGAATTTCAGAGAAGGAAGATAGTGTGTACTGAACTCCATGTGAATGGTGCCCTCTGGAGTTGTTCTAAGTGCCCTACGTTGCTAAGATCCTGATCAGATATCTCCAGAAATAGGTGGCCCTTAGTTAGGTCTGGAAGGACAAAGGGGATGTGTGTGGGTAGAGGGGGAAGGGGAGGCATTCAAAGGTTGATTAACAAATGGGCAAGAAGGGAGTGGCCTTCAAATGGTGAAGCCAGGCAAAAAATTAACTCAAAATGGATTAAGACTTAAACAAGACCTGAAACCATAAAACCCCTAGAAGAAAACAGGGAAAAGCTCCTTGACATTGGTCTTGGCAACGATTATTTTGGATGTGACACCAAAAGCACAGGCAACAAAAGCAAAAATCAATAAGTGGAACTACATCAAACTAGAAAACTTCTGCACAGCAAAAGAAACAATCAACAAAAGGAAAAGGCAACACCGTGGAATGGGAGAAAATAGTTGCATATATTTTAGACATATGTTTTATGTCTGATGAGAGAATAATAGCCAAACTATATAAATAACTCATACAACTCAATAGCAAAAAAAAAAAAAAAAAAAAAATCGATCAAATGGTGAAGTCAGGTTAAAGCTGAAAGGTAGCAGCCAGTAAGTCCTTGACCGAAAAATGAGTGTTATGGGACCTCTCACTGCAAAAATAAGTGTAGTGGCTGGCATCTCCACCTGTTAGCTGGGAGACTGATTTCCTTCCACAGTGAGGAGGTAGCCATGCTCTTCTCACATCCTTTCCCATTTGCCACTGGACCAGGGGTCGGCCAACGTTTTCTGTAAAGGGCCAAGCAGTAAATATTTCAGTCTTTGACATGCATGTCATCTCTGTTGTAACTCGTCAGCTCTGCCACTGTGTGAAAGCAGCCAAGGCAGTATGTAAATGAATGGGTATGGCTGTGTTCCAATAAAACTTTATTTATAGACATTGAAATTTGAATTTCGTATAATTTTCGTGTTGTGAAATATTCTGCTTTTGATGTTTTCAACAATTTCAAAGTTTAAAAACTATCCTTGGGCTTCCCTGGTGGCGCAGTGGTTGAGAGTCTGCCTGCCAATGCAGGGGACACGGGTTCGTGCCCTGGTCTGGGAAGATTCCACATGCCACGGAGCAACTGGGCCCATGAGCCACAATTATTGAGCCTGCGCGTCTGGAGCCTGTGCTCGGCGGCGGGAGAGGCCGCAATAGTGAGGGGCCCGCGCACCGCGATGAAGAGTGGACCCCGCTTGCCACAACTAGAGAAAGCCCTCGCACAGAAACGAAGACCCAACACAGCCATAAATAAATAGATAAATAAATAAAGCATCACACACACACACACACACACACACACACACACACACACACACACACGAAAACTATCCTTAGCTTGCAGGCTGTACAAAATCAGGTGGTGGATCTGATTTGACCTACCAGCTGTTGTTTGCTGACCCCTGTACTAGACCATAAACCTCTTGAGGGCAGAGGAAATTTGTTTTGCTATCATTCACTCAGAACTCAGCACAGTGCTTGATACACAGTGGCTACTCTGAAAAAATAAATCTGTTGAATGAATGAATGAATATGATACATTCTCCTTTGTTTCTTCTTTGAATTTGTCTAAAGAAAATGTGAGGCAAAGGAGATGAGAGGGAGTCATGAGAAGGAATTCAGTGGCTTCTTTTGTCTATATTTTGAGTAGGAATTTAAAAAGCTTCTGATTTGAGTGAAAGGAAATATTAAATAAGTCTCCTATAAGGGTTTTAGTTGATAATCTGTTATGAGGCTCTGAAATGAAACCCAGAACACAAACATGCCAAGAATGTTATTTTAAAACATAAGATGAATCCAGAATTATAATGTTGTTTTCTATTTAAGTCCAGAGGGAGTTTTAAGATTAGATTAAACATGATTGTCACTGAAAGTTAGTAAAATTGTGTTCATAATACTAAGAACTGTGTGGTTTTAAATTTTCTAAGTCGTGAATTACTTTTTAAATATATGGTAACTAGATATGAGTGATTGGTATTGGGGTGGGACTGGCGGTTTCTGTAAAATGTGTTCTAGACTGTGCATTCGAGCTGGAAACGTGCATTACTGGCCCCTCCTGTGAAATACCAGCTGGGCTGGAGGCCATAACTAAGCCAATGTTGAACATCCTGGGAACAAGTGAACGAACTTTAACCAATGAAGCATCTTGGAAATATTTGAGAAAATAAAAAAAATGAGTTTCAAAGAGTGATTATGTACATGGGAAGAATAAATGGGAAAGAGCCGCAAAGGCTGAACTTCCTCCTGGGAGAGATGTGTGCCACCTCACCTACGTGAAGGGAACAGAGCAGTCAGGATTGTGGGTGCCAGCAGTACATTTGTGCTGGCTGGAATGTCCCACTGCTCAAGACTTTCCCTTTCTGGCTCATTCTTAACGATTATTATTACTATTTTTAAAATATCAATATTTATTTATTTAGGCTGCGCCGGGTCTTAGTTGCAGCATGCGGGATCTACTTCCCTGACCAGGGATCGAACCCGGGCCCCCTGCATTGGGAGTGCGGAGCCTTAACCACTGGACCAACAGGGAAGTCCCCTTAACCATTATTATAATACTTTAATAATTCAATACGGAGTGCTTATACGTACATACGACTTTTAAAAAAAATAAATTTATTTATTTATTTATAGGCTGCAATGGGTCTCCATTGCTGCTCACGGGCTTTCTCTAGTTGTGGCAAGCAGGGGCTACTCTTCATTGTGGTGCACGGGCTTCTCATTGCGGTGGCTTCTCTTGTTGTGAAGCACAGGCTCTAGGCATGCGGGCTTCGGTAGTTGTGGCGCACGGGCTTACTTGCTCTGCGGCATGTGGGATCTTCCTGGACCAGGGCTCGAACCTGCGTCCCCTGCACTGGCAGGCGGATTCTTAACCACTGCGCCGCCAGGAAAGCTCCCATATGACTTTTTAAACAGAATGCACTTAACCAGGCAGAAGAAGGAGACATTCACTGTGTCTATGGGAATCCCTTCTGTTCCCAAGCGTAGTGGAAATCTTTATTTTTTTCTGTTTCTCCAGCATTCCTTCCCCCCCCCCCCACCCCCCCCCCCCGAACTGCTAACAGCAACCCTCCTCCCTTATTTAACTGAGTCTGCTCCCACCCTCAGACTACGCGAGAGCACATGATCCTGGCTTAGCCAATGAAAGCACTACACTCGCCTGGCCATAATGATTGGTTCAGGCATGAGCCTGTGACATGAGCTAACCCAATGAGAACTGTTCCCAGGTCTTTGGTGAACAGACTGATTACCTGGTGTTCTCCTTCCGTGGGGGGTTAAATGACTAGGCTGCTAAGTGGGAAGCCGCTGCTGGTGGTCTCGCTGAGAGGAGGAACTCCTACGAGGGTAGGTAACGCTGTTAATTTGCTTAACCTCGTGAAACTTTTGCTTCCTTAATCTGTAAAGTGGTGGAGAATAATATCTATCTCACAGTGTTGTTTTGTGAATTAAATGCCAAATACTAAGTGAGTATTTGGAAAGCATTTCCATCTTCCTTTCCCTCCTGCCTTCCTTCATTTTTTCTTCCTTTCCTCCCTCTGCTTCTTTCTACTTGACCTTACTTTCCTTTTAAGACCCTCCCCCCACCCCAGAAGAAAGGGAGATTATTTGGGCGCAGACTCAACAGCCTTTACCAGTGACTGCTCTTCCATGGGACTGGGAAGCTATGGAGGCTTCAGTGAAAGGGATGTTTGCAGGGTGGTGTGGCCACCCAGTGGGTGCAGGGCTGATATAGGTGGAGGGTAGAGGTTCAGGGAGCAGACCTTTGTTGACCATAAGGAAGAAACTTCTAACCCAAGAGCTTTGCAGTAAGATAAGGGCATTTTTATTTTTTATTTTATTTTATTTTGGCCATGCCATGCGGCATGCAAGATCTTAGTTCCCCGGACCAGGGACTGAACCTGTGCCCCCTGCAGTGGAAGCACGGAGTCCTAACCACTGGACTGCCAGGGAATTCCAAGGGAATTTTTAAAGGGTGATGGGTTTCTAGTCCTGGGGGCATCTGGCCAAAGATGGATAGCCATCTATCAGGTATGCAATAGAGAGGACTTGTGTGCAAGGAGCAGTTTGGACTAAGCTTCCAAGGTGGCTGCTGGCTATAATCTATGATTTGTTCATCTAACACTGAGACAAGGCATTCCCTTCAAGCTAGATTGAGAAAAACATCAGGGGATGAAAGTATCCTTTCCTTATGGCAGTGGTTCTAATTTTTCAGTGTGTCAGAATTGCCTGGAGGAGTTGCTAAAAACACGAATGCTTGGGTCACATCCCCAGAATTTCTAATTCAGCAAGTCTGGGATAGATCCCAAAATCTGAGTTTCTAGCAAGTTCCCAGGGGATGCTGATGCTGCTGGCCCAGGGACCACACTTTGAGAACTGCTCTCCTATGGGCTCACTAATGTTATGAATGACAACGGCTATGGTGTTGAAAAAGCACCAGGCTAGGAGATAAGAGACCTGAGTTCTTTTTTTTTTTTTAATGTATACATATTTTTTATGTGGAGCATTTTTAAAGTCTTTATTGAATTTGTTACAATATTGCTTCTGTTTTATGTTTTGGGGTTTTGGCGGTGAGGCATGTGGGATCTTAGCTCCCCAACCAGGGATTGAGCCCATACCCCCTGCATTGGAAAGCGAAGTCTTAACCACTGGACCTCCAGGGAAGTCCCGAGACCTGAGTTCTTGCTACTTGCTACTCCATGTAGCTGTGAGCGTTGGGCAAGTCACCTCCTCTCTCCGGACCTCACTTTCCTTATTGCTGAAAGGAGACAAGTTAAACTAGATCCTTGGTGATCATCTTTTCAACACAATGCATCTCCTTCAATCAGCTTTTCTTTGGTGGACATCATGTTTTGAGAGATTTTTTTTTTTCCCCAGATATATAATGTGTAATTAAATAACAGCCTGGTTAACTCTATTTTTGGCAAGTATATGATTTTCTTTGGTCTTTCTGAGCTCTTGGACAGTAGCTCAGGGATCTCTGGGTCCGTAGCCACTGAGTCAGATGATATATAAAGTGTCTCCTTAAATATCGTAAAGATGTGACATTCTAGGATATTCAGGACCCAACGCCAAACCTTGAGTTACTTTTTGGAGGGTGGTGAGCCTTGGCTCCCACAGTTTGTCAAGGATGTAGCCAGGGAGCTCTCAGCATCAACGGGAAGTTCAGGTGGGTGGCTTTGAAAGCTTCTTCCTCGGTTCTTAGATTGGTGTTAAGTCCCCATGGCTTCCCTGGGGTCATTTCTTGGGGTACCACATTTTGGAGTTTGGGGCTGGTACATTCAAAGATTTGGGGGTTCATGGCCCAGATATGTTCTCCAGGAGAGCCGTTAGTTTTTAAAAGAGATTACAGGATTAATGGGTTTAGATGTTTCCAGTTAGAGTTGATTTTGATTCTCATTAGGCTGAATGAGTGCAGATGTGTCTTATGTTGATAAGTGTATCACCTACGCTTCACTAAACCCGGAAGGGATGGCTGCCAAACCTTTGGGCCTCCGCTAGCTGCTGCAAATCCTGCCTGTACTGCTTGGCAACACCTCTGTACCCACATCTTTTCCAGCTAAGTGAACTGTTAGCTTATGCTAAAAACACATGTGAGCTTGATCTTTTGTATGCAGTGCTTGGAGCTGAACAGCTACCCATCCATTGGAGGAGAGAGGGGACTTGCTGTTTTGAATATCTTTGTCTCTCGGGGAGCATGTAGAACCAAATGTGTTTGTGAATTGGAGTGATTTTGAGAGGCTTTCCCCATAACACTCAAGTTGATAAGATTCTTTTCTATGCAAGTGTTTTCTAAGCACTAACCCCCTCCCAGGCTCCATGCGAGGTACCGAGAAGATCCTGTTTTTGTCCCCGCCTCCCCCTGCCTCACCCCCAGTTCCTCACAGTTAAGCAGGGCAGCCAGTCTCTAGACAGACATGAAGGAAACGGAAAGCTCAGTGGGGACTGATGAAAATGACCTCCCCGGGCTCCCAGGAAAGGCTGTTCTTCTGACCAGCTGAACAGCAAACTTGGAGAATGATGCAAGCAAGGTAGAAGGTCGGCCGTTCAAATGGGAAAATAAATGGACATTTTCATGCTGGATCTTTGAAGGATGTGATGCTCACCAAGCAAAAGGGGGAGGCCTTCCCAACAGAGGGAGCGGCACGTACAAACCTGCAGTCTCTTTGGATGGGGTAGAAGGCTACGTGGCTGGGTATAGGTGGAAGGTGGGGTGGGTGGGACGTAGGGGTAAGAAATCAGGAAGAACAAGGCCAGACTGCAGAATTTCTTTGTGTCATACGCTATGAAAGCAGTGGTTCTCACACTTGAGCATGCATCAGCGTCGCCAAGAGATGAAAACTCAGATTGCTGGGCCCCTCGAGAGTTTCTGATTTAGTAGGTCTGGGTGGGGCCTGGAAACTTGCATTTCCTTTCTTTTTTTATTTTTTAATTGAAGTATAATTGATTTACAATATTGTGTTTTAGGTATACAGCAAAGTGATTCAGTATACATAAACATATATTCTTTTTCAGATTCTTTTCCACTATAGGTTATTACAAGATATTGAAATAGTTCCCTGTGATATACAGTAAATCCTTGTCCTTTATCTATTTTACATATAGTAGTGTGTATCCGTTGATTCCATACCCCTGATTTATCCCTCCCCCACCTTCCCCTTTGGTAACCATAAGTTTGTTTGCTATGTTTGTGAGTCTGTTTCTTTTGTAAATAAGTTCATTTGTGTTATTTTTCAGATTCCACATATGTGATATCATATAATATTTGTCTTTCTCTGACTTACTTCACTTAGTGTGATAATCTCTAAGTCTACCCATGTTGCTGCAAATGGCATATTTCATTCCTTTTTATGGCTGAGTAATATTCCATTGTATATATATCACACCTTCTTTATCCATTCATCTGTCAATGGACATTGAGGTTGCTTCCATGTCTTGGCTATTGTAAATAGTGCTGCAGTGAACACTGGGGTGCATGTATGTTTTCAGGTTAGAGTTTTCTCTGGGTATATACCCAGGAGTGGGATTGCAGGATCACATGGTAACTCTGTTTTTAGTTTTTTAAGGAACCTCCATATTGTTCTCCATAGTGGCTGCACCAATTTACATTCCCACCAACAGTGCAGGAGGGTTCCCTTTTCTCTACACCCTCCCCAGCACTTATTATTTGCAGACTCTTTGATGATAGCCATTCTGACCAGAGTGAGGTGATATCTCATTGTAGTTTTGATTTGCATTTCTCTAATAATTAGCAATATTGAGCTTCTTTTCATGTGCCTGTTGGCCATCTGTATGTCTTCTTTGGAGAAATGTCTAATTAGGTCTTCTACCCATTTTTGATTGAGTTGTTTGTTTTTTTGATACTGAGTTGTACGAACTGTTTGCATATTTTGGCAATTAAGTCCTTGTCGGCTGCATCGTTTGCAAATAATTTCTCCCAGTTTGTAGGTTGTCTTTTTGTTTTGTTTATGCTGGAAAGTTGCATTTCTAACGAATGTCCAGGTGATGTTGCTGGTCTAGGGTCCACCTTTTGAGAATCGCTGCTAAAGAGTTTGGATCTTTGAGCAATGGGCTGCTTCTGAAGATGTTCTAAAGAGTGTGACAAAGTCAGACTTGCCTTTTGGAAGGAGTTTTCTGGCAGAAATTATGGAGACCTAGTTGGAGTGGTCAGTCGGAGATCAGTTAGACGGTGAAGCAGATGAAGCAACAGATGATGGGTGCGGCCTGAACTAGGTGGGTTTAAGGGGGTGGACGTTGGGGAGGTGGCAGGGATGCTGGGCTTTCAGCATACGGAATACAGTCCACGTGCCCTCAGCCCCCCCGCTGGCATCCAGTTCAGTCCTCTTTGCCTGTGAGTCATTCTGCAGGTGGGATCACTGAGGCTCTGACTCACACGCCAGGTCCATCCAGGGCTGCACCAAGGGCACGGCACTGCCTCTCGGTGACAGGAAAGAGATATTATTTTTAGCCAAATTCTGCAGGATGATCTATTGCAGCTTTCATTTTCTCAGCACATTTTATTGAATTTTATTAGGTCATTTAGCAGATAATTTTAATTTTCTGCTTAGATCAGAATTTCAGAAAGTAATGTACTGTTGTACTCTTAATGAGTCCTCTAATAAGCTCCAGGAGAATACGATTTGCAAATCATTCCCGAACATAACTGTCACTCAGCCTCGTTGCCAATTAGCTCACTCCTCAGCTGTTCTCCCTGAGAGGGCCTGGAGATTTCTGGAAGATTCCTGTACCTGGCTGGGCCTTCTGTGAAGGGGAAGCAGGTGAGGGAGCCCGAGGTCATTTTAGTACTGAGCTGTGGCACCTGCTGTTTTCTTGTTCCCTCCATGGGGAGCTGGTTCATAATCTCAAAACTGAAAGGCACCCTGGGTTGCATGGATCAAGTAATTGTGACAACTTAGCAGGTTAACCATGAAGGCATCCTGGGATGTCAGCCGCAGGATGCTGATGGCCAGAAGAGGGGATAGGATGCAAACTTAATCAAAGACTTCTTTATGCCAGGCACTGGATTAGGACACTCTGTTTATTAATATTTTAAAAGTAGAAATAATACATTAATACTTTTTTGTAAACTATTTTAGCAGTAAACCATTTACTCCTTACTCTGCTAACAGCTTAGGACAAGGGTTGGCAAAACTATGGCCCACGGGCCAAATCTATTCTGCCGATTGTTTATGCAAGTAAAGTTTTATTGGAACACAGCCAAATTCAGTTACACATTGTCTATGGCTGCTTTCAAGCTACAATGGCAGAGCTGAATAGTTGTGACAAAGACAGGATGGCCCACAAAGCCGAAAATATTTGCTATCCAGCTCTTACAGCAGTTTGCCCACGCTTGGTTTAGAATATGGACTCTCATGCTGTTTTCTATTCATCTACATACCAGGCGTGTTCACAGACTCTATTAATTTTTCACATAACTGAGATTGTACCATAGGCATTGTTCTGAGACCTGACTTTTTTTTCCCTCTTGATCATATGTCTTGGGGATCATTCCATGGCAGAATATTATTTTATTGATTTATATTTTATGGCTACATAGTAATCTATAATACAAATACCTTGTTAATTTATTTATGCTTTCTTTTTTTGTATTTCAATCAATTATCTTAAGTTTTTCTAAATAAACTTTTTACTTTTAGTTTACAGAAAAGTTGCAAAGGTAATACAGAGGGTTCTCGTATACCAGTCACCCAGTTTCTCTTAATGTTAACAGCTTACATTACCGTGGTGTATTTGTCTAACTAAGAAATTAACATTGGTCCTATTTATTAATTTTTAATTACAGCAGTAATTCATATAAACTTTCTCCTTGTAAAAATAAAACAGTATAGATTAGGCTAAAGTTCTTTTTGACCTTCCACCCTAATCTCAGGACCCCTACCCCAATTCCTACCCCCACTTTGGTATTTATTTTTCAAGCCTTTTCTATATGTAGTCACTACACACACATACACACACACACAGACACACACACGTGACATTGAAAGTGTAATACTGTTGTGTAGTTTAAAAATATAAATAGTATCATACCATGCTTATCATTCTTCAACTTTTGTTTTCCTCTCAAATGTTCTTGGACATCTATTCATGGTCATGTACAGAGACTGGCCTCATTATTTTACTTGCTGCGTTGCTTTTCCATAATCTGATACAACATAGTCAATTGAGCCATTTTCCTTATTGATGGCAATGCAGGTTGTTTCTGTTTTTTCACTGTTATGAACAATGCTGCAATCAGCATCCTTCTACATTCAGCTTTTTTTTGCACGTGTGTAATTATTTTTTTTGAGGGATAGATTCCTGTAATTAAAATCACTGGGTCAATAGGCATGTATTTACATTTTTCAGTAGATACTACAAAATTTGTCATCTCAGATGGTTTGCTATCATATTTCTCCACCACAATGTGTGAGAGTGCCTTTTCCTAATAATTGTCACCCATGACAATTAGATTTTCTTTGGACCAGGTTGAGAAATGCTATATTAATATAAGATAAAGTAAACTTCAGAATAAAGAAAATTACCAGAGATAGAGAGGAACATTACAGAATGATTAAAGGGTCAATTCACTGAGAACACATAACAGAGGGCACATGTTGTGTAGACATGGCTACAAATTACAAAGTACAACAGCAAAGCTATATCTGCTGAAGCTAAGCATATGCTTACCTCTTGAGCCAACAATTCCAGACCTGGCTACATACCTGAGAAAAATGAGGACATATGTCCCCCATACTCCAGTGGCAAAGACAAGTGTAAGTATGTTCATAGCAGCATGATTCACAATAGCCAGAGACTAGAAAACAACCCAGATGTCTATCAACATAGAATGGATATATAAACTGTAAAGTATTCATGCGTTGGAATACTACACAGTAACGACAAAGAATGACTACCATTACATGCAATGACATGGATGGATATCAGATGTCATGTTGAATGAAAAAAAGCTAGTATCAATGAGTAGATACTGTACGATACCATTTAAATGAAGTTCAACAACAAGGAAGGAAAAGTAATCTGTGGTGTAGAAGTCAGTAAAGTGTTTCCTTTGTGACTGAGAATGGGCATGAGAAATTTTGGGGGCAGCATGCTATATCTGGAAGTGTACATATTTTTTTTTTTTTTTTTGGCTGTGCCGCGTGGCTTGTGGGATCTTAGTTCCCTGACCAGGGATTGAACCTGGGCCCCGGCAGTGAAAAGTGCCCAGTCCTAACCACTGGATCACCAGGGAACTCCCAAGAAATGTATATATCTTGATCTGAGTTGTGGTTACATGGGTGTACACATAGATAAAAATTCACTGACCCGTAAGACTTGGCCTTTTATCTATAGCTTAATAAAAAAGTATATAATACATGACAGATTCTGACTTGAGCAGCATTGTTAACTATCAATACTTACTTTATGCCAGGCACTGTTGTCATCTCCTGAGCTGCAGTCTTCCCTCATCTGTAGCCCAGGGTACCTGTCTCAGTTTCCCTTCTGCGTCCTAGTTCCTTGCTGGATCAGAGTGCAGCTCCTGCTAGTGCCCCTTCTTGGGGAGGGTCTTTGATTCCGTGCCTCCAGCCATTGGCTGGGCTCCATTCATGGATATCCTGTTTTCTCCTTTTTTGACCATGAATATATTTTCTGTTTGAGAGGTTGGCTGCCAATTCCGGTCCCAGAAGTAGGCTCCTTAGCATTCTCTAGCTTGCACAGACCACCTGGGACACTTGGCCTCTTTGTTGAAGACCCCTAACCCACTTCAGTTTTCGCACCATCTCCACTTTCCACCTTCTCTGCTTCTGGAACCCCGCAACCTAGTCCCCGCTCACAAACCGTTGCAGGTGCCCCTCTAGATGATTATAAACACCTCTCGTGACACTTAGCAAAGCTGCCGTCTCAGTCATAGGCGTCAGCTGGAGCACAGCTGAGAGCTGAGACAGTCCCTCCCATGGTCCCCTCTAACTTCCCCTCTAATTGGCCTCCCTGATTTTAAAGGTACGATTTCCCGGGTGGTTAGAGGAAGATGAGATTTTTATCAAGGGATGTGCCCGGGCATCATCGTTGCCAGTGAATCCACCCGGGTGTCTTTGCTGCAAATGTGCCTGTTTGTCATTTCACGCCTTGCTTGGAGCACTGACTTTACTGCCAGGAATGATCAAATCTCTTCTTGCAAAGCTACCACTGGAACAGATAGCTGGGAAGATGACCCCAGTGACAGCCCATTACTATATAAATTGAAAAATGATTTAGCAGTTCGGGGACAAGAGCTCCATGTGGGTGCAAAGTCTTCTCAGGCTTGGCTATGGAGTGGGATGGGAGCCTTGGCTGATGGCGGGTGATGCCAGCTGCTTTGTTCCTGAAACAAATGTGTCCATGTGCAGTTGTGTCTAACAAAGCACTAGCTGGACCCATTTGTGGGCTAGCCTAATCGTCTCTGGGCTGGTGGGTCCAGGTTCCTTGTTCTTAATTGCTTTTTCTTGCTTTTCACATGGAAACAGAGTAAGGAGCAGCTTATTAGCCAGTTCACTTCGACCAATTTCCATTCCTTCACAAACTTGCAATAATTTGCAGCATTTCTGGAACAAAAGCAGCAGAGGGCTCCTCTGGAGTTAATACTGGTGAGTCACACGTTCAAGACAGGGTGGTCATCAGTTACGCAGGGCGAGAAGTAAGCCTTAGGTGCTGCGCAGTGCATGGCTGTTCCTTTTCTGGGTGGGTGCGTGTGTGGGCGGTCCCTGAATGCCTGTCTCTTGGCAGTAATCTGTTTCCTGTCGCCAAGATACCAGGGAGCTGGGCTTGGCTGAAGTAGACCTTGTTCCAGTCCCAGCTCTGCCATTTCCTAGCTTCTCCACCTTGGACAGGTCACAGGAGGACATAGTCACAGAGCTGGGACAACTCGCCTATGGCTTGGCCCTCAGCTCTGCATCAGCTCTGCTCGCTCAGCCTCTCTCTGCTTGGATGTTTCCAAGACTGGAGCACTCACTACCTCTTGAGAGGCACCTACTTCAGTAGCCAAGGAGTCTGAATATCAAGCATAAAACGGAGTTCATTCATTCCTTTACTCATTGGATGCTGGCCGTATTTGTAACCACATCTCTAGGTTCTCCGACCTATGGGGACATAAATAGTCACACCTTGTCCGTCGCAGGAAGGCAGTCCCTTGTGGAGTCCTCCTAGGATTGTGACATGTCCACAGATTAGACCTGGGCAGTGTGGCTATCAGGGCCAGCAAGCTGGAACTTTGTCCTTGTGCATTGGAGCAGGTGCAGCAAGACCTCTCCCTTCCCCTTTCTGAAATGCCTTGAAGTGCAGGGTTGTATGTAGGGAATGGGGAGAGTAATCCTCTTGCCATCTCTGTGCTGCACTTGGTTGTTTGGGTCTCAAAGATGCACTGCCGAGATTATCCCAAGAGATTGAAGAGGTTGGCTTCATGGAAGACATGCACTGGACACGCTATGGGCATGGGCGGACCATTTGGGCGATTACTGCCTCCAGGTAAGGACTCAGACTCTGACGGCCTCACGCCCACTGCACTCCACCTTACTCCAGTCCTGTTTATGTCCCTGTGGAAGCACCAGGTCAAGACTCCCAGAGGCACTGATCTTAGGGGCTTGGTGCTGGGCGGGAAGGCTGTGGGGCCTTTTCAGGGGCATCCTGAGATGGAGAGACCAGAGAGAGAATCTGAAGGTTAGAAAGAGAAGAAGCAAATCCTGAGGCTGGGAGATGGGGTACAGATCAAGTCGGCATAATTTGGCAAGACTGAAAACTGGTTGCACTGTGGCATGCAGAGCGGGTCAGGGCAAGCTGTCCAGGACTAAAGCAGTGAAGGGGACAAGGTTGTGTTGGAGGCTTCCTTTCATGCTCTGTGGGTATGAGTCTGGGTCACCCTGAATGGTTATCAGAGCCATGTAAGTATGGGCACTTTCATTTTATTCCCTGCCAATCTGTTGGGTTGGATTCTATATGTTTCCAAAGATCTGTTGGACATCCCTGTAGGCACATCCCACAGCCACTTCAGTCTTACATCCCAATAGAATCCATATTCCCATCCTCACATTTCCTTTCCTGGGAATGGCACTACCATTCACCTTATCCCCTGAGGCAGGAACCTTTCCCTTCCTTGCCATTTGTGATCTCTTGCTAAGTCTGTTTTCCCACCTAAATATCTTTTGAAAACCATCTCCCTCCCTCTCTGTTCTGTGTTTGCTAGTTCTAGTGTTTCTACCCTGGGGCACAAGATCCTTCTGATTCTGCTTTGTCTCTTGCAAATCTACCTTTCATGTTGTCACCTTTCTACAGCCAAACCTTAAGCATGTCACTTGCTCACCTAGAATGAATCCTTGCTGCCTTCAAGGTAATGTCCAGACCTTGCATGACTCATGATGCTCCTCAAGTTGCTGAAGTGTCTGGCTCTATATCTCTTCACTTTCCTGCAAGCACTCCTCCTCCACAGCACCACTAAAATTTATTGAGTACTTACTGTGTGTTGGGTCCTGTGCTTGGAGCTTTCCATATGTGATCTCACTGATTCCAAGAACCACCTGATCTATAGGTCTGCCTGTGCTTTGACCACCACCTGGAACCACTTCCCTCCACCCCAGCTACGAGTTCCCCCAACAATCCATGTCTTTTGGAAAGCAATGCATTTACACAGACTTTGTATTGGACTTAACTGGGTTTGAATCCTGACTTTTCCACTTAGAAGCTGGGTTACCTTGTGCATATTATTTAACATTTCAATGCCTCAGTTTCCTCATCTATATAATAGAAGTGAGGATAGTCCCTACCTTGTAATAGAACCCACTACATAGTGCCATTGTGAGGATGGAATGAAAAAATACCTATAAGGTGCTTAGCATGAAGATTGGAATGCCAGAACTACCTCCAAAATGCCGGGTGTAACTCCACGTGCTCTTTTTTAAAATTGAAGTACAGTTGATTTACCATGTCATGTTAGTTTCAGGTATACGGCACAGTGATTCAGTGATACATATATCTTTATCTATTTATCTATCTATTAATATCTATCTAACTATTATTATCTGTCTATCTATCCTTCTATCTTTCTTCAGATTCTATTCCCTTATAGGTTATTACAAAATACTGAGTATAGTTCCCTGTGCTGTATGCAGGTCCTTATTGGTCATCTGTTATATATATGGTAGCCCACATGCTCTTTATATGCCTTCTTCCTCCTGGAAGTGTCCTATGCCAGCTGGACAGTCTGGCTCACTTGTCATTCAGGATCATCACTTCAGGATCATTATTCCCTTCCCCCAGAGGCCTCGGGTGACCCTCTCAAGCTGGGAGAGATACCCTCCTCGGTGGTCTCAGAGTGTCCTGTGCTTACCGTCAACACAACGCTCCCTGGAGCAGTTGTGGTTTTCTTGTTTCTCTGATGTTTGAGCCCCTCAAGGCACAGCCTGTCCTTGGTCATCTGTGTGCCAAGGGACTGAGCACAGCATCTGACACAGAGCAAGCCCTCGGTGGTGGGTGTCAACCAATGGACAAAATGAACAAGCAAGCGCTCACAAGATCCTCAGTGAAAGAGGGATGCCTTCCACTTCGGCTGTTTCATTGAGCGCCCTGTCCTACAACCTGATGTGTGACAGAACTTAGGACGCCTGTCGCACCTCTGACCTCCTGATAAACTTAATATAGGTATGGGGCTGTCTTTATCCTGGACCCTGCCCTCCAGCCCCCAGCTGCAGAGTCACATTTGCATTCTACAGCCATGATCAAGTTAAAAGAATAGTGCAGGTGAAAGGAGCCAAAAGCCAGGTCTCTTGGGCAATTTCCCTGGTAATGCAGGAACAGAATTATCCAAGGAGTGATTGACAAATTAGAAGCACTTTGCACCTAATTTTAATACATTTGGCTCCTTGAAAGGAAGAATATGTTAAAATTATTCACCTTGCAGAAACTTCTGTCTTTCAAATCAAAATCAATCTTCACGTGGGGTACTAAATCTTAAGGAAACAAATTGCTTTCTATGGTACATTGCACTCTTTAAATGGCTTTATTTGGAGGGCCAGCTGAGCAAGTTAATTTCGGCGGCACAGCTGGTTGGCAATTGTGGGGTGGGCACTCTCCAACTCGCATGTCATTGGAGAGGGCCTGGTCTGGCGTTCATTAACCACCCTTGGATTAAATAAACAGTGAGAGTGCACCGGACCATGGGGTGGAAATTAACACAGAATTTCAAGACTCAAGTCAGTATGTTGATATATAAGATTGTGAACTTGGTTCTCGGAGCATCCTTTTTCCCTCCCTCTCAGTGGTTCCCAAAATATGGATGCTTTCATAGCTCAGGACCATATTATCCTTCTTGTCAACCTCCAGGGAAACCTATTCTTGGGAAAGGACCATATAGACTCATTCACGTGGAGGTGATCAGAACTGATAACAATTTATAGTATTTAATCTCGAATGGTATTTTAATATCAAAAGAAGATGAAGCCAAAGGAATGCTTCTCTAATTAGGGAATTGGGGGCATGAATTGGTGAGGAGGGACTTGCTGCTATCCCTCATGGGGCTGCCTACTTTAGAATCTTAACATTTTTGAGCTGGGAGGAAACACAGAGGTTTTTCTAGTCCAGTCTGCATTTTCATAGAGTGCAGAAATTCCATTACAAAATACTTTAATAGTTAACCATTCTTGGCTTGAATGTTGTCAGTGATGGAGAACTCACTGCATTATAAGACAGCCCATCCCATTGTTGGGTAGTTTTTTTTTTTAAGATTTTTTTGGATGTGGACCATTTTTAAAGTCTTTATTGAATTTGTTACAATATTGCTTCTGTCTTATGTTTTTTTTTGTTTTTTGGCCATGAGGCATGTGGGATCTTAGCTCCCCGACCAGGGATCGAACCCTCACCCCCTGCATTGGAAGGCAAAGTCTTAACCACTGGACCGCCAAGGAAGATCCTTGGGTAGTTTTAATTTTGAAAAGTTCCATCTTATTTTCCACTAAAATAGGTCTTCCAGAAACTTCCATCCGTGAGATGTAGCTCTGCATTCTAAATCAAGTGTCTTCTGAATGACAGTCCTTCAGATGTTTGAGGGTCACTCCCAAGTCCCCTACTTCATCTCTCATTTGTCACCTGCTCTCTGGGTTAAACACCCCCTATTCCTTCTGCTGTCTCTCAATACATGTCTTCCAGCTGTCTATGGGTCCTGCCCCTTTTACTTAGGACGTATTCCAGTTTGTTCATGTCCTTCTTAAAATGCAGTTAATGTAATTTTTCTGAGTTGTAGCCTGGCTTTGGAGGGAGATTATCACTCATTCACGAAGCTTTGAAGCTGAGCCTGCCCATCCTGGAGCTGTGCAGACAGACTTTCATGGTCTCCCAGGCAGGAATGTGTCCTTCGACCTGTTACGTTTGATTTGGTCTATTCTGGTCATCATTCTCTGCCATCCCATGTGTCTGCTATTCCTCTCAGCAACTTGCCACCCTCACATTTGATGAGCTCTCTTCCTGTCAGTTTCTCTGATGAGATATGAAAGGCCATTAAGATAATTTACTTGGTAACAAGAGGTGGTGGCAACAGCAGCAGTTAAAAAAAAAAAAAGAAAACCTACTTCTTCTAAAACTCAGATATATATGTTTTTCGGTTGCTTAATATGTTTTTATTTTAACATCTTTATTGGAGTATAATTGCTTTACAATGGTGTGTTAGTTTCTGCTGTATAACAAAGTGAATCAGCTATACGTATACATACATCCCCATATCTCCTCCCTGTGGTGTTTCCCTCCCTCCCTCCCTATCCCACTCCTCTAACTGGACACAAGTACTGAGCTGATCTCCCTGTGCTATGTGGCTGCTTCCCACTAGCTATCTATTTTACATTTGGTAGTGTATATATGTCCATGCCACTCTCTCACTTCGTCCCAGTTTACCATTCCCTACATTTGGTAGTGTATATATGTCCATGCCACTCTCTCACTTCGTCCCAGTTTACCATTCCCCTTCCCCGTGTCCTCAAGTCCATTCTCTGTGTCTGCATCTTTATTCCTGTCCTGCCCCTAGGATCTTCAGAGCCATTTTTTTTTTTAGATTCCATATATATATGTTAGCATACGGTATTTGTTTTTCTCTTTCTGACTTCACTCTGTATAACAGTCTCTAGGTCCATCCACCTCACTACAAATAACTGAATTTCGTTCCTTTTTATGGCTGAGTAATATTCCATTGTATATATGTACCACATCTTCTTTATCCATTCATCTGTCGATGGACACTTAGGTTGCTTCCATGTCTTGGCTATTGTAAATAGAGCTGCAATGAACATTTTGCTACATGACTCTTTTTTTTTTTTAACATCTTTATTGGAGTATAATTGCTTTACAATGGTGTGTTAGTTTGTGCTTTATAACAAAGTGAATCAGTTATACATATACATATGTTACCATATCTCTTCCCTCTTGCATCTCCCTCCCTCCCACCCTCCCTATCCCACCCCTCTAGGTGGTCACAAAGCACAGAGCTGATCTCCCTGTGCTATGTGGTTGCTTCCCACTAGCTATCTATTTTACATTTGGTAGTGTATATATGTCCATGCCACTCTCTCACTTTGTCACATCTTACCCTTCTCCCTCCCCATATCCTCAAGTCCATTCTCTAGTAGGTCTATGTCTTTATTCCCATCTTGCCACTAGGTTCTTCATGACCTTTTTTTTTTTCCCTTAAATTCCATATATATGTTTTAGCATACTGTATTTGTTTTTCTCTTTCTGAGTTACTTCACTCTGTATGACAGTCTCTAGGTCCATCCACTTCACTACAAATAACTCCATTTCGTTTCTTTTTATGGCTGAGTAATATTCCATTGTATATATGTGCCACATCTTCTTTATCCATTCATCTGATGATGGACATTTAGGTTGCTTCCATGTCCTGGCTATTGTAAATAGAGCTGCAATGAACATTGTGGTACATGACTCTTTTTGAATTATGGTTTTCTCAGGGTATATGCCCAGTAGTGGGATTGCTGGGTCATATAGTAGTTCTATTTTTAGTTTTTTAAGGAACCCGCACACTGTTCTCCATAGTGGCTGTATCAATTTACATTCCCACCAACAGTGCAAGAGTGTTCCCTTTTCTCCACACCCTCTCCAGCATTTATTGGTTGTAGATTTTTTGATGATGGCCATTCTGACTGGTGTGAGGTGGTACCTCATTGTAGTTTTGATTTTCATTTCTCTAATTAGTGATGTTGAGCATCCTTTCATGTGTTTGTTGGCAATCTGTATATCTTCTTTGGAGAAATGTCTATTTAGGTCTTCTGCCCAGTTTTGGATTGGGTTGTGTGTTTTTTTTTTTGATATTGAGCTGCATGAACTGCTTGTATATTTTGGAGATTAATCCTTTGTCTGTTGCTTCGTTTGCAAATATTTTCTCCCACTCGAGGGTTGTCTTTTCATCTTGTTTATGGTGTCCTTTGCTGTGCAAAAGCTTTTAAGTTTCATTAGGTCCCATTTGTTTATTTTTGTTTTTATTTCTGTTTCTCTAGGAGGTGGGTCAAAAAGGATCTTGCTGTGATTTATGTCATACAGTGTTCTACGTTTTCCTCTAAGAGTTTTATACTGTCTGGCCTTACGTATCGGTCTTTAATCCATTTTGAGTTTATTTATGTGTATGGTGTTAGGGAGTGTTCTAATTTCATTCTTATACATGTAGCTGTCCAGTTTTCCCAGCATCACTTATTGAAGAGGCTGTCTTTTCTCCATTGTATATTCTTGCCTCCTTTATCAAAGATAAGGTGACTGTATGTGTGTGGGTTTATCTCTGGGCTTTGTATCCTGTTCCATTGATCTATATTTCTGTTTTTGTGCCAGTACCATACTGTGTTGATTACTGTAGCTTTGTAGTATAGTCTGAAGTCTGGGAGCCTGATTCCTCCAGCTCCGTTTTTCTTTCTCAAGATTGCTTTGGCTATTCGGGGTCTTTTGTGTTTCCATACAAATTGTGAAATTTTTTGTTCTAGTTCTGTGGAAAATGCCATTGGTAGTTTGATAGGGATTGCATTGAATCTGCAGATTGCTTTTGGTAGTATAGTCATTTTCACAATATTGATTCTTCCAATCCAAGAACATGGTATATCTCTGCATCTGTTTGTATCATCTTTAATTTCTTTCATCAATGTCTTATAGTTTTCTGCACGCAGGTCTTTTGTCTCCTTAGATAGGTTTATTCCTAGGTATTTTATTCTTTTTGTTGCAATGGTAAATGGGAGTGTTTCCTTAATTTCTCTTTCAGATTTTTCATCATTAGTGTATAGGAATGCAAGAGATTTCTGTGCATTAATTTTGTATCCTGCTACTTTACCAAATTCATTGATTAGCTCTAGTAGTTTTCTGGTAGCATCTTTAGGATTCTCTATGTATAGTATCATGTCATCTGCAAACAGTGACAGTTTTACTTCTTCTTTTCTGATTTGGATTCCTTTTATTTCTTGTTCTTCTCCAATTGCTGTGGCTAAAACTTCCAAAACTATGTTGAATAATAGTGGTGAGAGTGGATAACCTTGTCTTGTTCCTGATGTTGGTGGAAATGGTTTCAGTTTTTCACCATTGAGAACAATGTTGGCTGTGGGTTTGTCATATATGGCTTTTATTATGTTGAGGTAGGTTGCCTCTATGCCTACTTTCTGGAGGGTTTTTATCATAAATGGGTGTTGAATTTTGTTGAAAGCTTTTTCTGCATCTATTGAGATGATCATATGGTGTTTCTCCTTCAGTTTGTTAATATGGTTTATCACATTGATTGATTTGCATATATTGAAGAATCCTTGCATTCCTGGGGTAAACCCCACTTGATCATGGTGATTGATCCTTTTAATGTGCTGTTGGATTCTGTTTGCTAGCATTTTGTTGAGGATTTTTGCATCTATTTTCATCAGTGATATTGGCCTGTAGTTTCCTTTTCTCTTGGCATCTTTGTCAGGTTTTGGTATCAGGGTGATGGTGGCCTCGTAGAATGAGTTTGGGAGTGTTCCTCCCTCTGCTATATTTTGGAAGAGTTTGAGAAGGATAGGTGTTAGCTCTTCTCTAAATGTTTGATACAATTCGCCTGTGAAGCCATCTGGTCTTGGGCTTTTGTTTGTTGGAAGAGTTTTAATCACAGTCTCAATTTCAGTGCTTGTGATTGGTCTGTTTATATTTTCTGTCTTCCTGGTTCAGTCTCGGAAGGTTGTGCTTTTCTAAGAATTTGTCCATTTCTTCCAGCTTGTCCATTTTATTAGCATATAGTTGCTTGTAGTAATCTCTCATGGTCCTTTGTATTTCTGAAGTGTCAGTTGTTACTTCTCCTCTTTCATATCTGATTCTATTGATTTGACTCTTCTCCCTTTTTTTCTTGATGAGTCTGGCTAATGGTTTATCAATTTTGTTTATCTTCTCAAAGAACCAGCTTTTAGTTTTACTGATATTTGCTATTGTTTCCTCCATTTCTTTTTCATTTATTTCTGATTTGATGTTTATGATTTCTTTCCTTCTGCTAACTTTGGGGTGCTTTTGTTCTTCTTTCTCTAACTGCTTTAGGTGTAAGGTTAGGTTGTTTATTTGAGATGTTTCTTGTTTCTTGAAGTAGGATTGTATTGCTATAAACTTCCCTCTTAGAACTGCTTTCGCTGCATCCTGTAGGTTTCGGGTTGTCGTGTTTTCACTGTTATTTGTTTTTAGGTATTTTTTGATTTCCTCTTTGATTTCTTCAATTATCTCTTGGTTATTAAGTAGTGTGTTGTTTAGCCTCCATGTGTTTGTATTTCTTACAGATTTTTTCCTGTAATTGATATCTAGTCTCATAGCATTGTGGTCGGAAAAGATACTTGATATGATTTCAATTTTGTTAAATTTACCAAGGCTTGGTTTGTGACCCAAGATATGATCTATCCTGGAGAATGTTCCATGAGCACTTGAGAAGAATGTGTATTCTGTTGTTTTTGGATGGAATGTCCTATAAATATCAATTAAGTCCATCTTGTTTAATGTATCATTTAAATCTTGTGTTTCCTTATTTATTTTCATTTTGGATGATCTGTCCATTGGTGAAAGTGGGGTGTTAAAGTCCCCTAGTATGATTCTGTTACTGTTGATTTCCCCTTTTATGGCTGTTAGTATTTGCCTTATCTACTGAGGTGCTCCTATGTTGGTTGCATAAATATTTACAGTTGTTGTATCTTCTTCTTGGATTGATCCCTTGATCATTATATACTGTCCTTCTTTGTCTCTTGTAATAGTCTTTATAATAAAGTCCATTTTGTCTGATATGAGAATTGCTACTCTAGCTTTCTTTTTTTTTTAATTTTTTTTTATTTATTTATGGCTGTGTTGGGTCTTCGTTTCTGTGCGATGGCTTTCTCTAGTTGCGGCAAGCGGAGGCCACTCTTCATCGCACTGCGCGGGCCTCTCACTATCGCGGCCTCTCTTTTTGCGAAGCACAGGCTCCAGACGCGCAGGCTCAGTAATTGTGGCTCACGGGCCCAGTTGCTCCACGGCATGTGGGATCTTCCCAGACCAGGGCTTGAACCTGTGTCCCCTGCATTGGCAGGCAGATTCTCAACCACTGTGCCACCAGGGAAGCCCTCTAGCTTTCTTTTGATTTCCATTTGCACGGAATATCTTTTTCCATCCCCTCACTTTCAGTCTGTATGTGTCCCTAGGTCTGAAGTGGGTCTCTTGTAGACAGCATATGTATGGGTCTGGTTTTTGTATCCATTCAGCCAGTCTATGTCTTTTGGTTGGAGCATTTGATCCATTTACATTTAAGGTAGTTATCGATATGTATGTTCCTATTACCATTTTCTTAATTGTTTTGGGTTTGTTATTTTAAGTCTTTTCCTTCTCTTGTGTTTCTTGCCTAGAGAAGTTCGTTTAGTAGTTGTTGTAGAGCTGGTTTGGTGGTGCTGAATTGTCTTACCTTTGGCTTATCTGTAAGTGTTTTAATTTCTCCATCAAATCTGAATGAGATCTTGCTGGGTAGAGTAATCTTGGTTGTAGGTGTTTTCCTTTCATCACTTTAAATATGTCTTGCCACTCCCTTCTGGCTTGCAGAGTTTCTGCTGAAAGATCAGCTGTTAACCTTATGGGGATTCCCTTGTACTTTAATTGTTCCTTTTCCCTTGCTGCTTTTAATATTTTTTCTTTGTATTTAATTTTTGATAGTTTGATTAATATGTGTCTTGGCATGTTTCTCCTTGGATTTATCCTGTATGGGAGTGTCTGTGGTTCCTGGACTTGACTGACTCTTTCCTTCCCCATATTAGGGAAGTTTTCAACTGTAATCTCTTCAAATGTTTTCTCAGACCCTTTCTTTTTCTCTTCTTCTTCTGGGATCCCTATAATTCGTATGTTGGTGCGTTTTATGGTGTCCCAGAGGTCTCTGAGAATGTCTTCAATTCTTTTCATTCTTTTTTCTTTATTCTGCTCTGCGGTAGTTATTTCCCCTATTTTATCTTCCAGGTCATTTATCCGTTCCTTTGCCTCAGTTTTTCTGCTATTGATTCCTTCTAGAGAATTTTTAATTTCATTTAATGTGTTGTTTATCATTGTTTGTTTGCTCTTTAGTTCTTCTAGGTCCTTGTTAAACACTTCTTGTACTTTCTCCATTCTATTTCCAAAATTTTGGATCAGCTTTACTATCATTACTCTGAATTCTTTTTCAGGTAGACTGCCTATTTCCTCATCATTTGTTTGGTCTGGTGGGTTTTTGCCTTGCTCCTTCATCTGCTGTGTATTTCTCTGTCTTCTCATTTTGCTTAAGTTACTGTGTTTGGGGTCTTTGTTTCGCAGGCTGCAGGTTCGTAGTTCCCATTGTTCTTGGTGTCTGCTGCCACTGGGTAAGTTGGTTCAGTGGGTTGTGTAGTCTTCCTGGTGAAGGGGACTGGTGCCTGTGTTCTGGCAGATGAGGCTGGATCTTGTCTTTCTGGTGGGCAGGACCATGTCCAGTGGTGTTTTTTTTGGGTGTCTGTGAACTTATTATGATTTTAGGCAGGCTCTCTGCTAATGGGTGATTTTGTGTTCCTGTCTTGCTAGTTGTTTGGCATAGGGTGTCCAGCACTGTAGCTTGCTGGTCGTTGAGTGGAGCTGGGTCTTAGCTTTGACGTGGACATCTCTGGGAGAGCTTTTGCCATTTGATATTATTTGGGGCTGGGAGGTCTCTGTTGGACCAGTGTCCTGAACTTGGCTCTCCCACCTCAGAGGCTCAGACCTGACACCTGGCCAGAGCACCAAGACCCTGTCAGCCACACGGCTCTGAAGAAAAGGGAGAAAAAAGAAGAAAGAAAGAAAGAAAAATAAAATAAAATAATTAAAATAGAAAAAAATATTAAAACTAAAAAGTAATAAAAGAAAAAAAGAAAGAAAGAAAGAAGAGAGCAACCAAACCAAAAAACTAATCCACCCATGATAACAAGCACTGAAAACTATACTAAAAAAAAAAAAAACAGAAAAAACCAAAAAACGGACAGTCAGAACCCTAGGACAAATGGCAAAAGCAGAGCTATACAGACAAAATCACGGAAAGAAGCATACACATACACACTCACAAAAAGAGAGAAAGGAAAAAATATATATATAAAAATAAAAAAGAAAGAGAACAACCAAATCAATACACATCTACCAATTTTAATAAGCTCTAAATACTAAACTAAAACCAGAAACAAATTAGACGCAGAAAGCAAACCCCAAGTCTACAGTTGCTCCCAAAGTCCACCACCTAAATTTTGGGATGTTGTTGTCTATTCAGGTATTCCACAGATGCAGGGTACATCCGTTTCATTGTGGGGATATAATCTGGTGCTCCTCAGGCTGCTGGGAGAGATTTCCCTTTCTCTTCTTTGTTTGTACAGCTCCTGGGGTTCAGCTTTGGATTTGGCCACACCTCTGCCTGTAGGTCGCCTGAGGGTGTCTGTTCCCCACCCAGACAGGAGGGGGTTAAAGTAGCAGCTGATTAGGGGGCTCTGGCTCACTCAGGCCTGGGAGAGGGAAGGGTATGAAATGCGGGGCAAGCCTGCGGCGGCAGAGGCCGGCATGATGTTGCAACAGCCTGAGGCACACCGTGTGTTCTCCCGGGGAAGTTGTCCCTGGATCTCGGGACCCTGGCAGTGGCGGGCTGCACAGGCTCCCAGGAGGGGAGGTGTGGATAGTGACCTGTGCTCGCACACAGGCTTCTTGGTGGCTGCAGCAGCAGCCCTTAGCGTTTCACGCCCGTCTCTGGTGTCCATGCTGATAGCCACGGCTCATGCCTGTCTCTGGAGCTCATTTAGGCAGTGCTCTGAACCCCTTCTCCTTCTGCACCCCAAAACAATGGTCTCTTGCCTCTTAGGCAGGTCCAGACTTTTTCCCGGACTCCCTCCCGGCTAGCTGTGGTGCACTAGCCCCCTTTAGGACGTGTTCACGCAGCGAACCCCAGTCCTCTCCCTGGGATCTGACCTCCGAAGCCTGAGACTCAGCTCCCAGCCCCCACCCGCCCTGGTGGGTGAGCAGACAAGCCTCTCGGGCTGGTGAGTGCTGGTCGGCACCGATCCTCTGTGCAGGAATCCCTCCACTTTGCCCTCTGCACCCCTGTTGCTGAGCTCTCCTCTGTGGCTCCGAAGCTTCCCTCCCACCACCCCCCAGTCTCCGCCAGTGAAGGGGCTTCCTAATGTGTGGAAACTTTTCCTCCTTCCCAGCTCCCTCCCTGAGGTGCAGGTCCTGCCCCTATTCTTTTGTCTCTGTTTTTCCTTTTTTTCTTTTGCCCTACCCAGTTATGTGTGGGGAGTTCCTTGCCTTTTGGGAGGTCTGAGGTCTTCTGCCAGCGTTCAGTAGGTGTTCTGTAGGAGTTGTTCCACATGTAGATGTAGTTTTGATGTATTTATGGGGAGGAAGGTGATCTCCACCTCTTACTCCTCCGTCATCTTGAAGGCGCCTGACAAACTGGCCCCAACCTGCAGGCCCCACCCTGTTCTAGGCTGATCGCCGCTGTCGGCATGCCACAGCCTCTCAGCCTCTCACCAGGCCGGCCCCTGCGGCTGCTCCTAAAAGTCATATATATTTATTTAAAACATAAACACAAAGAAAATAACTATGATCTATAAAAAAGCCATTTTTGTGCATATCTTTTCATAACACATTTATCCAATGGGTTCATATGTTTTGCTTACTATGAATATTTTCATATGAAACTTACATATGTTTCACTTACTATGAATATTTTCCCATGTTAAGTAATCTTCTGCAAGATCATCTTTAATGCCCCCATTATATGGGCATACTATAATTTAATCCTCTATTGGGCATTTGGGTTGGTTTCTAATTTTTCCTTCTTGTGAACTATGTTGCTAGGTTCTTATACTCATCTATGATAAATTCCTAGAAACAGAATTGCTCAGGGCAATGGGTAGGCAAAACTTTTGATATTTGTTGCCAAATTGCGCTTCAGGAAGATTGTGCCATTTTAAACATACTGTTTTATATCTCAAAAAGCAGGAGCAGAACTAAATGCCCAACTTAAAATTCTTGCTTTAAATATGTGGTTCTTTTTTTCTAAACTTTAATTCTTATAGAATATCCTTATTATTTTAGGCTTCCCTGTTAAGAAAGTTTATTTCTTTAGAATTAAGAAAAAAAAGATTGTGGACCCTTCAGAAAGTGAACTTGGTATCTTTTCTCATTCAGGCCACGTGACGTAATTGGCAATGATACAATGAGTGTTTCAAACTTCAGACCCCAGCTAGGGGCTTTGAGGAAGTAACCTGGAAGATTCACCTTGTCTAAAACACACCAAAATATCTGATCAATCTTACTCGAAACAGGCACTAATTTCTGGTTGTATTGTAGTGGATTCAGCTTGGATTGTAGAAATTGTAGAAACTGTAGTAGAATTAGTTTCTGGATTTTTGAGATGTAGCGTAGTTAAGTGGATCCTTTAAACTGGAATCTGATTTTTTATTGTTACTTTCAAGAGATATGGAATACACTGATTCCAACTAAATATAGTAGGTCCAGTCTCTCCAGGAATGAATGAATGTAAGGCAATCAGACAGCTGCTGACTGTCAAAGGAACTGATTCTTCTAAGGTTCCAAAATGGGTTGTTAAAATGTAAATCACTTCCTTACACATTTAAAAAACTATAGAATTCCACAGGGAAGCAAATTTTTATTTTAGCCATAAAACTCAGAAGATGTTTCTAATTTGTTGTCCATCTGACCACAGAGGGGTTGTAGCGCAGCTGGGATTGCAGTCGGTTGCATCTAACAGAAACCTGACTATGGTGCTTTAACCAAGGTGGGATTCATTTCTTTCATACAACAAGTCCAGAGCTGGTACAGCTGCCTGAAGACATTGCCAAGAATCTAAACACCATCTAACTGCTTGGTCTACCACTTTTGTTACGAGACTTTTACCCTCTGGGTGGTAAGATGCCCAGAAGATGGAGAAAAGCTAAAGCTGTGTGCAAGCTACTCATATCCTTTTTATTAGAAAAATACTAATCTGTTTCTGTCTCATTGCCTCATAGTCTACATGGCCACCCCCTAGCTGCAAGGGAGTCTGGAATTGTGAAATGTGTGTCTTTTCAAATGAGGGTTATTAATAAAAATGAAGGGGGAGAATGGGACTTCCCTGGTGGTCCAGTGGTAAAGAATCTGCCTTCTGATGCAGGGGACATGGGTTCAATCCCTGGTCGGGGAACTACAATCCCACATGCCACGGGGCAACTAAGCCCATGCACCACAACTACTGAGCCCGTGCACCACAAACTACAGAGCCCACACGCTCTGGAGCCCATGTACCACAACTAGAGAGAGAAAAAACCTGCACACCACAACTAGAGAGAAGCCCGCGTGCTGCAACAAAAGATCCTGCATACTGCAACTAAGACCTGATGCAGTGAAGAATAAAATAAATAAATAGATAGACAGATAAATAAATGAAGGGGAAAACCATTAGCCCGAAGACTTGAAGTTTTAATTTCCCAGGTTTTAATTTCAGCTCTACCACTTGTAGACTCTGCAAATGTGGACAAGTTACATTTCTTCTTTGGCTTTAGTTGCATCATCTGTGAAGTGATCAGGTTGGAGAAAATGATGTCTGAGTGCATCAGTGTCCTGGGGCTTGTTCATACTGACCCATGAGAGCTGACTGTGTCTTCTCAACTTTGTGTTCAGTGATGTTTTGTTGGTGGTCTGAAACTGGCCCTGGGGGTGGTGGTGGTGGTAGTATTTACACCATGGAAACTGGCAAATGCTACGAATCAGGGTTTCCCATCCACCTCCTCCCAAGCAGGCTGTTAAACATTTACACTCTCTAAGAGACTTTCCAGTGTTAACAGCCTCCGAATCTATCATTTTATTTCTATAACTCAGTTTCACAGGGCAGTGAGGGCTCACCGCAGACACCCCCTAAGCTGCTCTTTGCTCATTTTTCTATCCCATTTTTATGGGTCTCTCTTATGTCACCTCCTTCTATACTTAGTCTTTTTTTTCTCTTTTCTGATTTTCCCCCTTGTCAGCTTTTTCTTTAAGTGACCATGTTATAAAATTTAGAAACAAATGCATTTGCTATGATTATATACCAGACTTTTGTGTTTCTGATTGTAAAATAAGATTGGCGTGTTTTTTATTTAAAAAACAAATCCATTCCTTTCTTTCTGCTGTTACACCTAAAGTTGATTTTTATTTAAATACAACTCTAATCCCTCTTTTGTTCCTCGTGCTTTTTTTTTTAATCATCAAAAACTACTTGTAATGATCTGTTAACCAACAACTCGACTTAGTCCTTTCTCAATTTTGTTGAAAGCACAGAATTGGAAACTGTGACTTACCAAACTATTGGCTACCATTTCATTAGAGTCATTCATGTTTTTTTATTGTGGATTTTTAAAATTAAACTTTTTATTTTGAGACATACATTCACATTTACGTATAAGAAATAATACAGAGAGATACAGAGTTGAAAGAATAATACAGCAGTAACATCTTGCAAAACTCTAGTACAATATCAAAACAAAGATATTGACATTGATATATCCTAGTGCATTAACATTTTTCAATCAGATATTTAAGATTCCATGGCATGGTTTTGGGTATGAAGGGGAGGGGTACGCCTTCCACTATTATTGGGCCCAGAGCAGATAGCAGAACTCCAGCCAACTTCTTGCTTCTCTTTAAATCTGTTCCTATCTTTTCTCTTCCTAGCACTTCCACAGCTGGGTCTTTTTTGTTCGAGTAGAATAAAAAAACAAGGAGCGTTTAATATCTTGCTCCTCAAAAATGTGGTTTTTGAACTAGCAATGTGGGTATCACCAGAAAGCTTGTTTAAAAAAACAGAATCTTGAGCTCCACCCAGACCTACTGAATCAGAATTTGCACTGTAACAAGCTCCCTGGGTGATTTGTATGCCCTTTAAAGTTTGAGAAATTCTAGTGTAACAGATTACTGGACAATCTCTAAGCCAGACACATCTGTCCCTTGGCCCTCACTAAGGAGGTCTACCTGCAGTTCTAAACACCTCCTTGCTGCAAGGAGCTGTGACCAGTCCTATGTAGTGGGCCATGGGGTCAGTAGACCTAGATTACCAAATGACCTCTCTCCCCTCGTGGAGCCCAGGGCATGTAAAGATAAAGGATTCCCTCCTTAGGACCCATCCTTATGCCACTAAGCCCGGAGTTCAGTCTCTGAAGGGTTAATGAAGGCAGAAATTCCAACAGCTTGTGACAGTTTTTCCTAGTGACCTTAAAGTCTGGAGAAATTGTCCTCATTCTTGCTTTTTCATTCATGACTTGATCAAGTTGTCCCTTTTTCTAGCCTTCCCTTTTATAAGTCTTATGAAAGGAAAGTAAATGAGACTAAAGCTTGGATGGTTACCTGTTCTGTGTCAAGTACCAGATGCTTAATTTATGTGATCTCATTTAAGCCTTACCTCCCACTATGTAAAGTAAACCTTATCACACCCCTTTTACAGACTTGAAACAAAACAAAACAAAACCCAAGGCTCAAAAATTAAGTAACTAGCCAAAGATCATTCTTAAATGAGAAGATAATAATTGTTTGAGCGGTAGACCTTGAAAAATTCTCCTCCATTGGATAGAGATAAGTGACTCAAATAGCATTTCTTTCCTCTGGTCTTGTTTGTTTTTAACTTCCCACCTGATTATAGCTGCTGGGATTTCATTAATGATCTCATCCATGCCCACAATGCTTGGGCATGTTTATAAATACTTTCCATGTTTTATTTCATTTAATCTTCATAGGAACCCTGTGACATTGCTTTTATGACTCCATTTTATAGATGGGGAGACTGAGAGCTGTCAGAAATGGAAAACAGCCTGGCAGTTGCTCAAATGGTTACACATAGAGTTACCATATAACCCAGCAATTCCAGTCCTAGGTATATACCCAAGGAAATGAAAACATACGTCCACACAAAAACTTGTACACAGTTGCTCATAGCAGGGTTATTCATAATAGCCAAAAAATGGAAACAATTAAAACATCCATCATCTGATGAATGGCTAAACAAACTGTGGTGTATCCATATAATGGAATATTATTCAGCCATAAAGGGAATAAACTACCGATTCATGCTACCACATACATGAACCTTGCAAACATTATGTGAGAGAAGTGAAAGAACCAGCCACCAAGGACCACGTATTGTATGATTCCATTTATAGGAAATGCCCAGGATAGGCAAATGCATAGACACAGAAAGTAAATTAGTAGTTGCCTAGGGCTTGAGGAGTGATGGGGAGAGTAAGGAGGGTGAAAGCTAATGGAATGGAGGGTTTTTTTTTTGATACTGAAATGTTCTAAAATTGATTGTGGTGATGGTTGCATAACTCCATGAATATAGTAAAAGCCATTGAATCGTATACTTTAAATGAGTGAACTGTGTGGCAAGTGAGTATCTCAAAAAAAAAAAAAACTGTAAAAAAACCAAAGAAACTAAAATCAAAACAACTGTGTGGCAGAGTCAACAGTTCAAACCAGAACTTCTCTGTCCTGCACCCCCTTCTACTTACTATACGCCATCCCGCCATTCAGTCATGGCTCCCACCCCGGGCTCTGCACTGACATCCTGGTGCTGAGCATCCCTGCTCTGTTAACGTTAGAAGATCTGGAGTGGGACCTGGGAAACAGCAGGTATTAAAGTTCCCAGGTAATTCCCATGTGCACCATGTTCTGGATGGAGAAATTTTCCCAAGCCTGGCTCCGGGGGCTCTGGTACCATGCGTCTGTGTTCAGAGGCTGTGATCTACGTGGACTCTAAAAGATTTGGCATGAAATTTTGATCAAAGCAACTACTTCTATGCTTTTTCAGTGGAGGTTGTTTGTGGCGTAGCAGTCAGAGAAATTGAACTGTCAGAAACTAATATAATAATAATAAGGGAATATTTCTTCTTCATTGAACACCCAAGATGAATAATAGCAGGCAAAATAAAATTTAAATTAAATTGAATATGTATACGACGTTACTTTTTTGTTAAAAGTCTATATTAAAAGGAGACAACCAGACCCTCAGTTTTTTTCAATAATGTTCGTGTTGTATATCCTGGCTTGAATAAAACACATTTCATAAAACACCTACACAGTTCTGCAATGCATTGTGAATGGGCTCTCTGGAGAAATCTTACATGCCTTTCAACTTTGACATAGTAAGATGGTAATAATAGAAGTTTTTGGCATATAATTCTGCAGACATTTTAATCATTTTTAGCTTTACTGATGAAAACCAGGGCTCACCTCACCTGGTACTGACCTGCAGTAGTTTGGGAGATATGAATAGGGCAGAAAGGACCTCTTTGTTCCCCACATAGTTGGGGCCGTGGAGTCAAAAGCCAATGGGAATGTATTTGAAATTATATTAGTTGCAATAGAGTTTAGCTGCTCTTGGAGAAACTCAAAATGAGTGTGGCTTAATAAATGAGAAGTTTATTTCTCTCTCACATAAAAGTCCAAGATGGTGTGGCTGCTTTGTCCTTTGCTGGTGCTCGGGGATCGGGATGCTTCTGTACATGCTGCTCTTCTGTTCCTAGGCTATTGCCTCTCTCCGTGTGGTCAGGTATGGCCCACCATGACCACCTCCACCACATCTGCATTGGAAAGAGAGGGAGAAAAAGAGCAGAGCCTGCCTCTTCCTTCTACGGATGGGAACTGGGAGTTGTATACATCACTTCAGCTCACATCCTACAGGCCAGAACTTAACCGTCTTAACCATAGGCCCACATCTAGCTACAAGGGAGGTTAGGAATTGTAATATTATTTTGGTTGGCTAAATGCCCAACTGAGAGTCCAGGTTTCCTATTACTATAGAACAAGGAGAAAATGGATATTGGGGCATAACTAACAGTTTCTGATAAAGGGAGACCAAAGGGCTTGAAATCATGGATATCATAAAGATAAAATGAGTTTTCTCCTTGGAGTTGTCTAGTATTACCTCTCCATCATGTAATGCGGAAGCAGGTCCAGTTAGCTCCTTCCTTTCTCCAATCCTGCTTGTCTCAGGGTCCTCCTGAAACTCGGGTTCAGGGAGAACTTAGTGAGGGTCCACTCTGTGTTGAGTGCATAATGAGCCTTCAGTTACTCACAACAATCCCATGAAATAGGTCTTATATCCCTTTGCCAGTGGAAGGCAAGTGGATCAGAGAGGCTAAGTGACTGTCCCAAAGCCACACAGCTGACTGAGTTTCTACTGATTTGTGTGTCTAGATGCTAATTAGTTAGATCTTTAAGGAGACCACACCTGGGACGAGGGGGGAGGGTAATGGGGCTTAGGAAGATGGAAGAGTAGGTACTAAGGGCAGTACAGCTACAAGAACTTCCATCGGGTGGAAATTTAGGGTTCGTGTGGGAGTGGTGGGAGATGCAGTGGAAGGAACAGGCAGAGGCCAGTTAAGTGGGACATCTATTTTTTTTTTATTTATTTTTTTTTATTTTTTAATTTTTTTAATAAATTTATTTATTTATTTATTTTTGACTGCCTTGGGTCTTCGTTGCTGTGGGCGGGCTTTCTCTAGTTGCGGCGAGCGGGGGCCACTCTTCGTTGTGGTGCACGGGCTTCTCATTGCAGTGGCTTCTCTTGTTGCGGAGCACGGGCTCTAGGCATGCGGGCTTCAGTAGTTGTGGCACGTGGGCTCAGTAGTTGTGGCTCGTGGGCTCTAGAGCACACGCTCAGTAGTTGTGGTGTACGGGCTTAGTTGCTCCGCGGCATGTGGGATCTTCCCGGACCAGGGCTCGAACCCGTGTCCCCTGCATTGGCAGGCGGATTCTTAACCACTGCACCACAAGGGAAGTCCGGGACATCTATTAATAAATGGACTTTTGTAGGCAAGGGGGAGCCCTGATGGGTTTAAGCGGGAGAGTGACACGGTCAGGTTTGCTTTTTAGAAATCTTTTCTGGGGACAGATCAGCTGGGACCTGGAGAAAAGATCTAAGCAAGAGATGAACTAACACCTTCGTGGTGCCAATGGCAGCACAGGGACAGAGTCAATAGATGTCAAGGAGGTAAACCTATAGTTCTGATTGAATGTGGGGGTGAGGAAGAGAGAGAATTACAGGACAATTCCTAGGAGGACCTAGCTCGATGGTGTGGATGATTGGGTTGATGATGGTTCCATTTATGAAGAAAGGTTTAACTAGTTTCTCTCCAACTGCAAAAATAATAGTTCCAAACACCCTCATGGTAGGAGACTCTACAATTGAGAAATCTGTGGGAATCAGGTGACGAGGGCAATTATCAATACAAACTTATGAAAGCCCTTATTAATACAATTTTACCCCTACAAAATTAAGGCAATAATAGGGTCCTGAATAAAGATGATGTCAAAGACTTTTTTCACATCTTGAATTAGTAAAATAGCAAAAATAGGTACTGTACCATTAACTCCCACTGACTGTAGCTCTCTTGAAGTTTTCGGTATCATCTTTCTCCATAGTTTCAATGGACTACATGTACATACGTTTTGCTCTGTTGAAGATGGTAAGCATATTCAGAGGCATTTTCTTTTAGGGTCTAATGCTCCATCCCAATGCTTAATGCTTTTCTGATTTTACTATCTGGATTGTCAAAGTCACCATATCTAGGTCATGACTCAAAGTAACTATCACTGATTCATGTGTAAACTTGATCCCAAGTTCTCATATCTGCAGTAGAGGCATAGAGAAAGAAGTCCATCAAAGTACCCCAGAGTTTTGAGTAAGGGGAGATTGCTGCAGGGGAGGGATTGCCACATTTTAAAGCTGGTTAGGAGTACCCTGGACCATAAACGTGGGAGTCAACCTTCAGTTCCCCTGCAGTTTCTGGCACTTCATGCACGTGCTTCTGTTCACTTGACTCCAGCTGCAGGTCCCCCTGAGACCGAGGGGGATGGGAAAGGGGAAAGGCAGCTTGAGTCTCCCTCACAGGTATTAGCTCCAAATCCTCTCATGGCTGAGCTAGCTTTGACCTTAGGTTCGTGCTCAGATAATGGCTCATCTGCCTTGTTCCTGAGAAGTTGAACTACACAAAGGAAAGAGAGGAACTCAGGCTCTGGCATTTGCTGATTGTGTGACCCTGGGCAAGTTCAACTGCACAGTCTCCATTTTCAGGGGCTAATAGGGGAGCCATAGCTGCAGAATTTATATGTAAGTCAGGGATGAAATCTGTTGGGAATTAGCGCAAGGAGGTGTCGGCTAATGGACTTGGAGCTGCATTTACACGGCAGACTGTCCATTTTTGGTTTCCTTATACTATATAAAGTACAAATAAAAACACCAAAGTTTTCAAAAGGTGAAATTATTCATAATTCACATGAAATTAAGGAAAATTCACTTGTCTGTCCCAAAGAAGAAGAAAAATAATGGTATGAAGTTATATCAATAGACAATCCATCAGAATAGGGAAAGATTGATTTTATAATGGAATGATTATAATACAATACATCCATCCTACCTTCAAAAGGGCCACGGAGGCTGAGGACTTACAACAGTGTGATTCTTCACTTACGGTGGGAAGCAAATGCTTCAATGATCCCAGTGTAAATGCTTCTCTCTTTTTGAATTTATAACCAAATCAGTTTGTTCTGACACCATTATTGCTACTCTTCAAGAAAGGTTTTGATAGTCACAGGCAGGAAAAAAAATTGTTTCACATACTGTAGAAATAATTGGCAAAAGCCATGCTTGTGCAGCATGGCAGAAAGGAGGTGAGGTGGGACAAGTGGGAGAATGAATGCTCCCTAACCCACAGGGTTGTTGGGAGAATTAAATGAGATGATGCATGTGAAATCTCTAATGGTACACAGTAGTGGCTCAGTAAATGTTACCTAGAACTAGAATTACTTTTTCAAGATGCATTCCTCACTCATTCCCCAATTCCATACTTAGTCTTGTCTCTTACTGATAGAAATAGATATAGGCAGGATCCCAAACCCCATATTCTTGGCCAGCTTTCTAAGAAAGCATACGTTAGCCCAACTTTTGAAGATTATCAATGCCTTCTCAATAATAAAGGCTCTGAGAAGTTCTGCAGGAAAGAAACTCACTGACCTTTGTTTAACCCAGTGTTTTCCAACCTTTTTGGACATCAACCCATCTATTATGTCGTATTATTTTGTTTGTGGACCACCTGTTGGCATTTTTTGGGGGACAAGAGTTCTATGGAACACTCTATGGCAAAATGAAAATGTCACCACCAGCAGTTTGTCAAGCTAGGGACTTCTAAGGAATGAGTGACTGCAAACTTTTTAGGAGAAAAGTTAAGTTCTCTTCTCCCCAACAATCAAACGAAGATCGCTTGACTTTGTGAGTAGAATTTTATGACAGATGAAGTGGCATAGTATGACTTGACTGATGTCACTGATTTCCAGCCCTGGAGGTCAAAGGGATGGTGAGGTGGTGAAACACCAGGTTACACATTGGTCTTGGCATTGCTTGGCAATTATCCTTAAATCATCCTTCACACCTGAACAGAGGTCCAAAGTTCATAGTCCCATTTACTCCAGCTCATCTTCTTTGGCCCTAATAACAGCTTTAGGAAGTAAGGCAGGTGTTAAAGGCTGAATGTTTGTGCACTCTCAAAATTCATATGTTGAAGCCCTCGTAAGTGTAATGGTATTTGGGAGTGGGGCTGTTGGGAGGTAATTAGGTTTAGTTGAGGTCATCACGGTGGGGCCCTCATGATGGGATTGGTGCCCTTATCAGAAGAGGAAGACAGATCTTGCTTTCTCCATGTGCATACACTGAGGAAAGGCCATGTGAGCACCAATGAGAAGATGGCCATCTACAAGATAGGAGGAGAGCCCTCACCAGAAACTGAATCAGCAGGCACCTGATCTTGTACTTCCCCAGCCTCTAGAACTGTGAGAAACAAATGTCTAAGTCACCCAATCTATGGTATTTTGTTATAGCAGCCTGAGCTGACGTAGACAGTAGAGTAGGAAATGGTTGATCTCATCTTATTTCCAAGGAAACTGAGATGTCAAGAGATGAAGCTATTTAAGAATAAAGAGGTAGAACTAGAACTTATGCCCCCTGAGCCCCCAATTCAATTTAATTCAACAAGCATTTATTTAGCACCTACTATGTACTGTGCTAGGTTCTGGGAGTGTAGGGTGACAAAATCAGAGATTCTGCAGAGTTTAGAAGAGACAGATGTGAATAAAAGTCACGACAGTGTGAAAAGTACAACAGTAGACTCAGAGGGGATCAGGATGGGGGTATATGAGTGGGGTTTTGAAGGACAAATAAGAGTTCTCCCAAGGGAAACAAGCAGGGAAAGACAGGATATTTCTATGATTTTGTTATAGTCCCCCTCTACTCACCCCTCATAGGAGGAGGCTGGCCTTAGAGGATATTAGTTGTGTGTGTGTGTGGTGTGTCTAGTTTCCAAGATAACAAAATTCTGAGGATGTCCCCTTCATTCCTTTCCACTTATTTTTGAACAAAGTTGGAGGCATAAGTGCTTTGCAAGAGCCACGTCATGTTACAACATGATGGTGGATGGGAGAAATTCATCAATGTTGGCTGAGAAATTCATCTATGAGGTTAAAGTTTTAAAACTTTAATAAATCAAATCTTTTAAACCTGGGATTGAAAAACCAGCCAAAGACACAGCATTCTGGTGTTGGTTTACACACGGTTCCAATTCATTTGCTGTGGGTTGGGGAGGCCTTTTCCCTGGGGCCTGCTTTGCAGTGACTCCTGCCATGTTTCAATCCAAAGTTCCCTTCCCTTGATTAATGTGATTTTTCTGTATTTTCTTGGTAACTCTGAACCAATGAGAAACAATGATCTTGGAAATCACCTCCTCCAGTTCCTTTTGATAGGGTTCTCAGTAGAACAGAACAATTAATTATGGGTGGCACCTGGGGAGGTTGCTTTTAAACAGCCACAGTGGTAACAGTCACAGCAGCCCAATATCACCTCCACTGCCACCTTTCTTTTTTCTTTTTTAATTTATTATTATTTTTTATTGGAGTATAGTTGATATACAATGTTGTGTTAGTTTCTGCTGTACAGCAAAGTGAGTCAGTTATACATACACACATATCTACTCTTTTTTAGATTCTATTCCCATATAGGTCATTACAGAGTATTGAATAGAGTTCCCTGTGCTATTCAGTAGGTTCTTATTAGTTATCTATTCTATATATAGTAGTATGTATATGTCAATTCCAATCTCCCAATTTATCCCTCCCCCCTCTTTTTCCCCCTGGTAACCATAAGTTTGTTTTCTACATCTGTGACTCAACTTCTGTTTTGTAAATAGATTCATTTGTACCATTTCTTTAGATTCCACATATAAGTGGTATCATATGATATTTGTCTTTCTCTGACTTCACTCAGTGTGACAATCTCTAGGTCCATCATGTCACTGAAAATGGCATTATTTCATTCTTTTTTATGGCTGAGTCATATTCTATTGTATATATGTACCACATCTTCTTTATCCATTCCTCCATTGATAGACATTTAGGTTGCTTCTATGTCCTGGCCATTGTAAATAGTGCTGCAATGAACATTGGGGTGCATGTACCCTTTCAAATTGTGTTTTTTTCCAGTTATATGCCCAGGAGTGGGATTGGTGGATCATATGGTAGCTCTGTTTTTAGTTGAGGAACCCCCATACTGTTCTCCACAGTGGCTGTACCAATTTACATTCCCACCAACAGTGTTGGAGAGTTCCCTTTTCTCCACAGTCTCTCCAGCATTTATTGTTTGTAGATTTTTTTGATGATGGCCATTCTAACCAGTGTGAGGTGACACCTCATTGTAGTTTTGATTTGCATTTCTCTAATAATTAGTGATGTTGAGCATCTTTTCATGTGCCTTTTGGCCATCTGTTCCACTGGCACCTTTCTACGACTGGGGAGGCTGTGTGCTGTGAGGGTTGTGGACCAGAAAGACCAAGATTTTTCTGGGCCAAACTGGTGCTGCTTTTGTGAGCATGTGTGGAAAGGGTCCAATTTTAATGATGCCTCTTGGGTGAAATCAGAAGGTCAGGGCAGTGAGAAAATGATCAGTGCATCTGGGGATTCTTAAAGGCTGATGTGTATAACCTCGAGTTGCTCATGGATATTTCTTTTCCTCCCCCCCCAAAAGGGGACAGGAGGGTGGGTAACAAGAGGCCTCTAGGTACCCGGAAGCAGCAGCTGTGCTTTGTTCCTCTGTGGGTGGAAAGTATTCTGGGACTCAAGGAGGCAGCTGGAGACCAAAGGACTGCTTGAAGCTGGGCAGCAGCACGGGAAGGACGGCTTTTAATTAAAGCTCTCTCTGCTTTGTTGCAGCAGCTAAGAGGTCAGCTTCCAAGAATTCTGTCCTCTAGCTTGTTAGGACCCTTAGTCTTAGCTGGGTTTGAGAAATGTATCCTTCTTAGCACATCTTCCTTTACAAACTTTAAAAGGGGTATCTATTGTCTTTTGAAGGAAACTGGCTAAATTTTGGTTAGACTGTCCCCGCCCTATCAGCCAGCCTGGATGTGCTGATCATTCCATGTTTGAGTCACCATGCACCCTCCCCACCAATTCAATTTGTACCTCTCCTTTTTGCTCTGTGCCATGTGAGGCTATGTAATTTGTAAATTACACTACCTGGGCTCCCTTACCTTCTGGCTTCTGCTTGGGTTTGGCCAATGAGAGGAGATCAGAGTGTGGGAAGGGAGAGACTAGGGTCTTTATTCCCTCCCACTCTGTGGAAGTACCATGTCTCTGACACTAGCCCCTTTCCATGTCTCCTTCTCATCGGGTGATCTCTCTTCGATGGTTCCATTTCTTACTGGGCTTTACTAAACTACTTGCTCTGGAATCCTTCTCTGATGGTCATCTTCTGGCAGACCCAACCAAGACACCACCTAATTGGCTATCTTGAAAGAATGGTCAGCATGAACATGGGTAAGAGATGTTAGGATTCAAACAACACTTGTGCTGTTACAGCCCTGAACCAACCAGAGAGGAAGATTGTCTTTGGAGTCAAGTGGGTTAACAATGGGATTTAATCCTGTTAGATAACTGCTTCCAGCTACTTGGGAAAGGAAAGCAAGCACATGGCCCTGTTTGGGATTCACCTTGGATGTGTGTCTAACTTTGCTTGTTCTGGGTTGCTACCATAGTAACAAGAGTAATTAATTTTAGTTACTACATCTCTCTTTTCTCACCACCTCCCTCCACTCCAGTTCATTCTGAACTTGCTTTAAAGTATTTTAGTTAAGCAGTCAGAACTCCTATCTACCTTCATCTGAACATTGATAATGTCCTCTTTCTGATTTTATCAGGCTCCATGTTCCTGTGGTATGTATCTCCATTTCTTTGGTGATAAAGCACATGCATATTATAGCTCAGGCCCTTAAACAGGGTTCGGCAATTAGAAAACACCGATGCATCTGGGACAGTGGTTGGGCCCCTTGTCTACTCAGAACATCTGCTTGGCAGATAGGGGCACCTTGGTTTATTGCTGTCATTAGGAGCTGTCAGTCAGAGGAACTGGGACCTGCATTGCCCTCCGGGGTGTTAAATATTAAAAGCTTGCATTTCCAACCAAGAGCTCAGTTCTACTTCACATGTTTTTTTTTTTAATTCTCAGTTTTTGTTCACCAGTGTGTATTCATTTCTAGGAGTTGCTCAAAAGGCAAATGATGGTCTTTTTTGATTGACACCTCTCACCCAAAAGTAATAGACATGATAAATGTAGCAGCTTCTTGTGATTCTCTGGGCTGCTCCCCCTCAGCATATCTGATTTCAGAACCTCTGGGGTAGACGGTTCCATGTTGACATATCAGAACCATGGAATACTACGCAACTTAAAAAGTCATGGGTAAGTCTACTCATCCACTCAGGAGCACCTGGCCCTGGGATGGGTTCTTGGAAATAAAAATGTCAGACCTGATCCCTGAAACAGTATAGTTCACAAGACCACCTCCATGAGACCATGGGGGTTGATGAACATGGAACAAGATAATTAAAATATACCCTGACAAGTTAATGGAAATACAGGAATTAAGGAAGGTTGGGGTGATGAGCGTATTTTGGGCGGAGACCCCAGATCCCAGTATGTAAGTTGTGGCAAATATCATCAGTGACCAGACCTAAAGACTTAGCCTCAGAGGAGACAAATGGACTGCCCATTGTTCGTAGGCCTTTCGCATTGTAAGACCTTGGATGTCAGCTGGCCCAACCCTCACTTGTCTCCTCTCCACAGAATCCTTACAAGGTAATCACCCAGCCTCTGCTCGGCACCGCCTGGTACTACCTCTGGTGATGACATGTAGCCTGACTGGACAGTACAGACAGGAGGAAGCCATTCCTTGTGACTTTGCCCATCGACTCTGGTTTTACCCAAGCATTTCTGCTTCTTCCACACAGCAACCCTTCCTATTTGGGCTGGCACTTTGCATATTCTGCTCCAGAATGAACAAACCCTGGTTTCTTTAGCTGTTCGCTGTTCACCAACTGACGTCTAGTAGTCCCGTCAGTTCTTCCTTCTAAATATCTCTTTTTTGTTGTTGTATGTTCATTTATTTTTATTTTTAAAAAACTTTTATTGGAGTATACTTGCTTTACAATATTGTTTTGTTTTTTATTTTAACATCTTTATTGGAGTATAATTGCTTTACAATGGTGTGTTAGTTTCTGCTTTATAACAAAGTGAATCAGTTATACATATACATATGTCCCCGCATCTCTTCCCTCTTGCATCTCCCTCCCTCCCACCCTCCCTATCCTACCCCTTTAGGTGGTCACAAAGCACCAAGGTGATCTTCCTGTGCTATGCAGCTGCTTCCCACTAGCTATCTATTTTACGTTTGGTAGTGTATATATGTCCATGCAACTGTCTCACTTTGTCCCAGCTTACCCTTCCCCCTCCCCGTATCCTCAAGTCCATTCTCTAGTAGGTCTGCATCTTTATTCCCGTCTTGCCACTAGGTTCCTCTGATCATTTTTTTTTTTTAGATTCCATATATATGTGTTAGCATACGGTATTTGTTTTTCTCTTTCTGACTTACTTCACTCTGTATGACAGACTCTAAGTCCATCCACCTCACTACAAATAACTCAGTTTCCTTCCATTTTATGGCTGAGTAATATTCCATTGTATATATGTGCCACATCTTCTTTATCCTTTCATCTGTTGATGGACACTTAGGTTGCTTCCATGTCCTGGCTATTGTAAATAGAGCTGCAGTGAACATTGTGGTACATGACTCTTTTTGAATTATGGTTTTCTCAGGGTATATGCCCAGTAGTGGGATTGCTGAGTCATATGGTACTTCTATTTTTAGTTTTTTAAGGAACCTCCATACTGTTCTCCATAGTGGCTGTATCAATTTACATTCCCACCAACAGTGCAGGAGGGTTCCCTTTTCTCCACACCCTCTCCAGCATTTATTGTTTGTAGATTTTTTGATGATGGCCATTCTGACCGGTGTGAGATGATATCTCATTGTAGTTTTGATTTGCATTTCTCAAATGATTAATGATGTTGAGCATTCTTTCACGTGTTTGTTGGCAATCTGTATATCTTCTTTGGAGAAATGTCTATTTATGTCTTCTGCCCATTTTTGGATTGGGTTGTTTGTTTTTTTTTTTTTTAACAATTTCTTTTTAAAAAAATTTTATTTATTTATTTATTTATTTATTTATTTATGGCTGTGTTGGGTCTTCGTTTCTGTGCGAGGGCTTTCTCTAGTTGCGGCAAGTGGGGGCCACTCTTCATCACGGTGCGTGGGTCTCTCACTATCAGGGCCTCTCTTGTTGCGGAGCACAGGCTCCAGACACGCAGGCTCAGTAATTGTGGCTCATGGGCCTAGTTGCTCCGCGGCATGTGGAATCTTCCCAGACCAGGGCTCGAACCCGTGTCCCCTGCATTGGCAGGCAGATTCTCAACCACTGTGCCACCAGGGAAGCCCTGGGTTGTTTGTTTTTTTGATATTGAGCTGCATGAGTTGCTTGTATGTTTTGGAGATTAATCCTTTGTCAATTGCTTCATTTGCAAATATTTTCTCCCATTCTGAGGGTTAACTTTTCGTCTTGTTTATGGTTTCCTTTGCTGTGCAAAAGCTTTTAAGTTTCATTAGGTCCCATTTGTTTATTTTTGTTTTTATTTCCATTTCTCTAGGAGGTGGGTCAGAAAGGATCTTGCTGTGATTTATGTCATAGAGTGTTCTGCCTATGTTTTCCTCTAAGAGTTTGATGGTGTCTGGCCTTACATTTAGGTCTTTAATCCATTTTGAGTTTATTTTTGTGTATGGTGTTAGGGAGTGTTCTAATTTCATTCTTTTACATGTAGCTGTCCAGTTTCCCCAGCACCACTTATTGAAGAGGCTGTCTTTTCTCCACTGTATATTCTTGCCTCCTTTATCAAAGATAAGGTGACCATATGTGCATGGGTTTATCTCTGGGCTTTGTATCCTGTTCCATTGATCTATATTTCTGTTTTTGTGCCAGTACCATACTGTGTTGATTACTGTAGCTTTGTAGTATAGTCTGAAGTCAGGGAGCCTGATTCCTGCAGCTCCGTTTTTCTTTCTCAAGATTGCTTTGGCTATTCGGGGTCTTTTGTGTTTCCATACAAATTGTGAAATTTTTTGTTCTAGTTCTGTGAAAAATGCCATTGGTAGTTTGATAGGGATTGCATTGAATCTGTAGATTGCTTTGGGTAGTATAGTCATTTTCACAATGCTGATTCTTCCAATCCAAGAACATGGTATATCTCTCCATCTATTTGTATCATCTTTAATTTCTTTTATCAGTGTCTTTTTTTTTTTTAAACATCTTTATCGAAGTATAATTGCCTTACAATGGTGTGTTAGCTTCTGCTTTATAACAAAGTGAAACAGTTATACATATACAATATGTTCCCATTTCTCTTCCCTCTTGCATCTCCCTCCCTCCCACCCTCCCCATCCCACCCCTCTAGGTGGTCACAAAGCACCGAGCTGATCTCCCTGTGCTATGCGGCTGCTTCCCACTAGCTATCTATTTTACATTTGGTAGTGTATATATGTTCATGACACTCTCTTACCCTGTCACATCTCACCCCACCCCCTCCCCATATCCTCAAGTCCATTCTGTAGTAGGTCTGTGTCTTTATTCCCGTCTTGCCACTAGGTTCTTCATGGCCTTTTTTCTTTAGATTCCGTATATATGTGTTAGCATACTGTATTTGTTTTTCTCTTTCTGACTTACTTCACTCTGTATGACAGACTCTAACTCCATCCACCTCATTACAAATACCTCCATTTCATTTCTTTTTATGGCTGAGTAATATTCCATTGTATATATGTGCCACATCTTCTTTATCCATTCATCTGTCGATGGACATTTAGGTTGCTTCCATGTCCTGGCTATTGTAAATAGAGCTGCAATGAACATTTTGGTACATGAGTCTTTTTGACCTATGGTTTTCTCAGGGTATATGCCCAGTAGTGGGATTGCTGGGTCGTATGGTAGTTCTATTTGTAGTTTTTTAAGGAACCTCCATACTGTTCTCCATAGTGGCTGTATCAATTTACATTCCCACCAACAGTGCAAGAGTGTTCCCTTTCCTCCACACCCTCTCCAGCATTTATTGTTTGTAGATTTTTTGATGATGGCCATTCTGACCGGTGTGAGATGATATCTCATTGTAGTTTTGATTTGCATTTCTCTAATGATTAATGATGTTGAGCATTCTTTCATGTGTCTGTAGGCCATCTGTATATCTTCTTTGGAGAAATGTCTATTTAGGTCTTCTGCCCATTTTTGGATTGGGTTGTTCGTTTTTTTGTTATTGAGCTGCGTGAGCTGCTTGTAAATCTTGGAGATTAATCCTTTGTCAGTTGCTTCATTTGCAAATATTTTCTCCCATTCTGATGGTTGTCTTTTGGTCTTGTTTATGGTTTCCTTTGCTGTGCAAAGCTTTTAAGTTTCATTAGGTCCCATTTGTTTATTTGTGTTCTTATTTCCATTTCTCTGGGAGCTGGGTCAAAAAGAATCTTGCTGTGATGTATGTCATAGAGTGTTCTGCCTATGTTTTCCTCTAAGAGTTTGATAGTGTCTGCCCTTACACTTAGGTCTTTAATCCATTTTGAGTTTATTTTTGTGCATGGTGTCAGGGAGTGTTCTAATTTCATACTTTTACATGTAGCTGTCCAATTTTCCCAGCACCACTTATTGAAGAGGCTGTCTTTTCTCCACTGTATATGCTTGCCTCCTTTATCAAAGATAAGGTGACCATATGTGTGTGGGTTTATCTCTGGGCTTTGTATCCTGTTCCATTGATCTATATTTCTGTTTTTGTGCCAGTACCAAACTGTCTTGATTACTGAAGCTTTGTAATATAGTCTGAAGTCAGGGAGCCTGATTCCCCCAGCTCCATTTTTCGTTCTCAAGATTGCTTTGGCTATTCGGGGTCTTTTGTGTTTCCATACAAATTGTGAAATTTTTTGTTCTAGTTCTGTGAAAAATGCCAGTGGTAGTTTGATAGGGATTGCATTGAATCTGTAGATTGCTTTGGGTAGTAGAGTCATTTTCACAATGTTGATTCTTCCAATCCAGGAACATGGTATATCTCTCCATCTATTTGTATCATCTTTAATTTCTTTCATCAGTGTCTTATAATTTTCTGCATACAGGTCTTTTGTCTCCTTAGGTAGGTTTATTCCTAGATATTTTATTCTTTTTGTTGCAATGGTAAACGGGAGTGTTTTCTTAATTTCACTTTCAGATTTTTCATCATTAGTGTATAGAAATGCAAGAGATTTCTGTGCATTAATTTTGTATCCTGCTACTTTACCAAATTCATTGGTTAGCTCTAGGAGTTTTCTGGTAGCATCTTTAGGATTCTCTATGTATAGTATCATGTCATCTGCAAATAGTGACAGCTTTACTTCTTCTTTTCCGATTTGGATTCCTTTTAGTTCTTTGTCTTCTCTGATTGCTGTGGCTAACACTTCCAAAACTATGTTGAATAACAGTGGTGAGAGTGGGCAACCTTGTCTTGTTCCTGATCTTAGTGGAAATGGTTTCAGTTTTTCACCATTGAGGACGATGTTGGCTGTGGGTTTGTCATATACGGCCTTTATTATGTTGAGGAAAGTTCCCTCTATGCCTACTTTCTGCAGGGCTTTTATCATAAATGGGTGTTGAATTTTGTCGAAAGCTTTCTCTGCATCTATTGAGATGATCATATGGTTTTTCTCCTTCAGTTTGTTAATATGGTGTATCACATTGATTGATTTGCATATGTTGAAGAATCCTTGCATTCCTGGGATAAACCCCACTTGATCATGGTGTATGATCCTTTTAATGTGCTGTTGGATTCTGTTTGCTAGTATTTTGTTGAGGATTTTTGCATCTATGTTCATCAGTGATATTGGCCTGTAGTTTTCTTTCTTTGTGACATCTTTGTCTGGTTTTGGTATCAGGGTGATGGTGGCCTCGTAGAATGAGTTTGGGAGTGTTCCTCCCTCTGCAATATTTTGGAAGAGTTTGAGAAGGATAGGTGTTAGCTCTTCTCTAAATGTTTGATAGAATTCACCTGTGAAGCCATCTGGTCCTGGGCTTTTGTTTGTTGGAAGGTTTTTAATCACAGTTTCAATTTCAGTGCTTGTGATTGGTCTGTTCATATTTTCTATTTCTTCCTGGTTCAGTCTCGGCAGTTTGTGCATTTCTAAGAATCTGTCCATTTCTTCCAGGTTGTCCATTTTATTGGCATAGAGTTGCTTGTAGTAATCTCTCATTATCTTTTGTATTTCTGCAGTGTCAGTGGTTACTTCTCCTTTTTCATTTCTAATTCTATTGATTTGAGTCTTCTCCCTTTTTCTCTTGATGAGTCTGGCTAATGGTTTATCAATTTTGTTTATCTTCTCAAAGAACCAGCTTTTAGTTTCATTGATTTTTGCTATTGTTTCCTTCATTTCTTTTTCATTTATTTCTGACCTGATCTTTATAATTTCTTTCCTTCTGCTAGCTTTGGGGTTTTTTTGTTCTTCTTTCTCTAATTGCTTTAGGTGCAAGGTTAGGTTGTTTATTCGAGATGTTTCCTGTTTCTTGAGGTAGGCTTGTATTGCTATAAACTTCCCTCTTAGCACTGCTTTTGCTGCGTCCCATAGGTTTTGGGTCGTCGTATCTCCATTGTCATTTGTTTCTAGGTATTTTTTGATTTCCCCTTTGATTTCTTCAGTGATCACTTCGTTATTAAGTAGTGTATTGTGTAGCCTCCATGTGTTTGTATTTTTTACAGATCTTTTCCTGTAATTGATATCTAGTCTCATAGCGTTGTGGTCGGAAAAGATACTTGATACGATTTCAATTTTCTTAAATTTACCAAGGCTTGATTTGTGACCCAAGATATGATCTATCCTGGAGAATGTTCCATGAGCACTTGAGAAAAATGTGTATTCTGTTGTTTTTGGGTGGAATGTCCTATAAATATCAATTAAGTCCATCTTGTTTAATGTATCATTTAAATCTTGTGTTTCCTTATTTATTTTCATTTTGGATGATGTGTCCATTGGTGAAAGTGGGGTGTTAAAGTCCCCTACTATGATTGTGTTGCTGTCGATTTCCCCTTTTATGGCTGTTAGTATTTGCCTTATGTATTGAGGTGCTCCTATGTTGGGTGCATAAATATTTACAATTGTTATACCTTCCTCTTGGATCGATCCCTTGATCATTATGTAGTGTCCATCTTTGTCTCTTGTAATAGTCTTTATTTTAAAGTCTATTTTGTCTGATATGAGAATTGCTACTCCAGCTTTCTTTTGATTTCCATTTGCATGGAATATCTTTTTCCATCCCCTCACTTTCAGTCTGTATGTGTCTCTAGGTCTGAAGTGGGTCTCTTGTAGACAGCATATATATGGGTCTTGTTTTTGTATCCATTCAGCCAGCCTGTGTCTTTTGGTGGGAGCATTTAATCCATTTACATTCAAGGTAATTATCGATATGTATGTTCCTATTCCCATTTTGTTAAATGTTTTGGGTTTGTTATTGTAGGTGTTTTCCTTCTCTTGTGTTTCTTGCCTAGAGAAGTTCCTTTAGCATTTGTTGTAAAGCTGGTTTGGTGGTGCTGAACTCTCTCAGCTTTTGCTTGTCTGTAAAGGTTTTAATTTCTCCATCACATCTGAATGAGATCCTTGCTGGGTAGAGTAATCTTGGTTGTAGGTTTTTCTCCTTCATCACTTTAAGTATATCCTGCCACTCCCTTCTGGCTTGCAGAGTTTCTGCTGAAAGATCAGATGTTAACCTTATGGGGATTCCCTTGTGTGTTATTTGTTTTTTTTCCCTTGCTGCCTTTAATATGTTTTCCTTATATTTAATTTTTGACAGTTTGATTAATATGTGTCTTGGCGTGTTTCTCCTTGGGTTTATCCTGTGTGGGACTCTCTGTGCTTCCAGGACTTGATTAACTATTTCCTTTCCCATATTAGGGAAGTTTTCAACTATAATCTCTTCAAATATTTTCTCAGTCCCTTTCTTTTTCTCTTCTTCTTCTGGGACCCCTATAATTCGAATGTTGGTGCGTTTAATGTTGTCCCAGAGGTCTCTGAGACTGTCCTCAGTTCTTTTCATTCTTTTTTCTTTATCCTGCTCTGCAGTAGTTATTTCCACCATTTTATCTTCCAGGTCACTTATCCTTTCTTCTGCCTCAGTTATTCTGCTATTGATCCCATCTAGAGTATTTTTAATTTCATTTATTGTGTTTTTCATCATTGCTTGGGTCCTCTTTATTTCTTCTACGTCCTTGTTAAATGTTTCTTGCATTTTGTCTATTCTATTTCCAAGATTTTGGATCATCCTTACTATCATTATTCTGAATTCTTTTTCAGGTAGACTACCTATTTCCTCTTCATTTGTTAAGTCTAGTGTGTTTTGACCCTGCTCCTTCATCTGCTGTGTGTTTTTCTGTCGTCTCATTTTGCTTATCTTACTGTGTTTGGGGTCTCCTTATCACAGGTTGCAGGTTCGTAGTTCCCGTTGTTTTTGGTATCTGTCCCCAGTGGCTAAGGCTGGTTCAGTGGGTTGTGTAGGCTTCCTGGTGGAGGGAACTAGTGCCTGAGCTCTGGTGGATGAGGCTGGATCTTGTCTTTCTGGTGGGCACGTCCACGTCTGGTGGTGTATTTTGGGGTGTCTGTGGCCTTATTATGATTTTAGGCAGCCTCTCTGCTAATGGATGGGGCTGTGTTCCTGTCTTGCTAGTTGTTTGGCATAGGGTGTTCAGTACTGTAGCTTGCTGGTCATTGAGTGATGCTGGGTCTTGATGTTGAGATGGAGATCTCTGAGAGATTTTTGCCGTTTGGTATTACGTGGAGCTGGGAGGTCTCTTGTGGACCAGTGTCCTGAAGTTGGCTCTCCCACCTCCGAGGTACGGCCCTGATGCCTGGCTGAAGCACCAAGAGCCTTTCGTCCACACGGCTCAGAGTAAAAGGGAGAAAAAATAGAAAGAAAGAAAGAAGGAAAGAGGCTATAATATAGTGAAGTAAAATAAAGCTATTATAAAGCAAAGCTATACAGACAAAATCTCCCCCAGAAGCATATACATATACACTCACAAAAAAAAAAGGAAAAGGGGAAAAATGAATATATCCTGCTCCCAAAGTCCGCCTCCTGAATTTGGGATGATTCGTTGTCTATTCAGGTATTCAACAGATGCAGGCACATCAAGTTGTTTGTGGAGTTTTAATCCGCTGCTTCTGAGGCTGCTGGGAGAGATTTCCCCTCCTCGTCTCTGTTCGCACAGCTCCTGGGGATCAGCTTTGGATTTGGACCCGCCTCTGCGTGTAGGTCGCCTGAGGGCATCTGTTCCCCGCCCAGACAGGACGGGGTTAAAGGAGCAGCTGCTTCAGGGGCTCTGGCTCACCCAGGCCGCGGGGAGGGAGGGGTACAGAGGAGGCGGGGCAAGCCTGCGGCGTCAGAGGCCGGCGTGACGTTGCACCAGCCTGAGGTGCGCAGTGCGTTCTCCTGGGGAAGTTGTCCCTGGATCACGGGACCCTGGCAGTGGCGGGCTGCACGGGCTCCCGGGAGGGGCAGTGTGGAGAGTGACCTGTGCTCGCACACAGGTTTTTGGTGGCGGCACCAGCAGCCCCAGCGTCTCACGCCCGTCTCTGGGGTCCGCGCTGACCGCCGCGGCTCGCGCCTATCTCTGGAGCTCCTTTAAGCGGCGCTCTGAATCCCCTCTCCTTGCGCACCAGGAAACAAAGAGGGAAGAAAAAGTCTCTTGCCTCTTCGGCAGGTCCAGACCTTTTCCCGGACTCCCTCCCGGCTGGCGCACTAGCCCCCTGCAGGCTGTGTTCACGCCGCCAACCCCAGTCCTCTCCCTGCGATCCAACCTCCAAAGCCCGAGCGTCAGCTCCCAGCCCCCGCCCGCCCCGGCGGGTGAGCAGACAAGCCTCTCAGGCTGCTGAGTGCTGCTCGGCACCGATCCTCTGTGCGGGAATCTCTCCGCTTTGCCCTCCGCACCCCTGTTGCTGCGCTCTCCCCCGTGGCTCCAAAGCTTCCCCCCTCTGCCACCCACAGTCTCCGCCTGCGAAGGGGCTTCCTAGTGTGTGGAGACCTTTCCTCCTCCACGGCTCCCTCCCACTGGTGCAGGTCCCGTCCCTATTCTTTGTCTCTGTTGTTTCTTTTTTCTTTTGCCCTACCCAGGTACGTGGGGAGTTTCTTGCCTTTTGGGAGGTCTGAGGTCTTCTGCCAGCGTTCAGTAGGTGTTCTGTCGGAGTTGTTCCACATGTAGGTGTATTTCTGGTGTGTCTGTGGGGAGGAGGGTGATCTCCACATCTTACTCTTCCGCCATCTTGAAGCTCCTCCTCTTCTTAATATCTCTTGAATCTGGTTCCTTCTTTTCACCTCCATAATTAACTGGCACAGAAAATAAGACAAAAAGCCATGTGGCCCTTACTATCAGTTATTCTATTTTGGACCCCCCTCTTTTCTGCTTTAGGTAAATGCAGCAGTCTCCTATCTGGCTCCTCACCTTCCGTTTTGCCTTTTCAACTTCACTTTTATTGTAGGCAGAGTGATTCTTTCAAAAATAAAAACACCACTGTGACATTTCCCTGTTTAAAACCATTCAGTGGTTGCCCCATGCTCTTCACGCAAAGGACCAAAATCCTGAATATTCCCCTCAAGTTTTGGCCCTTTCCAATCAAGGCTCTCAGCACTTCCCTTGGCAGCTGACACACTGGCCTTTTTAGAAAGTGTTTCAGCATCTTGATTGTGCCATGACTTTTCTGGTCCCCCAGTATTCATGCACATGTGTCCCTCTGCCTGCACCACGTTCCTCTGAGCCACCTGGATAACTTCTGCTCATTTTTTAAGTCTGAGTTTATAAGTAACTTCCTCTAGCAAGCCTCTCCTGAGAGGTCCCACCTCTCCAGGTTAGGGGTCTATGGTACAGACTTTTTTCTTTTTTCTTTAATAATTAAGATAACTTACATACACTTAAGTGAACCCACTTTAGGTATATAGCCACTCAAGTCAAGATATAAAACAGCTCCAGCATGCCCAAGGCTCCCTCATGTTTCCTTTAGCAGATACTTCTCAAAAGTAACTGCTGTTTTGACCTCTATCACCATAGATCAGTGTGGCCTCCTTTTAAACTTCTTATAAATGGAATCACACTGTATTCACTTTTTGTATTTGGCTCCTTCCCCTCATCTGTATTGTGACAAGGTCACTCTTTTTCCTTCCTGTGTGTTATTCCATTGTATGACCCACTGTAGGAATATGCCATAATTTTTTGATCCATTCTGTTCTTGATGGGCATTTCAGTTATTTTCCATTTTTTTGGGTCTACTATGAATATTGCTGCCATGAACCTTAGTGTTTTTTTCTGAACATATGCATTCATTTTTTCTTATACTGTGTATAAGAATGTATATTAAATGATATAAATGAACTTACTTACAAAACAGAAATAGAGTCACAGATGTAGAAAACAAACTTATGGTTACCAGGGGGGATAGGGAAGGGGAGGGATAAATTGGGAGATTGGGATTGACATATACCCACGACTATATATAAAATAGATAACTAATAAGGACCTACTGTATGGCACAGGGACCTCTACTCAATACTCTGTAATGACCTGTATGGGAAAAGAATCTAAAAAAGAGTGGATATATGTATATGTATAACTGACTCACTTTGCTGTACAGCAGAAACTAACACAACATTGTAAATCAACTCTACTCCAATAAAAATCTAAAAAGAATATATATTAATATGTAAGAATACACATTCTTATATATTTTTCTTATACTGATAGATTTTATTTTTTCAAAATATTTGCTGACTCTTCCTTTCAAACTCTTCCCCATTGGACCCATCCTTGCAAGTGGATTTTATTTCCACCAAACTGCCACAAGGGCTGGCCTTGTAACCTACTTTGTCCACTAAAATGTGATAGAAAAAAAGTATGTCATTTCTGATCAGAAGCTTTCAGAACTGTTGCGTGGTTCTGCCATTGTGCTTTTCCCTCTGATATGAGATTGGCATAGAGCCTGGTTCTCCATTCTGGGTCCTAGAATGAAGTGCAGGTAAGAGCAGGGCCACAGTTGACTCACAATGGACATCAATAAGACTGAGAATTAAACATTTATGTTTACAAGAAATTGAAGTCTAGGGATTGCTTGTTACTACAGCAAAACTTAATCTAAGTTGACTGATGCAATGCCTCGCCTTCTACTCCCTTTGTGCCTTATATATACCCATCATAAAATGGCACACATTCCAATGACGTGTTGTTGAACTCTCTCTATTTGCCCCTTCCTACCACACCCCAATCTCTAAGGGTGGTGACTGCACATGTCTTGATCATTGTTGTAAATTCACTACCTAGTACTTTGATGAACAAACAGTAGGTTTACAATACATACTCACTCAATGGGAATGGCTTTCAACCTTTTGTTGATGGGAAAGTCAATTTTCCTAGTTGTCCTCCGTGTAGTGGGAGACCTGGAATGGACCACCATTTCCAAGTATTGTCAGATTAGTGAGAAGAAGATAGTAGCTCTCACTCTTTTCCTAAGAACACCTATTTCTTTTCTTTTTTTTTAATTAATTTTTATTGGAGTATGGTTGCTTTACAATGTTGTGTTAGCCTCCACTGCACAACAAAATGAATCAGCTATACACATACAGATATCCCCTCCCTTTTGAACTTCCCTCCCAATTAGGTTACCACAGTGCATTAGATAGACTTCCCTGTGCTATATGTTCCCATCAGTTGTCTATTTTATACATAGTATCAATAATGTATATGGAGAACACCTATTTCTGATGTGTAGCTCAAGGTGGCCTTAGTCTATTAATAGTGACGTCTCACTGTTGGTTCTTGTTGACTTCACTGTTGACTCAAACTCTGGAATTTCTCTTTATGGCACTACTGTTAAGCCAGTTTCCCCACTCTGGGTTTGGGCAGAGATGTCTCCGATGAACTTATTGATCCTCATGTGCCTCTGTCATTAAGCCCACTCTCATCTTTCTCTGGAGTCTGGTTTACTTGTTTGTTTATTTTAGCCATGCTTTCCTCACTGCTTTCTCATTTCTTGTATCTGGTTTTTCTATCTCACCCTGTCCTCTAGCAACACCAAATTACTCCATTTCAAATCTTATCGCAAACTTCCGTCTGCTTCTGACTGATGTGGGCATTTATCGCTTCTAGCAAATTGAGCTTCATTGTGCTGGAGTCTAAAGGTGCCAGAATAAGAAACAGCTTGATCAAAAATTAGCGCCTGCAATTTCAGGCACCTGCTATTGTAACTTTTGATTTAGGGATCATCATATTTGAAGACTCTGTATTTTCTTATTTTTTATTTTATTTTTTTTTAATAACAAAGTTTCCATTTCTTTTTTAAAATTTTTTAATTAATTAATTAATTTATTTATTTTTGGCTGTGTTGGGTCTTCGTTTCTGTGCGAGGGCTTTCTCCAGTTGCGGCAAGTGGGGGCCACTCTTCATCGCAGTGCGCGGGCCTCTCACCATCGCAGCCTCTCTTGTTGCGGAGCACAGGCTCCAGACGCGCAGGCTCAGTAATTGTGGCTCACGGGCCCAGTCGCCTCGGGGCATGTGGGATCTTCCCAGACCAGGGCTCGAACCCGTGTCCCCTGCACTGGCAGGTAGACTCTCAACCACTGCGCCGCCAGGGAAGCCCTGTATTTTCTTATTGATTTGTACATGTTCTTTACATACTCTGGGAATTAATTTGTGGTTGGCTCCATGTATCACAAAAAGCTGTAATCACTTTGTTTAGTCTTCTCACTTTGTTTATAGTATCTTTTTTTTATAGAGAGGGTTTTAATTTTAATTTGTCAATCTTTCCTTTAGTTTTGTGCTTTTTATCTCTTAAGAAATTCTTCCCAGTCATGAGTTCAAAAAGAAAGTGTACATTTTCTTCTAAAAACTATTTTTCACATATATGTCTCTAATCTACCTGCAATTTAAAAAATTATGTGTGGCCTGAAACAAAGGTATAATTTTTTGCATACAGAAGTCAAATCGTTCCCAAACTGTTGAGTGGCTATCTAGATATGTAATGCTGTCATATACTTCATTCATCTACATAGGTAGCTCTGCATTTATGCTCTCTGTTCTGTCCTAGGGGACCATGGTTTTACTCCTGTACCAATACCATACTGCCCCAGTTACTACAGCTTAACCATATTTTCCCTATCTTTTAAGGTAGACCACTCTCCTCATTTCTTGTTCTTTTTTCAGAATTGCCTTGGTTATTCTTAGATTTTTGCTCTTACATGGGGATTTTGAATTAGCACAAGTTCCACGAAAAGCCCTATTTGGATTTTGATTAGAATTCTATGGAGTTTACAAATTAATTTATGGAGAATTGGCCTCCTTATGATAGGTCTCCCTTCCCATCCGTAATACAGCTTGCCATTTATTTAGGCCTTCCAAAAGTGTTTCAGTGTGTTTTGAAATTTTTTTTCATAAAGTCTCACACTGTTTTTGGTTAGATTTATTCCCAGGTACCTTATGATTTTTGACTGTGTGAATGCTGTTTTTTAAAAAAAGTCTGTATACATTTTCTCATTTGGCTATATTTGGTGTATATAAATAACGGATGGAATTTTTTAAAAATTTGAACTTAACCAACTGAACAACTAAAATATCTCATTTGTTCTAGTAGCTTTTAGATTCTCTGGGATTTGCAGGGTAGCAATCAAATTGTAGGCAGATAATGACAATTTTGCCTTTTGTTTTTCCAATCCTTGTAGCAAATATTTCTTCCTTTTTTGCCTGTTAAATTGACTAGGATCTTCAGATAAACAGGAGGGGAAATAATAGAATTTTGTGTGTTGTTTCTAATTTTAATGGAAATTCCCTTGAAATTTAACCATTAAGAATAATGTTTATTATAGCCTTTATTATTATTTTACATACATCTTTCAGTTAAAAAAACCTATTTCTTATTTGCTAAAATTGTAGGGATGGCTGCTGAATTTTATTGAATATTTTTTCTGCAACTATTGAGAAAATATATAGTATGTTTTTAGCTTTTAATATGCCGGTGTGATGCATCACGTCAAATTTTCTGACTTTTAACCATCCTTGCATAAATTCCTGGCATAAATTGTATTTGATCATATATTATGATTTTTAAAAAGTTGGCTTCAGTGGACTGTTTTGTTTAGGATATTCATATTAATATTTATAAGTGAAATTGGTCTATAATTTTCTTCTGATACTATCTGTAGAGAATTGCATTATTGTTAACAATTATTTAATTCTACCTTCTCTTTTGTCAAGTTTGATCTTGAACCTGTGTGTGGAAGTGACTCTCTGTCAGTCCCAAGCATAAACCAAGAGATTTTAAGAGGCATTACAATTATTTACTAGCTCTCTGACTCTTTTCCTCTGCTCCCCAAATGAGCATGTTCCACATAGGGAATGCTCCTTTAGCCTGGGCCCCTGAATGCAAAGACACATGGAACAGAGTTGCAGCTGGGGCCAGGGCCTCAGCTGACCTGCAGTCCACATGTAATATGAATGAGGAATAATCTTTGTTTATGTAAGCCATGGAGATTTTTGGGTTGTCACTGCAGTAAAGCTGACTAATTAATTATCCATATCTGGTTTTAGAATCAAGGTTAATCCAGTCTCATAAGATGGTCCAGTACCTTTGTTTTCTCTTCTCTGAAAGAATTTATACAACATAGAAATAGTCTGTTCCTTGAACGTTTGGTAAAATTTGATTATAAATTTTATAAATTTAAAACTGTCTGGGCATAGTATGTTTTTGGGGGGTGTAGAAGAATTTTGTCAAATGATTCTTAAAAAAATAGTTATTGACATATTCAGATTTTCTATTTTTTTCTCTGTCAATTTTGGTTTTCTATACTTTTATAGAAAAATTCTCCTTGTATCTATGTCTTATGTCAACCGAAAGTGATTTGTAAGAATCTCTTATAATTAAAAACCAAACTTTTCTTGTATATTAATTATGATCTAATGAGAATATTATTTGTGCCTTCTTTCTTCTTTTCTTGATCACTTTTGCAAAAAAGTTTATCTACATAATTATTATTTTCAGAGAACTTGCTTGTTCTTTGTCAAAACTTCTTGTCAAAACTACTTTTTCCTATTTCATTAATTCTGTTCTTATTTTTACTTGCTTATTTCTACTTTTTTGAGTTTTCTTTCTAGGTTTAAAAGTGAATGCATAATTCATTTATTCTCAATATTTCTTACATTAGTTAGCATTAGAGAGTTGGCTGCATATAGCAGAGACCCAAAATAACTACAGCTTAAACAAGACAAAAGTTTATTTTTCTCATACATGAAAATGTAGGAGGTAGGAAATCCAGGGCTGGCATAGCAACTGTGCTTCACAAAAGCCTAAGGATTCAGTATCCTTCTATTTTGTTGTTTGTACGGTTTTCCTCTTGTCCACTTGTTGCAAGATAATTTATCTCTCTGACTCTGTTCCGGCCAACAGGAAGGAGGAGGAGGAGAAGAAAGGATTCCCTCCCATGAAGATATGACCTGGAAATTACATGCATCATGTCTGCTCATATCCCATTGGCAAGAACTCTTCTGATGGCCACACAAGAGATGCTGGTAAATTTGGTTTTTATTCTGAGAAGCCCTGTGTCCAGCTAAAAATTAAGGGATCTGTTACTGTGGAAGGAAAGGATAACGGATACTGGGAACAACTAGCAGCTTTGGCCACAGTCCATCCCTTTGCTACCCAAACATCCATGTGTTCCCATCTTCCCAACCATCCCTACACCAAAGGAGACAATTCCAAGGTCCCTTGTAGTTATTGAACCCAACTCAAAGTCTAGGATCTCTGGGTAATGCACGGTCCTCTCCATTAGGTCTATGTGTGGCTCTTCATGGTGCAATGACTTAAAAAAATACAAGATAAATTATCTGCCTCTCATATAGCCAATATACAATGATGAAGTAGGGTTAGGAAAACAATCATAAAAAAATCTCATTTGGACAGCAGGGAAGGTGAAACACAGAACAGCAAATGCCCCCTAATGATTGATCAAACCCCATTGCCCATCCAGTATGATTCCCTCTCTTGGACGAACTCTTTAGTTCATCATCTTTTGATGTCGTCTGGCATTACCATTTTGGATGTTCTTTCTGTTTCTTTTTCTTTTTCTTTTTTTGGTACAGATTCATAGGAAAAGCCAGATTTAAGAAATACTTTTGAGATTGAATTGACAGTTTTTATTTATTTATTTTTATTTATTTTATGGCTGTGTTGGGTCTTCGTTTCTGTGCGAGGGCTTTCTCTAGTTGTGGCAAGCGGAGGCCACTCTTCATCGCAGTGCGCGGGCCTCTCACTATCGCGGCCTCTCCTGTTGCAGAGCACAGGCTCCAGACGTGCAGGCTCAGCAATTGTGGCTCATGGGCCCAGCCGCTCCGCGGCACATGGGATCTTCCCAGACCAGGGCTCGAACCCGTGTCCCCTGCATTGGCAGGCAGATTCTCAACCACTGCGCCACCAGGGAAGCCCTGGATGTTCTTTCTTATCCATGATCCTCCCTTGACACATCTGAGGTGGGCCATTCAGAGCACGTCCTCCTTGTGGACTAGAAAGATTTTGAAACCCACTTCTTGATGGTACATGGCAAGTCAGTTCTTTGTCAAACACCCACAGCCAGCTCTCTTTCTCTTAGAAATAAAAATTTAAACCTGAAGGTTCTGTTTTGAATTTAGTTCTGTGCTTTGCTCATTACTCTCTCTTTCAACTTAGTGGCAGCTAACAAGTTGCACCTAAAACAAAGACTTCATTCATCTAATCATTGCTTAGAGGCTGGCTCCAATGTTCTGGCAAAAACATCTCTTAAAAGAAGGTGTTGAATACATTTGGGGGCCATGGTTTTATCTCCTGCTAAGTCTGGCACTACAGGGCTATCACTCCTAATAGCTGTATTTTCGGGGTAGAGAAGCAATTTTCAACCCTGAAAAACCCCAAGCAAATAAACTCCTGGTCAACTTAGATTGTAAACCGCAGGCAGAGTGTGCTTCAGTGCTAGCTGGCTAGCTTTATTTTGGATTTATATCGCTTCTCTAGGATTTATATCTCTTCTCTGAAAACCACGAGCAGTGCTAACTCAGACCAACATACTCTATATATTATATATGTATTCCTCTAGCACTATAGCCTCACTGAATCTGTGTTCTATCTTCCAAAGCAGTGCAATACTGTTTTGCCAAATATTTAGTCCCTGTGTAACAAGAATTACTAATTTTCCAACCTGCAATATCTGAGTCAACATGGCCATCACCCAGTTAGTATTCTAAAGCCACATGGATATTTGTCTCTGTTATGTTCAGCACTCCACTTTAAGGTACCCAAATTAGGTGAGTCCGTGTTTAACAGAAATAGCGGCTTTAACAGGACAAATATTTTTTTCTCATGCAAAATGCTAGAAGTAGCCAGTCAGGTCCATAAGGAGGAAGTTCTGCTCCATGAAATCCTTAGGGACTCAGGATCTTTCTGTCTTTTTGCTTCACCAGTCTTCAAGGTGTTGCCCTTGTCCTTATACCTTTAGAAGCACCACAACACAGAGTGATTTGTCCTGGTTTGCCTGGGACTTTCTTGGTTTTAGCACTGAAAGTCCCATGCCCAGGGAAACCCCTCAGTACTGGGAAAACTGGTATAGTTGTTTGCTACTCTGTATCCACCCCAATTGGATGTACTGCAATACAGTCCCACAAGTTAAGGGCTCATCCTTTCACAAGACTGCCCCCACTTTAGACAGCAGCTGCAAGGGGGTCCCCAGGCCACCTGAACTTCTGACCAATTGGCTACCAGTCTAGGAGGTTCCCACAACTCCACACAGGGGTGATAATTTACTGGAATGATCCACAGAACTCACTGAAAGTATGGTATTTGTGATTATAATTTCAAAAGGATACACGTAGGGAGAGGTCTAGAAGGGTCCTGATGCAGAGCTTCCATGGCCAATGCCCACGGATTCAAGGGTGCATCACTCTCCCAGCACATCAGTGTGTGCACCAATCAGGAAGCTCCTCTGAGCTTTGGTGTTCAGAGTTTTTATTACATGGGCAAGATTGATTAAATCATTGGCCACGTGATTAAACTCAATATCCTGCCCACTGCCCTCTCCCCAGAAGTTGGGTGCTTAAAAGTCTTAGCCCTCTAATCATGTGCTTGGTCTTTCTAGTGACCAGCCCCTATCCTGAAGCTCTCTAGGGTTCCACCATGTGTCATTTCATTAGCATAATAGAGATGATCCTATCACTCAGGAAATCCCTAGGATCTTTGAAGCTCCACGCCAGGAACCTGGGACAAAGACCAGACAAATTATTTACTATACCACAGCCAACCTGCTGCCACCATGTCTATATTTCCATCAGCAGGAAGGTGAAAAGTGTCAAGAAGTCACTTTGAGGACATGATCAGAAAACTGTACATATTACTTTTGTTTACAGTCCACTGGCCAGAACTTCAACACTGGCCATTCTAACCATGAGAGAGGCTGGGAAGGGTGGTCTTCATTCTGAGCAGCCATGTGTGTGCCTACCTAGAAACCAGAGGTTTCATTATTACAGGAAAGAGGGGGCATAGATATAAAGGTACAGGTCCCAATCTAAGCCATATTTCTTTCTTTGATAATTTATTAAGCCTACACATTTTCTTTGATGTCCTGTTTTAGCTTGTAGGATACTACAAGATTGGTATGCCATATTTTCATTGCTTCTCAGTTCCCAGTATTTTGTAATTTCCCTTGTGTTTTCATCTATATCCCATGGGTCACTTAAAGATTGTTTCTTAATTCACAAAACGATATTTTCCTTTTTAGTAAGCATTTTGTTGATTTAAAATTGAATTCTAGGCAGGACAGGAATAAAGACGCAGATGTAGAGGATGGACTTGAGGACACAGGGAGGGGGAAGGGTAAGCTGGGATGAAGTGAGAGAGTGGCATGGACATATATACACTACCAAATGTAAAATAGGTAGCTAGTGGGAAGCCGCCACATAGCACAGGGAGATCAGCTTGGTGCTTTGTGACCACCTAGAGGGGTGGGATAGGGAGGGTGGGAGGGAGATGCAAAAGGGAGGAGATATGGGGATATATGTATATGTATAGCTGATTCACTTTGTTATAAAGCAGAAACTAACACACCATTGTAAAGCAATTATACTCCAATAAAGATGTTAAAAAAATTGAATTCTTTTGCTATCATAGAATATGAACTTATGATATCAATTCTTTGAAATTTATTGACTGTCTTTGAGACTTACTACATGATCAATATTTTTAAATTTTTGATGTGAGCTAAAAAAAATCTCTGTTGTCTGCAAGATTAAAATATGAACTCTCATCACTGTGTTGATCAAATGTCTATATCTATATCTTTTTCCAAAAACATAGGATCATATTGTATATATTATCTTGCAAAATTCTTTTTTTTTTTTTTAAACATCTTTATTGAAGTATAATTGCCTTACAATGGTGTGTTAGCTTCTGCTTTATAACAAAGTGAATCAGTTATACATATACAATATGTTCCCATTTCTCTTCCCTCTTGCATCTCCCTCCCTCCCACCCTCCCCATCCCACCCCTCTAGGTGGTCACAAAGCACCGAGCTGATCTCCCTGTGCTATGCGGCTGCTTCCCACTAGCTATCTATTTTACATTTGGTAGTGTATATATGTCCATGACACTCTCTTACCCTGTCACATCTCACCCCACCCCCTCCCCATATCCTCAAGTCCATTCTCTAGTAGGTCTGTGTCTTTATTCCCGTCTTGCCACTATGTTCTTCATGGCCTTTTTTTTTCCCCTTAGATTCCGTATATATGTGTTAGCATACTGTATTTGTTTTTCTCTTTCTGACTTACTTCACTCTGTATGACAGACTCTAACTCCATCCACCTCATTACAAATACCTCCATTTCATTTCTTTTTATGGCTGAGTAATATTCCATTGTATATATGTGCCACATCTTCTTTATCCATTCATCTGTCGATGGACATTTAGGTTGCTTCCATGTCCTGGCTATTGTAAATAGAGCTGCAATGAACATTTTGGTACATGAGTCTTTTTGACCTATGGTTTTCTCAGGGTATATGCCCAGTAGTGGGATTGCTGGGTCGTATGGTAGTTCTATTTGTAGTTTTTTAAGGAACCTCCATACTGTTCTCCATAGTGGCTGTATCAATTTACATTCCCACCAACAGTGCAAGAGTGTTCCCTTTCCTCCACACCCTCTCCAGCATTTATTGTTTGTAGATTTTTTGATGATGGCCATTCTGACCGGTGTGAGATGATATCTCATTGTAGTTTTGATTTGCATTTCTCTAATGATTAATGATGTTGAGCATTCTTTCATGTGTCTGTAGGCCATCTGTATATCTTCTTTGGAGAAATGTCTATTTAGGTCTTCTGCCCATTTTTGGATTGGGTTGTTCGTTTTTTTGTTATTGAGCTGCGTGAGCTGCTTGTAAATCTTGGAGATTAATCCTTTGTCAGTTGCTTCATTTGCAAATATTTTCTCCCATTCTGAGGGTTGTCTTTTGGTCTTGTTTATGGTTTCCTTTGCTGTGCAAAAGCTTTTAAGTTTCATTAGGTCCCATTTGTTTATTTGTGTTCTTATTTCCATTTCTCTGGGAGCTGGGTCAAAAAGAATCTTGCTGTGATGTATGTCATAGAGTGTTCTGCCTATGTTTTCCTCTAAGAGTTTGATAGTGTCTGCCCTTACACTTAGGTCTTTAATCCATTTTGAGTTTATTTTTGTGCATGGTGTCAGGGAGTGTTCTAATTTCATACTTTTACATGTAGCTGTCCAATTTTCCCAGCACCACTTATTGAAGAGGCTGTCTTTTCTCCACTGTATATGCTTGCCTCCTTTATCAAAGATAAGGTGACCATATGTGTGTGGGTTTATCTCTGGGCTTTGTATCCTGTTCCATTGATCTATATTTCTGTTTTTGTGCCAGTACCAAACTGTCTTGATTACTGAAGCTTTGTAATATAGTCTGAAGTCAGGGAGCCTGATTCCCCCAGCTCCATTTTTCGTTCTCAAGATTGCTTTGGCTATTCGGGGTCTTTTGTGTTTCCATACAAATTGTGAAATTTTTTGTTCTAGTTCTGTGAAAAATGCCAGTGGTAGTTTGATAGGGATTGCATTGAATCTGTAGATTGCTTTGGGTAGTAGAGTCATTTTCACAATGTTGATTCTTCCAATCCAGGAACATGGTATATCTCTCCATCTATTTGTATCATCTTTAATTTCTTTCATCAGTGTCTTATAATTTTCTGCATACAGGTCTTTTGTCTCCTTAGGTAGGTTTATTCCTAGATATTTTATTCTTTTTGTTGCAATGGTAAACGGGAGTGTTTTCTTAATTTCACTTTCAGATTTTTCATCATTAGTGTATAGAAATGCAAGAGATTTCTGTGCATTAATTTTGTATCCTGCTACTTTACCAAATTCATTGATTAGCTCTAGGAGTTTTCTGGTAGCATCTTTAGGATTCTCTATGTATAGTATCATGTCATCTGCAAATAGTGACAGCTTTACTTCTTCTTTTCCGATTTGGATTCCTTTTAGTTCTTTGTCTTCTCTGATTGCTGTGGCTAACACTTCCAAAACTATGTTGAATAACAGTGGTGAGAGTGGGCAACCTTGTCTTGTTCCTGATCTTAGTGGAAATGGTTTCAGTTTTTCACCATTGAGGACGATGTTGGCTGTGGGTTTGTCATATACGGCCTTTATTATGTTGAGGAAAGTTCCCTCTATGCCTACTTTCTGCAGGGCTTTTATCATAAATGGGTGTTGAATTTTGTCGAAAGCTTTCTCTGCATCTATTGAGATGATCATATGGTTTTTCTCCTTCAGTTTGTTAATATGGTGTATCACATTGATTGATTTGCGTATGTTGAAGAATCCTTGCATTCCTGGGATAAACCCCACTTGATCATGGTGTATGATCCTTTTAATGTGCTGTTGGATTCTGTTTGCTAGTATTTTGTTGAGGATTTTTGCATCTATGTTCATCAGTGATATTGGCCTGTAGTTTTCTTTCTTTGTGACATCTTTGTCTGGTTTTGGTATCAGGGTGATGGTGGCCTCGTAGAATGAGTTTGGGAGTGTTCCTCCCTCTGCAATATTTTGGAAGAGTTTGAGAAGGATAGGTGTTAGCTCTTCTCTAAATGTTTGATAGAATTCACCTGTGAAGCCATCTGGTCCTGGGCTTTTGTTTGTTGGAAGGTTTTTAATCACAGTTTCAATTTCAGTGCTTGTGATTGGTCTGTTCATATTTTCTATTTCTTCCTGGTTCAGTCTCGGCAGTTTGTGCATTTCTAAGAATCTGTCCATTTCTTCCAGGTTGTCCATTTTATTGGCATAGAGTTGCTTGTAGTAATCTCTCATTATCTTTTGTATTTCTGCAGTGTCAGTGGTTACTTCTCCTTTTTCATTTCTAATTCTATTGATTTGAGTCTTCTCCCTTTTTCTCTTGATGAGTCTGGCTAATGGTTTATCAATTTTGTTTATCTTCTCAAAGAACCAGCTTTTAGTTTCATTGATTTTTGCTATTGTTTCCTTCATTTCTTTTTCATTTATTTCTGACCTGATCTTTATAATTTCTTTCCTTCTGCTAGCTTTGGGGTTTTTTTGTTCTTCTTTCTCTAATTGCTTTAGGTGCAAGGTTAGGTTGTTTATTCGAGATGTTTCCTGTTTCTTGAGGTAGGCTTGTATTGCTATAAACTTCCCTCTTAGCACTGCTTTTGCTGCGTCCCATAGGTTTTGGGTCGTCGTATCTCCATTGTCATTTGTTTCTAGGTATTTTTTGATTTCCCCTTTGATTTCTTCAGTGATCACTTCGTTATTAAGTAGTGTATTGTGTAGCCTCCATGTGTTTGTATTTTTTACAGATCTTTTCCTGTAATTGATATCTAGTCTCATAGCGTTGTGGTCGGAAAAGATACTTGATATGATTTCAATTTTCTTAAATTTACCAAGGCTTGATTTGTGACCCAAGATATGATCTATCCTGGAGAATGTTCCATGAGCACTTGAGAAAAATGTGTATTCTGTTGTTTTTGGGTGGAATGTCCTATAAATATCAATTAAGTCCATCTTGTTTAATGTATCATTTAAATCTTGTGTTTCCTTATTTATTTTCATTTTGGATGATGTGTCCATTGGTGAAAGTGGGGTGTTAAAGTCCCCTACTATGATTGTGTTGCTGTCGATTTCCCCTTTTATGGCTGTTAGTATTTGCCTTATGTATTGAGGTGCTCCTATGTTGGGTGCATAAATATTTACAATTGTTATACCTTCCTCTTGGATCGATCCCTTGATCATTATGTAGTGTCCATCTTTGTCTCTTGTAATAGTCTTTATTTTAAAGTCTATTTTGTCTGATATGAGAATTGCTACTCCAGCTTTCTTTTGATTTCCATTTGCATGGAATATCTTTTTCCATCCCCTCACTTTCAGTCTGTATGTGTCTCTAGGTCTGAAGTGGGTCTCTTGTAGACAGCATATATATGGGTCTTGTTTTTGTATCCATTCAGCCAGCCTGTGTCTTTTGGTGGGAGCATTTAATCCATTTACATTCAAGGTAATTATCGATATGTATGTTCCTATTCCCATTTTGTTAAATGTTTTGGGTTTGTTATTGTAGGTGTTTTCCTTCTCTTGTGTTTCTTGCCTAGAGAAGTTCCTTTAGCATTTGTTGTAAAGCTGGTTTGGTGGTGCTGAACTCTCTCAGCTTTTGCTTGTCTGTAAAGGTTTTAATTTCTCCATCACATCTGAATGAGATCCTTGCTGGGTAGAGTAATCTTGGTTGTAGGTTTTTCTCCTTCATCACTTTAAGTATATCCTGCCACTCCCTTCTGGCTTGCAGAGTTTCTGCTGAAAGATCAGATGTTAACCTTATGGGGATTCCCTTGTGTGTTATTTGTTTTTTTTCCCTTGCTGCCTTTAATATGTTTTCCTTATATTTAATTTTTGACAGTTTGATTAATATGTGTCTTGGCGTGTTTCTCCTTGGGTTTATCCTGTGTGGGACTCTCTGTGCTTCCAGGACTTGATTAACTATTTCCTTTCCCATATTAGGGAAGTTTTCAACTATAATCTCTTCAAATATTTTCTCAGTCCCTTTCTTTTTCTCTTCTTCTTCTGGGACCCCTATAATTCGAATGTTGGTGCGTTTAATGTTGTCCCAGAGGTCTCTGAGACTGTCCTCAGTTCTTTTCATTCTTTTTTCTTTATCCTGCTCTGCAGTAGTTATTTCCACCATTTTATCTTCCAGGTCACTTATCCTTTCTTCTGCCTCAGTTATTCTGCTATTGATCCCATCTAGAGTATTTTTAATTTCATTTATTGTGTTTTTCATCATTGCTTGGGTCCTCTTTATTTCTTCTACGTCCTTGTTAAATGTTTCTTGCATTTTGTCTATTCTATTTCCAAGATTTTGGATCATCCTTACTATCATTATTCTGAATTCTTTTTCAGGTAGACTACCTATTTCCTCTTCATTTGTTAAGTCTAGTGTGTTTTGACCCTGCTCCTTCATCTGCTGTGTGTTTTTCTGTCGTCTCATTTTGCTTATCTTACTGTGTTTGGGGTCTCCTTATCACAGGTTGCAGGTTCGTAGTTCCCGTTGTTTTTGGTATCTGTCCCCAGTGGCTAAGGCTGGTTCAGTGGGTTGTGTAGGCTTCCTGGTGGAGGGAACTAGTGCCTGAGCTCTGGTGGATGAGGCTGGATCTTGTCTTTCTGGTGGGCACGTCCACGTCTGGTGGTGTATTTTGGGGTGTCTGTGGCCTTATTATGATTTTAGGCAGCCTCTCTGCTAATGGATGGGGCTGTGTTCCTGTCTTGCTAGTTGTTTGGCATAGGGTGTTCAGCACTGTAGCTTGCTGGTCATTGAGTGATGCTGGGTCTTGATGTTGAGATGGAGATCTCTGAGAGATTTTTGCCGTTTGGTATTACGTGGAGCTGGGAGGTCTCTTGTGGACCAGTGTCCTGAAGTTGGCTCTCCCACCTCCGAGGTACGGCCCTGATGCCTGGCTGAAGCACCAAGAGCCTTTCGTCCACACGGCTCAGAGTAAAAGGGAGAAAAAATAGAAAGAAAGAAAGAAAGAAAGAGGCTATAATATAGTGAAGTAAAATAAAGCTATTATAAAGCAAAGCTATACAGACAAAATCTCCCCCAGAAGCATATACATATACACTCACAAAAAAAAAAGGAAAAGGGGAAAAATGAATATATCCTGCTCCCAAAGTCCGCCTCCTGAATTTGGGATGATTCGTTGTCTATTCAGGTATTCAACAGATGCAGGCACATCAAGTTGTTTGTGGAGTTTTAATCCGCTGCTTCTGAGGCTGCTGGGAGAGATTTCCCCTCCTCGTCTCTGTTCGCACAGCTCCTGGGGATCAGCTTTGGATTTGGACCCGCCTCTGCGTGTAGGTCGCCTGAGGGCATCTGTTCCCCGCCCAGACAGGACGGGGTTAAAGGAGCAGCTGCTTCAGGGGCTCTGGCTCACCCAGGCTGCGGGGAGGGAGGGGTACAGAGGAGGCGGGGCGAGCCTGCGGCGTCAGAGGCCGGCGTGACGTTGCACCAGCCTGAGGTGCGCAGTGCGTTCTCCCGGGGAAGTTGTCCCTGGATCACGGGACCCTGGCAGTGGCGGGCTGCATGGGCTCCCGGGAGGGGCGGTGTGGAGAGTGACCTGTGCTCGCACACAGGTTTTTGGTGGCGGCAGCAGCAGCCCCAGCGTCTCACGCCCGTCTCTGGGGTCCGCGCTGATAGCCGCGGCTCGCGCCAGTCTCTGGAGTTCATTTAGGCGGCGCTCTGAATCCCCTCTCCTTGCGGGCCGCGAAACAAAGAGGCAAGAAAAAGTCTCTTGCCTCTTCGGCAGCTGCAGACTTTTTCCCGGTCTCCCTCCCAGCCAGCTGTGGTGCGCTAACCCCTTCAGGCTGTGTTCACGCCGCCAACCCCAGTCCTCTCCCTGCGATCCCACCGAAGCCCGAGCTTCAGCTCCCAGCCCCGCCCGCCCCGGCGGGGGAGCAGACAAGCCTCTCGGGCTGGTGAGCGCTGCTCGGCGCCGAGCCTCTGTGAGGGAATCTCTCCGTTTTTCCCTCTGCGCCCCTGTTGCTGTGGGATCCGCGCTGTTAGCCGCGGCTCGCGCCCGTCTCTGAAGTTCGTTTAGGCAGCGCTCTGAATCCCCTCTCCTCGCGCACCAGGAAACCGGGAAGAAAAAGTCTCTTGCCTCTTCGGCAGGTGCAGACTTTTTCCCGGACTCCCTCCCGGCTAGCTGTGGTGCACTAACCCCTTCAGGCTGTGTTCACGCCGCCCACCCCAGTCCTCTCCCTGCGATCCCACCGAAGCCCGAGCCTCAGCTCCCAGCCCCGCCCGCCCCGGCGGCTGAGCAGACAAGCCTCTCAGGCTGGTGAGCGCTGCTCAGCGCAGAGCCTCCGTGCGGGAAGTGCGGGAATCTGTCCGCTTTGCCCTCCACACCCCTGTGGCTGTGCTCTCCTCCGTGGCTCCGAAGCTTCCCCCCTCTGCCACCCGCAGTCTCTGCCCGCGAAGGGGCTTCCTAGTGCGTGGATATCTTTCCTCCTTCACAGCTCCCTCCCACTGGTGCAGGTGCCGTCCCTATTCTTTTGTCTCTGTTATTTCTTTTTTCTTTTGCCCTACCCAAGTACCGGGGGAGTTTCTTGCCTTTTGGGAGGTCTGACGTCTTCTGCCAGCGTTCAGTGGGTGTTCTGTAGGAGCAGTTCCACGTGTAGATGTATTTCTACTGTATCTGTGGGAAGGAAGGTGATCTCCGCGTCTTACTCTTCCGCCATCTTCTCTCCTCCCCGCAAAATTCTTTTAAAAATGTAATATTATAGAAATATTTCCATGTAAATACCTACACCTTGGTACACATCCTTAATTATTTCATCAGGATAAATTCCATGTGTGGAATTGCTCCTTCAAAGGGTAATTTTTTTTTTAAAATAAATTACTTTCCTTTAATTTCACCTTTATATTACAATTAAGTTATTATATTGATTTCTTTCTTTTTTTTTGGCCATGCCATGCGGAATGTGGGATCCTAGTTCCCCAACCAGGGATCAAACCCGCACCCCTTGCATTTGAAGTGTGGAGTCTTAACCACTGGACCGCCAGGGAAGTCCCTAAAGGGTATGCTTTTTAAAAAGGCTTCTTCTAATTATTTCCGCGATTGTCAGTTTGCCTCCAAGACTGGTCAAACCAATTTTTACTCCCTTCAGTCCTATAGAACATTGTCCATTTCTTACACCATCTTGAGCATTGTGTATCATCATAATTTTATCTTTGCTGATGGTCAGAATACCTCCTTTTGCTAACGAGGAGATAGAAGCTTGAACATGTACAGCAGTTGGCAAAATAAAGCAGAGGGAGCTCCGGGAATGGATCCTGACGCTAATTTCCTGCCCAAGACAGGGGGTAGAAAAAAGACGAAATCCAGCTGTGCCTGTCTTTTATATCCAGAATTGTGAATTCTAGAATTTGTTTATTCTATCCAGCACTGACTGAGCTGAAATTTTGTGAAAGAGATGTCCTTCTCCGGAGGGATGAATCAAACCTGCCAATATCTAAGCCTCATGCAGGACACAGGAGCTTGACAAATATTTTTTAGGCAAATGTGTTTTCTTAGCTGGAAGCCAGAGAACAATCAAGTTTCTCTTTTGCTGGCTGTGTAGCTCAGCTGGGTCCTAGGAGCTCTGGTCTCTGCCCAAATGTTTTTAGGATTTTCCTTCGGAAGCTGGCAGCAAAGGGACCACCCACCTATCCCAGTTAAGGTTATTGGTCTTTTGGAAGCAGAAATGTAACCACTTAAGTGCAGAAAGTAAAATAACAATTGAACGTTCATACTTCTGGTCCCATTTGAGCCTCACACCACCCTGTGAGCTAAGAATGATTATTGTTCCCCTTTCATAAATGAGTACACTGAGGGTTAAAAAAGGCTAGGGAAATTTTGTTGTTTTACACAGCTAGAAAGAGGCCTTCCCTGACTACCTTCACTGTGTAACCTGCTGTCCCTGGCCAGTCACCATCAACATTACTCTATTTTCTTAATATCACTGATCACAATGTGCAATTATTGCCAACTTTCTTTGTTTACTTATTGTGATAGACAGTCTCCAATATGGCACCCAGTGATCCACACCTTCCAGTATTCATGCCATTGTGCAGTCTCTTCCTACTTTGAATCATGCTGGTCTGTGTGACAGAATGTAGAAGAAATGACGTATGACTTTCAGGCTTACATCAGAAAGGGCATAACTCTGCCCTGCTTTGGGAATCCAGCAGCCTTGCCATGGGGACACTCAAGCATCTCAGGGAGAGACCCACATGAAGAGTAACTGGGGCCTCCTGCCAACAACCAGGATGAACTTGCCAGCCATGTGAATGGCCCACCTTGGGCATGGATCCAACAGTCCATGTGAAGGACTTCCTGGTGAAGCCTTCAGATGACTGTAGCCCAGATGACTTTAACTGCAATCTCACAAGAGACCTTCAGCCAGAACCACCCAGTCAAGCTGCTCCTGAGTGCCTGACCCATATGTGATCCCATTTGAGATACTGGAATTGAAAATGTGATATACAATGAATGTTTATTGTTGTTTGAAGCAATTTGTTATACAGCAATAGATAACCTAAGACAATCTGTCTATTCCCCCTGGCAGACTGTAAACTCTGTGAGGTCAGGGCCCATGCTCTGATTCACCAGTCTTACACCTAGAATGATGACAAGCACACAGCAGCAACGTAATACATATTTAGTAGCTAATGAATCACTGAAAATGGTAGAGAGAGGATGAAAATCTTCATGCTGTCTCCTCACTTCTGGCCCCTTCCCACAGCACTCTATTGCTTCTCTTTCCTCACAGAGTTGAGTCACACAGCCACCTGGGGGGTGGGCTTTTTCCTGTTGCTTACACAGCAATTCATAGTTAATTAAACCTTTGTATAAACAGAACAAGGGAGGATGTAAAAGTAATGAGCTGACAGCCCAGTGTGTATTATGTGGGGCTGAGGAGAGAATTTAATTTAGAGAAGAATTATGCACAGGCGGAAGAGCAGTCCATTAAAACAAACCAACTGTCTGGAAAGAGATAAAACAAAAATGGATTCTGCATCCTGTGAAATAAATAGCGAAGCTGCACATTCAGGGAGCTTTGGGATCTTCAGAGATGAGACTTAGGATGAGTGGGAAAGGGACACGCTGGGTTGCGGGGGGGCAGAAGGGGGCCCCTTCAGTTGTCCCATGTGAGTTGCAAGATGTGTCTTGCTGGAGCTTAGTTCTCCTACTAGGATTGCTTTACTCACAACCTATCTGTCTTAGTGTGGGTTTCCCGCAGAGTAGACTCTGAGCTCTGGATTCAAGTGCAAGCATTTTATTGGGAGTTGTAAAGAATACAAGTAGATGGGGAGTTAATCTAGAAAGGAAAGGTAGTAAATAGAGAATGAGTTATTAATCCTAGGCATCTGGAGATTAATTCCATGGGGGAAATTTTGAGAGACCTCGAAAAACACACACATCAGATTTATCTCAAAGGGTGAGGGAGCTGAGATAGTTATACCTCCATACTCACCGGGGGATGTTAACTCTCAGGTGCTGGGTGGATACACACAGTGACAAAAAGCCTGAAGGCAGGCCACTGGCAAAGATGTAGGTGTCAGCACTGCAAGTGAGGCTGATGTGCACAGAAATGGGAAGGGGTCTTGGGGATTATGGCCAGGGCATTGAAGAGAATTGACTACATCATCCCTGACTTCTGAAGAACTTTGCAAATTTGGCTTGTGGGCCCCCAGATTCCAAAGAACCAGAGGTGCTCACTGACTTCATTGGCCACCTCTATATCCCTAATCAAATCAGTTCCCAAGTTCTGCCACTACTCTTTTGTCATTTTTAATATTCTCTCTTCATTCTCATTATCTTACTTCATTTTACCTGGATCATTCGTTCACTCCACAAAGACTTATTTCTTGCCCCCTGAGCGATGTGCTGGGGACACAGAGTGAACAAACACAGATGTGGAAGTGACAGTCTGGCCTTTATTTTTATTTTTTTAATTTTATTTATTTTTTAAAAAAATTATTTATTTATTTTTGGCCACGTTGGGTCTTTGTTGCTGTGCTCGGGCTTTCTCTAGTTGCGGCAAGAGGGGGCTACACTTTGTTGTGGTGCGCGGGCTTCTCACTGTGGTGGCTTCTCATTGCGGTGGCTTCTCTTGTTGCGGAGCATGGGCTCTAGGTGTGTGGGCTTCAGTAGTTGTGGCACGTGGGCTCAGTAGTTGTGGCACGTGGGCTCAGTAGTTGTGGCTTGTGGGCTCTAGATCGCAGGCTCAGTAGTTGTGGTGCACGGGCTTAGTTGCTCCGCGGAATGTGGGATCTTCCCGGACCAGGGCTCAAACCCATGTCCCCTGCATTGGCAGGTGGATTCTTAACCACTATGCCACCAGGGAAGTCCCCCAGCCTGGGCTTTAGAATCCATAGTAACTCTTTAACATGCTCCCAGAAGAAACAAGTTGGAGTACAGGATTTACCAAAACCACTCAACTGTGCAAGGCTCCCAAAATTTAGACTACAGTCCCAGAACATCCCAGGAGATAACAAGCTCCTAACTCAGCCATTCTGTCAGAGGTATTGCAATAACCATGGTTTGGGGCAATCTAATCGTTTTTCTGATTTGTCTGCAGCCTGAGTCCTCTTCCTTCTCTAATTCTAAAGTATTTACTGCAAGGAGGCACAAGCATGCTATCACCCTTCCAGAAACTTTATGGGGTAGATATCAAATTAGTACCTTAAAATAAAGCCCAATTCATAATGATATCTATGATATACACTGAAACTAAAAAGAAGTGAAGAAAACAACCATGTTGAATTTTTTAGAGACAAGTTAATGCCCAATTAATCAGCACATGCCAAGGGAAGAACACAATGTTCATTCGTTCATTCATTCATTCAATGAAGAAACATTTATTGAGCACGTATTATGTGCCAGGCTCTATGCTAAACAATGAAAATTAGCAATCAATAAAGCAAGATGACATTTGAGGTCAGGAGGGCCAGATCATGTAGGCTTTGGTGAGGCACTTGGATTTTGTTCTATGTGAGATGCTATGACCCCAATTCTTCACTCCTCCTTATATGCATGACTGTTGTCATGTAACTTAGTGAAGTAGGAGATAGATGGGCCCCTGGGCCAGACAGCTTGTGTTTGTCAAATGGAGCAAAACTGAAGTTTTGTCCTTAGCTAGACAAGAACGATGCCCATTTCCCTTCCTCCATTGATATGGAGGGAATGAACTAGCAGTGGGGAATCTGTTGCAGCAAAAATAGAAATGAGACTTTTCTGATAAACAAGAAAAATAAGGAAACAACGAACAGGCTGGGGAAACAACATAAACAGGCCTGAAAGAGTTAAGCAATCTTTATTATTCTTAGGCTGTTACTACTAACAAACACTTGTAGCTAGACTTGTCCTTCACAAAGCTGATTACTCTCTGACTCCATGTGAATTACCCTTTGCACCTGGCATTTCTTCTCCCCCTACACTCCCTTGTAGCACTCTTCATTTCAGAAAGAAGGTCATGGCCTGTAACTTCAGGGACATCAGACCCAGTTGCTGAGCCGCCTGATGCCAGCTTTGGCCATGAATTTGCAGAAGAAAGAAATGCAAGTCCTTCGTTACTTTGAGCCTTATACCTACCCCAGACCACGAGCCCCAGGCTATAGAACCTTTCCCTATTCCCCAGGGAAGGGGGGGGCGGGGCACAGTTCTTGAGGTAGCCTGCTGTGTTACTCCCTTTGCCAGGCAAAGATTAAAGCCGTTTTCCTCTTTCCTCCAAAACTCTGTCTCCGTATTTCTTTTCAGCATTGGTGCACAGAGAGCCAAGATTTTGGCATCATTAGCACTGCCTTTCCATATGATTCTGGGCTTGGCCGTGTCACTTGCTTTCAACAATGGTATGTTAGCAAACAGAATTCAAGTGCAGGCTTGAGAAACACTTGCCTGATTGGGCTTACTCACTCTTGCTCCTCTGCCTTGGCCAGCCTGCTGGAGGATACAACTATGGAGCAGTGGCTGGGGCAATCCAATATCCCAGCTGAGGGATCTAACAACGTGCAGCTGACCCCTTGGGTATATTGCCTGAACCCAACCAACATCAGCTGAGCCCAACCCAATCAGCAGAACGTCTCATATTCGTGGTTATATCCCACTGGGGTTTTGTGGTTGTTTGCTATCTAGTATTATTGAGGCGATAGATAACAGATACAGACGGAAAATCACTGGAGGGTTTGAAGCTGAGAGAGATATTGTCTTATCAATGTTTTCAAAAGAATTCTCTGGTTGCAGTATAAATAATACATTATAATGTGGCAAGGATAGAATCAGGGAATTTAAAATTATTCAAATATCAATGACAATCTTTGGGTGGACTCAGAGTACACACTGACATTTTCTTAACATTTTCATGAGAAAATAATAGTTTCATTTGGGGAGATCCAGGACCTTGCAAATATCATGATAGGATATTGAACACTTAAGCACTCCTATTTCAACTGCAGTCAATGTCTTTTACCTGGGATAACTTCCTTTAACTGTTAAACACCATTTCTTTAGAGAAATCATTACGTCCCTGACACTCCCAGATGAGATTAGGTCACCCTGTTGTAAAGCCTTCTCCCAACACTTACCATAATTGCGATACAAATTATATAATTTGTTTAATATCTACCTTATCTCACTGGAAGCTCCAGGAGGGCAGGGACCATGCCTGTCTTCTTTAGTTCTATATCCCTTGCACAGTGCCTAGCACACAGAGGGCTCTCAATAAATATTTATTATGTTAGTGATACAGTGTGACTCCTATTAGAAAAGTTACATACTATATTAGCTAGTGTAGGCTAGGCTGCAGTAATGGAACACAATAAAATGTCTTTACAAATTTTTAATATATAATTTAAAATTTATAGAAAAGTTGCAAGAATTGAACAAAGGATTTCTGTATACTCTTAATCTGATTCTCCAATTGTTACTATTTTATCATATTTGCCTTATTCTATCTCTCTCTCTGTGTCTCTCTGTATACTTTTCTGAACCATTTGAGAGTAAGCGCAGATAGCATGGCTAACTACTTCTAAATATTGCAATACTTCAGTGTGTATTTTCCCCAAACAAAGACTCTTTTACCTGACCCCAGTAGAAATATAAAAACAATGACATTAACATTGATACAGTAATACTGTGCAATCCACAGATTCATTCAAATCTTGCCAATTACCTCAATAAACATCCTTTATAAGCACCCTTGTGTTTCTGGTCCAGGATCCTGCATTGCATTTAGTTGTCACATCTCTTTAGTCCACTTCAGTCTGGAATAGTCCCTCAGTTTTTTCTCTTTCATACCTTTGACATTTGTAAGGAGCACAGGCCAGATACTTTCTAGAATGTTTCTCAGATTATTCCGTTTGTCTGATGTTTCTTCATGATTAAACTCTGGTCATACATTCATTTGTAAATATTAAGCATTATGAGTTCATGGTGACATCTCCAATTCCAATCTAGTTCCTAGCCTCCCTCCTTTCCATATTTGTATGTTCCTTCTCTGACAGTGAGAAACCTGGCTTGCCTTATGCCCAATCTGGTCACTTCTTTTCCCAGCTCCCCTGTGTGCCACCAGTCTCCTGATTATACAGACCAGCTCCTCTGCCTTGATTCCTACACATGTCACCCTTATGGGTTGTGTCCTCCCCCATTTCACTGTGGCCTTGCTGGACAACCCCTCTCCAGCACCGCCCCCCGCCCCCGCCACCCCAGTCCCAACAGGCATGGCGTGAGCCCAGACCCCAATTTCTCAGTGGTCATGCAGGCTAAGTGAGCACCCTGACTCCAGACCCCCTCGCTGTTACTGCCAGGTGTTTATTTTTCACTCACATAACAGTCGTGGGCAGATGGAGAGTTCCATGGTGTTGGAGGAGGTCAGGAAGAGGACATGACCGCAGGTTGACTTGTGAGCTGGACCAGGGCAATCAGAGGCTCCTCCCCCCTCCCCCCTCCGTCCTTGGAATGTAAGTTCCGCCAGCCACTCCCACTGTGGGAGCCATTTTCAAGGACGCAGCCCTCAGAGAGTAAGGTGTTGAGACCATCTGGACGGTGTACGTGGCTGAACCCCATTAAGGGCTCTATTTAAACATTTAAGATTCTGATGGGCGGGTGCAGAGAACTTGCGGCGCTGGAGACAAGCCTCCTAAGTAAGTTTCCTTGCTTATTAAATCTGCTACCTAACAATCTGGAGTGGCCACCTCCTTCTGCGGTCTCTCCTTGTATGCGGACCAGTTTCAGATTTCACCTGCGAATCTCCCGAGGTTCTGGACCAACAGAAATTAATTACACAGATAGCTTGAATTCGACAGGTGAAATCACAGCCCGCTACTCTCACTCCTCTTCCTGGACTTTCCTGTCCGCAGCCTTATTCTGTTTAGAGAAATCCCATCTTAGTGACACTGAGGTTTTCAGGTGGCTCTGGTTCACTTTTTACTGCAAAATTCCCATCTTTCCCTGTTCCCATCTCCTTTAATGGGAGAGGCTCTTTAATCTGACCAATCCCCCGTGCAGGGTGGTTGTGTGTGGACTGCTGCCTTTAAAATTGCCTTTTAACTTTCTCTTCCAGGTTTAGGCAGCATGGAACAGTATTACCAAGATGGGATTTGGAGTCGCAGAGTTCTGGGTTCAAACTCCAGCAGCACTGCTTCCTGGCTGTGTGACCCTGGGTGAGTCATTTCCCTCTTCTGAACCTTGTTTCCTTACCTGTAAAAAATAGTCTACTTCATAAGGTGGTGGTTAGGATTAGATAATATAATATGTAGAAAGTGCTCAATTCAATTCAATGCTGGCAGTTGCTCTCTTGCTCCTTTGTTGGTCCGCTTGTTCTAATAAGGATGTTGGAATGTGCCATCCACATAGTAAACGTTTTAATATGTTGTCCAAATGCAATGGATTAAAAATTATGCTGAAAGCCCTCCCCTCACCTTGGCTGCCAGTAACTGACCTGTCCACCCATGAGCATGCGCTCACCTGAACATGGGCAGGAATCTGCACCAGCCACCCTCCTTCTGAGCATTGCACCGGCAGGCAGCCCAGACTTTAGCTGCGGAGCAGTAGAGCAGCCGGTGTCTCCGGAGCCCCCAAGCAGGGCCAGCATCAGAGATGAGGGGTCTTTTAATTGAGACTCTGGCCGTGAAGAAGATCTCATTATAAGGCAGACTTGGAGCAAGTGTTTGAAGGTTTGGGGAGGGCAGGGTACTCCTGTTGGGAAAACCACTCTTGCCTGTCAGGACTCGGCTCTGATAGGTACCAAGGAGGCTGTCAAAACTCCCTCTGAACTGGAACTTGGACCCAAGGACCAGTGTTTCCTGGTAACCAACCGCCCATGCAGGTCTAACTCCCTGGCTCCCTCCTTGGAGCTGGTGCCCGTGTCTCCCCTTCCTGTTCACCCCCCTTTAACCTGGGGGCAGGGTGGAGAGAGAGGACCTGGGGAGTCCCAGCCCTTACTGGAGTATCAGCACATGCTGGCTAAGGCTGGAAGTTACATGCACCCTCCGATGCTGCCCATGAGATACTCAGAGATCGTGGATTGATTTTTAGATGATGGACCATTTAATGGGCCTCCTCAGGTGTGAGTGGGAAAACTCAGGACCACTGGATTTGATCCTGGCTTAATGGGGTGGTTTGGGCTGATGACTCACCTTTCTTCCATGCTGGGGGCTTCTGTGCAGAGAAAGCAGCAGGCAAATTAACCTCATAGGCTGACTTGAAATTACCGTGGCCACTGACAGTTACACTGAGCTGAGTGAAAAGGCAGGCCCTCGTTGCCTTGTGCACCTGGTGGTGTTGGTATGGAAACCAGAATTCTGCTATCCCTCTGGTTCCCTGGGGGCAGGAGGTGTCCGCTGGGAGTAGAGGGGCCAGGCCAGACTGGGGGTGTGCAGGTAAAGAGGTAGAAAACACGAGCTTTGGTAGGTGAGGTTAGGAGATAAGCTGGGAAAATCCCACTTCCTGAGGTGGAGACTCAGTCTCCATTCTCAGCTGGGCTCAGACTTGAGCCGCCAGGAACCCTTCCTTCTGGAGATGTTCCCCTCCCCGGGGTTCGGAGATGGCTGGGGCCAGGGTGGTGTCTTATGTATTCCCTCAGCAGAAATCAACAGTTTAGCTTAGCGGAGAAAAATTCTAGAAGAATGGGGTCCTGGCTGACTTCAACCCTCAGATAAGTCTGCGGCAACACAGAGCAGCAGCAGGACTTGTGAGCTGGTTCTGCTCTGACTTGTACACGTTTGGACCTCTCATGTTTCCCTGACATGAAAAATGGCATGAATGATGATAATACTACTCCCATTTACCTACAAGGCTCTTTTGAGGGTGAAAAATAATAATGACCTGTGGAAACATTTTATAGTCTTTGCTGCCTTCAGACTCAGGAGGCTTGGTGGACCTCCGCTTCAGGGAACAGTGGCTGGTGGTGGCCCCTGCTTCTAGTGTAAAATGCAAGGGTCTAATCTGGAGACCTAAGGCTGGCTTGATGCATCTTCTGTTTCCTGCTTTCTCTGTTTCTCTGTGTTATCGTAGGTCAGCTCCCCTGGCCCCAATTAAATTGTCAACTCTGTCTGAGGTGGGGACCATATCTCATTCGTTTCTGCAGCTTGGTTCTTCCTCCCGCCCCTCACTCTTTCCTACCCTGTGCCCTTTCTGGGGCAAGCACAGAACTTTGGGGGTTCTTTGGGGGTGGGCAGTTCATGAACTTCAGGGGCTGTCAGAAGCACTGGGCGGTGGTGGTGGTGGTGTGGGGGAGGGGAGTGTGTGTTAGAACTTGATCCCTGGTAGGAATGCAATGATTATTACTTGCATCTGTGGCATTTTAAAATCTAACCAAGATTTATAATTATCTCAATGTCTCTGGCTCTTGTCTCTTTTGAGGGGGCCTCCCAGGAGCAGACCCTGAGAGGATTCGAGGCCAAGGAGTGTGTTTAGGAGGTGATCCCAGAAGCACCAGTAGGGGAGGGAAAGCGAGACGGGGGGTGGGGGGAAAGATGGCAGTAAAGGGTGCAGGGTTGAGAAAATTACCACTGTGGGCAGCTGGGGCTCGGCCCTGCTGGGGATCTTTGGGAGCCAGTGCAGAACAAGCCTCATTGTTGCTCTCCCTCCCCCAAGGAACAAGGGAGCTGGGGTAGTTATCTCTTAATGCCCATCAGTGTTGGAGGAGGTCATTGAGAGGACGTGGCTGCAGGTTGACCCTTAAGCTGGACCCAGGCAATTAGAGGCTCCTCACCCCTCCCCTGTCCTTGGAATGTGCGTTCTGCCCACTGTTCCCACAATGGGAGCTGTTCCAAGGACACAGCCTTGAGAGAGTAGTGTGCGTTTAGATCATCTGAATGGTTGTGTGTGACTGAACCCTGCTAAGACCTCGACATAAGCTTTAAGATTCTGGTGGGTGGGGAAGGAGATCCACTATCTTGCCGTGCACAAGACAAGTCTCGTATATAAGTTCCCTTGCCACCTGCCAGTCTGGGGTGGTCTCTCCTTACCCTCTGTGTACAAGGACTAGTTGCAGATTTCACCCTGGAAGCTCCCGAGTTTGCAAACCTACAGTCAGGTCAAGGGCTGTTGGAGACATTAAGTCCCTGGGCTGGGCTGTAGTTCATGAACTTCAGGGGCTGTCAGAAGCACTCGGTGGTGGTGGTGGTGGTGTGGGGGAGGGGAGTGTGTGTTAAAAGTGCAGATTCAGGCTTCCAACCTGGAGGTGTCTAACTTGGGAGGCATAAGGGGGCCTGGAAATCTGCATTTCTAAGAACACCCCACCCCCACCCCCGCAGGTGATTCTGATGACTCTTCTTTAAGACAGAACGGTCATTTGTCTAGAGCGCTTTGCTTCGAGCAATGGTCAGCAAACGTTCTCTGTAAAGGAATGTGTAGTGAAGATACTAGGTCACGTGGTCTCTGCGGCTGCTACTCAACTCTGCTATTGCCATGTACGAGCAGCCACAGACAATATGTAAACAAGTGGGTGTAGCTGTGCTACAATCAGGCTTTATTTACGAAAACAGGGGGCAGGCTGGATTGGGTCTGTGGGTCCTGGTATGCCAATCCTAGTCTAGAGGAAAGAACATGGACTTCAGAATTAGACTCCAGTTTGCCTCCTGGCTTTGCTGCCAATCAGCTGTGCAGTTTCTAGGTGAGTCACGGTTTCTCTGACGCTCACGTTCCTCATCTGGATAATGCAGATGATAATTCCCAACTCTCCGAGTTGTTTTGAGGATAAATAGCATATACATAATTCCTGCTATATTGAGGGGCTTAACCATGGCAGATTTCCCTATCTCCCCCTCCACTTCCCCCATGCCTGAAAGCCCATGGCTGATTTGCTTGGTGGGTAACTCACCAGGTGAACAAGGCTGAATTTGTAAGCTTAGACCCATGTGTTTCCTCATAACTCTGCCAGACTCCAGGGCCACTGAGATGACCCCCTTGGTCCAGGCCATCAGTTCAGATCTGAGGTGAATGGCAGGCAGAGAAGCTACAGGTGAGAAGGAAGTCTGATGATGCCTGGATCTGAGCCACACACTGTTTTACAAGCGTCTCAACCCCTCAGTTTGACTCTGAGCTGCCCAGACAAGTGGGAAGGCATGTCAGTGACATAAACCACAGGAACCATGGAGGAAACCCAAACCAGCCCCTCAGGAGAGTTACACTGCTCGTCCCGGTAATGAAGGCATGGTGGATAAGGCCCCTAAGCCCTATCATCAGATCCAAGACAATACTGGATTTCATGGGCTTTTTCTTAAGTCCCATAGGATGGGAAAGTGGGCTGGATGCCGAAGTGAAGTTCAATAAAAGCAATTCTTTGAGGGCCAAATCAGCATGGTCCTTTCATTCTCTGGTGATGTGGCCTAACTCAAGGGCGGCACTTAGAATACCAGGAGGATAGAATGGGTGCTGTAGCCTTCAGACGCTCTTCCACAAATACTGAGCTCTTGATAATGACTGAGTGGCAGTGAGTTGGAAGTCAATTATTTGGGAAGTGACGATTTTATGAAGCTTATTAAGGACAGAGCTGTGTGCTTTTGACTGTCCACTGGGCTGGGGCAGCCTGATGAACTCTAATGAAGGTGCAGGATCTTTTCAAGGATCCAGGCCTAAATAAAAGACCGGCCCCCTCCCTAGTGAGGTAAGCCTAGGACATTCCTATTGGCAGGGTCAAGGGTCTTAGACCACCCTTATAATTTTACATGATTTTAAACATGGGGCTTATGAAATGTCCAATTCAGACATAAGAGATTTCAAAACATCTAACTTTAAACAAAATAACTTTCTAGGGAATCTTCCAAGATAAACTGGTTTTGAAATATGTAAATGCGTTGACTTGTATGAGTTGCGTTGACTTGTATGAGTTAACTTTTATTATGTAACAAACTACCCGATACTTTAGTGTCTAAAATTGACAAGCATTTACTTAGCTCACAGTTTACAGGTATGCAGGGCCCAATGAGCCTTTCTTCTGGTCTCTGCTGGGCTCAGTCATGTGTCTGCAATTGACTGCTAGGCTGGCTGGGAGCCGACTGGTCTGGGATGGCTTCATTTGGGATGCTTTCTCTTGTTTCACATGGTCTCTCATCCTCCAGCGGGCTGAGTGTTGCTCACATGGGGTCTGGTTAGGGTTCCAATAAGAAACTATGAAGTCTTGAGACCTTGCCTTGGAATTGGCACAGCATCACTTCTGCCATGTTCTTTTATTTCATTTTTTAAATTGAAATGTTTATTTTGAGATAATTGTAGATTTATACGCAGTTGCAAGAAATAATACAGAGAGATCCGTGAACACTTTATCCAGTTTCCCATGGTAATGGCTTACAAAACTATAGTATAATGCTACAACCAGGATACTGACCTTGATACATGTCTAACACCACAAAGATCCATCCATTTTTTTCTCTTTTTTAAATTGAAGTATAGTTGATGTACAGTATTATATGTTACAAGTGTACAATAGAGTGATTCACAGTTTTAAAGGTTATACTCCATTTATAGTTATTATAAAATATCAGCTATACTCACCGTGTTGTACAATATATCCTTGTAGTTTATTAATCCCCTCCCCCTATTCTGCCCCTCCCCCCTTCTTTCTCCCCACTGGTAAGAACTAGTTTGTTTCCTGTATCTGTGAGTCTGTTTCTTTTTTGTTATATTCACTAGTTTGTTGTATTTTTTTAGATTATACATATGAGTGATATTATATAATATTTGTCTTTCTCCATCTGACTTATTTCACTTAGCATAATGTCCTCCAAGTCCATCTATGTTGCTGCAAATGCCAAAATTTCATTCTTTTTTATGGCTGAGTAATATTCCATTGTATATATAACCACATTTTCTTTATGCATTCATCTGTTGATGGACACTTAGGTTGCTTCTGTATCTTGGCAATTTTAAATAATGCTGCTATGAACGTTGGGGTGCATGTATCTTTTTGAGTTAGTATTTTTGTTTCTTTCAAAGATCCATTTATTTTATAACCATGTCCACTTCCCTCCTTCCCTCATCCCTTCCTTTATCCCTGGCAACCACTAATCTGTTCTCAATTTCTGTAATTTTGTCTTTTTAAGAATGTTATATAAATGGAACCATAAATTATGTAATACTTTGGGATTGACTTTATGCACTGAGTATAATTCTCTAGAGAGTCATTAAGGTTGTTGCATGAATTAATAGTTTATTCATTGTTATTGTTTTATTTTCTACTATTTTTATTTATTTATTTTTTAATGTCTTTATTGGAGTATCATTGCTTTACAATGGTGTGTTAGTTTCTGCTTTATAACAAAGCGAATCAGCTATACATATACATATATCACCATATCTCCTCCCTCTTGCATCTCCCTCCCATCCTCCCTATCCCACCCCTCTAGGTGGTCACAGAGCACTGAGCTGATCTCCCTGTGCTATGCAGCACTTCCCACTAGCTATCTATTTTACATTTGGTAGTATATATAAGTCCATGTCACTGCCACTCTCTCACTTCGTCCCAGCTTACCCTTCCCCCTCCCTGTGTCCTCAAATTGATTCTCTACGTCTGTGTCTTTATTCCTGTCCTGCCCGTAGGTTCTTCATAACCATTTTTGGTTTTTTTAAGATTCCATATATATGTGTTAGCATATGGTATTTGTTTTTCTCTTTCTGACTTAACTTCACTCTGTATGACAGACTCTAGGTCCATCCACCTCACTACAAATAACTCAATTTTGTTTCTTTTTATGGCTGAGTAATATTACATTATATGTATGTGCCACATCTTCTTTATCCATTCATCTGTCTATGGACACTTAAGATGCTTCCATGTCCTGGCTATTGTAAATAGAGCTGCAATGAACATTGTGGTACATGACTTTTTTTGAATTATAGTTTTCTCAGGGTATATGCCCAGTACTGGGATTGCTGGGTCATATGGAGTTCTATTTTTCATTTTTTAAGGAACCTCCATACTGTTCTCCATAGTGGCTGTATCAATTTACATTCCCACCAACAGTGCAAGAGGGTTCCCTTTTCTCCACACCCTCTCCAGCATTTATTGTTTATAGATTTTTTGCTGATGGCCATTCTGACTGGTGTGAGGTGATATCTCATTGTAGTTTTGATTTGCATTTCTCTAATGATTAATGATGTTGAGCATTCTTTCATGTGTTTGTTGGCAATCTGTATATCTTCCTTGGAGAAATGTCTATTTAGGTCTTCTCCCTATTTTTGGATTGGGTTGTTTGTTTTTTTCATATTGAGTTGCATGAGCTGCTTGTAAATTTTGGAGATTAATCCTTTGTCAGTTGCTTCATTTGCAAATATTTTCTCCCATTCTGAGGGTTGTCTTTTCGTCTTGTTTATGGTTTCCTTTGCTGTGCAAAAGCTTTTAAGTTTCATTAGGTCCCATTTGTTTATTTTTGTTTTTATTGCCATTTCTCTAGGAGGTGGGTCAAAAAGGATCTTGCTGTGATTTATGTCATAGAGTGTTCTGCCTATGTTTTCCTCTAAGAGATTGATAGTGTCTGGCCTTACATTTAGGTCTTTAATCCATTTTGAGTGTATTTTTGTGTATGGTGTTAGGGAGTGTTCTAATTTCACTCTTTTACGTATAGCTGTCCAGTTTTCCCAGCACCACTTATTGAAGAGGCTGTCTTTTCTCCATTGTCTATTCTTGCCTCCTTTATCAAAAATAAGGTGACCATATGTGTGTCGGTTTATCTCTGGGCTTTGTATCCTGTTCCATTGATCTATATTTCTGTTTTTGCAACAGTACCATACTGTCTTGATTACTGTAGCTTTGTAGTATAGTCTGAAGTCTGGGCACCTTATTCCTCCAACTCCGTTTTTCTTTCTCAAGATTGCTTTGGCTCTTCAAGGTCTTTTGTGTTTCCATACAAATTGTGAAATTTTTTGTTCTAGTTCTGTGAAAAATGTCATTGGTAATTTGATAGGGATTGCATTGAATCTGTAGATTGCTTTGGGTAGTATAGTCATTTTCACAATGTTGATTCTTCCAATCCAAGAACATGGTATATCTCTCCATCCGTTTGTATCGTCTTTAATTTCTTTCATCAGTGTCTTATAGTTTTCTGCATGCAGGTCTTTTGTCTTCTTAGGTAGGTTTATTCCTAGGTATTTTATTCTTTTTGTTGCAATAGTAAATGGGAGTGTTTCCCATTTACTATTATTAATTTCTCTTTCAGATTTTTCATCATTAGTGTATAGGAATGCAAGAGATTTCTGTGCATTAATTTTGTATCCTGCTACGCTACCAAATTCATTGATTAGCTCTAGTAGTTTTCTGGTAGCATCTTTAGGATTCTCTATGTATAATATCATGTCATCTGCAAACAGTGACAGCTTTACTTCTTCTTTTCCGATTTGGATTCCTTTTATTTCTTGTTCTTCTCTGATTGCTGTGGCTAAAACTTCCAAAACTATGTTGAATAATAGTGGTGAGAGTAGGCAACCTTGTCTTGTTCCTGATCTTAGAGGAAATGACTTCAGTTTTTCACCATTGAGAATGATGTTGGCTGTGGGTTTGTCATATATGGCCTTTATTATGTTGAGGTAGGTTCCCTCTATGCCTACTTTCTGGAAAGTTTTTAATCATAAATCAGTGTTGAATTTTGTCGAAAGCTTTTTCTGCATCTATTGAGATGATCATATGGTTTTTATCCTTCAATTTGTTAATATGGTGTATCACATTGATTTGTGTATATTGAAGAATCCTTGCATTCCTGGGATAAACCCCACTTGATCATGGTGTATGATCCTTTTAATGTGCTGTTAGATTCTGTTTGCTAGTATTTTGTTGAGGATTTTTATATCTATGTTCATCAGTGATATTGGCCTGTAGTTTTCTTTCTTTGTGACACCTTTGTCTGGTTTTGGTATCAGGGGGATGGTGGCCTCGTAGAATGAGTTTGGGAGTGTTCCTCCCTCTGCAATATTTTGGAAGAGTTTGAGAAGGATAGGTGTTAGCTCTTCTCTAAATGTTTGATACAATTCACCTGTGAAGCCATCTGGTCTTGGGCTTTTGTTTGTTGGAAGATTTATAATCACAGTCTCAATTTCAGTGCCTGTGATTGATCTGTTTATATCTTCTATTTCTGCCTGGTTCAATCTTGGAAGGTTGTGCTTTTCTACGAATTTGTCCATTTCTTCCAGGTTGTCCATTTTTTTGGCATATAGCTGCTTGTAATAATCTCTCCTGATGCTTTGTATCTCTGCAGTGTCTGTTGTTACTTCTCCTTTTTCATTTCTAATTCTATTGATTTGAGTCTTCTCCCTTTTTTTCTTGATGAGTCTGGCTTATGGTTTATCAATTTTTTTTATCTTCTCAAAGAACCAGCTTTCAGTTTTATTGATCTTTGCCATTGTTTCCTTCTTTTCTTTTTCATTTATTTCTGATCTGATCGTTATGATTTCTTTCCTTCTGCTAACTTTGGGGTTTTTTGTTCTTCTTTCTCTAATTGCTTTAGGTGTAAGGTTAGTTTATTTATTTGAGATGTTTCTTGTTTCTTGAGGTAGGATTGTATTGCTATAAACTTCCCTCTTAGAACTGCTTTTGCTGCCTCCCATAGGTTTTGGGTCATTTGTTTGTAGGTATTTTTTTATTCCCTCTTTGATTTCTTCAGTGATCTCTTGGTTATTAAGTAGTGTATTATTTAGCCTCCATGTGTTTGTATGTTTTACAGATTTTTTTCCCTGTAAGTGATATCTAGTCTCATAGCATTGTTGTCGGAAAAGTTACCTGATACTATTTCAATTTTCTTAAATTTACCAAGGCTTGATTTGTGACCCAAGATATGATCTATCCTGGAAAATGTTCCATGAGCACTTGAGAAGAAAGTGTATTCTGTTGTTTTGGATGGAATGTCCTATAAATATCAATTAAGTCCATCTTGTTTAATGGAGGTTTGGTCTCTGTATCTGTGAATCTGTTTCTGTTTGTTATGTTTGTTCATTTGTTTTATTTTTTAGTTTCCACATATAAGTGAAAACATGCAGTATCTGTCTTTCTCTGTCTGACTTACTTCACTTAGACATAATACCGTCTAGGTCAATGCACATTGTTGCAAATGGCAAATTTTCGTTTTTTATGGTTGAGTAGTATTCCATTGCATGTATATGTATATGTATATATACATACCACATCTTCTTAATCCATTCATCTGTTGATGGACACTTGCTTCCATATCTTGGCTATTGTAAATAATGCTGCTATGAACATTGCAGTGTATATATCTTTTTGAATTGGTGTTTTTGTTTTCTTTGGATAAATACCCAGGAGTGGAATTGCTGGATTGTATGGTAGTTATATTTTTAATTTTTTGAGGAACTTCCATACTGTTTTACGTAGTGGCTGTACCAATTTACATTCCCACCAACAGTGCACAAGGGTTCCTTTTTCTCCATATCTTCACGAACACTTCTTATTTGTAGTCTTTTTGACAGTAGCCATTCTGAAAGGTGTGAGCTGATATCTCATTATGGTTTTGATTTGCATTTCCCTGATGATTAGTGATGTTGAACATCTTTTCATGTGCCTGTTGGCCATCTGCATGTCTTTGGAAAAGTGCTTATTCAGGTCGTCTGCCTATTTTTTAAATTGGATTTTTTTTTGTTATTGAGTTTTATGAGTTCTTTATGTATTTTGGATATTAACCCTTTATCAGCTATATCACTTATAAATATCTTTTCCCATTCAGTAGCTTGCCTGTCTGTTTTGTTTTATGGTTTCCTTCACTGTGCAAAAGCTTTTATATTTGATTAGGTCCCATTGTTTATTTTTGCTGTTGTTGCCCTTGCCTGAGGAGGCAGATCCAATAAATACTACTAAGACCAACGTTAAAGATCGTACTGCCTATGTTTTCTTCTAGGAGTTTTATGGTTTCAAGTCTTATATTTAAATCTTTAATTTGTTTTAAGTTAATTTTTGTATATGGTATGGGAAAACTTCCAGTTTCATTCTTTTACATGTAGCTGTCCAGTTTTCCCAGCACCACTTATTGAAGAGACTCTCTTTTCCCCATTGTATATTTTTGCCTCCTTTGTTGTAGATTAATTGACCATATGTTCATAGGTTTATTTCTGGGCTCTCTATTGTGTTCCATTGATCTATGTATCTGTTTTTGTGTCAGTGCCATACTGTTTTGATTACTGTAGCTTTGTAGTATAGTCTGAAGTCAGGGAGGGTGATACCTCCAGCTTTGTTCTTTTTACTCAAGATTGCTTTGGCTATTTATTGTGGTTCTATACAAATTTTAGGATTATTTGTTCTAATTCTGTGAGAAATGCCATTGGTATTTTAATAGGGATTGCAGTGAATCTTTATATTGCTTTGGGTAGTATGGACATTTTAACACTATTAATCCTTCTAATCCATGAACACAAGATATATTTCCATTTATCTGTAATGTTTTACTCTCTCCTTTCACATTTTATATTTTGGTATCATATTTTACATCTTTATGTGTATCCTTTAACTGTGTATTGTAGTTATAGTTGACTTTACAATTATTGTCCTTTAATTTTTGTACTAGTTTAAGTGGTTGATTCACTGCCTTTGTTGTATATTTACCTCTACCAGTGAGATTTTTTTCCTTCATATATTTTCTTATTTCTTGTTATGGCCTTTTCTTTTTTGCTTAAAGAAGACCCTTTAATATTTCTTGTAGGGCTGATTTAGTGATGAACTCTTAGTTTTTGCTTGTCTGGGAAACTCTTTATCTTTCCTTCAGTTCTGAATGATAAGCTTGCTGGGTATACTATCCTTGGTTGTAGGCTTTTCCCCCCACAGCACTTTAAATATATCATGCCACTCCCTTCTGGCTTGCAAAGTTTGTGCTGAATAATCAGGTGATAGCCTATAGGAATTCTCTTGTATGAAACACTGTTTTTCTCTTGCTGCCTTTAAACTTCTCTCTTTATGTTTAACTTTTGCCATTTAAAATATCATATGTTTTGGTGTGGGTCTCTTTGGATTCATCTTGTTTGGGACTCTCTGTACTTCTTGGACCTGGATGTCTGTTTCTTTCTTCAGGTTAGGGAAGTTTTCAGCCATTATTTCATCAAAATAAGTTTTCTGCCCCTTTCTCTCTCTTCTCCTTATGGGACCCTTATAATGTGAATAGTGTGCTTGATGTTGTGTCCTAAAGGTCCCTTAAACTATCCTTATTAAAAAAAGTAAATATAAATATATATATATGTATATATATAAATATATATAAATATAAATATACATAAGTATATATAAAAATATATATAAGTATATAAATATAAATATATATAAATATATATAAATATAAATATATATATATATATATATATTCTTTTTTTGCTCTTCTGATTGGGTGATTTCCATTTTCCTATCTTCCTGATTGCTTATGCTTTCTTCTGTATCACCTAATCTGCTGTTAATTCCTTCTAGTGTATTTTTCATGTCAGTTATTGTATTCTTTAGCTCTGATTGGTTCTTTTTTATACTTTCTAGTTCTTGATTGAAGTTCTCACTGTGTTCCTCTATTCTTTTCCTGAACTCAGTGAGCATTTTTATGACCATTGCTTTGAATTCTTTATCAGATAAAGTACTTATTTCTGTTTCATTAGGCATGTTTTCTAAGGTTTTATTTTGTTCCTTTCTTTGGAACATATTCCTCTGCCTTCTCATTTTGTTTGACTTTCTCCATCTCTATGAAACTAGGCAAAATAGTTACCTGTGCTGGTCTTAAAGGCATGCCCTTGTGTGGGATTGTCTCTATGCAGTCTGTGTGTGCCCAGTGGCTTTGGTGGGACAGCTGTATCTGAAGTGAGATGGGCTGTGCTTTCTCCTAGGGTACACTGGCTGCTGTTGACTTAGTGGGGGTTAGGGCTGGAGACTGTGGGGATAGAGCTGGGGCCTGGTGTGAACCAGAACTTCTCCCCTGGCATGATGGAGGTTGCCACCTTGGTAGGGGGTGGGGTCCTTGTAGGAGCTTGAGGGGCTGGAGCTGAAGCCCAGTATCAGCTGTGGCTTGTCCTCAGCTGGGTGATGGTCGTTGCCTTTTCCCTGGGGCAGGTCCAGGGCTTGGGGGGCTGGAGTAGTAGTCCAGAGTGACCCACACCTTCTCCCTGGGAAGATCATGGTTACTGCATCACTGCTTTAGCTGAGGTTAGGGCCGAGAGGCTGGAGCCAGAGCCCAGTGCGGGCTGGGGGTCATGCTGATCCTGGCAGGCTGACCAGAGCACCAGGTAGTTTTCAATTTGCTACCCCTGCTCTGGGACTGGGAGCAAGCACATCTGTGTGTGGGCTCTTCAAGAGTGGAGTCTTAGTTTCCCACAGCCCTCCAGTAAGCCCCACAGGTTTTCAAACCAGCCCAGGGAACTTGTCTCACTGGTATTGGACCCCAGGGCTGGGGTGTTCAATGTGGAACTTGAACCCCTCACTTCTTACAGATGATCCCTGAGCCTGTGATATCCCCCTCCTCTTCTGGGTCACCCACCAGGGATGTGGGTCCCAACTAGATCACTTCTCCTCCCCTCCTACCTACATCCTCCCCTCTGTGGTTCTTTCTTTAGATCGTTAGTTGTGGAAGATCCGTTTTGCTAGTGTTCAGGTTGTTCTCAGAGGGAGTTGCTCTATATGCAGTTGTAGTTTTGATGTATTCGTTGGGGGTGGCAAGCTCAGGGTCTTCCTACTCTGCCATTGGTCCATCTCCTCCCATGAATGTTTTCTTACACCTTAGAATGTTCTTTCCCCATTTGTCTTCTTTGCTAAATCCTACTCCTTTTCCGGACTCAGTTCATGAGTCATACCCTGAAGGAGCTTTACTGACCCACCATGTGGAGTTAACCCCCTTGTCTTTGTGTCCACCCACCTTGATTTTCCATGGTTGCTTCTGTAGCAAATTGCAGTTATCCATTTTATTAAGCCTGTGTCCCCTTTAATAAAGTGTCTCTTGGGCAAGGATGGGGTCTTCTCCACATTCCTAACACAGTGATGGCTACGTGTTTATTGAGTAGCCAAGGATCTCATGGCCTTGATACGGTTTTCCTCTGTGGTGGGTCTGGACCCACATCCTGCATCTGGATCCAGCATCCTGGAGCTGGTCATTGTAATGCCCCCCACCAGGCTGGGCTTCACAACCAGCCTTCCTTCTGCCCTGACTCTGTACCCCAGAAAGGGCTTTTGTTTATGGTTTCCTTCACTGTGCAAAAGTTTTTATATTTGATTAGGTCCCATTGTTTAGTTTTGCTGTTGTTGCCCTTGCCTGAGGAGGCAGATCCAATAAATACTACTAAGGGGAGGGATAGTTAGGGAGTTTGGGATTGACTTGTACACTCTGCTATATTTTTTTTTAGGGAGTTTGGGATTGTATTGAATTTAGTCCTATATGTTGTAGCAAGAGCTTTACACACATTCTTAATTACATTTTCAGGTCAGTTCCTAGAAGTGGAATTATTGGTTCAAAGTATGTGGTTAATTTTACAGCTTTTGAAATGTATTGTCAAATTGTCCTCCAGAAAAGTTATTCACTCCTTCCCTTTCTTTGGACACTTGCTCTCACTCCATATTATTTTGAAAAAACCTTTTCCAATTTGTTAAGCAAAACAATGTTCTTTTATTGTTTCCTTACTGTATCCATATAGGTTTTAAGCCAGGCTATTATTTTTATGTGCTAAGTTTCTTTCATAGAGGATCAATAGACATTGATGTAAAAGCCTTGTCTCCTCTTCCTCATTTTTTTCTGGGCATCTCAGAGTTCCATGAAGGAGGTATCAAGACTGGGCTTCACACCAGGGTCAGTCAGTTCTGTTTGAATCCTCCACTCAATCCTGAGTTGTCACACAGCATTGGGAGTGGGGTGGGGATCCCTGTTCCCTGTGTTTATGGTTTTCCGGACACAGGTTCTGGGAATTCCTTTATGTCCTGCAATCGTCATGCACCGAGTCTGTTCTGGGCTGAGCTTCCTTGTCTTGTTTGGTGTTAGGAGGAGATTAGAAGTGTCCTCCGCAGGTGGCAAGCAGAACAAAAACTGGAAAAACAAGTGGGATCAATACCTAATATGCAGCCAGCCAGCCTTTTTCAAAGCCTCATCTGTATTGATTTCTGTGGGTGACACTTCCCTTTCTTGGATAATCAGTCCCTTTGTTCATCAGGTGAACAAGTGAACAGTCTTATTCCTGCTTTGTAGGAACAGGGATGGCTGTTTCACTCTGAGCTGCTGAAAGGAGAGGGAGGGAGGCCCAGAGTGGCCCCTTTGGGCTACATTTTCTGTGCAGTGGCCTGGGTGACCTGGGTATTTCTTTTGGCCTCATTCTTTTTCTAGATTGAAACCTCACATGTCCAGGTGGTGGCGTGGAGCAGAGTGATGTGGCTTAGTGGCAACGTGGAGGAGAAAAAGTCAGTAGGTTCAAAGGAAGATAATGACTTTTATTAAATGCCCACTGTAGCTTCCAGTGAGATAAGCATGATGACTTTCGTTCTACAGATAGAGAGTGTGTTTAGGGAAGATAAGTTACCCCAGGTCACACAACTGGTAGTGTTAAAATTTGAACTCAGATCTGAAGGATACCAAAGTTCCTACACAACACTATATCCTACACCCTTGATCTGAGGACCCCAAATCGAACGTCATGTGGTCAACTACTACCTGGATGAAACTCTTCAGTCTGGGGCATTGACGAGAAACCAGGGATGCATAGGTTTGGGAAAAGGGGACATGTCAACAAGTATTTGAAAGACTGTGATATGAAAGAGAAGTTAGAATTCTTTTTGTTCGTTCAAAGGGGAAAATTAGGATGAGAGAGTGGAAGTTACAGGAAGGCAGATTATGCCTCCCTAGAATGAAACATATTCTCAGCAGCTGTCTATTTTATTTTATTATTTTATTTGTCTTTAACTTTTAATTTTATATTGGAGTATAGTTGATTAACAATGTTGTGTTAGTTTCAGGTATACAGCAAAGTGATTCGGTTATACATATACATGTATCTATTCTTTTTCAAATTCTTTCCCCGTTTAGGTTGTTACATAATATTGAGCAGAGTTCCCTGTGCTATACAGCAGGTCCTTGTTGGTTATCCATTTTGTATATATATGGAATCTAATTTAAAAAAATGGTCTGAAGAACCTAGGAGCAGGACAGGAGTAAAGATGCAGATGTAGAGAATGGACCTGAGGACACAGGGAGGGGGAAGGGTAAGCTGGGACGAAGTGAGAGAGTGGCATGGACATATATACACTACCAAATGTAAAATAGATAGCTAGTGGGAAGCAGCTGCATAGCACAGGGAGACCGGCTTGGTGCTGTGTGACCACCTAGAGGGGTGGGATAGGGAGGGTGGGAGGGAGATGAACGAGGGAGGGGATATGGGGATATATATATACGTATAGCTGATTCACTTTGTTATACAGCAGCAACTAACACAACAATGTAAAGCAATTATACTCCAATAAAGATGTTAAAAAAAAAAAAAGAACTGCAAGTGATTTTGCAGACTTATAAATGCATGTCTGTGATGAGAGGGAGCATGTGTTTATTTTCTGTTTTCCCGTTTATATTTTATTTGGCTAAAGTATTAATAGGTATTTAGCATTCATTCAATAAATGTTCATAAAGCACCTAAAAAAAATATAGCAGAGTGTACATGTCAATCCCAAACTCCCTAACTATCCCTCCCCTCCCCCCCCACCCTTCCCCCGGGTAACCATAAGTTCGTTCTCTAGTCTGTGAGTTTGTTTCTGTTTTGTAAATAACTTCATTTGTATTGGTTTTTTTTAAAGGATTCCACATATAAGTGATATCATACAATATTTCTCTTCCTCTGTCTGACTTACTCCACTCAGTATGACAATCTCTAGGTCCATCCATCCATGTTGCTGAAAGTGGCATTATTTCATTCTTTTTTAATGGCTGAGTAACATTCCTTTATATATATATATATATATATATATATAACATCTTTATCCATTCATCTGTCAATGGACATTTAGGTTGCTTCCATGTCCTGGCTATTGTAAATAGTGTTGCTATGAACATTAGGGTGCATGTATCTCTTTGAATTATGGTTTTCTCCGAATATATGCCCAGGAGTGGGGTTGCTGGATCATACGGCAACTCTATTTTTAGTTTTTTGAGAAACCTCCATACTGTTCTCAATAATGGCTGCATCAATTTACACTCCCAGCAACAGTGTGGGAGGGTTCGCTTTTCTCCACACCCTCTCCAGCATTTGTTATTTAACACATGCTTCATTGGCTTTTTTCCCTTCTCTGTCTCACTTTCTCTATTTCCTCACCTGCCACAGCAAATCACCTGTGTCTAAGTCCTTACCTAAAGGTCCAACTTTGAGGAACCCAAGCAAAGATAACCATCATTTTACAGTCAAGAAAATTGATATTCAGAGAAGTCAAGTGACTTGATCATGGTTGTTTAATTAACAAGTGGTAGGTCCAAGATTTGAACTCATCTATTTTTCTGAATATGAGCACTCAGTTCTATGTGCTATCCTAAAATAAAGAACAAAATCATATTCAACCACAAAAGTAGGTTCCTCATTCATTCACAAACACCTACTATTGTCCAGCATCTGCCTTAGGTACTAGAAATAAAGAGTGAATAATGGCAGTGCCCAATTCCCAAGCGTTTTAGAGTCTAGTAGGGGAGTGTCTTGGTCACTTAGGTTGCTAAAACGAAACACCACAGGTGGCTTAAACAACAGATATTTATTTCTCCCAGTTCTGGAAGCTGGGAAGTCCAAGATCAAGGTGCCAGCAGTTTTGGTTCCTGCAGAGGGCTCTCTTCCTGGTTTGTAGATGGCTGCCTTCTCACTGTGTGCTCCTGTGACCTTTTCTTGGTGCATGCATGTAGAGAAAGAGATTTCATGTCTTTTCCTCTTCTTAGAAGTGCAGAAATATTCCAGCTTAATAACTCAAGAGCAGAGTGGAAAAGTCAATGATATGATTATTAATCACTTCTACAAGAGCAATAACTTGGTAATTATATTTTCATACATTCATTAAGCATATAAACTTAATTTTTATACACAATGGGGTTATAACAAAGCAGTGTTAGTTGGTTCATTTTGTATTCAGTTTCCAAAGATGTTAACTGACATTTAATAGTTTGGTAATTGATCTATGTCATCTTGAATTATTGTTACAAACTTCAGTGGAGAAAGGGAAAGGATTTCTGGAAACCCAGTGCACCTTCAATGTTTAATTTCTGTCACTCATGGCTAAAAGTTGGGTGACTCTAAACTGTCACAAACAGGGAAATATATGCACCCTCACTTTTTCATGAGACAGTATCAAAAGTCTTTGGTGGGGGGGCTTCCCTGGTGGCGCAGTGATTAAGAATCCGCCTGCCAGTGCAGGGGGACACGGGTTCAAGCCCTGGCCCGGGAAGATCCCACATGCCTTGGAGCAACTAAGCCCATGCACCACAACTATTGAGCCTGCGCTCTAGAGCCCATGAGGCACAACTACTGAAGCCTGTGCACCACAACTACTGTACACCACAACTAGCCCGCACACCTAGAGCCCGTGCTCTGCAACAAGAGAAGCCACTGCAATGAGAAGCCCGCGCACCACAACGAAGAGTAGCCCCCGCTCGCCGCAACTAGAGAAAGCCCACATGCAGCAACAAAGACCCCATGCAGCCAAAAAGAAATAAATTAAAAAAAAAAAGTCTTTGTGGGGTGGTAGCTCACTTCACTGGTCCTTCATGATGACCCTTCTGGTTGTCATGTGGTATCTGTCATTTTTCTTCTTTCCTAACTCAGCTCACTGTGCTGTATCCCATCTCTGATGATGCGAAAGAGCATAAACATCACTGCATCAAAGTCCTCTATGCTGATGCCCACTGATGCGTTGCTGATGCTTAACCTGGGGACAAATAGATAGACGCCCAGTGCATCCTCCCATGGCTGACAGTGTGCCCTCCATGTCCCCGTCTCTTGAAGGAGTCTCGTCTACCTGCTCCTGACTGGCATGCTTCCAAGGGGGAAATACTGGGTAGAATTGTCTGTTGGAAGAGTGAATTCCATGTCTCCTCATTGGTAAAGAGGGGACAGTGGTAGGGTCTCCGTTAAGGGCTGTAGCAGACACTCTTTGGGTTCCACCCATATCTCTTTGGCTCTTAACAATTTCTGTGCCTGTTGTCCTAACTTTCCATGGCCAACACCTGTATTTCTTCTTCTGGGGGCTCTCTCATGCTGCCAAAGACTGTTCTACTCACAGGTATGGCAGCCGGAAGCTTCCTGAGAAGCTTTGCAGCCAGTGATTAAAGGGAGCTGTTCTGTGAATTTCCTACGAATTTCTCGGCTCCTTTGCTCCTTGAATGGGTAACTGAAGTGCATTAATCTATACAGTATCCCAGAGCTCCTGGTGGTATTGAGATCCAAGCGCCCATGGTGGTAACCGCTTCTGATAGCACACCCTTTTCTGGTTTCCTTCCTTTCTCTGTTTCATCTCTCCACTCCCCTACCAATGTTTCTTGCAGTCACCTCTGTATCCTGTAAAAGAGGATTACTTTAAACATACTAACACTTTAGCATCCAAAGAATGAAATATAATCATGCTCTTCACAACCGAATTACAGGATTAATTCATGGAGACTAAAGATGAAAGTTGTATGATAAACATTAGTCATTTTGTTCTACAGCTGGATATATAACCAGTCAATGCAGGATAAAACAAAAGTCTGTTTGAGGCCTTTTGGAAACGGGGGTGCTGGGAAAAATGACTCCCAAGTCCTGCCCAATAATAGTCCTTGTTTTAAACACATCAACCGATTTAATGTCATTATTCTGGTTTTTAATCTGGGATATCTGCCGCTGTCCTTGGTCCCTTGGATAAGTCCAGTATAAAAATTCTTGGATAGACTTATTGTTAACACAGTAAAAAAGGGGGTGGGTCTCTGAGTGTATCTGATAGAAGATCACATGTTCCTACTCTTTGGGTGGAAAGATGGTGTCATGTGTTTTTCCCTCCAAGCAGCTGCATCCTGAATAATGCACAAAGGTTTGGTCTAGTCAGGAATGTTGAATACTTGTTTATCTGTCTCTCTATTCCCCACATCCATGGGGGATCAACAAAAGAACAAATACTCTGCTTTGGTAAATCGAATCCACTCAGATTAGTGTCAGATTCTTTAATGTTAGGTGGTCTCAATAAAACTGTTCTCCCAATTTATCCATATTCTTTTCAAACTAAAAATGATTCTAAAATATACAGTACTGAGGATTTTTAAACACAGTCATTCTCAGCAAATGCCATTGTGTTCTGGGTGAAACTGATCAGGTCCCACACATGGATTAGGTATGCCATTGCCTCTCTCTCTTAATTTAGCATTCCGTGGCGATTTGGCTCCCAAATCATGAGCACACTGTCAGATTTAGTGACCTCATCTTTCATCCACGACAGCCTTAATGACACTCAAATATATGACTCACTTCTCCCGCATTCCAAAATATACCAACACTGTATACCATCATTTACCCAACTTGACTTATAGGCTATTTTTTTAAATTGTTCTCATTCTGTCCTGACAGGGTTGATAATTCAACTGGAACTTATATCCACAGGAATTCAATAATTATCAAATTTGGAAGAAAAATGAATTACCAGGTTGGTCTTTTCCTATTTGAATACTGGCCAGTTTTTCTGAAATTTGTGACTTTTTTTTTAAAATAGAACAGATTTTAGACCCAATTTAACTTTCAATTTAGCATACTGTTCAAAGGAAATGAATATAATTTCCAAGTTTGAATTAATTCCTAATATTCAAGAGGGCAGATGTAAACAGTAGGCAAATGCAGCACTACTAAAAATAACAATTTTCCCTCAGCTCTATGCCAACTCTTTAGCTTTGTGAAGGGACCACAGATGTCACCATTCTCTGCCTCATGTCTGGAGTAGCTTTTTCAAGAACAAGGGCATGGGGTGAGATCCTGCAGCTCTGAGCACATCTCCCAGGAAACTTCATTTCTTCCTTTGCTCTCTCTAGTCACTCTTTGAGCCAGACTCCTGCATCTTCATTCTTTTTCCTTTATGGGGAGCTTTTCAGTTCCTTCATACCCCTTGTGAAAACACTAAGCAATACATGAAAATATACACACGGGAAAAAAATCAAATTCTTCTCCAACACTAGCCCTCCCACTCCCACTTTCTCCCTAGAGGAAACCATGGTTAACAATTTTAAATTTCTGATCAAAGGACAAATTCCCCATTCTTCTTTACCATGTTGCATTTAGATGCTGCTAATTCTTAGCAAGTTGGGAAGTGAGGCAAATATAAAAGTCAAAGGATCAGTTATTTGGTGTATGTGTAACCAGTCCACTGCTGACTTGTTTTGGTTTGATATAGACCTGGCTGAAGTGTATTGTGCATAATAAATATACCTGCAAATCCAATCCATGGTACTATGACACCACATAGAATACCTAACCCAGAGATGTCCTAGAAAGATACCCTAGATATGGGGAAAGAGGGGAAGCTCCCCAGAGAAGGTGAGAACTAGGTTTACTTTGGTGCAAAACACGAGAGTTTGAGAATGTGGAAACATTTTCGTGGTTCAGAGGGCTCTGATTTATTGGGTGGAAAGATTTGGGTAAAAGGAAAGCAAGGTGCAATTAGGGCAGGGGAGAGGAAGCACAGAGCAACAGGGGAATACGTATGGGAGAAGACAGCTAAAACGGAAGATCACCAGACGTGAGCTATGGGGAGGGTTAACTAGCCATGAGGTTTTAAAAATATTTAGTTTGTGGGAAGGGAGTGGTGGTTGGCTCAGTCTGTAACATTGAGGGTACCTATGTTTATCTTGGGACAGTTAAGTGCTTATGTCTAAAGTGGTAATATGTTGATCCATTGAGGCCTGTCCATTGATCCATCGATCCATCCATTTATCCATCCATCCATCCGTCTTCCCAGCCATTCATCCATCCAGCCATTATCTATCCATCCATCCACCCAACACTTATCCACTCATCCTCATTTATTTAGCTCCTGTCATGTGCCATAGCCTGTGTTACTTGCCAAGGAGAAGGATGAAAAGACATGATTCTTACCTTTGGGGTACTTCAATCTAGGGTTGGAAAAAGATATAGAAACAGATCATTGCAACACAGTTTGCTAAGTGCAATAATAATGGCTTTTGCAAAATGGCACATTGGTTTTGAAGATTAAATGAGGTTACATGTATGAAAAGCAATCTGTGAGCTTTTCAAATATCAGTCATTATTACAATCTTCTTAAAAATTCTGGGAGAAAGGCTTGAATTATTATACCTTTAAATCTTTTTGTTGTTGTTGTTGTTATTTAAAAAGGAATCTAAGTACTCTAGTACACGTCACAAAATAGAGAAAATAAGACCTCACCCATGATTCACTTGCTTTAACACTGACATTGTTTTACATTTACTGAATTTCCTTAGGGTCCACATAGCAATCATGCTACATATATCATGATACTGATTTTTTTTCTCTTTAAGTTAAATTATGTACATTTTCCCATGTAAACTTTTTCTTGGGTCACATCCATGAGGAAGTGGAGTTGACATATTAAGAGTTGAATTGTCTCTGGCTCATTTCTGACCCAAATCCCACCCTCCTGGTTCTGTATGAAATACTGGGACCCTTCCTAAGAATGGTCACATAGGTTTCCTGTCTCTGCCATGGTCCTCTCTGCCACTGCAGGCATAGAGCTGTGCCTGGTACCTGTGTCATTTTCCTCTTTGGTTTCTTGCTGACTCTGAAAATCCTCTCTATGTCTGCTAATGAGAAGCTACCCCGCTGTCCTAAGATCTGCCACCACAGCAAAGGGATAAGTGACCTCTGTGCCCTCCTGAGTCTCATTGGTGGACCTGTTTGTGCCTGTAGGAGATGCCTGCGATTGAGGGATATCCATGTGCCACCAACTTTGTCTCCTTTTATGCTCTCTTGATCTTATCACACTTTCATTTGCATCACTCCACCAATACAACTCTTGTGAAGGTCACCTATGACCTCCATATTTCCACATCCAATGGCCAGCCATTATCTTACTTGACTTATCAGCAACATTTGATCACTTTTTCCTCTTCCAAGTCCTTCTTCACTTAACGTACAGGACACCACCCTCCTGGTAGCCCCTTCTCAGTCCCCTTTGCTGCTGCTCCTTCATCTCCTTGACCTCTGAAGATTAGACTGCCCTGGGACTCCACCTGTAGACATGTTCTTCATCTACACTCACTACTTAGGTGATCTCACTCAGTCTAATGGCTTTAGGTACCACCTATAGGCTGATGACTCTCAAATTTATCAATCCAACTTGGATCCCATCTCTGAACTCCAGATTCAAATTTCCAATCCACTCTTCAACATTTTCACATGGATGCTTAATAAGCATCTCAGACATTCCTGCCCCCAAATCCAAGTCATGGTTTCCTGCTCTCCCAACCTGTTCTTCCCATAGTTTTCCCCATTTTAGTAAGTGACATGTTCAGTTGCTTTGGAGATTTCTTGGCTGTCTTTCTTCTTTACCCTGGCTCCGATCCATCAACAAATCCTGTTGCCTCTCCTTCAAAATATATCATAATATATCCTGAATCCAACCACTGCTTACTGCTTCTACTGCTACCATCCCAATGTAAACCACTAGTAATCTGTTAGTGGATTACTGAAATAGCCTCTGAACTGGTCTCCCCACTTCAGCCCTTGTCTCTCTGCAGTCTATTCTCAATGTGGCAGCCAGAGTGATTTTTTTTCTTTTTACAACCCAAGTCACAATGTGTCACTTCTCTGCCCCAAACCTTCCACTGGCTCCCATGTCATTCATAGCAAAAGTTGAAATCTTGCTGTGGGCTACAGGAACCTTTGGGCCACTCACCTCATCAGCCATTGTTCTCCCTCTTGGTCACTTCATTTTAGTGCCACTAGCATCCTGTTGTTCCTCAAATACAGCAGCACACCCCTCTCTCTGGGCTTCAGCATTTGCTGCTTCTCTCTGCCTGGGATGCTCTTTCCCAGTTTGTGAGGCTCATTCCCTCACTTCCTTTGGGTCTCTGCTCAAATGTCACATGAAAAAAGAAGCTGTCTCTGGTCACCCTGTGTACCAAAACAACTCTGTCTCATGCCTAGCATGTTTTAGTCTTTCTGTGTATTTTTCTTTTATTGCCCTAATCACCAGCTGACTACATATATACTTATTTGTATATATACACGTATACATAGGTATTTATTTATTTAATTTTTATTGAAGTATAGTTAATTTACAATGTTGTGTTAGTTTCAAGTATACAGCAAAGTGATTCGGTCAGATTCTTTTCCATTATAGGTTATTACAAGATACTGAGTATAGTTCTCTGTGCTATACAGTGGGTCCTTGTTGTTTACCTACTTTATATATAGTAGTATGTGTACATACATACGCATTTTGTGTGTGTATATTATATATGTTTGTTAATTATTCACCCTCCTGCTAGACTCTGAATACTATACCACAAGATCCAGAATTTTCTCTCTGTGCCCACAGCATTTAGAATGGTATCTGGCTATTGGTTCATGTTCAATAAATATATGTTTATTCTATTTGCCAATCTTTTCTTACGCTGTCCCCCTATGACACAGGTGTACATTCTACTCAAATCTTTCCTCCAATGAGGTAAAATTATACGTATAATGGCCAACGTATTTACTCTTTGAACCTCAGTTTTCCTCATCCATAAAAGGAATCTGATAATTGTACATACCTTTTAGGGTTGTAAGAGATAAATAAAGTATTGCAGCTAAAGGCTGTGGTAGAGTGCCTGGCCCACAGAGTTGTTTTTAATGAAATTTTGAGCACTGTGGAGTCACACAAATCAGGATTTAAATGACTTATTATATGCAAAACACTTAGAACAATGCCTATGCCTAGCCCATAATAAATGCTATATAAGTATGAGGTCTAATAATAATAATTATTATTTGATTCACCATCTAGAGTTATTCAATCTAGGGCAAATGACTTACTTTCTCTTAGTCCCAATTCCTCATCTCTACTATGGGGATAAAGTAGATAGTGTGGCAGTTAAATACACTAAGTCCCCTACATGCGAACCTTCAAGCTGAGAACTTTCAAAGATGTGGACCTGAGTTCACATGTGCAGTCACGTAAGTTAGTTCACGTGTCTGGCGTACATTGTCACGTGCGTGCATCCTCTACAAGTGTTTGTGATTTTGTGTACTTTATTGTACAGTACTGTATAGAGTACAGTAGTACAGTATCTTTATTTCAAGCCCAGGATGTCCGGAAGCAAGTGTAAAAGCAGTGGTGGTGTAGCTGGTACTGCTAAGAAGCACAAAGAGAGACAAGAGGAAGAAGAAGTAACTGAAGAACCGAAGAGATTCACTATGCAGGAAATCCAAGGGGATTTTCTTTATTTGAGGAGGCACTGTTAGTTTTTGAGGCACAGGACCCGAACGTAGAATGGTACACAAAGGTCGCAGCAGCCGTTCAGAACGCAATCCAGTGCTACCATGTCATCTATGATGAGGAAAAAAGAGCTACTACCCAGACATCACTGGATCATGTTTTCAAGAGGGTAGATAGAATTGAACCAGAACCTGTGCCATCAACTCACGTCAGACGTGAGTGAAATTACAGCTTGCCCTCCGTCTCCTATTGCTGACGATCCTTCAGCTCTACCATCTCCCACCTCCTCTCCCTCCCCCAGTCAGTAACTCTTCTTGCCTGTTCACTTGGTGCCAGCCCCTGTATGCCAGCTGTTATACTGTACTACTGTACTATTCAAGGTACTATACTGTAAGATTAAAAATGTTTTCTTTATTTTTATGTTTGCTTTTTATGTATTACTTGTGTGAAAAGTATTATAAACCTATTACAGTACAGTACTATATAACCGATTGTGTTAGTTGGGTACCTAGGCTAACTTTGTTGGACTTACAAACAAATTGGACTTACAAACGCTCTCTCAGAACGGAACTCGTTCATATGTAGGGGACTTACTGTAAGACATAGTGTGTCACATGCCTGCAACTCAAGATGCTATTAACTATGTCTCTGACGTGGGACAATCAGATTATTTCATTTTTAAACCACTAGACCATGCTGAAATGAATATCTTTGTGCATAATGCCTTTCACACATTTCAGATTATTTTCTTACCTTGGAATTCCAGAATAAAAATGTAGAAATATTTTCATGGCTCTTGTTACATATGCCAGATGGATTTCTTATCCATATCATTTTGTGGTTACTTGGCTGGTAAGGGTTAGAATCAAGATTGGTGCTCAGAGTGTACCATATTTTGCTGCCTTTCACTCTGTTTCCCTCTCTTGTTGACTGGGCCAGTAAATGATTCATGAGGCCATCTACTGAATAATAAATGACCTCATTCATAGTTTCTGTGCATCAGGCATCTGGGAGTGGCTTACCTGGGTGGTTCTGGCTCAGAATCTCTCAAGAGGTTGCAATCACCTTGAGGCTGGACTGGGGCTGGAGAACCATCTTCCAAACTCACTCATGTGGTTGTTGACAGGGGGCTTCAGTCCCTTACCACGCAGACCTGTCCATAGGCTACCTGCATGTCTTCACATATGGCAGCTGGCTTCCCCCAGAGCAACTGATCAAAGGGAGAGAGCCTGAGACCCAAGACACAGCTTTTTGTAACCTAACCTTGGAAGTAACACACCATCATTTCTGCTGTATTCTGTGGGTCATACAGCTTGACCTTGGACAACTTGGAGGCTGGCTACCACAAGAGTGGACTGTGGGATCACACCTGTATATTCTTTATGTCCCTCTCTCTGCTCTTATTCCTTAGTCACATTCTGCCTGGCTTTGTAACTGCACTCTGACATCATCAGACATTTAAGTACCCACTATGTGTAAGGCACTGTGCTAGTTGCTTTCACAGATGCACTTAACCCTCACAACAACCAGTGTGATCTGAATATTCCTACTCCATCTTGCAGAGGGGAAAACAGATGCACAGAGAGATAAAGTAATTTGCCAAAGAAAGATCATTTGGTGAGTTAGAATCAGAGTTGAGATTCGAACTCAGGACTGTGGCTTCAGAATTCAGTTCCTTCTACCACACATGGGGTCTTTGGGGCATGTACTTAGTTTCTCTTAGTACAATTTTAGCTCTTGGAAGCACTAAGAGGTAACATTCAGGGAACAATTGCCAAGCTGCTCCTCCTTTGACTGGACACCACTAAAGCCTGGTTGGTGAGAACAGAGTGAGGAGAACAGATAGTACCCCCAATCTGTTCATGGCTGGAGGAGTCATCTCCAGCAAGATGTCCAACAGCAACACCAAAGTGTCATTGGGAGAAAATTCCAGCTTTTCATGTGCGCTTTATTGATCTCTGAAATCTCTTAGTTCCCGTATTTCTTTTTTGTGGGGGAGGATGGTTTTAATTACCTGTGATTACCTGTGTTAAAGGTTGTCTTGTACCAGCTGCTCAGATTTAGAGAGGCATCTCAGTCATTTCAGAGTCAGGCAGGGTTTCCAGGGCTTCTCTGCCTGTCATTTTTGATGGGATTTTCTCATTCCCTTCTACCAGATTTCTAAGAATTTTCTTTTAAAATTTTGTAATCTTTCTGAGAGAGCTACAAAAGGAAAGGGTTATTGTTATTATTATTTTGTTAATTTAAAAAAAGTAGAGGAGTGTGGTGGCCACGAGAATGCACCTTTCAGATCTCTAGCTTCAGGGAGTGCAACTCACCGAAAACCCAACCTGCTCCATCTGTGTCCACCACTGTGTATGTGCCAAGGCTGTCCTCCCTGTGGGCTGCTCCCAGCCAATAACTGGGTCACAGCAGGGGTCTAAAGCAGGCCCATTCCTGCAAGAGGTGGGACTCCTCTAATGAGCAATTTTGGCTCAAGGACTTCTGTGGTAGGCAGGATAATGACCACCCAAAGATTTCCACATCCTAATCTCAGGAACCTGTGAATACATCACCTCACATGGAAAAAGGGGATTAAGATTGCAGATGACATTAAGGTTGCTAATCAGCTGATCTTGAAATGGGGAGCATAGTGGGGATTATCCAGACAAGCCCAATTGAATTACGTGTCTTGTTAAAAGTGGAGAACTTTCCCAGTTGTGGTCAAAGAGAGAGATGCAAAGATGGAAGAAGGGTCAGAGAAATGGGACATGAAAAAGACTTGACCTTCTGTTGCTGGCTTTGAAGATGGAGGAAGGGACCATGAGCCAAGGAATGCAGGTGGTCTTTAGTATTTGGAAAAGGAAAAGAAATAGCTTTTCCTCTGCCGAAAGGAACGCAGCACTGTCGACACCTTGATTTTATCCTGGTGAGAACTATGTCAGCTTTATGACCTAAAGAATTGTAATAGAATAAATTTGTGTTGTTTTAAGGTGTTAAGTTTGTGGTGATTTGTTACAGCAGCAATGGAAAACTAACACAATTCCCTATCAGCTTTGCTGAGACTTTTTTGAACTGTGCTATAGTTTAAGGCTCTTCTTACCCAGCCCTCTTTCCTTCCCTCTGTTCTGCGTGGAAGGTCAGACCAGCTCTCCCAGCCTCCTCCAGCTCCTTCCCCAATTTCCGTTATAGATGTTTTCCCAGTAAATATCTTGCATGTTTAATACCATTTTAGCATCTGCTTCGCTGAAGACCTAAACTAATAGGAGTGATAAAAAAGCCAATAATGTCTTAAAGTAAGTTCTAGATCTATGCTGTCCAGTATGATAACCACTAACAACAAGTTGCTACTGAAATGTGTCCGGTGCAAAATAAGGAAATGAAATTTTTTTAAAATAAATTTATTTATTTATTATTTATTTATTATTTTTTTAGCTGTGTTGGGTCTTCGTTTCTGTGCGAGGGCTTTCTTTAGTTGTGGCGAGCGGGGGCCACTCTTCATCGCTGTGAGCGGGTCTCTCACTGTCGCGGCCTCTCTTATTGCGGAGCACAAGCTCCAGACGCGCAGGCTCAGTAGTTGTGGCTCACGGGCCCAGTTGCTCCGCGACATGTGGGATCTTCCCAGACCAGGGCTCGAACCCGTGTCCCCTGCATTGGCAGGCAGATTCTCAACCACTGCGCCACCAGGGAAGCCCCAGAAATGAATTTTTAATGCTAGTTAATTTAAAATTTAAAAAGGATACTCAATTCAGTTATTAGAAAACTTTTAACTATGGAAAATTGGGGCATATGAATCTATTTTTTTAAACTCTACATTTTATGAATTCAAAACACAGATCAAGTCTTTTTGATGAAAATTTAGAACCTGAATTGAGATGTGCTTTAAGTGTAAAATACACACTGGATTTCAAAGACTTCGAATGAAAAAGGGATGTAAGGCTAGTTTGCTAACACATTTTTATATTTGATTATATGTTGAAATGATAAATTTTTTAGATATGTTGGGTTACATAAAATGTATTATTAATGCCAATTTATTCAGTTTCTTTTACTTTTTAAAGTGCAAATACTAGGGAAAAAAATGACATGTTGCTTACATAATATGGACAGCTCTATTCTAGATAATGTAAGTATGCAAGACACCTAACATTTATCGAGTGGTTATCCTGTGTCTAGCACATTGCTGAATGCTTTCCATGGATATTTATTTATACCTCAAAATAACCTTGTTTTATAGAAACTTAAGGAAATTTACAAGAAATGGAAAATTATGTAACTTGCCCACAGTCATTCAATTATAAGTACAGCAGGTGAAAAATATTTATATCTAAGATGTTCAGAGGCAGGCTGGGCACTGAGAACCAAATTATCTGAGAAAAAGTAGAAGAAAGTGGGCATGCTTAAGCCAGACTCTTGGAGACATAAGAACCCCTTTGACATATTTCAGCAACTGTCATGGGGGTGAGGAAATAAAGTTATTCCAAATGACTTCAGAGGGAGGAGGTTGATGACTACCAAATTGTTATCTCCTGCCAAAATTTTTCTTCTGAGCTCCAACGTTGTAAATCTAACTGCTTTCTGGACTCATCTATTTGCATGTCTCCTAGGCATTTCAAACTTAACATGGCCAAAGCTTGCTCTGGTTTCTTGTCCTCAAAACTTACTTATTCCACCATTTGGGTTTCCAGACTCAGTAAACTGCCTCAACATCAATGTAATTTCTGATGATAAGACATGAACTCTTTCTCCTCTCCTTCGCTCTGAATTGGTCACTCCCAACTCCTTGTGTGTTGAAAAATCATACCTTGTTCATTTCTGTTCTGTACTGGTTATCTATGGCTATTTAACAATTCACTTTGAAACTTAGTAGCTCAAAATAGTGAAGAACACCTATTAGCTCATTTTCGGTGGGAGAGGGATCCCGGAGCAGCTGAGCTGGGTCCTCTGGCTTGGGGTCTCCCACAACACTTCAATCAAAGAGTCAGCTGGTATTCTTCACTGGAAGAGAATTCACTTCCAAGGTTGGAAGTTCACTTCCAAATTTACTTTCAAGTTCACTTCCAAGTTTACTGGTGAGATTCAGTTCCTTGCTGGGTATTGGCTGGAGGCAGTCCTTGCCCTGTGGGTCTCTCCGTTAGGGCAGCTAATATGGTACCTGCCTTCCATCAGAGTGAGTGAGTGAAGGCAAGGGAGATGGAAGAGGAAGTCTTTATAACCTAATCTTGGAAGTGACATTTCATCACTTTTGCTTTAGTATTTATTTATTTATATTAAAAATTTTTTATAGGAGTATAATTGATTTACAATGTTGTGTTAGTTTCAGGTGTACAGTGTAGTTTTTAGAAATGAGTCGCTGGGTCCAGGACGCATTCAAGTTGGGGGATCACATGAACACCGGGCACCTAGATCCTTCTGTGCATCTTAGGAGCTGCTGGCAACAATGTTCCGACAAGGATTGTGACCTCCATGCTGTTGGTCACTGCCTTCCAGTCTCACAGCCATAACATCTTGGCTGTTTCTTCCTCTCCAGCTCTGCTGCCCCTTTCCTGGTTCATTGTGATCTTTCACCTGGACAATTCACAAGTTTCCCAGCTGGTTTTCCTGCCACTGTCTTTCTTCTCCTACCCGTGTCATACTTCTGGCCTTGTGGATGAGGCAAGAATGGGTGGTGGTGGTGGGGTGAGCAGTAGATCTGCTTTTGGGCCCATCCATTAGGGTAGGAGGAGCACTGACCTACTGTCAGCGTGGTTAAAGTCCAGGTAAATAATGGGCCCAGAGGTGGCTTCTGGGATGATCAGGGGGAGGACTGGCCAGAGCAAGGAGAGTCCAACTTTTTGTCTGAGGAACCTAAGGACTCTGGCTCCTGTTTCAAAGAAAGGCCAAAATGCAGGCCTCTAAATATGGCTGCTTAGTAGGTGAGGAGCTCAGGCTGGTGAATGTGGGACCCCAAGCTCCATTCAGAATGCCATTCGTGTGACTGTGGCCTGGAACCGGGACTGGGCATCCTGGCAGGCTGCCAGGGACCACTGAGTGACCACTCCATTCCCTCCAGCCTCGTGAGCCACTGCTTTCAGTATCACTTCCATGATTTCTAATTGCACAGAGAGAAGGTGTGCACTGGGAGCTGGGTTCCGCAAAAGCCTCCTTAGTGGCTATGAGAAAGGAGCTTCTCTTCGAGATTAGACGATACCTTCACAATTTAAAGGACTTGCCCTGTTGTTGTTTTTTTTTTAATTAATAGCTACTTTATTTATTTATTTACTTATTTATTTATTTATTTTTGGCTGTGTTGGGTCTTGTTTCTGTGCGAGGGCTTGCTCTAGTTGTGGCAAGCGGGGGCCACTCTTCATCGCGGTGCGTGGGCCTCTCACTATCGGGGCCCCTCCCGTTGCGGAGCACAGGCTCCAGACGCGCAGGCTCAGTAGTTGTGGCTCACAGGCCTAGTTGCTCTGTGGCATGTGGGATCTTCCCAGACCAGGGCTCGAACCCGTGTCCCCTGCATTAGCAGGCAGATTCTCAACCACTGCGCCACCAGGGAAGCCCTCTTTTTTCTTTTTAAAGCACAAAGTAATGGAGAGAATACAGGCTCTGGAACAGGCAACTCTAAGTCTGGATCTCAGCTCTGCCTGATTAGCTGTGTTGTATCCTTTGGAAGTTACTCAACCTCTCTGAGCCTTGACTTCTTGGTCTGTAAAGTGGGCATAGCAAGGCTTACCTCATGAATAAATAGAAGAAAATAGTCACAGATACAGCACAATGCCTGCCCCACAGTAGGAACTCAAACCAAATTGTTTGGGTCACATCCCCTGGGGGACTCCAGAGGGTCCCACCATTAAGGTGGTTTCTTCACCCACACAAGTGTTGTGGGTCTGATCCAGGTCTTCAGTGGTGAGGAGCAGGAATCTGGAAGGAAAAGCCACTGTCTGTTCTTCACAGGTGTCTTTGGAGCAGCACATAGTGTGACTAACAGCTGATGTTTAGTCCAAGCACATTTCTTAGATTAACTCAATCGTCACAACAACACCAGGAGGTAGAAAATGTTATTCTCATCCCACTTGACACATAAGGAAACTGAAATGCAGAGGTGCTGAGTGAGTTACTCAATGTCCCTCAGCTATTGTGGCCCTAGAGTCCGTGTTGATTGTGACAGACCACTGCTTCTCAGCAGCACTAACTCTGGGCACCCCTTATCCCACCATTGGTTTAGATACTCAACAAATCCCTCTGTTTTCTTTATAAAGTCAAACGGCTCTTCCAGCCCCACCTGGTCGAGGTGGGTTATCCTTCTTTTTTTTTTTTTTGCCACGCCACGTGGCATGTGGGATCCCCGACCAACCAGGGATTGAACCTGTGCCCCCTGCAGTGGAAGCGTGGAGTCTTAACCACTGGACCACCAGGGAAGTCTCCCATTCTTTATATAAGGTCAAGAGTCTGTAACTTAGAATACACACAACCAAGTAAGCTGATTTCTTGCCAGATTCCATATCAACAGGACTTGCTCCTATCTGAGGGTGCCACATTTATTCCAACATAATGCATGGCCCTGCTTAGATCCTCAATAACTGTTGACTTAATTTGTTAATTACTTTAACATTGAACATTTACTATGTGCCAGATAATGTGGTGATATTCAGCTGTAGACAATGAGACCCCTATCCTTTCTAGATGCTGGGAAATGCTGAAAGTCTAGTTGAAAGACTGATGTTTCAGGAAGGCAGATTTTGATTTGATGCAATGAAAATTTTTCTACCTCTCAGAGCTTTCCTGTGAGGCTGTGACGTTCCTATGGAAGGGGTGAGTTTTCTGTCCTCGGAGGTGTTCAAACAAAGCCAGAATGGCCACTTGGTGGGGATGTTGTAGAGGACATAAAATATCGGAGAGGTACTTGCAAGAGAAGATTTTTAAGGTCCTTTCTAATCACTGGGAATTAACATTTAAGAGAAATATGGACGCAACAAACATGATATAAACACAAGACAGGACCTTCTTAAAGCCTGCGACTGCAAGTCAGTGTGAGGAAAAGTGGGTGATCCTTGGATTTCCAAAAGCAGGCATGTGAAGGCACTGCTGACCTAGGATAGAGGTGGAGCTGCAGTTCACATTTGAAGTGACCTCCTGCAGCTATAGAAATCACTCTTTGGAATGCACGAAGGACACGTTGCAGGCATGCTGTCATTTGCAGCATCGCTAGGGAAATCAGCATCCCAGGGATGGCTGTTACCTGCCACTTGGACAGGAAATGTTGCACACCAAGCCTTGTTTTTCTGCTGCAAGAATTACTGTTCAGAGGCAGTGGCAAGGAAATCAATACAGAGGTACTAAACCCTCAATGAATGGCAGCAAAAGGCTGACCATGTTGCCTAAAACAGCTTTTTTTCAAAGCTGATTGTCTGGGGGGAGGGTGTTCACAAGAATTGATAGAGTTCCTGGGAGGTGTGGTTTCCAGGGTGCCACTACCCAGGGTAGAGAGAAGCAGCTGCCATGGGTTCATGTCCTGTTTAGTAGCCGAGTCATTGGGTCTGTTTTTGAGGGGCTTGGGGGTCAGTTGTTAGGGCTGAATGCCACCACTCCTCCCTCTTCCCCTGCTCCCGGGTCCTCTGGCAAAGGATCAATAGCTGGATGAGAAACAAAGTCCCAGTTTTAAAGATGATTGAGTGGGTGCCCGGCATCCCAAGTCAAAGTCCTCTGGGAGGAGTGGAGTTGGAAAAGGTTGGCCTGGCCACTAGGCTTAACTAGGTTTCCTGTTTCCTAGTCAATTTGCTTAAATCTGAGTTTGTTTTTACCAAACAGACCTACAACTCTGTAGAGAGAATGAACAACTTGGCAGGAGGGAGGGCACATCACCCATCAGTAAGACACGCCCACTGGTGTGTCTTCAAGTTGGGGGATCACATGAACACCAGGCACCTAGGATCCTTCTGTGCATCTTAGAAGCTGCTGGCAACAATGTTCCAACAAGGACCGTGACCTCCATGTAAAGGACTGTGACCTCCACCCACTTTAGGTGGCCTCCTTCAATACTGTTTGAATAACTCATCAGGGTCTGCATTTCCCACTGGACTATGAGTCCCTGGGGGGCAGGGGCTGGATCTCTTCTCCTATCATAATACTCCATAGGTGCTTGTTGAAACAGACCAGACCAAGATGGGGACAGGGGGTGCTGTTTACTTGGCGTGGGCTCTGCGAGATCCCATAAACGTGATTGATGGTGATTATGCATACTCTGACGACAATAGATTGTGGGACTAGGAACTCAGCTATATTACAAGCATCAGTTTCAATTGCCGTGGTAAAAAGAGATTAGGGAATAGCAAACTGACAACCTGGCTTATTCTAAGGGCTAAATTAGGAACAAGGTCGGTATATGCTGGTGGGAAAAAGAACGCTTCTGAGAAGGGGTGTATTTGAGAGGGAAACATGGCGGTGTGTATATGGTGCAGCTAAAAGTTAAAGTCAGAGGACTTTGGGTTCAGAAATTAACTCATGCCAGAGAGGCCACTTGGCAGAACTAAACTTCCTTTTATAGCCCTTCTTTCAGTTTTTAAGTATAATAATTTCGTCAATTCCATAACAGCAAGAACTTGTTTATTGCCACTGTATCATTATTGCCTGGTATGTAGTAGCTCAATAAATTTTTGTTTTATAAATGAATGAGCACTGTAAAAACTGCTTTCTGCCTCTACTTTTCACAGCTGCTTTCCCTCTACTCCACCCTTATCCTTCAAGCCAGTCTGCTGTCCTCCATCCCATAGCCTCGCTGGTCCGGGAGAGGGAACCCCAGTTTCTGTCCACCCCATCTTCCCTATCTTTGTTTGCTATAGAACCGCTTGGGCTCTGATCCGTCTCTGGGGTGAGGACCTGGATTCTGCCTCTGGCCCCAGATCCTGGGTTTTATATCTGTGTTGCTTGACATCTAGACCTTGGCTTGCCCATGTCCATGGGCTTGGTCTGCCCCTGTGCTCCTAGAGCACATCATTCTGGCTACAGCACTGTGGAAACTGTCATCTCTGTTGGCTTTTTGGTGGGTCCTTGGGCAGTTCAGCCCCAGCCCTGGTGAGAAGAAGATGATGCCTTCTTGTAATGGCTGACCCAGTGCCCCTCCCCAGAATACCTTCCATTTATGGCTGCCGCCTACCACCACATTTAAGATGTCAGAGTGGGCTGGACTCAGACCCGCTGCTTCCCTGGGGCCTAATATGGCCCTCCTCTTTATCTGAAGGTTAAAAAGTTCCACATTTATACAAGTATTGAATTTTTCAGTACGATATTAGCATAAAAAACAGACACATAGATCAAAAGCACAAAGCAGAGAGCCCAGAAATATACCCACGTGTATAGGGTCAACTAATTTTTGACAAAGGCTCTAAGAACACACAGTGGGGGAAAGGATAGTTTCTTCAGTAAATGCTTCTGGGAAAACTAGATGCACATGCAAAGAATGAAATTGGACCCTTATGTTACACCATAAAAAAAAATCAACTCAAAATGGATTAAAGACTTGAACGTAAGACCTGAAACTGTAAAAATCCTAGAAGAAAACATATGGGAAAAGCTCTTTGACATTGGTCTTGGCAATGATTTTTTGGATCTGACACCAAAAGCAAAAGCAACAAAAGCAAAAATAAACAAATGGGACTACATCAAACTAAAATGTTTCTGAACATACAAAAAAAAAATCAACAAAATGAAAGGACAACCTACAGAATGGGAATAAATATTTGTAAACCCTATATCTGAAAAGGGATTAATATTTGAAATATACAAGGAATTTTTACAACTCAATAACAAAAAACCAAATAACCCAATTTTGGGCAAAGGACCTAAATATATATTTTTCCAAAGAAGACATACAAATGGCCAACAGAAAAGATGTTCAACATCACTAATTATCAGGGAAATGCAAATCAAAACCACAGTGAGACATCATCTCACACTTGTTAAGATGCCTATTATCAAAAGGATAAGAAATAACAAGTGTTGGTGAGGATGTGAAGAAAAGGGGACCCTTGTGCACTGTTGGTGGGAATGTAAACTGGTGCAGCCACTATGGGAAATAGTATGGAGGTTCTTCAACAAATGGAAATAGAACTACCATATGATCCAGCAATTCCATTTCTAGGTGTATATCCAGAGGAAATGAGATCACTATCTTGAAGAGATATCTGCACTCTCATGTTCATTGCAGCATTATTCACAATAGCCAAGATATAGAAACACCCTAATATGTTCGTTGGTAAATGAATGGATAAAGAAAATGTTGTCTCTATACACAACGGAATGTTATTCAGCCACAAAAAATAAGGAAATCCTTACGTTTGCAACCACATGGATGAACCTGGAGGTATTATGCTAAGTGAAATAAGCTCGACAGAGAAAGAAAAATACTACATGGTATCAAATACATGTAGAATCTAAAAGAAAAGTCAAAGTCATAGAAACAGAGAGTGAAATGGTGGTTGCCAGGGGTGGGGAATAGAGGAAATGGGGAGACGTTGGCCAAAGTGTATAAACTTTCAGTTATAAGATGAGTAAATTCTGAGGATCTGAAGTACAGCAGGGTAACTGTCGTTAATAATATTGCATTGTGTACTTGCAATTTGCTAAAAGAGTAGATCTTAAGTCTTCTCACACCAAAAAAAGCAACTATGTGAGGTGATGGATGTATTAGTTAACTTGACTGTGGGTATCGTTTCACAGTGTATACGTATGTCAAATCTTCACACTGTCCACTTTAGATATATTACAGTTTTATCTGTCAGTTATACCTTAATAAAGCGGGAAAAAGTCTTGGGTTTTGTTTTAAAAGAGCCACAGAAATTAGGCTTCTGGAGGTCTTCCAAGGAAACAATCACCTGTGGTTAGGCTGGATCAGAAGTGCCCATTCTGGAGGAATTATAGTCACAGTGAATGCTCTGTGTGTGCATGTGTGTGTGAGTCTGCATGTGTGTGGTGTACATGACATGTAAATCCATGTGTGGGTGTATATATGATGTGTATACCTGGGTGTAGCATGGATGTGTGGTGTGTACACAGTGTGCATACACATGTGGTATGTGTGCATGGTGTGTACACACACGTGTGGGTTGTGTACATGGTGCATATACACGTGTGTGCACATGGCATGCATATGCATGTGTATATACGTGTGTGGTGTGTATGTGTGGGGTATACATGGTATGTATATGTGTGTGGTGTGTGTAAACATTGGTGCATGTGTAGTTATGTGGTATGCATAGTGTGTATATGAGTGTGTACATATTTATGGGGGGTGTGGGTGCTCATGGTATATATACACTCAAGCGTGTATGAGCGTGTGCATGAGGTATCTACATGGTGCATATACACATATGTGGGTCCTGAGGTCCAGGGAGGGTGGAGACAGGTGCTGCTCAGGGCCATTTGAGCAGGAAATGACCTGAAGGGCACCCATGAGCCGAGGTCTGTGGGCGAGGTGCTGCGTGGAGCCTCAGAATCCAGAAGCTCGAAGCAGAGCCATAGTGGGAAGTCAGGAGAGAGAGCAGGAGACCTGTTAGACGTGGCCCAGTACGAGGTCATGGGCAAGGGGGTGCTGGCATCTCCCTTTCCGTAGCTAAGCAGTCTGTGTCAGCTGGCTTAAAGGGCAGCCCCTGGGAAGGAAACTTGGGGTGTGTGCCTTTGTTGGTCATTATTGACAAGCATTTCTTAGCATTTGTGCAGCTGGAATACCCTGCCTGAGGTGCTGATGATACTGAGACAAATCATATGGGGTTCGTGGCATCACAGAAGACAAATACGAGGAATGGGGTGTCAGGGGTGCCATGGGGGTTGGGGGAAGAGGCAGGGGACAAGGGCAGGAGGGAGGGGGAGGGCAGGAGGGAGAAGCAGATTTCTAGGACCGGGAGGGCCACACAGGACAGAGGCTGGCCCCCTGCTTGGAGTGAGGAGAACAGTTCACTGGAACTGCATGCCCGTGTGTGATTGGTTCTAAGTCTCCTCCTTTAAAATGCCTATTGTATCTTTCAGTGTTTATTAAAATAAAGTGAAGCTGGAATCCTTCCTGGGTCTGCGGGCTTCCCATCTCCCTTCCTACCCATCTTCCCCCCTGCACCCCAGAGACCCAGACACCTAAATCTGGCCCCTCCAGCCCCTGCCATCCTGCCATCCGACCTCCCCCCGAATCCCAAGCCTCTGGGGGGGGGGGTTTAGGAGGTCATTAGGGAGACAACAGCTTCCTCTCCTCTCCCCACAGTGCAGTTCCTGAGTTTTTGCTGTGTTAGCAGATTTGATGGATGGTGGCAAATGCTTGAGGATAAGATATTGTAATCAGGAGAGTGTCCCCTCCCTCCCTCCCTCCTCCTCTGTCCCTGGACCTGGTGCTCCCCGGTTTCTGTGGTGTCAGCAGATGGATGGATGGCTTTTGCTAATGCTTTGCTGGAGTGATAGAATGCGTAGCAGGAGAAACCCTGCAGGCTCACCAGAAAGAGAGGAACGGGAATAGCTCAGGGACGCGGAGAAACTGAGCCGGGAAAGGGGACCGGTGTATATTAGAGTGCACTGGACATTCCTGCTGCAGCCCTGCCTGCAGGGCTCACTCCGACACCAAGTTGTTGCTAGTGTGCCTGGTGGTCTGGTCTCTGTTACTCGACCTCCCAAGTTGGACAGTTGCAACAGGCTTTTATCTGGTGTGCTCAGTCCAGTCTAGAACCCCTCTATACTTCCGTCCAGCACTATTGGGGCCATATTGCTCAGCCATATCGATCTCCTCATGCACAAGCCCCCTTCAGAGTGCTCCCTCACTCTCATACCTTTCATGGCTCCCCACTGCCCATCAAATCTTGTGCAAACCCCACAGATCCTTGACCAGACTGGAACTTCTTTACCATGTGTTTGTGGTTAAACCCCTTAAACTCTCTGAACTTCATTTTCCTTGGTCACAAAATTACAATTACCTATTGGGAGGATAAACTGTGGTCAGGCAGGTTAAAACACTTTGTTAGCTGAAATATAAGGCCTGTGTCAAGAGCCCAAGTCGGGGAAGTAGCTAATGGGAGCAGCCGTCCCCAGTGGTCAGCAAGGCTGGGAAGGTGAGAGAGGACCATGGACGCAGAAGGCAGGAGCCTTCCTCCTCCTCCAGCCGGCTCGCCTGGGGTGTCAATTCCTCCCTCCCCAGCCAGTCGGGGGCTCAGCTCTCCATTACATGTCCTCACACACATTTCTCAGCTCTGCCACGTCGAGGTGCCCACTCCCATCTCAGATTCTGGCTGTCACCCAAACACACAACACCCAGTGAGGATAAGACCTCCCAGTGTGGCCGTGAGGATTGCACACTAGATAGCAAGAGCACGATGCCGGGCACACGGTGCAGGCTCAGTACGTGTTGACAACACCAGAACACAAAGTCATATGTGTACCAAAGAAACAAGGGCTTATGCACCCATCTGTTTCAGAGGTTTCCTCACTCATGAGAATTTACAGAAAACACCATCCGTTCATCTCTTGCAGGCATTAACCGGGGATGTGGAAAGAGCTTAGATTAACTTGTTAAATCCATCAAAATGGTATTTGTTAAAATGGGCTTTTATGTGTTGACCACATAAATATTCATCACTTCATGGCTGTGCCCAAGCACATACCACTGCTTCTGTTTCCCCCCCGACGTTGTCAGCAGAAAACATCACGTGACAACAAAATGGAGCTTGCGTTATTTACCCAACACTGTGTTGGGACACGTCGGAGCTGGACTCTGCCAAGAAAGGGCTTTTCTTGCAGACAGCAAGCAGCTGCTACTGCCTTCCCCGCCATCCTCCACAGAGCGACTCACGGCCTATTTTCCCCGCCATTCTCAAGCGCGCAGAGTGCTGGCTTCATCCATCAAACTCATGTCCTTTTTTTCAGGAGAAAGAAATCGATAGAAATTGATTTGAAAATGTCAAACTTTATCAACTGCCAACTGTCACTCCAAGACAGATATCTTCTGCATCGTGTAAATGTTTGATTTCACCAAGATTCTTTTCTTGGCTGACAGTCTGGGGTGTCAAGCCACAAATCAACCCTCAGATATTCTCTGGGGGCCAATTAGAAAGGGAGGTGGCATAGCGCAGTGGCTAAATGTGTAGGATCAGGAGCCAGACTGCTTTAATTGCTGTGTGACATTGGGAAAATTATTTAACTTCCCTGAAACTCAGAAATCTCATCTTACACCTTAGGATGATAGTTGGATATATATCATATGGTTGTGAGAATTAAATGATAACCCGTGTAAACTACTTATAAAATGTGGAGACTATTGTAAGTGCATAATAAATATTAACCACTTTTTATTATTCGTATGCCACTTTGCTAGGCATTGAGGAGTTTAAATAAGGCTTGTTGGGGGAGGTAAGACATACGCAAGGCAAGCAGGGCGACCAATCCATGGAAAGATGACAGAGCCTGGAGTCTGAAGTCCTGGGTTTGAATTTCAGCCACTCATTAGCTCCATGATTTTGAGCAGTGTCCCTAGAAATCAGTTTAACCTGTAAAATGGGGGTGAAAATCACAGTGATTGACAAGCAAGCTTGTTATATATTTCTAGTTACACAACCACTTTGAGACTAGAAATGCACAGTGCATGGGTTAGTGATTTTATGATAGCCCCGAAAAGGTCATTTTGTGATATTGAGTGATAAATGCTACATGCCAAATGTGTAGGACAGAGAAAGGTTCAGCATCAAGAGAGACATTTGGGGCAGAGATTGTCATAAAGGGTCTTCCACAATGGGTGGGATTGAACTGGGTTTTGCCAGGTCAAGTCCAAAGAAGACTGCCTGGAACATACTGGGCTAAGTTATCACCAACACAAGTATAAGCTTAGTAGAGGCCTTGATGCAGTAACGAGGAATTCTGGCATGATTTTCTACACTTTGGGAAGAATCTAGATTATTTGATCTGGGGGTCAGTAGCTACCTGGCTTCTGCAGGGAGCATGGCTGAAATGTGACAAGAGTCAGGTCAGGGACACAGGCAGGGGCTCATCCAGTTGGCCAGGTGAGAAATGACGATGAGCAGGGCCAAGGTGTTAGCAGTGGCAATGGAGAAACGCAGACAGATGCGAGGTCTTTTTGGAGGTAGAGCTATCAGGACTTGCTGATTTAGTCATTCAGTTCATTAATTCAAGTGTTCTCGGCTCTGGGGATATAGCAGCATGCAAAACAAGCAAAAATGTGCTTACACTGCTTAAGTACTGGTGGGAGGTGAAAAGCAGGGGAAGGAGAAGACAGAAGGAGGATAATTCCCAGGTTTCCTGCCTGAGGGGATGGTGTGCACCTCTTTGCTTCCTAATGTGAATTTGAGGAACTTGGTCACAAACTGCTGAGATGCACTGGCTTGCCTTGACTACCACTTCCTCCTTTCCTTTAAGAGGCCTCTTCTAGGTGTCTTGTGCTTTCTATGTTCCAGTTTCTATGTCCTAGTGCAGGGGGCTAGTGCGACTAATGGGAGTGACTTCTTGTGGCTGTGTTAGTGTGCTCAAAGGTCATTCTTAACAGAGTCTCTCCACTCAGCTTGTAGGGCCCCATCAGCTTGTACAGTGCACATCCAGGGGGGTTTGGATGGTTCCCCCTCCATTGTTACACTCTGCAAGGTGCCATTCAAGACCAGTTCGCCTCCTTACCCTTTTGCAGCCACGGGAAACTTCATATTGTTACTGAATTGGTGGACCGGACCCACGCTGGGGTCCTAGCCCTGGGTTGAAACCCCTTGTCTCGGCCAGGGAGGTTCTTTTTCCGATCCAATTCACTCAGCCAGTAACGAAACCGATGCTGAGACTGGAACAGCACAAGCTTTATTCAATGGCCAAAGAATGGAGACGCGGGAACCTAGTTCACAAATCAACTTCTCAACACAATTCAGGCAGAGACACCAAATACACAGGAGGGTCGAGGTAAAAGGGAGGGAATTAGAAAGAGCGGGAGGAATATTCATGTGTTATCTAAGAACAGGAGTGTGGTTTGGACCTGAAGCAACTCTCCTTTTCAGTCCATGTATGGGCTTTTCTGGTTGTTGTCATGGCAATTGTCAACTGTCATGGTGCTGGTGGGTGTGTCATTTAACATGCTAATGTATTACAATGAGCATATAATGAGGCTCAAGGTCTACTGGAGGTCAAATCTTCTGCCATCTTGGGCCTAGTTGGTTCTCACCAGTTCCTGTCTTTTTCTCTTTGCAGCTTCCTTCTGCAGCTTCCAGGTTGAATCTGATTTGAAAAAGTAGAAGTAGTAGCTTCTAAAAGTAGAAGGAAGTAGCTTCCTTCTACTCAGATAAGAGTACTTGCTTTTTATTCCAGGGAGGGGCAGGTGCCCTACATTGGGTAGCATGTGGCAGCTTCCAGGTTGAATCTGATTTGAAAAAGGTCCCACCTGGACAGGTGATCCAGTTTCCATGTCCCTTTCCATAGTCCGTAATCCAAACACTTCCTTCTACATTTTACTATGTAACCATGTCTGGCTGACCAGACAACTTTGCACACACCAAACTAAGAGGGGATGAAATTCTAGAAGAAAAACACAGCAGAAACCATGGTGTGGAGATAGGAAGTTTCAGGCAGAATTTGGCTGATGATGACAGTCCATCCAAAGTCGATGCTTGGGATGCTTTTGGGAGATGGCAAGTGCTTTTTTGAGTGTCTGTCGCCAACGGGTGAGCCACCTTCACTTCCCTGCTGGGTGAATACGGGGAAGAAGCCTCTTAGAATTTTAAACGATCCTAGTGAACATAATTTCCGCAATTACCGATGTTCAGTAATTATGCTAATGCTGATTCACAAAGAGCTGTTATTTGCTCAGCGTGTTCTGTGCACATTATCTCCTTACCTGACTAACTGTTTTCGCACAGCAGTTACAGTTTGCTTGTCATGTTAAGGGATGTTTGCATCTTTGAGCTTGTCAAGGCACTAGAAGGAGAGCTGAAGTTCTGGTCCACCCCATCAGAAGATTTTCTGGTGGGCTTCTTGATGAGAAGGGAAGGAAAGGGGAACACGTGAAAAGGAAGCAGGAAAGGGAACCTCCATTTGACTGAAGGGGAAATTATAGTTCAGAGGTGAAGAGAGGGTCACAGGGACAATCACGGTAGAGATCTGTAACCTTATCTTTCTGATTCCAGGTATGGCCTCTGGTAATTAGGAAAGTTGAGAGCCTGCCTGGTCTCCCCGTTCTGTAACAGTGACAGTGCTTTGCTTGGCTTGAACTCGTCAAGTCCCATTTTTAGTCTCTGCTTCGAGTTGTAAGAGCACTTAGAGACCATCTAAGACATTAATTCTGAAAGTGTGGTCTCTTGGCCAGCAGCATCAGCATTACCTGAGAATTTGTTAGAAAATGCAAATTCTGATGAAAAAGCATATATATTTATATATATATGTATAGATAACCGAATCACTTTGCTGTACAGCAGAAATTAACACATTGTAAATCAACTGTACTTCAATAAAATAAATTTTAAAAATTATTTATTTATTTTATTTTTTTATTTTTGGCTGCGTTGGGTCTTCATTGCTGCACGCGGGCTTTCTCTAGTTGCGGTGAGTGGGGCTACTCTTTGTTGCGGTGCGCGGGCCTCTCATTGCGGTGGCTTCTCTTGTTGTGGAGCATGGGCTGTAGGTGCATGGGCTTTAGTTGTTGTGGTATGTGGGCTCAGTAGTTGTAGCTCTCAGGCCCTAGAGCACAGGCTCAGTAGTTATGGTGCACGGGCTTAGTTGCTCTGTGGCATGTGGGATCTTCCTGGACCAGGGCTCAAACCCATGTCCCGTGCATTGGCAGGCGGATTTTTAACCACTGTGCCACCAGGGAAGTCCAATAAAATAAAATTTTAAAAATGAAAATTTTGGCGCTCCACCCAGATGTATTGCATCAGAAACCCTCGGGGTTTCTGTGTTTTAACCAACAATCCATCTTTGAACAGGCCCTACAGGTGAGTCTGATGCATGTTGAAGGTTGAGAATTACATTGTAGGTCCTTGATACTTAAAGTGTGGACCACAGATCAGCAAGCAGCATGAACCACATCTGCAAGCTTGTTACTAAGGTGACATCTCAGGCCACACCCAGACCTACCCAATCAGAGCCTGTATTTGAACAAGATCCCTAGGTGATTTGCATACACACTAAAGCTTGAGTATCACTTATTCGAGTCCAAATGTCCCCATTTCCTGTTGACAAGAGGCAAAATGACTTGGTGGATGTCCCACCAATTACTAACAGAATTAGACTGCTATTATTCTTACTAATTCGGGGTTATTTGGTTTTTTGTTGTTGAGTTGTATGAGCCGTTTGCGCATGTTGGAAATTAAGCCCTTGTCAGTCGCATTGTTTGCAAATATTTTCTCTCAGTCTGAAGGTTGTCTTTTCGTTTTGTTTATGGTTTCCTTCGCTGTGCAAAAGCTTGTAAGTTTGATTAGGTCCCATTTGTTTATTTTTACCTTTATTTTTATTGCTTTTGGAGACTGACCTAAGAAAACATTGGTATGATTTATGTCAGAGAATGTTTTGCCTATGTTCTGTTCTAGGAGTTTTATGGTGTCATGTCTTATATTTAAATCTTTAAGCCATTAAAAAAAAATTATTTGTTTATTTTTGGCTGCATTGGGTCTTCGTTGCTGCAGGTGGGCTTTCTCTAGTTGTGGCGAGTGTGGGCTACTCTTCGTTGCGGTGCGCGGGCTTCTCATTGTGGTGGCTTCTCGTTGTGGAGCATGGGCTCTAGGCACGTGGACTTAAGTAGTTGTAGCACATGGGCTCAGTAGTTGTGGCACATGGGCTCAGTAGTTGTGGCTCACGGGCTCTAGAGCACAGGCCAGTAGTTGTGGCACATGGGCTTAGTTGCTCCATGGCATGTGGGATCTTTCCGGACCAGGGCTCAAACCTGTGTCCCCTGCATTGGCAGGTGGATTCTCAACCACTGCCCCACCAGGGAAGTCCCATGCCATTTTGAGTTTATTTTTGTGTATGGTGTGAGGGTCATATGGTGTGTATGGTCTAACGTCATTGGTTTACATGCATATTCCTACTCATTTTAATAACTAACATTTATTGTGTGCTGACTGCGGTCATTCTCTTGGAGTGTCTATTGCCTGCCTCACTGTTAATATGCTCTAAAGAGGGCTTTCTATGTGCCCAGAATTGCTCCCTGGATTTTTCCATTTAATTTTCACCATATCCCTTTGAGGTATTAGGTTGGCCAAAAAGTTCGTTTGGGTTTTTGGTAAGACATTATGGAAAAACCGAAACAAACTTTTTAGCCAACCCAGAAAATACATGAGAAATCCTCTTTTTAGAATGATCCTCTGGCCAGATAATTGAGAATGTCAACTAAGGCAGGAAATCATACAAAATACACACCCCCCTAAACATTTAATTTCAACCTAAACATGTAAATGTATGTACATTCATCAGTCTATAGATGTGGTGGGTCAATGTCTTTTCCTTGAGTCCAGTCTTTTTTTTTTCTTTCTGACTTTAAGTTTCCATATCTTTTATGATACCTGGTTTGGCTTTCTTTGGAGTGAGAAAGTTTAGGGAGAGAAGAAATCTTAGGGCAGACCCTTCTAGAATTTTATTTTTCTCAAACTCCTAATTCTATAGAATTTTTAAAAAAGTGATTTGCCTTGTGCAAAGTATTCAGACTCAGTTTTTGTAGACACACTGACATATATGATAAAGTCTGTGATTATAGTAACAAGTATAATTTGTATAAGCTGGCTTAGAACCAGCGCAAAAGTAAACAACTCAACTATCAGGAGCAGATGTAAATGGGTGCATTACAGAGCAGTGCACTACCCCTGAATGGGGACCCGTCTCAAATTCGCATTGCCAGGAGCTGCAATGACGACCCAGGCACTTGGAGTCCAGAGCCCCCATGACACTCCCTTGATTGTCTTTTTTAGGTTAAAAAAAAAAAAAAGGTTATGAAGAACCTAGGGGCAGGATGGGAATAAAGACGCAGACCTACTAGAGAATGGACTTGAGGACACGGGGAAGGGGAAGGGTCAGCTGGGACGAAGTGAGAGAGTGGCATGGACATATACACACTACCAAATGTAAAATAGATAGCTGGTGGGACGCAGCCGCATAGCACAGGGAGATCAGCTCAGTGCTTTGGGACCACCTAGAGGGGTGGGATAGGGAGGGTGGGAGGGAGACGCAAGAGGGAGGAGATACGGGGATATATGTATATGTATAGATGACTCACTTTGTTATAAAGCAGCAACTAATGCACCATTCTAAAGCAATTATACTCCAATAAAGATGTTTTAAAAAAATTAGATAATCAGTCACTTTATCTTGGCAAACTATAAATACTTCTCCAAATACGCTCTTCTTCCTGCACTCTCCCTGCATCCGTACTTAACTTTGGCAGTAGAACTTGGTGTTCTTGAGAGACCAGGCAATTGAAATGGATGCATTAATGGATTTAAATGTCTAAGCATTGTCAGGAGGAAGAAATTTTTCTTTACCTTTCTAGGTTCTTCCGGCTGGTTGAAGAATTAAATTGACATGAGACAGGGTAACAGGAGAAAATCAAGCAAAGTTTGATAACGTGTATACATGGGAGAGACCCAGAAAAACTGAGTAACTCACCAAAATGGCCAAAACCCTTGCCTTAAATACCATCTTCAGCTAAAGACAAAAGAGGATGCTGAGAATGCTGGTTTGGGACCTCAAAGAGCAGGAAGGCAATTCACATGAAGATGGAAAAGCAAATGTTTGGTAAACAGATGTTTGCTGGACCCTGCAGAGAAGGTGGGCTACAGCAAGGAATTTTGACAAACAGACTTTGCTGGGTTCCTCCCTGTCTACACACCTGGTTCATACTATAGTTATCTCTGGTGATAGCTCCCTTCCTGGAATAGGTCCTCTGTCTACATTCTTTTAGGCAGTTAGGGGGAAGGTAAAGTTTCTTCCTGAGTCTTTTGGGCCTTGATTGTTTTCAGATCAAAATAATCTGCATGCCAGGGAGACATTTTGGGGTGACAAATTTTGCTCCTCCGCACCATTAATATTCTCTGACAAAACACCATCAGTGCACTGTCTCATGGCAGAGGACCAGTTAATGGAGAAAATAACAGCAGAAGGGGGAATTAACTAGACTGAGATTTTAGTTGAACCACTTGAAAAAGTGTCCATGCGTGGCATGTATTCCCTCCTCAAGCCATGTCCCCATAAGACCCCATACATACCTCTTATTATGTAAAGTGTTATACAACCAATGAAATTCTTTATCCTATGATCCTGGTTCTGGTATTATTTTTCTGCCTCATCTCTTTCTATTTGACTTGTTGCAAATTACTGAACTTGTATGACCTATCTGTAAAATGAGGATGAGAATGGTACCTCTCTGCCTATTAGGGTTGCAGACAGGTGTTAATAGGAAATACTTAGTATAAAACGTGGCACTAGTAAATGCCAATAAGTGGTTGCTATTTTTGTTGTTGTTTTTCCAATCCCTCTTCCCTAGGGACATGGTGAAAGGCTCAATTAGATATAGCTAAGGGCAAACAACCTGTCAGACTTCTCTTGGTCTTGTTTTATAATCCTAGCTCAGTGCCTAGAACACAGTAAATGCTTGATAAATATTTGTGGAAAATTGAATAAATGAATCTTGGGTTAGTGTTCTTCACTGTTCTCTTTCTGCATCCCATTATGGTCTCTATAATAAGCGTTGTTTCCAAATATTGAAAGCTTTCATACTTCTGTCGTTTCAAAGAATTCTCAGTCTCTCCATCTGCAGTTACCTATAGTCTCCATATATTCAGTACAGACTTTTTTCTTTCTTTCTTTTTTTTTTACCACGCGTCTTTATTGGAGTATAAATGCTTTACAATGTTGTGTTAGTTTCTGCTGTACAACAAAGTGAATCAGCTATATGTATACATATATCCCCATATTCCCTCCCTCTTGAGCCTCCCTCCCACCCTCCTTATCCCACCCCTCTAGGTCATCACAAAGCACTGAGCTGATCTCCCTGTGCTATGCAGCAGCTTCCCACTAGCTATCCATTTTGCATTTGGTAGTGTGTATATGTCAGTGCTACTCTCTCACTTCATCCCAGCTTCCCCTTCCCCCCACCCACCCCTGAGCCCTCAAGTCTGTTCTCTACGTCTGCCTCTTTATTCCTGTCCTGCCCCTAGGTTCATCAGTACCCCTTTTTAGAATTCCATATATTTGCGTTAGCATACGGTATTTGTTTTTCTCTTTCTGACTTACTTCACTCTCTATGACAGATTCTAGGTCCATCCACCTCACTACAAATAACTCAATTTTGTTCCTTTTTATGGCTGAGTAATATTCCATTGTATATATGTGCCACATCTTCTTTATCCAGTCATCTGTTGATGGGCATTTAGGTTGCTTCCATGTCCTGGCTATTGTAAATAGTGCTGCAGTGAACACTGTGGTATGTGTCTCTTTTTGAATTATGGTTTTCTCAGAGTATATGCCCAGTAGTGGGATTGCTGGGTCCTATGGTAGTTCTATTTTTAGTTTTTTAAGGAACCTCCATACTGTTCTCTATAGTGGCTGTATCAGTTTACATTCCCACCAACAGTGCAGGAGGGTTCCCTTTTCTCCACACCCTCTCCAACATTTATTATTTGTAGATATTTTGATGATGGCCATTCTGACTGGTGTGAGGTGATATCTCATTGTGGTTTTGATTTGCATTTCTCTAATGATTAGTGATGTTGAGCATCTTTTCATGCATTTGTTGGCCATCTGTATGTCTTCTTTGGAGAAATGTCTATTTAGGTCTTCTGCCCATTTTTGGACGGGGTTGTTTCTTTTTGTGATATTGAGCTGCATGAGCTGCTTGTATATTTTGGAGATAAATCCTTTGTCAGTTGCTTCATTTGCAAATATTTTCTCCCATTCTGAGGGTTGTCTTTTCGTCTTGTTTATGGTTTCCCTTGCTGTGCAAAAGCTTTTAAGTTTCATTAGGTCCTGTATGTTTATTTTTGTTTTTATTTCCCTTACCCTAGGAAGTGGGTCAAAAAGGATCTTGCTGTGATTTATGTCTTAGAGTGTTCTGCCTATCTTTTCCTCTAAGAGTTTTACAGTGTCTGGCCTTACATTTAGGTCTTTAATACATTTTGAGTTTATTTTTGTGTATGGTGTTAGGGTGTGTTCTAATTTCATTCTTTTACAGGTAGCTGTCCATTTTTCCCAGCACCACTTATTGAAGAGGCTGTCTTTTCTCCATTGTATATTCTTGCCTCCTTTATCAAAGATAAGGTGACCATATGTGTGTGGGTTTATCTCTGGGCTTTCTATCTTGTTCCATTGATCTATATTTCTGTTTTTGTGCCAGTGCCATACTGTCTTGATTACTGAAGGTTTGTAGTAGAGTCTGAAGTCAGGGAGCCTGATTTCTCCAGCTCCATTTTTCTTTCTCAAGATTGCTTTGGCTATTCGGGGTCTTTTGTGTTTCCATGCAAATTGTAAAATTTCTGGTCCTAGTTCTGTGAAAAATGCCATTGGTAATTTGACAGAGATTGCACTGAACCTGTAGATTGCTTTGGGTAGTATAGTCATTTTCACAATGTTGATTCTTCCAATCCAGGAGCATGGTATATCTCTCCATCTGTTTATGTTATCTTTGATTTCTTTCATCAGTGTTTTATAGATTTCTGAATATAGGTCTTTTGCTTCCTTAGGTAGGTTTATTCCTAGGTATTTTATTCTTTTTGTTGTGATGCTAAGTGGGATTGTTTCCTTAATTTCTCTTTCTGATCTTTTGTTGTTAGTGTATAGGAATGCAAGAGATTTCTGTGCATTAATTTTGTATCCTGCAACCTTACCAAATTCATTGATTAATTCTAGTAGTTTTCTGGTGGCATCTTTAGGATTTTCTAAGTATAGTATCATGTCATTGGCAAACAGTGACAGCTTTACTTCTTCTTTTCCAATTTGTATTCCTTTTATTTCTTTTTCTTCTTTGATTGCTGTGGCTAGGAATGCCAATACTATGTTGAATAATAGTGGCAAGAGTGGACATCCTTGTCTTGTTCCTGATCTTAGAGGAAATGGTTTCAGTTTTTCACCATTGAAAATGATGTTTGCTGGAAATGATATATGGCTTTTATTATGTTGAGGTAGATTCCCTCTATGCCGACTTTTTGGAGGGTTTTATCATAAATGGGTGTTGAATTTTGTCAAAAGCTTTTTCTGTATCTATTGAGATGATCATATGGTTTTTATTCTTTAATTTGTTAGTATGGTGTATCACATTGATTGTTTTGCATATATTGAAGAATCCTTGCATCCCTGGGATGAATCCCACTTGATCATGGTGTATGATCCTTTTAATGTGCTGTTAGATTCTGTTTGCTAGTATTTTGTTGAGGATTTTTATATCTATGTTCATCAGTGATATTGGCCTGTAGTTTTCTTTCTTTGTGATATCTTTGTCTGGTTTTGGTATCAGGGTGATGGTGGCCTTGTAGAACGAGTTTGGGAGTGTTTCTCCCTCTGCAATTTTTTGGAAGATTTTGAGAAGGATAGGTGTTAACTCTTCTCTAAATGTTTGATAGAATTCGCCTGTGAAGCCATCTGGTCCTGGATTTTTGTTTGTTAGAAGATTTTTAATTACAGTTTCAATTTCATTACCTGTGATTGGTCTGTTTATATTTTCTAATTTTTCCTGGTTCAATCTTGGAAGGTTGTACTTTTCCAAGAATTTGTCCGTTTCTTTCAGGTTGTCCATTTTATTGGCATATAGTTAATTGTAGTAGTCTCTAATGATCTTTTGTATTTCTGTGGTGTCGGTTGTAATGTCTCCTTTTTCATATCTAATTTTATTGATTTGCATCCTCTCTGTTTTTTTCTTGATGAGTCTGGCTAAAGATTTATCAATTTTGTTTATCTTCTCAAAGAACCATCTTTTAGTTTTATTGATCTTTGCTGTTGTTTTCTTTGTTTCTATTTCATTTATTTCTGCTCTGATCTTTATGATTTCTTTACTTCTACTAATTTTGGGTTTTCTTTGTTCTTCTTTTTCTAGTTTCTTTAGGTGTAAGGTTGGATTGTTTGAGATTTTTCTTGTTTCTTGAGGTGAGGTTGAATTGCTATGAACTTCCCTCTTAGAACTGCTTTTGCTGCATCCCATAGGTTTTGGATCGTCGTGTTTTCATTGTCATTTGTTCTTAGGTTTTTTTAAATTTCCTCTTTGATTTCTTTAGTGATCTCTTGGTTATTTAGCAGTGCACTGTTTAGCCTCCATTTATTTGTGTTTTTTTTAAACTATTATTTTCCTGTAGTTGATTTCTAGTATCATAGCATTGTGGTTGGAAAAGATACTTGATATGATTTCAATTTTCTTAAATTTTCCAAAGTTTGATTTGTGACCGAAAATGTGATCTATTCTGGGGAACATTCTGTGTGCCCTTGAGAAGAAAGTGTATTCTTCTGCTTTCGGGTGGAATGTCCTAAAAATATCAATTAATTCTATCTGGTCTATTGTGTCATTTAAAGCTTGTGTTTCCTTATTTATATTCTGTCTGGATGATCTGTCTATTGGTGTAAGTGGGGTGTTAAAGTCCCCCTCTATTATTGTGTTACTGTCAATTTCTCCCTTTATGGCTGTTAGCATTTGCCTTATGTATTGAGGTGCTCCTATGTTGGGTGGATAAATATTTACAATTGTTATATCTTCTTCTTGGATCGATCCCTTGATCATTATGTAGTGTCCTTCTTTGTCTCTTATACTAGTCTTTATTTTAAAGTCTATTTTGTCTAATATGAGAATTGCTACCCCAGCTTTCTTTTGATTTCCATTTGCATAGAATATCTTTTTCCATCCCCTCACTTTCAGTCTCTATGTGTCCCTAGGTCTGAAGTGGGTCTCTTGTAGACAGCATATATATGGGTCTTGTTTTTGTATCCATTCAGCCAGTCTATGTCTTTTGGTTGGAGCATTTAATCCATTTACATTTAAGGTAGTTATCGATATGTACGTTCTATTACCATTTTCTTAATTGTTTTGGGTTTGTTATTGTAGGTCTTTTCCTTCTCTTGTGTTTCCTGCCTAGAGAAGTTCCTTTAGCATTTGTTGTAAAGCTGGTTTGGTGGTGCTGAATTCTCTGAGCTTTTGCTTGTCTCTAAAGGTTTTAATTTCTCCATCGAATCTGAATGAGATCCTTGCTGGGTAGAGTAATCTTGGTTGTAGTTTTTTCCCTTTCATCACTTTAACTATGTCCTGCCACTCCCTTTTGGCTTGCAGAGTTTCTGCTGAAAGATCAGCTGTTAACCTTATGGGGATTCCCTTGTATGTTATATGTTGCTTTTCCCTTGTTGCTTTTAATATTTTTTCTTTGTATTTAATTTTTGATAGTTTGATTAATATGTGTTTCAGCGTGTTTCTCTTTGGGTTTATCCTGTATGCGACTCTCTGAGCTTCCTGGACTTGGGTGGCTATTTCCTTTCCCATGTTAGGGAAGTTTTCAACTATAATCTCTTCAAATATTTTCTCAGACCCTTTCTTTTTCTCTTCTTCTTCTGGGACCCCTATAATTCAAATATTGGTGCATTTAATGGTGTCCCAGAGGTCTCTGAGACTGTCCTCAATTCTTTTCATTCTTTTTTCTTTATTCTACTCTGCAGTAGTTATTTCCACTATTTTATCTTCCAGGTCACTTATCTGTTCTTCTGCCTCAGTTATTCTCCTATTGATTCCTTCCAGAGTATTTTTAATTTCAGTTATTGTGTTGTTCATCACTGTTTGTTTGCTCTTTAGTTCTTCTAGATCCTTGTTAAATGTTTCTTGTATTTTCTCCATTCTGTTTCCGAGAATTTGGATCATCTTTACTATCATTACTCTGAATTCTTTTTCAGGTAGGTTGCCTATTTCACCTTCATTTATTTGGTCTTGTAGGTTTTTACCTTGCTCCTTTGTCTGTAACATACTTTTTTGTCATTTAATTCTTTTTTTTTTATGAGTGGGGCTGTATTCCTGTCTTACTGGTTGTTTGGCCTGAGGTGGTCAGCACTGGAGTTTGCCGGCAGTTGGATAGAGCTGAGTCTTGGTGCTGAGATGCGGACCTCTGTGAGGCCTCACTCTGATTAATATTCCCTGGTGTCTGAGGTTCTCTGTTAGTCCAGTGGTTTGGACTCGGAGCTCCCATGACAGGAGCTCGAGCCCAACCTCCAGCCTGTGAACCAAGATCCCTCAAGCTGTGAGGTATAGCAAAAAAAAAAAAAAAAAGGAGCAATACAATAACAAAGAATAAAAAACAAAATAAAATTAGACAAAAAATATATTAGGAAAAATAAAAATATAATTGAAACAACTGCAACAAGGTAAAATAAAACCACAACAGAAAAAAAAAAAAGCTTGGCTATGGGGGGGTGGAGTTTAGGCAGGTGTGGAACTTAGGCAGGGGGTGGTTTTAGGGTGGGGCGGGGCCTAGGCTCAGGACCCACACAGCTGGAAAAGGCCTTGGGGGTGGGGCCTAGGTGGGGTGAAGTTCAATCCTGGGGTGGGGCCTCTGCTTAGGACCTGCACGGGAGAGGCAGCACCTCCATAGGAGGGCCTCTGGAGTGTGGAGTTCTGGAATTTGGAGGTAAGGCCCTGGGTGAGGGTGTGTGGGAGGGGTCTCAGAGGGGGTCTCCGAGTGTAGAGGTAGGGCCCTGGGTGGGGGTGTAGGGGTGGGGCTTGGGCTCTGCACGGCAGGAGGGAGGCTCCACGGGCAGAGGATTAGGCCTGGGAGCCCAAGAGGCTCCCCGGTGCCTAAGTGGACAGGGAAAGTGCTGGCTGGGTTCCCTTCTGTTCCTCCGCGCCCCCCGCCACGGTCTCCCCCAGGGTCTCCCCATCCCCCCTGGACCCCTAGCCGTGGGTGGGTTCCACTGGGTGTGGGAACTCCTCCCCTTCCCCAGCCACCCCTCAGGGGTGCCGATCCTGTAGGTCCGGCCTTTACTTTTCCTCCGCCTTCCCTCCTTCCCACTCCCTCAGGACCTGAGCAGCTGGAGGGGGCCTTGGTTAACAGAGGATCAGGCCTGGGATCTAAGCAGGCTCCTGGGGGCCCAAGTGGGCAGGGGAAGCCTGGCCACACTCCCTTTTGATTCTCTGCCCTCCCAGTGGTCCCCCAATTTCCCCCTTCGGTAGTGGGATCCCTTCCCCTCCCTCAGCCGCCCCTCAGGGGCGCCAGTCCCATCCCACCTCCACTTCTCCTCCCTCCTCACTCCCCCCCACACCCCATGTCCTACCAGGTCGCTGGGGGTTCCTCCTCACACCTTAGGTGTCCATGGTCCCCCACTAGTGCCTGGTAGGTGTCCTAGTTGTGCGGAGACGCAAATTCTCCATCCTCCTAGTACGCTATCTTGACTCCGCCCCCAGACTTTTTTCTGAATTATGTTTCAAAGTGATCTTGTGTTGCTCTAATAGTCTCAGAAAATTACCTACAGACAACAGCTTGCAGAAATGGCAAAGAGCTCATACCATTTATGGCTCTGCTTTGCTTCTTGGCTCTGAGTGTCCTGAGATCTGAAGCTTATGTCTCTTGGCTGTCTCTGAGTCCCACTGTGGTTTTACAGTACCCGGCTTTTGGACAGAAATGGTTAACTTCTAGATTTGTCCTTGAATGAGAAAGTCTCAGCTCCCAGTGCAAGAGCCTTCATGATATCGTAGAAGTAATGGACATGTGATGGTTGGAGAAGGCAGAAGAAAGTCACGGAGCAGGTGATTTGCAAAGCAGTCCTGGGTCAAATGAAGGAAGCTGAAGCAGAGTGCCCTAATGCCTTGGAAGTATGTTCTTGTGTTTTGATGGACTTTTAACCTGGAACTGCCTGGGAGAGGACTGGATAATGGAACTCAGGTTAGGTAAATATGTGGGTAAATATGTAAGTTTAGGTAAATATGTAAGGATCATCTGCAGCGCTTCTTATGTTAGGTGTTTGTGCCAAGTGCCTTCCAAGTGCCTCCCCATCCGTTAGATCTCCTCTTCATCCTCCTCCACCCTGCTCTTTTTCCAGAACTCTGACTCTTAAGGATCACATCAGCAGGTTCCTGTGCCCTCTGGCATCAAGCAGGTCAACCTCATCAACGGGGACCTCTTGGCAGGAGATTGGAAGTCGGGAGGGAGGAGAGTGTGACCAGGGTATTTATTTCCCCTGTGGAATGGCTACAGGCTGGTTGTACCTCTCCACTGAAGGCCAGTGTTCTTCTCAAGGTGGCCTCATTTATGCCTAACTCTTCTTCGAGTTCTGGTATCTGTTCACTCTCCTTATCATCTTGAGCCTGGAAAGGGTAACACCCAGACTGTTACTCATGCCGGGTACAGCAATATCCTTTGTAGTTTCCCTACAGCCTGCCCACACCTGTGTAATTGGTCCCTTTATTAAACCCTTCTGGAATTCTCCCGGTTTGAGTGTTGACTACTTGCTGCTGGGAGCCTGACTTGCAGTCTCAAGTTGCTCTCCTTCTGCGGGAAGATAGTGGTACCTGGGAGGGAGGAATCAGTAAGAGGTAAAAAGAGCCCAGTTGGGTCGGTAAGGGTGGTGGTTTCATCGGCAAGCAATAGGAAGCTAATTTAAGCAGAAAAGGAATTATTGGTGGGATAGATGGGATAGAAAGAATTTGGGAGGCTGAGAACCAGGCAGACATCTGGGCAGCAGGGAGCATAGTTACGTTTCGATTAAGACATGGTTAATTGTTCCTGCTGCCCTGGGCTCTTGATGAGGCCCCTGTTGCTATGAATGCTTTCTCAACTGTATCTGCATCTTTGCATCACTTCCTCAGGGTTCAGAACCCCAGGTGAGAGCATCTGCTTAGCTGATACTAGGTCACATACAGCATCCTGCCTAGTTCCGGGAAGTGGGAAGAGAAGTTTAAGCTTCTTTTTACTCCCAGCTTATTCCGTTTCAGGCTAGAAACCTGAAACAGACAAAGAGGTGGTCCATGGTTGGCTTCTTCCCTTCCTTCTCCCCAACCCCCTCACCAGTAGCCACCTCCGGCTCCTTCAGGGCTGGGATTGGGGGAGAGTAGAAGATGTTTGGTGCAGGATATGTCTTACTTGACTGGTGTTATCGTGACCTGGTGATACTATGGCCTATTGGGCAGGCTTGGCAGGTGTTCAAAGTTGAATCTTACTCTCCTTGACTGATTCTTTCTTCCTTCTGGCTGGCCATTCCCCTTCCAGCCATTCTTGGGAGAAATCCAAAATGACCGCAGTATGGTAGCCATCAAGGGCTGCTTAAAACTTTTTTTCTCTCAGCCTTTGTAGAAGGCTAGAGAGGGTTAAATTCTAACAACTTCATACAGTTCTGGTCAGTCTTAGTGGAGGCAAGTCAGCTGGTTTGAAGTTGCAGGGTGTCTGCAGAGCTGTTGCTGATAAACACCAGAGGCTGCCCTCTGGGCACCCCTACACAGTGGCTGGGCTTGGATTCACAAAGACCACCCCAGAAACCTCTGTCCAAGCTCCTGGATGTGAGCCAAGGCAGAGGGAGCCCAGAAGAAGAAAGAAAATATTTTTTTCAGGATCGGTTTTCTCCTATAAAGGGTTCTCAGAAGATGAGGAGTTCTTGCCAATTCTTACCTTTCCTAGAAGAAGAACAAAGCCTTCTCATGATACGATATTTAACACATAAATTTCCACTGGGTCAAGACCAATTGTGCCTTGGTCTGGCTAAACTGATCATGTTTTATTATATGGTTGGTGAACTCTCATTCTGTTTCAGAAGCTTCATTTGCCATTTTGAATTAGCAAGTTTTCTTTTCTGTGTATCAGCCCGTGTACTCATGGCTGTTAATCTCAAATCTTTTTCTCAGTAAAAAACCTGGGTAAATGTAAACAGGTGAATGCTACAGCTTACATCAAACCAGAACCAAAAGTTGAGGACTTGGCTCCAGCTTGCCAGTAAGATCCTAATCCCACATGATGGTTGTTTGTTGATTGACTATTTATTTATTTATTTCTGAGCTGTAAAAGGGCAAGACACAAGGTTTGGTAGAAGGATGCAGATGAGAAAGGCTTCATTAGGTCATTCCTATCATCTCTAAGGAACAAATTCAGAGTCTCAATTCTCTGTGATGCTAAATTTTAGGAGAGATTTCCAAGCTGTTGAAAGAGGATGAGTATGTGAACTATTGATTTTATTATGCAAACAGAGCTTGGAATCATGTTAGTTTTGGACATTTTGGGGGCCTCTGTTAATTGGGCAGGATTTTTCATTTTCCATCTAGTCATTTGGGGTCACAGATTATGTGGATATAAGAAGTCAAAGAAATTCCTTGCATTTGAAACAAAAGTTGTATCTCCTCTCAAATTCTTATTATCTTCACCATCATCACATCATTGTCATCATCTATAATATCTTCATAAATCTTTATGCACATCCTTTATTATCCTTTATTATTTTCTTTGGATTAACTTTTAGGTAAAAATATGTGAACTTTTTTTTTCAGTTGGAGTACATTTATTTATTTTTCACAAAGTACCGTACTTATAGTGATTATGTGTGGGGTTGGAAACATTATGCACAGGAATGAGTTTTAATAATTTTTCCTTTTTGTGAAATGGATTCTCTTTAATTAATTAATTGAAATATAGTTGACTTACAACATATTAGTTTCGGGTGTACAGCACAGTGATTAGATATTTTTATAGATTATGCATTATAGAAAGTTATTACAATTATATTGACTATATTCCCTGTGCTGTACATTACATCCCTGTGACTTATTTATTTTATAACTAGTAATTTTTTACTTCTTGGTCTCCTTCACTTATTTCACCCATTCCCCATCCCCTTCCCTCTGGCAACCACTAGTTTGTTCTCTGTGTATGTCCGTCTGTTTCTGTTTTGTTATACTTGTTCATTTGTTTTGTTTTTTAGATTTCACATATAAGTGAAAACATACAGTGTTTTTATTTCTATGTCTGACATTTCACTTAGCATAGAGTTCACTTAGAACTCCAGGTTCATCCATGTTGTTGAAAATGGCAAGATTTCATTCTTTTTTATTGTTGAGTAATATTCTATTGTATATATATACCACATCTTCTTTTTTCATTCATCTGTCAATGAACACTTGGGTTACTTCCATATCTTGGCTCCTGTAAATAATGCTGCAATGAACATTGGGGTACATATATCTTTTTGAATTACTGTTTTTGTTCTCTTCACATAAATACCCAGGAGTGGAATTGCTGAAACATATGGTAGTTCTATTTTTAATTTTTTGAGGAATCTCCATACTGTTTTCCATAGTGGCTGTACCAATTTACATTTACGCCAGCAGTGCACAAGGGTTCCCTTTTCTCTACATCTTCACCAACACTTATTTGTTGTCTTCTTGATAATAGCCATTCTGACAGATGTGAGGTAATATCTCATTGTGGTTTTGATCTGTGTTTCCCTGATAATTAACGATGTTGAGCATCTTTTTCATGTGCCTGTTGGCCACCTATACATCTTCTTTGGAAAAATGCCTATTCAGTTCCTCTGCCCATTTTTTAATTGGATTGTTTGTTTTTTGATATTGAGTTTTATGAGTTCTTTAAGTATTTTAGATATTAATCCCTTATTGGACATACCATTTGAAATATCTTCTCCCATTCAGTAGGTTGCCTGTTTGTTTTGTTGATGATTTCCTTTGCTGTGCAAAAGCTTTTTAGTTTGCTTAGGTTCCATTTGTTTATTTTTCCTTTGTTGCCCTTGCCTGAGGAGACAGATCCAACAAAATATTTCTAAGACCAGTGTCAAAGAATGTACTGCCTATGTTTTCTTCTAGGAGTTATATGGTTTCAGGTCTTAATGTTTAAGTCTTTAATCCATTTAGTTTATTTTTGTATATGGTGTTTTGATGTTTTCTCCATGAAAGTCTGACTTGTTCCTAATTAAAATTTTTCTTAGATAATTCATATTTTTGTTGTAATTGTTAATGAGATTACTTCCTCTCTTTTTTCTTAAAGGTTATCTCTTATATGTGGGAAGCTACTTGTTTTTTATATTTATTTGTAACCACCAAATTTAATGGACTGTTTTATTCTGATAATTTAAAGTTGATTCTCTTGGGTTTTCTAAGTAGTAATTGGCATCAGTTTCAATAACTATAAATTTGTGTCTAATTTTCCATATTCTTCTTTCTTTCTTCTCCTCCTGTCCCCACTTCTCTCTTTCCCTCTCTCTCTTCTTCCTTTTCTCTCTCTTTTCCTTGCATTACCAACACTTCTAGGGTAACGTTAAATAATAATAAACACTGTATTGTGTTCCTGAATAGAAATAGCTCTCACGTTTTTTTCGTCTTTTAAATTTAAAATATATTTGATAATATTCATTAGTTATTTTGCAACTATATGAATATGTGAAATTTACCAAAGGTTTTCATTTTTTTCTTCTATTTTTGGCATGCAGCTCTGTTAACTTGTAAAAGTCCAGAAGATAGTCTTTTACTTTATTTTTCTGCACTCTGGAAGAGTTTATTTATTATGATAATTACCTGCTATTTGAAAATTTAGAAGCACTAGCCTGTAAAACTGCTTGGGTTTTGCTTCTGAAATGGAGATAATGCATTCTAATGGCATAATAGCTTTCCCTTTTCCAGAAAGGACTCCAATGTACATTGGTGGGCTTCCATTGGCTGTGGAAGTTCTATGGGAGTCTGCTCCCCTGGATACAGCTGATTGAGTTTTTTTTCTAGGCTCTTTGATTCGGAAGGTGAGGACTAAGGGGAGTCCCCTTTTGATTGTTGGAGCCTTGGAGTGAGGAATCAGGAATTACAGCTGAACTGGATTCTTGCCATGAGAGACAGAATGAATCCAACACTCTGAGAAAAACACAATGAGAACAATTGTGAGAATATTGGCAACAACAGTATCTGGTTCTGGATATTCCTGAGAGCTCTAAGGAGTGTCTCGTATTCCTGTAGTTACATGGGTTGCCCCATTATCCTCCCAATAAATCCTTTTGTACCAAAGTGAGTTTGCATTGGATTTCTGATACTTCTAATCATGAATCTAGGTGCTCTCTCTTTAAAAAAAAATATTTCTTACACGATTTAATGGTTTGCTAGAGTTTTCCAACTTCCCAAATATTATTTAGGAAATATATATTTAGGAAAATATAAATTACCATAATTTATTTTATTGACGATTTCAAATCTATTAGCATAGACTTATACATAATGCTTTGTTATAAGTAAAAAGGAGTGTACTCATTATTGTGAGAAATCCCATATCCATTTCCCAATTTCTTTTTACCGTCTTTTTTGGTATAAAACAATCATACTATTAGAAACACTGCATTTCAAAGCTTATATTATGGGAAAAAAAATTGTCTCACTGTGACAAAAGAGGGTTTCAGATCCACAATAAGTAATTTTTCCTGCAGAAATGTCAATAATAAAGGTTTACTTATTTAAAAAAATTTTGCAGGTATAGCTTGTATTATGATATATACAAACTAAAATTTTATACACAGGTATATGGCAAACTAAAAATGAAAAATTGATTTATCAAAACTGGCAGAAACAGCCCCAAATGTCTCCTTATTTGCCCTCATATTTCACATGCAGGAGCCTCCCATTTTCCTTGAGTCACCTTTGAACCTGACCTTACACTTTTGTTTGCAGCACAGTTTGCAAGAGTCAACCATAGAAGAAAGAACCATAAGATGTGAGGATAAATAAACATATATTCTTATGATCATATTCAGCCACTCAAGCAAGACCACTGGGCCTTTCTATTTTCAGATGACAGCTTATCTAATTCTGAACTGGTAATGGTCCTCATAATGTGCATCAGTTAGGTTTTGTTGCATAACAAACTACCTTAAAATGCCTTGCCTTGGGGTCAACATGATTTTGTGGTTTGGCAATTTGGGCTGGGTTCAGCAGGGAGGTTCTTCTGTCTTGGCTGAGCAGCCAGCTGCCAGGCCAGCTGGGGGCTGGTTGATTAGGAGGTGACCTCAGTTCAGATGGCTTATCTCTCCACCATGTGCCCTCTCGTTTTCTAGAGGGCTGGACTGGACTTGTTCACATGATGATGGCAGGGCTTGGAGAGAGTAAGACGGAGTATGTAAGGTTTCTTGAGTCATAGGCTTAGAACTATATGAGGTCATATTCTATTGATCAACGTAGGCTCTATCTCTTGGTGACAGGGAGTAAAAAAGTCACATTGCTAAGGGCATGGCTATACTGTGGGGTAGAGAATTCTGGACATTTTTATAATCTACCGCATAATACAAACTGTGTTATTGTACTTTGTAATGCAACCTATAACCCTAAGTAATTAACTGGTTACATCCTGTTTATGATGAAAAACTAACCCTGAAAGGAATATATATATATATATTTCATTTATTATATATTTTATATACATATATATTATATATAACAATATCTATTCATTCCTTGACTTAACTAGTAAGAAGTGCATTTATTTTCCTTATTACGTTTCACAAAAAAAGTAAAATTTTTGGATTTGTAAATCAATTCTAGTTTTTAGTTTCTCAATGATTACTTTTTGTTTGTATTTTTACTGACATATGTGCTGGACATATAGTAGGCATTCAAAAGATTAATGTTGAATACGTTATTGCCTGGTTAAGGTTTGAATTTAGTTTTAGTAAATATTTTCTATTCCTTATTGTTTAATAGTAAAACATTGAATAATATGAATTTTCCCTTGAGTACAGCTTTGGTCCATATGAAATTTTTTAAAGTTTATTTTTATTTCCAGTTTTCATTTTTATAGTGTGATGATTCATCATAAGGGAAACATCTAAGAATCTACCACCCAGATTAAGAAATAGATCACTCCTGGCACTCCAGAATTTGCCTTTGTGCCTCTAACCAACAGTTGCTCCTTTCCCCCCATGAAAGTAGCCACTACCTGATGTTTGTGTTGATTACCTCCTTGCTTTTCTTTTAATATTACCAACTACACATGTACGTAAACCGCATAGTTTAGTTTCACCTGTTTCTTGAACTTTATATAAATGGAATAATGCAGTTTATTCTTGTCTGTCTGGCTTATTTGGCTTCATATTATCTTTGTGAGATTCACTTATGATAATGTGGCTTTAGTTTACTCATTTTAATTGTGGTTTATTCATTGGATAAATATAATACAAATTGTTTATTCTATTATATGAATATACCACCATTTATTTGTTAATTTGGCTGCAAATTAGTAGTTTTGGTTAATGAATCACTCCAGCTTTGGGACTGATGATTTGATAATGAATAAATGGTAAAATGGGGTTAGATGGTTTGTTTCCAAGTCTTGCCTTGTATGAATAATGTTGTTATAAACATTCTTCTATATGTTGCCTCATATGCATATATGAGCATGCATTGCTAGGAGTAAAATTGCTGGGTAAGAGGCTTTGAGTATCTTTAACTTTCATGCCAAATTGTCTCAAAGTGGCCATACATATATGTACTTTTACCGGCAGTGTAAGAGGGTTTTCAATGCATGCATTCATGCCAACACCTTAGCATGGTCAGACTTTTTATGTTTAGTGCTCCAGGGGGTGTGCAGTGGTATCTCATTGTTATTCGAATTTGTGTCTCTCTGATGACCAATAAGATTGAGAATCCTTTTACTTTTGTAGGACCCATTTGGATTTTCTCAGTTATAAAGTATCAATTCAAGTTTCCTGCCCATTTTTCTATGAAGTCAATTGTCTTTTTCTTACTGATTTATAGGAGTTTTAAAAATATTCTGGATATTAGTTCTTTGTTGGTTATAAGTTTTGCTATAACTTCTCTGAATTTCCCTTTCTATGATCTTAATGGTATTTTTTATAAATATAGTTCTTAATTGTAATGTAGTCCAACTTACCATAGTTTTTCCTATTTGGTTCACAGTTTCTACATAAGGTTTAAGAAACATTTCTCTACTTTGAGAGGCTCTATTGCATTTTGTTTTTCAGTTTTACTAATTTTTGCTCTTAACTTTCTTGTTTTCCTCCTTGTACTGTTTTCAAGTTTAGTTTGCTCTTCCTTTCTAAACTTTCTGAGATTAAATTTCTTGCTCATTGATTATCAGTGTGTAATTTTTCCCCCTAATATACATATGGCTTTAGTTATATCCTTCAAATTTTGGTATATTTTCATTATGATTTAATTAAAAATATTTTCTCATTTGTTTAGAGATTTCTTCTATGGCCCATGGGTTGTTTAGAAGCAGATTTCTATTATTAAATTTACAAACATATGGGCATTTTCTTTGTATTATTTGTTCTTGATTTCAAGCTTAATTTCACTGTAGTCAGATACATTAATTTGCATGATTTAAATCCTTTGAAATTTGCTGACTCTTGCTTTAGTCCAGGATATGGTCAATTTTGTTCTACATGTCCTTGAACTTAAGCCTCTGTCTCATGATCTTCCAGGAGAATACAGGCTAAGACATGCCAGTGGAATCTTCATTATGAAGCCTACACTTTATCAATATATATAAACAATCTTTACTGTCTTGTTTAATATGTTTTTTGTGCCTTGAGTTTATCTAATGTGAATGTTGCACTTAAACTTTTATTATTTTTTTTATTTTTTATTTTTTGGCTTGTGGGCCCCAGATTGGGGCTTTTTAAAAAAAATTTTATTTTATTTATTTTTTTATACAGCATGTTCTTATTAGTTATCCATTTTATACATATTAGTGTATATATGTCAATCCCAATCTCCCAATTCATCCCACCACCCCCCCCCCACCACTTTCCCCCCTTGGTGTCCATATGTTTGTTCTCTACATCTGTGTCTCAATTTCTGCCCTGCAAACTGGTTCATCTGTACTATTTTTCTAGGTTCCACATATATGCGTTAATATACAATATTTGTTTTTCTCTTTCTGACTTACTTCACTCTGTATGACAGTCTCTAGATCCATCCACGTCTCTACAAATGACCCAATGTCGTTCCTTTTTATGGGTGAGTAATATTCCATTGTATGCATGTACTACATCTTCTTTATCCATTCGTCTGTCGATGGGCATTCAGGTTGCTTCCATGACCTGGCTATTGTAAATAGTGCTGCAGTGAACATTGGGGTGCATGTGTCTTTTTGAATTATGGTTTTCTCTGGGTATATGCCCAGTAGTGGGATTGCTGGGTCATATGGTAATTCTATTTTTAGTTTTTTAAGGAACCTCCATACTCTTCTCCATAGTGGCTGTATCAATTTACAATCCCACTAAAAGTGCAAGAGGGTTCCCTTTTCTCCACACCCTCTCCAGCATTTGCTGTTTGTAGATTTTCTGATGATGCCCATTCTAACTGGTGTGAGGTGATACCTCATTGTAGTTTTGATTTGCATTTCTCTAATAATTGGTGATGTTGAGCAGCTTTTCATGTGCTTCTTGGCCATCTATATGTCTTCTTTGGAGAAATGTCTATTTAGGTCTTCTGCCCATTTTTGGATTGGGTTGTTTGTTTTTTTAATATTGAGCTGCATGAGCTGTTTATATATTTTGGAGATTAATCCTTTGTCCGTTGATTTGTTTGCAAATATTTTCTCCCATTCTGAGGGTTGTCTTTCGTCTTGTTTATAGTGTCCTTTGCTGTGCAAAAGCTTTTAAGTTTCATTAGGTCCCATTTGTTTATTTTTGTTTTTATTTCCATTACTCTAGGAGGTGGACCAAAAAAGATCTTGCTGTGGTTTATGTCAAAGAGTGTTCTTCCTATGTTTTCCTCTAAGAGTTTGATAGTGTCTGGTCTTACATTTAGGTCTCTAATCCATTGTGAGTTTATTTTTGTGTATGGTGTTAGGGAGTGTTCTAATTTCATTCTTTTACATGTAGCTGTCCAGTTTTCCCAGCACCACTTACTGAAGAGACTGTCTTTTCTCCATTGTATATCCTTGCCTCCTTTGTCATAAATTAGTTGACCATAGGTGTGTACTGGATGTACAGCCAGTCTGTGTCTTTTGGTTGGAGCATTTAATCCATTCACGTTTAAGGTAATTATCGATATGTATGTTCCTATGACCATTTTCTTAATTGATTTGGGTTTGTTTTTGTAGGTCTTTTTCTTCTCTTGTGTTTCCCACTTAGAGAAGTTCCTTTAGCATTTGTTGTAGAGTTTGGTGGTGCTGAATTCTCTTAGCTTTTGCTTGTCTGTAAAGCTTTTGATTTCTCCATCTAATCTGAATGAGATCCTTGCCAGGTAGAGTAATCTTGGTTGTAGCTTTTTCCCTTTCATCACTTTAAATATGTCATGCCACTCCCTTCTGGCTTGTAGAATTTCTGCTGAGAAATCAGCTGTTAACCTTATGGGAGTTCCCTTGTATGTTGTTTGTCGTTTTTCCCTTGTTGCTTTCAATAATTTTTCTTTGTCTTTAATTTTTGCCTATTTGATTACTATGTGTCTCAGCGTGTTTCTCCTTAAGTTTATCCTGTATGGGACTCTCTGCGCTTCCTGGACTTGGGTGGCTATTTTCCCATGTTACGGAAGTTTTCGACTATAATCTCTTCAAATATTTTCTCGGGTCCATTCTCTCTCTCTTCTCCTTCTGGGACCCTTATAATGCGAATATTGTTGCGTTTAATGTTGTCCCAGAGGTCTCTTAGGCTGTCTTCATTTCTTTTCATTCTTTTTTCTTTATTCTGTTCTGCAGCAGTGAATTCCACCATTCTGTCTTCCAGGTAACCTATCCGTTCTTCTGCTTCAGTTATTCTGCTATTGATTCCTTCTAGTGTAGTTTTCATTTCAGTTATTGTATTGTTCATCTCTGTTTGTTTGTTCTTTAATTCTTCTAAGTCTTTGTTAAACATTTCTTGCATCTTCTTGATCTTTGCCTCCATTCTTATTCTGAGCTCCTGGATCATCTTCACTATCATTATTCTGAATTTTTTTCTGGAAGGTTGCCTATCTCCACTTCATTTAGTTGTTTTTCTGGCGTTTTATCTTGTTCCTTCATCTGGTACATAGCGCTCTGCCTTTTTTTCTTGTCTATCTTTCTGTGAATGTGGTTTTTGTTCCACAGGCTGCAGGATTGTAGTTCTTCTTGTTTCTGCTGTCTGCCCTCTGGTGGATGAGGCTATCTCCAGATTGGGGCTTTTTAATGAAGGTTTTCTGATCTGCTAGTGTTGGAGGGTCTCCTGCAGAGGTGAGCTATGGTTGTGTCTCACCATGGGGACAAGGACACTGGCAGCAGAAGTTCTGGGAAGTACTCCTTGGCATGAGCCCTCCCAGAGTCTGCCATTAACCCCACCAAAGAGCTCGGGTAGCTGCACTTATAGTTTTAAAATTTGCATTTGCCTAATGTACACTTGCCCTTTTTATGTTTAATATTAAAAAAAGACACTTCATTTCTGTCTCTTGAAAACTCTTGATTCACTTTGTTATACAGCAGAAATTAACACAACATTGTAAAGCAGTTATACTCCAATAAAGACATTAAATAAAAAAATAAAAGAAAAAAAAAACCTCTGTAATAGGATTTTGATTTTGACAATCTGGGAATTTTTATCTTTTAATAGTGGAATTTGACATATTGGTGTTTACTGTTCAAACCATGTGATATTACTTCTTTAGCTTTGGTTTATGCTTTTAATTTTTATGTCTCATTATTGTTTTCTTTCTAGTATTTTTTTTACTGTAGAACTATATCTACATTTTTAAAATGTTATTTTGGAAGATGCATTTTAATTAGAGTGGTGGTTTTTATTAAGTTTTCAAAAGCATAAAAAATTATTTATTTATTTATTTTATTTTTGGGTGCATTGGGTCTTCAGTGCTGCTCATGGGCTTTCTCTAGTTGTGGCGAGCAGGGGCTACTCTTCGTTGCTATGTGCAGGCTTCTCATTGTGGTGTCTTCTCTTGTTGCAGAGCATGGGTTCTAGGTGCACAGGCTTCAGTAGTTGTTGCACGCAGGCTCAGTAGCTGTGGCGTGCAGGCTCTAGAGGGCAGGCTCCGTAGTTGTGGCACACGGGCTGAGTTGCTCCACGGCATGTGGGATCTTTCCGGACCAGGGTTCGAACCCGTGTCCCCTACATTGGCAGGTGGACTCCTAATCACTGTGCCACCAGGAAAGCCCCTCAAAAGCATTCTTTAACTGGTGGTTTCCTAGTTTTGATAACCAAATATGGAATTGTGTTTTGGGGTATTGTCTACTTGATATACAATTTGAACATGTGTTTATTCTCTTATCCTCAGCTTCTTGGATTTTATTAACATAATCTAGTGTCTTGCATGTGCTTATTCACTGTTAGGAATAATTGTTGACATTTGCATTGTTTTATAAACTGATTTGCAAGAATCATTTAGACATTTCTCTTTTATAACTGATTGCAAAACTTACCATTGTCCTTTTTTTTTTTTAGTCTTTATTGCAGTATAATTGCTTTACAATGTTGTGTTAGTTTCTGCTGTATAACAAAGTGAATCAGCTATGTGTATATATATATTTCCCCATATCCCCTCCCTCGTGCGTCTCCCTCCCACCCTCCCTATCCCACCCCTCTAGATGGTCACAAAGCACTGAGCTGATCTCCCTGTGCTATGCAGCTGCTTCCCACTAGCTAGCTATTTTACATTTGGTAGTGTATATATGTTAATGCTACTCTCTCACTTCGTCCCAGCTTACCCTTCCCCCTCCCCATGTCCTCAAGTCCATTCTCTACATCTGCCCTTTTATTCCTGTCCTGCCCCTACGTTCATCAGAACCATTATTTTTTAGATTACATATATATGGTTAGCATATGGTATTTGTTTTTCTCATTCTGCCTTAACTTTACCCTGTATGACAGATTCTAAGTCCATCCACCTCACTACAAATAACTCAATTTTGTTCCTTTTTATGGCTGAGTAATATTCCATTGTATATATGTGCCACAGCCTCTTTATCCAATCATCTGTTGATGGACATTTAGGTTGCTTCCATGTCCTGGCTATTGTAAATAGTGCTGCAATGAACATTGTGGTACATGACTCTTTTTTTTTTTTTTTTTTTTTTTAAATTTTATTTATTTATTTATTTATTTATGGCTGTGTTGGGTCTTCGTTTCTGTGCGAGGGCTTTCTCTAGTTGCGGCAAGTGGGGGCCACTCTTCATCGCGGTGCGCAGGCCTCTCACTATCGTGGCCTCTCCCGTTGCGGAGCACAGGCTCCAGATGCGCAGGCTCAGCAATTGTGGCTCACGGGCTTAGTCGCTCCGCGGCATGTGGGATCTTCCCAGACCAGGGCTCGAACCCGTGTCCCCTGCATTGGCAGGCAGATTCTCAACCACTGCGCCACCAGGGAAGCCCACATGACTCTTTCTGAATTATGGTTTTCTCAGGGTATATGCCCAGTAGTGGGATTGCTGGGTCATATGGTAGTTCTATTTTTACTTTTTTTAGGAACCTCCATACTGTTCTCCATAGTGACTGTATCAATTTACATTCCCACCAAGAGTGCAAGAGGGTTCCCTTTTCTCCACACCCTCTCCAGCATTTATTGTTTGTAGATTTTTTGATGATGGCCATTCTGACTGGTGTGAGGTGACACCTCATTGTGGTTTTGATTTGCATTTTTCTAGTGATTAGTGATGTTGAGCATCCTTTCATGTGTTTGTTGGCAATCTATATATCTTGGAGAAATGTCTATTTAGCTCTTCTGCCCATTTTTGGATTGGGTTGTTTGTTTTTTTGATATTGAGCTGCATGAGCTGCTTGTATGTTTTGGAGATTAATCCTTTGTCAGTTGCTTCATTTGCAAATATTTTCTCCCATTCTGAGGGTTGTCTTTTCGTCTTTTTTATGGTTTCCTTTGCTGTGCAAAAGCTTTTAAGTTTCAGTAGGTCCCATTTGTCCATTTTTGTTTTTATTTCCATTTCTCTAGGAGGTGGGTCAAAAAGGATCTTGCTGTGATTTATCTCATAGACTGTTCTGCCTATGTTTTCCTCTAAGAGTTTTATAGCATCTGGCCTTACATTTAGGTCTTTAATCCATTTTGAGTTTATTTTTGTGTATGGTGTTAGGGATGTTCTACTTTCATTGTCTTACATGTAGCTGTCCATTTTTCCCAGCACCGCTTATCGAAGAGGTTGTCTTTCCTCTATTGTATATTCTTGCCTCCTTTATCAAAGATAAAGTGACCATGTGTGCATGGGTTTATCTCTGGGCTTTCTGTCCTATTCCATTGATCTATATTTCTGCTTTTGTGCCAGTACCATACTGTCTTGATTACTGTAGCTTTGTAGTATAGTCTGAAGTCAGGGAGCCTGAATCCTCCAGTGCCATTTTTCTTTCTCAAGATTGCTTTGGCTATTCAGGGCCTTTTGTGTTTCCATACAAATTGTGCAATATTTTCTTCTAGTTCTGTGAAGAATGCCATTGGTAGTTTGATAGGGATTGCACTGAATCTGTAGATTGCTTTGGGTAGTAGAGTCATTTTCACAATGTTGATTCTTCCAATCCAAGAGCATGGTATATCTCTCCATCTGTTTGTATCATGTTTAATTTCTTTTATCACTGTCTTATCGTTTTCTGCATACAGGTCTTTTGTCTCCTTAGGTAGGTTTATTCCTAGGTATTTTATTCTTTTTGTTGCCATGGTAAATGGGAGTGTTTCCTTAATTTCTCTTTCAGATATTTCATCATTAGTGTACAGGAATGCAAGAGATTTCTGTGCATTCATTTTGTATCCTACTACTCTACCAAATTCATTGATTAGTTCTAGTAGTTTTCTGGTAGCATCTTTAGGATTCTCTATGTATAGTATCATGTCATCTGCAAACAGTGACAGTTTTACTTCTTCTTTTCCAATTTGGATTCCTTTTATTTCTTTTTCTTCTCTGATTGCTGTGGCTAAAACTTCCAAAACTATGTTGAATAATAGCGGTGAGAGTGGGCAACCTTGTCTTGTTCCTGACCTTAGAGGAAATGGTTACAGTTTTTCACCATTGAGAACGATGTTGGCTGTGGGTTTGTCATATATAGCCTTTATTATGTTGAGGTAGGTTCCCTCTATGCCTACTTTCTGGAGAGTTTTTATCATAAATGGTTGTTGAATTTTGTCGGAAGCTTTTTCTGCATCTATTGACATTATCATATGGTTTCTATCTTCAATTTGTTAATATGGTGTATCACATTGATTGATTTACGTATATTGAAGAATCCTTGCATTCCTGGGATAAACCCCACTTGATCATGGTGTATGATCCTTTTAATCTGCTGTTGGATTCTGTTTGCTAGTATTTTGTTGAGGATTTTTTTTTAACATCTTTATTGGAGTATAATTGCTTTACAATGGTGTGTTAGTTTCTGCTTTATAACAAAGTGAATCAGTTATACATATACATATGTCCCCATATCTCTTCCCTCTTGTGTCTCCCTCCCTTCCACCCTCCCTATCCCACTCCTCTAGGTGGTCAAAAAGCACTGAGCTCATCTCCCGGTGCTATGCAGCTGCTTCCCACTAGCTATCTGTGTTACGTTTGGTAGTGTATATATGTCCATGCCACTCTCTCACTTTGTCTCAGCTTACCCTTCCCCCTCCCCATATCCTCAAGTCCATTCTCTAGTAGGTCTGGGTCTCTATTCCTGTTTTGCCCCTAGGTTCTTCATGACCTTTGTTTTTAGATTCCATATATATGTGTTAGCCTTCGGTATTTGTTTTTCTCTTTCTGACTTACTTCACTCTGTATGAGCGACTCTAGGTCCATCCACCTCACTACAAATAACTCAGTTTCGTTTCTTTTTATGGCTGAGTAATATTCCGTTGTATATATGTGCCACATCTTCTTTATCCATTCATCTATTGATAGACACTTAGTTTGCTTCCATATCCTGGCTATTGTAAATAGAGCTGGAATGAACATTTTGGTACGTGACTCTTTTTGAGTTATGGTTTTCTCAGGGTATATGTCCAGTAGTGGGATTGCTGGGTCGTATGGTAGTTCTATTTTTAGTTTTTTCCTATTTTTAGATTTTTTTCAGTTTTTCACCATTAAGAACGATGTTGGATGTGGATTTATCATATATGGCCTTTATTATGTTGAGGAAAGTTCCTTCTATGCCTACTTTCTGGAGGGTTTTTATCATAAATGGGTGTTGAATTTTATCAAAAGCTTTCTCTGCATCTACTGAGATGATCATATGGTTTTTATCCTTCAATTTGTTAATGTGGTTTATCATATTGATTGATTTACGTATATTGAAGAATCCTTGCATTCCTGGGATAAACCCCACTTGATCATGGTGTATGATCCTTTCAATATGCGGTTGGATTCTGTTTGCTAGTATTTTGTTGAGGATTTTTGCATCTATGTTCATCAGTGATATTGGCCTGTAGTTTTCTTTCTTTGTGACATCTTTGTCTGTTTTTGGTATCAGGGTGATGGTGGCCTCGTAGAATGAGTTTGGCAGTGTTCCTCCCTCTGCTATATTTTGGAAGAGTTTGAGAAGGATAGGTGTTAACTCTTCTCTAAATGTTTGATACAATTCACCTGTGAAGCCATCTGGTCCTGGGCTTTTGTTTGTTGGAAGATTTTTAATCACAGTCTCAATTTCAGTGCTTGTGATTGATCTGTTCATATTTTCTATTTCTTCCTGGTTCAGTCTCGGAATGTTGTGCATTTCTAAGAATTTGTCCATTTCTTCCAGGTTGCCTATTTTATTGGCATGTAGTTGCTTGTAGTAATCTCTCATGATCTTTTGTATTTCTGCAGTGTCAGTGGTTACTTCTTGTTTTTCATTTCTAATTCTATTGATTTTAGTGTTCTCCCTTTTTTTCTTGATGAGTCTGGCTAATGGTTTATCAATTTTGTTTATCTACTCAAAGAACTAGGTTTTGGTTTTATTGATCTTTGCTATCGTGTCCTTCATTTCTTTTTCATTTCTTTCTTTTTGTTTTTTTTTAACATCTTTATTGGGGTATAATTGCTTTACAGTGGTGTGTTAGTTTCTGCTGTATAACAAAGTGAATCAGTTATACATATACATATGTTCCCATATCTCTTCCCTCTTGCATCTCCCTCCCTCCTACCCTCCCTATCCCACCCCTCTAGGTGGTCACAAAGCACCGAGCTGATCTCCCTGTGCTATGCGGTTGCTTCCCACTAGCTATCTATTTTACGTTTGGTAGTGTATATATGTCCATGCCACTCTCTCACTTTGTGATCTGATATTTATGATTTCTTTCCTTCTGCTAACTTTGGGGGTTTTTTGTTCTTTTTTCTCTTATTGCTTTAGGTGTAATGTTAGGTTGTTTATTTGAGGTGTTTTTTGTTTCTTGAGGTAGGATTGTATTGCTATAAACTTCCCTCTTAGAACTGCTTTTGCTGCATCCCATAGGTTTTGGGTCATCAGGTTTTCATTGTCATTTGTTTCTAGGTATTTTTTGATTTCCTCTTTGATTTCTTCAGTGATCTCTTGGTTATTAAGTAGTGTATTATTTAGCCTCCATGTGTTTGTATTTTTTACAGATTTTTTCCTGTAATTGATATCTAGTCTCGTATCATTGTTGTCAGAAAAGATACTTGATAGAATTTCAATATTCTTAAATTTACCAAGGCTTGATTTGTGACCCAAGATATGGTCTATCCTGGAGAATGTTCCATGAGCACTTGTGAATAAAGTGTATTCTTTTGTTTTTGGTGGAATGTTATATAAATATCAATTAAGTCCATTTTGTTTAATGTGTCATTTAAAGCTTGTGTTTTCATATTTGTTTTCATTTTTGACGATCTGTCCATTGGTGAAAGTGGGGTGTTAAAGTCCCCTACTATTATTGTGTTACTGTTGATTTCCCCTTTTATGACTGTTAGCATTTGCCTTATATATTGAGGTGCTCCTATGTTGGGTGCATAAATATTTACAATTGTTATATCTTCGTCTTTGATTGAGCCCTTAATCATCATGTAGTGTCCTTCTTTGTCTCTTGTAATAGTCTTTATTTTAAAGTCTATTTGGTCTGACATGAGAATTGCTACTCCAGTCTGATTCAGCCTGCAGATAAGGATCAAGTTTGGGTCCACCTCCTTAACAAGGCTATGATGAATCATTCTTGATACATGCCGAGTTGGGTATTGTGCATGAGTAATTTGAAGGCGAGTCATATAGAGAGTGCTTGAGGGCTCCAGGGAGTGTGGTTTGGAGAGGTGTAAATGCAGGAAGGACGAGCACCTCCATGCCCTTTGGGGAGCTCGACTTTGGGAGATGGCCGTGCTTGATGCCTCCTTCTGCGATGCAGTTGAGGCGGGTGCCCCCTTTCGCCCCCACCCCACTCCTCCCAGCTTTCCTTATCTTTGCACATGCTGTGGTACCATTGTCCTTTGATACTTTGATTTCCCCAAAGTTGAGCTGTTAATTTTATATCATGTCCTAACGAGTTGATGTTCATTTCAGGTATTTTTGTTTTTTGTTTGTTTTAATTCCAGAAGGATATAAGTTGGCACATTTTCTAAGTCCTTGGTTCAGAATGTTGTCCTCTTGCCTCTATATAAAAAAGGACAGCTTTTCTGGGTCTAAAATTCTTGGGTCACAAACTTCTAAACTGTGTCTAGGTATTCGTTGTTTTTTTTTTTGTCAACTAACATTTGAGAGCAGATGTCAGAAATATAGATGTCCTTATAGTCTTCTTCAGATTATTTATCTAGTTTGTAAAAGCATTCTGCTCCTTTTTCTTATTATTGCTTCTGTTCTGTTCTGTCTTGAACATGAATAAGTTATCTGGATGTTGCATCATCATTTCCTGTCCTCCATTTCTCTTATCTTCTTTCTTACAATTTTTGTCACTGTCTTTTTCTCCTAAATCTTGTGAAAGCTTCTATTATATATATATAGGTGTGTGTGTGTATATATATATTTAAAATTCTGCAACAGTGAATTTTTTTTTCAGCAGAAATTTTGTCGTGTTTTCCTCCATGGATTAAAATTTTTGTTACTGAGTTTTTACTTTTTCTTTACCCATGGTTGTAATATTCTATGCTTGCTTGTTCCAGGAAAAAGCTACACTGTTTAGAATGAGGCAGAGTAAGGTCTTTTCAGAGCTAAAGTCTTTTCGGAGTTTCTTCCGCTATCTCCCAGATGGAGCACTCCTTGTTTGGAGAGATAATTTCAAACTCTATGCATTCAGTATGGTTCTATCCTGGTACCTGTGAAAAAAATCCATGGAATTTTCTAACATTTATTCACTTAACAAATATTTATGGAATACCTATTAGTTCCGGGCACTGTTTTAGGCACTTGGGATCCATCCATGAATGAATAGATGGACAGTCCTACTCTCTAAAAAAATTTTTTAAATTTCCTTGTTTGTTTTTAATAGTGGCAAAATATACACATTTACCATATTAATCATTTAAAAAACTGAGTGTACCTCCTATGTCTCTGATGGGGCTGCACTGCCTTTTGTCTCTATAGCTCTGTGTCCCATCCTCCTTTGCCTGCATCTCTCACCTTTATGACCTTATCACCTCCCAAAGACCTTACCTCCAAGTACTGTCCCACTGGGGATTAGGCTTTGACATGAATTTCGGGGGAACACAACATTTAGTCCCTAACAAGAAACAGCTTCAATGCAATGATTGTGTTTGTCTCATTCACAATTGCACCTTTGATGTTTGTCCTGGTGCTCGGCTCCAAGTGGGCTCTGAGTCACTCAAATGAGTGAGTAGAAGCTGGTAGCTAACACATATAGTGTTTGTATCATGCTGTTGTTATAATCTCATTAAATGAGAGTGAATGAATGAGTGAATATGCATAGTGTAAACTGTTCTAATTTCAGATGAGGTCAATATATCAGAAAGCCTTCCCACACTGTAACACACCTACTAGGCACTCAATAAATAGAACCCTTGCTATGACATCAGCTTATTTTGTTGAGCTTGACAGCACTGTTGAAAGAACCATCTGAGACTCTCTGAGCAGCAGAAGAAATTTCCTATTGCTGTCATTGGGTTTCTGAGTGAAAGAGGGCAAATTTGGTTTAGCCTCTTCTCCATGTCTCATTCCGTGGTTTGCTCCAGTTTTTCTCTGACCTATAACACTCTCTGATAGAAGATTCTCAGGGCCTGATCATTTTCCAGTGTTTACTTGCCTCTCTGCTCGCTAAGCTGTTCATGCCTATTTATCACCTGAACTAAAGAACAGAGCTGGCTCGCCAGTAAATAGCTGACACATAAGGTTGGGTAATGAGAAAATTAGAACTTCATGGTTCCCGTGCAAGCTTAGAGTTCCCTGTAATAGCTTGGAGCTCGCAGCAGCTTCTGAGAGGAAGGGAGACCTGATTCTAAGAAGAAATATGATAATTGGAGGCCAGGGGGAGGCCAGCTGGCTTTGGCCAAATAGGAAATTACCTTCGGTTGCTCTTTTACTGTAATTTAGCAACTCCAATTATCACAAGGTGATAAAGTGTCTGACTTTGTTGTATAACACCTTTCCTTTTAAGTGAACGAACCCATTAAAGGAGCTTGAATGAAATCATTATCCTTATAATGCCTAATTACAGTTGACTCGACTTCCGTGATCAGTGTAGGGCTAGTGAAATACAAGGAATCAGAGAATAGACCAATTACTACAATATGTGAAGACTCCTCCAGGCTGCTTCAGGTTTAGGGCAGGGACTGGGTATTTCCATGGGGCAGAGACACACATAAGTCAGAAAGCAGCTTCACCAGGAGGGAGGCAGTGCATGTAGACTCTGGAGCTGATTGTTCTTCAAGCAATAAGTCTGATTCTAAGCTTTCTGGTTGCCATGGCAGATGAAGAAACAAAAAAGTGCATACCGCTCACTTCTTGACAATAGGCAGTGCACATATTTATCCACTGAAATGGCTGGTTTTTTTTTTTTTGGCAACTTAATTCAGATAGAAATGAATCACTTGGATTCTGGTAACTTCTTTCTTCTTCCTTTCATTTATTCTCTCCCTAATCCTTCTCCTGTCCTCCCTCCTTCTCTTTAATCCATAGAAATAGAGTAGAGGTTGGTTGAAAATGGCTTTGACATCAGCAAACCTGTTCTTCCACTTTCTCTTTTGAGCCTCAGTTTCCCCATCTATGAAAATGGTGATAATCTCCCTTTAGTATGGCTGCTTATGTAATAAGTGCTCATTCAACAGATGTATACTGGGTGCTTACTCTGTGCAGATCTGTGCTGTGTCCTGGATGTTGAGCATAATATGACATAGGTCTCCTTAAGGATCATTGTAGAAAGACTGTGAAAGTGCTTCATTTGTTCAATAAATAGCTCTTGCTAACAACCATATTGTTTTTCAAAATAGGCCAGCTGATTTAATCAGCTAATTTTGTAGACAAGGCCAGAAATGCTCACCAGAAGGTTTTAGGAGAACTTTGCTGTGAATTGTCACATGGAGGCTCACAAATCTGTGAGACAGGCATTATTATGTGCATTTTACAGATGAGAAAACTGAGGCCTTGAGGGGTTAATTGGCAATGAATCTGAATTAGCAGCAACATATGGGAAGTTCAGAATCTTCCTATTTTCTCAAATAGGTGGATGCGTATGATTTTCCTAATTATTATGCATAGAAGAAATCACTAAGGAAGTTTTATTCACATTTCTTGAATCAGTACGGTGTTGCTTGCAGTGCATGACTAGGTGATCTAAGCTTTCTAAGCTTCATTTTTCTCAAGTGTGAACTAAAGATCCTAGCTTGAGCTGACTCAAAAGTGCACAATCCTTGTGAAGTTGTTTCTAAAGACAGTACCTAAGGTGAAAAGGGAGTGTAGTCAAAATTTCTCCCTTGAAAAATCCCACATCCCTTAAATCACCCACAAAGTCCAACATACATAGTTTTCTTTTTAATGATATAATGTAAAAATTCATAACATAGGCAATTCATAGGCAGTCACATGCAGGATATGAGTTAATATGCAAACTGTAATTTTATAGTACTGTGCTTGTAAATGTTCTTTCTTTTAAAAAGATTAAACTATGTGAAATTGCCAATATTTGAACATGTTAATCTGTAAAAATGGCAATTTCATGTTATTCAACCTAATAAGTCGCTATTTTTCTCTTTTGCTTTTATACGGCATTAATGTTTTTATTTTTAAATTTTATTTATTTATTTAACTAATGTTTTTATATATGGAATTTGAACCTCAAAAGATGGCTCTGAAGGTATCTTTTTTGGGGTGATGGAAATATTTTAAAATTGGGTTGTGGTGATGGTTGCACAACTCTACAGAAATCATTAAATTGTATGTTTAGAATGAGTGCATTTTATGGTATGTAAATTATATCTCAGTAGAGGTGTTAAAAGGGATGAAAGCACTTGCGTAGGACAGGCACGTGGTGGGGTTTGGTATATGATGTTTCCCACTGTTCCTTTTGATGGGGTGTCTCACAGCATCCCTGTGAGATGAATAAGGACAAGGCTCAGAGAGGTGAGGTGACCGGGCCAAGGTCACACAGAGGGTACGTAGCAAAGTTTGGATGGAAACACCATCTGGGGTCCCAGGCTGGTTCCATTTCTCTCCCCCTCCACTTGGGGGGGTTCCCTTCCCACTCTTTCTGGCTCTGAATGTTTTGAACAGCCCCAGAGTGGGAAGGCTATGGAAAATGGATTTACGCAACTGCGTCCCTGGGCAGCCCACTTTGGAAATCATTTGTGACCTGTAATTGACCATGACGATACAAAAATTAGAACCTGAAAATCACAAACATGCTGGGTTATTAGATGGTGAAATTGCAGTTTCCCGTCAGCCTGCTGCTTTCCGACTTCTCATTTTTGCATTTCAGGGTTGGAGCTCAGCAAATCTCCCCGATACACGGCCCCCTCCTTTGCCTGGGTGGGCGTGGGCTCCCTAGTTCCACTGCTGGGGGTGGGGGGAGCGGCAAGAGCTCTGGTCTCCAGCAGGGTGAGCCATTAAAAGGAGGAGAGACGAGCCCTAATTTACCCCATCTCGTTACTCCTCTTCCCTTTGAAGCTGTGCATCTATCTGATCTGAGCAGCCCCAAGGTTCTGCATTCACTCGGCCTTACAAGAGGCCTCCAGGAACCCCAGGTTCCTCTCTGAAATCATCACCCTCCCTCTGACCTCGTGCCCTCCTCTCCCTGACTACCCCAGTTTAACTGGAGCTGTTACACCAGCATAGTCCTGCTTCCAGGCCTCTGCGATGGTTGTGCCCTCTACCTGGGATGCTCTTTCCCTAGACGTCCTTGTGGCCAACTCCTTCAAACCTTCACCCAAATGTCACCTTCTAAATGACATCCACCTTGACCACCGTATTGAAAACTGTGGCTTTCCCCATCACCCCAGGTGTCTTATCTCCTTACTCTGCTTTGTTTCTTGCACTGATCACCCTGCACAACAAAATACTGTATGATTTGCTTATCACATTGACTATTCATTGTCCTCTCTACTCACTAGGTTGGAAACTCCAAGAGGGCAGTGATTGTCAATTTGTTTATTGATATTAGAATTGTGTGTTATGTTTTTAATAACAGCTTTATTGAGATCTAAATCACATAGCACATAATTCACTTATTGAAAGTGTACAATTCAGTGTTTTTCAGTATGGTTTTAAAATTATGGAACCATTACCACAATCTTAAAATGTTTTCACGACCCTGAAAAGAAACCCTGCAGACTTTGTTAGTCACTCTTCATTCCCTCTACCACTCTCCCCCCGCCTACCACCAGCCCTAGGCAACCACTAATCTACTTTCTGACTCTCTAAATTTGCCTCTGAACATTTCATATGAATGGCATCTTACAAAATGTGGTCTTTTGGCTTCTTTTACTTAGTGTAATGTTTTCAAGGTTCACCCATGTTATAGCATGTATCAGAAGTTTATTCCTTTTTATTGCCAAATAATAATCCATTGTATGGATATACCACATTTTATTTATTTATTTATTCATTAGTTGTTAGACATTTGGATTATTTCCACTTTTTGGCTATTATAAATAATGCTCTATGAACATTCATGTATAAGTTTTTGTGTGTGCATGTGTTTTCAATTCTCTTGGATACACACACACACACACACACACACACACACACACACACACACACACACACACACACACCTAGGAGTGGAATTGCTGGGTCATGTGGTAACTGTATGCTTAACTTTTTCCACATTGTTGTCCAAATGGCTCTGCTAGTTTATAATCCCACCAGCAGTTGGTGAGGGTCGTGTTATGTGTTACAAAAGTTAAAAATCTCACTTAACAAAGGGATCATCATGTTCAAGCACGTGTCACCCGTGCCCCTTTAAAAGCCTTTTGAAGGTCCTAGCTCATGACTACAGTCCTCTTCTCCCTTCTCTGTTTTGGGCCCCATCCCCTTGCTGAACCTAATGTCTTAGAGGGAGTCTTGGGTATTTTCCATTATAAAAGGAAGGTTATGAGTTGGATGTGTTAAAAACTAGGGTGAGGTGGTCCTGGCCTCTGGTGGGTGAGCACTTCTGTTTTCTTCCTGCTATTTGGTCCTTATAAATGACAACACCTGGTTGTAAGTTCTGTCTGTGGTGTTTTTCTACAACACGTAGAACAGCACTGTATGTACAAATAGAACTTTGGCACAGGACAGGTGTGCAAGGAATATGTTCTGAGTGTCTGGCTGAAGGAATCATGGCAGCTATGCTCACATTCTTGGAGTGCCCTGAAGTCTACCTTCTTTCCCAAATCTGCGTTGCTCCTTTATAGTAGGGTGGAGCAAACCCTGTTGGTGCCTTGCTCAAAGCCCCGCAGCCCACCCCGGAGGACACCTGGTAGAGTTTTGTTGGATGGTGGCAGCTTTGTCTCTCTCTGCCTGATGGGCAATCTCTGGCCACAGAGGGTATTTGGCCAGAATTTCTGAGGACCCCAGGAGCAACTCAACCAATGAGGGGTGGGAGTTGGTGATAAATACCCCAGCTTGACTGCCCGTTGGTAGAAAACACCTCAGGTGTAATCAGAGTCTCCAGAGTCCCCCAGGTGCCCACAGTGGCAACCCACACCCCTTATTGGCTGTCTCCTCATCCCTATCTCATTTCCTCAGTCCTTTGGGGGGCATCCTGCTAGCATGTTGCAAATAAACTACTTGTACCTGAATTCTTATCTCAGCGTCCGTTCCTGGTGGAGCCCAACCCAAAGCGACCCTTGGGATTTCATGTCTGTGGTCAGCAAGAGGCAGCTGCAGGGCAATGGGATTCCTGCCAGGCACCAGGCGGCAAGTAGGGGTTTGACTTGAATTGGTCCCTCAGAGATTTGGAGTTGGGACTGATCAGCGATGACTGGTGTTTCCAGGATGCAGAAGCTGGAGGGAGGATGTGTGGGCATTCGTGAGTACTTGGAGGGGGTGAAGCATCCTGTGGGGGGGATGATCTGGGACTCTGAGAAAGAGCTGAGAAACTCCTGAGCTTTCTGTAAAGAGCATTTGACACCAGGGATGATGTAGCGTGCCCCTGGCCAGGACGGTGGCAGGAAGGTGCAGACACACATGCTCAGACTCCTGTGAGTCATTCCTGGATGCAGGACCTGCTACGTAATTTGTGGGGCCCAGTGCAAATGATAGTGCAGGGCCCCCGTTTGAAAATTATTAAGCATTTCAAGATGGCGCCAGCAGAGCTTTAAACCAAGCGTGGGACCGTCTTGTGCAAGAGGTCCTCTGAGACCTCACAGGTCATAGGCCCATGAAGTCGGCCCTTCCTGAATGCCTGAGCCTCCTTCAAGAGCTACATCTGTGTCCCTGATGTCTGCATCAGAAACAGCCCTAATCCGTGCTTTTCCAGGTCTCTGGTTTCCCTCTTCTCTGCGCTGGGCATTCTGCCTTCCATTCACACAGTGCCCAGCACAGAGTGACTGTTGCAAAGCCCAGCTGTGACCACTTCACCCCCCTCCTCAGAAGTATGTAAGGGCACCCACCCCACTGACTGGGGCTGTGGTCTTCAAATCATGATCAGCAGGGCCCCTCGGGGGCTCTGGGCGTTCCCCTGTGGGTGAGCGACGTGGTTTGCTGCATCTCATCCCCATTTCAACCATAGCAAACTCATTTTTATTTGTTTTGCATATATATTGGACTTCCGTATACGCTTTCATTTGAGGACATGTTTCTATTCATTAAAATAAAAATGGTTCTGGGGACTTCCCTGGTGGTCCAGTGGGTAAGACTCTGCTCCCAATGCAGGAGGCCCGGGTTCGATCCCTGGTCGTGGAACTAGATCCCACATGCATGACTCAACTAAGAAATCTGCATGACGCAACTAAGAGGTCTGCCTGCCTCAACTAAAAGATCCGCATGCCACAAATAAGACCTGGCGCAGCCAAATAAAATAAATAAATAATAAATAAATAAATATTTTAAAAAATCGTTCTAGAAACTACTGGCCGTGAAATTAAATCCAAACTTCTTTGCTCAGTATTTAATATCAATGATGTTCCCGCTCAGAGATTGGCAAACATCGGCTCACAGGCCAAATCCAGTTGACCGCTAGGAATAGTTTTTTACATTTTTAAATGGTCACATTTTAAATGGTTCCATAAATACCAAAATATAGCTTCAGTTTGGCCTCTTGGTCTGCAGAGCTTAAATATTTACTATCTGGCTCTTTAAGAAAAAGTTTACTGATCCCTGATCCAGTTCCAACTTTTCTTTCCATGCTTCACTCCCAGGACTTGAGCCCAGTTACCCTACAGAGTCTGATGCAGTACCTTGCTCATAAGGGAAGCTCATCACATATAAAGCTAGGGTGACTGCATGCCCACTTTGTTGTGCTGTTATAATTTTTCATATTAATAGAGTCCTTTTCACTCTCCTAAGTGTCTTCTTTGGGTGGTAAATTATAGTCATTCGAAATATAACTGACAATCGAATGCAATGGAAGAAAAAACAACCACCAGCAAATTTTGTGATGAGTAATATTATCTTTGATACTTAGGGCATCTCCTAAAGAGGTTCCAAATTCTGGGTGCTTGAGTTAATACCCAGAAATGACAAACATTATAAAAAAGAATGGCCTTAAATATAATTACTTTGCTTCTATTATGTATGTGATGGGTTTCTAGAGCTAATGATTAGGCATCTTTGCTTGCCTAATTTTCTTAAAGGATTTAACCAACTTATCTTATTTTTAAAAGCAGCGTGAGCTATGTCAACAGAAATCCATGTTGGGACACAAATGCACTTTCATGCTATGTATTGAATATTTTTTAGAGAAAGGCTATACTCAGGGGATGGAGGATGGAGTTGTCCTTTCATCAAATGTTCTAGGAAATGAACCACATTGCTACTTTTTGTGCCTGGACCCCAGCATGGGTGTTTATCTGTAATGGGTCCAACTTTTAGAAGATACTGACTCCAACTGACCTGGATATTATTCAAATAAGTGCTTTTAAATTCCTTTAATAACTAACCGACCATGAAGAATAACTCAATTTTGGACGAATGTAATTTTATCTATAAACAAGTGAGTACAGAAATCCTGAAGTGTAACATGATTTAAAAAGTTGAGGTGCAGAAGCATGCTTTTTTTTTTTTTTTTTTAAAGATTATGATTATTTATTTATTTATATTTTTGGCTGCATCGTGTCTTAGTTGCAACATGCGGGACCTTTCATTGCGTCATGCGGGATCTTTCATTGTGGCGCATGGGCTCTTTGTTGTGGTGCGTGGGTTTCTCTCTAGTTGCGGCATGCAGGTTTTCTCCTCTCTAGTTGTGGCGTGCAGGCTCCAGGGCGCGCGGGCTCTAGTTGTTGTGGTGCGTGGGCTCTGTAGTTCGCGACACGTGGGCTCTAGTTGAAGTGCGTGAGCTCAGTAGTTGTGGTGCGGGGGCTTAGTTGCCCCTTGGCATGTGGGATCTTAGTTCCCTGACCAGGGATAGAACCTGCATCCCCTGCATTGTAAGGCGGATTCTTTACCACTGGACCACCAGGGAAGTCCCAGAAGCATACTTCTTAATGATCTCCCTGACATACTGTTTTGTAAAATTCCTTCAGTCAAGAAGCATATTTAGGGAGCATGTATGCTTTTTCAGACACTGAACTAGATGCTGGGGATGGTGCAAAGGATAACCCCACCCTTTCTCTGTCCTCCAGGGACCTAGTACAAAATTTAGAGTCAGTGCCCTGGCTGATATGGGCTCTGAAATCTTGAACAGGCTTATTGTTTATTGCTGTGATAAATGGCTTGAGGAAAAATAAGGCAGGGTTAAGAAATACAGAATGATGGCGATGGTGTTATTCATGCAGGGTGGTCTAGGAAGTTCTCTCTGGGGGGTGACACCTGAGCAGACATGGGCAGGAAGTGAGTGCAGAAGGTCTTACCATCCTCATTCTTCATTCTTGGTTCGTTGTGTCAACGTATCTGGTATATAAGGTCCTGAGCTCCCTCAAAGAGCCTCAGGTCTCCCCATATTAGAAGAGATGAGTTTTCTCTCAAGGCCGAAAAGAAAAGATTTCAAGAACTTCACGAGGTGTTTCAGCCCCGGTTAAATCTTTTGGTTTCCTTATGCTGTATTTACAGACAAGGTCCTCTCCTTCGAGTAAGTGAGAAAGAGGGCTTTGAGGACAGCCTTTGGGGACAGGTGTGGCAAAAAGGTGACAGTAGATTCTGGAATGTAGAGCCACCTCTATGTGATCCTCTTGAAATAAGGTAGCTGCTATGACCGACAGCTCACACTTGTTGAGTCTTTGTCTTGGTGCCAGGAGTGGCTTATGACCCTTCTGTTGCATTAGTTCCATGAGTCCTCCCAACACGCCAGAGATGGGGAGAGGCAGGCTAGCAGCTGAGCAGAGCCCAGTAGGGTTTAGAAGGCAGAGGTGGTAGAAATGGGCCACTGGACTGTAAGCTTCAAGAGGGCAGAGACTATCTGTCTCGCTTGTTACAGTTTCCTCAGGACTTAGTACTGTGCTTGGATATTCTCAATGCACGATACATGTTTGTTGAATGAATAAATAGCACTAGCAAAAGCACAAAGGCAGGAAACTAAGCATGTGTGTCATATCCCATCTTTCTGGAGGCTGGAGTCTGGTCTCCCATCCTTGGTGGGGATATCAGAGTGGAGGAGGCATGGCATCTCAGGTGAATGAGAGAGTGTGTGTGAGACACAGTGGGAAAGGGATGCTAGGATCTGGAGCGGAGACAAAGTGATAAGTACACGGTGTCTTTCTCCTGGGACACAGAAGGCTCTATTTTCCAGGCTCCCTTGGGCTTAAGTTGGTACCCTGTGACAATTCTGACTGATAGATTAGTGGGAGCAACTTCGGGGCTGAGGCAGGTGGGAACGCATATGCCTCCCCGAGTCCTCCCTTCAACTTGAAACAGTAACACTGGAGACCACGTATCAAGATGACAGAACCACAGGATGTAGCAGCCTGGATCTCTGAGTCATTGTATGGAAGAGGGCCACCTAGCCAGGACCAGACTTTTTATGAGGGACAAATAAATCTTTGTTATATTAAGCCACTGAGATTTGGGGGTTTTATGATACTGTAGCATGTCGTATTCTATCCTGACTAATGCAGGACCAGATGGCCAGAGGTCTTGAATGTCAGGATAAGGGCTTTCTGCTCTTAAAGAGCAGTAAGTCCCGTGTCTGTTGCCACCCACATACTCAGCAGGCCTCCCACATACTTATCTTAGGTCCATGGGTGTGGGGAAGCAGGAGAGCTCAAGCCTGCAATTGTAGGTGATTCAAGGCCAAGAGAGCCTGGCTCTCTACGTCCATTCTAAAGATGAGAGCCAGGCAGATTCCTGCTGAGAAAAGCCTTCTTTTCTCTTCTTCTCTGCTGACCCAGTGGTCTTTGTGGCTGTCCAGGAATGTTAGTTGGGCACCAGAAGTGGTCCTAGCAAGAAGGCCTGATCAGAGAGACAATAATATCAGGCTGGGCTGGATGTAAAATTTATTTTGGGATGTAGAAAGTGGCTCAAACTGCAGCGACTTGTGTGATTGCTGATAAAGAGGCATGCCTTACAGATTAACACACAAGCATGGATTAAAAAAAATGATTTTAATTTAATCTCCATTTTTTAAAAAAACAAGAGCATACTTTACATGAAACTATTCTGCACTTTGTTTTTTTATTAATATTCTTTTTTAAAAAATTTTATTTTTGGCTGCGTTGGGTCTTTGTTGCTGCGCACGGGCTTTCTCTAGCTGCAGCGAGCGGGGGCTACTCTTCGTTGCGGTGCACGGGCTTCTCATTGCAGTGGCTTCTCTTGTTGCGGAGCACGGGCTCTAGGCGTGCGGGCTTCAGTAGTTGTGGCACACGGGCTCAGTAATTGTGGCTCGCGGGCTCTAGAGTGCGGTCTCAGTAGTTGTGGTGCACGGGCTTAGTTGCTCCGTGCTATGTGGGATCTTCCCAGACCAGGGCTTGAACCCGTGTCCCCTGCATTGGCAGGCGGATTCTTAACCACTGCACCACCAGGGAAGCCCTTTTTATTAATATTCTTAATCTGTAATACATCCTGGACCTCCTTCCACCTAATTCTCTTTAATGGATGCTTTTTCTCTCATAGAATTGTGTACCATCCTTTCTTAAGGCATTCTACTATTGATGGACCATTTCTTTGTCTCTGATTTTCAGTGATACAAATAAGGCCACAATGAACATCCTTGTACACGTCCCCTTGAACACATCCGAACGTTTCTGTAGTGAAATGTCTGGGTCAGAGGGTATAAGCCTTTTTCAATTTGATAGGCACTGCCAAATTGCTACCCTAAAGGGTTGTAATAATTTACACGCTGGAGAATGGTGATTTTTTTTAATGGACTGATTCCCGCAAGAAACTCCGGTTTGGAGCCTCCAGACCTTTGGAACATGTGTCTGGCTCAAGTTGTTTTATTTAATCTGTGGCTCAGGTCCTTTGCAAGAAGCCAATCCAACCCAAAGGTACTCCCCTCCACAAAGCTCACATTTAAGCCCTGTAAAATGGGAGGACTTAATCCAGTCTCTATCAGATCTAAATCAGAACATTTTTCCCCTTCTGCCATTTTAAATTACCTCTCAGCTCAGCCCCAGACTGAGTAATTCAGAGTTAATGGGATATGAAAGTCATGGTCCGTGGCATGATTGCGGGTACCTAGCCAGAGGCAGGCAAGATTTATTCTCTTGGAACCCAACTGGGTTGAAAAGGGTGATAAATCATCAGGGCTATTGCGAGCTCCCCTTCTGCTGTGAGATTCATTCCAGTTTATCAGAATAATCATCTTCCCCTCTGAGGCCAGAGATAAAGAGCCAAATCTGGAGCCCCACTATGTGGTAACAGGGAGAGAGATCGTTCTGAAATCTCTTTTCCTAGCTTTGTTTGGACTGGGGTGGGTGGGAGGCTTGTTACTTTCTAAGTGTAGTCCGGTGAAAAAACATCCATCTGTGTTCACCCAAGATACAGGCTGGGGTTTTGTGCCGGTGAACACTGCTGGCCTGAGGCTTTCTTGTCTACCTGGGGATATTGTGCAAAAGAGGATTTGGCATCACATTCTGATTCATGTTGTCCTATGTACTGAATCCAGGGACACTCTTCTCTTCAGCTTGGTCATCCCACTGTCCACCGTCTGGCGTTTGCATCCTCTTGCATTGTCTTTCTACTGGTGTCTGGCAACCATCCTTTCTGATTACATCATGCTGGTTTGTGGTCTTTTGCTAGACTTTCCCTTGGCTGATCCCATTGCTGATCACAACACGATACAGAGCAGAGGTCAGAAACAGATCAATATCAGTGGCATCCTAAAGGAGACACAGTGCTCACACAGACACACGGAATTACCTGAAATAGTAACTTCAGCTGTCAAGTGCTAGCATTGACTGAACACTCACTCAGGCTTACACTAAACTGCCTTACAAGCGTTACCTCGTTTTTAACCCTCAAGTCATTCTGTGAAGTCAGCTCTAAAGATCGTTTTACAGATGAGGAAACTGAGGCATGGATGGGTCATTGTTGACTCGTCCAAGATCACAGAACTAGTAAGTGGCAGTGCCTGGTAGACTACAGAGCTCGCGTTTGCTGTTTCCACGCCCATGTTTGCACAGACATTCATTTACACAAATCCATATGCATACAGACATGCACATGCATAAACATTCAGATAAACACACACCCAAACACACATGCAGTCAGGGAGAATGTTTGGCAAAGAATGAGCGACTGAGGCTTATGACTGTTAATGAGAACAAGAGCCCGGATTCCTAGCAACCTTGTCCTTGAATGAAGTCTCCTCACATGGCTTTACTGTAGAAAGTTAAATAGAAGAAAAAAGGCTTTGCTAGACTTGTTTGAATCTGGGATGTTACCTGGGGAAGGCTGGTGGTGGTATCCGCTGAGGCCACTCAGAATAAGCTTGACGTGGCGTCTGGACGTGGGTCATACAGAGTTGGGGTCTGTTTGCTTCAATGTGAGGAGCAGGGCCATCCCTCAGGCAGACTCACGTTAACCGAGGTTAGGATACTGAACTATGACCCTGGCGTTAAAAACCGTTAGAGGAGTTTTCTGTCTGGGGCCAGATTTACAGGAGAATATACTGGAAAAGTCTGCTCTCAGTGCAGGGAAGACAGTCCTTGATGTTTGAGGGCGCCAGACTGAGATGTGTCCATCGTACCGTAGGCTTGGTCTGGCTGGTGGGACTGAAAGTCTTTGCAAGACTCCCCCTTCCAATCCACGCCTGCTTCTTTAGCAACCTTAACATGTCTGATTAGCTTATAGCCGGGACCCTCAGGTCCCGGAGGCATCTTTATTTATTTTTTTACTTTTTTGGGTTTATTTATTTATTTATTTATTTATGGCTGTGTTGGGTCTTCGTTTCTGTGCGAGGGCTTTCTCTAGTTGCGGCAAGTGGGGGCCACTCCTCATCGCGGTGCGCAGGCCTCTCACTATCGCGGCCTCTCCTGCTGCGGAGCACAGGCTCCAGACGCGCAGGCTCAGTAATTGTGGCTCACGGGCCTAGTTGCTCCACGGCATGTGGGATCTTCCCAGACCAGGGCTCGAACCCGTGTCCCCTGCATTAGCAGGCAGATTCTCAACCACTGCGCCACCAGGGAAGCCCCCCGGAGGCATCTTGTTCTGCTCATGTGTCTTTTCTCGGTTCTTCTGATCCAGTTCCTATTAATTTTCTAGATTCGATTCACACAAGGAGATCTTGAGGGACGCTTTGTTCCATAATCCCCAAGTGCTGAACACAGTCACTGTAGGAGATGCTGTTGACGTCCCTCACGTGTCCCATCAGCCAGCCCTGGAGGTCGCCTGTAGCCCATTTCCATGTAGACCGAAGGCTGCCAGCAAATTCTCTGCCAGGGTATTCCTGGCTAAGGGAATATGTTTAGCCCTCAAACAGGGCAGGATGGCAGTGCTGAGGAATTAGTGCTCTGGGAGCAGTGCTCGACCAATGAGAGTGTAAAGACGCCAGCTTCCTGGCTCCTTGGTGAAGCAGCTCTGATGCGTACACCACAGTCTCCTGGAGGGTCCCCAGTGGGACTGAGCCCCTGTGGCCCACAGAGGTAACCTACACCCTTTATCAGCTGCCTCCTTTTCTCACTCTTCTCCACTCCCTCCTGGCGCTTCCTGAGATCACCTCCTAAATAAACTACTGACACCCAAATCTTTGTCTCAGGCTCTGCTTTTAAGGGAACCCAGGCTACACAGCCACCTTCAGTCTTTCCCCTGGAACAGTTTCCATGGTCCTCTTGCTTATCATATGACCCAGCCTCACCTTCCTCTTATCTGAGGCCCCTTTTGACAACCTTTCAAAAGCACTCAATCCCAGAGTTCAGAGTGCAAGCATTGAAGTCAGACAGATGTGAGGTTGAATCCTGGCTAGGTCACTTCTTGATGATGTGACCTTGGACAGGTTACTCTCTGGACCTCATGAATCTTTTAAACGATGCAGATAAGGATAACCACTTTCAGAGCTGTCAGGAAGAATCAATGACATAATGTATGCAAAGAGCTCAGTGCAGCACTTGGCAATTAGTAGGTGCTCAGTAATGTCTGACAGGCCTTCCTCTCCCTCTGAACAGAGGCTGGTTTCTTTCAGGCATTGGTGCCAGAAGATCTTGCTCCTCCTCACTGAAGGCTGATACTCAAGCCATGGCTGAGCCCTGTGTGGGGTTGGAGCAGTCAGGAAGGGCACTGGTGATATGGCAGGCCCCCCAAGCACATTCACCGACCATGCTTCTCTCTTCCTTTTTAAAAAGAATTAATTAATTAATTAATTAATTTTTGGCTGCTTTGGGTCTTTGTTGCTGCGTGTGGGCTTTCTGTAGTTGTGGTGAGCAGGGGCTACTCTTCGTTGCAGTGCGCGGGCTTCTCATTGTGATGGCTTCTCTTGCTGTGGAGCATGGGCTCTAGCCTCATGGGCTTCGGTAGTTGTGGCGCATGGGCTTAGTTGCTCCGTGGCATGTGGGATCTTCCCAGACCAGGGCGGCTTGATCTTCTGATTGGGACCACTTACTCTTTCCCAAAGAAGCCCTACCTTTTCCTAGATCAGCACTTTTGCTTGCCCAGTTCCATTTAGCTGGAATGCTTTTTCTTTCTCCATCCTCATCTGTTGAAATCCCACTTAAACTCTCATAGTGTGTATAAATTAAGAAGCACACCAGATTCATGTAGAGAGCTTTTTCAAAATACACATATCTAGGAATTGCCCTCAGAGACTGATTCAGTACATCTGCCATGGAGTGTGGGCCTGCATATTTTGAAAAAACTTCTCAGTTTTGATGATAAACACACCCAAGTGATGGAGTCAAACAGACTCAACTGCCTTGTGACATTGGGCAATCTACTGAGCTTATCGGAGCCTCAGTTTTCTCATCTGTAAAATGGGGACAATAATAATGCTTATCCCATAGAGTCACTAAGAGGATGAAACGAGAGACTAGAGGTGGTGCTCAGGAAAAATTATATCTATATTCAAACATCCCTTATCCCTCACCCAGAAGTAATCACTTCCTCCCATTTTCCCATCTTGCTGTCTGTACCTCTATTGCAGCACCTAGCACAGTGGTCCTTCTATTAAAGTCTCGCGGCGTGTGAGTCACTCCCCACTGCCACGCAGAACACGAGCAGCCGAGGGCTGGGGACAAACAGGGATTGTGTATTATCTGCCGCGTGCTCCTACGGTACCTGGCATGGTGTCTTGCATGGAGCCCATGCTCAATAAATTTTTGTTGATTTGAATATAAAACCATAAGAAACTAATGTATATGGTCATGTTAGGTACCTGCATAATGTGTTTTTGAACAGGCTTTTGATTAGTCTTAGTGTACAGAAAACTGTTTCCTACTGACAGTGCATTTGGAAATTGCCAGGAGGGCAATAAATATGCACATAAAATCCAGCTTTGCTCAGACCTGGACAGAATCTCTTTGGTTCCTGGGGCTTCTGATTGCCAGGCACCCACAAGGGCTGGGGCTGTCCCTGGGCTGCCTCCTTTTTTTTTTTTTTTTAATTTTTATTTATTTATTTATTTTTAATTTATCTATCCTTGGCTGTGTTGTGTCTTCATTGCTGCACGCGGGCTTCTCCAGTTGCGGTGAGCGGGGGCTACTCTTCGTTGCGGTGCGTGGGCTTTTCGTTGCAGTGCGTGGTCTTCTCATTGCGGTGGCTTCTCTTGTTGCGGAGCACGGGCTCTAGGCGTGCAGGCTTCAGTAGTTGTGGCACGCGGGCTTCAGTAGTTGTGGCACGCGGGCTCTAGAGCACAGGCTCAGTAGTTGTGGCACATGGGCTTAGTTGCTCCACGGCATGTGGGATCTTCCCGGACCAGGGCTCAAACCCATGTCCCCTGCATTGGCAGGCGGATTCTTAACCACTGCACCACCAAGGAAGCCCGCCAATTGATTTTTGACAAGGGTATGAGGTCCATCAATGGAGAAGAAAATCATCTTTAACAAATGATGCTGAGACAGCTGATGTGCACATGCAAGAGAATGAGGTTGGACCACAAGCTCACACCATAGGAAAAAAATAACCCCAAATGGGTCAATGACCTAAATTTAAGAACTGTGGGGAGAGGAGAATGGAGGAGAAACTATTTAATGAGTAAGGGGTTTTACTCTGGAGTGATGGAAATGTTCTGGGACTAGGTAGAGGAGATGGTTGCACAACACTGTGAATGTTCTAAATGCCACTGAATTGTCCACTTTAAAATGGTTAATTTTATGTTATGTGAATTTTACCTCAATAAATTATTAAAAAAACAACCAAACAGAAAATGCAGTGTGTGATTTGTGATCAGACGTAAAAGGGACCCTCATACGTTGGAGCTGATTTCAACCTTGAGCTCCTCACTTCCAGAACTTTGGTCACATGACCCAAGAAAGAACCAGGAAACCGGGCAGCACGCCTGGGGTAACCTGGCACCAGAAAACTAGGTCCCACAATGGCCTTGACTTTAGCTTGCTGTTTTCTGCTATAAAGTTACTATACATATAGTTTTGGGAAAAAAAAAAAAAGAATGCTCATGCGTCCTGTGTTTTTGCCCAGGCCCTGGCCATGGTGAATCTTTTAAAAGCGTTAAAAAGGAGGTGGGGGGCTTCCCTGGTGGCACAGTGGTTGAGAGTCTGCCTGCCAATGCAAGGGACACGGGTTCGAGCCCTGGTCTGGGAAGATCCCACATGCCTCGGAGCAGCTGGGCCCGTGAGCCACAATTACTGAGCCTGCGCGTCTGGAGCCTGTGCTCCCAACAAGAGAGGCCACGATAGAGGCCCGCGCACCGCGGTGAAGAGTGGCCCCTGCTTGCCGCAACTGGAGAAAGCCCTCGCACAGAAACGAAGACCCAACACAGCCAAAAATAAATTAATTAATTTTAAAAAAATTGTTAAAAAAAAAAAAGGAGGTGAGGTAGGAGGGGTAAGCCACCTGGGCAGCAGTATTCTAGGCAAAGGAACCAGAGCATGTGCAAAGGCCCTGTGGCAGGGGTATGTTTGGTGTGTCGGAGGTACCAAAGAGAGGCCATGGCGGTTGCAGCAGAGTGAAAGAGAGGGAGGGATCATGGTGGCCTGATTGAGCAGGGCCTCATGGGCCACAGTGAAGACCAGCATTTTCTTAGTGAAAAGGAAAGCCAGCCAAGGGTTTGAGCTGTAGAGTGACTTGATGTGACTTCATAATCTCATTTCATTTTTAACAGGACCTCTGTGATGGAGAATAGAATGTAGATGATTATACAAGTGACTGATTAATTACAAGTGTGATAAGAGCTAGAAAGGAGAGTCCAGGTGCTTTGGGAATGCAAAACAGGAGACCCTGGGAGTTTGGAGATGACTCTAAGTAGATATGATGCTGATAATACTCCCTGCCAGGGGATGCTTTGGGAGTCTTCCTCAAGCGGGGCACCTGAAGCATTCCGCTGGCTGTGGGTCTGAAGAGGGCTCCCTGTGCTTATCCAGCCTCGTGGGGGGAGGAGAGGGTGGGAGTCAGACTGGCGAACCTCAGGACACTGCAGGATCTGCCTACCTCACTGTCTTTCCTAAGGTGTGTCAGGCACTCGAGGCCCCTGATGGCTCTAATTGAAATCCTCTCTGTCACTGAGACGTCAGGTGAAAGACAGCTCTGTCCCTAAATGAAGCCCTGGCTGGAAGCTTGACAGCCCCAGGTGAGAGGCGATCCTGCTGCTTAATCACCCAAGGACAGACAGAACTGGTCACACCCTCCATGGCATCCTGCATCTTCTGGCCTGGCCTGTGCATCCAGGAGACTCAGTGGTCACAGACCTTACAGATGAAACTTGTGTCTGATAACTGTCCCCCAAGCACCTCTGTATCAGTCGGGGTCAGCGGGAAGCAGACACATACTCCAACTAGGTTAACTCAAAGCGGGATTAATAAAAGGGCTATTTACAGCTGTGTGGACAAGGTGTAGGGAAATCGTAAGGGGTAGACCATTCCCTGGGGCTAGTAACAGTGCTCCTTTCCCCAGGTCCAAAGGGAAGGGGCAGGAGGAAGTACCACATACTGGAGGTGGGTGGAGGGAGTCATGGAGAGAAAGCCGGGGATCAGAAGCTGGGTCCCTTGGCTGAGAGACACAGCCAGACCTAGGCAAGTTTGCAGAGAGGCAGCTGGGGAGAATCAGTACCCTGACTGCACTCTCCTTCCTTCCTCTGATCCCCTGCCAGGACTCCCTGCTGGTCAAGCCTGACCAGAGGGCAAGGGAGCCTGCTGACGTGGTCCATACAGGTAGAGGAAGGAGGGTGAGTGGAGCTGGAGGAAAAATGAGAGATGTCCATGTTCCTCTGGGGTAGTCCTGCCCTGGGCACAGGGTCCAGAACTAGATCAGACACAGTCCTTGTCTCCAAGGACCTCTCAGTGACATGAGAGTGGGGCCAAAGTGACATCCAGTAGGGTTAGTGCTGGGATAGAGGGATGAACAAATTGCACAGGCTTTCTGGTTGTGTGGACCATTAAACTGGGGAGGGATGGGGAGGGGAGGAATAGGGAGAGGGATGCTCGACTGCTCTCCCAAGTACACCCACAGTGGCATGTTTACAACATTTTTTAAGATGATGGGAGGATGTGAGAGTTTTCAGAGTACACGGATAACAGCAGCCACACAGCCTCACAAGCTTCTTGTGGAGATTAAATAAGATCCTGCAGGGAAACTGCCTAGCATGGTACTTGACATGTTGCAGGGGAGCTGCAAACGGTAGCCCCATCACCATCTTTTGGCCTTTTGGCCTCATCAAGGTAGTCCAGTTAGCTCAACCAAGTTAACGAGCACGGTAGGGGAGCATCTGGAATCTCGGCCCAGTGACTCTGTGATTTGTGTGGCTACCATTTTTTCCCCAAATGAATTCTTTTTTTTTTTCTCCTTTATTTATTTTTTGAAATATTTAATTTATTTGGTTGCATCGGGTCTTAGCTGCAGCACATGTGCTCCTTAGTTGTGGCAGGCGGGCTCCTTAGTTGTGGCATGAGAACTCTTAGTTGCGGCAGTGGGATCTACTTCCCTGACCAGGGATTGATCCCGGGCCCCCTGCATTGGGAGCGTGAGATCTTAACCACTGCGCCACCAGGGAAGCCCCTGTATGACTACCATTTATTTATTTAGTGCTTGCTCTGTACCACACACTGTGCTAAACGCTTTACATGTATTATCACAACTTTTATGGTGGGGGGGGGATATGTGGCTAATATTATTTATTCATTTTTCTTCCTCTTGTGCCTCTTGTGATGGTTTAAAACCGTGCCTGCAAATTCTTTGGCCCTCTTCCCATTGAGAGGTGGGGGTCTATGTCCCCTGCCCTTGAATCTGGGCTGTTTTTAGTAACTTATTTGTAACCAGTACAGTGCGGTGGAATTGATGCTGCATGACTTTGGAGGATAAGTTAGAGAAAGCCATGCGGCTTCCACCTGGTCTCTTGGGACATGTAGCTGGGGGAAGCCAGGCATCCCATGAGGAATCCAGCTACGCTGAGATGTCCGTGCTGGGGCGGCCACATGTGGGCACTTTGGTCCAGCCCAGATGACTGCCAGCATTATGTGCCAGCCATGTGAGGGAGCCATCCTGGATGTCCAGCCCGGCTGAGCCTTCAGATGACTGCAACCTCAGCTGCCACCTGACTACAACCCCTGGAGAGAGTCCAGCTAAGCCCTCCCCAAACTCCTGACCAGTAAAGTCACAAGTGAAATAAAATGGCTGGTGTGGGCCGCTAAGTTTTGAAATAAATTTTTATACACTGCTGGTAACTGGAACACCTCCCCGCTCTTTCCATTCCCCAGACTGACTTTATACCTTGCCATGTGATTGATTTTGGCTATTGGGATGTGAGTGGATCCCAACCAAAAGTTTGAAATGTGCGCAAGTGATTTGGCCAGCCCTCTTACACTCCTGTGATTAATCACGGAAAGATCACATGCCAGATACCTGCTTCCTTTCATCCTAAAATGAAAAAGACCTGAACTCAATCTACAGCCTGAAGTAGAGCTGCCCCAGATGATCTACAGTGCTGTGAGTGAGAAATAAATGCTTGTCGAGGTAAACCACTGAGATTTGGGTGTGTTGTTTGTTAGCCCAGATCATCACAGTAATAGCTGACTAAGATAAGATTGGTGACAATGCTGTTATTCCCTTTCCCAGATCGTAAAACAAAGCATAAAAAGATTAAATGAACTGCTCAGGGCATAGCTAGAAAGGAAGAGTCTGCAATTGTAACTCTCTTTTAACCATTGTCTCTGGAAAGTCACATACATGAATATGTAATGAACGGACCCAAATGGGTATCCAGCATCCCCGCTCAGTCCCTGCCTGGGCATCTGTGGTAACTTCAGTTCCTGGAGCAGCTGAGGACACTGCAGGTGAATAAATAGCCACTGAAAACCTGTTTTCCAGTGTCTAAAGCCTCAACCATGAAACCTCAGCTGGATAGTCTTATTATCCTTCCCGGAGCACAGAAGAGGTGGCCAAGTGCTTGGAAATATCTAAAAGCTCTGCTGCAGCCTAAACACATAAGGAAAGCAGGCAGCAATCTCCTTCATTCTTCCTCCTCTGGTCTCAGAGGTAGGGCATGTTTAAAAAGCATTATGAATTTATACACATTTTGATGCATTCAGAGTTGGCGTAAAATCTGTTTGTGTCCATGGCTGTGTTTGGTTGTGTGTGTGTGCGTGTGTTGCATCACAAAAGAACAATTGGGAGAAAGTGGCTAAAGAGGGGTCGTTAGCAGATACGGTGGCCGCAGGGGTGGTGCCAGAGGCCTCTGCCCAGCTCGGCGCCTGACTTGGCCCTCCCGTCTCGCGGCTGTGGTTTCACCATGGCTCCCAAAGGCGGCTCCAAGCAGCAGTCCAAGGAGGACCTGCTCCTGCAGGATTTCAGCCACAGCCTCTTGGCCAAGTCCTTGGTGCTCTTCTTCGTGAACGCCTTCATCGTGCCCGCCATCCCCGTCTGGCTATACTGGCGAATATGGCATATGAATCTTATTCAGTCTGCTGTTCTGTATAGTGTGATGACCCCAGTAAGCACTTATTTGGTAGCCTTTGCATACAAAAATGTGAAATTTGTTCTCAAGCACAAAGTAGCACAGAAGAGGGAGGATGCTGTTTCCGAAGAAGTGACTCGAAAACTTTCTGAAGCTGGTGATAGAAAGATGTCTCGGAAGGAAAAAGATGAAAGAATCTTGTGGAAGAAGAATGAAGTTGCTGATTATGAAGCTACAACATTTTCCATCTTCTATAATAATAACACCCTATTTCTGGTCTTGGTCATTGTCGCTTCCTTCTTTATACTGAAGAACTTCAACCCCACAGTGAACTACATTTTGTCTGTAAGTGCTTCCTCGGGCCTCATCGCCCTCCTGTCTTCTGGCTCCAAGTAGAGCACGTCAGCTTCCCCCCGGCCGCCCTGGCTTTGTATCTGTGGCTGGCCTGTGGTATATGGAAAAGTAGCAGGGTGGTCAGGGTGGAAGACACACAAGCTGTTTTTATAAGTCAGGAGTTTGAGGGTTTGAAAAACCCAACAAAATGTAATTCAATATTTGTTTATTGGCTCTTTTTTTTCTTTGACAGATTGTTGAAATTAAATGAATTGAAAGGGAAAAAAAAAAAGAAAGTGGCTAAAGAGACTGGGCCTTGGAGTCAGTCAGTCCTGGATTTAAATATGACACCCTCCATTGTGTGACCTTGGACAAGTTTTGCAACCACTCTGAGTCTTAGTTCCTTTATCTTATAAGTAGGAGGCAGTAATATCTGAGTAAGGAATGGGATTGGCCTCCAAGAGATAATGTCTATAAAGCACCTACCATCTTGTAGGGGCTCAGTGAACACATGCATCCTTTTCCCCTCTTGTCATCTCTTATGAATAGTGACTTACAAATTGTGGATCATGGGACTTGATGAGGGCTTTCTGTGAACTCTGCTGACATCGGGGGAGCTGCCCCCACTAGGGATGGAGCAGGAGAGAGCTCCTTTGCTGACTGGGACCTGGGTCCTGCAGCTCTGACTCTATAAGTCTGCACATCCTCTGACTAAACACCAGAAGTCATTGTGGTACAGAGAAGAAAGGGCTTAAACTAGGAGACATTTGAGCCTGGGTTGAAACCCTGTCTTTATGATTTATTAGCTGTGTAACCTGGATAATTAATTAAACTTTCTACGCTTTGTTTATTTTCTTCTGTGTAAAATGAGCATAATTATCTGTATCCTACTTCTCAACATATTATCTGTGCTCAGCATGGTGCCAGCCACCTAGTAAATGTCATGAGGATCAAACAGAGTAACACATGAGTAATTGCCCAGCACATAGTAGGTACTCACTTAACACTGGCTTCCCTGCTGGTACTGTTGGTATAATGGCAGGACTTTTTTTTTTTTTTTTTTTTGGCCACGCCACGCGGCATGCTGTATCTTAATTCCCTGACCAGGGATCGAACCTGGGCCCCCTGCAATGGAAGCACAGAGTACTAACCTCTGGATCGCCAGGGAATTCCCAAGGCAGGACCTCTCAAGGCAGGGAGCTCAAGAAATTTTAACTGAATCTGAGTCATTGCTGTAATAGCACTTTTAGAGCACTTTGATTACGTTTTGAGGAAGCTTGGGGTCTGGAGTCTATAACTGGGCATTTGCAGAATCTGACTCTGTCTGCCTTAAGAGACATGCCTGTCTCCTCTCTTTAGCACCTCCTATCCCCATGCCTCCTTCAACCTGAGGGTATTTACATATGTTGTTCCTGTTGCTGTGAGTGCAGAAGTCATCATCATCCTTGTCAACGCCATTAACATCATTATCACCATCATCATTCTCATAATGACCATCAACAATATCATGATCATCACCATAATCACCACTACCATCACCACTACCATCATCCTAACAGCATCATTTTAATCATCACCACTACAACCACAGTAACTATTACTGGTACTCCCACTGTTTATGAAGTCCTTACTCTGTACTGTACTATCTACTGTAAATGCTTTGTCTTATTGAATCTTTATAACAAATCTCTAAGGTAATTGCTATCTCCATTTTGCAGTCAAGGCAACCAAGACATGCAAGGGTGAAATAATTTGCCTCAAGTTAACCATCGGTGGGGATATGATTCAAATCCAGATAATATTACTCCTAGGCTAACTTTCTTAGCTTGTAAGTAGAACTACTCCTTCTCTCCATCTTTTACCTAGTTAACCCACCCTTCAAATCTTGGCTCAAATGTCCTATCCTTGGAAGTCTTCCTTGACTGCCTTCACCACCATTGTAAGCACACAGAGCTCCTTTTAAATATTCTTCACACTGTTTATCATGGTTTGTAATTTTGCCTTTATTTGTGTAGTTATTGGATTAATGGCTGTCTCCTCCAAGCTCCATGAGGGACAATGGGCATTGTGTCTTCTTTTTGTGCTGTCTTATGCCCCGCATCCAGAGAGGTGAGGCTCAGAGTCAGAAGTCTACCGTATTGTTGGATGAATGAACCCTGCCTCTATCATTAGCCTCGCTATGGTCCTGCTCCCTGGTTCTCTGGTCTTTCTAAGTCAGCTTGCTTTCTAACTCGTCTTTTGCTGGGCAATCTGGGCTCTAGCTGAAGCAAGTGACATCCTCCTCCTTGGATGGATTATCACCATTATCTAGGTAGACTCCAAAACTTCTCCAAAATTGGCTCAGAAACAGAGGGTCATTGAGAGTGGACAAGTTGGGGGTGAGGAGAATCAGGAAGCAGGGAGACCAGGCTGTTGTCATAAGAGAGACCTACCAAAGAGGCCATGGATGGATGACCCTCAGTGCCAGTGGTGGCATTGGGGACCAGAGTCAGCAACAAAGCTAAAAAATGTCCTACGGCAGAAATGGCTAGTCCTAGTGTCTGGATGGGTGTGGGATACCACCAGTTGCTCTAAGATGTCAACTTTGGAGGAAGAATACAGCATGGTGATATCTACAGCCTTGATGGGCATCCCAGTCTTATCTCCCTGTGGACGATGGGCTCTTTTCTGTGTCTTGCTTGTGCATATTTCTTTCCTCTGCCTGCAGTGCCCTTTCCTGCCTGTTTCTACCTGGAAAACTCCTACTCACCTTCCAAGACTCAGATTAAAGGACATTTTTGCAGACGTTGTTGCTGGCTCAGGGCTGCCACCACATCTTGGTCAGATCTATTCTAAACCGTGTGCCAAACTGAGTTGTCATCACATGTTTATGTGCCCATTTGCACCATCACTATGAGTTCTTTGGGAGCAAGCTTGGTTACATCCTTTTTCTTTCCCTTCATCTCAGATGTATCCTCCCCTCCCCTCTCTTCCTTTTCCTCCCCCACTATCTATCCAACTCCTACAATGCTGTAATGTGACATGTTCTCTATTAATTATCAGAACAACAACAAAGGGAGACAGAGGGGTCTGGGGAGCAGGGGAGGGGGGCTCTGACTTGGCTAATGACATCTTTAGCTGAGGTCAGGTCTTGCAGCAAGAGGAGCAGGAAGTCTTTAAGAGAGCCAACACCCCTTCCTTTCCACCTGGATCTCTTGACACCAACTATTTGGTTTCCTGACACACTGCAGTTCACCACGCCTGACTTTGAATTCAGATCGTCACATCACTTGTATGGAGTGAGCAGACCAGAAAGTGGGTGTAACGATGAAAGTGCCCCTGCGTGTGGGTTTCTTTTTCTTAACTGTGTTATTTATAGTGGAAACGAGAGGAGCAGTGGGCGGTGTGCAGCTGGCCTCCCACCCAGCCCTCTGCTGCAAACGCTTCCCGAGTGGGGGAATCTGGGAGGGGAGGGGGCTGGGTGCTGCACTCGCTCATCTGATGACATGATCACTTTAGTGCTGCAGCTCCGTTAGACTCTTGGCATTGAGCTTGGTGTTAGAAGTTGGGGTACCGCACATAGTCTGGAAAAGGCCGCCAAATACCCCTGGGTTCTTTGACCATCTTGCCTCTTCAGACTCAGTGCTGGGACCATAGGGACCTGACCACAGGCCAACCAGCAACTTTCTCTTCTTCTGGTTCTTATCTCTTCTTGGTTAAGTTACTTAACCTCTCTTTGCCTCATTTTTTCTCACTGTCAAATGAGGATTGTGATAATACCTACCTCACAGCATTGTGGTGAGTATGACATGATGTAACATATGGAAATTACTTAGAGCAGTGCCTATCACATAATAAGTGCTACATAAGGGTTAGCAACGCTGGCTACCATTCCACTATTATTATTGCTGCTGTCATTTAAACTTTTTTGCATTGATTGGGTTCTTGTTCTTGTTCTTGTTCTTCCAATCAAGAAGATCTTGGCCAGCCTCGTACCTTTTCTTTGTTCAAGTTTTACCCCAGTGTCACCTTCTTGGAGAGGCCTTCCCTGATTCCCAAATCCAAAGTAGTAACCCCACCCTGCCACTCTCAAAACTCTTCATCTCATCATGACGTGCCATCTTTACAGCACCTGCCCTACTTCACGTTCTTTGCAGGGCATGTGGGATCTTAGTTCCCTGACCAGGAATCGAACCTGCGCCCCCTGCATTGGAAGCGCGGAGTCTTAACCACTGGACCGCCAGGGAAGTCCCATCACATTCTTATTCATGTACTTATTTATTGCGTCTCCCCATCCTGGAATGTAAGCACCCTTGCCTTCTTTACTACAGCCTCCCAGGTGCTCAGCACAGGACTCTGCACCCGGAGGATCTCAATAATTATTATTACTTGACTGTCTTCATCAGACACCTTCTGCCTTGTCCTGAACTTCTGTAAGCTTGGTTCCAACAGTTGAGCCTCCCAGGAGGGAGAAATTGAGACTGGATGACATTGTTTTTTGATATTCACTGCACTCCTTCCCTTCCACCCCTTGGTGGAGCCTTTGTTGCAACTTTTCAGTGAGTGTGTCCTATTGTTGTTTTACTCTCAGGACCAGACTGGAAATACATCATACTGAAGTGTGAATGATTGATACAAAGTACCACCTTCTCTCAAGAGATCAAACTTGACTTCATTCCATGCTCTCCGTCCTTACAAGGAAAGATGTGAGGATGGTGCAGGGCTAAGAGGTGATGGTGCTGATTCCACTTCCTCTAATTAGCTGTGATCCTGGACATGACACTTGACCTCTCTGAGCCCCGGTATCCTTATTTTTAAAATGTGCTGTTTCCCATGTGAGATGGTTGTGAGTGTCAAATGTAATCTCTGTGTCTGAAAATGCTTGTCTTTTAGAAAATGCTCCCTGAGTAAGCTGTTATTGTTGTTTATCATAACAGAAAATAAGAGGAGTGACTGAAGTGAGTGACAAGTTGAATAGAAACTGGCAATGTGCCTCAGGGGAATCCTTGTCCCCCGTCTCTTTATCACCACTCAAATCCTGGGCTGCCTGAGATACGATCCTAGAGCATCTGCTCTCCCCCAGCTCCAATCCTGCCCTTCTGCCCTCACTCTTAGTATGGCTTTGACAAGGAGCCCCAGGTCTGACCAATTTAGGGAGACAAGAGATGCAGAGATGAGGTTTTTTTTGTTTTTTTTTTTTTTTTAGAAATTTCATGTAATGTCTGAAACATTTATATTAACATATTTCCATACAAATAACCCAATGAAAGTTTAGTATTAGTTGTTTTGTTTGTTTGTTTTTTTATACTGCAGGTTCTTATTAGTCATCAATTTTATACACATCAGTGTATACATGTCAATCCCAATCGCCCAATTCAGCACACCACCATCCCCACCCCACTGCAGTTTTCCCCCCTTGGTGTCCATATGTCTGTTCTCTACATCTGTGTCTCAACTTCTGCCCTGCAAACCGGTTCATCTGTACCATTTTTCTAGGTTCCACATACACGCGTTAATATACGATACTTGTTTTTCTCTTTCTGACTTACTTCACTCTGTGTGACAGTCTCTAGATCCATCCACGTCTCAACAAATGACTCAATTTCGTTCCTTTTTATGGCTGAGTAATATTCCATTATATATATGTACCACAACTTCTTTATCCATTCGTCTGTTGATGGGCATTTAGGTTGCTTCCATGACCTGGCTATTGTAAATAGTGCTGCAATGAACATTGGGGTGCATGTGTCTTTTTGAATTATGGTTTTCTCTGAGTATATGCCCAGTAGTGGGATTGCTGGGTCATATGGTAATTCTATTTTTAGTTTTTTAAGGAACCTCCATATTGTTCTCCATAGTGGCTGTATCAATTTACATTCCCACCAACAGTGCAAGAGGGTTCCCTTTCAGAGACGAGTTTTGTGTAAAGTCTCAAAATCAAGTCTCCCTTCAGTCTCTTTCTAGGCACTGGACCCCACCCGGCCTTTCTCTTGCCCTCATCATCCCTTCCTGAATCCCTGAGAAGCCTGAATTCCTTTTCTACTCCTTCTCCTTGCTACCTCTGTCCAAGCTTAGCTGCCTTGGTCTGAGCTCCTGTCTCCACCCCACCCTCCAACAACCAACAGCTTCTCTAATCAAGCTGTGTCCCACCCCTAAGCTTCCACCTCCCCTCCCCACATCTAAAGCTTCTTCCATTCTTGAGCAGCCGCTGAGACTGTGGATGGGCGCAGGACAGACTAGGGGCGTGGGTGTTCAAGCCATGCTCTCTATGGCGAAGATAGTATTACCTGAGCTTGGGAGGGTGTGTGCCAGAGCCTGATTGCCTGGGTCCAGATCTGGCTCTGGTGCTGACTAGTTCTGTGACCTTGAACAAGTTTCATCTCCTCCTTGTGCCTCAGCTGATTCATCTGCAAAATGAAGATAATCACTGAACCCACCTCAAAAGGTTTTTATGAGGATTAAAATGGATTTATTCATGTAAAGCATCTAGAATGATACCTAGCAGAGAGTAAGTGCCTAGTGAATGTTGGCTTTTTTTTCTTTTTTATCATTAATAAGGAGTCAACTGCTTCCTTATTGGCAAATTCCAGTCAAAGGTGACCTCAAATTTGAGATGGTTCCCCAGGTCAGGTCCCTTTCTCCCTAGACCATGCCTCTACCCTTAGAACGTTCCCATGCAAAGTGTGTGTAGGACGAGTTTCTGGCCCTAATTCTTTTCCCCTTCCTGTAACCATGTTCTTTGCCAGGCAGTTTTGCAGTTGCTCCCCTAAAAGCAGATGCAGGTCCCCACCCTTTGGTTTGAGGCTCAGCTACGTGACTTGTTTTAGCTCAAGGCAGTATGGGCAGAAGTGGACCACTTCATACTGTGCTGTCAGTGTTACTGAAAAAGGGCTCACTGCCCAACATGCATAGAAGCCAATGCTATGGTACCAACTTTTGAGAAAAGAAAAACCTTTATTGTGAGGTCAACTGGCAAGGAGACAGGAGGCACAGCTCACACCTGTCTACCTAGTCTGTGGTTCGGTCAAGTTTTTATGAGTTAGGGGAGGAGGGTTAGTGTGTGGAAGTGCTGGTGGGGCAGGTTTGCCTTGGAGGGCTTTGGAACTCAGCCGTATATAGTAAGATGTGGTAAAGGGGCTTCAGCACCGGACCTTCCTGGACAGCGCTTCTGAATGAGTTCTGGTATTCAGGTTCCGATCATGTCCCAGTTGTTTGGTTCCATAGAGGGGAGGGATTTTGGTTCTGGGTATTATTTGATGTCATGACTTGTGGTTTTGTTCTGTTGTCTCTGAAGAACAACTCAGTATCTTGTTAGAAACAGGATAGGGCCAGCTTGGGCTGGTTCTGCAGTTACATGAGGACCCTTGGGTGTTTTTGCTTGCTCTCTCATGCCTCTGCCATCATCATGGAAAGACCCTGGCTCACAGCTGGTCTGAGGAAGATGAGAGACACTGGAGACCATGTGGAACAGACCTGAATCTGACCTTCAGCCTACAGCTGCCTATTTATGCAAGTCCTAGCCCAGCCCAGCCAGGTCAAGATCAGCTGAACCCCCAGCCAACCCAGAGATGCATGAGCAAAATAAATGCTTATTGTTGTACATGACTGAGATTTGTGGTTGTTGGTTAGACAGCAGTAGCTGACAGATATACCTGGTGAGTGGAGGGAAATTGCCCTGTTATTGTTGACTAGGCTTGGGCCCCCAAACCCAGAACAGGGAATGGCAGATGAGCTGGGCTAGACCATGTGGAGCACCGTTTGCCTTAAACTAGTTAAGTCGGATTGAAATAGGCTGTCATGGCTGCCAGTCACTCCTTAGTCCTCACCTTGTTCCATCCAAATCTGAGCCTTTGGTCTCTGCACCAGGGTTGCCTGTAGGAAATAAGCAGAAGAGACCAGGAGATGGTCAGACAGGTTCTGATGGAGCAAGTTCTGCCTAGCAGAGCACCTGCTCTACAAGAATGGGCTCTGGTTTGCTTTTGCTGCCCTGGCTATTCAGGTAGAAGAGAGAAAGGAGAGAAAAAACAACACGCATCTGAAAGTGAGGTGAGTCCTGCACTAGGATGTGTGACCTGGTCAGTGTCTTAGAGTGCAACCCATGCATTGAGATACCACCTTTCCCTGCAGGTGAGATGGAGTCAGGGAGGAGAAGGGAAAGGTGGGATTCTGTATATTTACTCCCCTTCCTCATCACTCTTTCCCCATAACACACTTTACTTATCTATCTATTTTGCATAGTACTTGTCTTTACCTGAAATTATATATTTATTAGTTTATTTGCTCATATCTATCTTCCATCACTAGAATGTGAGCAATATGAGGGCAGCAACCTGATTTGTTTTTTCAGGGCTGTATACCCATTGCCTGAAATAATAGCTGGCACAGGGTAGATGATCAATAAATGTTTGCTGAATGAATGAACGAATTTATGCATTGGGCCCTGCTGTAGCATGTCAGCCTAGTCACTGTTTACTCCTTGCCCCTTTACCTTCTCCTAGCATGTCCTTGCCCGTACTTGCAGGAACTAGAAGACATTAACCAGGAGGCCCATTCTTTGACTCAGAAATTGCCCCAGTCTGAGACATATCTGGGGTCTGGAACCTGCTCTCCATCTGCACCCCTGGACTCTATCTTGTTCAGTTTCAGGCCTAGACCACTAGTACTGCCGATCTGATTTGGACCCAGCCCTCTTCTGGACCTACTCCACTTTTGGTTTGGCTATCTAGAGAGCTAACCCAGAGCACAGCATCTCTGCTCCCAGCTAGGTCCAGGACAAGGGCCCCCAGGCAGAGAAATGTCCTCTGCCCATCTTGCTCATCTGGTGGGGATACTGACAGTCTCCTTCCTTATAGCAGGACCATGGATAGACAAATTGCAGAGATCCGTCAGCCTATGTGATGATAATCCTTACAGTTTAGTCTCTTCAAAGTCTTTGCCAACTTATTTTTATTGTTTTTAGCTCGTTCTGTTCCCATTTGCTCCTGTAGTGATCATGCAAATGCAGCAACTTCTATGCAAATGGACTCTGTTTGCAAAGATGTTTCTGTCAAATGCCTGGAATGCTTTGTCTCACTGCTCTGGGAAGGACTGCTTGACTCCAGGGTTCAAAACAAAACCAAAAAATTTCCAGGTGGAGTGTTGGCTGAACTCCATGATTGCTGCTTGTGTTCAATCAACATTCCTCACCTGCAGCTGCTGAGGGGGGCTGGGGGTCCATCCTTTGCTATTTGACTTCTCCAAGTTCACATAGGTTTGAGCTACAGTTTGTAACTGCTGCCTTTAACTTACTATTCTCAGCCTCCGGTTTCCTTTTGATTTATGGCTGGAGTCTTTGAGTCTCTATTCAGAGGCACCGTATACTTGCCCATTCCAACATCTTATATCTGGCCAGAGTCACTGGTACATCACTACATGGGTGTTTAGCAGAAGCTTCTGCTTCTGCTAATGAGTCTTCTTTGCAAATGAGTCTTCTCCCAGCTCATGGCCCAAAGCTCAATAAATGTTTGTGAGGGAGAATAATAACGATAATCACTAATGATTTTTGAGCTCTTGGTATGTGCCAGGCACCATGTTAACCATTTAACATACTCATTTTTCATAGCACTCCATGTTACCAAACAAAGTTCGTGTACCTGACACACACTGAGGCCAAATAAACCGAAACACCGGGTTTGGAGCAGAGAATGGTTTATTGCAGGGCCAAGCAAAGAGAAAGGGAGGCTTGTGCTCAAAAACCCAGAACTCCCTGATGGTTTGTGGGGAGAAGTATTTACAGGCAAAATTTGGGGTGAGAGCTGCAAGTTGTGTGTCTTTCTTCTGAAATTGGTTGGTGGTAAGGTAACAGGGTGATGCTCCAGGAATCTTGCACTCAGCCTGAAGTTGCCACTCCACCTGGGTGGGGATCTTAATTCAGCAGAAGAGCTCAAAGATATTGTCATGAATATTCCTTGAGGAGGAACCAGGACCCTGCCCCAAGGCTGCATTATTGTTTCTTGACTACTCCTCCCTTGTCTCTGCAGCTCCTCCCTTCCCTGATTAGCAACTGTTCAAACCTGTCCTTTGGAACTCAGGGAAGGTCATGGAGGCTGAATGAAGCCTATTTCCTACAAACAAGAAACGGGGGTCACACGCAGATGTAGAGAATGGACTTGAGGACGTGGGAAGGGGGAAGGGTAAGCTGGGACAAAGTAAGAGAGTGGCATGGACATATAGACACTACCAAACGTAAAATAGATAGCTAGTGGGAAGCAGCCACATAGCACAGGGAGATCAGCTCGGTGCTTTGTGACCACCTAGAGGGGTGGGACAGGGAGGGTGGGAGGGAGACGCAAGAGGGAGGGGATATGGGGATACACACACACACACACACACACACACACACACACACACACGCATAGCTGATTCACTGTTATACAGCAGAAACTAACACACCATTGTAAAGCAATTATACTCCAATAAAGATGTTAAAAAAAAGTTATAAGGAAGAAAAAAAAGAAACGGGGGTCACAGAAAGGATTTGTACCTGGGAGCCCCACATGATCCTTCTTGGTTTCACCCATTTTACTGATGAGGAAACAGAGGCAGGAAGAGGTTCAGTCACGTGTTCTGGATCTCACAGGAGGTGAGAGGTGGAGCCAGGATTTGAATCTGGGTCAAAACCTTTTCTTGCAACCACTGCATTCTCTGAAGGCAGCCAGGATGCAGGAGGTGCAGGTATCAGGTGCTGTCGACAACTGAATCTTTAAGACAGTTGAAACCATAACCAGAGAGTGAGTTCTGAGCCCTGGCAAGGGGCATCTTGGCAGGCAGCTCTCATCTCAGGGGCTCTTCATGACTGGGTATAGCATTACTTCACAGGTTTATCATGAAAATCAAGTGGCACAATGTATTTAAAGCCTTTAGCCCATAAAATTGGCACATAAACATTGGTTTTCCTGGTTTTGCCCTTTTTCTCTTGAGCTCTCTCTAAATGACACATCCTTTGTGTTGGGTTCAGCCTCTTGTCCTTTTCTTGGACACTGACTTTGGTCCTGCCACACACATGGCAGACAGACTAGAGAGAGGAAGGGAATAGCTCCTGACTCCCCATGGCAGGAAAGGTGGTGAGGAACTCAGAGGAGGGCAAAAAAGACCATCTGAGGGGTTGAAACAATAGCCATGGAGAAGGGTGAATAATGGCAGAAGGGAAATGAAGGGAGGGTGACAGTGCCGTCTTTACTTACAGCTCTGTTTTATCAGCCAGAAATGCTACAGACCAATATTTCTGATATTCCCAGCTAGAGAAAGTTCCAGTGTAATATCTTGGTCCAATGGCCAGATGTCCATGACTTCCACTAAAATGAATAAAGGAATCTCCCCTGGCCCTCCCGCCACGCCCCTCTCAGCTTTTCACTGTTTCCAGCAGAGCTCTGTCCCCAAAAAGACATCTCTCCCCACCTGGAGTTAGGAGTGGACTGGATTGAAATTTGGCTGCATCAACTCCCAGCTCATGGGATCTTGGGAGGGTCTTGACCACTCTGGACATCATTTCCCTCATTCTCAAAATGAGGATAATTATAGCTACTAATGAATGTGGTTGTGTGATGGTGGAACCGGGAGCAGGTGATGAATGTGAAAGATACAAGCATAATACAGAGCCTGAAAAGCATCCAACCTTCAACCTCTGGTTATTTCTCACCATAGCAGAACAGGTGTCCCTTTTCATTTCAGGGGAAATCTGAACATTTTCTATCTTGTATTTCTTAAAACACATGAAAAACCCCTTGATTTTTTTTTTTATCCTCCTTCAGTTTTAGAATGAGACGTCTCTACCCTGTCTCTTCTCTCATCAGCACTCCATTTTCTGCTGAACTGTCCCTTTCAAGGATGCTCTCTGGTTCCTTGCCTCCTTCTCTCCACCCAGCCAAGCACCCAGAGTAAACATCTGAATGAGGTTCAGGGTATGTTTATTCTGAGGACAGAATAAAAATTCTGTTTATTATAAGGACGCCTGTTTTATTTTATGCATTTCCTTGTGCCCTTCTACTTTCCGTAGGAAACTTGTCCTTCACAAGGACTCTGACTTGGGACTTAGGCTTCATACCTGATATGAGGACAGATCAGATTTTAGGAGGGAAAACTAGTGGTAACAAAAGGAAAGACCACATGGGAGGGCTAAGATGAATTTTTATCTATGACTTTCAGTAATGACAACTTATTTTCCTTAATGTGCAATATGAAAAGAAAATGGTCTTTACACACCTGAGCATTCACAGTTTTCAATAGCAACACATATTACTGCTTCATGGGTATGTGGTCTGATGTGTTCTTTTTTGCAAACAGGGATGAGTGGAGACCTTTCAAGCTTGCCCTCCAGTTTGGGTGTGACTCCGAAAGCTCTCTGGTCAGCAATCTGTCACGTTCTGTCAGCTTCATGTTTTAATTTTATTCAAATTAAGCATTTAAAGCTCAAAAACATAATTAGTTCCATTCTATTTCAATCACAGTGATTCAAACCTGCTGATGGGATTCTTGGCCATCAGGTGGATGAGTCTTGCCCATCCCTGGCTGCCCATTAAAATCATCTGTACAGCTTTGGAAAAACACAGAGGTCAGGGCCCCGCTCCCTAGGACTTTTATCCATTTCCTCTATGGTGGGGCTTGGGAATCTGAATCCACAGCAGATTCTTATGTGCAGCCAAGATTTAAGACCATGGGGGTGGACATTGGAGGTATGAGTTGCTACTGCCTTACAATTTTATTGCTATTCCCCATGGAATAATTTCTATTTAACAAGACAATAAGGCAAGCTACACTTAAGGCAGCATTTAGCCAGTGGCTGATGTTGGTATCTAGAATATAGGAGACAAGAGACAACTGGTCCAGGCACCTGTTTTATTGTCTCAAAGCAGTGTGACCTTGGGCAAGTCACTTTCCTTCTCTGAGCCTCAGCTTCCCAATCCTTAAAGTGGGAGGGTGGAATGAGATCTTTTCTGAGTCTTCCAGGGTTGACACTAACCACTGCTGAGTCTCTACTGGAGAGACATTTTGCTGTTTGGTGGGGGAAGCCCCATCCTCTCCTGTCCAGTCCTCTTTTTTTTATAAAAAGAAAACGTTATCAGTAGGAGGAGGGAGAGGAGGTATCTGGTGACATGGAGGAGTCTGGGCTGCAGAGTTAGCCCTGGGGTGACTCCAGAATTGACAAGAGGCTCTCAAATAGGTGCTTGTTGTCTTTTGATGAATCTCAGATGTCACCAAGAATCATCCTGGTTCTTACTGGATGCGAGCACTTGGAATTCCAGATGTGGGTAGAGTGGACAGCTGGCTTTGGGAAAAGAGGCTCCTCTCTCCTTAGATGAGATGACCAAGCTCATGAGCCACTAGAGGACAGAGGATCCAGAGACCTGAGAACTAAAGTTCATGCTTTGTAAACTTTAATGCTGTGATGAATATGAATTATGACTACTTCTATTATTAAACCCCCGCACTGTTAACTGGTTCAAGTTTCAACCCCGCTAGGCCACTAATGGGCTGTGTGATCTCAGAGGAGAGAAGCACCCTCTCTGAGACACGGTTGTTTCCTTTGTAAAGTAAGAGGGTGGAACTGCCTGATCATCTAAAGCCTCTTCCTGCCTCCATCCGATAAATGGGATCAAAACATTGAAATTAGTGGCTGAACAATCAGAAATCTGGGGCTCACCTTTCAGAAAGAAAAAGGCCAGCTGGAAAATGGCATAATTAAAAGAGGGAAAGAAAACTCTCTCTCAAGAGGCTGCTATTTCACAAAAAGTCAGCCTGTCTGTGATATTCTGAGCAGCATATTACGAAGACAGGGAGGCACGCTGGATGCGTTGGAAGCCGAGCAGCAAGTGGTAAGTGGAGGTGTTTGAAACAGAAAAGTCTGTTTTAAAAGACGGCTAATAAAGCTGGAGGAGGTGGCCTGCAGAGAGACACAGAGCCAGCATCCTGCTGCCAAGATTCCAGCCCGGCTGCTGAGCCCAGGGCCCCGGGCGGGAAGGAGAGGAGCAGAGGCTGGAAGCTGGGACCAGTTTCTGCCTGAGGAGGGCGGCACTCGGGCAGCAGAGAACTGCGCCCCTCCTGTGAACCCAGCTGGCTCTAGGGATGGGGTCGTCGGAGGCATTTTCTAGGCCTGAACAGGAGCTGCACTGGTGCTGAGAAGCAGCAAAAGTGCAGCAGTTAAGAGCAGGTACCCTGGAGTCAGACTGCCTGCATTTGAATCCAGCTCTGTCACTTAGTAGCTGCGAGACCTTAAGAAACAACCTCTCTGTGTCTCATTTTCCTTATCTGCAAAACTGAATAACATTAGCTGATCATAGGGTTGCAGTGAGGATATGAGCTCAGGTTTGTAAAGCACTTGGAACAGAGCCTAGGGGAGAGATAGAGGAGAAAGGGAGAGAGAAAAAGTGTCAATGTATGTCAAGCAGTTAGAACAGTTCCTGGAACATAGTACATACTTTTTTTTTTTTTTTAATAAATTTATTTATTTATTTTTGGCTGCGGTGGGTCTTCGTTGCTGCGCCCAGGCTTTCTCTAGTTGCGGTGAGCGGGGGCTACTCTTCGTTGCGGTGCGCGGGCTTCTCATTGCGGTGACTCCTCTTGCTGTGGAGCACGGGCTCTAGGAGCGCAGGCTTCAGTAGTTGTGGCTCGCGGTCTCTAGAGCGCAGGCTCAGTAGTTGTAGTTGCTCCCCAGCATGTGGGATCTTCCCAGACCAAGGATCGAACCCGTGTCCCCTGCATTGGCAGGTGGATTCTTAACCACTGCACCACCAGGGAAGTCCCATATTACATACTTAAATAATGCTTTGGTTGTTATTATACCCAGGCACAGGACTTATTTATTTATTCCTTCATCTATTCAGTCTTCTAGCAAACATTGGTCAAGGGTCAATGACATCCCAGACTGCTGTGATATCTATATCTATCTATCCATCTATCTATCTATCTATCTATTGTGTATTTATTTATATATAAATAAAATGTGGCCAACAGATGGCTCCTGCTTCTTGGGATGAGGCCCAAGGCTAGTCACTGCCATTAGTTTTCAATTAAATAAGACACTCTGAAAACTAGCCTGTGCTAACACCCCCAGGACTCCACCAACCTCTCTCTGTTCTCCGAGAATCAGGCCAAATCTGTGGGCAGAGACCATCAGGCAATCCCCCATTATAGCCTGGCCCTGACCCCACTCTCCAGGCTTCTCTCCGAACCTCAGGCTCATATCCCAACTACCTGATGTGTGTCCCTAGCGGCAGATCCACAGGTAACCTTACTCATCATGCTGCCAGCCCAGCTCGTGAGCCTCCCCTCTCAATGCATGACCATCCCTCACTTAGTTTCCTGTCTTGGTGAATGGCAGCACCATCCTCCTAAGAATGCAAGCCAGCAACACTTCACGCCGCTCTCTCCCCTGCGTCTCTTTCCTTGACAGGCCACGTCCATCCTCACCTTGTTCCTCTCTGTATCTCCAGCCGTTTGGGACGTCATTGCTCCTCAGCCAATGTTTGATGGAGGGCTGAATGGATGAACAAGTAAATAAATGAAGGCCAATGTCTGGGCATCATAATGATCATAGCAACCAAGCATTGATTCAGTATATATTATCTTCCAGGCATGTTTATAACTACTTGATGTATATTAACTCCTCCAATCCCCATAGTGGGCATTGACTGCTTATTTGTTGAATGAACTCAGAACATGCATGAGGAAATCAGGTCCTGGTAGAACAGCTGGATGTGCCTCAGTCCACAGAGTAACTGAAACTTTCTAGTACATTGCAGACTTCTGGATAGAGCTTCCACATCCCCTGCAAACTTGATGATGCTTCCTAAGCTTACAAAGTCATCTCAGAGCCAGGTCCTATGGCGCTGCCTCTGGTCTGGCGCCGTACGGTTTCTGGGCCATTCCTTGCCCCCTGCCAGGAAGCTGGAGAAGCTGCTGCTTCACTGAACCCCCTAAGAGCCAGACCTTATTTTTCCTGCCACCCAGGGGCTCTTGCTTCCCACGAGCTGACTCCCGTGAGCTCTACACAACATACTGTAAAAGGGAAATGGTGATTAGAAGGAACGCTTTAGCAGGGGAACTTGGGTGGAAAAATACTTCAGTTAAATGAAGCAGTAAAGATTGCTTCAAAGTGTTGGACTCACATGCCCATCTAGCTGTCCTCCTTCTCAAAGGAGGAGACAAGAAGATACACAGGGTGTGTTGTGCCTCTGTGGGAATTGCCTCCCTAAGGTCTGGGGGGTCAGGCTGTCCACTGGGGGCCATGCCTGAGTGGCCGATGACACTGACAGCACTGGATCTGTCCCCCTTCACATCTCAACAACCTGGGGCCAAAGGCCCAGCCCCACTGGTTGGAATTCAGTGCCTCCAGGGCCTCCCTTTGTACCCAAAGCAACTGCACAGGAGAAGACTGGGGAATACAGGATGGCAGTCTGTGCAAGGAAATCCCAGCTCCTGCTTACTTTATGCCTACTCAGAGCTTTTATTATCATCCGAAGCTGTGTTTTTGTTTGTTTGTTTATTATCTTGTCCCCAGCTGGACTGGGAAGTCCATGGGGGTAAGGATTTCATCAGTCTGGTCACCTCTGTACCAGCGCCATACACAGAGCTTGGCATATAATAGGCCCTCTAGAATATTTCATGAAGAAAGAATCCTTTTTTCAAAAATTGCCCTAGCTTTTATTTTTTATTGACATATAGTTGATTTACAACACTGTGTTAGTCTCAGTTGTACAGCAAAGTGATTCAGTTATACATATATTTTTTTCTGATTTTTTTCATTATAGGTTATTACAATATACTGAATATAGTTCCCTGTGCTATACAGTAAATCCTTGTTGTTTATCTATTTTATACATAGTGGTGTGTATCTGTTAATCCCATAGTCCTAATTTATCCCCGCCCCACGCTTTCCCCTTTCGTAACCATAAGTTTGTTTTCTATGTCTGTGGGTCTGTTTCTGTTTTGTAAATAAGTTCATTTGTACTATTTTTTAGATTCCACATATAAGTGATATCATATATTTGTCTTTGTCTGTCTGACTTACAGTATGATAATCTCTAGGTCCATCCATGTTGCTGCAAATGGCGTTATTTCATTCTTTTTATGGCTGAGTAGTATTCCACTGTATATATGTACCACATCTTCTTTATCCATTCATCTGTTGATGGACACTTAGGTTGCTTCCTTGTCTTGGCTATTGTACGTAGTGCTGCTATGAACATTGGGGTGCATGTACCTCTTTGCATTAGAGTAGAAAGAATCTTTGACTGCTCATTGCAGAATCCCAAACATTGCCTGATACATAGCTGGGCTTCTAGAACATAAGCTCAGAGAGCAGGGAGGGACCTTGTCTCTTCACTGCTGTATCTTCAGTATCTAGCATTCTAGTGGACGCTCTAGAATGGGGGTTAGGAAACGTTTTCTGTAAAGGGACAGATGGTAGACAATTCCAGCACTGTGGGCCGTGCAGTCTCAGTCATAACTACTCAGCTTTGCTGTTCTGGTGTGAAAACAGACGGACCATTTGTAAACAGACAAATGGGCATGACTCTGTTCCCATAAAACTTTATTTAAAAGAACAAGCAGCAGACCTGATTTGGAGTAGTTTGCTGACTCCTGCTCTAGAATATAAGCTCCATAATGGCAGGGATTAAAAAAAAAAAACTATGGATCTATAACCAGCTTCTAGAACAGTGCCTAGCATATATAAGTGTGCACTAGATATATATTGAATGAATGGAATAAATGAGGGACTGGAAGTTGTTTTAGTCAACAGTTTCCTATAGGTCAGGGAGGGAGCAGATACTGGATGCCTCCTTTTCTCTGGGCTGGTTGGATCACAACTGGAATATCATTCCCAAAGGTGGGAGTCCAGAGTACATGGAGGGGACAGGGCCTGGGATGGAACAGGGAAAAGCGACCTTGTCACATGGAAAATGGTGGAAGGAACTGGATTGAGCCTGGAGAGGAGAAGAGGAAGGTTAGAGACTAGTTGGTATGTTGAAGGACTTTCATACGGGAGAACAATTAGGTCTTTCTAACAAACAAGGGGGATATTTCTAGAACTTTCTAGAAGTTAGTTGATAGTAGTCAGACCTAGCTGATATGAGCAGTCTGGCGAGAGAGTGAGCTCTCAATCTACTGGAATCATTTGAGTAGATGTGGGGATGCCGTGGAAGGGATTCAAATATTGGATGAGGGCAGGACTCCAGGGTGTTGGGTCCCTTCCTGCCTCAAGAGCCATCCTCACGTCGATGGCTGCCACACTGTTCTCCAGGAACAGGTGGTGATTGTCCTTCAGGTGAAACCAGACTCCTCAGCCTGGTACTGAAGCCTTGCTCCAGCCAACCTCTCCTGCCCCAGTGCCCCCGTTCACACCTGTATTCTGTTCCACCTCCACAAATCACCACTTGGTATTCCCCCAGTTCATCATCTGCCTTTACACATACGTCCTCTATTAGTTTAGGTTCTCCTAGAAGGAGAGCCTGAGGCAAAGATTCAGGTGCCAGTAGTTTATTTGAGAATTGATCCCATGAAGCCAATTGAAGGTGTGTTATCAAACCTGTGGTGACTGGAGTTTAGTCCATTGGGGAGTTTCTAGGAGCCAGTGTTGAACACACCTCAGCATTATCCTACCTGAAGGGTGAGAGAACTGGGGTATTTACACACCAACCCCCATCAGTCGTTGGTTGAAGGCTACTTTGGGGATGCAGTGGGGGAGTAGGGTGAGGAGGTGGTAATTTCATAGCACCTCCTGGCCTGCCACTTAGATGAGCAAAAGTGGGCTTTGGTAGAGGGAGAAAGCCCCCAGGAAAAGAACCTTAGGTGCTGGCAGTTGGAAGTCCACCCTGATGTGGTTTAGGGCGAAGGGCCATGAGTAGAGCACCCAGCCACATGGGCCAAAGCTTCCTTCTGCTTGGACCTCCCAACGCCCTCTCCGATTTTGATCTGACTTCATGGTCACACAGGCTGCTCTCTGGAAATAGAAAGCCCCTGGTACTAAAGGGGATGATGAGTCAAGCACTGATAGGCTCCAGCTCAGGGTCAGGTGAGACTTTGGTTGGGTTCATATGGGTGTAGCCCTACTTGCTGGTCCTGGGAAATGGATGGGTTCACTCATTCAGGCAAAGACAGGTTGTATGTTTGGCAATAGACGTTGATAACCCAAGATAGCCTGAGTGTGCACACGGCCTTCCTTTCTGACCATTGAACTACTCCATCCCGTCCATTATTACTGTGAAATAAATCTACCTGCTCTGGGACCATCAGCGGAGACCCTTAGGGAGAGATGGTTTGCAACTCCCTTCAGACACTATGATTCTAGCTGCTGACCCTCTGAGCCAGATCATTATGGCAGATTGAAATCCTGAGATTCAATGTTCCAGCTTCCTCCACATTGGCTCCCAGCATGTCTTGTGGCAGAGTGATAAAGAGGTTAAAAAGAAGTTCTACCCTTTCTGTGTGCATCTTTCATTCATTTATTCACACTCCAAATATTGAGGGCCCCCTGTGAAACAAATGTGAACAAAACAGGCACCAGCCCTGTCCTCATGCAGTTCATAGCCTAGTGGGGAAGACAGACTTTACTCAAATAACCATACATATATGTAATTACAAACTCTGTACTAAGTTGTTGTGGGGATCTGTGTAGACTGCTTGCTTCTTAATATTTTGGAAAGACTGCCTAGGCCTTTGCAAATTCTTCTGTGTAAATTTCAGGGTGAAAAGCAGTGTATGGTAGAGAACACAGGAGCTGGGCGAGCGTGCTGGTCTTGTGGTGGCCTGGCAATTCTAGCTGGTGCATTACTAATAAGCAAACATGCCATCCCTCCCTCCCAATTATGAACTGCAGCTTGGGCTGAATGCTGTTAAGCTTGAACCCTGAGCCCTGAATGGGATGCTTTGTCTTCTTGTTTAATGAAAGGTTATAGGAAATAGAGACCTGTTACCAAGGGCATGCAGTTATTTCTGAAATCAAGAGAACCCAACAGATCTTAGGAAGATGCCGGCTGGCGATAATGGAGTCTGATGGGTACATGGAGACCCAGCTCAGCTCCAGAGTAGGTGGGGGCCACCAGAGGGATGGGGAGAAGGACCATGCTGTTTACCCCCTCCTAGGAAGCCCAATTGAAAACATGAGGGATGGAGCTGCTCCATTTGTTTCCCATCAACTGTTTTCTTTTTCTTGTCACTGTGAATTGCTTTCTAGTTCTCAAGAGCATAATGCAATATCAACCCCTTTGACTAGAGCATTCTCCTTGGGAGGTAGTAAGTGCATTAAGAAGAGGCAGTGTAAAGCCAGGAACAACAGCATTGACCCCCGAAGTCCATTATGCCCTGGGAAAATGTCCCTACAGCAACATTACTGGAGGCAGCATTACACACCATGACCCCTGGGCAGAGCTCTCCTCTTCGGACAAATAGAGAATGACCTTGGCAAATGCAGAAGCCATTCAGCTCCATTTGCAGACCCAAAACTTTGGCTGGAGAGAAGCAGAATTAAAAATAAATCTAAGTCTTACTGAAGTGAAAACAAATTCAGATATCATTGAAATGTGAAAATTGCATGGATTTTACACTCAACTGTGTGAGTGGATTTAAGGCAGCGGTGTGATCTTGGGAAGGTTTAGTGACATCTCTGAGCCTGTATTTCTCATAAGTAAATGGATTCGTTCAACAAATATTTAAGATGGGCTATAGCCTTTGAGGATACAGGCAGCTATAGTTTTAAGGATCAGGCAGGGAGATGGGGTTGTGCCAGAAGAGAAGTGCATGGGACTCTGCCCCTTGGTGAGACATAGAAAGGTGGTAATAGAAACCTCGGCTTCAGGTAGGTCCAGCATCCTGGGTCTCATGCAGTAGAGGTTGGAAGAGGCAGATTTGAAAGTGGCCACTATCCAAGAGTGTCATCACCAAGAATCATTTCATTCTTGGCCGTGTGGCAAAAATGGGGAGGGAAGGGAGAAGAGAGCTCATGTTTCCTGAACACCTGCTGGGTGCCAGGAAGCACATCATAGGCATACACTCATTGTACGGAGTCCCCAACTATCCTGCGTGGGTAGATATTGTGAGTGAAAAATGTTGCCTGCCTTATCAGTAAATAAAGGATGTTGCAGCCATCAAGCCATCACATTACAGCCGCCCTGAGGGAGCTCAGGGTGGAAACAGGATGCACACCTTCCAGCAGCAGCAGCTGTAGCCACCCACCATGGTGCACCCTGAGGAGACTCAGGATGAGAAAGCACAGGATGCTGGCCCCAGAGAGCTGAGGTGCATACCAAAGGGATGATTGCAGTGAGCCCGGACTCTTGCATCTTCCCATACATAGGAAGGCACTAAATTCCTTAACTTGAGATGTCTGGTTTTCTTTAATTAACAGTAATCTTTTGATGTTCTGGCTACCTGGTCTTTGTTGCAAAAACTCCTGTATATCCTGGTTCCCCCCACTTGCCTCTTCAGAGCAGTCTTTCGGAGCTATCTGAGATGCTGTGTCCTGGGCTTAAGGCCTCAGTTTTGTCCGCCAAATAAAACATAATTCTTAACTTTTAGGTTGTGCATTTTTTTTTTTTCAGTCAACAATATGATTGCTCGGTTTTAGATAACAAAATGGAGACTCAGAATTGGGTCAACATGCTTGAAGTCTCACAGCTAGTAGGTGGCAGAGCTGAGGCTTCAACCCAGACTTAACTGTTTCTAATTGTTACTGAATTAAGTCGTGTGGACCCTCCTCGGACCCTAGCCTGGCCGAGGCTCTCTGCCTTGGTGGGGGAGGGTTCTTTTTCCACTCAGGTTTGAGTAGGCGAATAAGGAAACTGAAGCTGAGATTGACACAGCACAGCTTTATTCAGTGGCCAAAGAATGTAGAAGTGGGAACTAAGTTCACAAATCAACTTCTCCCCGACCTGGCGAGAGGGATTTAATTTTAAAGAGTAAAGACAGGGACTTCCCTGGTGGCGCAGTGGTTAAGACTCTGACCTCCCAATGCAGGGGGCTGGGGTTCGATCCCTGGTCAGGGAACCAGATCCTACAGGCATGCCACCACTAAGAGTTTGCATACCACAACTGAGGATCCTGCCTGCCACAACTAAGGAGCCCACCTGCCGCAACTAAGATCCAGCACAACCAAATAAATAAATAAAATAAATAAAAATAAATATTAAAAAAATGTAAAAAAAGAAAAGGAGTTAAAGACAAAGGGAGGAGAAATGAGGCTAATGATGGGGAAGCATATACATTAGTCTACCAGGGAAGGGGCGGGGCTTTTTTGAGGGAGAGGGGTGCCACCCCCTTTTCAATCCTTTTTTGGTCCTTAATGTCTGGTCCTGGCTGCCAGTAGCTATGTCATTCAATATGCCAATGTAATAAAATCAGCATATAATGAGACTCAGGGTCTGTTGGAGGTCAGATTCGTTGCCATCTTGGTCCCAGCTGGTTCCATCTGTTTGTTTTCTTTTTTTGTGTGTAGTTTCCTTTCTTATCTCTGGACCCTTTAACTTAAAGATTTATGTTCACTCCTGCTAACAGTGGGGTTGATAGGTTTTGAGCAAACACCTGGGGAAGCTTTGGCAACACAAAGTCCTCACATGTTTTTTCCTCCAAGGGGATATCTAAGCCCCTCTCTAGATCTCCAGCCCCTCCAAGCCCCTGGGTTAAGGATAGATGGGCATAAAGAGCAGTCTATTATGGGGGTTGTGAGATAGGACAGGCATGGATGGGTGGGTGTGTGCACCCTACTGCCCACATAGCTCTGGTGCCTTCTCTTAGATGATCTACAGGTACCCCAAACCCCGTGTGTCCATGCCCAAGTTGATGACATGCTTCCCTCCCTACTCACCTGCTCCTCCTCCTTTATTCTCTGACTCAACAAGTATCATCTGCTCAGGCTGGTTCTCTGTAAGAATTCTCTACAACTCTCTGACAATAAGCCCAAGACCTTTGCTCTCAGTTCTCAGTCATGTCCTCCCCCAACTGCTTCCTCCTGCCATCTTCCCTAGATGGAGCACTGACCACCTCATGCCAGGAATATTGACTTTTCCTCTCCCCCAAGGGCTCTTTCTGCTCTCAGCCTCTCTGCTCTCCAACCCATACGTTAATCTGTTCTAAGCGTCTTGGTGGAAGTTGTAGCATTAGAGCTGGGCAGTGGAAGGTGAGTAGAACTCTATCAGGTGGATATTGGGGAGCCGGCCGTGTTGTCTAGACCCTTACTACTCAAAGTGTGGTCCACAGACTGGAAGCATTGGCAACACTTTAGAGCTTGTTAGAAAGGCAGACTCTCAGGTCCCACCTCAGACCTAAGGAATCAGAATCTGCATTTTAATATGATATCCAGGAAATTCATATGCCATATTAAAAAGGGAATCGCCAACAGAAAGTGAACCGTATGAGCAAACTGCAAAGATGAGAAAGAATTAGGTATTTTCAGGGAAACATGAAGAGAATTCGTTGGCCAGAGGGGAAAGGAAAGTAACAGTTGGAGAGCTGGAACTCTGTATAAGGTCCAGGTTATTACTTTGCGCATGTTCACTCCTCACAGCCACCCTAGGAGGTACTGTAATCCCTCAGGAACTACAAGTATCTGGAAAGACATTCATTATGATGTCTGTTTGAAGATGGAACTGAGGCTTACAAAGGTTTGCTCAAAGTCCCATGAATAGTGAGTAGTAGGGTCAGGATCTGAATCCAGACTTCTAAACCCCCTTTTCCAGCTGCCTCAGTTCCATGGATAGAGCACTTCTCCGCATTACCAAGCTTTGGAGAACTGTGGTTTCCAAACTAGAGTGTGCATCAGAATTACACGTAGGGCTGGTTAAAACACAGATTGCTAGGCTCCACCTCCAGTGTTTCTGATTCAGAGGATCTCAGGTGAAGTCTGAGAATTTGCATCTCTAAATTCTCAGGTGATGCTGATACTTTGAGAACTACTGGTCCAGAGCACTTCCCTTCCTGCTGCCTGGACTCAGCCAAGACCTCCCTTGTAGAGGATTCCAGTCTGGGGGCTGGGCCAGCAGGTTTCCTCTCAGGAAGCATTGATTAACAGTGATATCTGCAGCTAATAATCAGAATGGGCACCATTAATGGGATGCTTATTCCAGTCTACTTGTAGCCTCAGTATGTTAGAGTTCTCCAGAGAAGTAGAACCAATAGGATATATAGATTTATTAGAAGGAATTGGCTCACATGATTTTGGAGGCTGAAAAGTCCCAAGATCTGCAGTTGACACAAGATGGAGACCCAGGAGAGCTGATGATGTAATTCTAGTTCAAAGGCCGGAGGGCTTGAGACCCAGGAAGAGCCAGAGTGAGCTGCCTAAAGTTACACAGTGGGGTGGAGGTAGAGGCAGGTGGAGAACCCCTTCTTCAGACCAGTCATTACTACATGAACTACTGTAGTAGGACCTCCCTCGACCTTGGGCTTCCCAAATAGTCATAAAGGACCCTTTCTTATGAGTTTAGAAAAATTTCAAGGCCACACATATTAACTTAATACACCATAGCAATAAGATCCAGCAATGATTGTGTACTTACTACATGCAGGGAGCTCTTCAATCCTGGGACTTGGATTGACCCATCTAACCCTTGCAGCAATTCTATGAGGGTTGTCTGACACTGGACTGCCAAACGGATACAGAGATCCACTGTGGTCCCTGTGATGCTGAATCCGGCCTCTGTACCCCAACACTGAATTAAATCTTGGAGACAGAGTTTTGGGTGAAATAGAAAAGAATAGCTTCATTGCTTTGCCAGGCAAAGGGCTAATGCCCTCAAAACAGTATGTCCCGACCTGGAGGGGGAAGTGAGGAATTTTATAGTAATGGTTCAAAGAAGGTGTGATCAGTTCATGGACATTCTTCTGATTGGTTGGTGGTGAGGTAAGTGGGAGTCAGCATCATCAACCTTCTGGTTCCAGCTGGTCTGGGGTCCACGTGCTTGTGGGCAACCAGTTAACTGCTTCCACCTGGTGGGGGTTTCAGTCTCTTCAAAACAGCTCAAAGATATTGTTATGTATATCCCTTGAAGGGGAACCAGGACCCTGCCCCAAGGCTGCATTATTGTTTCTTCACTGTTCCTCCCTTGTCTCTGCATCCCTCCCTTCCCTAATTAGCAACTGTTTGAACCTGCCCATTCAAACTCAGGGAAGGTCATGGCCTATTTCCTGTAATCAAGAAATGGGGGACACAGAAAGGCTTTTGTGCCCAGGAGCCCCACAGGGTCCTGCTTGGTTTCAAGATCCTCTTTGGTCCCTGCATTTCAGGGACTTCAAAGTCTAGTGGAGGAGACAAGCAAGCATTATTATTAAAGAGTGATAACAGTAAAACTTTGGTGAGGGTGTGCTACATGTCAGATCATCATTTGGATGATATGACTTGATTTTTCACTGCCACATTATGAAATAAGAAGTATTGTTATCATTTTTGACAGATGAGGAAACTCAAGCTTAGAGAGCTGATGTAACTTGCAAATGGGAGGGATTTCAAGGGAACAGAGCACAAGTCATTGTGATTCCAGAGCTAGTACTTTTACCCTCCTCATTACATGGTACTGCATTTGTGTGAGTGTGGGTGTCCATGTTACACAAGCAGGAACATCACTTTTGGTTTATGGAGCAAACAAAGGCCACAGGCAAGAATGATCCTTATTCAGCCAGTGAATGCGTAGTTTTTCACGCACATTACTGCAAAAGAAGTCAAATCTAGTTTTTGATGGGCCACACTCTGTTGTGTTAATTATTAGTTAACTCTTTACCTGCTCATTAAAGCCAGACCTGTTCTAGGCAGCCCCTTGTTAAATCCATTCCTGTTCCTTTATTCGCTTGCAAGTAGCATTGACAGCATTTCTTTTGAAAAATATCCTGTATTTCAGAGCCTTAAATCACTAAACTGATTTACTCATCTCATCTCCTCATTACATCTCAGGCACTCCTTGGTCTTCTCATCTTCCCCTGTGGTCCCTGAGTGCAGGTAGCCTTCTCCTCAATCAATGAACTCCTTTAGCTTGTCCCTGCATCCCACAGATTAAAGGCGATTAGATGAGATAATGCCTATGGCATTGCTTTAAAACCATAAAGGGCTGCACAGATGCAAGGGGTTATTATTATGAGCCTTTCTTATTAATGAGTATTAATGAGTATTAATGAGCTAAGGCTGCAGATTCCTAATGCTACAGAGACCTCAGATTAACCATATGGAAGCCTGATTTTCAAAGATAATTAGAATGAACTGGGAGAAGAGGCAGAAAAAAATTTTTGGATTGATTCCCTCCCCTAGTTCTCAGTATCTTGACCACAATCTGCATGAAACTAAATGGTTGTGTGTTTCCATAATGGTTTGTCTTTGTTCTTAGCTAATTGCTTCAGGGTACTTGCCCCCACATTATTCTGCATTTTCATGGTCCTCTTGAAAGGGACCTGGATTTTTCGCTGTCAATTAAATAACATTTCATATTTGAGTTTCAGGATGCATGAACTATGGAATTGAGGATTCACATCAGAATTCAAAATATTGCAAGGTTGTAGAAGTCAAGGAGTGGTTGGAGACATCTGCAACCAGGATGACTTCACAGAGCTAAGACTTGAGATATTCCATGTAATGTCCTTGTGCAGAGCATGGCACAAAATCCATCACTTGGAGGTAGTATGGTCATCATTATTGATTTTGAGCCTCTGACAGTTACACAGGCAGGGTTTTTTACTGAACTGAACTTGGGTTTGCTTGCCCGCCACACAACAAAGCCAATCCACTGATACCAGGTTGTGGTGAAGGAAAGTACAGTGTTTATTTGCAGGGCACCAAGCAAGGAGAGTGGGCAGCTCGTGCTCTAAAGACCACAGCTCCAAGATGGCTTTCAGGGAATGGTTTAAAGGCAACATTTGGGGTTGCAGCTCATGGACGTTCTTCTAACTGGTTGGTGGTGAGGTAACAGGGTGGTGTTTTAGGAATCTTAATCATCAACCTTTTGGTTCCATCCATTCTGGGGTCTACATGCTGGTGGTCAGCATGTAGTCACCATCCTCCACCTGGGTGGGGGTCTTAGTTTCTGCAGAACAACTCAAAGGTGTGCACCAGGTTGTTACCTATATCCCTTGAGGAGGAACTAGGACTCTTATTGCTGAACTGTTGTTTAGGCTACCACTACTTTTCTCGCTTAACTGCTTTTCCTTTGTTTCTGCATTCCCTCCCTAACCTAATTAGTAACTGCTTGAGTCTGCTCTTTGGAACTCAGGGAAGTTCTAGGAGACTAATGACTTTTTCTGCAAACAAGAAACCGGGGACTTGTAGGGGTTTTTGTACCAGGAGGGCCCTGTAGGGTCCTGCTTGGTTTCAATTCCCCCTTTTCTTTGATACATCTCAATCCTGTGGGGGAATGGGGGCAGGACAAAAAATGGAATGAAGTTTTGGATAGAGAAGTTAATCATAAACTCAGCAGGGGAACTTGGTTTTAGGGGGACTCAGTTTCATGGTCACAAAGAGCTTCAAAGGTCATGTTCCAAGTTTGGGTTTTATTTTCTAGACACTGGGGAGTCACTGAAGGTTCTTGAGTAGCAGGGTGGGGGGTGCGTTGAGCATACGTTTTGTATTTTGGGGATTTTAACTGTGGCAGCTGGTATTGGAGGGTATGTGTAACAACCAGAGTCAGGAAATCAGATAGGAGGTAGTTCCAATAATCTAAGAGAGCAACGATAGGGGCCTGAAGTGGGCAGGGGTAATGGCTAGACTTGGTTGAGACAAGAGAGATTTTGTATAGTTAGACTGAACAGGACTTGGTGGTTCATCAGCTTTGGGGGCTGGGGGAAAGCGAGGACTCTAAGAGTCTAGGTGATCCCCAGGTCTCTGGTTTAGGTTTGCTGGGGAGGGAGAAATTTCCCTTTCTATCCATTTTTGAGTTCTTGTGACTGGACTAATAATAAAATTGATGCAAGACAGATTCACAGGAGAAAAAGAAACAAATTTAATTCCTTTTCACGGAGCTCTGATAGAAATGGGACCTAAGAAGTGGCCAAAGCAGGCAGCTTTTATACTTCTTAGACAAAGAAACAAGGAATTTAAGAGGAATTGACAGGACAAGAAACTTAGGTGTGGGTACTTAATTAGTAAGGAATTTGAACAAAGTCTGGGCATGAGTAATAAATTAATAATGAAGTAACAAAGTTTGTTTATACAGGTTTCTTGGCCCTGAATTCCCTATCTCTGGTGCTAAGGATGTCTTTCTACCGCCTGGTACATGGAGGGCTCCTTTCACATGGGAGATTTATTTCCTGCTTTCAGGGAGACAGAGAGGAGGGTTAAAATGTTCCTCTTGCATCCATTGTTTCTTAAGTAACTTTAATTCAAAATAATATGCCACTGAGGCATATTTTGGGGTGGCCCACCCTGGGCCCCAGTAGGTTAGGGGTGGATGGGGTCAATCAATATGGATACAGGAAGAAAGAGCTTTCTTTTTGGAAAAAATGATGATATATATCTATATATGGAGTCAGAGCCTTCATTACAGTGGTTGTAGGACTGTTGGGTTCCAGGATTATTTTAGGATAATTTCCAGTCGTAGATAATTAGAATTAATTCTGCTCTAGAGACCCAAACAGAACATGGCAAAGCAAAATGGAATTATAAAATTGGAAGAACCTTGAGCAATCTCTTAATCCAACACTTTGATTCTGCAGTTGAGGAAACTGAGGCTCAGAGGAGGGAAGTGATTTAGGGAAGGCCACACAGATACTTCATCAAGGAACTAGGATTGCATCTGAGACCCCCGCTACCCCTAGATGGAGCTTCATCCCACCCCACCAAGACACTAAGGACACAACCTGCTTCAGGACAAATAGTTTTTCAGAAAGAAGTTAGACTTTGCTAATTCCTCCAACTGGGGGAATTTTTCAAGCTTTGAATACAACTTGTTTCCTTTTTAATAAGCCCCAGTTTGTAGACATATTAGTGCATCAACATAGGCACCTGGAGAAGCAGCTTTGAGAATGAGGAAGGGAGGGAATTGTTGAACAGAGACCATGAGTGTCTTGAAGGAGGAGAATGGGAGGAGGGTGAGAAGAAGGCAGCACTAAGGGATGGGGATCAAGGCAGGTTAGAAGTGCTCTGCTGGGGTCCGGAGGGAAGGGGACCGTCGGATGGGTAATTGAAGAGAGTTTAATGAAGGGGTAGGCCAAGTTAGAGGAAACTAACAAGAGATGGTGAGATGCCGAAGGTCTTGTGCAACATTGGGAAGCTGTTATCATTCCTAGATCTGGAGGGTAAGGGGTGGGAGCAGGTACCAGTACCCAAGAGAGAGCTGTAACTTTAAGAGAGGGCTTTCTGCCAGGAGCTATGGCCTGGGGTGGGGGAATGCCCACTCTGGTCCAGCAGGGAGGGAGCTGGAAAATAAAACCTTGACTTTTCTCTGCTTCCACCCTTCAATCTCCTGCCTGTGTCTCCCATTGGTCAAGCCCAGCCAAAAACCAGAGAGCAAGAGGGGCCCCTAGAGGTCATTCTAGGGGATTCATAGCAGAGTAGAGAAATGGGGGTGGGGGTGGGGCAGGGGTGGGTAAACGGAGATTATCCGGGACAAGGTCCAAGCTTAGACCTCCTCCCTTGCTTGATCTTGCTGCTCTTCTAAACTGAACGATGAATGCCTATCTTGTTTTGAACAATTTTTGCAGCCCCAGCTCTTTGGGGCTTTAGCTTCCTCAACCATTTTACCCAGCCAGTGTCATCCGCATACCAATCATCCCTCGGTGCTACGCCAAGTTTCCATCTTTGCTTGACCTTTAAAAACCCAAGCCCCCTGGAGAGATCCTATGCATATGCTCCACTCTCTCCCTGGGGTCAAAAATGGACAGAATTGGGGCTTTGAGAGCTGCCCGTCTTCTCTGTCACAGCCTATGCCAATCTTTATCTGGATGTTCTGAAACCGTCTTTAAGTTTCAGGGTGTGTGTCCGACCTTTTCTTGGCCATTAGGAACTCTGAGTTGATATGGTCACTTTCCCTCAAGGCTCCTGTGACACTTTGCCAGCCAGTTCTCTTTTATGGTCATAATTAGGGCCAGAGAAGCAGGTCCCACTGGGAGGTGAGGGAGAGGAGCCGGAACTTTTCAATTCTCTGTCCTTAGTCAACTGAGACTTGGAGCAGGCATATTAAATCTCCCATCACTTCTAGAGTGAGTCCCTACCAGACTCAGCTCTCTTGCAGTCTCTGAAGTGCTGCCATAATTTCAGCCCAGGACCCCAGTACCTCTTCTCAGACTCCCTGACGGCTATCACAGCCTGCCCATCTGTGTACCCAAATAACAGGAACTTCAAATATCGCCTCTTTGCAGCCCCTAGTCATTGTGTCAACGCAATCCAGCTCCACATACTAACCATCTATCTACCTGGATCACAACCCATATGCTTTGCCATCTTCTTCAGCTTCTTTAATCCCTTGTGTGGTGGACAGAATAATGATTTTGGGATGAGAAAATTATCCTGGACTATCCATGAGGGGCCAATGTAATCACAAGGGTCTTTATAAGAGGGAAGCAAGAGGATCAGATTCAGAGAAGGCGATGTGACATTGGAAGCAGAGGTTGGAGTGCTGCCGCTGTGGGGAGGGGCCTGTGAGTCAAGGATATGGGCAGCCTCTAGAAGCTGGAAAAGTCAAGGAAGGGATTCTCTCCTGTAACCTCCAGAAGGAGCAGAGCCTGGCCAGCACCTTGATTTTAGCCCTGTCAGACCCATTTTCAGACTTCTGACCTTCAGAACTGTAGGAGAATAAACATGTGTAGTTGTAAGCCAGTAAATTGGTGGCAATTTGTTACAGCAACAGTGGGAAACTAGCACACATTGCCCTTCAAAACATGGTCTTACAGCATTGCCATCACCTGGGAGCTCTTTAGAGACAAGGAACCTCAGACCCCACCCCTGGGCTACTGAATCAAGATCTGCATTTTAACACAAAATCCAGGTGATTTTAATGCATATTAATGTGTATGCTTTCATATTCCCCTGGGGCCCCTACCTGTGGATTTAGCTGCAATTTGAATCAATCCAGATTAGGAAGGACCTAGCCCAAGGGAAGAAAATAGTTTCACTGTGAGACAGAAGGAAAAATGAGCCCTCCCCCACATCTCTCTTATTGTCCAGCTCACTTTTATTTAACTCTGGCCAATAGAGGACCTGAGTTTTAAAAATTATTTTAAAAATTTTATTTACCTTTTCAATGTCTTATTATTTTTCCATGGTGCTGAGGTTAGGGTAGAAGTAAATCCTTTATTCTGAGATAGTTTCCATCAGGCAATCATTGATCTCTCCTCATCATATTTGTCATGGGAGCAACTGCATTACCAGCTCTGACTAACCAGTGATCAATAGGTGGGGGCACTTTACAGGAATGATAAAGTAGGACTTGTCACAGCTGTGGAAATCAGATCTACAGGCTGCCCAACCAGTACCAATGTGAGCTCTGATCCCTGCTCTGGCCATGGCCTGGATAAATGGATGGATCCAGAGCCATCACTGGCTGTAAAACAAGGGGAAGAGACCCACACATTATGGGTTGTCAGTACCAGATGAGCATTTGTGTTAGGAGATGAATCCCTAATACATACGCTCTCATAGTACATCCTTCTGTGTGAAATGTAACAAATCTCTTTCAAGACAAGAAGGTTGTTACATTCATTTTTTGGCAAGTACAAGAAGCAATCATCCCACATAGTCTAGGAGGGGAGATATATCTTTTGGATAGAGTCCTTCCAAGGGGTAGTGGTTTGGGGTACACTTCCTGCTGCCTCATTTAATGGGGGCATCTGGATACAGACCTAGCCCATCCTAATTTTATTTTTATTTGCCTGTTGAACTTGGAACTCTTGGTCTGGTATTGCCAGAATAGCTCAGATTCTCCACAAAAGTCCTCTTGAGAGGGAAGCATTAATAAAACTCCTGGAGAGCCATGAGTTCTCTTCTACTCAGGATCTTGACATAACAAGAGAGCCCTGTTGATTGGCAGCCAGCATCACACTGGTTACCTCCTGGGGCCTGTGGGAAGAAGTGTCTCAGTGCTTTGAGCATGCCACTGGGTTGAAACAGGTTTCCATGATAATTAACACCAAATGAGTACACAAGCAGAGTTTCTTGTCTTCCAAATTTGAAACTCACATTAGCTAATTAATTCTAATTAGAGGCTGACAGTTCCATGTGGCACAGTGAGCATGTAATAGGCGGGATTTTCCTTTTGTGTCTTGACAAGTTAATTAATGAAAATGGGGATGGGGACTCCTTCCCAGGCCTATGAGCCAGTTAGGCACTAGAAGGTACCTCTTTCTTGGAAAAAGATTTTGGCATTTTGGGAAGCTTGCGTGGTGGCCCCATAGGAAGCGCATCCATTGCCAGTGCCTTTATGTATTCCACGAATATGTAGTGAGCACCTCCATTGGCTAAGAATTGGTCTAGGTGCTGAAGGAGACACCATCCCCACTCTTTAGAATCTGAAAGTCTAGTTGGGCAGGTGCAAACAAACCAACAGAATCCAATGGCATCCTAACCAAAGCAGTAAGACAAGAAAAAAAAAAAAAAAAGAGAGAGAGAGATAAATATTAGAAAGGAAGATACAAAATGTCATGATTTATATGAATCAATTTATAGAACATTTTGAAAAAGGCAAAATAATAGTGATGGAGAATAGATGAGGGTTTGCCAGGGGTTGGGGATGGAAGGAGGCGTTGACTAGAAAAGGACAGCACAGAAGAATTGTTTGGAATTTTTCTGTATTCTGGTTTTGGTGGTGGTTATGCAAATCTATATATGTGTTTAAACTCTAAACTGTACACCAAAAAAAGATCCAATTTTCTTCTATGTTATTTTTAAAAACAAAAGAAACAGACTACAGCTACATGTATCAACATCTATCCCTCTCACAGTGTTGAGTGAAAAAAAAATCCATTTTATATTGTTTGGATATTCAGACTTTTGAAAAACATGTCTTTAAAAAGCAATCCTCAGTTAAGTATGTATGTATATGTGTGTTTTTATAACATGAAGATCTTTTGAATTAATGTATAAACTAACTAAAGTAAACAAACAAGGAAAGAATTGTACACTTGAATGCATACAAAAATAAATTGACATAAAAGGGCTGAATTTAGGTTCATAGGGACAGATGGAGAGGGAGAATTCTCATGGCATTTGAAAATCTGATTCTACCTGTTCCTGAGCCCCTGGGTTTTGTGAGTTGCCTCAATATCCTTATGATAAATTCTATCATTCTGTTTTAAAAAGTCATAATTTATAGATGACTTGGCTGTTTTATTTTAGAAAATTCAAGAGATTCAGCTAAAAGGGGTTGATGCTAATAAGAGAGTTCAATAAGGTAACTGGATACAAGATGAACATGAAGAAAAAATAGCATTCCTATTGATCAGAAACATGTAATTAGAAAATGTAATGTAAAACATGACCGCACTCATAATAGCAACAGTGACAAAAAAGAAAAATCTTTGGGATTAACTAAAAATATGCCGAATTTATAAGAAGGCAGTTATAAAACTTTACAGAAGGCCACAAAGAATGCCCAAAATCAATGGAGATGGATTATGGTCCTGGATGGGAAGAGTCAATCAGTAGCTTATAGATGCCAGTTCTTCCAAAATTAATATGCACACTCAATGCATTGTCGATAAAAATCTGCATGCACAAAAGCATGGATGAGGTGAAAGTTGATTGCTTGGAATGTAAGCAGTCCAGGTGCATTATGGAGTTGGTGGTGAGCAGTGGTTAAATGTCCACCGGGGACCATAGAATGAAGACCCTTGGCTGCCAGACCAAGGACAATGACCTTCATATGGCAGCTCATAACAAGCTCTTGAAGATTTTAATTCAGGCCCCAATAAGATCAGAACTGTGTTTGAGGAATATATATTGGCTCATGTGGAGGATGAGAGAAAGGGTGACACCGAAGGCAGGGGACCCACTAGAAGGCTACTAACTGGAATGGTCTAAAATGATTGCCATCTTGCCTGATCCAAAGGAGTTTCTTAGTGCCCGGCCCTTGCCTCCCATATCCTCCTCCTTCCCTGAAGCAAAATTCCAAAGAAATGAACTAGCACAGTTGATCTGAGAGGGAAGCGATATTCTCTGCAAATCTGACATCTGGAGCCTTCATGTGGTCAGTGGGGAAATGTCTCTTAAGGAAGATGCCAAGGTTTAGAGTCTGGAAACGTGGGTGGACAACCTTGATAATTAATGCTACTTTTCACTGAGCATTTACTATCTGTGAGACAGGAGCTAGCATTATCCCCATTTTATTCTGAGGAGGTAACTGGGGCTCAGAGAGGTTACATCCCCAAGAAGCTGAGACAAGATCTCACCTATGTGTCCCCCATATCACTGATGTCCCAGCACCTGTCAGAGGGAGTCCAGCAGATGTTTGCTATATGAAGTCAAATTACCAGATGTTGCCTCTCTGGGAATTTACTTGCTGTGGGTTTGGCCGATGCCTCATCTTTATCAGTAAATCCTCTTTCCATCCATAAATAAGTCACCATTTGGCAAGGAGGAGCAGAGAAGGGTCTAGTAGGAGGGGCAGGGAGATGGGAGCAGGAAGGAAGGAGCTGAGTAATGGAACTAGATGTGTTTCTATAAATTAGGAAAACCCCCCCCCCGCCCCCGCTTGCCACTGACCCAGGTGTCTTTATCAATTTGCTCCTCCGTGCCCTGCCAGCCTGGCGCAATAAAGCGTCCTGTCCATTTCAGGCCTAATCACGCAGAATGTAAATCCTTCAGTAGAGAGGCAGCTGTGAGGGCTGGGGTGCAATCCGCAGGGCTGTTCATTTTCATCCTCTGGCACATAATGAAATCAAGAATGCACGTCTGCTCACCAGAACTGCGCGGCTCCAAATTGTTAAGTAAGCATCCCTTCTTCACCCTCATTAGGCTCATGAGGCCTCCAGATGAAGGATGAAAAGGAGCATTTATTGAATGATTCTGGTGGGCTTAGCTACTTTATATGTGATTCAGTCCTCTACAAAGCCCTGTGACATAAGGATTATTCTTCTCATGCTACAGCCAAGGAAACTGAGCTCAAAAAGGGGAGTGGTCCAGTGTCAGAGGCAAGTGAGGGCTGGATCTTGAAGTGACATATCTGTGCAATTTCAAATCTTCCACACCAAGTTGGTTTGTTTGTTTGAGGTTATTAGGTATAGGATAACTTTAAAAACTTTACTGAAGTATAGTTGATTTACAATGTGTTAATTTCTGCTGTGCAGCGAAGTGTCTCAGTTATACATACATATATATATATATATATATATATATATATAGACATTCCTTTTCATATTCTTTTCCATTATGGTTTATCACAGGATATTGAATATAGTTCCCTGTGCTATACAGTAGGACCTTGTTGTCTATCCATCCTGTATATAATAGTTTGCATCTGCTAATCCCAAACGCCCAATCCTTCCCACCCAGGACCCTTGGCAACCACAAGTCTGTTCTCTATGTCTGAGTCTGTTTCTGTTTCGTAGATATGTTCATATGGGTCTTATTTTAGATTCCACATGTAAGTGATATCAAATGGTATTTGTCTTTGTCTGACTTACTTCACTTAGCATGATAATCTCTAGATCCACCAATGTTGCTGCACACAGCATTATTTCATTCTTTTTTATGGCTAACATTCCATTGTATGTGTATATATACATACATATATATATATATATATATACCACATCTTCTTTATAGGATAACTTTTACATAACTTTTTTGGGGGCGCGATTTCTGGCAGAGGGATGAGAGAATTGAAGGTTATATCAATTTATCTTGATTGTGTATATTTAATAAACATTCACCAAGGGTCTATTTCACAGCCACACTGGCTATTTTTTAAATATAGCTTATCTGTCCACATTACATGTTAAAAAGGAACAACAGTCCTATCTTCCAGTTTCTGTTCCTCTTTCTTAGTTCGTAGATATTCTGGTTTATATTCTAACCCATTATATTTGCCCTAAGATCCTCATTCTTGCTTTGGAAACTACACTTAGCCTCCCTGCTCCGATTACCCCTTGTCCTGCCTCCGCCAGTTCTTATTTTGGTTCTCTCCCCTCTACTATTTAGGGATACCTGCATCTCCAGGTTAGAGACACACCTGCTAGTCTCGACTCTACCCATATAATTAGTTTAGCTCCTAGCTCCTTCCTTCAGGGGGGAATTGAACACTTGATACTGTGGATACAGAGATGAGAAAGACACCATTCTTGTCCTGCATGAACAGGGGACCTCACTGGGAGATACACACACACACCCAAGTAACTAAAACACAAGTCATAACTACATAAGTGCTAGAGCAAAGTATGTACAGCAATTTTAGGAGGCTGTGGGTGAGGGAGTAAAAAAATAGCGTGCTAGTCCTTAGGTCATAATAAATTGCAAAATTTCTGCTCACATCCACTTCCTCTGTTCCTAGTAGCGTGTGAGTTCTTAGTTCCTGACAAATGAGTTTGTTAAAATGGGAACATTATTTTAACATTTAAAAAAATTAATTAATTAATTTATTTTTGGCTGCATTGGGTCTTTGTTGCTGCGCGCGGGCTTTCTCTAGTTGTGGCGAGCGGGGGCTACTCTTCGTTGCTGTGCACGGGCTTCTCATTGCGGTGGCTTCTCTTGCTGCAGAGCACGGGCTCTAGACGCGCAGGCTCTAGAGAGCAGGCTCAGTAGTTGTGGCACGTGGGCTTAGTTGCTCCGCGGCATGTGGGATCTTCCTGGACCAGGGATCAAACCCATGTCCCCTGCATTGGCAGACAGATTCTTAACCACTGAGCCACCAGGGAAGTCCCTTAACATTTTTGTTTGCTGTTTATCCAAATCTGGGTCAACATCACAGAATGCTGAATTTATGTGGCAGCTTCACAATAATCTTCTTGAGTAGAAATGATATGTTGTGGAAACAGCAGGATATCAATATGGGCAGTGGGTTTGGGCATCCCCCATACTCTTAAGTGAATAAAGAGCTGGGCTGGAAGATTGGGGCATGGGGAAGGTATGGCATAAAGCCTCCAGACCTGGGGCAGTTCAATAGTGACCTCTTAGGAGGCAACAGTATAGATAACATCTTGACATCCCTTTGGACGGGGGCATTATGGGTCAGGCAGGGAATACTGGAGGGGGAGAAGGAAATGGTTTTTCAAGAAACATGGGTGGGACTTCCAGATTAAGATGGCATATAGTGATGACACTGGTTTGGCTTTTCCCCCCAGCACCTTCCTGTGAAAATACTCATGAAATCAGAGAAAATACTGCTACTTTTCAATAACGTGGATTCTAGACTTTGGGAAATATTTCTGTGTAACAAAGCAAGGATGACACACTTGGGTAAAGGGCAAGAGACATGAGAGGACTTTTTCGATTATTGTTTCTACTTCCTGCCTTAAAGACACGGGGTCTTCTCCGACCCAAAGGAAGGAAAGCCCCACTTATTACACAGAAGTTAATTCTGAGGCTGTTGACCTTCCAGCACTCCCTATGTATTTAACCGTTGTGGGACTACAGTTTCCCAGAAATCTACAAAAAGGAAGGGATCATGGCAGACGAGAATAGGTAAGGGTCTTCGTATGCCAGACTGTGAAGTCAAGAGGATGAAGGAATAGAGGTAGGTTTGGGAGACGGTTGCACACTGGTTAGTGCTGATGTCCATGCATTGCTTTTCACAAAGAGAAGCCTGCGTAGTTATCTCAGAATAAATTCCCTTCCACACGTTCAGGAGGCCAAGCAGTAAAGTCAGAGAACCCGTTCTGGTTCAGCACAGGCATGAGACCACTAGGAATTTCGAGTCTGTGCTTATTAATCAGCTTAAAGTCTGGATATGGATTCTAATAGCCATCATATGGTTACTAATAATGACAAAGAAGGTCATCCAGACCATTTGCCGGCAACACACCTGAACCGACCTGTCTTTTATAAAGCATAAAAAAAAAAAAAAAAACAAGAGAACATAAAAGGGGGGAATATTGTTTTGAACAGGAAAGCAAACCTTTTGAAAAAATATGGAAAAGTAAAAAGAGCATTGACTCTTTGTGCTCTCAATATGAGCTCTGAGATACAGGCAACAACAGATGAAATGGTAAGATTAAAAATGTTGCCGAGATGCAAACAGAGAAAATCTGAAATAAAGACTGTAAAGACATAGAAAATGCAGTGGTATAATACAACATGCATTTGTGTTAGAAGCAGTAAAGAAAAAAAACAACACTGCAGAAAATGGAATTAGTGTTAAGGAGGACAAAATTAAGATGCTCTCTCTGGATGCAGAGAAAAAGCCCAGAGAAAGAGGACAGTTATAAAAAGGGAGGGTATATGGAGGACAGAGAATGGGACTCTTGGGCTGGAGGGATGGAGGAGGGCAGGGGTGTAGCTGAGCCCAGGGGTAGGTAGTACTCTCCGAGTGGAAAATGGAACCACAGGGGGCCTGTCCAGCAGGAGTTGGAATTACAGAAGGGATGCAGCCAAGGCAGCGAGGGGAGGGAGAAATACCCTGACTTCTTCCTGCTTCTTTTGCCAATGTCTCCTACTGGCCAAACCTAGCCTGAAGCCCGCTGATCAGAGAACCCAGGACATGCAGCCTGTAGGGGTCAGCCTCTCTGTGACGCAAAGCCAAGCAGGGAAGGATAAGGGATGCATATGAGGGCAAAGAGGGGCAGAATAGACCCATACAACGTAAAGAAGGCATTTTGTGACCAAAAGCTGATGAAGTCAGAAGCTGATTTGACTGATACAAGTCAAATATATCTGTTATATATGTGAAAGCCAAACATCAGTTATGACAATGAATGGAACCAGATTATATTCCCCTATTAAAAGACAGTTTGTCTCAGATTTGGTTCAAAATGCACCAGAAGCCAATTACAGCTATTTGTCAAAGCTTCACATAAAAGAGAGAGGAAAAAATGTTAAAAATAAAACTGAGAATAGGAGTGACAATATTGATATCAGGAAAAAAATATACAGTGCAAGGCAGATGTAGTTATTGAGATACAGGGAGTTATTTTACATTGATAAAAGGTAAAATTCACAAGAATGCTATGACGCTAATTTATTTAACTCAGTGATTCTCAACAAGATGGTATAAAACGTCCAAAAGATCATATCTGAGTTTCTGAGAAGTCTTTTTAAAACTCACAACAAGCCTGATATTCAGAGAGTACTGGGTAATCCCATTTCTACATGATCCAGAATCACTGTTGATAGGTATATATTGTATCCTTCAGATGTTGGGGCCATAAACAGACCAAAACCCCTCAAAGCAAACCAAAAACTAAAACCCAAACAAAAATAAGAAAACCAACGCATGGTCTTTGGCAAAAAATAGAAAAGAATATGGATGGTTAATAATGTTGATTTCGATTTCATTGATTTGGATTAAATTTTGTGTTCTGAAAATGTATAGAAAAAATATTCTTCATTGTTCATAGCATTTACCATAATTAACTTATATTAGTTTACAAAGAAAACTGACAATCTGAATATTAGAAATGGTTCTTATTAAATTCTAGTAAGATTAAAATTAGTCCTTGAAAAAAATTTTCATTATCCTTTAAGTCCAAGAAAACATCAAAACTACAATTATGCATTATTTGAATATTAGAAATATGAGAATCCTGCATTTAAAAACATAGAAAATGGCCAAAGTTGTATTCAAAGGGAAGTTATGTCTTAATATTTTCAATTTAAACAAGTGAGAAGTAAAAGGAATGAAGTATTAAAATAAAGACATTCAAAACTAATTCAAATAAGTCAGGGGGGAAGGAAATAAAGATAAAATCAGAAATTAATTAGAAAACAGGAAAAAATAAAATTGATAAATAAACCCAGGAGTTGACTTTTCAAAATGACAATAGAATAAATTAACTTCTGGCAATTATAAATTAGAAGAAGAGAAAGCTAGCACAAATGCATACAATTAGGATTGAACTAACAAAGGAATTAAGTAGACGGTGGAGAGATTATATAGTCTAAGGAAATATTACTTACAGACAACTTTATTCCAATACATTTGAAATTATGTAAGAAGTGCATGATTTTGGGAGCAAATATGAATTACCAAAAATGAACAAAGAATTAGATAAATGGAGATTTCTTAATTTCAACGAAGTCACCATTGCTTAACGCATAGGAGGATTTATTTTAGATCCAGCCTTATCTTGTTTTATCAGTTACTGTGTAAGCTTGGGCACAATACTCACCTCTTTCAGCCTCATTTTTCTCATTTATAAAATTGGGGGAGTAATATTCCTCTCACAGTGTTTTTGTGACCTCCGTGTTAAATGAGACACATGAAATGCTTACCAGAGTGCTGGCCCATTGTTAGTGTCTAATACACGAGGGCCATTGACATTGAGCAGAAATTGAAAAGAAATCATCAGACACTCCTGGATCCAACTGGATTTATGAGTGCATTCCTTCATGCAATTTTCTGCATGTATGTTACATATCAGTAGAGAAGAATTTAAGTGTATCCTTTCCAACTTTTAAGGCATTGTTATCTTCTAAGTGATAAAAACACAGAGGAAATATAATGCTTCCATTTGGCACACAGTGACAAAGATGGAAGCAGCAACTCTAAATAAGCTGATGGCAAATTAAATCCATTCGTGTATTAAATGAATGCTATGCCAGGACCAAGGAAGATTTACTTTGGAAATTCTGAGTAATTGAACATCTATCATGGGATCATCAGTGTGTTAGACGCTTCATACAAACTAGATTGATTAGTGATCACAGAACCTTATGAGTTATATTATCATCATTTAATAGTTAAAGAAATCAAAGCAGGGAGTGGTTAGATTGGTCAAGGCCAAAGTAAGCACTACGGCTGACATTCAACACCAGGTCCAGCTTACTCCAAAGTGTAAAAATATTCCACACGTCATCTTGAGCCTGATTTAATAAATGCTTAAAGTTGTATTTTATAATGCTTAAACCCATTATTGATGAAAATCCTTCAATTACTTAGGGTAGACACATTTGATATAATATACTGAAAAATATATTAAGCACTCAATTTCATGCTTAGTGGTGAAATACCAGAGTCATTGCCAATGATTTCTTTGATCTCTATTTAAAATTTTTATAGAAGTTCTAGTCAGTGTAATAAGACATGGATGAGAAATAAAATGCATTAACGGTGGAAAAAAAGACATTATCTTTATTTGCAAGTGATACAATTATCTGTACAGCTTACCCCAGATGATCAACGGAAACACTAATAGTAGCAGTAAGATAGATATACAAGGTAATTGAATGTTTAAGAAATATTAAAAATAGCATTTATGTATACTAACATTACCAGTTAGAAAATATAATGGAAAATGACTCAGATTTCATTAGCAATGCAAATACAAAATACTAACTTTAGGGCTTCCCTGGTGGCGCAGTGGTTAAGAATCCACCTGCCAATGCAGGGGACACGGGTTCAAGCCCTGGTCCGGGAAGATCCCACATGCTACGGAGCAACTAAGCCCGTGAGGCACAACTGCTGAGCCTGCGCTCTGGAGCCACAATTACTGAAGCCCGTGCGCCTAGAGCCCGTGCTCTACAGCAAGAGAAGCCACCGCAATGAGAAGCCCGCGCACCACAACAAGAGAAATCCTGCGCGCAGCAACGAAGACCCAACGCAGCCAAAACTAAATAAATTAAAACAAACAAACAAAAAACCCCAAACTACTAACTTTAATAAAGTTTGTATAGGATACACATGGAGAAAATGACAGCGATCAACTGGGAGAAATAAATAAAACCTTGAATAAATAGGGAGGCCTATCGTAAACTGGTTGAGAACACTCAGTGTTATAAAGATGTCATTTTTTAAAATAAATTTATTTATTTATTTATTATTTATTTTTGGCTGCATTGGGTCTTTGTTGCTGCACGCAGCTTTCTGTAGGTGCAGCAAGCAGGGGCTACTCTTCATTGTGGTGCGCGGGCTTCTCATTGCGGTGGCTTCTCTCGTTGCGGAGCATGGGCTCTAGGCCGGTGGGCTTCAGTAGTTGCGGCTCACGGGCTCTAGAGCGCAGGCTCAGTAGTTGTGGCACACGGGCTTAGTTGCTCCGCGGCATGTGGGATCTTCCCGGACCAGGGCTCGAACCCGTGTCCCCTGCATTGGCAGGTGGATTCTTAACCACTGCGCCACCAGGGGAGCCCTAAAGATGTCATTTTTTTTTTTTCAAAATTAACTTATAGGTTTGAGTTAATTTTATTATAAATTTTATTCTGGGAAGCGGACAGTGAGTGATGTGTTGGAATCCAGTGAGGTGATTCTGGAATTCATATGGATGAATAAAAAGAAAATATTAATAAGTTTTCAGGGGAGTGGGATGGGAGAGAAAACATTCACTAAATGTATTCATTGATTCTAAGACTTTCAAAAACATTAAATTGTATATCTTAGAATGGAGGCAATATGATAATCAATAAGTTCAAAATCTTCATGAATCTTTAAATTAAGACTTCTACTACAGCATATATTTTCCTCCCATAAAATGCAATAAAATTTAACTGAATAATGCATGTTTTTCTTCAGAGGCTTAATGATTCTATAAATACACGGCTATAGAAATGTATAAAGTAATTGCCTTTTTAAACCAGGAAACACAGCTCTTAGCACTTCATATGAGTTATTGCAAGGGTGAAAAGGAACAGAAAACCGCAAAACCAGGTTGAAATGTGAATGCTGGTGGTTGACTGGGCTTGGCCAGCAGTTAAATGACCACTCCACCTTCAAAGAGCGGGTGATTAGAACCCAGGCCTTAGCACAATTAAAAATTTCTCCACCCTTACCTTTGGTTGGGCTCCTTACAATCAAAGCCTGAGATGAGAATTCCCATGCAAGCGATAAGTTGAAGGACAGGTCGAAGGAGGTGAAAAAAAGCAGGACGAGGGAGGAAAAGAAGTCAAAGATGCCCTTTCAGGCTGAAATCTATCTTCATCTTGATACCACAGGAAGCTTGAATATAAATGGGACCCTAGAGTTTTTCTGTCTTGAGGGTGGGGAACTGAGCTTTGATAACACAATGGGGGCCCTAAAGGGGGCAAAACCTCCCAAGCATCTCAGATGGGAGCAGCTGTGGACTGTTAGCTGCCAAAGTCACAGCAGCTGGGGGATGAGCTGTTTGGTCTATAAAGAGGACCTGGGCAGATCTTACTACAGCCATGGCCCTTGGGTTTGCTTTGTGGATAGTGAAGACCATGAATGATAAAATGCCAAAGATCTACATAGATCCGTAGAAAGAGAGCCTAGAACAAAACACACCAAAATTTTGACAGCGATTATTTCTTCCTGATGGTGATTTTTATTTTGTTCTCATTTTCTAAAATGCTCTCCACTTTCTAAAAAATATGTGCATACATTACTTTTCAAATCAGAAGAGAGAAGCTGCAGCTCTGGGCAGTAGGTTTGACGAGATTTAGGTGAGGATTTGGCTACTTTCTAAAATGTGACCTTGGGCAGTTTACTTAGTCTGGGCCTCAGCTTTCTCACGTGCAAAATGGGGTTCCCAGATGTGAAGCACTCTATTAGATACTGCTATTTGCCCAGAATCTGTTTCCCCTTTTTCCTGATGTGGTATCTCCTGTTTGCTTTGGAGAACTGCTCTTGTCTTGCTCCATGTGGTTCTGATGGGAATCACTAGCCTGAGTCCAGGCTCACGCAGCTTCTTGCCCACGTCAGAGGCATAAATAAGACGCCAAGCTCTTCATTTCTCGCCCAACGTTCTTGACTCTTTGCAATTCCTGGACACAAAATGCTGAGACAAAATGAAAAAACATACCAAGAGGAGGATTATATATGTCTCAGTTGAGTTTTTGAGCTGCTTGACAAGATAAAAAGTGCAGGAGGATTTTTTTGTTGCTGCTGTTGAATGGTTATTTTTCACCTTTAGTTTTCTAATTTAAGTCCTGATTTTCTTCCTAATGGTACAATCAGCTCAAATGGAACTGAAGCTCAAATGGAACCCATCTCGTTAGACACGACTAAAAATCCAGGAGAGGCTGTCAGGGAGGAAGAGATTTTCCTCTACCGTTGTAGAGGCTGGCTGATTGAAGAATTAAATGGACATGAGACAGATTAACAGGAGAAAATCAAACAAAAGTTTGATAACATTTGTACATGGGAGAGACCCAGGAAAACTGAGTAACTCACCAAAATGGCTGAAACCCTCACCTATACCATCCACAGCCAAAGACAAAAGAGGATGGTGAGGGCAGTGGTTTGGGACTTCAAAGGGGAGGAAGGCAATTCACATGGAGATGAAAAAGCAAATATTTGGTAAACAAATGTTTGCTGGGCTTTGCAGAGACAGTGTGACACAGAGGGGACTCTGAGCTCTAGGCTCTGCTATGTGTCCCTCCACCACTTAGCCGATATTCTTTGCAGAGGTCTCTGGTGACAAGTTTATTCCAGGCCCTCCATCTACGTTCTTTAGGCAGTTAGGGGGAGGGTCAAAAGTTTCTTCCCGAGTCTTTTGGGTCTTGATTGTTTTCAGTTTGACATAATCCTCATGCCATAGAGACATTTTGGGGTGGCAAATTTTGCTCCTGTACGAGGCAAAGGAGAGGACTGGCTGATCTGCCGCTCTAATTGTTGGAGTAGAACAGCTTCTACTTTTGAATCAAACAATCAGTGATGCCCTGAGCAGGTAGCAGGGACTCAGCTTGCCTTCCTCAGCAGGCAGAGAGCATCAGCTTCAAAAAGGCTCTTACCATGGAGAGGATTCAGTGCTTGAGACTTCTTGCCAGTTAGGAAGCAGGCGGTCCTCATCCGGGGACCAAGAGGACATCTGTCCCTGCCAGAGTAGTTTGCTCCCTGAGGTCAGCTGAAACCAATTACCATCAAGCCCTGAAGACTCCATGGTTACTTTCCTAAGAGATCTGCTAAGCAAACCCAGATCTAAGCTTGTTGACTCCATACCTTGGGTGTTAACAATGTATTATGCTTTCTAAATAATGCTTTATTCTGGCCATAGGGAGAAAAATAAAAAACAAAAAGATATCCTCAGCCATGCTGAAATTGCTTGGGATCTGTTGCAGGAAGTAGGCAACTTGCAAAAGGCTTATTTGAACCCCGAGAGGAAGCATGTAGTGTAGGGGAAAGGAAGGCTTTGGAATCAGAGTGAGGATGCCAGGGGTCCCTGCTGTGTGACCTCAAGCAAATCGTTTAACCTCTCTGAGCGTGCTGTTACTTTACTGTTGTTATTCCATTGGATAGGATAATAATGTTTCAGGCATATTCTGTAACTTGACAATTCTGAAGTGCCGAACTTGACTGCTTTTAGATCCTGGCCGGCACATTCAGTGGGAGTGAAGACCTCCATAAAAACAATGGCGTTCAGCCATATCATAGCAACCTAAGAGAGGCATACAGATAACCAGACCCTATCTCTCCCCAGGCAGCCCCCCTTCAGCTTTTCTTCTGAAGCCACTCAACCCTCTCCCATCCTTTCATACCCCCTCGTTCTCCTTTAATGGAAACCATAGCTTGCATAACCCCTTTCCTCGTTTGCCCTGTGACCTCTTTATTAGGATCTGGCTACCAGAGAGCCCCTTGCAGACCATCCTTAAGGGATCATCAATTTCTTTACCCTTCCCTCCCCCTTCTTTTCTTGATGCCCCTCTGAGGTTCAAATGCATCACTTTTAACTTATAAGAAATATTTCAAAAACACGCATGTGCACATACAAATAAAGAAAACATACATCCAGGTATAAGAGTCTTACATATTCTTCCATATTTGCTTCAGAATTTTAAAGAAAGAAATAGAACATTGCAGAAATAGCTACCCTCCTCATCTCTTCCCCAACCCTCCCCTCTCAGAGACAACCAGAACTCTGAAGTTCCTCTGTATCATTTCCTCTCCTGTGTTTGGACTTCTATTCATATGTATGAACCTATTAACAATATAAACTAATGTTATTTGTGCTTTCAAGATTTACACATTTGGTATCCTAGTGTACATATCAATTGCAGACTGCTTTTTTTCCCCAGTCAACATTATGTTCTTCAGATTTATCCATTTTTCATAAAAGCTACCCCTTTTACTTAACATATTGTGTGAATAATCACAGTTTATTCTTCTACTGAGAATTATTTAGGTTGTTTCTACTTTTCTCTATTATATAAATTGCAGCAATGAACATTGAATGTGTCTCCCTGGGCATAGCTGTGAGCATAGTTCCAGGTGAGATACCTAGGAGGAGAATTGCTCTGTTGCGTGGCGTATATACCTTCAAGTGAACGGAGTGTTGCTAGACTGTTCTCTAAAGGGGTGATACCAGTTTATACTCCCATCAGTAATGTAAACATCACATTTGCTACATCATCAACAATTATTGACATCACAAAACTTGTAAAATTTACAAATCTAATCAGTATTCAATTATACCCTTATTCTTTTCCAAATTGTTTTGCCTTTCTCTGTTTACTAACAAGGTTGACTTTCTATATTTATCGACTATTTGGGTTTTTGCTTCTGTGACTTGATTATTCATATTCTTTGTCTAGTTTTATGTTCTTCATTTGTCTTTTTCTTACTGATTCTGGATTCTAGTTATCAGTTATATGGGTTGCTTAGTTTACTGGTCAGAGAAGAGCTCTGGATGTGGAGTTAGAAGATCTGAGGTCCAGCCCCAGTTTGTCACTTCCTTGTTGTGTGACCTTGAACAAACATTTTCCTCTCTGAATCTCTGTGTTCTCATCTCCATGTAAACATGGAGATTATGGTCTGTGTTTCCCACAGTGATTGTTAGGATTAAAAGATAAAATGTTCTCGCAAAATATTTTTTTGTAAGTTGTATGTTTCTGCAGAACCGTTGAGAATGAGGTCTCTTGGGTCCAAGATTTTTTTTAGTTGTCTAAGTAAGTCATTGCCTTTTTCCATCACATGGGCCTGTGGAAAAAATCCAGTGGAAAAAATATTAAGTATTCTGAGTGTTTTGATTTTCTGAAATGCCTCCTTCAAAAGCTCTTGAAGGCCAGTAATTTAGGCCAGATTTACCAGAATGACTTAAATAATGAAGATAATTTTCCAGGTCATTCTGGTCCCTGGATTATTTTCCCCTCAGAAATATCTAAATAATTTAATTCACGAGCAATTTTGAATTAAAATTATCTATATTGTTGATGCAGGCCCCTCTCTCCTTTTTTTCTAACATAAATGAGGAGTTTCTAAAAGAGAAGTCAGACCTTTGGATGTGGGTCTGTATGAAGCGCTATAAATGCTATGGCTAAACTTACCTTTTTAAATAGTTTAGTCTCATAGTCAAACTATTTAAATATTGTGAAAGAGAGTAAAAAACCCATTAAAATTTAACTATCGTTGAGAGAATGCTGTATTTTGACATACCATATAATTGTAACACACCAAATATTTTTTAGAGTAACAATTATATTCTTCACTCAGGCATAAGATCACCTGAGTTCGCATGATATTTCTCAAGAGATTGTTGCCATGGCATTTGGACTATGATTAGGGCCATTTCAAAGCTGGACATTGTCCAGCATTATCAGCAACATCTCAACTGGAAGGAAATTACCAAAAATGAAGTCTGGTCCTGTCTGTGTTCTCATAAAAAGGATTTCACCTTTGGCCCTCATTAGCTATGTAAATGTCTCCCACTATTCCCTTTAAAAAAATAAAAATAGCAAATAAATAGCATGTTTCTCTTCTGTTACAAATTGAGTCATAATTGTAAATTGTCCTTAGGATAGATGGAGAAAGCTATCATTTCGTCCTTGCTTGAGGAGATGGTCAGGTTTACAGCATAAAGGAATCGGTGTCCTACCCTGTCCCCTTGTCAACACAATGTCTCAAATGCTAACTCACGAAGAAGTGAGCTCTGGAGGAGACTTAATTTTGGCTGCTGAGTTTGCACGTGGCCCTGTTCTTTCCTTAGATGAGCTTAAAAGACATGAAAGACCCATAGCTCCTTCTTCTTTGTATCATCCAGAAAATATCAGAATGAGTTTTCTTTTTTTAATCTATTTGTGTCTGTGCCATCAGCCAGGAAGGAGACAAGCATTCTTAGAACTACGACGATGTGCCCCTTGTTGGCATTGGGCCAGTAGTTTACAATTATCTCTGTTAATCTTCACAGTTTTTCTGTGCAGTAGATGTGGTTGTGCCCATTTTACTGATGAGGAAACTGAGGTTTAGATATGTTACATACCTTGACCAAAGCCATTTGGCTAGTAACCAGAGTGAATATATACAATTCTAGGGTCTGTGCTTTGCCTATTTATTTATTTATTTAGGCTGCACTGGGTCTTAGTTGCAGCACTCAGGATCTTCATTGTGGCACTCAGACTCTTAGTTGCGGCATGCCTGTGGGATCTAGTTCCCCGATCAGGGATTGAACATGGGCCTCCTGAATTGGGAGCATGGAGTCTTACCTACTGGACCATCAGGGAAGTCCCCAAGTTTTGCCTCTTACATGAAGCAAGGGGAGTATATTTTGTGAACCAAAAATACAGATGCTAGATTTTCATTTGGCAAAGAGGGCATTTGTACCCTTTTTGATATTTGTAATTGAGGCTTTTCCAGCAATCCAGGAAGTAGATGAGGTTTGTTTCAGCTCTGGCTTCCCTTCCCAATCTTTATCTTTCTTAGCTGCTGAGGATCTAAGAGAGGTCCCACCTGTCAGCACAGGGCAAATTTGTTTGAAAAGGTACATGTTAGTGGGAACACCTGAGTAGCAATGAGGCAATGTTATGATCTGCTTAATCTGGAGGATGTGGTTGTTATCAACTCAGATTTGATGTATATGATTGATTATTTCACTTATTCATTCAATAAACATTTACTAAACATCTACCATCAATCATATAATCTTGGAAGTGCTGGAAAGAGAGTGATGAACAAGACAGAAATCTTTACATTTATTTATTTATTTTTATATAATGTGTTTATTATTTATTTATTTATTTATGGCTGTGTTGGGTCTTCGTTGCTGCATGCAGGCTCTCTCTAGTTGCGGTGAGCAGGGGCTACTCTTCGTTGCGGTGCGTGGGCTTCTCATTGCAGTGGCTTCTCTTGTTGTGGAGCACGGGCTCTAGGCTCACGGACTTCAGTAGTTGTGGCACATGGGCTCAGTAGTTGTGGCTCCCGGGCTCTAGAGTGCAGGCTCAGTAGTTGTGGCGCACGGGCTTAGTTGCTCTATGGCATGTGGGGTCTTCCCGGACCAGGGCTCGAACCTGTGTCCCTGAATTGGCAGGTGGATTCTTAACCACTGCGCCACCAGGGAAGTCCTCTTTACATTTATTGAGTATAAGACAGATGCTTACAAAACCCATCCTCAAAGATTTTACAGTCAAGTTGAAAAATCAAACACATTATCAGTTAACTTGACTCAGGTGATAAAACTAGGTGCTAGAGGCACAGGCAAATAGCCAAGGGAGCACAAAATAGAATGGTGAACAGTGGTGGTTAATTTTCATAGCAGACATTCAAGAAGTTTGTTGGGGCTAGGATATTTTAAGAATAAGTTTTTTAAAAATTTATTTATTTATTTAATTTTTTTTGGCTGCATTGGGTCTTCATTGCTGCACGCAGGCTTTATCTAGCTGCGGTGAGCGAGGGCTCCTCTTTGTTGTGGTGCGCGGGTTTCTCATTGCCGTGGCTTCTCTTATTGCGGAGTATGGGCTCTAGGGGCGTGGGCTTCAGTAGTTGCAGCACGTGGGCTCAGTAGTTGTGGCACATGGGCTTAGTTGCTCCACGGCATGTGGGATCTTCTTGGACCAGGGCTCAAACCCGTGTCCCCTGCATTGGCAGGCAGATTCCTAACCACTGCACCACCAGGGAAGTCCGGGGCTAGGATATTTTAAATTTGTGTTAAATCATGGGAATGGAGAGATGAAAGGTTCTGGACTCCTCTACAGAATACTGGAGACCCCTGAAAGTAGAAGTGTGATCCTAATATATCCCAGGGTTCCAAATGGACCAGTCTCTCATGGTGTTTCCTTCCCAGGAACAATCCAGGAACCAAATATTAATCATGAGTGTTTCAAGTCTATACTTGGTCTCTTAAGGAAACACCAGTAATGGAGGACATCTTTATTGCAGAGAAAACATCACAAAAATTCCTCTCTCCAGATCACTGCTGTTATTGTCACCTTCTACCGAGATGGCAGCTGCTCCTGTTAAACTTTTTCTTATCCTTATATCTAACTCCGAACTCTTAAACCCTCTCTAATACCCAGCTCACGTGGCTTCTCTGTTTCCCTTTCTGACCTTCCAGTGATACTGTCCTAGTTCTTTTTTATGTGTGTTGTTTTAGCCTCTCTGACTTCTATTAATATTTTCATTTGCTGGCCTATTATCCAGAGTCTCCTCAACAAAGGTGATCTTAGGGATCTTCTCTGACAGCAAGAATCATTTTTCCTTAGACTCCAGAGGGAGAATGGACAACTGTGAACAGTTATGTATTAATAATAATTTTTGCCCTTATTATGAATACATGGGCACTGTACGAATTGCTTTGTGAAGGGTCACCTTTCCTCAGAATCCTAGGTGCTTGGGAGTTTATGCAGAGCTGTCTTCTGGGAGTTCTGGTTCTGATGGAAGAGGCCTTAAATCCTGTCGTTTTGCAACAGGTGTCCCAGCTCACAGGCCCAGCTTGTTCAGACTCCCTGGGGCCCTACCTGGGGGTGTAAATGGTTTCCTAAACAGCCTTTCATCCGCTCTAGACTTCACTGAGGGCTCAAGTAAAGTCACTTTCTATTTTAGTGTGGGTGACTCGAGCTGCCATAACAAGTAAATACAAATATTTTAGTGGCGTAGCACAGGAGAAGTTCCCGTCTCACCTCCCAGCCCAGCATCACGTTCTTGGTTGGCACAAATCTTTCTTCCCTGCAGTAATTCAGGGTCCAGGCTGTTGGAGGTTCTGCCATCATCAGTAATTGTCTTCCAAGGTGACTCTCTGAGCCAGGACCAGCCTCAAAAGAAATTTGCAGGGGCAAATCCTTGGAATCAGAGCGCTACAAAGCAGGAGGATAGACATGCAGGAAAAGTGAATGGAATCCAAGAGGATGGGGCAAAGCATGGATAGTGTCTGCTACGTGTAGCTACACTTAATTGGAAGGGAAGCTGAGAAATGCAATCTATTTGCATCCTCAGGAAGAAGAGAAAAACATGGGTCTCGGTGAATTACGGCAGTGTCTTCCTCACATTTGTTTTTACATGATACTCAACCAAAGTCCCTTTTGTCTCTAAATACAGTAAACACAGCATAAGTGACTGTTTCATATTCTGTGACTGTGTATGGGGTTAGGGAGGATGGATGCCCCCATGTGTTCTGGGTAAAATACAAATTGTACAACTCAGCTCCTGTTTATAGTGACAGAAACTTCCAAAAGGAATACTACGACTATTTAATGCCTTTCTTTTGGTCTGCCATGGAAATCCCCCTACCTGCTAACATGGTGAGTGTGGAGGACTTTCTAGGCCTGGGAATGTGGGACCTGGGGAAGGCTCTGGATCCCACAGCCAAGGACGTAAAGCCAGAGCCCCTGGTTCTGGTTCCTGCTGACCTCCTTGGCTTCATCTCCCATCAGCGTCCCCTGGAGCACACCTGACCACTCCTGTTTCAAGGACCTCCTCCCTTCTACTTGGAAAGCTGACTCCTTTCCTTTTTGACCTGGTGATCTCTTCATTCTTCAAAGCCCCTGAATACACTTTCCCAGCCTGCACGGATAACTACTCTTTATGAGCGTCTTGTAAACAGGAATAGTAATAATAGCAGCTATTTAAGGAACATGTACTCTGTACTTTATATATATTGTCTTACTCAGTGTCCACACTCACCTGGAAAAGGAAGGGTTCTTATCCCTATTTCACAGGCTGAAGGAGGGCGGGGGGTGGGGGGGAAGGCTGGATAGTTAAATTGGATGGCAGTACTCTGCTCCAGAGTTGTAGGTGGAATCATCCAGAATATGATCACATTTATTTTTTTTAAGGTATCATCAAAATGAGAACACATAAATATTTGTGTATAGGTGTTTGCTTATATATACAAACATACATATAACATATACACACGTGCATATCTCTCCCCCCCATCTCTGTATCCCCAAAGGGGTTCAGTTTGAGAAGCACTTTCCTGGCACACTGCCTTTCTCACTCTTCTACCAAGCTCATCATCTTTCCATATTTCTGATTTTCCTTGTCTTCGTCTCTCTGTCTCTCTGTCTCTCTCCCTCTGCTTCTTCTCTCCCTCCTCCTCTCTCCTCGTCTTCTGTCCTTTGGTCTGCCTTGCCTATTCAAACTCTCCGCAAGCCGGGCTATGTCACTGGCCCTCGTTCCTGCAGAGAAACAGCTTGTTTAAATCTCCAGCCAGACTCTGTGTCCCCTTCCAGGGACCAAGGTGATGGATGGAAGCAATTACCGCCAGCTCACTTCCATTAGGACCCTGCCAGCCCCAGGTACCGGCAGCCTCTGTGGGGCTGGTTAATTACAGCACAGGACAGCCATGGGGAGAGGCCCATGTGGCAGGTTGGGCTGCAGAACCTCTGAGGCTGAGCATATTGAAGCTGATCCCTCCTCTGGGGCCTTGTACCTCCAGAGCCATGTTCTGCCCTGTCCGGGGGACTCCATGCCCATGTTGGGGCACCCACGAGCTTTGAGCCCCTTTCTTAGGGCTGGGAGTTTGAGCTCTGGAGCCACGTGGCCTGGCTTCAGCTCCTGGGCCTGTCATTTGCTACCTGGGTGACCTTGGGCAAGGATTTACTCTGTGCTTCAGTTTCCTTATCTGTAAAATGGGAACAAAAATGAGACTGACCTCAAAGAATTGTGAGGCTCAAAGAGTGTCATTTAGGGAAAGTACTTAGCAGAATCCCTGGCACACAGTTGAGCTCAGGCAATGTAAACTCTTACCATGGTGTCAGTAGATCACTTTGTTCAGCTCTCACAGTAAACCTGGAAGGTAGAAATTTTGTTCATTTATGGTAGAAGAACCAGAGGCTCAGTCATGTGAAATGCCTCAGGTAGAGGGTGGGGGGAGCAGGGAGGAGCCAGGGTGGGAGTTGGAGGATTTAAATTCTAAACTCAATGCTCCTTTGCTGTCCTCTGCTGGGAATCTTCTGGCCACCCCATCCTTTTCCTCCTGATGCTAGAATTGTCTCACTCTGAGCTTTTGTTCCTGTCTGCTCAGTACTGGGTCTGAAATCCCACAGCCCTTGGGAGTCGATCAGGCATGTCCAAGTTCACAGTCCCAGTGAGGATGGTGTCATGGGGGAGGCTGGCCTGGCACCCGGACCCCTTCACATCTCATCCCAGTTCTGCCCCTAACATGTTATGTAACCTCGAGAAACTCTCCCTTTTTGGACCTCAGTTTCCCTAAGTGGAAAATTGCTTCAGCCGTTCCCCTTCAAGATATCTGTTGATCCTGCGGAAATCCTGAAGCTCTTGTGCAGAGATCTAAGTACTGGGAGTGTTTATTGCAACCATGCTTGTAATAGTGAAAAATTGGCAACGATCTAATTATCTGTCAAACTATTGTAGCGTATAAAGATAATGAAGGGGAACTTTATGTGCTGACATGGAAATATGAGAAAACAAGGAGAGATACATTGTTGAATATCAAAGCCAGTGACAGAATTGTATGTATAGCACAATCTATTTGCCGAAACAAAATTATCCCTAAACCTACACATGTATTGGCACATATAGGCAAATGCGTCAAATGTGTAAAAATGATCTGGAAGGCCACATACCAGAGTCTGATGAAGAGTTACTTGTGGGGAGAAGGAAGGGGTGGGAGTGGTGGATGATGGGGGGACTTTCACTTTTTATTTTATATATTTTGGCATAGCTTTAATTTTTATGATATTGCATTAATATATTACTTGTTCAGTTTTTTTCTTTCTTTTTCTGTGTGGGTAACAAAATGAAAGACCGTGATCTAAAGATTCTCTTAGCTTTGACCACCTCCTAGTTGGTAGTGGCTCCTGGGGTCCATGGTGGGAGCTGAGTACACACACATCTTAGGTTCTTCCTCCTCACCCAGGTCAGGAAGGGTCTCGGGGCAGTAGGGAAGATTCCAGGCCTTTGCCACTCCTGACTCTCTCATCTCAGGGACCCAGGCTGGCCTTGACTGACTGCATGAGGGCTTGGGGGAGGAGTCCAAGGGACTTGGAAGGACAAGGGGACTCTCTCAAGCTTTTCCACACCCTGACCCTTTAAGTCTGGTGGATCAGAACTGGTTCTGGCCACTTGAGCCCTTGTGGCCACGTAGACCACAATATCAGGTATCAGACCAAATTTATTTATCTTCCCAGGTCTCCAGCAGGTCCTTCTGCTTACATTTCACAGAGGGCTGCAAGAGCCTGAGCTCCAGGAGGAAGAAAATGTCTAAAGACTCAGAGGAGGGCTCAGTCGTCAGCCAGCATGGCCAGTTATCTCAGTTCATAAGGAAAACCTGCAGGATTCCAGAAAAATCCATTGATTTCTGCTCTGTGTCACTTTAGTCTCTTCTTGACCTAAGAACTGATTTTGTCGAAGTTGTTTTCAATGTCATAGAGATTAAAAGGGCCTCCGGGGGAAATGGTTCATTGCCTTGGTCTTCCAGGAAGTGTCTTGAATATGCAGTGAAATGATTTTCTACCAACACCCCAAATTAATAGACAGGGAAAACTCTGGCCGTATATTTTATTTCACCCATTTCTCAAGGTGTGTTTACATTTGTCCCGAGAATAATTTGCTTCCCTGTAGGATGCACTGCTGTGTAAAGGTCCTTTAAAGGGGAAACAGGTGAGCGCATTGGGAAAGCCACAGCCAAGTGCAATGTCGTGCTTGAAATTGTTTCACAATGTTCTCAGCCTCTCTCTCTGAGTCTGGTGTTTTCTGTTTCCCTCTTTCTTTCCCACCACCTTCCCTCTCTTCTGTAACTCTCCTACTTTTTTTCTCTTGCATTTGTCTCTCTCCCTTCTTTCTGGGTCTCTTCTTTTCCAACCACGCTCAGCCTGTCTGTTGTCTGTTTCTTCTCTCAGCCTCCTCACTTTTTTCGCTCTGCATGATTTCCTTCCCATTTCACGCCTTTTCTTTTCCTTCCCTCTACCTTAATTTGCCATAGTTTGAAAGTTAAATATATTTACATCCTTGTTATGTGTTTAGTATTTTGTGTTTTCTGTTCTGAATTTAAAGGAAGAGGAAATGGAGAGTTCATATTTCATTCTCTCGGAGCAACAAAGAAAGTTACCACCCCAATAATAACAGCCCTAAACCAAGATGCTTTCTTTTTTTTTTTTTTTAATTTATTTATTTATGTATTTATTTTTGGCTGTGTTGTGTCTTCGTTTCTGTGCGAGGGCTTTCTCTAGTTGTGGCAAGTGGGGGCCACTCTTCATCGCGGTGCGCGGGCCTCTCACTATCGCGGCCTCTCTTGTTGCGGAGAACAGGCTCCAGACGCGCAGGCTCGGTAGTTGTGGCTCACGGGCCTAGTTGCTCCGCGGCATGTGGGATCTTCCCAGACCAGGGCTCGAACCCGTGTCCCCTGCATTGGCAGGCAGATTCTCAACCACTGCGCCACCAGGGAAGCCCCCAAGATGCTTTCTTAATGGGATTCCTGACTTTTTTTTCCCCAAGGGGGTGAGGGAATGAGGAACCCTTGCTAAACCTCTGGGAATGTTAAAGTTTTAATTCTGACTCATTTTAGATTTTGATTAATTAATTAATTAATTAATTTTATTTATTTTTGGCTGCGTTGGGTCTTCGTTGCTGCATGCGGGCTTTCTCTAGTTGTGGTGAGCGGGGGCTACTCTTTGTTGCGGTGCACTGGCTTCTCATTGCGGTGGCTTCTCCTGTTGCAGAGCACGAGCCCCAGGTGCACGGGCTTCAGCAGTTGTGGCTCGTGGGCTCTAGAGCGCAGGCTCAGTAGTTATGGTGCATGGGCTTAATTGCTCCACGGCATGTGGGATCTTCCTGGACCAGGGCTCGAACCCGTGTCCCCTGCATTGGCAAGCAGATTCTCAACCACTGCGTCACCAGGGAAGCCCCATAGATTTTGATTAATTTGAGGATGGTATATTAACTGCATTGCAGACATATAGTTAAGAGGAAATGCATTGGCAGATCTGGCTCTTCCGTCTTAAGCAAACCAATAACTGGTTCTCTTTTCCTTTCAGAATGTTCTAGGCAGCACCAAAAAGACAGAAATGGGCCTGGAGTTGGGAAATCTGGGCTTAAATCCTTGATCTGTTTTTTATTAGTTGTGTGACTCTAGGCAAGTCTACCTCCCTGAGTCTCAGTTTCCTCACACGTAGAAGGAAACCAACAAAGAGCTACATTGCAGGCTTGTGAGGATCAAGTTAGAATACGTATGGCTCATCCTAGGGGCTTAAATATGAATCAGTTGTCTTTCTTTCTAGACCTTCTGTGCCTCTCCCATTCCATCTGGTACATGTGGAACTAAATGGGGCTCTAGGGACTGTGGGATCCTGGGCAGGGATCAAGACAAATAAAAGAGACCATTCAGAAAAACTCAGTTTAAATGTCACCTCCTTCAGAAAACCCTTCTTGACTTTCTACTTCCCAAGCTACGTTGGGTGGGCTTTCTTTGCCCCCAAAGCCCTCTGTCCTTAGCCTGACTCACTTTTCTGTTCCTGCCACAAGACTGTGCCTTCTGCTTGTCATGGGTGATGTCTTGTTCATTCCTGTATCCCTGGGGCAGAGCAGAGTTCACAGGAAACATGGAGTAAGCCCTTATTAAGCCTGGCTCTGTGTTGAACACTTTACGTCTGTATATGCCCTATCTCATTTTAACCTCATATCTGTATGAGGTGACCGTTATTATTATTCTCGTTTTACAGACAAAGAAACTGAGTCTCATAGGGATTAAGTAATTTACCCAATATCATACATGTGCCAATTGGCAGAGACAGTTTTTGAACCCAGGCAATGGGCCCCCAGATCTCATGTGTGTCACCACTATCTCATACAGCAGAGAAAATGGAAGAATGAATACATAAAAGAATAAACTCATGAGTCACCTGGCCTTGTTGGGCCACTCAGGGCTTAGTGATATAATTAGCTTCAGTTGGAGCTTGGTCATAGGGAAGTTATAGCAGCCTGAGAAACCACATCCTTGAGACTTCCCTTCTCTCTAATAAGAGATTTGAATAGCCTGATATCTCTTACCTGTCTTGATAAATACAAGGAAATAAATAATGCAATAGTTTCTTTCCCTTGCAATTGAGACTAAGCAGTCATAATTCTGTCCCACAGGCAGTAAATTCGAGGAGGAGAGTGAAATGTCTTCTTAAACAGTCCAAAATAAATTTCCCGGGGTAATTACCAACCAGAACAAATTCCATAAATTTGATTTAATTGGCACCAGGCAAATGAAACAGGAAGGAAAATAATCTTCCCCTTAGCGTCATTGGGGGTGTCTCAGAAGCAGAAGCTGGGAACATCAGGATAAGCAGCAACCATCAGACAAACTTCACTTTCAGAGTAGGGAGAGAAAGGACCTCCATTTACTGGGCTTCTCATACATGTCAGACACCATACTGGAAGCTTACATATTGTCTAGAGGTGGGTAATATTAGCTATTGTATCTGTTAGCTATTGCTGTGTAACAAACCACCCCACAGCTCAGTGTCTTAAAAGAATAGTTTATTATCATTTACATGTCTGTAAATGATATGTGGATTTCATATCATTTGAAATCCATCACATGGATTGGCTGGAGCGTGACTTACTCAAGCAGAACTTCGCTGGGACAGCTTTGCTTCTCACTGCAAGTCTATGGGCTGGCTGGTGTGGCTCTGGTCCACATATCTCTCTCCTAATCCTATTGTCACTCAGCCAGCCAGAATATGTTCATCTCATGTGGATGGCACTTCCATTCATATACCATTGACCAAAAAAGTCACATGACCAATATAAAAGCAAAGGGCAGGGGAGTATGCTGTATCCATGATGAGGCCATGGCCAGGTGTGGATGTAGGAAAGGGTGTTGAATTGAGAACAGTGATTCAATACTACAAGTATTATTACCTCAGTGTGTAGATGGGGAATATGAATTCAGAGTGGTTCAACAAATTGCACCAATCACACAGCAAGTAAGGTATGGAGATTAGATTCAGATCCAGGATTATTGGGCACCAAGGGCCATGCTTTCCCTCTTGATTTGATTCTTAGAGAGAATTCTATGATTCTAACTTCAGGAGGCTGTTGAAATCTTCCCTGACATCAATCTATGTGATCCTGTGTCCAAGAATTCATGTCTCAGATGAGTGAGAAGTTGACAAAATTTAAGATTCATTTGCCTATTTAGATCTCCCACTTTCCCCCCTTCCCTCAAACTGTGGCCTTCCCTGGATTCACAGCATGCAAAACCAAGGTCAACTACCATATCTGCTATCCTTGCTCTCTCTACTGACCTTTCACTGACAGATCCCATCAAGTCAGGCTCCCCTTGGATCATATCCTATACCAGATTGTGATGCCTCCCTGGGGCCCCTTCTGGGCTTGCTGTGGGTCCTGCAGCTGTCCGGAGTACTGAAACAACCCACCAGGAGTCTGGCTTAGTGAATCCAGCTGGAGTCAATTAAGGACTCATACTCGACTAAGCCTCATTTGGTTCAGGAAGCTTCTGTTCTGGCTTTCTGCCTCAAGTGCACTTGGGAACATGAAATACAGGGGGAACGGCTAATAACTGTAAGGGAACTCTTAAGGCTTAGAGCATTTTGCTATTTGCCATGTTGAAAGCAAGGGATTGGTGTGGCAATTTACAAAACCTCACAAGGGAATTCAGTAAGAGTTTTGTGTGGTGCCTTGCAGTTTGCAAGCCCCTTTCACGTACACCATCTGCTCCGTGGTATTGAGGCAAGTTTATTGTTCTCATTGTACAGATGATGAAACTGAGACTTGGAAGACATTTCCTATTCTGTGGTCGTAGAATAGCACTAAAGGAAGATATAGGGCTCTGAACTTCTGAATTATTCATCTTTCTACTTCCATTTGTCGTCTCAACAAATATATTTTGATGAACTGATTTAAAGTTCTTTGGGGGCACAGAGAGGAAAAAACATGGTAATACATCTAAGAAGATTGCAGTCATGCATGTGAGTGTTTGGTGAGAGCAAGGTAGGTGAGTCCACAAATAGGGATACTGGAAGACAAAATGTGTCTGCTCCGATCTTCATTTATTCATTGATCCAATAAGTACATATCAAGTGCTTATTACTATGTGCTTGGTACTCTGATCGGCACTAATGATATGAGTAAATAAGGCAGATTTCATCCCTGCCCAGTCTAGAAAGGAAGATAGTTATTAGAGAAGCAAACAAGCAATGAAGCTCGTAATTACAAATTTTGATGAATGCTGTAAAATCAGCAAATAAATAAAATATTGAGATGGAATAAGCGGGGTGAAGGGAGGATTCTACTTAGGTAAGGTGATTAGAAAAGACTTCTCTGGAGATGTGACATTTAAGCTAACACCCCAAGGCTGTAAATCTGGGCAATGGGATGGGTAGGGTGTTCCAAGCAGAGAAAATAGCATGTGCAAAGAGCCTGTGGCCAGAAAGAGCTTGGCCTGTTGGAAGAACTACAGAGGTGCTCACGTGACTGAAAAAAGTGAGTGAGTGGGGGAGTAATTAAAGGTAAGATCATAAAGGTAGCCCATGCTGGCCACTATAAGGAGTTTATATTATTATTTGCTTGACACAGAGTCTGGCACAAAGTAGGTGGTAATAACAGGAAGTCCTAGATTGGCTACCCTAGAAGCAGACCTTGAGATAAGAAAGTGAGTGCTAGCAGTTTCTTTGGGTGGGGATCTCGGGGAGCACAAGTATATAAGTGGGGGAAAAGGCAGGGGAAAAAAGGAGCCAATAAAGGTAAGACATATTGCACGTTACTGCTGTGGGCAACTGGGGCGCAAACCTTCAGGAAACCTCTGGAAGGGAGTGTCCAGCATTCCTCCGTTACACTACTAACCGAGGGATAAGGAGCAGAGGTGTTCTTCTACCACTGCCATCAGTCACTGGTTGAAGACTGCTGCTGAGAATGGGAGGCATGAACGCTCCTTTGCAGCCTGCTCAGAGGGCCAAGCAGGCGGTGTCTCACATGTGTTTTCAGTTGGAAGTCTCCCGGTTTGTGTACATGGGAACAGGCAGTGCCCAGGCACTATTGGTGGGGCATTTAGGGTATCCGCTACGGTGGGCATCCGATATCCCAACTACAAGCCACGCATGCCTGCTGGGGATGAGGGGAGCAAGGACAAAGGAAGGAGGGGATGCCAAAGATATTGGCATAAAAAAAGAAGGAAAACGCCATCCTTTGGGGGCCACCCTCCCCAGGGCTGGTGCTGGGAGCAGCTGGCCCTGGGGCTGGCTTGAAGCTGGAGGAGCAGATCATATCCCTGAGGGTCACAGTCCTACCTGTATGAGTGTGGATCTTGCTTCGCAGCGCTCCTGGGAACATTCACCAGATGCCTCTTCCCTGCAAGGCTGAGGAGAGAGCCCCCAGCCCCGTTTCCTTTTAGCAATGGGGCCTCACTTCTCAGGCTCAGCCTCTAATACACCTTCGGGCCGAAGACGTCTTGTTCCCCGAGTTTCCCACCTCTGGCACTTGACCTTTATCCTCCACACCCCTCCCCAGGCATAACCTTCACCTCTTAGCTCTGAAGAGCTCACATACTAAGGGAGTAAGTGGGACTTAGGGACCAGACCAGGGAGGTTGGAAATGGCTTCAGAAGCACATTCAAAATAAGAATTTGTGTTCTCCACACAGAGTCCTAGGTGATTCACAAGGAAAAGTATGTATACCTCCCTTGGCTATGTAGGTGATAAAAACCAACATTACTGAACTTGTTTTTGTAGCTTGGGAAAGGCTAGCTGATAAATGATCTTATTTGCTCCCCACAGCAACCCAGGGAGGCAAATAATACTGTTAGTCCCATTTAACAGATGAGGGAGCTGAGGTTCAGGAAGCGTTAAGTGCTTTGCTTCAAATCCCACAGACAATGAGCAGCAGAGACTCTGTGAGTGCTTTTCTTCCGGTGACAGAGTGAGCTCTTTACCTCAGGGATATCTCGACATTTTTCCAAGGAAATGATAACAGATTCACTATGATGCCAAAAGCTCAACTTCTTTGGACACCAGTGCCGAATCAAATCTCGAAGACAGACTTTGGGGTGTAGAAAAGGATAGCTTTATTACTTTGCCAGGCAAAGGGAGACACAGTGGGCTCCTGCCTCGAAAAACTGTGTGTCCCAACTTGGAGAGGATAGTGAGAAGTTTTATAGTAATGGTTCAAAGAAGGAGTGATCAGCTCGTGGACATTCTTCTGATGGGTTGGTGGTGAGGTAAGGAGTCAGCATCATCAGTCTTCAGGTTCCACCTAGTTTGGGGTCTACATGCTTGTGAGCAGCATACCATCGTTCATTATGTTAACTTCTCCCACCTGGAGGGGTTTCAGTATCTGCAAAACAGCTCAAAGATACTGTTGCGTGTATCCCTTGATGGGGAACCAGGACCTTGCCCCAAGGCTGCACTATTGTTTTTCTTGACTATTTGTTTCTCCCTGGTCTCACATCCCCTCCCTTCCCTAATTAACAACTGCTTGAATCTGCCCGTTGAAACTCAGGGAAGGTCATAGAGGCTGAATAAAGGCTACTTCCTGTAATCAAAGAAATGGGGGACACAGAAAGGCTTTGTGCCCAGGAGCCCCACAGGGCCCTGCTCAGTATCAACTATAAGACTGTTTATAATACGGTTATTGGAAATGACCTATGTCTACAACAATAGGATATCAAATGCCATGCAGCCAATAAATCTAAGGATTGAGGTCTATGAACCTAGGTAGGTAAAAGTAAAGAAATCAGCTTACACAATTGTACTATAGGTTGGGGTCTGCAAACGTTTTCTGTAAAGGGCCAGGTAGTAAATATTTTGGACTTTGTGGGCCATATGAACTGTGTTACAGCTAGTCAATTCTGCCATTGTTGTGTGAAAAGACATAGCCAATTTGTAAATGAATGGATGTGGTCGTGTGCCAATAAAACTTTATTTACAAAACCAGAGTGTTAGATTCTGCCTCCAGGTGGTCGTTTGTACTGATCCCTCTTGTAGTGAAGACATTTCAGAGAGCGTATTACTCTTTCTGTCACTAGAGGGCGCCCCTCCATTAGTGAGGAGGCACGGAGGCTGGGCTGCTTTATCATGGGTGGGGACTTAAAGGAATGAATTACGGCTGGAATTACTGCAAAAGGACAGAAGACACACACACGCACACACACACACACACACACACACACACAGAATATCTACTGTGTTCCAGATACAGTTCAAGGGTGTGCTGGTAAACGTTTAAAAATAGACTCTCAAAAAAAAAAAGAAAGAAAGAAAAAAGAAAAGAAAAAAGCAAAAACCAAACCACCCCTGATTTGTACTTGTTGATTTTTATAGTGAACTCCTCCCATCACAGCTGCTCTCAAGCTACTAACTTGCCATGGATCTGTCTGCAAAGTTCCTATCATTAAATTACGGAGTCTCGTAAACTGATACAAGTCAGCATCAGCACACTGCTGACTCATTTTAGTTTAATTGTCTTTTATTTTAATTGCTTTCACATTCACTTGACGAGGTAGGTGATAAATAATAATAATAACAACGACAACTAACATTTGTTGAGCAATTACAATATGCAGATATTCTGCTGAGTGTTTTACATGTATTATCTCATTTTGCAGTCCTCACAACTCTTTGCAGATGAGCAAATTGAGGCTTAGAGAAACTAAGTAATTGGCTCAAGGCACTATCACCAGGATTCAGACTCTTGAAGTTTGACTCCCAAAGTCAGTCACTCAGATGCAGCAGATACTGCGTCTGCTGTGGTTGGGCAAGGTGCAGGTGTTTAAATCTCTGTTTTACAGCTAAGGAAACAGGTTTTAAAAAAGTGACTCGCCTTTCAGACAGCTCGTCGCTGGTCACCTTAGGTCTAGAACCCAGTTCTTTCTGACTTGAATGTCCATGTTTCTCCAAGTGCTAAGGAACTAGAAGAGTTAGCTGAGTTTAACCAGTTATCCCCAGAGATGAGTTTGAGGAGGGATTTGAAGGAGGAGAAGAGTCCAGGTGGACGGAGGAGAGGGAGATGTATTTTTATTGAGACAGATGCATACCCAACGAGAAGGTGTAGAAAGAAGTGGAAGCACAAACCATCTGAAGGGTTGGGAGCAGGTTTTCGTGGTTGGGTCAGAAAGGGTGAGCTGTAAATAATGGGGGGAAATGAGAAAGGCAGAGAGGGGTCTGGTTTTGAAGTTGCTAAATTATAGGGGGCATGTAATGCTTTTCCAAGCCGAGCAAGTGTGGACTGTTGGAGCCACGGAGGCTGATGGGGAACAGGGCTCCGAGCTGACCACTGGGGATGCACCAAGGGATGGGGTCAAATGTCTGGTTTGGAAGGAAGTGACAGTGGAATTGCTAATACTGTCCTTTAACCCAATCTGCTTCCACGTGGGGTGGGATTTCCAGGCTCCTCAAGATATTATATGTAAAGGAAAGGGCATTGACACTTCTAGCTTCAGCTCTGTCCTTTACCGGCTGCATGACCTTGGGCAATTCCACTCATTTCTCTGAGCTTCTGTTTCCTTATCTTTTAAATGAAATAATGTATGTTAAAACATCTAACTCAGTGCCTGACACATTGTTGAAACTCTAGCAATCTTTGCTCATTCATTCGTTCCCGAACGCTGATGTACTTGGGGATGGGGGGTGGGGCAGCCGTGTTTCTATGGTCTTTGTAATAAGCCCACATATCAGGATTGCTAGTCCCCGCCATGGCTGTTCCTGCTCCACTGAACTCTTTTCAGCAAGGGCACAAACTAGAAGCAGAGGCGAAGCCAGGTTTTACCTTTCAAGCTTTGAGCATGGTTTGAAGAGGCATATGAAATAATGTTAGTCCTAGTTTCCCTTAACTGTCTATCATGATGAGATCACCTAGGATCTCCTTATCTAGAATACAGTTCAGAACCAAGACAGAAACAATACCCCTCCGTCTACCACCAACTCATGAGTACAAACTCATGGTTGTGGCAAAAATAGATGCCAGGGACTCCCCATGGATCAATCAACTTATAGAAGAGAACCTCAGTTCTTCAGAACATACTCAGTCTCATCTTAAATATAATTTCGATGAGAACGGTTATCATGTTTTCTACCCCAAAGGAAATTAGAAGCAATGAATTAGAAGGGATAGTGTGTCTCAATTTCCTATAAGCAAATTCCTTGAAAGGAGGGGGAAGGATACGCCAATTGCTTGATAGTGGATGAAGACGGTGACAAGGCAACTTCAGGAGTGCAGTATTTGGAGCCATTTGGTGTAGGAGCTTCTCTACTTCCACACTGCATGGGATGGGAGGATATCACCACATCTGAGCACCATCACTCATGCTCATCTGAGTCACCTGGAAACGTTTATTTGTTTATTTATTTATTTTTAAGTCTTTATTGAATTTGTTGCAATATTGCTCCTGTTTTACGTTTTTGGTTTTTTGGTTTTTTTGGCTGCGAAGCATGTGGGATCTTAGCTCCCAGACCAGGGATCGAACCCGCACCCCTTGTATTGGAAGGCGAAGTCTTAACCATTGGACCGCCAGGGAAGTCCCAACCTGGAAATTTCTAAATGGTGCTTAAGAAGGCAGGGCATTGGTCAACTTATTCTGGAAAGCTTTCTCTCCAACATGATCATGTTTTAGTTTTCCCTAAAAGAATCACATCCTGCCATATGGACATTTTATATGCATGGAAAAATTCCTCTCCAGGGAGGGTCAGATGACTTGGGCATTGCTATATAGCATCTTCAGTTCCTTCTGATTAGCTGTAAAAGGTGACAACCTTCAATGTAAAGCAGGCCTTTTTTCATCTGCTCTGAAACACTCTCTCCTTATTCCTTGGTTCTCGGATTTGATGAGCAAATTCATTTCCACTTTCTATCCTCTCTTTATAAATTTGTGCACTTTGATTAGGACCCCTTTCAGGCTGCCTCTTCACAGACTGAGGCAGTTTGATTCTTAAAATCTGTTCTTTCCCATAGGGCAGACCATGTGGTCATCTACTTTCTGCCACCCCTTTCCAGCTATGATGCCTCAACACTTTGACCGGTGGTCACATCCTCTCTGAAGACTTCTCCAAGGCACCATCATTTGCCGAAGTAAGTTAATGACTCATTCTTCTCTGCCACATGAGTCCCTTCTCATATTTTTTTCATTGTTCATGATCTTCTTCCTTTAAAAGTAAGTTCTTCAAAGGAAAGTACTGGATCTTAGGCAGGTCTGTACCTCTGAAACAGAGGAGGGTCTGTGGCCACCATGTCCATGTCCCACTCCCTTCAAGGGCACCGGCTGCAGGGTACCTGGCAGCCTCCTTGCTATGTCTTTGGATTCTCCCTGCACTCAGGTTCAGGCCAAGCTTCCCTAGGACCACTTCTAGCCCAAGACTAAACACTTCAGGAGTACCAGAGCCATACCATTCTTGCCTGACATGGAGCTCCTCCATGCCTGGGCTGACTCTAACTCAGAAGCGCATGTGATCTGAGCTTTTCTTTCTTGATCCTGCCTTCCCTCTCCCATGGGTGTCAGACTTGCATCTCTGTCTGAGGGCTCTCCCCACCTGCTCTTGCTCCCTTTACCTGTCATAGGCATTTCCCCCAAGAATGTCCTGCACCTAATCCCATCTGGGTGTCTACTTCTCAGAGAACCAAAACTCACAAAGTATCTGATGCATAGTGGATACCAAAAAAATGTCAGCTGAGCTGAATTTATTGTGGTTTTATTGGTCTTTGGGCTTTGATGGATATGGGCTTTGATGGATCATCTCTTCAGTGCAGGTGTTCTATAGTTAACATGGTTAATCATACAACACCAGCCAATGCCTCCTTAAACAAGACTGAACTATCTGTGTGACTTGGGATCATCACTATGGATATTTGTTGACCAAGTAGTGAACCCACTGGTACCCTCAGAATCTGCTGAGATGTTTGAGCCTATTTGCCTGTGTGTGAGTGACCCCAGAGAGCTGTCTGTACTCATTGAGTTGTTGTGTCTGTTTTCAATAGTTTTATTTTTCTGTCTCTGTCTTTGCTGTCAGTGTTTTTAAATGCTAGAGTTGGGAGGGACTTCAAAGATCATTCCTCAGCAGATCTTCAGAGCATGTAATCACCAGGTACTACTCAGGTGCTGGGCATTCAGGGTTAGATAAGAAACAATCCTTTCCCTCAAGGTGGGAGCAAGTTCCAGCCTCAATTTACAGATGACAAACCAATTTGACAACATTTCTCAGCAGAGCCATCATGAAAAGAAAAATAAAGGAAGCTAATATATTGTGACAGCAAAGGATTTCTTCAAGATGGATGGGTATGGATCCAATCTGAACCTTTAGAGCACCCTCTGGGCCCCATATCTGTGTCAATTCATGATGGGCATAGAATCACCTGCTTTCCCAGCCTCACAGGCAGCTCGAGATTCCTGTGATTAATCAACATACTGAAAAAGATGTTACCATGAGCTGACTCCATCAACAGGAACCTCATGCTGCTCATTTAAGTGTTGATTTATCCTTATGAGAGAATAAGAAATGCAGTGAGTTGAGAATGGCCCAAGCATCAGCTTGGAGAGTATCGCTTTCCTGCTTGTTGCAGAGAAATTGGGGTCTGGAGACCTGGGTCTCCTTCCAGCTCTGTCACTAACTCTCTGTGTGACCTTGGACAGGACATCTAACCTCTTAGTTGTAATTATTAATTTTATTCTGGCACATTATTTGGCAGGATCATTCATTCGTCCAGCAGGCATCTTTATAACACTGTGTGTCAAACACTGTTCTTCATATTTCATAATCTTTCCAACAACACTATGAGATATGTCTACTATGATTATCATAGTTTTACATATAAAGAAAGTGAGGAACAGAGAAACTAAATAACTTGCCTAAGGTCACACTTCTAGTATAAATAGCAGACCTGGGAGTCTAAGCTAAGCAGTCTGATTCCATACACCTTGTACACAACCACTACACTGAGGGACAAAATGTTCTGACTTTCCTTCAAACTGGAAATTGACTCAGTGAAGTAGGCCAATGGAAAGAGAGAAAGAAAGGAAGAAATGAAAGCAAGAGAGACAGACTCAACAGGAAAGAGAAAGGCACAAGGAGGGATGGGGTCTTCATGGGAGGTGTCATGAAGCGGGGGGAGAGCAATCTGGCCAGGAAAGTAATGGTCACCCTAAAACACACCTGGGCAGGGAGCTGCCTTCAAGAAGATTATCTCTCCATTCAGTGACCCAGAAGAAAGCAGGCAGAGGAGGGAGCTCTTGGGCAAATGGGCTTATTCCAGGGACAGACGCATCATCAGAGAGACTGTTCTTCTCTGTGATGGTTAACAGGACATAGATCCCCATACTGATTCAGGTTCTGGGAGAGCAGCTCAATGGGCAGGAAAGTGTCAAGGCCACTCATTCCTTATTGCCTGACATGTGTCAGAAATGGGAAACTATATAAAAAGACAGAGTCCTGACTTGGGTACTCACAGTCTGGTCCCTGAGGGGAAGAAGACAAATAAAAAAGTATAATGTCTTGATCATGAGAAGTGATTATGTACAAGGCAATCTCTAAGATTGCTTCCAGGGATTCTCTGTCTCTTGATATTCACGTCCTCACCTGATCCCCTCTTTTGAGTGTGGGCTGGATTTATACTCTTGCTTCTAATGAATGAATATGGCAGTACTGATATATGTCATGTCTGAAGTTAGGTTATAAAAAGACTATGACAAGTGACACAGCTCCCTCTGTCTCTGTCTTTCTGTCTCTCTCTGTATCACATATGTGAAGGGAAGCAAGCTTCCACAATGTGAGCAGACCTATGCCCCCAAGGAGTGGTGAGGAACAAGGGCCTCTGTACAACAAACAGCCTGTGAGGAAATGAAACCTGCCAACACCAACCACAGGGGTGAGCTCTGAAGTGGATCTGTCAGCCCCCGTTGAGCCTTGAGATGTCAGCAGACCAGGCTGACACCTCAACTCTAACCTCAAGAAAGACCTTGAGCCAGAAGCACCCAGCTAAGCTGCTCCCAGAAACTCTGAGATAATAAATACTTGTCATTTTAAGCTGCTACATTAGGGGTCATTTGTTACACAGCAATAGATAACTAATACATGACAGCACAAAAGGTTTTTCCGGAGTGGCTTTATAGAGGAAGTTATAGTCAAATTGAGATGTAAAACAACAGATGTTTGCCAAGTGACAAAGGGTATTCTAAACAGTGGAACAGTCATAGAAACCAGAGGAAATAGTCAAAATTTGAACTGGATGGAACATAGAGTGTGTCTTAGGTGTGGTTGGGGCAGAAGTGGGAGATGGGGGCAGAAGTGGGAGATGAGGTCAGAAAAGTGAATAAGTGTATAAGATGGGCTAAGGAGTTTTAAATGCAAAATCAGATTCCCCTTAAAGAATTACTATCCAGTTACTTCCCTGGTGGTCCAGTGGTTAAGACTCTGTGCTCCCAATGCAGGGGGCCCGGGTTCAATCCCTGGTCAGGGAACTAAGATCCCACATGCTGCAACTAAGACCCGGTGCAGTCAAATAAAAAAAAAATTAAAAAAAAAAAAAGAATTACTGTCCAGAGATTTTTGTGGGTTACCTGAATGAGAAAGTATAGGAAGGCCAAGAATCTGAAAAATCCTTGGGATACTGGACCCTTTAAGTCTGTAAATTCAGCAACCTTCACTGCAATTGATTTCAAGGCTACAGTTCTCTCTGCCTCAGGAGTTTTATTTTATTCTTCTCCTAATCATTCTTTTTTGTCATTAATGTTATAATAAACTGCGATGCATATATCTTATTGCATGATTATAGGGCTCAACCAAAGAGTTACTGACACTGTACCCCAACCCCAGTCTCAGACATAGATCTTAGTGGTCCCTTAGAACTTCTGTACTTCACATAATAGATGTGGAAAATAGAGTCAGGGGTGGACCCTTGCCCTCCTTCTCATAGACTGTAAAGGGCTCCTACCCTATTTGTAGCCTAGTCAGGGTTATAATGCAGTGCTTAGCGGGAAGGTTCTGAAGTTAGAGAGGCTTAGGTTAAAATCCTGGTTTTCAGCACTATCTTTGTGAGCTTGGATAACTTACTTAAACTCTCTGAATCTCAATTTCTTCATCTATAAAACAGGGATTGGAGTAGTGCCAACATTACAGGTTGTGGTGTGGATTGAATGAGATGACATTCAATCTCACTGGGGGGTGTGCATGCACAGGATTTCCTTGCCAGGAATATTGCTTACTATTATTTGTGATGCGACACAAGGTTATCTCCCAAACTCATTTTCTTTGTCTTGCCTTTTCCCTGTTGCTGACTGTAGAATGATTATGTGTATGAATCCTGACTCTGAGTTCTAATTACATGTTTTCAGAATCAGTAGACTAGGTGTACTATTAGCTATTGCTGCATATCAATTTACCCCCAAATTGAGTAGCTTAAAACAACACACATTTATTATCACACAGTTTCTGTGGGTCAGGAACCTGGGAACAACCTAACCTTTGCTTTAGGGTCTTTTGGAGGCTGCAGTAAAGGTGTTGGCTGAGGCTGCAGGCTCCTCTGAAGGACTGACTGGGGAAGGATGGCTTCCCAGCTCACTTGTTGTTGGCAGGATCCATTTCTTTGAAGGCTATTGGACTTATGGCCTCAATTCCTTGGTGGCTGTTGCCTGGAGGCCACCCTCAGTTCCTTGCCACACGGTCATTTCCAGCTTGTTTCATCAGAGCAAGCGCACAAGAGCCAGAGTGAGAGTGCCAGCAAGAGGGAGAGTTGTGATCTTTCGTAACCTCATCTCAGAGGTGACATTCCACCACTGTTGCCATATTCTAGACGTTAAAAGCAAATGACTAGATCCAGCCCACAGTCAAGAGGTGGGGTTACATGAGGAAGTGAATACCAAAGAGCAAATACCAGAAACCATTGGGACCAGGGGTGCCTAATTTGCACATATGTAAAACCTATAGCCAGACGGTAGGAGTGCAGTTGGCATATACACTGATACCAACATGGTAGGATTTACTGAGGATAAAAGCTCACAGCTCAATGAGACTTGCTTCCGTGGCAGGAGTCCGTGCTCTCTCTTGCTCTCCCAATACATGTAGATTGAGTCTCTGGTCAGAGGCTCTGGACCTCATTGTGACAAGAGTCCTCATGTAGGGTCCTCTCCAGAGTGATGGCTTAAAGAGCTGCCAGGGAGAGAGGCTATCTCGGCACTGACCTAGGGGTCAAGCATCGTGAACTTCTACCCTAACCCCCACCCTCTCCCCTGCCCAATTGTGTGTGTGGGGTGTGTATTAATAAGAAGGATTACTTTTTAAAAAAAATTTATTTATTTATTTGGCTGCACCGAGTCTTAGTTGCGGCATGCAGGATCTTTTAGTTGCGGCACGCATGCGGGATCTAGTTCCCTGACCAGGGATTGAACCCCGGGCCGCCTGCGTTGGGAGCGCAGAGTCCTAACCACTGGACCACAAAGAAAGTCCCAAGAAGGATTACTTTAGATCGATGAGATTGTTTTGTACTGGGTGATCTTTTGTTATGTTGAAAAATTCTATGAGAAGTTTAAATTATTTGATAAGGCTGCTTCTGGTTGATTTCCACTTTTTATATCAAAACAACTGGAGTGAATCTAATGAAGTTCATTGTAGATCTTAGACCCTTACACTGATCATTCTCTCCATTCAGAATCTGTGGTCACATGCCCACTTAGCCCATCACTGGGTCCTTGAATCCCAGCCCCGTCAGAGCTTTAGGACCCTGAAGGGGGTTTTTCTGAAGCGGGCTCAGGGGTGAGGGTTCACTGAGGGGAAGTGACCTTGGAATCCAAAACAGGGTTAGGAGAGCAAGTGGAGTCGCCACCACCCAGATGCCACATCAAGCATCCACTCGAAACACGTCTCTCAAGAAGCCCATATTACGTCTGGGACATGAGAGGTCAGCTAAGTCCACATTCAGGTTTTCATTCAGCATCTCCCCCCAGTGCCCACTGTGCTCTCAGGTATGTCCTCCAACTAACTCCTGGCTCCCAGTCACTGTGTTGATAGAATTTATTTCATCTCATCTGTACAACAGTCAGGAGCCGTATGTATTGTTGACTGCAAGTTATGAAGTGTGAACTGAGATCCAGAGAGATGAAGTGACTTAGGAAACAAGAGGCTGAGCCAGGGCTAGAATTCCGGACACTCCAAATTCTAGGCTGTTTCCAAAATATAGCTCAGTACCCGCTCCCAAGAGCCAGAACTTCTAACGAGTCCTAATTACGGGGGGGATAGTGTCCACATCTGTCATTCCTGGTGATGGGTCTAACAGATGAGAACACAGAGACCCTTCCAGCCTAGCCTAGCGCCCTCCCCTCACACAGCCCAGCCACTGCTAATCCGTCCCCCAGGCTTCAGCTGACATGGCCCCCACGCCCCAGTCCCTGAGCGGGCTCCTGCCGCAGCACAGGTACATGGAATTTTAAGTGTTTGCCGCACTCTCGGGGCTGCGAGTTCTGGAGGGTAGGAGTTGGGTACTATTGCCAGCACCTGGCAGAGTGCCTGCTACCAAATAGGCACTCAGTAAAAATGGATGGTGCTTGGGGTATGACTGTAGCCATTTCCCAGTGGGACCTCCCAGAACAGGTTGCTTTCTGCAGCCCTTAAACTGAAATGATGCCCTTACTTCCGTGTTCTCTCCGTTATAGCACTGACCTCACTGGATGGCCGTGGAATGTTCACTCATTTGCCTCCTGCCTTAGTTTGTGTTCTCCCCAAAGTAGACCTTGAGATAAAGGTTTGGGGGCAAGTAGTTTTATGGGGGAGGGGACAGCAGGATGAACTATGACTGAGGGGGGAAGTCAGGGGGAGCAGGTTCTGGCTGTGGGTAACTGCAGCTCAATCCCACTGGAGCTTTCTGAGAGGTGGCATGGAACACAGCTCAGGATTGATGCACTGGGGTGAGGAAACTCGGAAATGTATCGACCAACTCCCATTCCTCAGTGATTTCGGCCTGTTCCTGGGGTGTTAATTCCCCAGCACTGTCCTGTAGACATTTGTGCACACAGGAAGTGTCTGCAGATGACGTCTGGGGTCGGATGATGGGATGAGTGAGCAGGGTACCAACAGCATCTGCTTACTCCTCATTGGGGCAGCAAGCTCTTTAATAAGACTCACAGCTGAGGTTTATTGAGAGCTTGCTATGTGCCAGGCACATGTATGATCTTATGTAGTTTTCACAACCATGGGATTGCTATCATAAGTCCCATTTAAGGATGGGGAAACTGAGGCTCAGAGAAGCTACCTAACTTGTCCGGGCTGGTGAGTGGCAGAGCCTGGCGTCCTTCCTGGGTGTGTCTGATTCCTCAGCTGGTGCTCATTCCACTCCGTTGCACCTCTCACAGCGCTTTACAAATAAGATGATGATTGGCTTCAAAAGTCGATAACAGCAGGAATCCTGGAGACCACTTAAAAGTGCAGCATTAGGAGGTCCAGGCCTGGCATAGCCACAGGCTGGGTGAGAATGAAAAGGCAAGGAGGTGGGAAAGAGAAACTCCAGGTGTAGGTCCAGGCAAAGGGGCTGCAGCCAGAGCCAAGCAGAAGACAGTGCAGGTCAGGACACAGGAGGATCCACAATGTGTGGCAGGAAGGGCAGAGAACACCTCCAGGTGCACCTAAAGGCAACTTGCAAATCAGCAGAAAGAGGGTTTTGTTTTTTTTTAATGCACCTTATGGAAGAAGCAATAAAGAATCAGTGGGACCCCAAGACCTCCGGCTGGAATGACTCATTTGGGGGTGGCTATGGGTTGCCAAATATATGGGATCACCCTTTTGGTGATAATGTCAGAGATGAAAGGACGCTCTCCTGGAGATTCTTTAACCAAGTCTTCATTGTTCAGATGGGAAACTGAGTGTGGCTGGAGGAAATGGCTCCCCCAGGGTAACACAGCTCAACCGACGGGCATTCCCGGTTCTCACTATGGACCAGTCTTTCCACTTATAACCGGATCCTTTGAACCTCCGAGTGAACTATGAAAACTGGATCAAGTCAATTCCTCCCCTGTCCCGTGACCTCATCACCTTCATCTGTAGAAAGGAGTGAGATGCTGCCTTGCTGTGCGGCTGTGAGTGTAAAAGGATGTGAAAGATGTGAATCTGCCGCTCACTGCCCATCCAGGAATTGGTGCAGATTTCACATCGTGGTGCCCCCAGCCTGTGGCCAGCCCAATCTGCAGGGGATGCAGGGCCCAGAGCTGGAGCCAATAATGCAGTAATGTGGGGAGGGGCACAGAGGACCCTTCCCCCAGAAGGAGGAGCCTCTCGTATAAGACCTCTGCTCCTCCTGTGCTGACCATGACCTGCCAGCAACCCGAGCTTGGCGTGAAGTATCACCCCTGGTTTGTGAGCAATGCCCAGCAAAGCCCCAGGGGCTGGGACTGGAGCAGGAAGGGAAGAAACTGACAAGGGCAGCCATTCCTGCCGGGGAAAGTCAGGCTGAGAGAAAATGTAATTACTGTGTGACTCCAGGGGAGTTTCTTGGCCTCTGTGCTCCTCTCTCCCCATCTGTGAAATGCACAACTGAGTGAGACGGCTCAGTGTTCTGATTTTGCCATCTCGGGACGTGAAGATGGGTGATTGAAGGACACTGAAGACGTGGGTGTTATCTGACTGCGTCTGGCAAAATCTTCCCTGCTGGCTGGAGGTGCATGGTTTGGAGGAGGATTGAGGTGGGTGATTGCGGTTTGACTCAGTTCCTCTGTTGCGACCAGGTGGGATGCTGGATGAGGTGTGGATTGCTAAGGCGTTGGGGGCGTGGCCCTGCCTTCCAGGAGGGAAGTGGGGCTGCCAGCACCAAGAGCTAACGCTTATGCACCCTTCTAAGCCCCGCATCAGATTGAACTCACTGCATCACCAGCATGTCTCACAAGGTAGGTTCTATTCTTCTTCTCATTTTAAGAGCAGGAAAGTCAGGCACAGAAAGGATGAGTAGCTTGTAGCTTGTCTAAGGTTACAGAACTCGAAAGTTATAAAACCAGGGAATCAATCCAGATAACCCAGCTCCAGAGCCCATCCACTTAAGCCCTACAGGATCGCGCTTCGCTGACATTCATGGGGCAATGTTTGCACGCCAGGCCCTGTGATAGGTGAACTATCCATGTGATTTGCTTTCATCTCCCCAGCAATTTGGAAGGTAGACTTTACAGTCTTCATTTTACAAATCGGGAGACAGGATCAGAGAGGTAAAGCAGCTTTCCCCAGGTCACATAGCTTACGTGTCGGGACTGGAATACAGGTTGTTCTTACAAGCACATGAAAAGGAAATGAGCCCAAGTTATACCGCAGGTAATGAAGAATCCCAGCAGGAGTACCAGGTGTGACGCAGAAACACAAGAGTGAGCCCAGCTTGGGGGATGCGTGAGGGAACTGTGGAGAAGATGGGGTTTGAGTGGGGCCTGGAAGGATGGGTAAAGTAGAATCCGGGTGGAAGGACACCTGCGTGGCGGCAAATGCATGGAAGCAGGCGAATTAGAAAAGTGGGAACAGGAAGATAATGAAGCCAAGGCAAACGTGGAGAGCCCCAGGCTCCAGGGGGAGAATCAGTAGAAAGTGGTGGCGAGCTTGGGTGGAGAGGAGTGTGGGCTTCCCACGTAGGCGCTAGGAAGGCGCTTCCACGGCTCCCTGAGTGCACGGAAACTCTTCCAGTGCAGACTCTTTTGTGATGTTCCCACTCCCTTCCCTCCCCCAGGTGTTGAGTCCTGCTATGTCTCGGGGTGCAGGGGGATGATCTGGGGAGCTGTCTAACCACAGAGACCTGGTTTGCCTGGGATCATTCTGCCTAGTGCTTTGCTTCTCAGAGCACAGTCTCCAGAGAAGATTTCTTGCTATTCTAGTCAAGGTCAAAGTGCTTCATTCTAAAAGGGGAGGACACCGCAAGAGCCACCTTCAAACTTGTCATGGACAGGAGGATGGGCTGTGTGAGCAGGTTCAGTCTTGGGAGATCGCACAGGATATCTTTGTCCTGGGTCTCATGTGCGTGGAATATGGGAGGGTGGTAGACTGTTGGGGTCTTTTGCAGTCGGGAGGGGCTGGCCTGGGGTCTGCTTATCTGGATTTGTTTAAAGTTGAACGAAGGCCCCTCTTGGCTTTCTCTGTGGTTCCTAGCATTTATGGAACATGACGATGACTGCCGAGCTCTAAGCATCTCTAAAGGACCTCTTAGGGATGGATGCCTGCTTGCTTCCCTCGTGGTCCAGATCGCAGTACCGTGAGGGGTGGCTTTGTGGTTCACATTGAGATGGCACCAAGATGTTTTAAGAAATGAGTGCAAAACAGTGTAAATTGAAAAGTCAGTTTCTTAGCGATAACACGTATTTAGTGTGTTTGGAAGGCAAACAGCCTAAATTGTGGGCAAGTGTGATGATCAAGATCTGACATAAATATATCAACAAAGATGAAATGTAGACACAGAAATCAGGAAAGCCTTTCTCACATGATGCAGGGACATTCCCGTGCTATCTCCTTCCCCTGTCAGAGCTGGAGGGACACATCACGAGCCTCCAGGGGGCCTGATCTTGGCAGGCAAAGCGTGAATTGCTCTGATCTTTGGGCCTAGAGTCACCAGGAGGAGGCATTTCACTGCCGTGTTTTTCAGATGCTGGGCAAAGCCTTTGCACCTGGGACTAGGGGCTTTCCAGTGGACGGGGCTCTGCAGATTTGGTCAGACTGCCTGCAGCTGAAGCTCTTATTTCTGGCTGTGCTCACACAGGACCCTCAGCTTCTGTCACTCAACTCTTACTCTTTTTGGCATCTCCTTTTTGGCATCTCCTGGTGACCTCTGTATTGGTCTGTGCTCACTTTCGCCCTTTAACCAGGACTGTCTCTGTTCACTGACTCTCCATGCTGAAAAAACCCAGAACTGACCCTCTAGGCTTCTGTTTTTGTCTTCTTTGCCCAGTTCTGTGACCTCCTGGGTCTAAACAATGCTTGATCTGGTTCATAGCAATTCCTAAGGATTGACTGATTTTTTTTTTTTTTTTTGATCTGCCAAAGAGAAGTGCCTAGAACGGCAATTGTTATTGTGAAACAGGGCAGCTATGTTGGGCATGGTGAACAATTTTGCCCACCTGGGGAAGGCTGCAGGTTAGGTGAGAGTATCTTTAAGTCACAATTTTCTCTACCTCTCTGAAAGTCCTTCAGAGCTATGGGTTGGTTTTTGCTTTCTTATGTTTTAATATCTCTTGTTTAGATATTCAGGAGCCTAGTGATACGTAACATTGCTCAGCACTTTAAAATTTATTTAATAAAGCACTTTTACATATATCAGAGGGCAATGGCTTAGAACATAGATATCAAAGGCACGCTGCTTACATTCAAATGCTGGCCCTGCTATTGCAGGCTGTGTACCCTTAAGCAACTCGCTCTCCCTGGGCTCAGTTTTTTCATACAAGGGTGGCAATAATATACTTAAATCATAATTTGTTGTGGGGACGGATAAGTTAATAAACAGAACCCGCACATAGTAGGTCTGCATAAGCATGAGCTACTATTGTTGTTATTATTATTACTATTATTACATTTACTCTCATGGCCAATTGTTTAGGTTAGTGGCATGATCCAAATTACCCCGGCTCCCAGCTCCTTCCTGCATGTGCACTAGCTCCAAGCCCTATAAGTTCACCCTGCCCCACATATTTAAAGAGCTTCCGGGGGCTTCCTCACCTGCATGTAGCATCAAGCCCACTTCCTGGGTTGCACACCTCTCGTTGGTTAATCACAGTCTAATCGGTTAGGCACGGTCTTCAGTTAATCATCACTGTCCCTCTCAGTCCTGCCAGGCCTTGGGGCTGCTTCGTGATTTCTCCAGGTGTGGTTGCTTCTTCCTCTGCTCAGAGAGGCCCAGGAGTTCTTCCAAGACCATTTGGAGGGGCCAGAGCCTCTAGACTGTAGAGTGGCCCAGAGTGGAGCAGGGAGAATGGCTCACTGCCCGTTGATTTGCAGTCTTGACAAAGGGCTCAGCCCTCCTGAGGTGGGAGCCTTCCACCTCCCTCCCCCAAAGAAAACCCACTCTTCCCAATGTGAGCGAGCAATGGAGATTTCACTGGAGATGAGACCAAGGATGTGGTCTTAGGCACACCATGCGGCAAACTACCTGATAAACACTTTTTTAGCTTACTCGGATTCCTTCCCGAGGAGGAAGGAGGCCTCCCTCGGCTTTTGCCTTCCTCTTCCTTTTTTTTTTTTTTTGGTGTGTGTGTGTGTGTGTTCTTTGGAATCATTTCCATGTTTTGCCTGACCCCTGGTATATTGCTCGCTTCAACCCCCAAGGTGCCCATCAGAACTGCTTTTCAGTACAGAAGTCCCCTCCTATGAATGACTTCTCATACCAGCTGCTGAGAGATTAAATGTTTCTTCCTAAGTTGCACAAAATAGGGTTCCCATGCCTTGGGGGGTCATTGCCCCCCTCGCTGACCAGCTTTCTTGTCAGTGTTTTCAGCTCTACTCAGTGCTGGATTCTTTTCCAACTCACAGAGGCTTGTGCTGCAGAATTTGCTCTGTCCAGTGCCACAGCCCTCCTGGCTTACAGAAATGTCTGTGGTATGGTGTCCGGCTCACTGGGGATGGGTAACCCTCTCCCCCCTTGGCTGCAGTTGTCTTTATAACAGATGTTCCATGCCTTAGGCTATAGTTACCCACTGAGAACACCCAGTGATGGCAGGCTGTCCCCACTTAAGACCAGCCCATCCAAGTCTGTGCCTTCAGGAAGATTACCAAAACTCCCAGCCTTTTGCTAGATCCATGAGTACTCAGGGGTCAGACCATGTGTGGCACTGGCAGGGCCCAGCTGTTAGGTGGAAATGGTTTGTCTGGCTGGATCCAGTCCACAGAGCACCTGCATCTAAATTACCTGGGGAATGTGCAAAAAAAATATAAACGCCTGGGCTTTCCCAAGACCTACCGAATCCGAACCTTGGGAGGTAGGGATGAAGAACCTGAATTTTTTTTTTTTAATTTATTTATCCATTTATGGCTGTGTTGGGTCTTCGTTTCTGTGTGAGGGCTTTCTCCAGTTGCGGCGAGCGGGGGCCACTCTTCATCGCGGTGCGCGGGCCTCTCACTATCGCGGCCTCTCTTGTTGCGGAGCACAGGCTCCAGACGCGCAGGCTCAGTAATTGTGGCTCACGGGCTTAGTTGCTCCGTGGCATGTGGGATCTTCCCAGACCAGGGCTCGAACCCGTGTCCCCTGCATTGGCAGGCAGATTCTCAAGCACTGCGCCACCAGGGAAGCCCAAGAACCTGAATTTTAAACAAAGGTCTTAGCTAATGCTTCTGCATCCCAAAGTTTGAGAGTCACTGCCCTAGACCACTCAGAGCTCCCTCGCTGAGCCACTGTGAACATGGAATGTGAGTGGGAGATCAACTGCTATGTTAAGCCACTAAAAATTCAGGATTAATGTGTTATCACAGCATAGCATATCCTTACCAATATCCAAGCTAAATTCTTCATCTTTCAGTGATGTTGGACAATTGACTTATGTATCATTAAGAAGTTTAATGAGATTTGCTTCAAGCTCCAGTAACAGTGGCTGGTGACACAGTATCTGACTGCAGTGGGCGGGGCTGGGACATCTAAGGTGTCAAATGTAAGGAGCGCTCACTCTTGGGTTTGTCCCAGTACGGGGTCAGCCCCGGAGAGGGAGCACCTTTTTAAAGTTCACACCCTGGGTTCTTCTCTTGCCTCACCCTGGTCCTGGTCCTGGTCCTGGCAGGGACCTTGGAGAAGCCCAAGTTGTTAATCTAAGCATTGCTGTGGAGAGCTCCTGCTTTTTTTTCAAGGAACAAATACAAATGATCTATACCTTCCCCCTCCTTCATGCAACAAAGACTTGCTGACACACTTGTGCCAGGGCTAGGCACTGGCTGGGTCCTCGAGTTGGTCACAGTCAAATGAGGAGGCAGATGAATTAGGAAATCATGGGGCCATTGGTCCTGCAAGGAGGGGGTGAGTCAAGAGTCCGGAGCCGGGAAGAGGCAGAGACCTGCTCAGCCTGGGCTCCGAGCACAGCTCAGCTCCCCTGACAGATGATGCTATGAGAACGCCTAACACAGCAGTGCCTCATACTTGTGTTTGGAGAAGGGTTGGATGAGTGCAATTGACGATGCTTGTTCAGATGCCCCAGATGGCCGATGATTTGTAGCTGGGCTCTTACCATTATTGGGGCCCAGATTTGGTTGGTTTTCTAGAGAAGGTGATTCTAGAACACTCACCCACTGAGAAGGCAGGTGCCAAGTGCTGGACCAGGGGCCCGGCACCGTGCCCGGTCACAGGAAGTGCTCAGGAAAGGTCAGTTCTTCTTCCTCCACCTCTGTTGGTGGGAGCTGAGCTGTGGGAATGGTCAAAGGGAGGGAGGAGGTGAGAAGCTCTATAATGAAGAAATTGATGGCATTATTAAAAATCATAATAATATTAATTGAACACTTAGGATTTGCCAGGCATGGTCTAAGCACTTTACCTGGAAGAGCTCACCAAAAACCCCATGAGGGGGATACCTGTATTCATCTCTTACACCTGCTGTGATAAACCACCACAAACATAATGGCTTAAAACAACACAAACTTATTATCCTGCAGTTCTGGAGCTCAGGTGTCTGACACTCACTAGGCAAAAATCAAGGTGTTGGTAGGGCTGTTGTCCTTTCTGGAAGCTCTAGGGGAGATTAATTTCCTTGCCCTTTCTAGCTTCTGGAGGGCATCTGCATTTCTTGGCTCATGGCCCCTTCCATCTTCAAAGCCAGCAACATCAGTTGGGTCCATCTCAGCTGCCAATGCTTTGGTTCTCTCCTGCCTCCCTCTTCCCCCTTTAAAGATGCTTATGATTACACTGGGTCCACTAGGATCATCCAGGCTAATCTATTTATCCTAAGATTAGCAGATCAGCAAGCTTAATTCCACCTGCCATCTTAATTATCCTTTGTCAGGTGACTTGACATATTCACAGATCCCGAGGATTAGGACATGGACATCTTTGGGGAGCCTTATTTTGCCTACATGAGAAAGTACTCTTATTGAAGAAGGTGCTGTTAAAGGAAAAACAAAGGCTATCTCAGTGACTAGAAGGTTGAGTACCGAGTTTACTTATTTATTAGTCAATGGGAGACACGCAGTGGAGGAAATCCATCGAGTGGCTTCTGGAATGGAAAATGTCAGGGAATTTTATGTGCTAGGGAAGGGAGGTTCGTTGTGACTATGTTAATTAAGAATTGCCATTTGCACCCGGATTGGATAGAATGAGTCCATTGGTTTGTACATGGTCAGTTAATGTAAGTCTCACTGTGTATTGGTTAAGAAAGAGCCTTCAGTTAGGTCTACGGATGGTCTTTTGATCTGGGGTCTCTCCAAGTCCATAGATGGTTATTAGCCTCAGCTGGTTAGAGCCAGTGTGGTGAAACACAGCACACCGTGCTGCTGCACCAAATGGAAGGGCCTTCTTTTACCTCTTATTGCTCCCAATTTACAGACAAGGAAACTGAGAGAGGTCATGTAGCTTGTGAATAGAAGAGCCAGGATCCAAACCTGCATAGTCAGATGCCAAGGCTCCCTTTTTAACTGCCTCACTCCAGGACCCAAACTCCAGGCTTGACGGACTCTTCTCCTGAATCCACCCAAGCCAAGGAAAGAGGCTGCAAATGGAGAATTCAGCAATGGCACTTCCTGGAGGTTGAGAGGACCCAGTGGGAAATTCAGTGTGTATACCTGCCAAGAATTTTGGGGAAATGCATTTCCTGAGAGAATGGGGACATTTGTAGATGAAACTCACCATCAGGCAGTGCCTCTTGCAACAGAAAACATGATCAGCTTCTGACATTAACCCCGGGGCAGGAAGGAGCAGCTCATTAAGCTCTGTCAGGGATGCTGACAGCCGCAGACGGGAGAACATGTTTATAAATGACTTACTGTGGGGACCAGTGAACCTCATTACAGGCGCCCATCGAGGGCCTGTTCTCCCCTCTTCCATCTTCCACCATCAGTCTTCCAGTGCAGAGCCTGTAATTAAGACCTGTATTGACTCTTGATCAATTTGTTTTGTTAAGCTGAGGAAGAACACTGCTGGTTATGTGTACACATTGAAAAGGTTGTCACATGAAAGTGTGTGTGTCCGGGGGCAGGTAGGGGGATGGGGTGGGGTGCACCCAAGACGCCTGGCTCTGCCTGCAGCCATAGAAATATGCCTAAGGGACTCATTTCCCCTGGGGCCAGCACGGCAGCTAGGGGCCAGCCTTCCCTGAGATGAGCTGAGATATCTGACACCATCATTCATGTATCACATAGAATCGCCAGCTGCCATTTACTGAGTGCCTCCTGTGAGCCAGGCTCTGCGCTGTGCCATGTGAGCTAATTCTTACATCACCCTACCTAGTTTCTCCAGTGGGAAAATGGAAGCTTAGTGTGAAAAAATAACTTGCTGAGGTCAAGAGACACCTGTTTGGGAGGTTGCCTTAAATACATAATGTCATTTAGACCAGGAGTGGGAAAAGATCTTTGGTACAACCCAACGGGTGACGCTGCCATGTCTAAAGAAAGCTTATTAACTTGGTGGGGTGAGGTAGGGGTGGGGGGCTAGAATCAGCCCCAATCTAGCAAACAGGCAGCCCTGGAGGCTGTTGGCTGAGGATATGTGATCCCCACTGGGGGACTGCTGTCTGGGCTGTCAGAGAGTTTGCTACTGAGATAAGTACCTCTTTGGGAGACAGACCATCAGGCTCTCTCTATCCAGCTTATCACCTATCCTGGTCACATAGCCAGCTCCACTTGCATTGAGCCCAAATCACATGACAACTGTCTGGTGATGAGTTGGCCTCCCTTACAGATTCTCTATGGATAGATGATGGATGATTTAGCCATTGCACTTCTCATGGTGAATTTAAATGTTAGCATTTGGGTATATGCATCAGCTTATTGTAAACTTGGTGAATGTGAGTCTAGCCTTAAGGGATGGCCACACCCTTTAGTTGTGGCCAAGAACAAAATCCTGAAAATTGGGGCTACAATTAAACAGCTACACTTGATGAATTATCCTGGGAAATTTGTCAGTCATCTTTTCTGGGTGACAGTGGGTCCTTGTGACCCGTCTAAAAACCCATGGCCATTACCTTTTAGTATCAAGGGAGGCAGGGCTTGATATTTTATCTGCTGACTCTGTATTCAGCACTTTTCCTGATGCCCAATATCACCTTCCTAGTCCTTTTTTTAAAAAAATTATTTATTTATTTTGGCTTCATTGGGTCTTCATTGCTGCGCGCGGGCTTTCTCTAGTTGCAGCGAGTGGGGGCTACTCTTCGTTGCGGTGCACGGGCTTCTCATTGTGGTGGCTTCTCTTGCTGCAGAGCAGGGGCTCTAAGCGCGTGGGCTTCAGTAGTTGTGGCACGCTGGCTCAGTAGTTGTGGTTTGGGGGCTCTAGAGCACAGGCTCAGTAGCTGTGGCACACGGGCTTCGTTGCTCTGTGACATGTGGGATCTTCCTGGACCAGGGCTTGAACCCGTGTCCCCTGCATTGGCAGGCAGATTCTTAACCACTGCGCCACCAGGGAAGCCCCCTAGTCCTTTTTTTAAAAAAAATATTTATTTATTTATTTGGCTGTGCCAGGTCTTAGTTGCGGCATGTGGGCTCTAGTTCCCTGACCAGGGATCAAACCCGGGCCTCCTGCATTGGGAGTGTGGAGTCTTAACCACTGGACCACCAGGGAAGTCCCCCTAGTCTTTTGTTTAACTAATCTATTTTACTGAAGTACAGTTGATTTACAGTGTTGTGTTAGTGTCTGGTGTACAGCAAAGTGATTTAGTTATACATATATATAATAATTTGCATCTGCTAATCCCATACTCCCTATCCATCCCCCTTCCATCTCACCTTCCTAGTCTTGATCTCTCAGCGCAGACTTTCAGGAGATAAGGCTCTGCCCTGGAGAAGATGGGATGGAGATAGGGGTGGGGATGAGGGCATCAAGACCCTCCCGCCTTGACACAGGAGAGGAGAACAGCAGGAGTCAGCCTCTCTGGTTTGCTTGCTGGGCTTTATAGGTTGAGGCTCAGAGTTCTGACTGATTCCTAGCTCCTCTCTCTGAGGAGCAACTCGGAGGCTGGGCAGGGCCAGACGTCCCTTTATTCTAGTCCCTGAGGGAGGTAAGAAAGTGATGAACCCCTGACTAGGACAGTTCATAATAAAATTCAAGACATGATGTTTTTCTTATGGAAAAGTCAGTTCTTCCTGACTCTGGCAAGGAGCCCAGATATCGGCTCAGAATCTGCCTGCAAATTCTTTGATGGTCCTCTTATTGAATTGGGGTCTATGTCCCCTTTCCTTGAATCTGGATTTACCTTGCGACTGGATGACTGATAGAATACGATGGAAATGATGCTATGTGACTTCCAAGGGTAGGTCATAAGAGGAGATACCGCTTTCTCCTGGTTCTCTTGGGATTCTCACATTTTGTTCCCTCAACCATCACCTAAGAATACTGAAGCTGCTATATTGTGAGGGAGCTCAGGACACATGGACATGAAGGAGTACAGGCAAGCCTCCTTCCCTCTGCCCTGCCTAATGCCTGATCCACAGGGTACATGAGCATAATAAAAGAGTTGTTTTATGCCACTAAGTTTTAGGGTAGTTTTTTCTTTTTTTAATTAATTAATTATTTATTTATTTTTGGCGGTGTTGGGTCTTCGTTTCTGTTTGAGGGCTTTCTGTATTTGTGGCGAGCGGGGGCCACTCTTCATCGCGGTGTGCGGGCCTCTCACTGTCGCGGCCTCTCCTGTTGCGGAGCACAGGCTCCAGACGCGCAGGCTCAGTAGCTGTGGCCCACGGGCCCAGTTGCTCCACGGCATGTGGGATCTTCCCAGACCAGGGCTCGAACCCGTGTCCCCTGCATTGGCAGGCAGATTCTCAACCACTGCACCACCAGGGAAGCCCTAGGGTAGTTTTTTAATGCAGCAAAATATAAGTGAAATGGTCACTGATTTTTGTGGCTCAGAATTAGACCCTTAAATTATTTGAACCAAACAGAGCCTGACAGTATCCACCTCACAGGGTATGAATATGGTGATGTATACTGAAGCTGCCAGCATGCAGTAGGTTCTCAGCAGATCATGGTTTCCTACCTTTCCAGAAGGGCCTTCCCATGTCTTTTGGCCTCTCCTTTAGGGAATAGGGGCCTCTACTGCCAAGGCAATAGGGAAGTTTTACATGGGCTCCACTGCCTGTTTCTAATTAAAATCATAAAAACTCTCTGTTAGCACCTTAATAAGTTCTGCCAGGCTGAAGGCAAGTTTCATAAATAGAATTCTTAAAGGGAATCTGAAGCTACTTCTGTAAAATAAAACAAACAAAAAAATAAGCCCCCAGGGCCTAACTGCAGTCACAGAAGAAAAAAAAAAGAAGTTCCCCCATTCCTAGGGCAGTGGTTCTCAAAGTGTATTGGAATCTTGTGGGGAGCTTGCTGAAAATGCAGATTTCTGGGCCCCAACATGAAGTAAGCATTTTTGTGTGACCCAGAAATCCTAATTTTTAAACAAGCACACCCGTTCCATTGAATTTTTAAAACAACACTTTTATTGAGATATAATTCATATATCATACACTTCAACCATTTAAAGTATACAATTCAGTGGTTTTTAGTATATCCATAGAGTTGGGCAATCATCACCATAATTAATTTTAGAACATTTTCATCACTCCAAAAAGAAATCCTATACACATTAGCAGTTACCTCCCCATTCCTCTCTACTCCCCTTGCCCTAGGCAACCACTAATTTGCTTTTATCTCTGTGGATTTGCCTATTCTGGACATTTCATATAAAAGATGGCCTTTTGAATGGCTTCTTTCACTGAGCATAATGTTTGTTTTTTTTTTTTTTGATGAAAGTTCATAATAATGCAATTGACAAGGAAATTTAGTTATTTCTGAGATATACATTTTATTTACTTATTTATTTTTGTTTGTTTTATACTGCAGGTTCTTATTAGTCATCAATTTTATACACATCAGTGTATACATGTCAATCCCAATCGCCCAATTCAGCGCACCACCATCCCCACCCCACCGCACTTTTCCCCCCTTGGTGTCCATATGTCTGTTCTCTACATCTGTGTCTCAACTTCTGCCCTGCAAACCAGCTCATTTGTACCATTTTTCTAGGTTCCACATACATGCGTTAATATATGATACTTGTTTTTCTCTTTCTGACTTACTTCACTCTGTATGACAGTCTCTAGATCTATCCACGTCTCAGCAAATGACTCAATTTCCTTCCTTTTTATGGCTGAGTAATATTCCATTGTATATATGTACCACATCTTCTTTAACCATTTGTCTGTCAGTGGGCATTTAGGTTGCTTCCATGACCTGGCTATTGTAAATAGTGCTGCAATGAACGTTGGGGTGCATGTGTCTTTTTGAATTATGGTTTTCTCTGGGTATACGCCCAGTAGCGGGATTGCTGGATCATATGGTAAATCTATTTTTAGTTTTTTAAGGAACCTCCATACTGTTCTCCATAGTGGCTGTATCAATTTACATTCCCACCAACAGTGCAAGAGGGTTCCCTTTTCTCCACACCCTCTCCAGCATTTGTTGTTTGTAGATTTTCTGATGATGCCCATTCTATCTGGTGTGAGGTGATACCTCATTGTAGTTTTGATTTTCATTTCTCTAATAATTAATGATGTTGAGCATCTTTTCATGTGCTTCTTGGCCATCTGTATGTCTTCTTTGGGGAACTGTCTATTTAGGTCTTCTGCCCATTTTTGGATTGGGTTGTTTGTTTCTTTAATATTGAGCTGAATGAGCTGTTTATATATTTTGGAGATTAATCCTTTGTCCGTTGATTCATTTGCAAATATTTTCTCCCATTCTGAGGGTTGTCTTTTCGTCTTGTTTATGGTTTCCTTTGCTGTGCAAAAGCTTTGAAATTTCATTAGGTCCCATTTGTTTATTTTTGTTTTTATTTCCATTACTCTAGCAGGTGGATCAAAAAAGATCTTGCTGTGATTGATGTCAAAGAGTGATCTTCCTATGTTTTCCTCTAAGAGTTTTATAGTGTCCGGTCTTACATTTAGGGCTCGAATCCATTTTGAGTTTATTTTTGTGTATGGTGTTAGGGAGTGTTCTAATTTCATTCTTTTACATGTAGCTGTCCAGTTTTCCCAGCACCACTTATTGAAGAGACTGTCCTTTCTCCATTGTATATCTTTGACTACTTTGTCATAGATTAGTTGACCATAGGTGCCTGGGTTTATCTCTGGGCTTTCTATCTTGTTCCATTGATCTCTGTTTCTGTTTTTGTGCCAGTACCATATTGTCTTGATTACTGTAGCTTTGTAGTATAGTCTGAAGTCAGGGAGTCTGATTCCTCCAGCTCTGTTTTTTTCCCTCAAGACTGCTTTGGCTATTCGGGGTCTTTTGTGTCTCCAAACAAATTTTAAGATGATTTGTTCTAGTTCCGTAAAAAATGCCATTGGTAATTTGATAGGGATTGCATTGAATCTGTAGATTGCTTTGGGTAGTGTAGTCATTTTCACAATATTGATTCTTCCAATCCAAGAATATAGTATATCTCTCCACCTGTTGGTATCATCTTTAATTTCTTTCATCAGTGTCTTATAGTTTTCTGCATACAGGTCTTTTGTCTCCCTAGGTAGGTTTATTCCTAGATATTTTATTCTTTTTGTTGCAATGGTAAATGGGAGTGTTTCCATAATTTCTCTTTCAGATTTTTCATCATTGGTGTATAGGAATGCAAGAGATTTCTGTGCATTAATTTTGTATCCTGCAACTTTACCAAATTCATTGATTAGCTCTAGTAGTTTTCCAGTGGCATTTTTAGGATTCTCTATGTATAGTATCATGTCATCTGCAAACAGTGACAGTTTTACTTCTTCTTTTCCAATTTGTATTCCTTTTATTTCTTCTTCTTCTCTGATTGCCATGGCTAGGACTTCCAAAACTATGTTGAATAATAGTGGTGAGAGTGGACATCCTTGTCTCGTTCCTGATCTTAGAGGAAATGCTTTCAGTTTTTCACCATTGAGAATGATGTTTGCTGTGGGTTTGTCGTATATGGCCTTTATTATGTTGAGGTAGGTTCCCTCTATGCCCACTTTCTGGAGAGTTTTTATCATAAATGGGTGTTGAATTTTGTCAAAAGCTTTTTCTGCATCTATTGAGATGATCATATGGTTTTTATTCTTCAATTTGTTAATATGGTGTATCACATTGACTGATTTGCATATATTGAAGAATCCTTGCATCCCCGGGATAAATCCCACTTGATCGTGGTGTATGATCCTTTTAATGTGTTGTTGGATTCTGTTTGCTAGTATTTTGTTGAAGATTTTTTTCATCTATATTCATCAGTGATATTGGTCTGTAATTTTCTTTTTTTGTAGTATCTTTGTCTGGTTTTGGTATCAGGGTGATGGTGGCCTCATAAAATGAGTTTGGGAGTGTTCCTTCCTCTGCAATTTTTTGGAAGAGTTTGAGAAGGATGGGTGTTAGCTCTTCTCTAAATGTTTGATAGAATTCACCTGTGAAGTCATCTGGTCCTGGACTTTTGTTTGTTGGGAGATTTTTAATCACAGTTTCAATTTCATTGCTTGTGATTGGTCTGTTCATATTTTCTATTTCTTCCTGGTTCAGTCTTGGAAGATTATACCTTTCTAAGAATTTGTCCATTTCTTCCAGGTGTCCATTTTATTGGCATAGAGTTGCTTGTAGTAGTCTCTTAGGATGTTTTGTATTTCTGTGGTGGTGTCTGTTGTAACTTCTCCTTTTTCATTTCTAATTTTATTAATTTGAGTCCTCTCCCTCTTTTTCTTGATGAGTCTGGCTAATGGCTTATCAATTTTGTTTATCTTCTCAAAGAACCAGCTTTTAGTTTTATTGATCTTTGCTATTGTTTTCTTTGTTTGTATTTCATTTATTTCCGCTCTGATCTTTATGATTTCTTTCCTTCTGCTAACTTTGGGTTTTGTTTGTTCTTCTTTCTCTAGTTCCTTTAGGTGTAAGGTTAGATTGTTTACTTGAGATTTTTCTTGTTTCTTTAGGTAGGCTTGTATAGATATAAACTTCCCTCTTAGAACTGCTTTTGCTGCATCCCATAGGTTTTGGGTTGTCGTGTTTTCATTGTCATTTGTCTCTAGGTATTTTTTGATTTCCTCTTTGATTTCTTCAGTGATCTCTTGCTTATTTAGTAACGTTTTGTTTAGCCTCCATGTGTTTGTGTTTTTTACGTTTTTTTCCCTGTAATTGATTTCTAATCTCATAGCGCTGTGGTCAGAAAAGATGCTTGATATGATTTCAATTTTCTTAAATTTACTGAGGCTTGATTTGTGACCCAAGATGTGATCTATCCTGGAGAATGTTCCATGCGCACTTGAGAAGAAAGTGTAATCTGCTGTTTTTGGATGGAATGTCCTATAAATATCAATTAAATCTATCTGGTCTATTGTGTCATTCAAAGCTTCTGTTTCCTTATTTATTTTCATGTTGGATGATCTGTCCATTGGTGTAACTGAGGCGTTAAAGTCCCCCACTGTTATTGTGTTACTGTTGATTTCCTCTTTTACAGCTGTTAGCAGTTGCCTTATGTATTGAGGTGCTCCTATGTTGGGTGCATATATATTTATAATTGTTATATCTTCTTCTTGGATTGATCCCTTGATCATTATGTAGTGTCCTTCCTTGTCTCTTGTAACATTCTTTATTTTAAAGTCTATTTTATCTGATATGAGTATAGCTACTCCAGCTTTCTTTTGATTTCCATTTGCATGGAATATCTTTTTCCATCCCCTCACTTTCAGTCTGTACGTGTCCCTAGGTCTGAAGTTGGTCTCTTGTAGACAGCGTATATATGGGTCTTGTCTTTGTATCCATTCAGCAAGCCTGTGTCTTTTGGTTGGAGCATTTAATCCATTCACGTTTAAGGTAATTATCAATATGTATGTTCCTATGACCATTTTCTTAATTGTTTTGGGTTTGTTTTTGTAGGTACTTTTCTTCTCTTGTGTTTCCCACTTAGAGAAGTTCCTTTAGCATTTGTTGTAGAGCTGGTTTGGTGGTGCTGAATTCTCTTAGCTTTTGCTTGTCTGTAAAACTTTTGATTTCTCCATCAAATCTGAATGAGATCCTTGCTGGGTAGAGCAATCTTGGTTGTAGGTTCTTCCCTTTCATCACTTTAAGTATATCATGACACTCCCTTCTGGCTTGCAGAGTTTCTGCTGAGAAATCAGCTGTTAACCTTATGGGAGTTCCCTTGTATGTTATTTGTCGTTTTTCCCTTGCTGCTTTCAATAATTTTTCTTTGTCTTTAATTTTTGCCAATTTGATTACTATGTGTCTCGGCATGTTTCTCCTTGGGTTTATCCTGTATGGGACTCGCTGTGCTTCCTGGACTTGGGTGGCTATTTCCTTTCCCATGTTAGGGAAGTTTTCGATTATAATCTCTTCAAATATTTTCTCTGGTCCTTTCTCTCTCTCTTCTCCTTCTGGGACCCCTATAATGCAAATGTTGTTGTGTTTAATGTTGTCCCAGAGGTCTCTTAGGCTGTCTTCATTTCTTTTCATTCTTTTTTCTTTATTCTGTTCTGCAGCAGTGAATTCCACCATTCTGTCTTCCAGGTCACTTATCTGTTCTTCTGCCTCAGTTATTCTGCTATTGATTCCTTCTAGTGTAGTCTTCATTTCAGTTACTGTATTGTTCACCTCTGTTTGTTTGTTCTTTAATTCTTCTAGGTCTTTGTTGAACATTTCTTGCATCTTCTCGATCTTTGCCTCCATTCTTATTCTGAGGTCCTGGATCATCTTCACCCTCATTATTCTGAATTCTTTTTCTGGAAGGTTGCCTATCTCCACTTCATTTAGTTGTTTTTCTGGGGTTTTATCTTGTTCCTTCATCTGGTACATAGCCCTCTGCCTTTTCATCTTGTCTATCTTTCTGTGAATCTGAGATATACATTTTAAAGTAGAGCATAATGTTTTCAAGGTTCACCAATATCATAGCATTATCAGTACTTCATTCCTCTTTATTGAATAATGTTCTCTTTTATGAATATACCACATTTTATTCATTCATCAGTTCACGGACATTTGGATTGTTTCTACTTCTTGGTTATTGTGAATAATGTTTCTTTGAACATTTGTGTACAAATTTTTATGTGGATATATGTTTTCATTTCTCTTGAGCATATATTTCCAGGACTGGAATTGCTGAGTTATACTGTAACTCTATGGTCAATCCTTTGAATAACTGCCAGACTGTTTTACAAAGTAGCTGCACCACTTCATATTTGTATCCATAATGTATGAGGGTTCTAGTTTCCCCACATCTTTGCCAGTGCATGTTGTTATATGCCTTTTTGATTATAGCCATTCTAGTGGGTGTGAAGTGGTAGCTCATTGTGGTTTTGATTTGTATTTCCTTGATGGCTAATGATATTGAGCATCTTTTCATGTGCTTATATCATCCATCGATGGACATTTAGTTGCTTCCACATCTTCACTATTGTAAATAATGCTGCAATGTACATGGGAGTACAAATAAAGAAGACACAAATAAATGGAATGATAGCCCATGTTCATGGAGCAGAAGACTTAATATTGTTAAAATGTCCATACTATTCAAGGAATCTACAGATTCAGTGCAATCCCTATCAGAATCCCACTGGAATTTTTTTACAGAGGTAGAAAAAATACTCCTAAAATTCATATGGAGCCATAAGGGATCCTGAATAGCCAAAACAATCTTAAGAAAGAAGTACAAAGCTGGAGGCATCACACTTCCTGATTTTAAATTATATTACAAAACAACAGCAATTAAAACAATATGGAACAAGCATAAAAACAGACATATGGAGCAATGGAAGAGAATAGAGATCCCAGAAATAAACCCATGCATATACAGTCAACTGATCTTTGATAAGAGTGCCAAAAATTCACAATGGGAAAAGGATAGTCTCTTCAACAAACCATGCTGGGAAAACTGGATATCCATGTGCACAAGAATGAAATTGGCCACTTATCTTATGCCATACACAAAAATCAACTCTTAATGGATTAAAGACTTAAATATGAGACTTGAAACCATAAAACTCCTAGAAGAAAACATAGGGGAAAATCTTTATGACATTTGTCTTGGCAATGATTTCTTGGATATGAAACCAAAAGCACAGGTAACAAGAGCAAAAATAGACAAATATGATTACATAAAATTAAAGAGCTACACAGTAACAGAAACAATCAATAGAGTGAAAAGGCAAAATATTTGCACACTGTATCAGATAAGGCATTAATATACAAAGTATATAAGGAGCTCCTACAACTCAAAAGCAAAAAAACCCCAAATAACTCAATTAAAAAATGGACAAAGGACTTGAATAGACATCTAAAGAAGAGATACCAATGGCCAACAGGTACATAAAAAGATGCTCAACATGGCTAATCATCAGGGAAATGCAAATCAAAACCATAATTAGACATCATATCACACCTGTTAGGATGGTTATTATCAAGAAAACAAAGATAACAAGTCATACAGTGTGGGTGGGAATGTAATTGGTGCAGCCACTATGGAAAACAGTATGGAGGTTCCTGAAAATAATAAAAAATGGAACTACCATATAATCCAGCAATCCGACTCCTGGATAGATATCCAAAAGAATTAAAAGCAGAATCTCAAAGAGATACTGACACCCCATCACTTTGAGACTCTGCATCCTAGGTTTCAGAGCTCAAGGGACCCTTTAGGAAGGGGAAGTCTAGCTCAGAGAGGGAAGGAGATCACCATCCCTCCGAGAGTTGATGGGGAAGCAGTAGCAGAGGTCTGGCTGGTGTTCCCAGTGCAGCGCTCCCTCTAGTTCACCATCGTAACTCACATACCTCCATGTCCCTCCACCAGCCTGTGGATGGGCAGCTCATTACAGCTTCTGCTCACAGAACAGCTCTTAGCCCCCATCTGCACACTGAGCAGGCATTCTAGATATTCCTAGGGCCCCTCCTGAAATATTTTTGAGAACTCCAGGGGTGCTTGCCTGCACAGCCTGAATATTTCCACTACCAATCTGTAGGTCTCAGTCATATCTCTTTGTCGTTGTTGAATTTAGCAACTGCTCTCTGAGTGGGAGGGTGTCTTCCCTTTCCTGGTCTCTTGAGGTTGTGGTCTCTTGCATACAAGCAGAGCTGCTGCCTGGGATCATTCTGCTTGTCTTGGGCGCTTGACCTCTTCCAAAGGGTGGGTACATTTACCAATGATTCCTATTTTAAGTCTGGGCACTGTTCTCCACACTTGACATGAATACCTCCATTTTTGTATTCAAGGAAGGGCTGAGGCTCAGAAAGGTTAAGTACCTTGCCCAGGGTCACAAAGCTTGTAAGGGGCAGAGACTGGCTTTGAACTCAGGAAGTCCGGCTCTGAGTCGGCTCTCAACCACCCTCTGCCTCTGAGTGCTGAGCCCAGCCCACTGTGAGCTGGAATGCCTCCTGCATTGGACCATGTGATCCCAGGGGCATATGCCTCACCAGCCTCTTTTCTGTATCCCCAACACTTACCACAGTGCCTGACACACTGCAGCCCAGCAGATGTACCTAATGAAGGAAGATGTCTGTCTCAAGGTGTGTCATAGCAAAACTTTCATGCCACGTGGAAATTTCTGGTGCAACCATAGAGGCATTGACTGGACCAGGGTAAGCCACTCCTGTTCTGAGTCACAGAGGAGAGGGAGGGCGGAGAAGTTCCCTGCTCACTCGGCCTGTCGAGAGGAGGAGCAACAGAGGCTGCTGTGCCGGTGATTGAGTCGCTGTGCCCCCGAGAGGGACCCACTGGCTGTTACTGACAAGTCAAAAGCAGGGCCAGGAACCATGGGCTATCCAAAACCACAGAGTTATGAAAATAGCACTCCCTGTGGAGAAACACTGACTCAACTAAGAAGAGAAAAGCAGCATTGATGCTACCTGCTGAGAACTAAATGGGAGAAAGAGAGCTCTCATGATTGCTGTAAATGCCTTACATGGGAGCAGCTCGGAGATTATCTCCAGGATGCTGGGAGGGGCAATGGTCCCATCTGAGCTCCATCAACGAGACCAGTGGACAGGCTTGGGCCCATAGTCTGAGGGTCCTGGCTCATCACTCACTCTGAGCACAGCCCGGATTCTCCCCCAAGCCCTACAGACAGCAGAGGGTGTCAGCTGATTCATTCTGGTGGTCTGTACTTGGGGGTCAGGCTTGGGAGGAGGAGACGGTCCTGTTACTGAACAAAACTTGAGTCTGCTTGCCCGAGTGCAATAAAGCCAATCTACCGATACCGGGTTCTGGTGAAGGAAAGTACAGCATTAATTGCAGGGCACCAAGCAAAGAGTCCAGGCAGCTAGTGCTCAGAAGGCCTGACCTCCCTAAGGGCTTTCAGGGACAGGTTTTTAAAGACAGGGTGAGGGAAGGGGTTGTGGGATGTGTGATCAGCTCGTGGACATTCTTCTGATTGGTTGGTGGTGAGGTAATCGGGAGTCAACATCATCAACCTTCTGGTTCTAACCAGTTTGTGGTCTGTGTGCTCGTGGGCAGCATACAGCTAACCTCTTCCACCTGGTGGAGGTTTCAGTAGCTGCAAAACAGCTCAGAGGACACGGCTCAGAACATTATCTCTAGCCCTTGAGGAGGAACTAAATGTCCTTGACTTTGTTTAATGGCTAAACTATTATTATTTTGTCTTGCTTGACTGTCTTCCTTTGTTTTTGCATTTTCTCACTTCTCTGATTAAATTTATTCTTTGGAACTGGGCAGGCCTAAGAGGCTATAGTTTTCCTATAAACAAGAGGCAGGTGGAAGACATGGGGGGGTGGGGGGTGTCTCCAGGAAGACCCCATAGGATCCTGCTCAGTTCGAGTCCTGCTGTCTTAGTTGAGTTTCTGCAGAAGTAGACTCTCAGACAAGAAAAGCGTGCAGTCGTTTCTTTGGGTGGTGGCCCCAGAAAGCACTACTGGGAAATGGGGAAGCGAGACAAGGAAGGAAAATAATGATGAGAATCTAGTCTTCAGCTACCATTGCCTGAGCCTCCTTCAGGGGATTATTATGACAATAGGCAGGCTCCCCCAGTGAAGGAGGCTTGAGGAGCAAGGGGTGGGCTAAGACCAGCAGTCAGTGGGTGTCAGACCTCATGGGGACCGGCTGGGAAACTACTTCTGATTTGGGGGAGAGGAAAGCAAGAAATGAAGCTCACTAAATACTGAGATCACATTCTGGATTTCTAGCTTGGCCTGTCATTGGTGCATATGTACAAATAAAATTAAAATATGGCTTGACACTCACATCAAAATTAAGTCACAGTTTCTTCCTGGGATGAGTGCAAAATTGCAGAGAGTTGTTCTCAAGTCGAAATGACCTGGTGTCTTCCGCTTGTGGGAGGCTGCATTTCCCAAATGTTTTCGCACAAGCAGCTATTTCTAGACACAACTCCCTGATTGTTTAGCTCCTGGTGGATCTGTTCAATCTGGAATTTCCCCAAGGCCTCATTCCATTTGCCAGCTGAACAGATTACATTGATTGATGTGTGTGTGTGCATTTCAAGCCATTTTTAAGTAACACAAATCTGCCTTAACCCCCAGTACTGACTGTAGTTTGTTTCCTGACATCTGGGGTGGTGGGTCTGAGTGGGCCAGGAAGGATAGGAAGAAGTCAGACCTGGCTTGGACAGTTTCATCAGGGGGGCCTCGCAACTGGAACAGTCCTGGGCTTACGTGTGCCCAGAGGGCCCTCTGGGACCCACCAGGCCTGGGGACCCCAGTGCTCTGAGTGGACTCTGCAGGGTCTACTTCTGAGTGCAGGGCAGATGGCAGACTTATCTTAGACCTGCTTTCCCAGGGCCCAGAGCATGACTGACCAGGCAGATGACTGGGGCCACAGTTGACCTAAGTGGCCTCTTTTTCCCTCAGAAATCCTGTTGTTCTCAGTGATGTCCCAGTTCAGTTACTTGTGTTTTTGAGAATTTGGAGCCCTTTTTTTTTTTTTTTTTAACTGAAGTATAGTTGATTTACAATGTTGTGTTAGTTTTAGGTGTACAGCAAAATGATTCAGTGATATATTTTTTTTTTCAGATTATCTTCCATTATAGGTTATTACAATATACCAAATATACTTCCCTGTGCTATACAGTAGATCCTTGTTGTTTATCTGTTTTATATAAAGTAGTGTATATATGTTAATCTCATACCCCTAATTTATTCCTCCCACCCCCCTCCCCTTTGGTAACCATAAGTTTGTTTCCTATGTCTGTGAGTCTGTTTCTGTTTTGTAAATAAGTTCATGTGCACTATTTTTTAGAGTCCACATATAAGTGATATCATATGATATTTGTCTTTCTCTGTCTGTCTTACTTCACTTAGTATGACATTTTCTAGGTCCATCCATGTTGCTGCAAATAGCAATATTTCACTCTTTTTTATGGCTGAGTAATATTTCATTGTGTGTATGTGTATATATATATATATCTATATCTCACATCTTCTTTATCCATTCATCTGTTGATGGACACTTAGGTTGCTTCCATGTCTTGGCTATTGTAAATAGTGCTGCTATGAACACTGGGGTGCATGTATCTTTTTGAATTAGAGTTTTTGTCTTTTCTGGATATATGCCCAGGAGTGGGATTGCTAGATCACATGGTAACTCTATTTTTCATTTTTTAAGGAAGCTCCATACTGTTTTCCATAGCGGCTGCACCAATTTACATTCCCAACAGTGTAGGAGGGTTCCCTTGAGAATTTGGAGCTTTGAAGGGCTACCCCTAGGCTGCGTCCCTCTCTCCTCTCTCCCCTCCCACACCTTCTTTAGCCCATCAGGCAAGCCTTTGACACAGGGGCAGGGGTGTGGGAATTTAAAACCGAGGAGCTAAACCCATCTCTGGGTCCATCCTCTGCACTCCCCTCACCAGGACTTGGGTTGATAAGACCAGAGCTTGGTTCTCAGATGGGCTTCGGGCTCACCTTGGCATCCGGTTCTCATCTTGCAGGTGTTCTCCCCCTGACCTGGCAGTGCCACATTATAGAACAAGGCCATCCCCGTACAGGTCAGCCTTGGGGCTCCCGCAGCCCAGAGCCCTCCTCCTTTCTTCTTACACGGTGATCAGAGATAACCCACTCGTCTCTACTGAAAAACCTGGGCCAGGGTCAGACACCTCATCCTCCTTACCTGCTGGAAGCACCTGTAATTGCAGTAGGAGTTGAATATTTCTGTTAAGGGCCAGATAGTAACTATTTTAGGCTTTGTGGGTCATATGGTCCCCATTGCAACTGTGCGAAAGCAGCCCTAGACAATATGTAAATGACTAGGGATAGCTGTGTTCCAACAACACGTTATTTACAAAAATAAGCAGTGGGCTGGATGTAGCTTGCCGGCCATATTTGCTAACCCCTAAATTAAAGTTTCGACTCTGAGAGTAATTACATTGGTTGCAATCATTTATTGAGTGCATGCAAGAAGTCCAGATTCTAGGTCCCATATCCAGAGGGTCTGCCTCAGTGGCTCTTGGGTGGGACCCATGAATCTGTAGTTTTGAAAATTTCATGGATAATTACGAAGTGTAGCTAGACGTGCGGTACAACTCACCTGCTTTTACTGCTGGACTTACAGCAGGCACACCGTGGGATTAGTGGCAGAGAGGGGAGCAGAGCTCTGGTCTTCCTCCACGACCAGGATTCCTTGTTTCCACCTGCCCATTTGGGGAATTCTAGGGACACTCCCTGGAAAACAAGGGGTGTAATGAGCTCAGCTGTGGGCATCGATGGGCTTGGACAATGGCATTAGTTCAGTCGCCTGCCATTTAGCTCAGGAGGAACTGCCCACTGCACAGCTAAGCCCAATGGCAAGAATATTAATAAGTCACATGGAGGAGAGCATAAAGCTCCCCGGAGTGGACCTGAGATATGGATACCTTGAAAGCAGGCCACCCCCTTGGCCCCAGGTCTTTGAAAAAATCAACCTATTAGTAGAAGACTAGGCTGAGCCATTTTCAGCTTGGACCCATTTATTCACTCACTCGTACATTCATTTCATTTTTCCTTCCTGTATTCAATTAGCATTTATTTAGCACCTATTTGGAGCCAGCTCCTGTTCTGGCATCCAGGAAATACAGCTGGGTCAGATATTATCTTTGTCTTTACTGTGATTCATGTGGCCAAGGGAATACGTCTATGAGTGGTGGGGGAGGGGGAGGGGTCAGTCTTTTATCAGAGTCAGGGATTAGTTGGGGGCAGGATTCTGGGCTGCATCAGGAGTCAGTCTGGGGTCCAGGTTCAGAGGTCAGCCTCTGGTCAAGAAACGGGGTGAAAGTCACTAGATCACACCAGTCCATTTCCTTGAACTTCATTGCCACAGAGTGGCCTTGAACACGAGTGGATGTCCTTGGTTGTCTTTCTCAGGACCGGCGACATTAATCTTAATCATGATAGATCCATTCCCAGGCAACAGGGCCGTGTGACCTTGAACAAGGTGAAGAAGGGGCTTAGTAGGAGTCCAGAGTATCTTCTTCTCATTACAGTATTCTCTGATCATTGGGGTGAGTGTTGGAGAGAAGTAATCTGGTCAGCAAGGCCCGTTTTTGTAGAATGGGTTTTGGGATGAGAGCCATTGTAAGATTTGAAGATCAGCTCATCTTAAGAGTGAATCAGAGTTCTGACACAGGAAGATATTTTGCACTTTAGAGAGACAGTAATTTCATAAAAAGGAATTGCTAAGCCACCGCCTAACCATGCCAGCGATTTTAGCTGAATATTTTTCCATGTTAAACTCTCAGAATGTCAGAGCTGGAGCGGGGCCATCCAGGGATGGTTCTGGTTAGTTGTCTTTAAACTGTGCTCTCTGGAATCCTCCATTTTTCTGGTGGTGCCTGTGGAGATGCTGGGCTTGGGGTGTGTGTTGGGGGGTCCCTTTTATGGTCTAAGACAGCAAGGTAGTTAGAAGAAAAGAGCCCTACACCCTCTCTCCTGCCCCACCTTCCACCCCAGACCCCTTCCTCCACATTCCCTCTCTCCCTTGGGAATGAGCATTTCTGCCCATTCAGGGAAGACCTACTTGACTCTTCACCAGTGTCCAGGTGTTGAAACCAAATCGAGCCTCTTTACCCCAACACTGAATTAATTCTCAGAGTTTTGGGTAAAGTAGAAAAGAATAGTTTTATTGCTTTGCCAGGCAAAGGGGGCCACAGCGGGCTAAGGCTCTCAAAACTGTGTGTCCCGACCTGGAGAGGGTAGTAAGGAGTTTTATAGTAATGGTTCAAAGAGGGCGTGATCAGCTCACGGACATTCTTCTCATGGGTTGATGGTGAGGTAAGTGGGAGATAGCATCATCCACCTTCTGGTTCCAACTGGTCAGGGGTCTACGTGCTGGTGGGCACCTTACCATTAATTTCTCCCACCTGGTGGGGGTTTCAGTATTTGCAAAACAGCTCAAAGCTATTTTTATGTGTATCCCTGATGGAGAACCAGGACCCTGCCCCAAGGCTGCACTACTGTTTCTTTTGACTGTTCCTCCCTTGTCTCTGCATCCCCTTCCTTGCTTAATTAGCATCTGTTTGAACCTGCCCGTTGGAACTTGGGGAAGGTCATGGAGGCTGAATGAAGCCTATTTCCTGTAATCAAGAAATGGGGGACACAGAAAGGCTTTTGTGCCCAGGAGCCCCACAGGGTCCTGCCCTGTGTCAGCGTCAGTATCACCCAAGGAGAAGTGGGTAAGAGGCTATGCAGAATAGGTGCCCTTCAAGGCAGTGGCTGTAGCATCCTTCTTGTGGACACATGAGCAGCAAGGGGCACAGGCTGGCAGAGGCCTGGCACCTGGAGAGATGGTGTGGTCTGTCTCTCCATCTTCCAAGAGACAGACACCATGGAAAAGGAATTGTTTTAAAAAAGGTTCTCTCTACATAAGTTACATTGCTTTTCCTTTTCCACTGAGAAGGTGGGCTTAAGGTGGATGTACAGGTGAGACCCCAGCATTACACCTTCCAGTCACGTTTTATATTTCCATGAAACAAATAAAAGAACATTTCCAAATGGCACTTATAATTTTGGAATGTTTTCTCCCAATTTTTGTGATATCTCCTTCTTCACGTAGGATCAATAACTTAGTTTATCAGTTCTTCCCATTCTTGTTTTAAATTTATTCCTCCTTTGGATGATTTCATCTTTTGTTAACTGGGCTAAGGGCTTGGAGCATGGCTCTTAGGGAGGCTGGATTCCTAGCTTGCCTCTAAGATTCTCAGAGTCGAGGGGAAGAGGCAAGAGAAAGAGGGGACAGAGCTGGGAGTCTTAGGCAGCCAGGTCAGCAGAGTACTGGTTTTTTGAAGAGCAAAAATTTGAATGCCTGCGCTCTGGGGGCTCTATTTACATAGACCATGTTGTAAGTGGCGCCCCCTGGAGGCGGGCAGGGCAGCCTGCCCCGGTGAGCACTGTCTCTCTGTCTTGTCTCCCCCAGCCACGTTCATGTTCCTTGCATGAGTACAGGAGATGGTACCTGGGCTTAGAGAAAGGGGTGAACCACTGGGGACTGGGGGAAATGGGAAGGCATCCTAGAGGAATAGGAGAGGAGGGGGTGCAGAAAGAAGAACAGAGCATTTGGAGCAGGAGGAACTGCATTTAGGAAGGCCTGGAAGCTCAAACTGGGCCAGAGCACATGTACTTGGTCCTCCATGGAACCAAGGGCAGAAAGGGCAGAAAATGGGACAGTAAACCTTGAGGAGGCCAGTGATCCATGTTCATCCATGTCTGCTCTCCTGTATGGGAGGTTGGCTGATCATGCTTGATCAACGCGTGGGTGGGTTTGTGCTCCACATGCTTTATGCTGCCTTCCAGAATATTCCACCCTCCCCCTGTTCCCCCCTTCTTGGTCCTCCAACAGTGCTGTTTATCATCCCTTTGAGGTCCTGGTGTTCTTGGAGGCTTGTTGTTTCTCTCATTCTTATTGAAATTCTAACTGTATTGAGAGGAATTTAGGTTGGTTTGACCGGAGATGGGCTTTTAGAAGCCAGTGAGGGTGCTTCTCTTCAGATATTTAGCAGTAATTGTCTTATGAAGTGCTCTCAAGTTCACACTCAGAGAACAAGCCTATAATTTCTATTCAAATAGCTTCTAATGAGATGATGCTTTTGTCAACTTCTGGGGCCAAGTCAGGCTGTGGAAAAAATATATTTCAGATTCCTTGGCCCTTGGACAAACTCAAAATATGCACCAAATATGCTTTGGAGCGTCCCGGAGGCATGAAAGATAGACAACTGTGGTGTGATGGAGGACATGAGAGGTCTGAGAATCTTTATACCTGCCTCATTCACTTATTCAAAAATCGTTCGCCAAACACCTACTACATGCGTATGCCAGTCTGTGCTATGTGCGGGGCATCAAAGGATGAATTAGAACTGGATTCTGGGCCACACGAATGACGTACAGCCCTGTGTGTATGAGTGTGGTGTGTGTGTGTGTGTGTGTGTGTGCGCCTTTTTGTGGCAGGGAGACCATGACATCAAAGTGTGATAAGAGCATCACTCATAGGTGACCATACAATTTATCATTTAAATTGGGGCACCTTTGGGACAAATGCTAACCCCTGGACAAGAAGCATAAACTAGGACAGTCCTAGGCAAACCAAGACATATGGTCACCCTGCATAATTCCCCGGCACAGGGAAGATCGGAAGACAAATGGCCTCTCCCCATCCATTCCCGAATGCCTCCCGTTACTGAAGTCCCAGCTTCATCGTCCCTTCTCTGGGAAGCTTTCCCAGACCTGTCGCCACCAGACCTAATCCTCTTCATACACTCTCATAGCCCCACAGATCTTTCCTTCCTGGCGCTTATCCCTGAGATGATTTTACATGCATTTGTGCGATTATTTCACTGTATATCTGCCTTTTACACCTTGAAGATGGGACCGTTCATGACAGTTTTGTTTACCATATACGGATATTCAATAAATACTGGAAGAGTGAATGGGCTGAGCCTTGAAATACAATAGTCCCTTTTACCTGTGGTTTCATTTTCTGCAGTTTCAGTTACCCGTGGTCAATTGCTGTCTAAAAAACATTAAGTGGAAAATTCTAGAAATAAACAATCCGTAAGTTTTAAATTGTGTGCCGTTTTGAGTAGCTGATGCAATCTGGTGCTGTCCCGCTCTGTCCTGCCCGGGTTGTGAATCGTCCCTTTTTCCAGCTGATCCCACCCGTCAGTCACTTATAGCCACCTTGGCCGTCAGACCCACTTCATGGTATCGCAGTGCTTGTGTTCAAGTGACCCACATTTTACTTAATAATGGCCCCAAAGTGCAAGAGTAGTGACACTGGCAATTCGGATATGCCAAAGAGAAGCCAAAAAGTGCTTCTTTTAAAAAGGTGAAAATTCTTGGCTTACTATGGAAAGAAAAAAAAAGTGTATGCTGAGGTTGCTAAGATCCATGGTAAAATGAATCTTCTATCTGTGAAATTCTGAAGAAGGAAAAAGCAATTGTGCTTGTTTTGCTGTTGCACCTCAAACTTATGAGGCCACAGTGTTTGATAAATGCTTAGTTAAGATGGAAAAGGCATTAAGTTTGTATAATAAGATATTTTGAGAGAGACTACATTTACCTGACTTTTATTACACTATAATTGCTCTATTTCATCATTAGTTACTGTTGTTAATCTCATACTGTGCCTAATTTATAAATTAAACTTTATCATAGGTATGTATGTATAGGAAAAAACATAGTATATGTAGGACTTGGTACTATCCGTGGTTTCAGGCATCCACTGGAGGTCTTGGAACATTTCCCCATCGATAAGGGCGGGGGGAACCATTGTACTATCCTGCTTAGCCAGGTGGCCGGGCACCTGAAGAAAGAAAGAGCGGTGGGAAGGATCTGGAATCAGAGAGTATTCTGGCAGAGGGTCTGGGGGGTGTGGGGTCTGGTGTCAGGATGGTGCACATGGGAGGTAGAAACAGCTCAGTGTGGCCGGATCACAGGGTGGCAGGACCATGGTGGCGACTGTGGAGAGGGGAGGCCACATCCTGCTGGGTTTGTGGACCACCCCGTGGTCTCTGGGCTACAGCTGCCTCCCCTACCTTTTCCTGCGTGGGGTCTGAGTAAATGAACTCTAAGTCATCCTCAAGTCATCAAGGACATGTCTTCTAATTACCCCTCTCTTTTTATGCTCCTCATCTGCATCAGGATTTCCCTCAGTTGTGGAAAAGCTGAGCAGCTAGGGAAACTCATATATGAGATGCAAGGGCTAGTTCTAGAAAACGTGCTGCTCCCACTAGATGTCCAAACAAGATAGAACTTTGGAAACAAGAGTCGCATGCACAGTTTCTCCCTCCTGCTGGACACCCAGGATAGAGGCTCCCTGTGATCTATGGTACCTTGGGAAGGCTGACTCTCTGCCGTCCATCAGGTGCTGACAAGATGACCAGTGAGTGCTCTTTCTAGCAGAGAGTTCACAGGCTTATAAAATATGCACCAGACAAATGCCATCTTCATTTCTCTTCATCTACAGGTATTTTGTTGAAAGTGTGCTTCCCCCCCCCCCAATAAGGCTCTCATGGTTTAACATGTGACCTATCTGTCTGCGGGGCCCCTGGAACCTGGGTGGGCCTGATAACACTTCATCTTCCCCACAGCATGGCTGTGGGCGGTCCCACAAAGAGGCTGGAACCTGAGTCACCGTGTCCTGGATCCACAAAGCCATTTCCTTAAGTGTACAGTTTGGTTCCTTGCCATCTCAGCCACTCTAATATCTTCCAAGCCCCCCACCAGCACAGAAATTGTATCAGATAACAGCTCCCGAGTCACCTCCCCACCCACTCCCTCACCATCTCAGCTGACAGTCTGTAAAGGAAATGAGAACAGAGGCTCATTTCTAGCGGCTGCAACAAGACTTTGCGAATTAAAATAAAAAGCTTCAGTTCCCTGGATCAGTGAAGGAGGCTGAGAGGCACCTTGAAATCTTTCTCCAAATGAAATGGCCTTCCAGCTGGGCCCTGATAGAGCTCAGGCATCCTTCTCATGGCAGGGGGTGCGAAGCTGGGGCTTGGCAGCCCTGCTCCCAAAGTCTAATGAGGCCTCGGACCCATTTTTAGGAACTCCCATCCCTTTGTCTTCCTCAGTCCTGGAGCCTCAAGTGGGTTCACAGGCTTCCTCGGAGATTCAGTCAGTGTGACACTCAGGGGGCCTTGGGATCATCCAGTCAAGTGGCTGTCAACCCGGCTTCCCACGATGATCACCTGGTGAGGATTTAAAAGGTACAGATGCCCAGACCTCTTAAAAATTAATCCCTGGAAGAGACCTGGGTATCTGCATTTTGTAAAACTTCCCAGGTGATTTAACTGCACGGGGAAGAGTGGGAACTGTTGATCTCATCCAAAAGCCTCATTTCTGGGTGAGGACTCTGAGGGCGAGAGAAGGAGATGAAGTTGTCCCAGGCCACACAGCAAGCCAATGGCTTCCTGACTTGCTGGCCCTTTCCACTACACAGGGCTGCCCTTTGCTCTGCCTTCCTTCCAGGGCTGTGTATGGGTGAAGGGAAGGTAGAAAGATGCTCAGCCTGAGGGTCTGGGGTCTGATAGCGTTGGTGTGTCTAAGCAGGTTTGGAGAATTGCCAGCAGGAGTCTCTTTGCATAAAGATTGAGGAGCCTCATGGGAAATGTTTCACCCTAAGGGAAAAGGTGCATCAGATATATGAAGGCGGTCCAAGCGTCACAGTCAGCTCCATGGATGCGGAGAAGCACTGGAGGTACCTGACTTGCAGCACCGTGTTTATTAGGTTGAATCATGTGAAATTGTGATACCTGGTTCAGTCTAATGAAAGTAATTTACATTTGCAGAGCATTTCACAGCTTCCCAAAGCATCCCAAGGTATGTTGTTTGGTTTGAACTTTCCGCAACCTGATGAGATGGAAATAATTATTCCCAAATTTCAGATGCAGCAACTGAGGCCCAAGGAGACCCGAGGCAATTGTTCAAGCCATACGACATTTTACTGGTAGACTTGGAACTAGAATACAGGTTTCCTGACTCCCGAGTGTGAGAGTCTTGCTATTAGATTGGGCTGGAAATTTAAAAAGAGTAGTCTCAATCTGAAAGGCTGGTGTTTAGGATTGACCTCCATGGATCCAAGCTCCCTTGATCTTATCACATGAATATTGATGGGTTTATCCCCGAGGGATAGGAAGAAGGGATTAACACTTAGTTTACCTTTCTGGGGCTGCCCTTCCTCCTTACACCCCTATTCTACCCTGTTTCAACACCCTGAAATCTTCTGTAGAAGAAAGTGCATGGCCATGAAGTTCCTTGCATTTTACTTTAAGGTGCCTCTATTTGTGAGAGCCAGCCTGGTATAGTGGTTAAAAACACAGACTGCCTAGATTTGAATTATCAGTCTGTCACTTACCAAATATGAGGCCTGAAAAAAAGAGTTACTATATTTTTCTCTGCCTCTCTCCCCTCAGTGGAGACAATAATGGTTCCTATGCTCTAAGTTTATAAGGAGGGTTAAATAAGTTAATTATAAGCACTTATGTTAGCTAAATGCTATAGAAACCAATAAACGCCCAAATCTCAGTGGCTTAACACAACAAAGGTTCGTTTTTCACTCATGCTGAGTGTGATGGGGTCAGGTAACCCTCCGGAGCCCTCCATGTTGGACTCAATTGATCCAGATTCCCTTCATCTTATGAAGCATCTCAACACATGGTTTCCACAGTTTTTTAAATAGCTCATGACTGAAAGTGATACATATCCTCTCCCCTCAGAGTCTATTGGCCAGAATCAGCCACATGGGCCCCATAGAATTACCAAGGAGTCTGGGAAATGCAGGAACTATTTGGTGAACACCATTGTCTCTGCCAGTATATGTAAGTTTTGTTAAATATAAAGTTAATATGATTTTAAAGAAGATTCATTTTTTTGTGTTGGTAGTTTAATCTTCTTATTGCCATTTTGTATTTTATTCCTGTTTATTATTTCTTACTTTACTCTCAACTTAAAAGTTTTACCGGCTTCTTATCCTATTCTGTTTTCCAGTCATTTTGCTTTGTCCTGATCATGACCAATAGTAGTTGGGCAGAGACCGTAGGAGTGAGAAACCCTATCAACATCTGGGAAATCTAGAGGGCCACCCATTCTTCCTGGCCCAGCTACTTCTGTAGCTACCTCCTTGGGTTCCCTAGGATGAGTCCTCTGATTCTTCCAGAAATCTCACCCTGGGATGTGTATGGGAGCCACAGCTCAGCCTCACTGGGGCTTTGATTTTCTTCCTGTAGTTGCATGCTTGAGTTGTTGGAAACGTGTTGCCGCTGACATTTCCTTGCCTGATGCAAGGTGCTGTATGTTTTAAAATCCATGGTTTCTGACATGTAACTTTGCCTTTTGAAGACAAAAAGGGAATGCCAGTAGCAAGCCAACCCAGGGGGGATGGCTAGCAGAGGTCCTATTCAGGGAGGTACCACAGGTCAGTGTTGGTGAAGAGCCAGATGGTGCTGACTTTTCCTACAGGTACCCACAAGTGGGTGGCACCACCAGCCCCCAAAACTCCTCCTCCTGAGTTATCCACCTCCCACCTCGGCAGGCCTTGTAGGGTAGGTCCCTTGACCCCTTTCCCTTTAAGAGAAGTGTTCAGCAGAAGCACCACAAAGAGGGGCCAACTCTGTAATGTTTTTGAATGGAGTCAGCTGGGAGGTCAAGTGCATTTGTCAGGAAAGTATGAAGCAACGTGAGCTGGCTGAAAATTCTAAAATCTGAAAAGAAGAGAAGCTGATCCCTCTGCAGAGTAGGGGCCTGGAGTCCTCCTGGGAAAGCACTTGGGACATTGGGAAGAGTCAGGGCCAGGATTCTCTGCTCTGACTCCATCTCTCTAAGGGTTGATAGATGCCTTTCTGGGAAGCTTGGGTGGGTGGGGTGTGGTGGGGCACCAAGCAGAGGGATTTCTTCTGTTCGTAGAGTTAAGGCCATGATGACAGTATATGCCCCACATCATGCATCTAATTCCCCTGCCCCCGTGACCTCTAGGGATGGTATTTCTTTCACATAAATGTCTCAACCCTCGGTCCCACAACAGAACCCATCTCTTGCCCAACCCTAGATAGAGGCATTTCCCCCCATCTTTTCTTGACAGAGTGCCAGACTCATAGGCCCTACATCACTGTTCCTGTGAATTTTCTCTGCTCAGCTGATTCTCCAATAATCCTCATTCCAGTTTAAAAAAACAAAAAAAACAAAAAAAAACTGCAATCTCCTTAACCTGTTTCAGACTTTGGAACAGTTGAGCTGGGCTTGTGAGAGTCAAGGTGAACTGCTTCTCAGGGAATTGTGACTTTTATTGATGACAAGGCCTGCATCTTCAGATCCTGTGATCAATCTCGAGTACACTCCTCGGAGACAAGGCATTTCTTCTCGACTTATCTGGTTCGGACTGTAAAGGCATAAATCCTGATGCATTGGCTTAAAGAGTAGGTTTTAATATTAATTTCTCCAAGAAGCCTGGAATTTAGAATATTCATCTCATCATATTCACGATTTCAGGTCTTTGATCTCTCCAGTGGCATAGTCAAGGAGAATTGGCCAACATTTTCCTTTCTCTGTATATTGTATGGTCCTCTTTGGCTCTGTGACCTGCACAGTTTGTCTTTCTGGTTCTAACAAGACGTGAGTTGCTCTAGCACATTTCCCCTCTGAAGGCACCACAGTCTGTTTGGACATTGTGCCTCTCTGAGGATCTTTTAGGTTGCATTTATTCCACAACCCTGGGGCAGAATTAGTTATCTCTGGAGAATTGGGTGTCAGGGCTGTGGTTTGCCCCTTGGGGCCCTACTTGGAGCCATTAGTGATGGCTGATTACTCTCCAAGACCACTCTCAAAGAGGCAGGTATTCACCTCCAAGGAAAATTCCTCACCCAGCTGTTTATTTTGCATAGAACCTGCTGGAACTGAATGGTGGAATATAGCATAAATCCTGGGGGAAGCTTTACCCACCATTCTCGTCCACAGGTTAGTCTATTAAAGCTGGTCCTTCTCTGCTTACTTCCATCTTCAAGTGGGATGTTCTCAACCAAGTAGAGCAATTTTTTTCCTTGATTTTTATCCTCAGAGCAGTGCTCTGGGGCCCATGGGCCCTCATGCTTGCCTGGAGAAGTGAGGGAACTCCTAGCAGTAAGATGGACCAAAGACTTTTCAATTTCTACTGGGGAAGGGTTTGGGGACCGAGGACAATGGCCAAAGAGGGCCTATCTTTATCACTAATGTTCTGATTATTTTACCAGGGGGATATATTTATGTATTACCTGTGTGATTAAAAATGAAGCAAACGAATAACTGAACACTTTATGTGTTAGACTGTGCTGAATACAATAAAATGCATTGAATTGAACTAAACCCAAAAGAAAGCAAAGACTCTGCTTTGATGACTTGTAAGAGAGAGAAGTTTTCCCTCTCATTTTCTCTTGCCTTTGGTCAGTGGAGAGTTAAGAATATCAAACCAGTTTTATTAAAATTATATCTTAACAGATGTGAAACTTGTCTTCCTAATATCTAGTGTGACAAGAATTCCCAAGGAATTGATCAGATTTTATTCCTGCTTTGGTACAACATAGTTTTAATTATTGTAGCTCATTTCAAAGTTGTTTAGTTATTCTTGTGTGTTAATTTTTTTCAGATAAACTTTCAAATGATTTTTTTCAAGTTACCTATTAAAAGACTCATATGGATTTTGATTGAAGCAGAATTAAATTTATTCTTTAAATGTTGCTAGAATTGGTGCTTTGGCTATAGTTATTCTCCCCATCTGCTGCATCTCTTCATTTATTCTCATCTTCCTTTAGGTCCTGAGACAGAGTTCTGTAGTTTTCTTTATATGGGTCCTGCACATTTCTTAAGTTTATTCTTAGATTTTTTGTATTTTGTGCTGCTATTGTGAATACAATCTTTCTCTCTCATTATGTTTTCTAACATATAATGAATGCTATATTAATGAATTAATTCATTAGTTCTGTAAGTATGAATATGGAAACATTTTGCATACTTATTTTATAAACTGTACCTCTACCAAATATCCTTACTTATTACATTTTTAAGTGAAATATAGTTGACATACAATAATATTATGTTAGTTTCAGCTGTACTACACAGTGATTTGACATTTGCATACATTATGAAATGATCACCATGATAAGTCTAATAACCTTCTGCTCCCATACAAAGTTACTACAATGTTATTGACTATATTCCTTGTGCTATATATTATATCCCTATGGTTTATTTATTTGATAACTGGAGGTTTGTGCCTCTTTATCCTATTCACCCATTTTGCCCACCACTCACCCCCCTCTCCTCTGGAAACCACCTATTTGTTTTCTGTATCAGTCTGTTTTGGTTTGTTTTATTTATTTGTTTTGTCTTTTAGATTTCACACATAAGTGAGATCATATGATATTTGCCTTTCTCTGTCTGGCTTTTTTCACTTAGCATAATACCCTCTAGATCGATCCATGTTGTCACATATGTCAAAATTTCTTTTTTGTGTGTGACTGGGTAATATTCCATTGTATATATACACCACATCTTCTTTTTCTCTTTCTTTTTAAATTTTTTTTATTGAAGTATAGTTGATTTACAATGTTGTGTTAGTTTCAGATGTATAGCAACATGATTCAGTTGTGTGTGTATCTTTTTCAGATTCTTTTCCATTATAGGTTATTACAATATATGGAATATAGTTCCCTGTGCTCTACATTAGGTCCTTGTTGCTTACGTATTTTATATATAGTAGTGTGTATCATCTCAAACTCCTAAGTTATCCCTCCCCACCCCTTTCCCCTTTGGTAACCATAAGTTTGTTTTCTATGTCTGTGAGTCTATTTCTGTTTTGTAAATAAGTTCATTTGTATCATTTTTTCAGATTCCACATGTAAGTGATATCCTATGATATTTGTCTTTCTCTCTCTGACTTCACTTATTATGATAATCTCTAGGTCTATCCATGTTGCTGCAAATGGCATTATTTCATTTTTATGGCTGAGTAATATTCCATTGTATATGTATATACCACATCTTCTTTATCCATTCATCTGTTGATGGACATTTAGGTAGCTTCCATGTCTTGGCTATTGTAAATAGTGCTGCTATGAACACTGGGGTGCATGTATCTTTTTGAATTAGAGTTTTCATCTTTTCTGGATATGTGACCAGGAGTGGGGTTGCTGGATCATATGATAACTCTATTTTTAGTTTTTTAAGGCACCTCCATAATGTTTTCCATAGTGGCTGTACCAATTTACATTCCCATCATCAGTGTAGGAGGGTTCCCTTTTCTCCACACCCTCTCCAGCATTTATTATTTGTAGACTTTTTTATGATGGCCATTCTGACTGGTGTGAAGTGATACCTCATTGTAGTTTTGATTTGCATTTCTCTAATAATTAACGATGTTGAGCATCTTTTCATGTGCCTGTTGGCTCTCTGTATGTCATCTTTGGAGAAATGTCTATTTAGGCCTTCTGCCCATTTTTTTATTAGGTTGTTTATTTCTTTTTATATTGAGTTGTATGAGCTGTTCGTATATTTTGGAAATTAAGCCCTTGTCAGTCACATTGTTTGTGAATATTTTCTTCCAGTCCAAAAGTTGTCTTGTCATTTTGTTTACAGTTTCCTTTGCTGTGCAAAAGCTTATAAGTTTGATTAGGTCCATTTGTTTAGTTTTGCTTTTATTTCTTTTGCCTTGGGAGACTGACCTAAGAAAACATCGCTATGATTTATGTCAAAGAATGTTTTGCCTGTGTTCTCTTCTAGGAGTTTTATGGTTGTCGTGTCTTATATTTAAGTCTTTAAGCCATTTCGAGTTTATTTTTGTCTTTGAGTGTTCTAATTTCACTGATTTACATGTGGCTGTCCAGCTTTCCCAGCACCACCTGCTGAAGAGACTGTCTTTTCTCCATTGTTTATTCTTGCCTTCTTTGTCGATGATTAATTGACTGTAGGTGTGGGGGTTTATTTCTGGGCTCTCTATTCTATTCTGTTGTTCAATATGTCTGTTTTTGTGCAAATGCCACAGTGTTTTGATTATTGTAGCTTTATAGTATTGTCCGAAGTCTGGGAGGGTTATGCCTTCAGCTTTTTTTCCCCCTCAGGATTGCTTTGGAAATTCTGGGTCTTTGGTGGTTCCATATAAATTTTAGGATTATTTGTTCTAGTTCTGTGAAAAATGTCACAGGTAATTTGATAGGGATCACATTAATTCTGTAGATTGCTTTGGATAGTATGGTGATTTTAATAATGTTAATTCTTCCAGTCCAAGAACATGGGATATATTTCCATTTCGTTGAATCACCTTCAATTTCCTTTATCAATGTTTTATAATTCTCAGTGTGTAAGTGTATAGTTCTCTCCTTCATCAGGTTTATTCTTCAATATTTTATTTTATTTTTTGACACAATTTTAAAAGGGATTTTTTTTTTTACTTTTTCTGATATTTCATTGTTAGTGTAAAGAAATGCAATGGATTTCTGTATGTTAATCTTATATCTCGCTACCTTGCTGAATTTGTTTATCAGTTCTAATAGTTTTTGTGTGGATGCTTTAGAGTTTTCTATCGAGAGTATTATGTCACCTGCATATAATGACAGTTTTACCTCTTCTCTTCCAATTTGGATACCTTTTTTTTCTTTTTCTTGTCTGATTGCTGTGGCTAGGACTTCCAATACTATGTTGAATAGAAGTGGTGAGAGTGAGCATCTTTGTCCCAGATTTTAGCAGGAAGGCTTTCAGCTTTTCACCATTGAGTATTATGTCGGCTGTCGGTTTGTCATAAATAGCTTTTATTATGTTGAGATATGTTCCCTCTATACCCACTTTGGTGAGAGTTTTTTATCATGAATGTATGTTGAATCTTATCAAATGGTTTTTCTGCATCTATCGAGATGATGTGGCTTTTGTCTCTTCTTGATGTGGTGTATTACATTGATTGATTTGTGTATGTTGAACCATCCTTGTGACCCTGGGATGAATCCAACCTGATCGCGGTGTATGATCCTTTTTATGTGTTGTTGGATTTGGTTTGCTAATATTTTGTTGAGGATTTTTGCATCTATCTTCATCAAAGATATTGGCCTGTAATTTTCTTTTTTGGTAGTGTCTTTGTCTGGGTTTGGTATCAGGGTGATGGTAGCTTCATAGGATGACTTTGGGAGTGTTCCCTCCTTTTCAATCTTTTGGAATAATTTGAGAAGGATCAGTATAAGTTCTGCTTTGTATGTTTGGTAAAATTCCCCAGTGAAGCCAGCCAGTCCTGGACTTTTGTTTGCAAGGAGGTGTTTTTGATTTTGTTTTTTTAAATTACAGATTCTATTTCACTTCTAGTGTTCGGACTGTTCAAATTATCTATTTCTTTTTGATTCAGTTTTGGTGGGCTGTATGTTTCTAGAAACTTGTTTCTTCTAGGTTGTCCAATTGGTTGGCATATAATTGTTCATAGTATTCTCTTATAGTTTTTGTGTTTCTGTGGTATCGGTCGTTATTTCTCCTATGTCATTTCATATTTTGTTTATTTAGGTGCTCTCTCTTCTCTTCTTGGTGAGCCTGGCCAGAGGTTTATTGATGTTGTTTACCCTTTCAAAGAACCAGCTCTTGGTTTTATTGATTTTTTTCCATTGTTTTTTAAATCTCTATTTTATTTATTTCCTCCCTGATCTTTATTATTTCCTTCCTTCTGCTGACTTTATGTTTTGTTTGTTCTTTTTCTAATTCTTTTAGGTGGTAGGTTATGTTGTTTATTTGAGATTTTTCTTATTTTTTGAGGAAGGCCTGTATCGCTATGAGCTTCCTTCTTATGCCTGCTTTTGCTGCATCCCATAGATTTTGTATGGTTGTGTTTTCATTTTCATTTGATCCATTGGTTATTTAGTTCTTTAGTCTCCATGTAATTGTTGGGTTTTTTTTTCTCATTTATCTTTCTGTGGTTGATTTGTAGTTTCATGCCATTGTGGTCAGAAAAGATGCTTGAAATCATTTCTAAATTCTTAAATTTTTTGAGACTTGTTTTGTGTCCTAGTATGTGGTCTATCCTAGAGAATGTTCCATAAATGCTTGAAAAGACTGTGTATTCTATTTTGGGGGGATGTAATGTCCTGAAAATATCAATTAAGTCTAACTGTTATGTCATTTAGGATCTCTATTGCCTTATTGATTTTCTGTCTGGAAGATCTGTCCGTTGATGTCAGTGGGGTGTTAAAGTCTTCTACTATTATTGTATTCCTGTCAATTTCTCCTTTTCTGTCTACTGGTATTTGTTGCATGTATTTAGGTTCTCCTATATTGGGTGCATATATGTTAATGAGTATAATATCCTCTTCTTGTTTGATCCTTTTATCATTATATAGTGGTCTTCTTTCTCTTTTTTTTTAATAGGCTTTGTTTTAGTCTATTTTGTCTGATATGAGTATTACTACCCCTGCTTTCTTGTCATTTCCATTTGCATGAAATATCTTTTTCCATCCCTCACTTCCTATCTGTGTGTGTCCTTTGCCCTAAAGTGGGTCTCTTGTAGACAGCATATTGTAGGCTCTTGTTTTATTATCCAATCTTCCACTCTATGTCTTTTGATTGGAGCATTTAGTCCATTGACATTTAAGGTAATTATTGATAGGTATGTATTTATTGCCATTTTAAACATTGTTTTCCAGTTGATTTTGTATTTCTTCTTTGTTCCTTTCTTTTTGTTTTTGTTTTTCCATTGTGGTTTGATGGTTTTCTTTTCTATTATGCTTGAGTTCTCTTCTTTTAGGTTTTTGTGAATTTATTGTATGTTTCTGATTTGCAGTTACCTTGGTTTTCAAGTATGTTAACCCATTACTATATCTACGTGATTTAGACTGGTAGTCATATAAGCTCAAACACATTCTAAAAAAATCTATATTTTCTTACTCCCCTCTTCCATATTTTGTGATTTTGTATATTTTACATCTTCATGTTCATCCAAAACTTTTTGATTGTTTTTTAAATCTATGTACTGGCTTATTTAAGTGGTCTACAATCCTTTCATATATTTGCTTTTCCTATTGTGATTTTCCCTTTCCTGTAGATTCTTGCTTCTTTTCTATTTAGAGAAGACATTTCAATATTTCTTTTAGGATAGGTTTAGTATTGCTGTATTCTTTTAGTTTTTGCTTATCGGAGAAATTCTTTATCTCTCTTTCTATTTTAAATGATAATCTGGTTGGGTAGAGTATCCTAGGTTGCAATTTTTCCCTTTGAGGACTTTGAATGTATCTTGCCACTCCCTTCCGGCCTGCAATGTTTCTTTTTCTTTCTTTCTTTCTTTTTTCTCACATCTTTATTGGAGTATAAATGCTTTACAATGTGTGTCAGTTTCCATTGTCCAACAAAGTGAATCAGCTATATGTATACATATATTCCCATATCCCCTCCTTCTTAAGCCTCCCTCCCACGCTCCCTATCCCATCCCTCTAGGTCGTCACAAAGCATCAAGTTGATCTCCCTGTGCTATGCAGCAGCTTCCCATTAGCCATCCATTTTACATTTGGTAGTGTATATATGTCAAAGTTACTCTCTCACTTCATCCCAGCTTCCCCTTCCCCCCTGTGCCCTCAAGTCCATTCTCTACATCTGCGTCTTTATTCCTGCCCTGCCGCTAGGTTCATCAGTACTGCTTTTTAAAATTCCATATATATGTGTTAGCGTATGATATTTGTTTTTCTCTTTCTGACTTACTTCACTCTGTATGACAGATTCTAGGCCCATCCACCTCACTACAAATAACTCAATTTCGTTCCTTTTTATGGCTGAGTAATATTCCATTGTGTATATGTGCCACATCTTCTTTATCCATTCATCTGTTGATGGACATTTAGGTTGCTTCCATGTCCTGGTTATTGTAACTTGTGCTGCAATGAACATTGTGGTACATGTATCTTTTTGAATTATGGTTTTCTCAGGGTATATGCCCAGTAGTGGGATTGCTGTGTCCTGCAATGTTTCTGTAGAGAAATCAGCTGATAGTCTTACAGGGGTTCCCTTGTAACTTTTTCTCTTGCTGCATTTAGAATCCTCCCTTTATCTTTAACTTTTTCCATTTTAATTATGATATGTCTTGTTGTAGGTCTCTTTGGGTTCATCTTGTTTGGGACCCTCTGTGCTTCCTGTAACTTGATATCTGTTTCCTTCTTTAGGTTTTTGAAGTTTTCAGCCATAGTTTCTTCAAACACATTTTCAATCCCCTTTTCTCTCTCTTCTCCTTCTGTAATCCCTATTGTGTATAGATTGGCACACTTTATATTATTCCCCAGGTCCTGTAGGTTGCTTTCATTTTTTTCATTTGTCTTTATGTCTGCTGTTCTGATTGGGTGATTTCCATTATTCTATCTTCCAGATCACTTATTTGTTCTTCTACATTATTTAGTTTGCTGTTTATTGACTTTAGCTTGGTTTTCATCTCAGCTTTTGGGTTGCCTAATTTTTATTGACTCCTCTTTATAGTTTCTATTGATAGTTTCTTGTTACAGTGATCTGCATTTCTATCAATAGCCTTTCTTAATTCCTTCAGCATTTTTACTACCTCCTTTTTGAACTTGGGGTCTGGTAGACTGGAGAGGTCTGTTTCATTGATTGTTCATTCAGGTGATTTCTCTTATTCTTTTAATTGGGAGTGGTTTCTCTACTTTTTCATTTTACTTATATTTCTCTGACATTATGAATTTAGGGGAAACAGTTATCTACTGTAGTCTCAGAGGGCTGTTTTTATGTGGGAGCATTCCTGTGTAGCCTGCATGAGTCCAATATTTTTGGTGCAAGGGCTGTTTTTGGTGTGGATGCCTGCCATATCTTCCCTCAGCGTGTGCTGACCATTATCCCCTTAATAGGGGGTGTACCAGTGTTGTGGTGACCAGAGCCTGCACTGGATGTTGGGCAGGGCCTCCTCTTTGCTCTATGGTTGTCACAACCCTGTCAGGGGCAGGGTCTGCTTCCCAGTTGTTTGAGTAGAAGTTCCCAGATCCAGTTCTAAGCTGTGGTGTGAGGTAGGTGGGACTGGAGCACTCCTGCTGGGAAAGACTGTTGCTGCTGGCACTGGACTTGCCTCAGCTATGAGAGCGCAATAATCAACTCAGATGTCCCCCAGGCACTGCCGCCAGTGTAAATCTCCTGAAGTCGTGCACCTGCTGGGAATCAGCTCAGATTTCAGCCCTGCCTCCATGTGTGGGCAACCCACCAGCGCTTACATGCTCCCAAAGCTCATAGCAGCTGAGCTGTGCCAACTGTAAGCACACTGAGAATGAGGCTTCTATTGTGAGGCCACACCTCTCCCCTTGTGCCTGTGTTAACAATGTGGCTCCTATGGCTGAACTGGGCTCCGTCCTGTGCACACCCCCAGTTGCAGCCTGGACCACATCCCAGGCCCTTCAGGTTGTCTCTGCCCAGCCAAACCAAGTCCTCTCCCAGGGTCTGTCCACTGAAGCCTGAGTTTCAGCACCCAGCTGCTGAACATACTCGCTGGCTTGGAAGTGCAGCAAGGTGGCCAGGACCATCTGTGTTGGTCTCTCTCTGTCCTGCCTGCTGCAAGCTGGCTGCTGCACTCTCCTCTGAGCCTCCCTATCTGTCCCGGTGGACCTCCCAGTTGGTGAAGAGGGTTCCCAGGGTGAGGGAACCTTTTGTCTTTCACAGTTCTCTCCCAGGGGTGCAGGTCCCATCTTGATTCTTTTTTTGTTTCATCCTACTTGGTTACATGGTGATCTTTCTTGCAGCTTTGGCGGTATGAGATCGTCTGCCAGCATTCAGTGGGTATTCTGTGAGAATTGTTACACATGTAGGTATATTTTTGCTGTATCTGTGGGAGGAGGTGTGCTTCACGTCCTTCTATTCCTCCATCTTGATCTCTGCCCCTACCACATCTTCTTTAACTATTTACGTATCAATGAACACTTAGGTTGCTTCCATATCTTGGTTATTGTAAATACTGCTGCAACGAACATTGGGGTGCATATGTATTTTCAGAGTAATGTTTTTGTTTTCTTCAGGTAAATACCCAGAAGTGAAATTGATGGCTCAGATGGCAATTCTATTCTTAATTTTTTTGAAGAAACGCCATACTGTTTTCCATAGTGGCTGCACCAATTTACAACCCCACAAACAGTGCATGAGGGTTCCCTTTTCTCCACATCCTCGTCAATACTTGTTGTTTGTTGTTCTTTTGATGATAGCCACTCTGTATGAAGTGGTATCTCATTGTGGTTTTGATTTGCATATCCCCGATGACTAGTGATGTTGAGCATCTTTTCACGTGTCTGTTGTTCATCTGTATGTCTTCTTTGTAAAAATGCCTATTCAGGTCCTCTGCCCATTTTTTAATCGTGTTGTATTTTTTTGATGTTGAATTGTGTGAGTTCTCTGTGCATTTTGGATATTAACCCCTTATCAGATGTATCATTTGCAAATATCTTCTCCCACTCAGGTTGCCTTTTCATTTTGTTGATAGTTTCCTTCACTGTGTAAAAGCTTTTTAGTTTCATTTGGTCTCATTTGTCTTTTTGTTGTTGTTGTTGTTGTTGTTGTTGTTGCTGTTGCTTGAGGAGACATTTCCAAAACGATATTACTCAGACTGATGTCAAAGAGTGTACTGCATGTTTTCTTCCAGGAATTTTATGGTTTCAGTTCTTATATTTAAGTCTCTAATCCATTTTGAGTTTATTTTTATATATGGTGTGAGAAGTAGTCCAGTTTCATTCCTTTGCATGTTGCTATCTAATTTTCCTGACACCAATTATTGAAAAGGCTGTCTTTTCACATTGTATATTTTTGCTTCCTTTGTCGTAGATTAATTGAATGTATAAGCATGGGTTTATTTCTGTTCCATTGATCTATGTGTCTGTTTATGTGTCATTACCATACTGTTTCAATTATTGTAGTTTTGTAGTATAGTTTGAAATCAGGGAGTGTGATGTTCCAGCTTTATTCTTCTTTCTCAGTGTCGCTTTTGCTGTTGGGGGGTCTTTTGGGTTTCCATACAAAATTTTAGGATTGTTTGTTCCTAATGCAATTGATATTTTGATAGCAGTTGCATAGAGGTAGTATGGTTATTTAACAATATTAATTCTTCCAATCCATAGCTTTCAATTTGTTTAGTTGTCTTCAATATTTTTCATCAATGTCTTATACTTTTCAGAGTAAAGGTCTTTTACCTCCTTGATTAGATTTATTCCTAGGTATTTTATTCTTTTTGATGTTATTGTAAATGGGATTGTTTTCTTAATTTCTCTTTGATAGTTTGATATTAGTGTACAGAAGTACAACAGATTTCTGTATATTGATTTTGTATCCTGTGACTTCACTGAATTCATTTATTAATTCTAATATTTTTTGGTGGTGTCTTTAGGATTTTCTCTGTGTAGTATCATGTCTGCAAATGATGACAGTTTTACTTGTTCCTTTTCAACTTGAATGCCTTTTATTTATTTTTCTACTCTGATTGCTGTGGCTAGATCTTCCAATACTATGTTGAATAAAAGTGGCAAGAGTGGGCATGCTTGTCTTGTTCCTGATCTTAGAGGAAATGCTTTCAGCTTTTCACTATTGGGAATGATGTTGGTTGTGGGTTTGTCATAAATGGCCTTTATTATGTTGAGATATGTTCCCTCTATACTCACTTTATTAAGAGTTTTTATCATAAATGGATGTTGAATTTTGTCAAGAGATTTTCCTGTATCTATTGAGATGATCATCTGATTTTTATTCTTCAGTTTGTTAGTGTGGTGTATAATATCTATTTGTGAATATTGAATCATCCTTGAATCTCTGGGATAAATCCTGCTTGATCATGGTGTATGATTCTTTTAATGTATTGTTGAATTTGTTTTGCTACTATTTGGTTGAGGATTTTTGCATCTATGTTCATTCATCAGTGATACTGGCCTGTAATTTTCTTTTTTTGTGGCGTCTTTGTTTTGTTTTGGTATTGGGGTGATGCTGGTCTCATAGATGAGTTCTGAAGCATTCCTTCCTATTCAATTTTTTTGGAGTAGTTTGAGAAGGATAGATGCTAACTCTTCTTTAAATGTTTGGTAGAATTAACCTGTGAAGCTGTGTCCTGGACTTCTGTTTGTTGGGAGTTTTTTGTTTGCTTGTTTTTTAACTGATACAGTTTCATTACTGGTATTTTCTATTTCTTCCTGATTTATTCTTGGGGTATTGTACATATCTAGGAATTTATCCATTTCTTCTAGGTTGTTTATTTTATAGGCATGTAATTGTTGTAGTAGTCTCTTATGATTCTTTGTATTTCTGTGGTATTGGTTGTAACATCTCTTTCATTTCTGATTTTATTTATTTGGGCCCTCTCTCTTTTTTTCTTGATGAGTCTGGCTAAAGCTTTATCAATTTTGTATATCTTTTCGAAGAACCAGCTTTTAGTTTCATTGATCTTTTCTTTGTTTTTTAGTCTCTATTTCATTTATTTCTGTTCTGATCTTTATGATTTCTTTCCTTCTACTAACTTTAGGTTTTGTTTGTTTTTCTTTTTCTAGTTCCTTTAGGTGTAATATTAGATTGCTTATTTGTGATTTTTCTTGTATCCTAAGGTAGGCTTGTATTGCTATAAACGTCCCTCTTAGAACTGCTTTTGCTGTTTCCCATAAATTTTGGATTGATGTGTTTACATTTTCATTCGTCTCCAGATATTTTTTCATTTTCTCTTTGATTTCATCAGTGACCCATGGGTTGTTTAGAATCATATTATTTAGACTCCACCTGTTTGTGTATTTTTGCAGTTTTTTTCTTGCAGTTGATTTCTAGTCTCATAGTGTTGCGGTCGGAAAAGATGCCTGATATGATTTCAATATTAAACTTATGAAGACTTGTTTTGTAGCATAGCATGTGATCTATCCTGGAGAATATTACCAGTATCCTTGAAAAGAGTGTGTATTCTTCTGTTTTGGGGTGGGCTGTTCTATATATATAAATTTCATCTGGTCTAAGGTGTTATTTAAGGCCAGTGTTTCCTTAATTGTCTGTCTGGATGATCTGCCTATTGATGTAAATGGGGTGTTAAAGTCTTCTACTATTATATTATTACTGTTGAGTTTTCCCTTTATGTCTGTTAATATTTTCTTTATCTATTTAGTTGCTCCTATGTTGAGTATATATATATCACAACTGTTATACCTCCTTGTTGAATTGATGTATATTATCATATATATGATGTATATGATCATTTTAAGTTGATGGTTTCTTAAGTTTAAGCACTTTTATCAAACGTGCATTTTTAACAACCTCCCTCATGTTGAATGTTTTTGACATCATATTTTATATTTTTATTTTGTGTATCCCTTAACTACTTATTGTGGATATAGATGATTTTACTACTTTTGTCTTTTAACCTTCCTACCAGCTTTATAAGTGGTTGATCTACTTTTACTGTATGTTTGCCTTTGCCAGTGAGATTTTCCCTTTCATAATTTTCAGTTTTTGTATTTTTAGTTGTGGCCTTTTGTTTTCTGCTTAGAGAAGTCTATTTAACATTTTTTGTAAAGTCACTTTAGTGGTGCTTAACTCTTAGTTTTTGCTTTTCTGTAAAACTCTTTCTCTTTCCTTCAAATCTAAATGATAACCTTGCCAGGTAGAGTATTCTTGGTTGTAGGTTTTCTTCTTTCATCACTTTGAATATATCCTGCCACTGCCTTCTGGCCTGCAAATTTTCTGCTGAAAAGCCAGCTGATAGCCTTATGGGAATTCTCTTGTATGCAACTGGCTGTTTGACTCTTGCTGCTTTTAAGATTTTCTCTTTATCTTTAATTTTTTTCCATTTTAATCATAATGTGTCTTAGTGTGGACCTTTTGGGTTCATCTTATTTGGAACTCTCTGTGCTTCCTGGAAGTGGATGTCTATTTCCTTCCCCAGGTTAAGGAATTTTTCAGCTATTATTTTTTCAGATAAGTTCTCTGCCACTTTCTCTCTCCTTCTTCTGGGACCCCTATAATGTGAATGTTAGTATGCTTGATGTTGTCTTAGAGGTCTCTTAGCTATCCTCATTTCTTTTTCTTTTTTTCTATTCAGCTTGGGTAATTTCTATTACTTTGTCTTCCAGACTGTTGATCCATTCCTCTGTATCACTGAATCTACTGTTGATTTCTTCTAGTACATTTTTTATTTCAGTTTTGTGTCTTTTATCCCTGTCTTGTTCTTCCTTTTTTTTTTTTTTTTTGGCTGTGCCATGTGGCTTGTGGCTTGTGGGATCTTAGTTTCCCGACCAGGGATCAAACCCGGGCCCTGGCAGTGACAGTGCTGAGTTCTAACCACTGGACCACCAGGGAATTCCCTGTCTTGTTCTTCTTTATATTTTCTAACCCTTTGTGCAAATTTTCTTTGTGTTCATCCACTCTTTCCTGAGCTCAGTGAGCTTCTTTATAGTCATTATCTTGAAACTTTATTGGGTCGATTGCTTATCTCCTCTTCATTTAGTCCTTTTTCTGAGGTTTTTGTCTTGTTTGTTCATTCGGAACATATTCCTCTGTCTCCTCATTTTGCCTAAGTCTCTGTATTTATTTCTATGTATTTGGTAGGTCACTTATGTTTCCTGATCTTGCAGAAGTGGTTTTATGTAAGAGATGTCCTATGGGGTCCAGTAGCATACTCCCCTCTGTTCACCAGAGCTGTATGCTCTAGGGATGCCTCCTGTGTGGGCTGCATGGTCCTTCTGTTGTGGTGGGCCTGACGACTGTAGGTTGCTGGTAGATGGGGCTGACCCCCAGCCCAGGTGACTGAGAGGTCCTGCCTTGTGTGGTGGCTCTAGGCCTGCTGATGGGCGGGTAAGTCCCTGGTGATAATAGGCTAGAAGGAGAATTCCAAAATAGTGCTTGCCAGTGTCCCTGTCCCCAGGGTGAGTCCCAGCTGCCTCCTACCTCTCTGACAGCCTCTCTAAGATCAGTAAGTACGTCTGACCCAGACTCCTTTCAAACTACTGCCTCTGCACTGGGACTCAGAGTGGTGAGATTTTGTGCATACCCTTTAAGAGTGGAGTCTCTGTTTCCTATAGACCTCCAGCTGTCCCAAATGTAAGCCCTACTGGATTTCAAAGCCAGGTATTCTGGGAGCTCATCTTCCTGGTGCAAGTCCCCTGGGCTGGGAAGCCTGATGTGGGACTCAGACCCCTCACTCCTTGGGGAGGAGTTCTGCAACTGTGATATGCCTTCTGCAACTGTGATATGCTTTCTGCTTGTGGGTCACCAACCTAGAGGATGTAGTTCATGACTGTATTGCCCCTCTGCCCCTCCTACACATTTCCTTCTTTAAATCTTTGGTTATGGAAAATCTTTTCTGCTAGTCTTCAGGTTGTTCTCATAGATAGTTGCTTTGTAAGTAGCTGTGATTTGGTGTGCCCATGGGAGGAGGTGAGTTCAGGGTTTTCCTACTTTGCCATCTTTGCCATACCCCTATCCTTATTACTCTTAATAAGCTTGGGGTTACTAGGCATATATAATTGTGATAATTTTGAATCATCATTCAATTGAAAAACACATATGCACATTCTTTGACACTCCTTTTCTAGAGGATGAGTGTATGTCCTCTTCCTTTGAATCAGGGCTGACCTCAGTGAATCCGTTACAACCAGTAGCATCCAATAAAAATGATGCTTTGTAACTTAGAAGGCCAGGTCAGAAAAGGTCACTCAGCTTCCACCAGAATCTAGTGGGACTCTCACTCTGGGGGTGGCAGGGGCCAGGTAATGAGTCTGATTACCCTGAGACCACCATGCTGGAGAGGTCACATGTAGACACTGTAGTTGATAGCCCAACTGACCTTCCAGCCAACATACAGCATCAACAGCAGTCATGTCCATGAGTCATCCAGGACATCCAGCCCTGTCAAGGCTTAAAGATGACTCCAGCCCTAGTTGACATCTGACAATAATCACCCTAAGCAAGAATGGCCAGATGACCCCTCCCTGAGTTTCTGAACCACAAAATCATGAACAGAAGAAAAATGGTCGTTTTGGGTTAATTTGTTACACAGCAATAGTAACCATAACAGCAATCTCTCCCATTTTCTTGCCTAACTGCATTAGCTGCATTGGCATTAGCCAAAAATATTAAATAATAGCAATGATATAGGCATTCATGACTTTAATGGAAACTCACTTAATTTTTCACTATTATTTAGTACATTGGCTATTTATATTAGGCATTCTGTAGTAACATAGAACTCCAAACACTCAGTAGCTAAGTACCACAAAGTTCTGTAGCTCCAGGTAACTCCCAGGAGCAACTGTCCTCCATGTGGTGATTCAGTGATCCAGGCTGGTGGCGGCTCCCCCATCCTGTGGCTGCACATCTGGAATACAAGATCTCCTTGATTGATGAGGCAGGGAAAGAAAATTCTGTAGAGTCTCTCACCAGCAATTAAATACTTTGGTTTAAAATTAATATACATCATTTTTGCTCAAGCTTGTTCGTCAGGACTTGTCAAACAACCCACTAATTTCAAGGAGGGCAGGAAGCTGTAACTCTTCCTTTATGCCTGGATAGAATGGAGAAGTAGATATGGGTGAATTCTGGTAATGCCTGCTATTCATGATTTTATCTTTTTATGCTAACAAAGTGTCCTACAATTACTAGCTCACTGAGACTATTGTATTTAATCAGAAATTGATGTTAAATTTTGTCAGTGCTTTTTCAGTCTTTATTGAGGTGACTATATGTCTTTCTCCTTTTATCTATAGCCTTCCTAATATTGAACAATTCTTAAATTCCTGGCATATAGGCCACTTAGACATGGTATATAATTTTTGAAAAGCAGATAAGTGTAATATTTAATATTTAGTAAAAATATTTGCATTTATAAATGTGACCAGTCTAGAGGTTTTAGGAATGTGTGTGTGTACTCTTCCAGATTTGGTATTTGTGCTGTTTATTCCCTTTTTTGTCTTGTTCTGAAATAGTACATACAGCATAAGAATTATTTTTTTGTTTGAAAGTTTAATCAAGTTCACTCATCAAAGTATCTGTTCTTGTATCTTTTAGGAAAGAAATAACAACTTCCATATTTTTTTCTCTGATAATTGGTCTACTAAGGTATTCTATTTCTTTACCAATTTTGGTAATGTTCATACATTTCCAAAATCACCCACTTGACCAATTTTTAAAAATTTACTAGCCAGAGTTATTCATCATATCCTTTCATAATGCTGTATAATTTCCTCATTCGCTGTTTTGTCCCTTTCCTATTTCCTAATTTTGAGTATTTGCATTTTACCTTGATTAAAGTTATCAGCAATTTGTTTTGCTGGATACAGCAACAAAAAAAAGTTCTTGGTATCAGTTATCAAATCTAGTGTTTTTCTGCATTTGTATTTGTTGTAAAATGTCTTCCTTTTCCTGGCAGGGACTTGATTTCATAGGCAGGCACTTTCCCTCATTCCTTAAAGTAAACACCTCTGCTTTGAACTCTTGCATCTTTTCATGTGTCTGGTGTTCTCCTGTTTGCTCATCCTTACAAGGGGAGTTCCGAACTTGCACAGAGTTGGGAACTTCTGGAGAGCACGGTGGAGGGTGCAAGAGGGAAGGAAAGGAAGTTACGATTTGCTGTTATTTTTTCTGCCAGTTCAGAAATCCAACTGCCTGGGAGGGCGGGGGCTTAGCCAAAGCTGGGGCTCTCAGCACAGGGAGTTTCAGCCGCCGTGAAGAGGTTCCTATCTGCCTTTAGTGTTGGCTGGAACGCCCCTCTCCCCCATCTTCCCCTGGCACGTTTTCCCCCATTAGGGGGCCGCTGCCTCTGCAGGCTGTGCTGCCACAAGCTGAGAGTCAGTATGGCTGCGGGCTCCCGACATTGTGGGCACGGACCCCCAGTCCAGATACTCCCCCATCCCACGGGCCAACTACCCACCACTGTGCTAGTACTCACAGTAGGGCCCCTGTGCGTCCACTTATGGTCCTTCTTACTGTCTACTGGGCAAGCTGACTGTTTTCAACAAAAGTATGAGACGGCGGAACTCCTGTTCCTAAATCTGAGTAGAAAATTAACATCATGTCACATAGGATGATCCTAGGGCGTGAGTATATCGTCTCCCATATGAATCACTTTACACCAAGTCCATTTTTGTCCTTGGATCAAAAACTTAACTGGACAGCTGGCAGCCCTCTCTGTGTGTTGGCAGGGTCCCATCTCAGACCAACAGCCAGAGGATGGAGTATTGTGTGCACAGCTTAAGCCCAGTTTCTCAGTGTTCCCAGAAATGCATAAGCCTGATACAAAGTTTGATATGGAGGTATGATTCCAGGGATCCATGAAGTTACGGGGTGTACATCAGAGGAGGGAGGGAGAGGCAGTACAAGGCTGTGTTACAGAGTTCGCTATTCCTCCAAGGGTCTTGTTTGCTTGTTCTGGGACCATTTGACAAGTGACCTAAAATATAGCTCAGAACTGCCTTCAGAAGAAAGAAAGGAGGTAGCATCTGCCTACAGGCTCCAGTCTCCTATTGGTCAATGGTGGCTCCCCGACAGTTCTGGGTGGCACACAGATGAGTGCTGAGGGGGTTCCTGTGGGCATCACAGAGGACAGCATCAGAAACTATGGGGCAGGAAACGAGAGGTGCAGAGCCTGTCTGAGGGGTGTTCTCACCCTGGGCTGCCCCTGCGTGAAACCTGCAGACCTGCTTGGAAATGGTCACCACAGCCACACGTAGGGGGTAAAAGGTGAGGTTGAGAATATTCAAAGTGATACAGTAGGCATCTGCTTTACCTGGTCGTGTAGCATCTGCTTTACCCGATCTTGTACATACTCAACTGACAAAGCGCTCCCTCCTCCCCCTGCCTCGCTCTGGGGTGCTCTGAATGGAGGGAAGCGTGAAAGCTAAAATCCTCAGCATGCTTTTCTGCAAGTTGCTCCAGGCCATGCACCCTCCCATAGAGGTTTCTTGTAATGTCATTTCATCTCCCAGGAGATAGACATGGATGATTGACCCATTTTCTGAGTGAGTGCAGACCATCTGGAGGGATGAACCGCTTCATCTTCTCTGAGGCTTCTTTCCATCTTCTAGGTGGCAAAACATGATTCATCATCAACCACTGCTGATAATTCTTATTTTAGCTCCTTGTGTCTTGTAATCAGAGTTAACTCCTTCCAGACTCACTCAGTGGCTTGGTGGCCAAGATTCCAGCATTTACTATGTATTTGTAGGTATTTTAGAGGAGAGCAGGGTGAGACGGAGTAAGCTAAGATCATCACCTGGAATGAGGATGGCTTCTTCCCCCTGCCCTGCCCACCCCATAGGGGGATGAATTCACCTTCTGTTGAGGCACATAGAGCTGCTAGGGTCCTCGTCATTCAAAAGGAGATGTGAGTCTTCTTCCTGGCTCAGCCGGCTCTTAAACCCTGGTTCCAAATTCGACCAGCAACTGAGATAGCTGCTTTGCTCGTTGTTGTCTGGAATAAAAGTCTCCAGCTCGCAGACACTCAGAGAGGAGAGCAGGGTGATGCTCAAGCCGTGTAGTACCTAAGATTCTGCAAACCTGCACCTTGCAGAGAACCGTGTGTGGGCCCCTTCAGTTTGGTCCTCCAGGAAAGAGATTTCACCGAGTTGTTCTATGGTACGACGCCATCAGCCTTCAGGGAGGGAAATGTGTTGCATTCTGCTAAGGACGTTGTTTGAAGCCATTCTTTATTAAGGGGGTCCATGGAAAAAATAACTTCCAGCCCCTGTAGCAGAAATACTTTTATTTATGCTGAGCAACTGGTTTATTTTTCCCTTTTGGACACTGAGTTGACTGACTGTGTTCTCCTTCTTGGGTAGACGGGCAGTGCCAAGTTTTTGAAGCTCTTGATCCAGGTGTGTGGCAAATCTTTTGGGTATGATTTCAATCTTGGCATCATCTTCTCTACCCTGCTTTCACTTTTCTATGTTCTGCTGTCCCCACCTTTTTATAGAATTCGTTTTTCTATGTATGAAAGTAATATAAATTTTAGAAAATACAGAAAATCATAGAGAACAAAAATTACCTATGTTCCCTAGGATAAGAGATAATCATTGTTAATAACTGATGTAGTCTTTCATTCATTTATATACTCAATTTATTTTCTCTATCTATGCATCTGTATTTCTCTGTATGTCTCTCTATCCAGCCATATACTCCAGATGTCCTTGAATAACTAGTTCAACTTCATTCCAAGGCCTAATCCATGGCTTGTGAAAACTGAAATCCACCTCAGATTCTGCTGATTTCTGTCGGTTATATTCCTCTGCTCCTCTATGTCTCCAGATTTTCAGTTTATGGGTGTCATCTCTCTGTGGGTGCCATATCCCACTGCATGTCATTGGACATTTCAGGTTCAGTCCCTTTGCTAGAATTTAGGACAAAGGTACTTAGGCCAAATCCTTGTGGAGTCTAGTTGCATTTCCTAAAGATTAAGTGGTCAAAATTTTTCTAAAATTAACCAAGAGTGGTTTCCTTAACCCTATCTATCTTGCCGGCTTCTTTTGCGTTTCTCCTGGTTCCTTTCTCCTTACCCACCCCTGCCCCAAGCCCTGCCAAAGAAAATCAAATCCCCCTTCTTGCCTATTGCATGGCATGTTGGTGACCTCATGCCATGTCCTCAAGGGTCTGAGGGCTTCTATGTCCCGGAGTTCTGACCGGAGGCTTGAACCCTTGGAATTAGAGGAAGATCTTAAGCCAAACGGGAGGTCCCCATCAGAGTCCAAGCAAGGTGCTCTGAGATTTGATATGGACCCACACTCCAGGTCTAGCCAGACAGGAGGGCCTGGCCAGACCTCCAACAGATATGTAAAGAGAATTGTGTCACTCTGGCCCATCTCCAGGGTTGGCATACATGGGGTGGGTGTCCCTCACTGTTAATGGGGGCCCAAAAGCATACTGCTATGGAAATATGACCATGGCATGCATGGTGTTAAGTGAAAAGAAGCCTGTCTCAGAACATATATATATATGTATATATACACACACACACACACACACACACACACACATATATATGCCATTTATATAGAAAATTTATGTATATTTATATATGTATAGAAAGGTCTGCAATAGCAAAAAATATTAACAAGTACCTTTGAGAGTGGTGACTTTTACCTCATGCCTCAAAAAACTTTACTTTGAATTCTTTCAAGTGAGTATATGCCTCTTTTATAATAACTCTTTAAAAGGTATTTCCATCTTGAGAGGGAAGATGATACGCCCCAAAGTATTTTTATTAGGAGATATGTGAGATTTTTTTTCTTCTTTCTAATTTAATGTTCTCAATATCAACTATTACATTTGCAGCAAAAGAATAAACATAGCAGGCAGAATAAATGAGATTACCATGACCAAGGACAAAGGGACAAGGATTACGAGCTGGCTGGCCACCGGGTTCCCCTCTTAGGACCTGAGTTGGGAAGCGTGCGTTCTCCAGGCTCTTGGCTTGCCAGGGGTGGATACTACATCTAGGTCTCTTAGGTTGGAGAACACTGCCAGGGTTCCTAAGGCTGAACGAGAACAAAGTGAACCAGGGCTCTGGCCCTATGGCTCACGCTTCCAGCTTGTACTTATATCTTGATACGTACAAAGAACTGGGAAGCCAGTCAATTCCAAGGAGTTGGTTCCAGCTGTTTCTTCTGCTTACCTGGAAAGCAGAGAGCATTGCATCATGTGCATCAGAGATTGGCAGCCTCATACCCTAGTTTGGGAACTGGCTTGTCTCCTTGTCCCCTATCTGTCCCCTTCTAAGAGCATTTGGAAGAGTGCTTGCTTAACTTCAGCATGCATTACAATCACCTGGGGCACTTGTTAAGCATGCAGGTTTCTGGGACCCATCCTGGACCTACTCAATCAGATTCTGCATGTTTAGAAGCTTCTCAGGTGAACTGATGTGGGTGGTTTGTGGACCACGCTCTGAGATGACAGGTTTAAAGTCTGCATCTGGCACCAGTGGTTTGTTACCTAATCTCAGCATTTATTGCAACATTGAGAAGTGAGATCTTTGTCAAGAGATGGAGTATCTTCCCCTGACTCTTGATTCTGAGTATGTTGTGCAACCAGCTTTGTCCAATGGGATGTTGCAGACGTGACTCAGAACAACTTATGTGATCAGACTATCTTGTGTTCCTGCTATCACCAGGAGAAGCATATGCCTAGGCTAGCTTGCTGGTCCCAGGAGGAGGGTAAGAGACACATGGAACACGGCTGCACCAGCCAAGATGTCCTAGGCAAGCCTGGCCTGGAGCAGAGTCCTTAGCTGACACATGAGTGGACCAGCTGAGATTAGCTGAGCTCAGCCTAGCTCAAGACCCAGCTGACCACCATGAAAGACTGTTGTTTAAAGTTACTGAATTTTGGGTGGCATGTTACACAGCAATAGCTAGCTGATACATCCAGGCAGTTTGTTAATATGCAGATCCTGAAACTGTGATTCTGTAGGGTCTTAAAAATTTGTCTGTTTAACAAACTTCTGGTGTGATTCTGATGCCAGCACTCTGTGGACCCCACTTGAGAAAAACTCTTGAGACCCAACCCTTTTACAGGTGCAATATGAAATCATGAAATATCCCCTAATATCTATGAACCTCAACTATTCTCATCTGCAAAGAGGGGATAATACATATTTCCTGCATCATAGATGTGAGGATTAAATGAACATAAAGAAATCTAGTCAGTAACAGGCTTTTCTTCTCCTCCTTCTTCGACTTGTCTCCACCTCACCCTACCCAACCTCAGGAAGACACCAGTGCGAATATCTTAGGAAAACATGAATCTCAGGGTCACAGCTTTATTGTATAGATTTTTAACACAGCCATATTACAAACATTGTCAGGGAACATTTACAAGAATAAATAAGATGGACTTGCAGGTGTAAAAAGATTACACTTCACTGTAATGTACAGTCAAAAAATATATCTGATATTCATTGACCTGACATTATTTACCTTCCGCTTTTTGAAGCTAGAATTGGAAAGGAAAAAAAAAAAAAAAAAAAAACATTGACAGCACAGTGCTGGCTTTTTTAAAAAGTTGATTTATTTTGTTTTCTCTTCTCATACGTGCTTTATCTATCAAACACCCAAACTGTACAAGTGCAGGCCATTGGGATTCGTGGAAGAGGCTGCAAACAGTGTGGAGACTTTGGTCTCATGCAGTATCATATGCCCAGTGGACGTGAAAATGTCAGTCTCCCTGGAGTTGATGGGAACCCCGTGATGGCCCTTATGGGGCTATGATGGTGTTCAGTGGCCAAGGCAATGGTAGAATCCCCAACTCTTTGCCTTTCATTGGCTGGTAAGATGTAGGGTGGAAAGAGAAGGTAGAAAAGTGCTTTTGAGTCTGATTGCCAATATGGGTTAGCCTGGATTAGCCTGGGCTAGTTCAGGATCTACCTGGCAATGAAATGGATGTACCGGGGATGATTATGATCACATGTCAACTGAGTCACTGTGCTTTTGCTTTTGCAATTTGCTCTAACAGGCCTCGGCTGGGGAGGGGAGGGGTAGAATTCACCTCTGGAGTTAATGTGTATGGTAAGCAAAACCCCACTCTGGGTCCTACTTGGACCTTTACTGATTCCAGCTGTCACTGATGGCCCTGTTGGCCAGTGGATCAAAATTATGACTGGTCTCATCACAGATCTTGTTGAGCCTGGGTTCTATGGCAAAGCAGCTGCTCTCTCTGGGCTGTTTGGTGATAACCAGCCTGGATGAGCCTTTGATGCGTGGCTAGAGCAGCATCTTGGCCTGTGTGGTGCGGGGGCAGCAGGAGAGTAGGGGCTTCAACCAGCACAAACCAAGCCCAACCTGCTTGGCTTTGTGCTCTGCAGGAAGGAAGGCGTTCAAACAAGGTCCCAGCTCTGTAATACCTCATTCATCTAAGGTGGTAGAAACTTAAAGGCCATCTCAGCAAAGCTCCTTCTTCCCTTTAAAGAGATGCCTGGCTTTTGCTGAATGGCTGCTGAGACAGAAAGCTCATCTCTGGCAGATAGCAAGTTATCTCTTACAGCTATGAAGTTTCACCCATTGGTCCTAGTTCCACTCATAGGAGTGATACGGGACTAGCAAACTGTGCTTGAATTTATCTAATGATCTGCAGGCCTATGGAGGGTATGGGCACTGGTATTCTGCCTAACTCTTCAGAAGTCTGATCTGACCTGGGATGTCACCCCTTGGCCCTCTGAGCCTCCAGACTGCCCTGGAGGCTTTGGTCCAAAGAATAGCCTACATCATTAATTTTTCATGGGAGAGATAGGTGCACGGTGGGCACTGAGAGTTTGTTGGACCATCACAAAGGGGGCCCACTGCTTTGTATTCATAAGCCCAAAGGCACAGAAGTATGTGTACAGGAACTCAACTTTGCAGTTTTGGCTGGTTGCTTCGTAATCCCTTTCCTCCCCCAAATCTAAGCATCCTACTCACCAAGGAACCATAAGGTATAATAATTACTCTGAGCTCCAGGCTTTCATACCAATACCTTCCTGACCAACACTCTTAAGGACCACAGGCCCTCATTCTCTGAACATTTCAACCAGGGATCAGGGTCCAAATCCCACTGCCCAGAGCAGCTCTCAGACACCTACGGAAGCTCCATGGTAACCCTGCCCCAGCAGCTTTACTCTATAGTATGCCCATGCTGAGTCCTACGTCTTTGTGTCAACGGCAGTGACTAGCCCATCCTCTTAGATAACTAGGATGCTAAGCCTGGGGTCTACCATTATGGTGCTGACCCCGCCTCTTGGGGACCTAACATTCTTGGGTGGATTTGAGGGGGTGAATGTGGCCTCTTTGATGACCTTTTTCCACCTCTTCTGGAGGCAGGCAGGAGGGATGCAAGAGGTGGTCTTGGTACCTACAAGAGTGTTGTAGAAGTCTACGCCTGGTTACCAGTAAACCAGGAGAGGAGTGTTCATGTGCATAAATATGGCTTAGACATCTCTCTGTGCTTCTGAGGATCATACCCATGACTCCGACAAACCGGAGCCTCCTCCACTCTCTGCCACTGACTTCTCTCCTTGCTGTTCAGACAGTGGATGACCTCAAAGGCAGATCCTGGATGGATGGAAGCCGAGGCCTTGCATTTTGTCACTGCTAGGCATGTCTCTGTTGAAAGCCTCCAACACGGAACCCTTGCATGGGGATATAGGAACAAGGCTGAGTCTCAGCTGGTTCCCTCTATGCTGGATTCACATTACTTATTTCCCTGTTTTATTTGGCTGTGATTTGGAGCTGGCATCATGGGCTGAGAAGGAGCTCAGACTAGTTAGATGACGGGGAAGGCAAGTCAGGGCTTGGAGATGCAGCGGCTGCCGTGTGACTCATGTCTCATCTTCTGCCCTGCAGCTTGGGTTGACCACCTGTCCCCAGGGATCCTGGCCCAGCACAATGTGTTGGCCTTGTGGTTTAGAATTAGCATCGTGGTCATCTTACCCACAGGCTCACCCGTGTTTTCCATGGCATTACTCCTGACTCAGCTTGGTGCTGATGGCCTCTCTGTCCAGCCCAGGAGAGGCCAGATGCAGGCTAAGTGAAGGGGGTTTTCTTCATCCCCTGTGAGGTACAGGGGAGCTGCCCTCTCCTTCAGTGTCACTGGATCTGGGCTGGGCAGTTACTCCTGCAAAGACGACATGGTGAGCAACTGTTTGCTCCTCCCTGGGCCTCACTTCTGTCTGCAGCGCCCTTGCTAGACTGAACACCGCTATGCACACAACAGGGATTCACACCAGAACTGAGGAAATGTAGATCACGGTGAGGATACACACCAGGAGCTAGCTTACCAACGGGGCACCAATGATGAATAAACATGATGGCTCAGAGGGAAAATTATCTTTTCTCCAAGACACTGAGACACATCCTAAAGCAACACCTTTGTTCCAAGTGGTTCTGGCCAGTCCCTCTCCATCCCCCATCCTACTGTGTCACAGAAGTGACCACTTTGCCCAGTAGGCCATAGGCAACCTTGGTTCTGAGTAGTCCTATCGGGTCCTAACTTCTAGGCTTTGCCTTCCTGTTTTCCTACCCAAAGCTCTCCAAATCTACCCACCCCTTCTACCTGGCTGAGGCTCCTCTTTCTACATCTTTTCCCACTAATTGGTTGGTTGGCCCAACATTCTACAGCCAAGAAATGGCTGGGCTGGATTAGAACCAAAGCCTGAGTCCTTCCTATCACAACCCCATGTCTCACCAAGGGATGGACCGTGCCATAGTAAACTGAGCTTCCTGATGGCACCCCCTCCAGGGCCCTGCATGTTGTAAGAACCCAGTGAGTATGTGGGGTTGAAGTAAAGTGACGAGGCTTCCAGCCCCCAGCCCCTCATGTGAAGTGTGTCCTCAGATCGGCCCACATTAGCAACCATGTGACTCTACCTAGACAAAGGGCACCGCCTTTTAGAGGCCCGAGCATTCAGGAATCTGCTGAGTAAGGCTATGTTCATCATCTCCTTTCCCTTTAGGGTTTTATGCGCTCAGCCGTCGCCACTCCAGATGGGCATGTCCTTGTAATTCTAGTAGATTTCAATGGCTTTTTTCCAGCATCCAACTGAAGGAGACTTGAGTTGAGATCAACCCATGAACAGTGAGGTCAGGGTACCCCCATACCACAGGATCTGCTAAGGGGAAGGTGAGCTGGACTTGAGTCTAGAATTGGCCTCAGGAGGAAGTGGCATGGCCAGGCATTGTGCCTCTTAGACTGGGCTGTAATTCCCTAGGGTCCATCATAGTGAGTTGAAGGGATCAAAGCCACATGAGGGACCAGGGCACATGTGGTTAAAAAAATATTTATGCACTCCTATGAAAACAAATCAGGCTAAATTAGAGAAGAATGCAAATATTATGTGAATTGCTAGACATGAAACTGAAGGAATTTTAAGCTTACCATTGTCTGCTTTGGGCTTTACAAGGTCCACTGGGCCTGTTTCACTCTAGTCTTTGCTGTTACGGGTAGCCCCCCATGGGAAAATCTGAGACATGGGAAAATATTGTCTTTGAAGTCAGAAGAACCAGTTTAAATCCTGGCTCCCTCCTTTACTAGCTGTGGTGGGACTGTGGGCAAACGATTTCACCCCTCTGAAACTCAGTCTCCTCATCTATAAAATGGGGACAATTAGAAGCCCTTCTTAGGAATGCTGGAAGAATTCGGTGAGCTCACATTTCGAGTCTCCAGCACAGGGTCTGCTGGTTGCACGGGAAGGCTGACATCTGGCAGGCGGGCCACTGCCCGGGCTACATCCAAAGAGACAGAGTAAAAGCAAGCTGATCCCTTCTGCTCCCACAAAGGGAGGCATGCTGTAGCTATCTAGAGGCTCAGCGCCCCCTGGCCCCAGGACCTTCGTACCAGAAAGGAGGGGAGGACAACGTGTTAGAGTGCAGCTAGGATACATCCCGAAGATGTCTAGGCCAGACATGCAGTCAGGTGGGGACAGTACCTGGCTTCTTGTTAATTCCTTGCATCTTCTCCAAACAGGGTCCACACCTAGGAGGTGAGAGCCATGAGGCTTTGTGCTAAGTGAGGGGACTCTCTCGGGCAGCCCAGAGACAGGAGGCTGGCCCCTGTCGTGGAGACCCGGAGAGCGTGAGTTCCACTTCCCTCTGCGTCGTGAACGGTGAGCCTGCCCTGTAAGTGTAGAGGAGTGGGAGGATACCCCGAGGGAGGGGAGGTTTGCTGTTTGCCCAGGAGCTTTCCTGGGGAAGGGATCAAGTCCAAATTCCCGGGCACCAGCGCCCCCCGTCTCATCCACGTCCTGCCACATTCTTGCCACGTGGGATCTTGGGGAAAGCATCCCCGTCCGCGAGCCTCAGTGTCTGTCTTCCAGTGTAAACTGCCCGAAGACTGTTCACTGCCCGGCATCCTTTGGAGGGTGGTTGGGTTTGTGAGGAAATGACGGGGGCCAGGGGTGCTGAGCTGGGGGAACCATCACTGGCCCTTGTTGGGTTACCCAGCATGGCCCCGAGTTTTCATTCTAAATTCCTTCTCCCCAGAGTCACATTCTAAATTCCTACCATCTGAAATGATAGAAGCCACTGTCATTTTCATCTGCCAGCTATTCTGCCCCCTCCTGAGCAGAGTAAATCCTAGGGTTTATTTGTGTTAGACAGCAGCCCCTCTCCCAGCCCCCATTCTGTACGGATGAGCCCAGATCTGAGAGGAGCACAGAGCTGGCTGATCTGCTATGTCACAGGCTCCTTGAAGGCCGAGACTAGAGCCAGGGGAGGCCAGCAGGGGGCCAGGGCCTGGGGACCAGGGAAAGGGACCATGAAAGGGGAAGAGCAAGTTCGAGGCGGGGCTCCTCTGCCTTCCTTTGCTTTGAGATGCTTCCTTTTGAACCTCCAAAGTGACAGCCCTTCCTTGATCGAGTCTGGTGTCCCTGGACTTCCAGACAGTTCCAGAGCCCATGCCGACGGGAACAGCTTCTGTGGGCTCCTTCCGTGTCCCGTCCTCATGGGCCCAGGGGTCTGGCTTGGTCACCCTGCTTCGTGGCAGAGCAGAGACCCTGAGTTTCTCACAGAAGCTGCGTCTCCTGATCCAGCAACAAAATAATGAGCAGACAGACAAATAGATGTGATATTAAAAAGTATACGCTTAAGGGACCATTTTCACAGTGTCTGATGAAAGGGAAGAGGCAGCCCCACTGGCCCCACAGGGAGCCTCCTCTAGCTCTGGGCTGAGCCCATCGCTCACAGCTCCGCCGGCTCCTTCTTGCCCACGGGGGCCAAGTCTGCCCTGTTGGTGGAGCATTTGCCCCCTGACCCTGGCTTACCTCCTGCCATGTTCTGCTCCAGTTGGGCTGACCTCCTGCCATCTCACCCACCACCACCCCCCCCCAAGGATTTTGCACACCTCTTTGTCTTTGCACACGCTGATCCCTTGGCCTGAGTTTCCTTTTCTTCCTTTTTCTACCCAGTGGAATGGATGTCACCTCCTCTGGAAAGCTCTACGCTGAATCTCTCTCGCTGTGAGGCTCGTATAACACTTGTAAGCTGCGCTGTGGTTCAATTATTCCCGGGATACAGTAAGCTCTTTAGGGAGAACACTGTGCCTTATTGAATTCTGTGCTCCTCACGGAGCTAGACCGGCCTTCAAGATGAAGACCAGCGCCCCATCTGGGGCTAGACCAGCCTTCAAGATGAAGCTTCCTGGATCCCAGGCCACCCGGGGGCTGCCAGGTACTGTACCAAAGCACCAGCTAGAGACCAAGGTAGAGTGTCCCTGGCTGGCAGACCTCACAGCCTGAGGGCACAGGGAATTGTTTTCACTGGCTAAGGAATGAGATGGGACTAGCTTTCCTGGGGAGCCGGGAATGAGTTGCTAAAATATATCTGAAATTCTGAGCTTCCCAGAAAAATTGGCATCGGAAAGAAAGAATTAAATTCCCATTTGTGGAGTTCTCTGCTCAGAAATTTCTGGCCTTATTTTCCCTCCATATAATAATTGCTTGGCTGAGAAAGGATGAAGAAAACATTACAAATAAGTCTCATCACTATTATCTGCCTTTTGGAAACCAGAATATCATGACTGAGGAAGATGCCTCAGTGTCTTCGGTTGTAAAATAAGAATGATAACAGGTGAATAGCTCGCTCAGGGAGGGCGGGGGTGGGTTCTGAGAACTTGCCAAGCCTGGCATATAATAGATACTTAGCCAATGCTGGGCCCCCCTGTCATTGACTGACCCATACTTTGGGCAAGAGTCTAGATTCCCCAGGTCTGATCCCCTTGTCCTATTTTAAACCAAAGTATAGCTGGGTCCACGATGACATTTTCTGAGATGGCAGCTGAGTTTCTCTAGGAAGGTGTTCAAATTTGGAGATCCGAGGTTATGCTGGTACTCCGTCTATCCGCCCCAAAGGCAACCAAAATGGAGTGTCCTCAGACTAGCCCTTCACACTATCTCTCCCTCGCTCAGTGGCTGTGCTGTCCCTGGCTGGGACCTTTTAAGGACATTGCCAGGAGAGATAACAGGCCCCAGAGATTTGTCTTATAGCTACACAACCAAACTTCCCTCCCCGCCTTTTTTTGATATAAGAGACTAAGAAAGATTTTACACCCTCCAAAAGTAAGTTTCTTTTCACATACACTTTGGAAAATCATCAATTCTTAACTTGTTCATCCCTCCCAAAGGAGCCACCGCCCAAGACACGCAGGGTCAGCCAGAGCCGTGCCCCAGGGAGGTAGTCCTTTTTCACAGAGACAAGGAGGAGCGGCAAAGTTCCCTGCAGTTCTGCCCCATCCCACTGACCACAGAAAAGCAAAGAAAACCTTCATCCAGGAGTGCTGCGGACACAGCGGACTGGCCAGTGAACGACAGAAGGTCAAGGCCTGGGCTGGGGGAGGGGTACACAATGGTGGTGGGCCAAGCCCCATGCAGGTTAGTTGGGAGGATGGGGGCCTCTGCTGTGGTCTTGGGAGCATCCTGAAGTCCCAGTGATCCAGAGGTCCCTGAAGGAGACGGCAGCAGAGCAGTGACCCCCGCCAAGAGCCCGGTCATATTCACGACCACGTGGAGGAGGAAAGCACACATCCCCCCACTGCCCAGGGTACGCAGGGCAGAGGAAGTGCCGCCAGGCCTGTCACTCCCCTGTACCCACACAGTCAGCTTGCCTCGAGATTCACAAACTTGAAAAGAGCAAAAGCAAGAGGTCTGGGCACTGAAAAATCCGGGCCTTGCCATACAGGTGCACTTCTGTATGGGGCCGTGCCTGAGGCTGGAAAAGAAGCCTGGGCCTTTCAGGGCGGTGTTGCCCACAGCAACTGGAGACCCCTCCGAAGGTACAGAGCCCACCGTGGACCACAGGACCAGCAGTCTTCTCCTTGGAGTTGGGCAGGGTGCCACCGCTTAGCCCCTGGGCCCAGTCGCTGCCATTCACAGAAAAGGGGGCTTGGCTGCAGCAGCCTCTGGCAGGTTCTCCATGCCACTGGGTTAAAAGGAGCTTAAATATTCCAGTGCCACCTCGTATACAAATTTATACTGTTCCTGAGAGGAGGAGAGGCAGAGAGGGAGAAGAGAAGACGAGAGAGAGAGATGAAAAGGAAAGGGAAAATGCATTTAGTTTAGAGATACAAATTATGGAGGAAACATTATCTATGTCTATACTAACAGTCAATTCAAAATTGTCCACGCAGATTCAGATTCAGTAGATCTGGAGTGGCGCTCAAGAGTCTACATTTCTACCAGGCTCCCGTGTGACACTACTGCTGCTGCTGGTCTGTGGACCAGACTTAGGCCCTCACTTTGGGTAAGCCCACACTTAGCACAGACTTAAAGACTCATTAAAGTTCCCTGTGTACGGTATGTCTCCATCTCTGCACCAGGCCTTTCTTAACGTCTGGAGCTCTGCCCCCTGTCTCTTCCTCTCCCTTGCTTCACAGTGTCCTAGCCCAAGGCTTTATATGATAAAAATGAGCATAAATTAATTAGAATAGGATTGGACTGAGTCAAAAACATAATTCACATTCTACTAATCCAGAATCCCTTCCCCGAAGCCAGAATTAGTGATACTTTCCCACGGCATGGAAAGAAAGTAAAACAACGTAGCGTGTGCCAAGACGAATTATCTGGACTCTCTGCAGAAGAGAAGTTGGTGAGGCTGGAGGGAGGAAGCAGGTAACCGTGTGTGCAAAGGGCAGCGACTGCAGGTGCTCAAGAAGCATCCGGCTGTTGAGTGATTTTACTCTTTGATGCTATTTTCTTCAGGTCAAGGGAACTACGGTCAGCCCCTGGCTACTGGAGAACAGTTCTCGGGACACTCACCAGGGTCTCCACCATGTTGGACTTGTTGTTACGTAACGTTTTCACGATGTGGAACACGTCGATGATGTTTTGCTGCTGGATCATCTCACACACGCTGCAGACGGCACAGAAGGTTCCGCTGCGGCCTCCCCCATTTCTACACAAACACAGAGCAAAAAGGTGAGCAAGCTTCCTGGATACCCGTCAGGCGCCTGCCGAGCCTAAGGCCATGCCGGCAGTAGTGGAGGGTGGCTGCGCCGGCAAATGCAAGGGAAGGCGGTGGTGAACGTCTTCGCCTGAGCCATGAGCTCCGGTGGGAGTCCCACCTGTGCTGTGAACCTGCTTTGACCTTGGGCAAGTCACTTCCTGTGTCTGAGCCTCAGGTTCTTCATTTGCATAATGAAGGGGATAACCTTTGAAAGCTCACTTAGCTTGATGTTTCCTTGGTTCTAGCAGCATGTGACTGTCACCCACGGCACACTGACCCAAACCCCCAGGACAGACAGAGTGTCTTTGTACGTGTGGTGCCTGCATCCTTGTCCAAAAGGATGCTCTGGGTCCACCTACACATCCAGTGAAGACAGCGGAAGGTTGCATGTGTTTTTACTCCTAGTTCTTCCCATCCGCTAAGGACAGCAATACCAGAGACATCTCTGTTAGCTGGGGTCAGCCAGCCTAGGTTTTGGGTGGGGCTGGGATGGGTTTCAGATGCTGAATCCCGAAAAGACGCATCTCTATTTATACACCCCGGTTTAAGCAAGACCCTACTGACCTGGAAAATAGAGAAAGAGGGCTTTTGGCAGGGTCATCCCTCTGTCACACTTTCTTTCTGATGCTCCATAAGTCATCTTCATAGAAACACCCCTCCAACTCTTTACAGAAAATCTCTTTAGGAATCTGCCAGATTTGGAACTCCTGGGCGTATTGCCAAGAGCAACTAATGATGTCATGTAATGGTCTGTGTCTAGAGAACATCTGGATGGAAACTAAGTCACTGAGTCTACCTCCCAGATGTTTTATCCACAGGACACCCAACGACCAGATGTTTCAAGTACAGACAGCTGCCCTCCATTCACCGGCCAGTGCCTGCATTTCAGTGTTTGTTTTGGTGTCTCCGCCCTCCAAGGATGCCAAGGTCTCTGTTGACAGAAGGACACCCCTGTGCTTTCCTACAGCTCAAACTGCTGGTCACCTCGGCAAGGGGAGACACGAATAAAAGGTACTCCTGCAAAAAAAGCAGGCTAAAAAACAATCGCATGGGAAAGAGTAGGAAGGGCCCCCTGTCCACCCCTGCCTTAAGCTCTCTGATTTTCCTGACATGTGTGCACCACATGAAAGAGAGGGCACGATAAGCGGGTTTTGAAATGACTGAACTCAATTCCAGGGTAAGATGTTATTAATGCCTCCACCTGCTCCAGAAATATTATTCTGAAAAAGGGAAGACTTTGATTCAACTTCCTTTTTAAGGAGTGAGGCCCTCTCCATCACTTCTCGCCAAATCACTTTAAGTTCTAAGAAGCAAAGCGAATGACTGTGAATCAGCTGTTCCACACATAGCGTTATGGCTGCAATCCCAGTCCGTTAAAGGACTGTAATGCCTTGACTACCCTCCTATTGGCCTGTAAGGGTGTGGTATCGCCAGGCGTGCCTAGGACTGGTATTTGTGGCCAGCGGCATCCTCAAGGGTGTCCCATTACCCACCACCCTGTTGCCCTGGAGACCCCTCCATCATACTCACAGGCAGTGGACCACAGTGCGTCCCTCCCTCCCATCGTACTGCTCCTGCCACTTCTCCAGCCGTCGGACCACTTTGAGCAGAGAGCGCTTGGAGGGGGGCGTGTCCCGGTAGGCAGGCCAGCCAATGTACTGGAGGTGCTGGACTATACGATACCCATCCTGTGGCTGAGAACAGAGAGGCTATTAGGGCTGTTCTGCTGGGGATGCTTAGGGATGCAGGCCCTCCAGATACCCTGGAGGCTGCAGCACTGCAGTGGAAGATGGAATAAATGGGGTCTACGCTATAATGTCCTCATGGGGAGAGTCGCACACTATCCCCATACCCACCTCTACACCTCTGTGCATGCTGATTCTCCTGCCATGACTGCTCTGCATCCCTCCTCTACCTGAAAAACGTCTACTCAGTCCTCAAAACCCAATTCAAATGCCCCTTTCTCTAGGAAAGGCTTCCCTGAATACTGGGCAGGATTCTTCTCTCTTTCTGCAGTTCATGAGCCAAAACACATCTCGCTTTCCCATTAGATAGCGAATTCTGAGGGCAGGGACTGAATCCTGTTCACCACGAGCCCCCAGTAAAGACCAAGGTCACTTTAGTTAGCCATCATTTCATAGATCACTCATCTGTTCCACCCAATACTCCTCCACCCAGCAGTGAAATTCCTCATGGAGGCAACTTATTGTTTTCCATCTTGGTGTTCCCACCATCTAGCCCAAAGCTTACTGGATCCAATCAAAGGCTGCGTCAACTCATGCCGAAACAGCGCGACACAGCAGGGAAGCGCTACATTCTGAGAATTTGTGTCTACATGGCAGCAAGTGTGTCAGGAAACAGGCAGACGGCAGGCTGGATGTCCCCCTGTGTGTCTCTGTGTGTGGGGGCCATTGCTGGGTCGGTCTGGAGCCGGAATTGGCAAAGGCATCACTTCCCCAAGGACGAGGTGAACAGGAGAGGACAGCACAGACTCCTGGCTGGCCTGTGGGGTCCTCTCCCGGCAGCTTCCATCTGTTTTGGGAAGGAGGAGTCCGGGAAGCAGCGGTGGCCGTACACTTACCCGAGCCATGTTACAGATGCGGAATATTCTGTGGATGATGTCCTCATCGATGTCTGCGGAGACGAATTCCACCTGGATGGGCCCGTAGCACCCCGAGGTCTTCTCAGGCCAGTACTGCATACAGAGCTGAGGTAAGGAAAGGGGTCACAGAAAAAGGCCAAGGTCAGGGGCCGGGGGCATTGGTTTCATTGATCATGAAACCTTTCTTACTGCCTGCAGGACACATTGGCTAGAAAGGTAGAGTATTATGTAGGAAATTAGGCTCAGCTTTCCTGTTGGGGAACAGCTACCCATTTTTCTGGTTGTTGAAAAGTCAGAGCTCTGAGCACAGAAACACTGGGCTTAAACATCTTTGCTGTGCTGATTTCAAACCATTTGGTAGGCTTGCTGGGCCTCAGTTTTCCCCATTTGTAAAATGGGGAAAATACTGTCTACCTTGTGCTACTGTAAGGGTTAGATAGAACACTCTGAGGAAGGGCAACTACAATCTTTAGTTCAACACAAATCATAGCAACTTTTCCCCATTCTAGGAAAACCTTCACGGTGTTTATTTCATCATCAGATCATGAGTAGTTTTAAAAAATACATAGGTTTTGGCATCAGACAGGCTTGGGTCCAAATCCAGTCTCTGCTGCTTACTAGCTGTGCCATCCAGGCCTCAGTTTCTCCTGTGTAAAATGGGGCTAATTATGCTTACCTTGCGCCAAAAGATAATGTAACATGGTATTGAGAGGTCTTGCCTATTACCTTTCCTATTTTTTTGGAATTAGAAATTAGAACCTACAGCTGAGAGCAAAAGGCAGTGGTTGCTTCTCAACCTAAGACAGTGCTTCTCAGCAGAGGTTGCTCTGTCACCCAGGGGACATGTGGCAATTCTAGAGACATTTTTGATGATCACACCTGGGGGTTGCTATGGGCATCTAGTGAGTAGAGGCCAGGATGCTGTTAAATATCCTACAATGCATGTGACGGCTCCCCTGAGAGGAATCTGGCCCCAGTTCTCAATGGTGCAGAGACTAAGCCTGGCCTAAGATCATAAATTGTCCCTTTAGTTTATAGCGTCATCAAGAGTGAGACACAGATACTTTATGCCCCGTATCTGTTGAGTCACTAGATGACTATAGTTGGGGAAAGAATATTAAGGTAGGTGGCACAGGCTGTGGCTCAGAGTGAGGCAAAGCATGCTTCCTCAACTCCTGGTTCCCAAGGGTAGTGGAGATGGACACTGTCCAGGGGCAAGGAGGAGAGCTAAGATTGAGGCTGCAGGCTCGCTGGGACCACCCCAGCATGGACCAAGAGGCCACGTGTTAGAAAGCCTTTTCACCTGGGGGTTGCCCGGAAGATGTAGCTGAGACTCAAAGACCCACCAAAGCTTCTGAGATCCTGGCATCTCAGTGGGGTCTGCCACAGCCTATGCTGAGCTTGCAGACAAGGAACTAGACGGACAGAGGCTACCCACGGCAATCCGGTGGCCTCCCCATAACCACCACGGATGCAGGATTTTCATGAAAGTGATCGCTTTCCCTTTCATTGAGAGAACAGCCAACTCACCCTGGGTAGTCACATGCTAAAACTTTTTTGATTCTATCCTTCCTCCAGAACTAGAGGCAGAATGGAGGAGCAGGGAGGAGGGAGACCGTAGGAGACAAAAGCACACATCTCCCACCTTCCTAGCTGTGGAACCTAAACTCCAGCTTAGGGATAACATTTGTTCACATTATGGCCCACTGGCCAAACCTGGCCAGCCGTCTGATTCTGTAAATAAAGCTTTATTGAAATCTAGCTATATTAGCCATTTACATACTTTCTGTGGTTGCCTTCAAGCTATAATGGCAGGTTTGAGTAGTTGTGACAGAGACCGCACAGCCTACAAAACCTAAAGTATTTCCTATCTGGTTCTTTCTGCAGAGAAGGTTGGCCAACTCTTGTCCTATAGGGCTGTTCTAAGGATAAAGAGAGAACACATGGGAAGAAAGCCCTTAGCAGAGTGCCAGCATCCACGACATTCCAGCGATTCATATCATTCTTGAACCTCTCAGTGCTCAACAAGAATAACAACAATAATGATAATAGCTAACACATAAATTTGAAGAATTCTTCCTCTTATCACCCCTCTTAAATAGCAAAGGTAAGCAAGATTAAGTTTCATAATGCAATGGTGCCTTGCTTTCCTGGCGTCTCCATCGGGGGTTAATTGAGAATAGTGAGAAAGGTGTGTGTGTGTGTGTGTGTGTGTGTAGGTGGGGAGTGCTGGTCACAGAGGTCTCTGCGGCTGGACAGTCATCTGAGAAAGGTGTGTGTGTGTGTGTATGTAGGTGGGGAGTGCTGGTCACAGAGGTCTCTGCGGCTGGACAGTCATCTGAGAAAGGTGTGTGTGTGTGTGTGTGTAGGTGGGGAGTGCTGGTCACAGAGGTCTCTGCGGCTGGACAGTCATCTGCTGAGCTGTGCAGTAATGACAAATCCACAACTTGAACTTCATTTCTCTTTGCCATTGGCTCTTCTGACCTGCAACCTTCACAGTAATGAGGGACTGGTACAGATAAGTCTGTGGCTGGCCAGAGAAACCAGAATTAATCAGAACTGCCAATTTAAAAAAAATAATTGCCTTTATTACCTGCATTGAATCGTGCCTTGCCAGAGGTTGGCTCTGATCCTGACATGAGGTACATGGGTCCAAGGCATCAAGGAAAGTCTATTATCCCCAATATTTTCAGTCTGGAGAGAATGTGGAACGATTTGTCTCTTTTAATAAGATTTCCAGACCAATTTCTCAAGCTAATAGGTTCTACTCTGCCTCAAACAAGACTCCTTTATTTTGGGACACTTCTCTGCATTTGATTTTCCAGGTCACTCTCCATCATGTCCAGAGGGCTGGGAAAGGTTGCAGGGTCCTTCTAATCCTACATCAGAGCCAGCCTTTCACTTGAGTTCCCTAATCCGTGAGACCACATCAGCAATGGCATGGGTAACATTCAGCCAGGTGATCTGTGGGCAGATGTGGTGTTTGAGCTGCCAAGGATCATCAGGGTCTGCCCCCAGGCCAGGACGCTGCACATAATCTAGCCATGGGAAATGGGAGAGAGAATGGGGGAAGCCAATGCTCTGTTCCTGGTGACCCTTTGGGGCTCGGAAATGATTCTCGTCAATAAGAAATGTCCTCTAAGGTTTAGCTCAAGACTGTCCTGGTGTCCAAGTGCTGGGGTGGTGCCTCAGTGGGTACCACCACTTTGGCCCATGTATGCAGCTTAGCAAAAGGTAATGGGGCTCCTGCTTGAAGCGCCCTGGGCTCAAATCCCAGCCCTGTCACCCCCTAGCTGAGTGACTTGGCCAAATCTGTTAGCTTCTCTGGGTTAAGTGATGAGTGGCTGTGAATCTGAATGTGTCTACTTAGCACAGGAGTCTGTAGCTAGTAAGTACTCCATAAATGTAAGCTATAATTATTTGGCAGTGTGGGAGAGGGTCACTCAAAACAAGGTAGATAAAGTGAAGGGTCTTTTTCCCTCTACTTAGCAGCCCGTATGAAAATTTCTCTTTAGGATAATAATACCCAAAGGACTGCCCTTGTGAAAATTCCTGGTCAGCCAGCCTGATAGAGCAGTGAGGACAGGTGCCACCTGTGATGTGGGGACACTGTTCTGCAGGTCGGAGGAGAGAGGCCTATGGGTTGTTCTTGAGAGGGACCCAGGAGAGGGACCCGGGAGATGGACCTAGGAGATGGACCCAGGAGAGGGACCCAGGAGATGGAAGAGGAAAAGTAGGAGCATAAGAGAACCAGTGAAAGGGCTGAAGGTGAATCAGTGTGTCCTGTGAGCCCCCCCCTCTCCTAAACTCCTAAATATTAAGCAAATTTATAATAACAAACATGGACAATGCTCACTGTGCATGGGGGTTTCTTGTGGAAGCGGGCGAGGAACTGAGCTTTGCTCCCTTGGTGACTTACGTGGTCTCAGCTCCACTTCTATGTGAACTGAAGGGCCAGACCATGAGCACATAAGCATCGACAGTTTATAGGAGAGCCGCCAAGATGGTGGAGTAGAAAGACCCTGAGCTCACCTCCTCTCATGAGCACACCAAAATCACAACTGTCATCTGCAGAACAACCACTGGTGAAAAAGACTGGAACCTACCACCAGAAGATCTTCTGCAACTAAAGACATAAAGAAGGAACCACAAAGAGACAGGTAGGAGGGGCAAACTCACAACATAGTCAAATCCCATACCCCTGGGTGGGCGACTCACAAACTAGAGAATAATTACATTACAGAGGTTCTCTCACAGGACTGAGAGTTCTGAGCCCCATGTTGGGCTCCCCAGCCTGGGGGGTCTGGTACTGGGAAGATGATCCCCCAGAGCATTTGGCTTTGAAGGCCAGTGGGGCTTGATTTTAGGAGCCCCACAGGACTGGGGCAAATAGAGACTTCACTCTTAAAGGGTGCACACAAAATCTCACACTCACTGGGACCCAGGGCAAAAGCAGTAATTTGATAGGAGCCTGGGCCAGACCTACCTGCTGGTCTTGGAGAGCCTCCCGGAGAGGTGGGCATGGCTGTGGCTCACCCTGGGGACGTAGACACTGGTGGCAGCCATATTGGGGAACATTCTACTGTGTGAACACTGCTGCTGGTGGCTGCCATCCTGGCTCATCAGCCCCACCCACAAGCCTATAGGCGCGAGTGCTGGGGTGCCTCAGGCTAGGTAACTAACTGGGCAAAGACACAGCCCCACCCAGCAGCAGACAGGCTGCCTAAAGACTTCCTGAACCCACAGTCACCTCTAGAAAAGCCCCTAGACATGGCCCTGCCCACCAGAGGGCCAAGACCCAACTCCACCTCCCAGTGGGCAGGCATAGGCCCTTCCCTTCAGGAAGCCCACATTAGCCTCTAGACCAGCCTCACCCACCAGGGGGCAAACACCAGATGCAAGAAAACTATGATCCCACAGCCTGCAGACCCAGCCCACCCACAGTAGGCAAGAGCCTACCCTGGGACCAGCTGGGCCCTGGCCACTAGCAGGCCAACGCAAGCTTTGAGATACCCTAGACCCCATACCCAACTGTGTCAGGAATTGCCCCCCATCAACCTGAAATGAGCTCAGGGATCCCTGGGCCCTGCAGCCAGACTCCAGGAACTGGCTCTGCTTGCCTGGCACCAACCCCTGAACCTGGCTTTACCTGCCAGGGGATCGGCAACAGCCCAAGAGTCTTCGGGACCCTGACTCCGGCCACCAGTGAGCCAGCACTAGCCCTGGGACACCCCTAGGGTTCTGCATCCAGTGCCCTGTGACCAGGCCACACTAACTAGCAGCCAGCAGCATCTGTACAAGGCAGAGCTTGGCAACCAACTGGGCCAGGGGCCGACCAAGCCTACCAGACTGCCCACATAGGCCGCCACAACAGAAGGACCCATGCAGCCCTATTAGGGGGCACCCCAAGAGCATATACCTTGGGTGATGAGAGGGGAGTGCACTGCTGGGATGCATAGGACATCTTCTACAGAAGGCCACTTATGCAAGGTTGAGACACGTAACTAACCTACCACATATATAAAAATACAAATAGCAACTTAGACAAAATGGGGTGGCAGAGGAACATGTTCCAGACGAAGAAACAAGATAAAACCCCAGAAGAAGAATTAAGTGAAGTGGAGATAGATAGACAATATACCCGAGAAACAGTTCAGAGTAATTATCATAAAGATGATCAAAGAACTCCTCAGAAGAAGAATGGATGTACAGAGGGAGAAGTTAGAAGTTTTAAACAAAGAGAAGAGATAAAGAACAACTGAACAGAGATGAAGAATACAAAAAATGAAATGAAAAATACACTAGAAGGAATCAATAGTACACTAAATGATATGGAGGAACGGATCAGTGAGCTGGAAGACAGAGTAATGGAAATCACTGCCACTGAACAGAAGAAATAATGAAAAGAAATGAGGACAGTTTAAGAGACCTCTGGGACAATATGTAGAGCACTAATATTCACATTATAGGGGTCTCAGAAGGAGAAGAGAAAGGACCTGAGAAAATATTTGAAGACATAATAGCTAAAAACTTCCCTAACCACGGAAAGGAAACAATCACCCAAGTCCAGGAAGTGCAGAAAGTCCCATACAGGATTAACCCAAAGAGGAACACACCAAGACACATTGTAATTAAAGTGACAAAAAGATAAATAGAGAATATTAAAAGCAGCAAGGGAAAAGCAACAAATAACATACAAGGGCACTCCCATAAGGCTATCAGCTGATTTTTCAGCAGAAACTCTGCAGGCCAGAAGGCATGATATATTTAAAGTGATGAAAGGGGCATGATATATTTAAAGTGATGAAAGGGGAAAATCTACAACCAAGAATACTTTACCCAGCAAGGCTCCCATTCAGATTTGATAAAGAAATCCAAAGCTTTACAGATAAGCAAAAGCTAAAAGAGTTCAGCACCATCAAACCAGCTTTGCAACAAATGTTAAATGATCTCTAGGCAAAAAAGAAAAGGCCACAACTAGAAACAAGGAAATTAACAAAATGAAAAAGCTCACCAGTGAAGGCAAACATACAGCAGAGGTAGGAAATCACCCACACACAAAGCTAGTAGGGAGGTTAAAAGATAAAAGTAGTAAAATCATCTATATCCACAATAAGCAGTTAAGGGATACACAAAACAATTAGATAAAATATGATATCAAGAACAGTAATCATGAGGGGAGGAGAGTACAAATGTAGGGTTTTAAAAATGCATTTGAAATTAAGAGGTCATCAACTTAAAATAATCACATCTATATATAAAGACTGCTATACAAAAACGTCATGGTAACTGTAAACCAAAAATCTATAATAGATATACACACAAAAAAGAAAATCCAAACATAACACTGAAGATAGTCATCAAATCACGAGAGAAGAGAACAAAAGAAGAAAGGGGAAAAAACCAAATCCAAAACAATTAACAAAACAGCAATAAGAACATACATATCAACAATTATCTTAAATGTAAATGGACTAAATGCTCCAACCAAAAGACACAGAGTGGCTAAATGGATACAAAAACAAGACCTGTATATATGCTTCCTACAAGAGACTCACTTCAGCTCTAGAGACACATACAGACTAAAAGTGAGGAGATGGAAAAAGGTATTCCATGCAAATGGAAATCAAAAGAAAGTCAGAGTAGCAATACTTACATCAGACAAAATAGACTTTAAAATAAAGACTGTTACAAGATACAAAGAAGGGCACTACATAATGATCAAGGGATCAATCCAAGAAGAAGATACAACAATTGTAAATATATATGCATCCAACATAGGGGCACCTAAATATATAAGACAAATATTAACAGACATGAAAGGAGAAATCGACAGTAACACAATAATTGTAGGGGACTTTAACATCCCACTTATATCAATGGACAGATGATCCAGACAGAAAATCAGTAAGGAAACACAGGCCTTAAATGACACATTAGACCAAATGAACTTAACTGATATATAAAGAGCATTCCATCCAAAAGCAGCGGAATACACATTCTTTTCAAGTGCACATGGAACATTCTTCCGGATAGATCACATGCTAGGCCACAAAACAAACCTTGGTAAATTTCAGAAAGTTGAAATCATATCAAGCATCTTTTCCGACCACAACACTATGAAACTAGAAATCAACTACAAGAAAAAACCTGCAAAAAAACACAAACATGTGGAGGCTAACCAGTATGCTACTAAACAACCAATGGATCACTGCACAAATCAAAGAGGAAATCAAAAAATACCTGGAGACAATGAAAACGAAAACATGAAGATCCAAAACCTATGGGATGTAGCAAAAGCAATGTTAAGAGGGAGGTTTATAGTGATACAGACTTACCACAGGAAACAAGAAACATCTCAAACAACCTAACCTTACATCTAAAGCAACTAGGGAAAGAAGAACAAGAAAACCCCCAAAGTTAGTAGAAGGAAAGAAAGAAGGATCAGAGCAGAAATAGAGACTAAAAAAAAAATAGAAAAGATCAATGAAATTAAAAGCTGGTTCTTTGAAAAGAAACAAAATTGACAAACCTTTAGCCAGATTCATCAAGTAGAAAAGGGAGAGGGCCCAAATCAATAAAATCAGAAATGAAAAAGAAGTTACAACTGACACCACAGAAATACAAATGATTGTAAACGACTACTATGAACTACATGCTGATAAAATGGACAACTTAGAAGAAATGGCCAAATTATTAGAAAGATACAATCTCCCAAGATCGAACTAAGAACAAGAAAATATGAACAGACCAATTACCAGTAATGAAATTGAATCAGTAGTTAAAAAACTCCCAACAAACAAAAGTCTAGGACCAGATGGCTTCACAGGTGAATTTTTTACCAAACATTTAGAGAAGAGTTAACACCTATACTTCTGAAACTATTCCAAAAAACTGCAGAGGAAGGAACATTCCCAAATTCATTCTATGAGGCCAGCACCTTCCTGATACCAAAACCAGACAAAGATATCACACACACACACACACACACTACAGGCCAATATCACTGATGAACCTAGATGCAAAAATCCTCAACAAAATACTAGCAAACCGAATCCAATAATACATTAAAAGGATCATACACCATGATCAAATGGGATTTATCCCAGGAATGGAAGGATTTTTAATATCTGCGAATCAATGTGATACACCACACTAACAAATTGAAGAAGAAAAACTGTATGACCACCTCAATACATGCAGAAAAGCTTCTGATAAAATTCAACATCCATTTATGATAAAAACTCTCTACGATACTACGATAAAAAGTGGGCAGAGAGGGAACATACCTCAACATAATAAAGGCCGTATGTGGCAAACCCACAGCTAACATCACACTCAATGGTGAAAAGCTGAAAGCATTTCCTTTAAGATCAGGAACAAAACAAGGATGTCCACTCTTGCCACTCTTATTCAGCATAGTTTTGGAAGTCCTAGCCACAGCAATCAGAGAAGAAAAGGAAATAAAAGGAATCAAAATTGGAAAGGAAGAAGTAAAACTGTCACTGTTTGCAGATGGCATGATACTATACATAGAAAATCCTAAAGACGCCACCAGAAAACAACTAGAGCTCATCAATGAATTCAGTAAAGTTGCAGGATACAAAATTAATATACAGAAATCTGTTGCATTTCTATAAACTAACAACAAATTATCAGAAAGAGAAATTAAGAAAACAATCCCATGTACCATTGCATCAAAAAGAATAAAATAACTAGGAATAAACCTACCTAAGGAGGCAAAAGACCTGTACTCCAAAAACTATAAGACACTGATGAAACAAACTGAAGATGACACAAAGAGATGGAAAGATATACTGTGTTCTTGGATTGGAGGAATAAATATTGTTAAAATGACCATAATATCCAAGGCAATCTACAGACTCAATGCACTCTCTAGCAAAATACCAATGGCATTTTTCACAGAACTAGAACAAATAATTTAAAAATTTGTATGAAAACATAAAAGACCCTGAAGAGCCAAAACAATCTTGAGAAAGAAGAATGGAGCTGGAGGAATCATGCTCCCTGACTTCAGACTCTACTACAGTGCTACAGTAATCAAAACAGTATGGTATTGGTATAAAAACAGAACCATAGATCAATGGAACAGGATAGAAAGCCCAGAAATAAACCCATGCACTTATGGTCAATTACAACAAAGGAGGCAAGAATATACAATGCAGAAAAGACAGTCTCTTCAATAAGTAGTGCTGGGAAAACTGGACAGCACATGTAAAAGAATGAAATTAGAGCATTCTCTAACACCATACACAAAAATAAACTCAAAATGGATTGAAGATCTAAATGTAAGACCAGGTACTATAGAACTCCTGGAGGAAAACATAGGCAGAACACTCTTTGACATAAGTCACAGCAATATTTTTTTGGATCCATCTCCTAAAGTAAAGGAAATAAAAGCAAAAATAAATAAATGGGACCTAATTAAACTTAAAAGATTTTGCACAACAAAGGAAACCACCGACAAAATGAAAAGACAACCTACTGAATGGGAGAATATCATTGCAAATGATATGACTAATAAGGGATTAATATCCAACATATATAAACAGCTCATACAACTCAAATTTTTTAATTCTGCTGATTGAAAAATTCTGCTGAATAGACATTTTTCCAAAGAGGAAATGCAGATGCCCAATAAGCATATGAAAAGATTCTCAACATAGCTAATCATCAGGGAAATGCAAATCAAAACCACAAGGAGATATCACCTCATACCTGTCAGAATGGCCATCATCAAAAAGAACACAAATAATAAATATTGGAAGGATGTGGAGAAAAGGGAACCCTTGTACACTGTTGGTGGGAATGTAAATTGGTGCTGCCACTGTGGAAAACAGTATGGAGGTTTCTCAAAAAATTAAAAATAGAACTACCATATGACCCAGCAATTCTACTCCTGAGTATATATCCAAAAAAACCCCAAAGCACTAATTCAAAAAGATACTTGCACCCCAATGTTCATAGCAGCATTATTTACAATTGTCAAGATATGAAAGCAACCTAGGTGACCATCAACAGATGAATGGATAAAGAAAATGTTGTATATATACACAATGGAATACTACTCAGTTATGAAAAAGAATGAAATTTTGCCTTTGGAGCAACATGGCTGGACTTGGAGGGCATTGTACTAAATGAAATAAGTCAGACAAGACAAATATTGTATGATATCACTTACATATGGAATCTAAAAAACAATAAACTAGTGAATATAACAAAAAAGAAGCAGACATATATAGAGAACAAACTACTGGTTACCAGTGGAGGGGGAGGGGTAATCAAGGGGTGGGGGAGTGGCAGGTACAAACTATTGGGTGTAAGATAGGCTCCAGGATGTACTGTACAACACAGGGAATCTAGCCAATATTTTATAATAACTGTAAATGGAAAGTAACCTTTAAAAATTATATTAAAAATTTAAAAATTTAAAATAAATTAAAAAAGAGAAACAAAAGGTTATAGAAATCTTGGGGAGAGGAGTTTATGGTTTCTTAAGGCCCTGGAAATAGGGGGTTCAAGGAAGTCCACTTGGCGGTCTAAAACCACAAGGACCCAGCTGACCTGGGGCCACGGCCACACATACACTCAATGTAACATTGTTACTTTCTTCCTTAGATGGGAAACTTTTGCAGTAGTTGTCTCCATGATAGATTCCAATCCTTTAGCCTATAGCCCAGCCTTTTCCTACCTTATATCCTAGTGCTGTGCTTCTCCTCCCTTTCTTACCCATCCGTCTAGGAGGGGTGGTGTTTCCTGTCCATAGGGAGGGCCTCGCCACTGCAGATGCACACGGCCGGGCTGATGACCACACCTGGGGGGCCGGGGAGGGAAGCCACTGCAGCTGCTGCTGCTGATTTAGAAACGGCCATGCTTCTCCTGGAAAAGCAGAGGGGCTTTTGCTATTTATTGTCAGAACAAGTTAAACCAAGCGGAAGTCATGAAGCCTGTGTGGACAGCCCTGCAACAGCTGCCGTGCATTATTCCACCTAGTGATCTCCGCTGCTGCTTGGGCCATAGAAAGATGTCCTTCGGGGGTGCACGTTCACACATGAAATCTAACAAACACCAAGGCTGCCTCCCTGTTAGACATCATTTTCTTGCTGATGGAATCAGAAAGCTTGTTAGTCGCTGAAATAAACACACTCTGATGAGTTAAATGAAAACTAGCATATGGGCCTATTTTTGGAATAAACAATTCTCAAGCAATTTCAGTGCACCTTAGTTATGCCTTTTGTTAATTAAAAAAATACTTTGATAAAATGGAAAAGCCAAGTAATATAGCTTCTAGAGATGAAGGACTCTACTTATCAAGGTCCCTGTGATCCATAGGAGGGAATCAATCCCAGGCCACTTAAAGGTGAAGTGAATTAGTATTTTTAAGAGAAAAATATAAGAGTTACTTGAATTGGTTTTAAAATTCAGATCAGTGATGACAAAATTCATTTAAATAGACTTCCATAAAGAGCCCAAAACATATCATTGGCTTTAACACTGTGGCCAGGTAAGGAAGACAGACTGTAGGGGAAGAGGAGGGCGTGAAGCCAGGGAGAGAGAGAGAGAGGCACGTGGCCCATAATCAAAGCACATTCGCCCATCCATTCTCCATTCACCTATCCATCGTCCCCTGAGGTGATACTGCAATTCCATGTAGTGGGTGGAAACTCACTCTTAGGTACATCAGAGTCTGTTTCCGGGAAGGAAGGGTGGGAGTTTAGGAAAATATCTACAGAGGAAGTAGGGTGGGTGGAAGGCAAAGGCTCAGGGCAGGTTTTGGAAGGAGGTAATAAAGAGACAGATGAATTATGCAGCTTAAGAATGGAACAGCTTTGGGGGGAGGGGTGGAAGAATAGGGGAGGAAGGAAGAAAGTGGTTTGGGCAACAGGGTGGGGGGAGAAGACGTGCTGCCAGCCGCCAGGTGTGAGGAGACAGGTGGGGTTTAAGAACCGGGACGTGCGATGTTCCACCTTCAGCCACGGGCATTGCTGGGATATGAACCCCATGTTGCCTCCAGTAAAGCCTGAGCTGGAACTTGGAAGTGGACATGAATACAGGACCCCCTTGGAATTCCCAGAAATCTTGAGGGTGGACAGTGGAATTTCCCACAGGAAGGGGAAGAGGAAACAGAGCCTATTTTATTTAAATCGTCAAAGATAGAGTGAACTTGGCTGGCATCTGAGTTATACGAACTTCATAGATGATAACACTGAGACTTTGACAAGGTAGGAAACTGGCTTAAGGCAACCCAGCAAGTAAGTGGCAAGGCTAGAACTTGAACTCAGGTCCCTGGACCCCAAACTCCTTATTCTACTGTTCCAGTCGGGGCTGAGACAGAAACACGACCCCTTGCAATGCGGAGACACAGACTTGGGCATCCCGTGTATTTCGCTAGCACGTTAGGCTGTGTTTTCACAAGCCAAGATAAAAATGGGGATATCAGTGCTTGCTATTTGCCTTCCAGGCACAATGACAAGAAAAGACATCTCTGAAACATCGCCCCCGCTTTCTTTCTGGGAGGATGACAAGCTTGCCTCTCTCACTTCCAGAAGCTCCGTGGGAAGGCATGCATGTTCTTGGCCCTCACCTCCCTCACCTTTTCACTTGGCTTTGCATCGCCTGAACTCTCAGGCTTTCCAGGGCGGGAGTTCAGAACTGGGGCTCTTGTTTGTTTTAAAGTAAGCAACATTCCTTCCTGCTCCATATACCCAGGTACCAGCAAGCCATTGCTTATCAGGCACGGGGGCCCTGGAAATCTGCTGTGTAAACGGCGGCGAAAGTCTTCACCATCCCTGGCAGGGGGCCCTGGGCCTGGGTCAGGGGTGGCTGTGGGACTTTGCACAAAGCCTGCCTGGGCCTCAGTTTCCTGACCTGCAAAATGAGAGGAAGTGGACCTGGGCCAGACCGCTGGTTTCCACAGTGGCGTCCATAAGGTTGGCAGGAGAAGCCAATGAGCTATCTCCAAGGTCTTCAAAAGCCAAAGGGGATCACACCGTTGTCCTGAGTGGCGGACACCGAGGCTCTGGCTTTAAAGCACCCCATTGTTTTAGCTCTGTCTATGGCCTGCAGATCAGAAATGCATTGAGACGGTTATACATTATTAATTAGTCAATACGGTTTGGGAAATAAAGGCTTTCAAAGCGGCAAGTCTTTGGAGGAAAGACGTGGGAAATATTGAAAGGTGTTTGGAGAACACTTAGTTTATAAAATCTCTAAGATGTAAGCAAGGTAAAGTGTACTGCCTAGAATTAGAGACAAGTAAAATACTGAGAAGCTCAGGGGATCCTCCAAGCAGAGCCAATATCATAAATGAGTAGAATATTCAAGGAATGCTAAAGCCCCAGCACTTATTCTATGGAAACAACAGAAATGAGGCCAGGTCTCGTTGACCCCCAAACCTGACTCCAGGCCAGGTGGGGTCGTGGTGGTCATCCCCTGCTGGTTCCTCCGGCGCTGCCTGCCCGCAGCGCTTGGGGCAACATGACATGCTGCCTGGACCCGGTTCTCCCATCCCTTCTGCTTCCTGCTCAGCTTCTCCCCGCAGCTTGAGGGTCCTGGTGCGATGGTTCCAGCTAAAGATGTTTCCAGCCTGTCTGATGCCAAAGAGAGTCCAGGAGGTGGATATTACTTCCCTAGAACACCTGCTCCATGGGGATTGGGGATTTTTTTGTGCCTCTTTTGTGCTTTGCTGTGTCTAGGTTTGTGCCTGGCACACGGTAGGTTCTCAGTAAATGTATGTTGATGAATGCGTGATTGAATGTGGCCCAGAAAGCATGCTCCTTAACCTTTAAACGACCTCCCTCTGGCTCAGCACGCCTCTTGCCACTGGTGAGGTGGCCATCTGCCTTCTCCTTGCCTCTCCCCAGCCTGTGCCCTCACGGCTCCTGTTGGACACTGATTCAGACATGGATTTCTCCAGCTCAAGCCACTTTCCAGTCCGGTACCCCAGGCTGATTCTGGCTTTCCCCAGGATTTCAGTCTCACACTCTGCGTGGGCTCTAACTCCTACACTTCTAGGTCTGAATTTCTGTTTTCATTTTTGCTGCCTGTCTTAGCTTCTTAGAACTGCTGTAGCAAATTGCCACGAACGCAGTGGCTTAAAACCACACAAATTTCTTACCTGGAGGTTAGAAATCTGAAATGAGGCTTCAGGGGTTAAAATCGAAGTGTCAGCTGAACTGTCTGTGTTCCTTTCTGGAGTCTCTAGGGGAGAGGCCATTCCTCAACTTTTCCAGTTTTAAAAGCTGCCAGCATTCCTTGACTTGTGGCCCCATCACTCCAATTTCTGCTTCCACTGTCACATGATCTGTTCCTGACTCTCATCCTCCTGCCTCCCTCTTATAAAGACTCTAACAGCAGGGCCACCTGGATAACCCAGGACAATCTACATATCTCAAGATCCTGAACTTCATCACATCTGCAAATTCCCATTTACCATTCATACCTTCATAGATCTAGGGATTAGGATGTAGACATCTTTGGGGGGGGGCCAAGATTCTGTCTACCACACAGACCCACCCCATGGTGGGCATAGAGGATTCTAAACAAGATAGTGGGTGTGGCCTGACCAAGAAGAGGGCTTCTCTCTGGTGTCTGGTTCCCATGGACTCTGGTCTCATGATAGAGCCCACAAAGATGGAAGAGATCTTGTCAATGCTATTGGGTGTAGTTGAAGAGGTTCTTCCTGATGTGCCCATCAGAAACCACAGTGTCATTCGCTAGATGTTGTGGTTAGGATTTTGCCCCGCTAATCTGACCACAGCCCTTTGGAGTCCCAAAGAGCTTTAAAAAAATCTCTAAGGTCAATGAAATTGCTTTGGGAGTCTTTATCTTGAGCCCCCCACTGCTCATAACTGTCTTTGAACAGCAGCCACTGTGGAGAATGGAAAAATATCCGCGGCTGGGGATGGCTGACTGAATGACGTGGTGTAGGATTCTGAGCAGAAGCAGACAGATTTGGGCAGCAGTGCCAGGAAATAAAGCACCTGGAGACCTTTCATCCTCTGCACAAACTTACTTTGCTACAAGTTACAGGTAGTCACCAACACAAGCCCTTACCGGTTGGTCCCCAGTCAAACCACAGGATGTGGCACTGGTCCTCTTGGGAGCAGTCTAACAATACTCGGGACCTATGGCAGACCTGTCTGTGTTGCTGGACTGGCCAAAGTCGTGGGCTGCCTCAGCATGGGCAGGCTGGCAGACAAGTGCTGATGCCGCTTCAAAGCGCCACCCCTCCAGGTGCTGAGGGCGGCTTTTCTGATGCTCACGCTGTGTCATTGTTTATTTTCGCAAGGCGCCCAGCTGTTGTGGTGATGATATTTATATCAATAAGTGCTCTATTCATCTGCTGATTTCAGGGGATGCTTGCCAGCTGCATATGGCAGCCAACCGCAGGGCACTTCTGAGCCTGGTGTTCTTGCGTTTAGAGAATCAACTCTCAAAGAATGCACCAACATCTGGAGCTGAAAGATCTTCATTCACCCAAGAGCCACCCTTGAAGGGGGAGCTATAGCCAGTGACCTTGACCCTTGCTACTTTATGTGTCCCAAAGTGAGGTTCTTTCAAACTTCTCCTCTGTGCCTGAGCTCCGGTTTTGCAAAGAGGGATGTTGGAAAAAGGGCTCTGCTTCACTCATGGGCTCATGGACCAGAGTTCACTGTTTTACTTTTTCAGGCAAAGGGATGGGGTGGTGATGCCTTCTGACTTTGGAACTCTGCAGGGGTCTCTGTTTTATGGGAATCTGTTACATTTCATGCTTATCTCAGATTCTAACCGTCCATCGTTCAGGCCCTAAACCTTGGAGTCATCCTTGCTTCCTCTTTTTCTCTCACATTCCCTATTCAGTCTGGCAGGATATTTCGTTGGGTCTACCTTCAGGATATACCCAGAATCCACTCCACTGCTACCACCTAGGCTCAAGCCACCATCACCTGTCACCTGGATTACTGCAGGGGCCTCCTTTCTGTCCTCTCTGCTTCTGCTCTTAGCAACAACCCTCCCCCTTCCCACACCAACAGTCTGTTCTCCACACAGTAGCCAGAGGGAGGCTTTAAAGAAAAAAGTCCAATTACTTTTTCAAGTCACTCCTCTGCTCAAGACCTGTCAATGGCTCCTCATTTCTCTCAGAGTAAAATCACAAGTTCTTCCTATGATCCCCAAGGCCCGTATGACCTGGCCCTGCTGTGGCTCTGTGTCACACCTTCTGCTGCTGTCCACACTGGCTTTGCTCCAGTGGCAATGGCCTCTGTCCGTTCCACCACCATAAATCCCTGGTGTGGGTCATGCCCCTGCCTGGGATGCTCTTCCCTGAGATGGTCACGTGGTGCATTCTTGCACCTCCTCCAAATCTGCGTTCAGATACGACCTTCTCAATGAAGCCCACCTTCATCACTCAACTACAGGTGCAGCCTGTGCCCCAAACCAGCCTTCCAGCCCTGCCCTCTTATTTTTCTTTTTCCATACACTTGTCACCTTTAACATGTAATTAAGTCCATTACAAAGTGTTTGCTGTTTATTTCTCTCCTGCTTGAGAATAGAAGTTGCATAAAACATGAGAATTTGCTGTTTTGCTTTCTCTGTCATGTTAACGGATGCATTTCCAAGCACCTAGAATAGCTTCTGGCAAATAGCGGCTACTCAACAAATGTGGACTGAATGAATGAACAGACGCTCTCCTGAACGACTCCTACATGCACATCCCAAGTTGCGCTCAATTTTGTCCCCTCCTACAGTGGTCCCCAACCTTTTTGGCACCAGGGACCGGTTTTGTGGAAGACAGTTTTTCCAGGGACCCGGGAGGGGGGGATGGTTCAGGCGGTGATGCGAGCGATGGGGGGGCGGGATGGGGAACGGCAGACGAAGCTTTGCTCGCTGGCCCGCCCGCCGCTCACCTCCTGCCGTGCGGCCTGGTTCCTAGCAGGCCAAGGACCGAAACTGGTCCGTGGCCAGAGAGTTGGGGACCCCTGCTCTACTAACTGTTGACCCTTGAACAACACGGGTCTCAACTGTGCGGGTCCATTTATACGCAGATTTTTTCAATAGTAAATAATATAGTACTACAGGATCTGCAGTTGGTTGAATCTGTGGGACACAGAATTGCGGATATGGGGGAACCGCGGATACGGAGTAACCGCGAATACGGAATAGCCTCGTACACAGAGGCGCCCCATACACGGAGGGACGACTACAGATTATAAGCGAATTTTTGACTGCATGGATGACTGGTGCCCCTAACTCCCGCTTTGTTCAGGGGTCAGCTGTGATCTGCTCCCCTCCTTGCCTTCCCGAACTTCCTGCTGCCTCTCCCACTCCTCCCCTGCCTTCCCCACCTGGGCCGGTCGCATCCCAGATGCCTGACTATCCATGCTAGAAGCCCTGTCACCATCCATGACTTCTTCTCATTCACCTCCCACATCCAACTGCTCCCTAAACCTGTGGACCTCAACTCTAGAAATATCTTCACATCCAACCCTAATTCTCCTGCCTCCCGGCCACCTCCTCAGTTCAGACCCCTCCCTTTATCTTCTGCACATTTGCAACCCTCTCCTTCCCCCATCTCCTGTTTCCTATCAGGAGTTCTGACTCTGCCACACCCCCACTTCAGCTCTGCAAGCTGGCCCGGCTGTATCGTCCAGCATCACCACCCTCTTCTCCTCCTGACATGCCCCCAGCCCCGCTGCCACCGAAGCTGTCCTGCAGATGAGCCGACACAGTGACCCCCGCGGGCCTTTGCCCCTGCTGTTCCCTCTGCCTGGAGAGACTTACCCAGTGACGTCAGCCCCCATGCGCCAGATCTCTGCTGCCTTCTTCCAGGCCAAAGTCACCTTTCTGAAGTCTTCCCTCACCCTCTGGGCAGAAGTAATTGCTCTCCGTTCCCGGCCAGCACAGCACTTCGCGGCTGACCTCTATTACAGTGCTGCCACACGAGGTGGGGACAATTTGCTCATCTGTCTCTGTAGCAGGACTGTGGGCTCCTGGAGGGCTGAGACTGACTACAGCTCAGATCCATTTTTTTTCTTCCCACACAAGGCCTGCCCAAGGCCACTGCTCACAAGGGAATCCTCTGAGTTACTCTGGGTTTCCTTCGAGACAGTGATGGGATGGCTTTCCAAAACCCTACAAGGCCATCATCACCGCCTCCACCCAGGCACGGCTGCCCTGCCACGGGGGTGTGAGCCCCAGAAGCTGCCCCATGACACGTGTCCCGTGGCCTGGCTATGGGGATGTGCTGTAGGCACACGATGCTTGGAACTGTCACATGCAGAGGAGCTAAGGCATGGAGCCTGCTGGGACACAAGGGTCACCTGCGATAAAGCCAGGCCTCGGCGGGGTGATCAGTGGGCAAAGGGTCAGTGGTTGAAGCCCCAGGCTCTGTCAGTCTGGCTGCGTCACAGAGGGGGGAGAGTGGTTGCGCGTGGCCGGGTATCAGGCTATGCTGCACGGCTGGAGGTGCTCAGATGCTCAGAGCTGGGGAAGGAGCCTTGTCTGTGAGCTCTGCATGATTAGGAGCAACACCCTAACCAGCGTCTGCGGGATGGAACAACAGGCTCTGGCCCTGGGCGGTGCGGGGGCTGGATAAAGCCCACAGACAGGGGGAGTCACTGCTGGAACTGGGAGGGCTGGGGGGTGGCAGGGCCTGGCAGGGGACTCCCTGGCCTCAGCTGGAGGCTGAACGGGCTTGGCTTGGTGCTCACTAGCAGACAGTGCCCACCAGAGGGCAGCTGGGCTCGGCAGAGGCAGCAGAGGGCTGTCCCTCCAGCTCTTGGGCACGGCTGCCCGAACACACCTGAGCACCTAGGGCTGGGCCGGGCCTCCTCCTACCTGGGCAGCGTCCAGCTCATTCAGCATCACCACAGAGGAGCAGTTATAATCGAACACCAGCCTCCAGAAGTCCGCCACGGTGTTGGGTAGAGGGTGTTGTGTGACCACGAAAGCGGCAGGCTGCTTGTGGCTCTGACAAAAGAACGACACAGGCTTCATGAAATATACACCCATCAGCGATGTTCTGATGGTGATGAGGCCCGGACGGCTGCCAGAGGCCCCCCGAGTCTGCCAAATAGATTACACAAAGCGACTGCCCGTCCTTATCTCGGGGTGCCCTGGTGGCAAAGGGGACCTTCTCATAATGAACTCATTCTCCTCCAGACTAAGACATTTCATTAGGAAGGTGTCACTCGGATGGGGATTATCCAATAAATTATTTATGTCTTGGAGCTCGGCAAATAATCATCATTACAATATGAAATGAAAGATTCTGGATGCAGATTTGCTGCTCTGCTGGCCAAGGCATCTCTTGGGATAAAAGGGATATTTTGTGTCCCTGTGCCCACAATGCTGGAGGAGGGGCTGGCTCAGCCCGAGGCAGAGAGCCTCCTGAAGGGGCTTATAGTACAAGAGGTTCACTCCTGCCCCAAGGCTGGAATGCAGGCTGAGCTGGTCTGGCAGAAGGTGGGCACTGTGTCCTGTGAGCCAATGGGGCAGTGAAAGTGCTCAGGTTTTAGAGTCAGGCAGACCTGGGTTCAAACCCAGCTTTGCCAGTTGTACGTTATAAGTCATTCATCCATCCATCCATCCATCTATCCACCCAATCATTCATTCATTCATTCATTCAAGCACATTTATAGAGTGACTTTTTTTAAATCAGTGCTAAGCACTGGCAAGTTATTAGATCTCTCCAAATCTCAGATTCAACTGGAAGATGGGATTCATAACTCCAAAGGGATGGGTGTGGTACAGACTGAAAAGATATGCACGTGAAAAGAGCAGCAAGCAAGAACCCAGCTGTGAGCCCGCTGGCAGGGCGGGACCATCCCTGACTTGGTTCTTCATCCTCAGCACTAGCATCACGGCCGGCACACTAGACGCCCAGTACAGGTCCAGCAAACAACTGAATAAACTCAGTCCCATGTTACAGGTGGGGAACTGAGGCCCAGAGAAAATGGCCTGTGTGAGTCTGGACTACATCTGAAGCTTCAACTGGGTGCTATTTATTACAGTCCCTGTGAGAAGGTATTTGGAAAGATTGGGGAGCATCTCCGGTTCATTGGTGTTTTGTAAAACCTGAGAAATAACTCATATTCTCAACAAGTTTTCTTGAGTGATTGTTCATGCCTGTTTCAAGTAGAGTCACAGGGCAGCAGGAGGATGGGGAGGGAAGAAGAGTTTGCCCATTCAAACCAGGAAAAGTCTCTGGCAAAAGACTCTGCCAAATAGAATACTTAAAGCACCTGCTGTTGTTCTTTTATCTCTTGGTGTCCTGATGGCAAAGAAAATGCCTTGCAACCGTGGATGCCACAGATGCACTAGGGGGTCTTGTCTTCGAAGGGTCTTCTCCTGCCAGTGGAATGGTCAGAGGAAGAATCTAGGAGAACAGAATGTTGAGTTCCCCCCAAAAGCCAAACTCTAGTGGCAGAAGCTGGTCTGCAGACATTTCCAGACATGGAAAAAAATCTAGGCTTTAAGAGTCAAAAGACTTGGGGTTCAGACCCTGGCTCCACCCTTTCTGAGCGAGTTGACCTGGAGACAGTCATGGAAATTCTCTGACCCTCAGTACCTCAGCCAGAAAACAGGAATAATCATATCCAAATGCACAATGAGATAGTCTATGTTCAGGATCTGACATGCTGCCCAACACTCAGTGAATGTTAGTTTTCTTTCCATTTTCCCTGTCTCTGTGATAAATGCTCTATTAGGCCAGCATACCTGACAAAGCCTTATCTGAAAATATGTTCGAGATCCGTGCTCCTGCCGGGTTTCAGGGATCAGTTGGCAATCCATTTCATGGATAACATCATCCTTTACCAAGGGAAACATTAAAAATTAACCCAGAGGACTTCATATTTTTCTGCTAGGAGCAAAGCTGCCATGGTTACCAGATAATGCCCAAACCGAGCTGGAATACAGATAAGGACTTTTTTTTTTTAATAAGAAAGGCAAAGACCCCAGTGATGGCTCACAGGAGAAATGCCCTGTGGACAAAGAGAATACAATCAGCATCAGAGCTTGGCAGGAGGCATTTGACTCCAGGCAGCATCTAATATACTAAGCAGAGGCCAGGAGCGTGTTTGATCCTTGGATGAGGAAGGAAAGGAGGGGGAGTTGGGACAAGGGGGAGACAACGCTGGGAGGAACTTGGAAGTGTGGGTGCACCCCCAGGCCCCATCTCTCACCACACACGTGTGTGCGCACGCATGCACACATACACACACACGCACACATACACGCATACACTGACCTTGGAAGACTCCAAGCTAAAGCCTGCAGTCTTCCCTCCACATCCAGCTATTTGATCTGACAGGACAAGACTCCCTGCTTCCGGACCCAGAGCCAGCGTTTCCATGGAGGACTTGGGCACCCTGTGGGCAGAGGCCAGGGCAGGCGCCCACAGAGCTGAGATAGGCACTGACTTCCTGTCACCCCTCTGCCTCTTACAAACACTTAGGATGCTTGGGGATAAATTTCAAGAGGATTAGTGGTCAGAGAGGTAGTTGGCCTTGACCCCAGCAGACAGTACCCCATGTTCCTTCCTGTTCCAGGTAAGATGGGAGGTTCATGTGGGCTGGATGGACTTGACTTCAGGCATAGGTGGGGAGAGGGACCTGGAAGGGCTCTTCCCCAGTCAGGCAATGGTGTACTTGGTCCCGAGTCTTGGGAGGAAAGATGTCTGCATCTTACTGAATCAAGCAAACTGAGGGGAGGCTCAAGGAATAAATTCTAGAATATGAGCCAGGAGTCCAAGGGTCCAGCTTGCCACTAGCTCTCTGGGTATCTCTGAGCGAGTCTCTTTCTCTGGCCTCAGTTTCCTTTGCTGGAAAGTGCATGGATGAGACTGGATGATGCACGGTTCCTTCCAGCGGCAAACATCTCACATCCTGGAAGTGGAGTGATGACAGCCGGGAGTAGCTGAGGGACCCAGGGGAGGAGCACACAAGTCAGGAGCATGGGCCCATGGGGGTAGGAACGTGACCCCCTAATCCCAAACCAGGTCAAGGTAGGTGTGCACTTCTTGGACTTGATGCTGAGAAAGCAGGAGACAGTGCCCCTAAGACAATAGTAGGAACATGGCTGGCATGTAGAATGTTTCCTGAACTGAACTTAAGGCTGAGAGTCAGCTCTGTACATAGCAGGAAGGGGGACTGGTCAGGCCTGTAGCCTCACTGTGGTGTCAGGGGACCCACTTTAAGCTTTTGGTTTATTCTTTCAGACCTTTATGGGAGCAAAAGAGCTAAAAGCACAGCTTGCATATAGGTCTGGATCAGAGCCTTCAGGGGGAGAAAGGTCCTGTGGGCCAAAAAGATCAGAAGGAGAGGCTGGCTTGGGCAGGGGGATGTCAAGGCCCTGGGCTCCAGCCCCCTCCCCCTTGGGAAGAAGCTTTTCCCTGGAATGCCAGCCAGGAGCTTTTCTTGGCAGGGCTCCACTTACATCCATCAGTGCCGCATTGATGTAGTTGCTGGATTCTCCATCCACCGAGATGAGGAAGGGCAGGCAGCGGTCCAGAGGCAGGACATCCATGCTCCGATTCTTGTCATGGTTCCGGGGCAGGAGACCGATGCTGCAGTCCTCGGGCCGGACACGAGGAGTCACGATGTTGAGGGTCTACGGGGTCAAGGGCAGATAGGCAGGTACTGCTTAGATGGTTGGCCTGAACAGAGGAGGCAGCAATGTTCACACTCCCTTCATCCTCCAAGCCTGCCCCTCCAGTCCTCTCCCCAGGACTGTTCTCTTCCGTGGTGATGTTCTGTCATCTCCTGCCGGCTGCTCCAGGCCCTGGGGGCTGAGAGCCTCTGCCAGGGGCTGCGGGACACCACCACAGGGCCAAGGCTGCAGGGACGGCACACACTCAGCGGGCTCAGACACAGGCTCTGAACACCTGCCAATCATTTGAGCTGAGTTACTCCTCTCCGCCATTCTGCACGAAATGGTGGGCCAGCCAGGAGGTCATAAGGTGGGGAGTGGGGGCAGGGAATCCCTAATGACTTTTAAATATCACTTGAAGTGCCATGGAATGAGAGAAATGATTTTACCAGCATGCCTCTCAGAAAGCTGTTTGAGAATGGAAGGAAGGATGCTTGGATGAGACGCCCAGGAGGAGTGAGAGACCCCCAGAGAGCAAGCTCTAGTATGTCTGAAAAATTCAGGGCTTGTGTGCTGCAGAGGAAGTCTTGCAAGTGTGGGGCTAGAGCTGAACTGCCCCAGCCAACAGACTAGATGCTACGTGCAACCACCAGGGGTCCGTGTCCTCCATCCTTCCCCCATTCAGCCCTTGGTCTCTACTCCGAATCAACAAAGTCTGTTTGTTTGAAGGAGGACTAAGGCACTGACCTGGCTGGGGTATCTGCCCGTGGAACCACGGACCTGCATTGGTCCTTCTGGACCTGAAGCTTCTGTGCTTCCTCCTGCCTGTTCACAGCTCCTGTTGCCCAAAATATGACCCTGGCACTGACCTCAGGACAGTGGGCTGGACTCTGGTTTTGCCTCACTCAGTGATTCAACTCCAGGCCTCCAGACCAAAGCTGCCACCATTCTGGCTACATGGGCTCCAAGGGGACAGATCTGTTCTGCCTGAGCTGTGCCCTCAGATGATGCTTCTTGGAGTTGAATGTGCATTGAAATCACCCAGAGATATTGTTAAATCACAGGCTCTCATTCAGTAGGTCCGGTGGGACCCAAGATTCTGCACGTCTAACAAGCTCCCAGGTGAAGCCAATGCTGCTGGTCTCGAGACCCCACCTTGAATTGGGAGGATCTAGGACACACTCCAATTGTACAGAAATATTGAGAAGACCTGAGTCCCTCCAGGGATCGAGGAGCTTGAAATTCACACCTGTGTCTATAAACTTGTCTCCACATACAACCTAGACTAGAACTAAATAAGACCTCGGTTCCAAAACATGTTCATAGTTTAAAAAAGCAAGTGTCAGCAGTCACTGATTGGTGAGCGGTTGCTCATGGTGTGCATTTCACGTTCTGGAATTCCTTCTCAGCTGTCTGGAGCTGCAGACACTGGAAGGATATATACATAGCCACTCTTGCAAGGAAAGCCCCAGGACTGTGTTCAGTGGCACTGAAGTTGGCTGGGTCATGGAGCCTGGGATGTGCTCGTACCTGAAATTCGTCTTTGATTTGGCTGGAGTTGGTCTGGGGGTCCAGCCTGCTGATATTGTAGTAGAGCGAGCGGAACTCGCATACCGGGATGGCCGTGTTGCCGCAGAGACACGCTTCCAGGATGGCGTCGTGCACAAACACATACTGCTCCTGCAAAGCCAAGGGGAGAGGGAACAGGGTACTGGGTAAGCAGGGTGGCCCGGGAGTTTCTTGTCCACGTTTCAGCCTGTGGCTATGAAGGATGGACATGATTCATGTTGCAGAATGACTGCTTTCTATCCTGTAACCCGAAGGGCCGAGTTGCCGTGTTTCTTGGTGACTGAGCTGTGCTGAGTTTTGCTCCCTGTGTAGGACTGAACAGCAGAGTCACTGATAAAAATTAGAAACTCCTGGACATGTGGTAGCAGGTGCCCGTGGTGTCCTGCCCATGGTGCCGTCAGCTTTCGCCTTTCACTGCTGAAGGCTGCTTACTGCAAATGCCCAAGATTCAGGCTGAGGGCCTTTTTCCCCAGCAGGGCCAAAGAGTTAATGCCATGGGAAGGAGGCCTCAAGCAAGGCCAGATGGAGACCTGGGGATAAATGCGTACGTTCCCTCTCTCGGGTGGGAAACTTGGAAGAGACACTCCACACCATCTCAGAGCTCCCCCGGCAGGACTGCGCTCCAACCGTCCACTGTGTCCAACAGCTTGTAAAATACTTTCACAGTGTCGACAGGCTTGATTTCCTGCCATCCCCTCTCTCATTTCCCCACTTGCCAACCAGTGTGTCTTGGGACACAACCATTTGTTCCAACCAGGGAAACCACTTGCCCTCAACTCCTTGTCTCAGGTTCTGCTCCTGAAGCGTGTATCACCCCCTCTGCCATCCCAGCTCTTTGCACCTGCCACTCTCGTCCTGGACACCATCCCCCCCTTGTCTACGCCTTCAGTGTCTCATTCCCTTGGGAGAGACTTCTCCAAATCCAGCAGGCAGGAGTCATTGCTGTTCCAGCGTTAACAAACGTTTGTTGAGCGACTATTCTCCTGCAGAACTTGGCCCGTCTCTTTACATAAAATGTTTATCTAGAGGCATCGCAGTGATCTATTTGCACGTCTGTCTCCCCCACCAGATAGCAAGGCCCACGATGTGTGTAACGCCAGGCAGTGAGCCTGCCTGCCACATGCATGGACCCAGGAAGAGACAAAGCAGCCTCTCGGCTTCAGCAGCCTCACCAAGAAGCCTGCAGGCCGGCCTGTGGGAGTTGGCTTGGAGCCTGCAGCAGGGTCCTAGGTGTGTGAGCCTGTAAGTGAGGGAACTGCCTGCAGAGCCCACAGTGACTGGCCCGGCCCAAAGCCATGGGTGATTTCTCTTTGCAGGGTTGATGATGGATGCAGCTCTTTATCTGCCCCAGCTCTGCTGCCCGGATGGGCTCGTTATAGGAGCAGCAAACCATGGCTTCCAGGCGTAGGAGAGGCAGAAAAGTCTTCCTCGTGAGACAGTGTGGTTCAGGGGAAAGCACGTGGGACGTGGGGTCACATGGACCCAAGTTCTACCACTGTCGGGCTATATAAGGCTTTGGGGACACCATTTCTCAGTTTCTTCATCTATAAAATGGAGCTAACCCATTAGCTCCATTTTAGCTCACTAACAGGAGCCACCCCATAGGGTTGTTGTAAGGAGTAGAAACAATACCCTGAATACAAAAGACCTGGAGTGATGCCTGGCACATAGTAGGTGCTCAACAATAAAGATGAACCCCTCCCATGTCCCTCGGATCTTGGGCTCTCCAACTGGACAGAGCAGTGCCTGGAGGTCTGCTTCTCACTTGAGGCCAGGAGTTATGAGTTATCTCTCTTGGAATCCCCTGCGCCTAGCTCAGGAACTCAATAACTTCACTGAGTAAGCCATTCCTGCAGTGCCTGAAGCGATGCCTGGCACACAGTAGGCATTCAGTCAATGCCAATCCTTCCCTATCTCTCTCTTCTCCTTCACCCAAGGCAAGGACACCATTCAAAGAATACCTGAAAGTTGCCATTCAGTTGCTGCTTAGATGCCCTGAGAGATGGGGCACACAGCACCATTCCTCCCTGGTAGGAGTCCTTGCACTGGGGGACCTCAGGGTTGGCAGGGGTATCCTAGCTTCTATGATGATCTCACCACAGCAAGCCACGTATCCATTCCCTCCCACTTCTCCCACGCCCAGGCCTCTTTCTGTAGGGTGCCTCTACCCGCGGGCCTTTCTGTTCCACCATGCTCCTCCTTGGCCAGGGCTGCAGGTGGCTGGTCAACTGACATCCCAGGACTCACCTCCGTCTGCACCAGGTTGACCCTCTGGGCCCGGAGCTCACGCACGCAGTTGAAGATGTCCACCACCCCTTCGTTCTCGGCCATGTCAAGCATGGTGTCGATGGCGATGAAGCAGCCAGTCCTCCCGGCACCAGCACTGGAAAAGAGGACGGTGGTCCATGTTAGGGACCCTGGGGCGGGAGCAGCCCTGGGGAGGCCCCTCCCGTTCAGCCCTGTCCCCGAGGACCCTGCAGAGAGGCAGTACACTGCAGAGGTCAGACAGAACGGGCTGAACCCCAGTGCTGCCAGGAGATCCTGAGCAAGTGACTAAACTTAGAACCTCAGTCGTCTCTTCTGTAAAATGGGAGAGTAATGCTTGCCTTTGGGGGCTATTTTATCAGGACTGGCTTATTTTTGTTGTACTCATTTAACGAACACTTATTTAGCCGTGACAAAGTTCCAGACATTGTTCTAACTGCTTCTGCAGTGTTACCTATTAATTCTCTTATGAGGTTGTTAGGAAGTTTCTCACCCTATTACACAGTGAGAAAACCGAGGCACAGAGTGCTGACCTTGCCCAAGGTCACACAGCTGGCAAGTGGTGGAGCTGGGACTTTTCCCCAGGCAGTCTGGCTCCAGAGCTTGTGCTCCTACACTTCCTCTCTTAATAAGATAATGTACGCTTAGACAACACAGATGCATGCAATTTCCTCATCTGATGGGTAAAGATAATCCATCTACATATGCCGGGCACACTGGAAATGCCTAGAAACATGTCTTCCCCACCCCACTTCCCTCCCTCCATCTCTCCCTTTCTTCTGTCTTCTTCAGTGAATGGGCTGAGGGATGGAAGCAAGGAGGGAGAGACAAGAGAGATCAGAGGAGGTAAGTGAGACGGCAGAAACCAGCTCCTCTGAGCGGTCCCAACGGACTCACAGAGAATCCTGAGCACCACGTCCAAAGCCTTGGGTTTGGCTCCACGTGCACCTGCTTTCCCAGGATCAGGAGGCAGCAGCATCAGTAAACCAGAGCAGCCGACAGTCCCGAGACCCGGCTCCAGAATCAAGGCCCCTGATACATACTCGATTCTGACCACTGGTGGCTTCCTTTCGGAAAATCTCAGGCCAAGTACAAAATAGCAAAAGAACTCAATGAGACCCCATGGGCCATGGCCAGACCTTCCCAGATCAGTGGGTTCCAAAATCATAGCACTGAATGAGAGACACATAGGGTGTTTGCTTTAAATGCATATAGTTTTGGAAGTGAAGGCCAGACTGCCAGGAGGCCCATCTCCACTGCGTTTTCACATTTCATTTCCCTCATGGAAACGAGTGTCTTTGCTTGACAATGTGAAAATAAAAGGAGACGAAAAGAGGAAGGGCGATGGACCAGGAAAGAAAGCAATATTGAATGACCATAAATCCAAGGAGGACAGGCCAGCGGACCAACCGACACCCACAATGGTCTGGAGAGTAAACCCTTGGAAATCCATCCTCCATGATCTGGAAAGTCTTTGTCCTTGGTAAAATTTCATGGTTTGAATTGAGTAAAACCTGCCTTGCACTTGCCCCAGAATGCCTCCCCCCAAATCAAAACCCCCAGAAGGGGCCCCCAAACAGGCTGGGCCTCGGGGTCTAGGAGGGAACCCAAAGAGCCACTCGTCCACGTCTTCTCCCAAGTCTCATCCTCGACCTGTTTTAGGAGAAAGCAGCAGCCTGACTTGATTTTGAATCTTGGATCCACCACTGGTGGACAAGCTGCCTGGTGTCTGTGAGCCTCAGTTTCCTCACACACGACACTCTTCCCTACAGGGTTCTTGGGAGGATTGATCCGTTTATTTCAGCCTCACAGAGCAATTAAGCACATGCTATTTGGGGTCAGACCCCTGGGATCAAACCCTGGCTCGACCACTTACTAGCTGTGTGACCTTGGGTGAATGACTCAATCTCTCTGGGTTTCAATACCCTCTTCCATACAATGAGGCTGATGACAATAGCATTAATAGCACAATACACGTGAATTGCATGAGATTATGCTGAAAAAGCACAATGCGCATAAATTGCTTAGCCCTGTGCCTGGTTACATAGCCATTTATTATAAATGTTCGCTACTTGTAGTCACCAGATATTTATTGAGCACTAGATGCTGGGCTCGGGAGTGGGGATGTGAAGATAAGTCAGACATGGTTCCTGTCCTGCAGGATTAACAGTCTGGGGAGGGGGACAGCATCGAGAGGCAGAGAATAGTATCTAATATTTTTAAGTGCTTACTATATGTCTGGAATTCTCTTAGGTACCTAGTATATGTTCGCCAACCCATTTACTCTTCAGGACAGCCTCAGGAGTGGGTACCACTCTGCTCAGGTGTGTCAGGGTGACTTGGTATGGAGACACAGACATCGCGGCATCATGCAAGGAGGGCCTGATAAATGCTTGCCATTATCTCCCTTTCTTCCTTACCCCTGCTCTGGCTGCTGTTTGGGATATGGGACTTGGGGTGAACATTTTATTGTCCTCGAATTGTCATGAGATGTAAAGCAGAGACTATATGCGGAATGCTTAGAGAGCCCACGGGGTGATCAGTATGACCTCCTAATCTTCAATGGACTCATCTGTGAAATGGGGTTTCTAATTCACACCTCGCTGTTGTGGCGAAGGTAAATGGATTCCGCTGTGTGAGAAAGGGGTGGCTCTGAGACACCTACAGCTTATGGTGCCTCTCCTTGACTTGGCTCAAGACCTTGCCTGATGTGGACACTGCCAGGGCAGAGATAACCTGCATGCAGTTAAGAGCATGTGGGGTCTGAAAAGATGGATGGGGCCCAAGGTCACACTGGAAGAGAGAGGGGCTGGGAGGGAGGAAGCGAGCATGCTAGTTGGCCTTCAGGTCTGGACATCCGCCCTCCTCCAATTCCTAATGCCCTTGACATGATACTTCATCTCCGTTTAGGAGGATTCCAAGATGTGCCCATCACACCCAATGTGACTTTCTGGGTCAGAGCTGAAAATATCCCTTCTCCATAATAAGGTAAAACCTGACACTGTCCATTTACTCTCTACAAAGGACCCTGCAGGCCAGCAATTGATTTTTAAAATAACAGAAATGAAGAGAAGCACACTTCCACGGGGGCACCCTGCCGCCATGCCAAGGAGCTGAGGGCGAGCGTCTGGAGAAAATCATGCTAAATATCCTGGCTCTGCCATTTCACACCTGTGTGACCCAAGCAAAGTATCTACCTTCTTAGCGCCTCGGTTTTCTCATCTGTAAAATGGGAATGACAATAATAGCCACCTCTCAAGGTTGGGTGAGAAGTAAATGAAGTAATGTGGGTGAAGTGCATGTGTAGCAGACGCTGTCAGTGCCAAGCCCACGTCCTCAGGGTCTTTACTGTTTCAGGGCAACAGCAATAATAACAACTGCTACTGCTACTATTACTATTATTGTTGTTAGACTTAGGACCCTGGTCTCGTCAGAAAGGGCTGGGAAGAGGGGACACAGGAAAAGAATAAAGTCCACTGGACAAGAGAGTACCCCCCTCACCGAGAGAGAGGAGAGCTGCAAAGGCCTCCTTGTTTAGGGCGGGGCCTTTCACTTACCTGCAGTGGACCACTATGGGCCCAGCTTCTGGGGGATTGAGGAACTTGACCTGGCGGACAAAGCCGAGGAGGCCGGTGGCATAGCAGGGGACGCCATGGTCGGGCCAGCTGGTGAAGTGGAAGAGGCGGAGCTCCCGGATCTCATGGTAGCCTTTCTGAGGAGAGAACGGCCCTCTGTTCCTCCAGCTGCTGACGCCAGCCACCCTGCCCAGCACCCATCGGGAGCCACGAGGCCATGAGCACTGAGGGTCCAGCTTCCCTGCTGTCAGGGAGGGCAAGGCCCTCAAAGGGTTAACAGGTGTTACTGCGCAGAGTGATTCTGCATCTCTTACATCTGGGAACTTCGGAAGTAAATAAACTGAAACTGATGGCTCTACTGCAGGACTTCTCAGAGGCTTTACTGTGCTAACATACACGCTGAATTCCCAAGGGGGCTTATAACATTCACACTGTTTGCCCAGGGGACCCTCTTTTGATAAGTGTTTTATAGGACTTATATTCAGCAGAACAGATTCAGAAAAATGTTAGACTTCAACTCCAAGTTCAAGTTGTTTCCAGGGGAATACAAGGCCTTTCACTGATTGAGGACTGGTGTCCTTCAGTTCTCCAGTCTGGTCTATGATACTCTCCATGATGTTCAAAATTAAAAAGGCAGACTTCTTTATTAATTAGATTCTTATTTAGAATGATAAAATATGAAACAAACAAAAGCAGAGCTTCTCTGACTGATGGGGGTGGTGGGGCCTGGAGCTCCCATCGTTCCCCTTCCCCTCCCCGCACCCTTCACATAGACATGCTCCAGGCCAAATGGCGGTGCTTGACTAGTCTATGGTCAGGTTATGCCTCTGAGCCTTTGCTTATGCACTGCCCCTACCTACCCTTCTCTACCTGGCAATCTCCTGCAGATACTAGAGGCGCTGAATAGGAAGAGTGTTTGATGGTTCATTTTTTCAGTTAAAAGATATTCACCGAGGGTTACCTGTGCCTAGCCTTGTGTTAGGCACTAGGAAGGTGGAAATAAAACCCAAGTCCCTGTCCCTGGAACAGCTCATGGTCTAGTGGGGGAGGCAGGCCCCTAAGTGGACCTTTAATTCCATTAAAGTGCATAAAGGAGTGTCAGCTAATCCCATTAGGGAGAGGAGAAATCAGAGAAGGCTTCCTGAAGGAGGGGATGCCTGACCTGAGTCTTGAAACACATTAATAATGAAAATAATAGCTAACATTTATTAAGCATCGACTATGTGCCTGTCACTCTTCTGACTTCTTCAATGTATTAATTCATTTAATCCCATATCAATCCCCATATTATCATCTCCATTTTAGGGGTGAGGAAAGTGAGGCTCAGCAAGGCTAAGGAACATGCCCAAGGTCACACAACTAGTAAGTTGTAAAGTTACAATCTAAAGCCTAGCTGTCTGGCCCCACAGTCTGTCCTCCTAATCGTATGATACACTGAGGCTAAGTATTACCCAGTGGAAGGATGGAGGGATTCCTCGGCAGAGAGGCAGTTGGGGCAAAGGCCTGGGGACAGGACTTAGCATAGTACGTGAAAAGAATCACAAACAGCCCAGGGCAGTTCCAGAGAAGAGTGGAAGACAGGCAATGACGGACAGCGGGGCGGGGCTGGGGGGGGGTGGTGGTGAGAGGCTGGGCGGGTACTGGATGCTGCAAGGCTTTGTATCCCACTTTAAGGCCTTTGGGTTTTATCCCAGAGTCATCGGGGAGCTATACGGAGGCTGCCCAGATGGTTGCACAGAAGAGGAAATGCATCACCAGACGGGCACTTTGGGAGGATCACACTAGCTGCTACGTGGAGGAAGGATTTGGGGGGGTGTGTTGGTGGGCTGTGCAGAGGGCGCCAGGTCCCCTTTCCTGGGCCAGTGCACCCATCCCCAGCTCCCCTGACCTTGGCTGGGGACAGCTAACAATCACCCCTTCTTCAGAGAGTCGCTCTCAGCTGCACAGGAACCCCCTCCTTTGGGAGCGGGGGATGGGCAGATGGCATTCAGTGACCAACCGACTTTGTCAGTTTGCCCGGGGCTGAGGGGTTTCCCAGGACACGGGATTTTCAGTGCTAAAGCCAGGGTGGTCCTGGGCAAACCAGGATAATGGGTTACTCTCATGGATGTGCCAAAGAACCCTTTGCCTCAAGATGGGTACAACTCTGTGGTGTAACTCGTGCCCCAGATCGCCCTGTGGGACCAGGCCACATCCTTGCTCAGCTCCTTCCCTGCCCTGTCCTGCCTCCCTCACCCCCCTTCTCCCCTGGGTTCTTCCTCAACACATCATCAAGGGCACCCAAACCCCTGCCTCAGGCTCTGCTTCCTAGAAACCTAAACTAAGACTGGGGGCAAGACTAGAGGCAGAAGCCCTGTCAGGAGGCAGCTGCGGGGTCTGGGCAGGAGTGAACAAAGGCTGGGGTTAAAGCGCTGACAGAAGAACTGAAGTAGAAGATAAAACAGCTTCGAGAATACTCAGAGTTTTTCACCCCACCCTCCAAATCAACTCAGCCCCTGGAAGCCCTCGTTCGAGCCCACACCATGTGCACTGCAACTGTTTATCAAGGGTCCTCTCTTCCTGGTGGGACTGTGTTCTCTTCAAGGGCAGACAACACTTCCTGTTTATTATTTCTGGGTCCCCAGGAACTGATTCTGGGCTGATAACCCAGGCAGTGTTTGCTGAGCACCTGCCTGTGTACTGTGGAGAGGTTGCCTAAGTTGAGTTAGTCCTCCGAGGCCCGTGGAGACCTTGAAGGGTGTCTTCCTATGGGTAATAGCTTCCCTGGTGATTGAAAGAAAGACAAAAAGACAGCCTAAGAAAACCACTACGACTCCTCAACACACTGGGTGGGCTGCAGTTCCTCAAGGCCTCCCCTTGGCTCAGAGTCTGGGTCCCCAGTCACCCAGCTCATGCCCAGCACCAACCGCAAGTGTGCTAGCTGAGACTGGTGTTTGTGGTGCTATGTTCCAGGCCTCAACTGCAGGAGTGCTGGCTGCTAGTGACTCACACATGTCCCCTTTTCTGGAGAAGCGCCCTCAGCCGACAGGAGCCGGCCCACCCTGGAGGTTACCCCGCAGTGGCTGGTCCACAGTCAGTCAGTGGGCTGATTAAAGCAAGGGGGCACCTCTGTGGTGTGTTTATGCTCCAGAGGCCCCCATGGGTCAGGCCTAGGCTAGACTCTGCCAGAGACTCTGAACTTGCCCTGCCCCTCCCTCTTTCCTCTCCAGCTTCCCTTGCTGTCTTACAAGTTTCTCTGGGAGCACTCCCTTGATACACCACGTACAAGGGAATCCTTGTCTCAGGCTCTGCTTCTAAGGAACCCAGCCTAAGATCACAGCAATGTACCTTGTAGCTGAGGGGCGTCCTTCTCTCCTGGCTCTTCATCTGAGTCTGCAGATATAGGCCTTTAGGAGCCCAGGGGTTGGAGGGGGCAGTGCTGGGAGCAAACAGTGTGTCCTGCCAGCACCGTGCATGCAGGAATGGCACCATGCATGTGCCTGCTTTGGCACTCACAAGGACTTGTCAGTCCCCAAGGGCACAGTTCTCAGAGCACTGAAGTCCCTGGTGTTTTTGCATCCTCAGGCCTGTGGCCACTTGGTTCCTTAATGATGTTACTTTTAGAAAATGGCAGCTATGGTTTTGACAACTAAAATGTCTCCAGACACTGGTAAATGGCCCTGTGGGACAGTCACCCCCAGTTGAGAACCACAGGCCTAGAACATGTCAAGATCTTCTTTCCCCTCCAGACTCTGCATGGTTCTTTCCCTCTTCCTGGGATAATATTCCTTCTGCCCTTCCCTTGGCTGGCTCTTTCTCATCCTTCACTGTCTGCTTAAATGCCTCCTCCTCCTGGAGGTCCTCTCTGATCACCCCATCCTCCTGTGAATTTCTGTCTCCCCAGCTTGGCATGTTTCCTCTGTGGATTTTATTACCATATGTCATTATTCTATTTGTCTGGCGAATTCTATTTGTCCCTCCTGCTAGAGGCGGGGGTCCTTTGGAGCAGGGTCCACGTCTAAGCTGATTGCTGATACTCTCACTGGTGCCCAGTGCAGGGTGGGTACAGAGCAGCCCCTTGGTTGCTGCCATGTCCTGAATGAACAAACAAGCCGGCCTGCCTGGGGGGCAGGCTGCACGCAGCCGCAGGGAAGCTTACCTTCTGGACCGTGAAGGTGCGGATGATGTACTCTGCCAGGGGCTCTGTTTCGATCAGGGTGACTTTAATGTCTCCATAGACCTCCATGTCATCCGGCCAGTATCGCACACACTTCACCTGCGGGAAAGGACAGGGCCAGTACGAGTGAGTGGGTGGTTGAGCGTGCGCGGCCCTCTCATCTGGCTTCCCGTCCAAATAAACTCGAGGGTGACCTTGGTGGACTTTCAGTCAAGGCGTTCTCAGCTGGCCGGGGAGGGCAAGATACACAGGGACCAGCTCACTCCTAGAGGAACTGGAGCCGCGGGGGATAATGGTGGTACCTTCTTTGGCAGAGCTCCTGGTACTTTTCAAATCCATTACCACACTAAGAGATCAACTAGATCTGGGTGAGATAGGCAGGTGGCGATCTCCCCATTGTACAGATGAACATCATACTCAAGTCGGGAGGTTTGGTGACTTGTCCAAGGTCACGTGGCCAGTTTTCTACCTTTGGCTGAATCCTCTTTTTCTGCGATAGGCTGGGGGCAGCTGAGTAGCACCAGCAGAGCAGAGATGAGAATAAAAGGTGGGAATAGTGAGGAGGTGGAAGCAGACATGGCTGGGAGAGGGTCATTAATATCACGAGGGGGCTGGAAGGAGAAAGGCTCGTTGTTGGGAAAAGGAAGGAAGGTGCTGGGCTCAAAAGGAAGCCGTTTGCAACTGCTCTCTGCCCCAGGGGTGGGTGCAGAGGCCATGAACAAGCCACTCCCACACCTGGTTCTGAGTCACATGCCGCAGGAGGAAAAAGAGATCATCGTTTTCCCCGTAAAAGAACAAAAGTATTACCATTCCGGGGGACGCCGAGCGGCTTAGAGTGGCATTTCCCACAGTGTGTCCCGCTGGGTGCTGATAGGTGTTAGGTAAAAAACAAGAAACAAAAACAAACAAAAAAAGGTTTTGTGGTCAAATGAGTTTGGGAAATGCTGGATCAAACAAAGTTAAATAGGCCACTTTGCTACAGGACTGCTCAGCTCGTTCACGTGCTAACGCTAATGTGCTTTTCGACTCTCCGAAAGGGGCAAAAGAGTACACAGCATTTCCCAAACCTATTTAACCATGGAACCCCCTGTTCGCTAGGCATCATGCAGACTAGCATCCCACGGAACCCACTTAGGGAAATGCTGATTTAGTGCAACAGGGTTTGGAGGCAAACGGATGCATTGCTTCGTCCTAACGCTCTGTAGCTGAGTAGCTTCCAGAAAGTAGCGAAACCTCTCTGAGCCTCAGCTTCCTATGAATAATGATAGCTAACACTTACTAACGCCTTACAGTGTCTAGCTCTGCTCACTAAGTGTTCTACAAATACTTTACACGGATTACTTTAATTATTACTTATCACCATACCCTGATGACGTAGATATTATTATTAGCCCCATTTTACAGATGAGGAATCAGAAGCACAGGGAGGCTAAGAAAATTGCCCAAGGTCAACTGTCAGTAAGGGATGGAGCCAGGATGCAAAGCCAGGCCATCTGAATAATTACCAGGAACATCGCCTTGTACAACTGCTGTGAGATAAAGTGAAGTAATGCATAAGGCACAACAGCGTCTGGCACAGCACTTCGCTCCTAGCAGGAGTTTCAGGAAGAAATGGCTCTCCTGTCCCCTCTTCCAATTTGAATTAGATTCACAATCAAGGGAATCTGTCTCCAGTGGGGGGGACATGTTACAGCACAGGCTGGAATGTGCCTCTGAATTCTTAAATCCTGGGCTGGACATTTTGTCCACAGTAGTTGCTCCCTGGGCCTGAGCACCTGGGGCGCAGTCTTGAGTAGGGGGACCATGACCACTAGAACGAGGGTCAGGAGTCAGAGATCGTGGCCGGGTGACTTCAGGGTATTCACTCCACTCCTTCGGGTCTGTTTCCTCATCTGTAAAACTGGGCAATGGACTAAGTAACAGTGGGGTCAAGGACAAAGTCTCTTCTGGCCCTAAATTCCTATTAGGCCACGAGATGTCCAAAGCCGTTTGCTGAATCATGACTGACAGCCCAGATTCTCCCCCTTCCCATTATCTTGGAGGCCAGGACTCTTTATTTTAATGGATTATCTGGTTCTTGCCAGAACAAAAACTTACCTGCCCTGTCTTTAGTTAGCTCATGTGATAAGTAGAGAGGCCCTCTGGAGTCCAGTGTCCAGTGCACCCTGCCTTTAAACCCAGCACCCACCCACCCACATGCCACAGTTTACCAAGTAGGTGAAAGCAAAAGCTGGGAAGAGCAGTCCCATTTCTAAGCCCTAGGAGTAGCTAAGGAGCACACAGGAGAGAGTCGAGACAGAGCAGAGTGACAGACCAAGGTCTGAACCCTGAGGAATGTCAAGGTTTCGAGGAACAAAGGGTCAGATGCTGCTGAGAGGTTGAGAATGAGAAGAGAGAAATGGCTATTGGATTTGTCAGCATGAAGGATGCCGGGGATACTGACGAATCACTGTGGATGGGATGGAGAGAGCAGCAACATTGCAGTGGGTGGAAGAGAACGGAGTGAAGAAGCGGAGCCTGTGTGTGAGATTTCAGAGTTTGGCAGAAAAGCAGGGACAGGAGAAGCAGTTTTGTTTGCCTGCTTTAGATTTTTAAGGGGGAAGTTACTCAGGATGTTTTTATGCTGAGGGAAATAATCTAGCAATGGGAAAGAGAATTACTTTCCAAGTGAGAGGGGGAGAATGAGAAATTCTTGAGCGGAATCTGTGCTTCAAGGCACTAGGAATTGCCTTTGAAAGGGCAAGAGTCACTTCTCCTATCACATTAGGCTGCGCCATGAGAAACAGCTGATATTCTACCATTTGGGGTCAACAAAAACAGCCATGTCTTATGGTTCAGCCTGATAATAGAGGGGAAGAATGAGAAGATGGTTGTAGACACAAGTAGAATGCAGCTTGGCGGTGTGAAGATGAGCATTCACGTCTGATGGCTGTAATTTCCTCAAAGTCTATGAGATGACATCATCAGCAGACAGTGAGGGTGGAGAAAGGGGTGAGAGGGTTTTGAAGGGAAAAGATGTTCCTCGACTATGAACAGGAGGGAGGATTTCTCCCTCGTAGGGTGCCGTGAGGGTGAAATGTGGAACGGGAGGCACTTGGCACAGAGAGGTGCTGGGGAGTGGAACGCCAGCCAGGAAACTCCATCCAGGTACCCACAGGAGGGGCTTACCCTGCCCACTTCCACGAGGTTTGTGACCATGACGATGCTGGCCGAGTTCTCCTGCCAGATCATTCTCCAGAAGTCCTTTACAGTCTCCTGCATGGGACCTGCCAACAGAGAAGGTGTCAGGGTCAGACTGCAATTGCAAGCAAGCAGACAAGAGGCTTGTCCCTCCTGGCTGGTCAGTCAAGGCTCCGGATGGGTGAGCAAGAGTGAGGTCAGCGATTCCTATTGGGACACAAGTAGCGGAGACTGGGGACTGAAGCGTGTGAGGTCAGAGTGTGCACGGGAAAAGCCACACTCCAGCTAGCAGGGTCTGCAGCGTCCCCTGGAAATGCCCGCAGCTTCTCCTCTTTGTCGTCCTCCTGCTCAGACCCTTTCCACCAGCCCCACTTTCCCGCCAACCCATCACCGTATATTAGGGGTTAATGACATAGCTTAAGGGAGTTTTCAAAAATTGGGCTCCAGAACCTCAGTGAGAGACGGGAAGGAAATTGGGGTGGGGGTGGGGTTGCAGGGCAGAGGAACTGCCAGGAGTCAGATGCTGACAGCACAAACAGAAGATGCCCGATCCTGAGCTTGACAAATGCATTTGTCTGGAGCCTGGACAGAAAGGAGGGAAAAAAACAGACAAGAAATGGGAGATAGAATCTGAGAGTCCAAAGCAATTTCCTTGGAAATTTCTCTTTCGATGTCCTGGGCCTTCATCATTTTTAAAATTACAAGAGTAATAAGTGTATCTGATACAAAATTTTGAACGCCATTTTCCTGTATAAATACATATATATGTGTATATATATTGTGTTTGCTATAATAAGCGTTATATCTATTATACGTATTTTCCCATGCCCTTAAAAACTCTTACCTGCCATGACATTTTTCATAGCTGCATAATTTTCCATAATATGGAAGTGTCACACTTTAACCAATCTACCAATTGATGGGTATTTAAGGTTTTTCACTGTTTTTCCTATTAGATAACACTGTGAAGGGTATCCTATTATATGTGTCACCGTCCACATATGTAATCATCCACAGGATTTCCTCCCAGCACAGTTTGAGAGGTATAGTCATTTTTAAGTCTTCTGATAACATCCTGGTAAGTTGCTTTCTAGGAGCGTCAGCTGCCTCTCTCCCGTGCACACACCCATCGAGGAGATAAGGCACCAAGAGCTCCAGTTCCGGATGGTGGATATTGATGGCACATATGCCTGAGGCTGATGCTTTCGGTCCAGGGCCCACCTCTCTTGACCATTTCCTAGTGACACCTCCTTCTTCTCTCCCTTACGTCCCTCCCCCCATAGCTGAACTTGTCACCTCCTTCCTTCCCAAACAAATGAACAATCTCGAGACCTCAGGAGGCTCTCCAGCCCTGCTCCTATGTGACTTCTTGGCTGGCAGAAGCTCATTCCTCTCCTCCAGTGTAAGGCAAGGGCCCTTGAGAGGAAAAGGAGGGCACTTACCTTGAGTAGCAATGTAGTGCCGAGGTCGATGGTACCCCTGGATAACAAAAGAAAAAGTTCAGTGAAGCTTACAAACAACACAATACTAATAATTATCCTTTCCAAGGCTCGGTCTCTTCGTAAGCAAAATGAAACTAGCATTAGACATTTCCCAGAGAAGTGGCAAGGATTAAATAAGACAATGCATGTAAAATGCTTAGTCCATCACTAAATGTTAGCTATTATTATAGTTCCTTGTGATGGGCCCGTACAGGCTTGCCTTGGAGCCATGGACTGCCAGCAAAAATCAGATGGCCATCAGTTATGGCTATGCGCCCAGAGAAAGGTGGAGAAGGAATTTTCAGGTTTCTGTGGGATATCAACCACCACCAAGTCTTTCCCGAGCCATGATTATATGCAGAACACTGTACAAGGCCCCGTAGGGCACCTGAAAGAAGAAAACAATCACATTGCTGGCTCCTTGCATCAGTAACAATTAGAAAAAGATGCCACACTGCCTCTCTGTGCTACATGGCTGGGCTTGGAACTGAAGTTCCTTTCATTGGGGGTGGGGGGACCCCAGGTAGGTGTGCCCTAGAGACTGATAAAGCCACTTTCAGATTCAGAGATCAGTTTCTGATTTCCCTGTACATTTCAGAGTCTTCAGTAGGCCCTGCTGGGCTCTGATGTGTGGTTACTCTGGTGCCCCATAATCCTAATCATTGGGGAATGGTTGAGGACAACCTTCTCTTTTGTCTGGGCACGTCCTACATGGAGGGTCCCCTTTCTTGTTACAGAGAGGAAGTATATCATATTGGGTAGAAGTTCAAGTTTTGGAGACAGATCTGCACTTAGTACATAACATTGAACGTAATTAGTATTTATTGAATGAGTAAATACATGAATGAAAGGATAAATTAAAAAAATATATAGATGCCAATTATGGAGCCTGTTGGTGGAGAGGGTATTGGAAAGTCCTGAAACTCCACTTTCTTTTATAGTTAACAATCTCAGGAGAAAACAAACCCGAAAGTCTGATGAACACCTATTTTTGTCTTAAACGTTGCTGATGAGTCTTTGTGTTCTGCTGAGGAGGATAAGCTGCCTCAAGATCCTCTTTAGGAAATCAACCAGAAAAGTCATCTGCATGGTTCATGGAGAAACAGACGTGGTGTCTCAGAAGTTCTGGATCCACTTTCCGATTCAAAGATTCATTTCTGAGCCCCCTGTACATCTCTCTACCTCAGACTTCCGCTTGCTCCATAAATATTTAGTAGGTACTTTGTAATAATTACCTGGCATACTCTAGTAACACCTGGGTTGACTGTCAATAACAACCCAAGGCCAGTGTCATGGGTACAACTGTTGGATTAACCACCAGAAATCAACAGCCCCACCTAAACTCTTTGTTTGAGTGGTCCTGTCTTCTTAGTGAGGTTGTCAGCTTCTTGAGGACAAACACTGCCTCCTAAGTTTTAAAACATTTTCTGTGGAGCCTGGCACTGTGTGAAACTCAGAGCAAATGCCCAATAAACAAGCTGTTGAGAGACCAACCAGAAAGGCAGCATATAATTATTAGAGAAATGCAAATCAAAACCACAATGGGGTACCACCTCACACTGGTCAGAATGGCCATCATTCAAAAGTCTCCAAATAACATGCTGGTGAGGGTGTGGAGAAAAGGGAACCCTCCTACACTGTTAGTGGGATTAAGTTGGTGCAGCCACTGTGGAAAACAGTATGGAGGTTCCTCAAAAAAACTAGAGTTGCCATATGATCCAGCAATCCCACTCTTGGGCATATATCTGGACAAAATTATAATTCAAAGAGATACATGCACCCCTATGTTCATAGCAGCACTATTCACAATAGCCAAGACATGGAAACAACCTAAATGTCCATTGACAGATGAATGGATAAAGAAGATGTGGTACATATATACAATGGAATACTACTTGGCCATAAAAAGAATGAAATAATGCCATTTGCAGCGACATGGATGGACCTGGAGATTATCATACTGAGTGAAGTAAGTCAGAAAGAGAAAGACAAATACCATATGATATCACTTATATGTGGAATCTAAAATATGACACAAATGAACTTATCTATGAAACAGAAACAGACTCACAGACATAGAGAACAGACTTGTGGTTGCCAAGGGGGAGAGGGGGTGGGGAGGGATGGATTGGGAGTTTGGGATTACCAGATGCAAACTAGTATATATAGAAACGACAAGGTCCTACTGTATAGCACACGGAACTATATTCAATATCCTGTGATAAACTATAATGGAAAAGAATATGACAAAGAATGTATATATATGTGTGTATAACTGAATCATTATGCTGTTCAGCAGAAATTAACACAACATTGTAAACCAACTACATTTCAACAAAATAAATTAAAAAAAAAAAAAAGAAAGGCAGCATAGCATGGTGGTTTTATGCACGGACTCTGAATTTAAACTGCCTGGGTGTGAATACTGGCTCTGTCCCTTTTAGGCTGTGTGGTCTGGGGCAGGTTACTTAACCTCTTTGTGCCTCAATTAATTTTTGCTGTTAAATGGGGATAACAGCATTTATATTACAGCCTTGCTGTTAGGGTTGTGAGTTAATATATGACAGTTACTATGTATCAGGCACTAGTCTAGGATTTAACATATATGTCTTTGCTATTATTATTATTTTGTTGTGTATCTGGAAAGCATTCATTGAGTGCCTACCATGATTAAAAGTCTGTTTTGGCCATCAGGGAGATCCTGAGATGGGAAGCCCTTCCCTCCCCTTTGCTTTCCTGCTCTGCCTATAAATGTAGTAACTGAGCCCTTCTCTGAGCCGTGAGAGGTAGGAAGGAAGATGAGAGGCACAAAGAGCTCTCTGTTCCTTTGAGTTAAGACGGACAGTGCTTCCCAGGCTCACAGGAAGAATGAGACTATGCGAGTCTTCTTGAGTAGGCTTGGGAATAGAAAATAGTACCCTACAGTGTGGAAAGATGCGGTTTCTCAAGTCCATCCTCTTCTGTCATCCCCACATCATTCCTTCTGCAGCCCTCATCCTCCCTGATCTGGGCCAAGACAATAGCCTCATGCTGGCCTCCCTGCCTCCAGTCCAGTCCCAGAGCCCATCTGCTTCCTGCCAGAGTGAACTTCCCAGTGTACATCTGATTATGTTGTTTCCCCGCTTAAAAGCCTGCAGTGGCTCCCCGTTGCCTGGACAATAATGTCCAAATGCCTTAGTTTGGGACTAAGCCCCTGTCTCCAGCCTCATCTCCAGCCTCATTTCCAGTTGTCCCTCTCCGGGCCCTTCCATGTACCCTATGCCCCAGCTTCCCACACTGCACTTCAAATGAGCCCTCCTTCCTCCTAAGCCCTGCAGGGCTTGGTAGATGCCCAATTAACACCCTTACAATGTATGTTGCAATAAGTTTGTTTGTTTTTTTTTTAAATACTTTCTCCTTCTGGGCCATGGGACAGGCCACCCAGAGCTGGGTATAGTTTTCAGCACAGACTGGTCGGTGGCATACATACATGAATATGTCTTTGAGGTGAGGTTGGGGCATTCCCTTAAGGCCTTAATTGGCAGACAAAAGGCAAAAGACAAAATGCATGGGACGTGGAAGATTCTAACACACTTCAATGTCAACGGGATGAAATTCTGAGCAAGAAATTCACATTTCAACTGTGGGAGTTAGATGACTTAGTTTCACTATTTTGTTCATTCGTTTGCTCACTCAGTCCTTCAATATTCACTTGACAGGTATTAACTAAGCATCTACTACTCTGTACAAGGCACTGGAAGTACAAAAGTGGACCTGATGGATGCGGGCTCAGATTCTGAGCAGCTTGTAGACATCAACAAAATGGGATAAGGGCCACCAAGAGGAAGATGTGCAAGGAGGCCAGAGAAGTGTTCTCTGAGGTCACTGCAGTTGAACTGGCCTCTTAAGCCTAGTTTGGGCATCTCAACATCCCTGTTATTCCCATTTCATCCCTTCAGCAATAGTCTCAGTTTTCTTACCACCCTCCCCATGGCTCACTGGCTGTCTTGCTCTTCTTCAGAAGCAGCCATCACGTTTCCATCTATAGGCCTTAGCACTCTCCCCTACCCGTGCCTGCTGTGTCTGTCCCCACATAACTGAGTGGTTTGCTCTCCCCTTCCATCCAGGCTTCTGCTGGGACGGCAGTCACCTCCACAGACAGCCCTTACCTGCCCACCCTGACATCCTTGTTTTTTTTTTTGCTTTCTCTGGTTTACTTTTCTTCAGGGCACTCACCACCAAAGTCTTCATTTATTTATATGCTTATCGTCTGTTTTCCCAGTCGAATGAGAGTTCCAGCGGGGCAGGGCTGTAATGGGCTTGCTCATGGCTGTGTCCCCAGCATGGAGAAGTTGGCCTGGGCAGTCAACGCTGATAAATGCACACAGAATGAACGCATGCATGCTGCGCTCCCGTCCACCCGTGGCAGCCGAGTCAAGAGACCCGCTCTGGCCTCCAGGAACGCACGCAGTCCCCAAGAGAAAGCATTCTAACCACCTGGCTCTTCAGCAATGGAGATGAAAGGAGACGTACTGCTCAGTTGGGGCTGCTCTGGGGATGTCCCAAGAGCTGGTACAGAAAACTTCCTAACCTTAAAAGAACTTTGAGTTCACTTAAGTCCCACCTACAGCACGCACGTGGCCTGCAAACCGGCACTGGGCCTGCCTCCATCCGCCCGTGAGCAACGGGAAAGAGCTTTGCATCCAACGTGCATTTATCTCACTCCGCGCTCCACGCATCTGTTACTTACTGGGGACCCAGAGACGATATTTATTTCCGGACTGGTAATTTATAACAGATTCAAGTGGCCAATACATTCTCGGGTGTGCAAACAAATGTGCCGGAGGGATGGTTCAGACAGGAGGAGAACCACGGCCTCTGGAGGCCTAGACAGGGCTGGCCCCATCTAGCTCATTATCCAAATGGAGTCGTTTTAATGAATCGTCAAGATCCAATTGTGGATAAATGATTCTAGCATGGGCAGTTAGCCCTCTGGAGTGCAGGGAGGATTTTGGCTGGGTGGAAACCAGGGCCACGGAGTGAGCCGTAGACAGCTACCTAGGGTGTGTCTGCCCGGAATCCCCATAGAGACCCTGGGAATTTTGACTTTGCTGGAGTGTATAGGGGGTCACGACTGATGTGATTCCCCTCCCCTCCACCCCGTACTGCTCACACTGTGCTAAAAGGAGCTCAGGCTCGGTGTCTTCTCTGCCCCTCCATTGACTCTCTATTCCCTTCCCTGCTCTGCTCGTGCCCTGGGAGGTTGACCTGTATGGACGACACCATGGGCTTCCATGCCCTCCAGCTGCTAGTTGGGTTTGGTCATGTGGACGACACCATGGGCTTCCACGCCCTCCAGCTGCTAGTTGGGTTTGGTCATATGGACGACACCATGGGCTTCCATGCCCTCCAGCTGCTAGCTGGGTTTGGTCAATGCGGAGCAGAAGCAGGAGCTCAGAGGCCACTGGGAGGTTGGGGTGCATGTTCTTTTGGGTCTCTCCCTATCAGGTCACCATGGCTTGGCCTCGACTTTCCATCAAAGGCTACAGCGCCAGTCAGGCGGCCCCCTCCTTACAGCTACTCTCCCTGCTCTCAGGAGCTTGAGAGCTTCCTGCTGGTTCTAGCCTGGGGATACTGAACTCCTGCCACTTTGCCTCCCCCTTTAGTTTCCTTTAATCTTGTTCCTACTCTTATTAAATTCCCTTTGAGTGACCCTCTGTCTCCCAATGGGACCCTGACAGATAGACACTTCACATCAGTTGTCACATTCTGGCGGGTTGGCATTATCCCATTTTACAGACATCAGAATGGGTAAATTATTTACCTAAGATCATAAAGCTAGTGAGCAGAAAGGCCTGGATTCAATGTGGCCTCTATAAGGACTGAATTCATGTCACGACTTTGGTCTCGTGAGCCCTTGACTCTAACCACAGCACAGAGTCCAGTATCACTTATTAAGACAGCATCTAGCAGAGACTGTTTGGCCGGTCTGCACAATCTACTTCCTAGAGAGAGGGAGAAGGTGGGCAGAGAACTGGATTCTAGCTGTGTGACCTTGAGCAAGCCTCTTAACCTCCACCCCTGGCCTCTTATCCTTAAAGGCTCTCAGAATGCATTGTGATGATAAGAACCTGGTAGAAACGGGTGCTGTTATTAGTACTGGTGTTGCAGAGATTCACTTGCATTTAAAGCAGTTTCCTTTGTTGCCTATAAAATACCAAAGTGCATCTTGGCTCTGACCGCAGTCACATCCTCACTCAACTTCGGATTGTCTATCCAGGAAAATGCCTTTTGCCGGAGGTTAGCACTCAGGCAATGAATGCCAGATATGGCAACTTGGGCCAGCAGACCCCTCATGGGCATGGCTGTCAGGGCTGCCACATCCACTCAGCCAGAGTCAAAGTCAAGGAGAAATGGAAGGAACCAACTCAGTTTGGTTCAGCACGTGCTGCCCGAGCCCCCACTGTGTGCTGCATGCAAGGTGGTGTCTTTTGAGTCGGTGAGAGGAGCAGGATGAAGAGCCCTGGCCTGGGAGTCATTCGGGTCTGGTTTCTACCCTGCTTCTGCCACTGACCAGATGCCCACGCCCACGCCCAAGCTTTGCATTCTCTTTAAACCTCAGCTTCCCTATCTGGAAAATGGGGGTGGTCACCTACCCTAAAGGGCTATGGGGAGGTCTCAATAAACAGATTCATTTAAAACCACCCCTCACAGGGCCCAAGAGTGACTCATTTAGAGCCCTGGGCTGTTGTCATTGCATTACCGTCGTTATTAAAGCCAGCAGGGCATGGTTGGGGAGGCACCGTCGATGCAGACTCCTGCTGTCCCCTCCCTCACATCCTGGAGAAGTTTCATAACCTTGAGAGCCCCAGTTCACTCATCTGGAAATGGGCAGTAATGGCATTTACTTTGTGAGTTATGATACTAGTTAAGGCAATGTTGGTACACTAGAGGTGATCAATAATTCTTAAGCTACCATTGGTCCTTCTTGCCTGACTACCATTGGCTGACTCTCACTCATTGGCTAAAGCAGCACTGTGTCACCTCCTCCAGGAAGGCTTCACTGATCACCCCACTCCCACCTTGAGGCTTTGATTTTCCTTTACGTTCCCATGGCCCCTGCTCTTCGAGGGTCTCTTTTCTTATCTGACTCCCTCACCAGACTTGAGTCCCTTTTAAGGTCTGTGTTTCCAGCACACAGTGGAGGATCTGCTGTGTGTGAGAAATGAATACTAGATGCATGAGGGAAAGGCTGAAGGCATGATGGGTGAATGCTGAGTGCTTTCTCCAGGTTGGAGACAGGCTGCTCAGAACTGGCCATCTCCTTGTGAACTTCCTTGTTAGCCAGAGTCCAGGTGGAGAACCACTCCAGGTGTTTCAGACAGAGGGAATTCAGTACAGGAAGCTGGTTATACAGGTGATGGAGGAGCTGAGTTGCAAAACGGAACAGTGAGGCCAGCCAGAGATCAGCAATAGTGAGAGGATGTGGTCACCCCTAGAACCAGCAGATAACGGGAGACAGAGAAGCTACCAGAGCCCAGGAGCTGGGGCCACCTTGTCGAGGCTGGATCACTCTGGTGGTCCTCCCTGATGGAGCCACAGATGGGATGCAGACACTGCTGGAGCTGCCATCCCAGGAAACACGAGAGGCAGATAAATACGACGGCTTCTCCCTTCCCATCACCTGCCAATCTCCCATCGCACCTTCCTTAAAGGGTCAGCTCACTCTCCTCCCTGCACACACGCACACACACGCACACACACACACACACAAAGATGCACAAGCACACACACACAAAGATGCATGTGCACACACGCACATACACACACGCACCACACACACACACATGCACACACACGCACATACACACACACACAAAGATGCACAAGCACACACACACAAAGATGCATGTGCACACACGCACATACACACACGCACCACACACACACACACGCACGCACATACACACACACACAAAGATGCACAAGCACACACACACAAAGATGCATAAGCACACACACACAAAGATGCATGTGCACACACGCACATACACACATGCACCACACACACACATGCACACACATGCACATGCAAACACGCACACACACAAACACACACACATGCACACACGCACATGCACACACACACAGATGCAAATGCACACACGCACATATGCATACCAGCAACACAAAGCAGAACAGGGAAGGACAAGGAATAGATCTGAGGGCAAACAGGCAAATGCCTAACACAAGGCGCAATACACAATGGGGAATTCAAAAGCATGCCACAGTGCCTTATAGCTTGTCTATAAAAACACTTGGGAGTCAGAGGCACCAAGGTGGATCTCTGAACCTTTCGTCAAGGTTCTTGGACTCCTAGCTGAGGTCCTCAGAAGCCTGGCTTGCATCGGTCATTCTGGGATGTCTCTCTGGTCCCAGTGACCATGCTTCCCTTTTACAAACTCTCTTACTTCCATGTACGCCCGTCTTGGCTCCTGTTGTATTTAGTTCCTTCCTCCATATTCCCTGGAACACTGAAGCAGCCCCCTTTTCTAACTGGGGGTCTTATTCCCAGACCCTCTTCCCTCTCATCTATCTTACCCTGGATAATAGATAAATCATCCCAAAGCTCAGCTCTGAACCGGTCACCTCCTTGATCAAAAACTTTCCATAGCTTTCTCTTGCCTACAAAATAAAGTCTGACTTCCTATGTTTGATCACAAAGCATCAGTGATCTAGCTCCAACCTTTTTTTCCACTATTCCCATTATAGAGTCTCTGCTCCCCTCAAACTGAGCTGCTACATACCCTCTGCTACATCTCAGCTTGTGCTTTTCTTTGGCCAGAGGCCCATCTTCCCCCTCTTTGATTTTAAATTCTACCTGTGCTTGAAGCTTTGGTTCACATCAAACTTCGCATTCCTGATAGAAGAGTGACTTTTTCTCTCCCCCCTCTGAATCCCTGTAGCATTTTATCTGAACTCATGACACTCACCACTTTCTAGTCTGCCCTGGAATTATTGATGTGCACAGCTTATCTTCCTGCTAAGGTTTTAGAGGGTAGAGACCATGGCATTTTTAGCTTTATGGTTCCCATAGCATCCAACATACAGTAGGTATTCTGAAGTTTTTGTTGCATAAGTGGTTGTACCTTCAAATAAATGAATGAATGGGTAAACGGACATACATATAAAAGAATTAATGGGTGAATGAACAAAACTGGCAATCCTGGGTTCCCACAGAGCAGGCTACTCCAGCCAGCCTGAAAGTGGATGCAGCTTTAGGTGGCTAATCAGCTTGGGTTACACTAGTTACAGGGAGGAGCCAGACCCTCTGGACCTGTTCTAGGAGGGCCACTGTCTGGGGGAGCGACTGGGGGCACAGCCACAGATCTTGAGCTTACTGCAGCCAACCCCAGAACCCAGCTGCCCAGCCCCGTGGAGAGCCTCACATCAATGTAGTTGGCGTTGATGTAGTCGGAGTGTGGGTCTCCATCCAGCACCAGCAGCCTCACTCGAGAATGGTCATCTGCAGAGAGAGAGAGAGAGAGCAGAAAACAAGGGGGTGGGTGATGAGAAGGCTTCGGGTGAGCTCTGCCCTGCTTTAGAGCTACCATTTATCAATCATCATGTACCAGGAACCATGCTACTGACAGACACGCTCTCATTTAACCCCTAGCATCACCCTCGGTTATTATCCCCATTTACAGATGAGGAAATTGAGGCTCAGGGAGATTACTGTGCCTTAAAAAAGGGCCTGTATATGCTGCTTCTCTTTTTTTTCCACCCACCCTTCTGATTCCAGTTTTGTCATTACCTACCAGGGAGAGTGACCTGCTTCTTTAAATCTTAGTGATTTTGTCATTAAAATGGGGATGGAAACGCCTTCTCCAGAGGACAATGCAGGAAAGACCATATGAAAACACTCAGGAAGCGAGAAGTGTTAGATCCAAATTAATATGCCCCATTTTCATGCTTGCCTAAAACTGGCAAATTTACCTATTTTCCACAACTGCACAAATGCTTGCCTTTTGCCTCTTGGAATATTGCTGCAAATAGACTGTCGGCCGCATATTGTTATCAGTACTATCATTCAAGTGAAGCTGACTAAATCATTATATTAAAAGAGATCATCAATAACTAAAAATCGTGTTACAGAGAATACCATTTCAAAAACAATCTAGGCACAAACAAGATTTGCAGGCGTTAGTCAATGGCACGCTTACTTCAAATAACACCAAATAAAAATGATTAAAAAAAAAACCTATTACAGCAGAAGAATCAGGCTAATCCTTTACAGTTAATTAAAGTGAGCTCCGATATGCTAGAGGACATGCAAACAGAACACCTGGGTTGGGTCTGGTGGGGGGAGGGGCTCAGCTTTCCGTCCCCGTCACTATGCACGTATCACCGCGTGTTGCTGCATCCACTGGCCAGGCCACCTTACTCTAGGGCAGGGCTAGGACTCCCCATAAGTGGACTGGAGAACTCTGGGCACCCCCTAAGGGTTTATGGGGATCAAGGAAGTCGGGTCACCATATCCCATTAGTTTTTTCCAGAACTTTGCAGTTTACAAGGCCACCTATTACTACTGACTGGAACCCCCATGAACAGGGACATTAGGTGTTTTGCTCCTTGTTCTATCCTCTGCACGCACCTGTGACAGGTACTCAATAAGTACTCGGTGAGTACATGAATGGATTATCTCATTGGACTCTCACAGTGACCCTGGGAGAGAAGTAAGACGGATGCTGTTAACCTTTGTTACAAATGAAGGATTGACTGGCCACATGGCCAGTGGATGGTGGAGCTTGGAAGAGTGGGGTTCTCTTAACTCTGAGCTCAGACACTCCTGATTCCCCAGAGGGGTCTAAGCAGGATAGTAGAAAGTACTTCAAGGGTACACAGCAGAGGGAACTAATGACAGAGGAGTGGTTACCTGGGTGATGGAAGAGTTGAGAGGCTAAAGGGAGGAGGGAGAAGTAACTCAGAGATAAACATCAACAAGGAGACACTGCCTCCCCAGGGTCGGTGGGACAGAGGGAGGAAGCGAGGGCACCAGAGCCCAGGGGTGGGGGCCACCTGTGGAAGCTGGGGCTGCAGTGGGCCTCTCTGGTGGGAGCTGGAGAAAAGGAGGAGACTCCCTCACTGTTCAAGAAGGTGCCTCTGATTGGGACAGAGAGGGAGAAATACCCCAGCTTCTTCCTTTCTCCCACCTTCCAATCTCCAACCAGTGCACGTCATTGGCCAAACAGCAGCCAGCTGACAAGAGAGGCTGAGAAATGCAACCTGCAAGGGTCAGAATCCTATGATGGAAAGTTGAGCAGGAGAAGGCAAGGAATGGGACCAAGGATGGACAAGCAGGCCGGGGTTGGACAGGACACCACCCCACGTCTATTGATTCATTAACTAATTAATCAATTCAAAAATAGTTAAGTGAGCATCTGCCATGCGGCAGGCGCTGTGCTAGATACTGAGCTACACTGGATGCCATGTTTCTTACTCATCATGGGGAAGAGTTTCCGTGGAATCAACCAGAGGGAGTGGGGGGGAGGTCTAAGTGATCCCTTTGGGTGGGTGGCGGAGTGGGGTGTGAAGTGGGGAAGGAGTCTGAAGCTAATCTTTATGGAGTTGATGGTAGATACCAGAGGCTTCACATACATTATCTCACTCAATCATTTATTCCTCCAAATTGCTCCATAGATTATTATGTTAATGATGTAGTATTTTTATTCTTCCCATTTCACAGATGAAGAAACTGGGGCTCAGAGAGATTAAGCAAGTTTCCAACATTACACAGCCTACAAGTGGCTGGGATTCTATCTTAGGACTGTCTGACCCTGAATCCCTGCTTTGTTCACACGATGTGCTGTCCCTCCTGGACTTCTAGCATCTCGCAGGTACTGCAGTCTGTGCAAGTGTCTGGTCCCCAGCTCCTGCAGTGGGACGTCCTGGGGGACATCCACCCAGCAGGCTTTCAGACAAGACCCAGCACCTGACTCTGAGCTCAGACTGTTAAGCCCTGTTACCAGCGGTTACCGAAACTGTAAGGCTCAAAAAAGTGAAAAATGCATAATGCGTTTTCACTCATTGGTCTCACTAATGACTTATCGATTCAAAATATCTCCTTTATTTATTGAGTTATGCCTGCCCTTGAGGTCTAAAGCACTGGAAACAGAGATTCTGGTGTAAAACATTGAAAGGGAATTTTCATTAATATAAAATGAAATTGAAAGTCTGAAAGCAAATATGATTAAAAAGAAAAAGAAAAGAAACAAACTTATTTCTTTTAGTTAAATGTTCTTAAAGATGAGAGGTGCCTCTAACCACCAGATGATGGCGTTTGTCAATATCACCTCTTTATTCATTTATTAAGAACATATTCACTGAGCACCTACTACACACAGGCTTGTTGAAGGGACTTGGAAAGTATTTTCCAAGTGCTTAGGGAGTTTGTCAATGTAGTGGGGGAGACAGACTGTACACAGAAGTGAAATTTCAAGGTCTAGAAAGTGGGGACTAGAAGGCTTTGTGAAGTGATATGTGAATGAGGAATTGAAAGTAAGGCTTGACCAATGGACAACAAGGAAGGGTCTTTCCATCAGAGAGAACAGCAAGAGTGAGAGCAGAGGTCCTGGAAAAGCAAGCATATTGGCGACCTGCAAACAGTTTCTTGTCTTGTGAACGTGGAATGGGAGGCAATTAGCAGTGGGAGAAGAGGCACAGGAGGTAGGTGGGGGTTAGACTGAAGAGGGCTTTCTACGCCCTATTCAGGTACTTAGATGCAAGTCACCATGCCGGGCTCTGCAGAGCATCCAAATAGAGACTATCTTCTGAGACTGTGAAAGGGTACTTTAGTACAAAATGATCAAGATTTATTCCCACATGGGCTAACCTGTGGCAAGTAGGACAGTAGACATGGTGATGGGAGGTCTGAAGCTATGGGTCAGATCTGGGTTCAGATCTTAGCTCCATCACTTAGCAAGTCAGTTGATCTCTCTAAGCCTTGGTTTTCTTAGGAAAATGCTATAGGGCTCAATACTATATAACTCACAGAATGTTGGGAGGATTAAATGAGAAAATGCAGGCATGAAAAGTGTGAGGACGTTAAGAGAATGAAAAGATGAGCCACAGATTGGGAGAAAAAGTTTGAAAAAGACTATCCGATAAAGGAGTTGTATCCACAGTATACAAAGACCTCTTAAAGCTCAACAATAAGAAAACAACCCAATTAAAAAATGGGCAAATGATCTGAACGGACACCTCACGAAAAAAGATATATGGATGGCAAATAAGCATATGAAAAGATGTTCAGTATCATATGTCATTAGGAACTGCAAATTAAAACAAAAAGATACCTCTACTCACCTACCAGAATGGCCAAAATCCAGAACCCTGACAACACCAAATGCTGGCGAGGATGTAGAGCAACAGGAATTCTCACTTATTGCTGATGGGAAAGCAAAATGGTAGAGCCACTTTGGAAGACAGTTTGGAAATTTCTTCCAAAACTAAACACACTCTTATCATATGATCCAGCAATTACTGTCTGGTATTTACCCAAATGAGCTGAAACTTATGTCCACACAAAAACCTGCACATGAATGTTTATAGCAGGTTTACTCATAATTGCCAAAACTTAAGAAAAACCAAGATGTCCTTCAATAGGTGAATGGACAAACAAGTCATGGTACAGCCACGTCTTTGGTAATATTAAGAAATGAGTTCTCAAACCACGAAAAGACATGGAGGAAACATAAACGCATACTGCTAAGTGAAAAAACCCAGCCTGAAAGGCTTCATAGTGTATGATTCCAACTCTATGACATTTTGGAGAAGGCAAAACTATGGAGGCAGTAAAAAGATCTGTGGTTGCCAGGGACCTGGGGGGAGGGATGACTAGGTAGAGCACAGGGAACTTTTAGGGCAGTGAAACTTCTGTATAATACTGTAATTGTGGATATGTGTCACTGTACAGTTTTTAAATCCTACAGAACTGCACAACACAGAGTGGACTCGAAGGTAAACTATGGACTTTAGCTAGTAATAATGGATCGCAAAGCACAGGGAGATCAGCTCAGTGCTTTGTGACCAGCTAGAAGGGTGGGGTAGGGAGGGTGGGAGAGAGGGAGATGCAAGAGGGAAGAGATATGGGGATATATGTATATGTATAACTGATTCACTTTGTTATAAAGCAGAAACTAACACACCATTGTAAAGCAATTATACTCCAATAAAAATGTTAAGAGAAAAAAAAAAACCAAACAGTAAAAAAAAAAAAAAGATGTGGTGTATATATATATATATATATATATATATATATATATATGATGGAATATTACTCAGCCATAAAAAAGAATGAAATTTTGCCATTTGCAACAACATAGATGGACTTGGAAGGTATTATGCTAAGTGAAATAAGTCAGACAGAGAGAAAGGCAAATACTGTATGATATCACTTATATGTGGAATCTAAAAAATACAACAAACTAGTGATTATAACAAAAAAGAAGCAGACTCACGGATACAGAGAACAAACTAGTGGTTACCAGTGGGGAAAGGGAAAGGGGAGGGTCATTATAGGGGTAAGGGATTAAGTGGTACAAACTGTTACGTATAAAATAAGCTACAAGGATATAATGTACAACACAGGGAAAATAGCCAATATTTTATAATAACCATAAATGGAGTATAACCTTTAAAAACTGTGAATCATTATATTGTACAATTGTAACTTATATTATATTGTACATCAACTAAACTTCAATAAAAAAATGAGATACTACCTTATAAAAAAAATGGATCAGTACTGGTTCACCAATTGTAACAAATGTATCACACTGATGCGAGCTGTTAGTAACAGGGGAAACTGAAGGGGGATGGGAGGTAGGAGTAAACAGGAACTCTCTGGACATTCCACTCAATTTTTCTGAAACTAAAACTGCTCTTAAAAAAAGTGTGAGGACAGTGCCTGGTATGCAGCAAGTGCTTAATAAATGGCAGTTCTGGGCTGGATGTGAGGCAGGCAGTGAGCTGATGGCGGAGACGGTTAGAAACTTAGTGCTTCCCATTTGCCCTTCTGTACAAAATGTAAATCCATCTTTCTGCAGAGGCAAAGAGTTACTGTGTATATTCATGAAAGGGCAGAATTCAGCTATAGGTCCACCAGAAAGGCATTGCAAGGAGGAGCACTGCCCTCATGGTTTATTTATTCCTTCTGGGAGATGCTAATATTATTGTGTCCCCTTCTCCTTCTAACTTTATATAATTAGAAGGATAAAAAAATTGTGTTTATCCACACGCACATGGAGAAAGACGGGGCAGTGGGCGATGTAAAGGAGTTTATACAAAGTAATTTACAAGCAGCCCAGAATGTTCAGTATGCTCTATCTACATTTTGCAAGCTTGAGAAACAGCTAATCTGGTACTCCTTGTTTGATATTCAAGATGAGAGAAGAAGTCACATAGAGGAGAAACAAACCCCTCAAAGGTGAGGTAAGAGGCGGTGCAGGAGCCTGGCTTCACCCGGCTCTCAGCTGAGGCAGGAGGGGGGCCAGCACTGGCTTGCACGGAGGAGGAGAGAACCAGTGGCCACTGGTAGAGAGAAGGCATAACTGCAAAGACACGGAGATCCAAAGAGCTCCCCGGAACACAACTCAAGGGGAACAGAAACATTGCCCCTCTAGAATCAATCTGTTCCTTGTAGTTTTCGAACAAAGCCCAGTGGTAGGTTGTAAAAGTTTAACAAAGAGCTCTCTGGAGGAAGAAATGGCCCTGATCTGTAACATCTGATTTCTGTGATATAAATACTCCCACCATGACTGATTTCAAGCTACCAAGGTGGTATCAACTGACTCACAATTCCTGAAAAATTTAACCATCATCTCTTGCAAGCTGGTATGAATCACTTCCAAGACATCACTGACAGAGAACAAAGCCTGACCAGACCCCACAATGCCTTGCATGATCTGGTTTGGGACCTACTTCCCAGTCCAGCCTCATGCCCCCCTCCCCACATATTACTCTGATAACCGTGCCCTTCTTTCTGTTGCTCAAATGCATAATGTCTGCTCTGACCACAGGGCCTTGGCACATGTAAAGGAACGCCCTCAACCCCATAAGGCTGGCAACATCTCACTCTTCAGCTCAATCTTCCTTCCTCAGGAAGCCTTCTATGATCTCTCCACCCCAGACTCTGATAGCTCCCTGTACTTGTCTTCAGGGCTCTTAGAGCAGTTTTATTTCTGTGACGATCTGACTAACCCATGGCTCTCCTTCACGCCCTATTTAAGAAAGGGCACCCTATTTACTAAACTCTTCTATAGTGTATGGCACATAGTAAGTGCTCAATAATTATCTGTTCAATATATGAATTCATATTTGTGTCTGAAAGGCTGAGAACCAGAAAGGAGCCGGTCCCTTGCTTTTAGCCATACAATTGATTTTAGGTAACCTGGCCTGGGACCCAGGCTCTTTCCTCTACACGAGGCTGGCATAGTGTGCCTGGATCCTGTGTTCAAATTCTTCCTCACCTCATAGCTGATCCCTCACCCTACCTGCAGACCCAAGACTGGCAGCCAATCATTGCCTTCAGCACGAGAGAGGGACGGGTTGGGAAGGCTCTGAAGGCAGACCTGAGGTCTGTCACTATCACCCAGAGCAGTTGATGTATCTTCCTGAGCCTCAATTTACCCAACGACAACATCAAAATCCTCTCTACCTTTGCAGACTTGTTGCAAGGATGAAAAGCAGTTAGATATGAAGGCACCTGGTGTATTGTAAGAAATCAATGCAAATGTGTAAATTCAGTTTTATTGTAATTCTAGACCAGTGGTTTTCAAAATATAGTTCCTTGGCCAATAGCATCAGTGACATCTGGGAACTTGTTAGAAATGCAGATACTGGAGTCCCAGCCCAGACCCACCGAATCCGAACCTCTGGGGTGGGACCCAGCAATCTGTATTTTAACAAGCCCTCCAAGAGATTCTGATGCACACTCAGGTTTCAATGTACAGACCATTTGATGTTCAGTTATTTAGCATAGGGGGTGCCTTGGCTATTCAATTCGTCTTGGGAAAGACCAAAAGTTTTTACTGGAATTAGGCCGTGAGAATAGAGACTCACCTGCGCTGGGTGTAAGGAACAGAAATCTATCTTTGTGGAGTGCGTAAGATGCTCCAGGCACCATTCTAGAAGCCTATGGATGCTATGCCATTTGATTCTCATCGTAACCCATTCTGTGGCTGAGAAAATCAAGGCTCCAAGAAGTTTAACAACTTCGAAGGTGTAAGGCTGAGAGCTTCCTTGTAGAGTAGTGGGGTCCCTACCTCTCCGGGAACCCCAAGACGCACTGCCTCCACACCCCTCCATGCCGGTTCTGACTCTGACACTGTCCCATCCCACTGTGTGTCCCGCCCCCCCATCCCTGGCCAGGGGAGAGGGCGCAGTGTCCTCCCATGCACAGCTTTAACTCTCCAAGCAAACCGCAGCTCGTCCCCCCTCCTCCATCATCAGAGATAACCCGATAAGTCAGTCTTCTCAAGTCACATCCACTTAGAGCATCACTTCAGACAGGTGGGGCGGGGAAGACAATATCATTTGGATACAGGATGTACTCTCTTCCTGTCTTCCGGGCACTGAGGAAGGTAAAGAAAAGGTGCAATTTTTCAGAGAAAAGAGATTTGACTCATTACAATGAATTGTGGAGCTGAAAAATCATTTCCTAGGAGTACTGGAAATGTTAAGGCCATCATCTTGCACGAGTGGAGAGCAAGGAGGCAGGTAATCCCGCTGAGACTGCCCAGGTACCCCACTGAAGCTAAAGGTCTCCTCGTTCAATCTTGATTGAATTACCATTACCCAGGTAGCGGGTGGCCCGGGGGTGACAGGGAAACAGCCCGACATTCTGTGCGTCTCCTCATGCTGTCAGCTCCCTGGGGCTGAGGCTGGGCTGCTCCCTTCTGCCGGGCCCTGTGAGAAGCTGCTCCAACAGATGAGAGCTCTGAGGCCACAGAGGGGACTTAAGCATAGAGGCGCAGAGCACTGAGAGAAGTTAGGGGGACAGCGGCCTATCTGATGAATTTGTGGATTCATCCTAGGTAGGATGTCCAGCCCATACCCCACTAAGGGGACTTTCTGAAGAAAGAGAGGAAGGTTTCTGATCCGGATTCCTTCCGAAGCAGAAACTGAGACAAGGACTGAAATGCAAGGACTTGCTTTGGGAGATGATCCCGGGAAACCCCGGAAGGGGAATGGGAAGTGAGAGGCAGAAAGGAAGGAAACCAATGAGGGTTGTGTCATCAAGCAAGTTACCGCTGTAGACAGCTGGGGCTTACTTTTCTCCTGTTACTCCAGGAGAGAGTGTGAACACACACCTCCAAGCTGTTCCGCCTCAGCGGGGAGGGACCTGGGGTACTTATATCCGCACCCCCATCACTCATGGATGGAGAGCTGCTCCTGGGGACATTTGATTTCTTGGCAGTCCCGGCAAGCAGGCAGAGAGGGCTCCAGGGACCAGAACAAGTCCTCTGACACACAAGGGCACTGAAGGTTTCTGCACCCGGATCACTCTGTAAGGCCCAGGCAGGAGTCGCCCTCAGAGACAGCAAAGGAGAAGGGGGAGTTGGGAACACTGAACAAGGCACCCATTCTGACATCTAGTACGGTCTCCCCAGAAATCAGCAGAGAAACAGCTCTGAGAAGAAGCCCCTGAGTTTGATTTGAATCTGAGCTCCTCCCTGGAAGTGAAAAGAGCCCCTCTGAAGAGTTCATCCTGCTCTTCCATCTGCTCTGACGCCAGAGACCTTAGCACATGCTCCCCCAAGAGCACAGATAAGTCTAGATGCAGAGGGACTCCTTGGTAGGGAGCTCGTGGCACCGGGGCAGCAAGAGCCTGGAGCTCTGGTTCTCGCTATCCTACAGACTCTGCGTGACTGTGGGCAGGGTTCTACATCTCTGGACCATTGCTCCTTGCCTGTGGACTCAAAGAGGCTAGACTTAGTGTCATCTAGGTTTAAAAGTCTATACAACCAGGCTCAGATTCAATATTTATTCATCTTAATTTGCACGCTTTGCACTGAAAGATGTGAACCTGAATGTCAGAGAGATGATGTGACCTTGTTGAAGGTCATGCACGAGGTAAAGGGCAGAACTGAGAATAGCACCTGGGTCTGCTGGACCCCATGCCCAGTACTCCAATACACCTGAGCCCAGGGTCTTGTCTTAAATTAGGGGGTTAGAAGTCTCAGAAAATGAAAATGTCCTGGGTCTCCTGTTTGCCCTTCAGCCTTCCGCACCTGCCTCTCTAAACTGGAAGTTGATCTCTGTGGATAAGATCAGAGGTTCGTACGCTCAACACTGCTAATCATCAGGGAAATGCCAGTCAAAACCACAGTGTAATATCACCTCATACCTGTAAGAATGGCTATCATCAAAAAGACCACAAACAACAAATATTGGCAAGGATGTGGAGAAAAGGGAACCCTTGTACACTGTTGGTGGGAATGTAAATTGGTGCAGCCACTGTGGAAAAAACAGTATGGAAGTTCCCCAAAAAACTAAAAATAGAACTACCAGATGATCCAGCAATTCAACTCCTGGGTATATATCCAAAGAAAATGAAAACAGTAATTTGAAAAGATATACACACCCCAATATTCATAGCAGCATTATTTACAATAGCCAAGATATGAAAGCAACCCAAGTGTCCATCAAGAGATGAATGGATAAAGAAGATGTGGTATATATACACAAGGGAATATTATTCAGCCATAAAAAATAATGAAATTTTGCCATTGGATGGACCTGGAGGGTATCATGCTTAGTGAAATAAGTCAGAGAGAGAAAGACAAATACTATATATTATCATTGAGGAATCTAAAAAATAAGACAAATGATTATAACAAAACAGAAACAGACTCGCATAGAGAACAAACCAGTGGTTACCAGTGGGGAAAGGGAAGCGGGGAGGGGCAAGATAGGGGTAGGGGATTAAGAGGTACAAACTACTATGTATAAAATAAATAAGATACAAGGACATATTGTACAGCACAGAGAATATAGCCAATATTTTATAATAACTTTAAATGGAGTATAATCTAAAAAAATTATTGAATCACTATGCTGTACACCTGAAACTTATGTAGCATTGTAAATCAACTTTTCTTTAATAAAAAGAAAAAGAAAAAAAAGATGAGAGGTTCGTAAACCCGAGAGTGTATCGGTGTCACTGGTGGGCTTTTTAGAACAGAGATTGCTGGGTGCCACCCCCAGAATGTCTGCTTTGACAGGTCTAGATGGGACCCCAAAATGAGCATTTCTAGCAAGTTCTCAGGTGTTGCTGCTCCAGGGACCACACTTTGAGAACCACTGAACCACTGGACTCTGTCTACAGATTCCCTTGTCCTCTGGCTCTGGCTGGGTTCAGCCACTGGAAAGCACAGGCAGAAGACTGGATTAAGTGGGGAGTGCCATTGAGGTACTTATTCCTTCAGCTCCCTTTCTTGGGGTCACCATGGGCTTGCTGCAAGGCCACTAAAGGTCACACCTCTGACCAGGTCCTCTTTCTCTGGGTCCTGGGAACCTCTTCTTACTGAATCCTCTGGGCCTAGGCATGGCATTTAGCCCCAGGGTACCACACTATTCCCTGCAGTCTCCCACAGCTAGCTCACATTTTCATTAAAAAAAAAAACAAAAAGTCACTTGATTAAATTATCCTCAAATCACCCTACTTGAAGGTCCCATCTATTTCCTGCTGGGACCCCGACAGATGCCAGAAGGGAAGCCTCATTTGATAAAATCTGCACCCCTGAGATCACTTCCTCTCCTCTGTGTAATTTCCTTCCAGTCAAGGAAGCACCCTCTGCAACTTCCACATGGGGAAAGCTTGGTATTCTTGAAATTTCCCCTTGTCCACCATATATGCCCCAGGGCTACTTAAAAGTAAAGAACTCTTTGTTCTGTTTTCCCCACTCATTTCCTTTCCTTTCACTTCCTTTCTTTTCTACTCCCTGGAAACCCCACTGTCTCTATTGCTAAATTCTAAACAGAATCGTTTGGAAGAAAGGGCTTATTTAGCCAAGGTTTCTCTTTCATTGTTTCATTGGCAGACTGTGCCCTCCCTCCTTCTCTTCCCCTTTCATCTTCTCTGTTCTCCCTGACCTGGGCCTTTGTCCTCCACTCCAGCCTCCTAGTGCCCTGGGTTCCTTAAGATGCTAATCACACCCGGTTTTCTTTTTGCACCAAGAATATTTCTATTTATCAAGCCAGCGCTGACTTCGCCTCCGGGAGGGAAACGTACAAGGGCAGGAACACTTTCCAATCCTCGGGGCTGTTTCTCTTTTCCTTTTTTCATTTCAATTCCAGGACTTTTTTTTTTCTTTCTTTCTTTCTTGGTCCCCCTTTATGCTTTGCACTGCTTTTGGATGCACCGGTTACTTTGGCACTGTCTCCTCTCAGGACTGAGGGCAGACCCGGTCCAGCCACAATTTGCTGCAGAATTACTGACCCGTATATTAGAAAGGAGATTCAGGTTTCTTTAAACCCACCAAGATGGTATCATTAGGTGTCTGAATTTCCTCTGCCTCTGTTTGGGTTTCCCCAGAAGTAGATATAAGATGAGGATTCCAGTGCAAGCAGTTTACCTAGGAAGAGAAGAGGACACCAAGAGGAAAGGGGGAGGGGAGTGAGACAGCCAAGAGAAGGCAGCCCAGGAAGGGTGGGCAACTGCAGCCCACTCCCCGTGGAAGCTCTGGAAAAAGGTGTAGAACACACAACCCAGTGAAGGTGAGGATGAGGAGTGGGGCTATTCCATGGCCTAGGGAGAGACAGCTTTGTGCCTGGACAGAGCATCCTGCCCCAGCTTTGGAGAAAGTCCTCAGGCAAAGAGATGCAGACAGGGCAGGACTCGGGGGAAACCAGTGAGGCCCCAGGGCACACACTTTAAGGAGGCGCTTGCTCTCAGGGTCAGGCAGGTGCAGGTCAACAGCTGAGACTGAGCCGCCCCTGGAATGTGGCATGCTGGGTGCGTCGCCTGCCTCACCCTAGTCCCGGCCCTGGATGCCAGCAGGAGTTACTGCACAAGGACGCGGTGGCGCCGTGGGGTGTGCATGGGACACGGACAGCATCTTCTGCACCCTGCGATGGAGTCTAATCCCTTTCATTGTTCCCCTTGCTGCCTGGAATCCTGCCTTCTCAGACGTGGCTCCTGAAGGGGACACGACTGTCCTCCTCTCTCCCTCCTGTGTCCCATCTCTCCACCCTCTTCATTCAGGCTCAGAATGTCTTCCTTGATCCACTATCACTGTTCCTAGAGTCATCCTGATCCAGACTTCCTCCATCCATCCTTTCTGGGTGTTCTCTATTTTTGGGGGGAAGCCAGAAGGCAGAGACCCATGGCTCAAGCCCTTTGGGGCCTTGCAGGGAGTCCGTGCATTCCAACTTTCAGTCCTGTCTACTGAGCACCAGCCATAAGCCAGGTTTGGGGACACAGGAGTGCAAGAGAGCCCTAGCTCTGTTGTTGCAGGACACCTATTCTGGTGAGGAGATCAGGCAGCCAACAGACAGTCATGCAAATGCTCTCAACTCACAATAGTGACGAGAACTAAGGAGAAGACATGCCTTGTGCTCTCAGAGTGAATAATGGGGTTTTGACCAAATTATAATGGTCAGGAAGAATTCCCTGAGGAAGTGATTGATACCTGAGCTAAGATCTGAAGAATAAGTAGAACTTAGCAGAGCAAAGAGAGGAGGGACGGGCATGTTGATAGAGAGAAGAGAATGTGCAAAGGCCCTGTGTCACGGATGAGCGGGTAAAGTTCAAGGTACTGAAAGGCCGGTGGGGCTTAACCGAGGAGACTGTGGTGGAGAGGACACAGTGTGAACTGCGATGGAGAGAGGGCTGAGGGCCTTTGGAAAAGAAGGGCTCAACACTGAAGGAAGCCATTTGAAGGGTTTTCTGTAGGACAATGACATGTTTCAATTCATATTTTGAGGAGGTCCCTCTGGCTTCTGTTAGAGATCAGATAGGATACATTTGGGGGCCAAAGTAGATGTGGAACAACCAGGAAGAAGGTGGGCAGAGGCCAGGTGAGATCCGATGATGGCTTGGGCATGGATGCTGAGCGCAAAAGGTGGGCAGTGGGACATCCAGAAAGATACAAAGGCTTTCATCCTTGGCTCCTCAGGCTTTGGACCAGATACCTGGCCCGGCCTGGATGCCCTTGTCTCTCGAGGGACAGGGTCTCTTTACTGTGCTCTAATTGTTTATTTTTTCTATTATTATTTTCTATTATACTAATGCATCATTATACCCATTTTACAGAGAGAAGACTAAGGTTTAGAGTGAGTACACAAGGTCTTAACAGCCTATAATTTAGTGGATCCCATCTGAACGCACCATCTGATATGGGGAACAGACAAGTGACCAGGTATTTAAGGGCGCTAGTACACGATGGTGCTCAAGCAGAGGACGGTCAGAGCAAGCAGAACCTGTGCCTGGAATGCGAGTTCCCTGGCAGCAGAGACTGAGTGTCCCAGTGCCCAGCACAGGGCCGGGCTCAGAGGAGGCCCACACATCATAGGTCTTCATACACATTTCCTGACTCTTTGAATGTATCTTTCCAACACTACATTTGCAAGAAATCTTTTTTTTTTTTAAAGAAATCTTGCTGCCTGCATTACTCTCTTCCAAGAGACAAATTATAAATGTTTTTCTGATTAGTTCTCCTATTCATAGCCGATTTCTAAATCAGCACAGGAAACAGCTAAGCTAAAACTTCTGCCTCTTTTTTCCTTTACAAGCTGCCTGTATCTTACGCTTTCTTCCTCTAAGCTTTTTCTTAGGCAATGTCTAGACAGTTAAAGAAAACAAAACAAAACACTGAACTGTGCTAGAAATAATCTGTTATTCAGGATTCTTTTTTTTTTTTTTTTTGGCTGAACTGGGTTACTCTGAGAACTGAGACCAAGGGATGCTTCGTACCCAACTGGTGAGATGTCAAATGGTCCAGGTTGGCTGTGCCGTGGCAGACAGGGGCTGTTGTTGACTCCTGTTCTAATCAGAGTATGTGCTTGGCATTTCGTGTGAGGTAAGTCTGTCCTCTGTATTTATGTTGTGTAGAAGGCTGTGCACACCAGTATTTGGCAATGATCATACTTGTGTGAGAACTGTGTGTGGTGCGTAGTTCTATGGCAGTCTCTCTCTCCCTCTCCTCTCAGCACTGAATATCATGCAAGGTCCCACACAAGTACTGTCACTGCCCTTGTTCAGGCCCCCTCGTCCCTTGCTAGGACTCTTACAGTAGCCTAAGTGGTCCCTCTGCCTCCAGCCTCTCTCAATCAAATCCACCTTCCCAATAAGCTGCCCTGGTGATCCTTCCAAAATAGACATCTGATTATGCTTCCCTGCCCCAACCTGGCTTATTCCACATCCCCACACGGGTATTCAGTGAATTTTGCTTAAAATAAGGAGGATGGTGTATCCACACTGCTCATCAGTGACCCTGAGAAAGTAACTCCATGGCTATGAGTAATGGTGCCAGGTACTGTGCCAAGGGTTTTACGAACCTTTTTTCAACCATCCTATCTTTATTCTTTTCCTCACTTTAAAGGCGAGAAAACTGAAGCTCAGAGAGGTCAGGTCACCTGCCCAGGGCCCCACAGCTGGGATAGGAGCCCAGGCAGTCTGACTCCAGAGGGCCCGAACTACTCTGTGCCACTGCTTTCATCAAATCACACACCAGGGGGTGCTTCCAGGAACGCTAGAGCTCACTGCTGAGCAAAAGGCAATGTTCTTCCACGCCTCCCCTAGCTCCACACAAAACAAGCTTTCTCCTGCAGGCTCAGGGCCACCAAACACTCATGCCGACATTGGCCCTGAGCGGCAGGCACTCACCGTAGGGCCCTGCCCCAGCCAGCAGTGGGGTCTGGCAGGAGTCGTGATGCCCTAAACTTTACCTCCTGTGTGAACAGGGTAACCTTGGGCTCCCTTGAGCCCTGAGCTGGTCCAAACCCTCAGGTGCAGGCCAGAGTTCCCGGCTCCTTCTGAGCACCTATCCTTGCTTGGGACTCTACCTCCTTGGAATAGCATTATCTCTCACCTAGGTGTTCTCAGCCCCTCCTTCATGGGCTGGACCTTGCTCTCCACCCCAAGATGCTGCCATGATGGGTTTTTTGCAGAGGGGGCCTGCTGGGAATACCCTTGTGGCTGGGCTTCCTCCCCGACCTGAAGAATTCTTGAGCGGGCAAGATCCAAGCTTCAGAGGTTTCCTGCATCTACTGTGCCTGGATCCAGCTCCCTGCCTGCCCGCTCTGGCTGAGATCAGCCATGCTCTGTTATCCAGGCCAGGGATGGCAGGGAGGCTGAGACAGAGCTCCACGCTTAGCATGTGGACCCAAATCTGGAAACATCAAGGGATTATTTGGTAACAAATTCCAGGTAAATAATAGTGATAGCCACTTTTCGTCTGTGTTCCCAAAGCCTGGAGCCCTCCCAGAAGGTCACCTACAGGATATGATGTTGCCGTATCGATTCTTGTTGCGGTTTTCATCCTCTTTGGCTGTGTCCCACGAGGCTGTCTGCCCCTCCGGTAAGGCCTAGAAAAAAAGGACAGAGTGATTAGAATGGCTTGAGATAGGAGCTTTATCTGGGTGTCCACGGGGAAAACGAGACCCACTGTGATGGCTCACACAGTGCAAAAGACTGTGTGTTGTTGGATGGGGCCTGGGGAGAACACAGACTTGTTCCCTCCCTGGCTTATTCACCTGTTCAGGGACTCAAATGTTATTGATGTCTTTTGTGTGTCATGAGCTCAAATCTGGTGCAGTAGGGGAGGCATTTGTTCATTCGTTCACCTGATGGATATTTGAATCCCTAATATGTGTCTGGTGCTATTCTAGGTACTTGGGATACAGCAAAATAGACAAAGCCCCCTTGAGCTTTCAGTCGACTGGGAGATGCAGCAAACGAACAAGCAAACACATATAATTTTAAATAGTGTAAAATGCTGTGAAGAAAATAAAGCAGGGTAGAGGTATAGTGATCGTGCATGAGAATTATTTTGGATTGCACAGTCTGGGAGGGCTTCTCTGAGAAGGTAACATTTAAGCTAATTCCTTCATGATGTGAAAAAGCCAGTCACGGCCAAGAAAACTGGGAAGTGTCTTCCAGGCAGAGAGGACAGTGGATGCAAAGGTGGTAACCGAATGACCATGTTCAAGGATGAGGTGGGGAAAGCAGTGACAAAAGCATCTGGAGAAGCAGGGAGAGAGTTCAGCTTTATAACGCATTGTGGTCATTGGTAACGAGTTGGGTATTATTCTAGGTGTGACAGGAAACCATTCGAGCGTTTTGAGCAGGGCAGTTAGCTAATTTGATTTATGTTTTACAAAGCACATTCTGGCTCATGTATGGAATAGAGACTCTAGGAGGCCCAGGGAGGAAGCAGGGAGATCAGTTAGGAAGTTGTTACAATAGTCCTGCCAAGAGATGATGGTACCTTGGACCAAGATGGTGCAGTGGATGTGGTGAGAAATGATTACTTTTTAGGATGCTCAGTTGAATATTGCAGATTTTGGTTTTCCCCCAGAAGCAGCCTCAGAAACAAGGATTCTAGTATGAGATTTGTTTGGGAGGCAATCCTAAGGCGCTCACGGGTGGTAGAGTGGGAGAAGTCGGACAATCAAGGGAAGAACGCCAACACAGGGGTACATCAACGAACAAATAACCACTGCACCTGAGGCTTAATCCCATGGGCCCATCTCATGGCTCAGAGTTGTTCTCCCGGAGGAAGAAGGGAGTTGGGGTATTTATCCCCCAGTTCCCATCTATCACTGATTGAGGACAACTCTTAGGAAATCCCTTGGCACTTCCGTCATGCTCTATAGACAAGGTGTGCATATTCTTTTGTCTTAAGGAAGTACTCAGGCAAAAAGTCACAGGTGCTTGCAGGAGGCGGGCATTGGGTGGGCATACAGGGGAAAAGTGAGTGTGGAGGGGATGTGGGCAGGGCACCAACACATCTACTACAGACGTGGACTATGAAGGAAAGAGAAGGATGAAGGCTGACTGGTTAAAGAACTGAGTGGAGAGTCACATCTTTCATTGAGATGGAGAAGAAACAGATGGGGGAGAAACAGGTTTGGGGAAGCACGAATTAAATGTTGTGTTCTGGGTACATAAAGTATTGAATACTTAGAGCCGTGTATAGCACTTGCTTCTAAACATGTTCAAAACAATAAAAAAACAGCAGCAGCAGCAGACATGTTTGAGATGACTAGTCAACTTTCAAGCTGAGATACTGAGCAGGAAGTTGGACATAGAGGTTCAGAGTCAGAGTTAGAAGGAAGGAAGAGATGGGACTCATCAGTTTAAGAGAAGACAGACAAGTAAACAACCATGTGATGTGATTTAACAGAGTTATGAGCCAAGTGTTATGGAAACACTGGGGAGGGTGCAGCCACTGATCTCTCAGAGAAGGAAGATGGGCATTTCAGGGAGTGGGAACAGCTTTAGAAAAGCTGCAGAAGCATGAATGTCAGACCACATTTTGACTACTGCCCCTACCGTGTCTCTGGTAGAACAGGCTGGATGCCCTGCTCATGGCCCCTGCACTACTTCTGAGACTGAATTTGCTACCTCTTCTTCAGTCTACATAGCTCCCTGTCAGCAGTGCAGGGGCGAGGAGCCTCCAGTCATCTTAACACACCAGCCTTGACTTTGCCCACCTATTTCTTACAGGTCTACATCCTAAGCAAGGAGAAGTCTGTAACCTGACTGGTCAGAAATTCAGCCACTCAGTGGGCAATGTTTTATGGGCAGGCAGGACCACTGTCTATTCAAAGCCCAGACCATGCGTGATTCCCCCTTTCTTGCTTCCGGTCTCCCATGTCTCTTCCAAGCCAGCCTGGGTGGGTCTTCCTCTAGAGCAGGAGTTGGCAAACTTTTTCTGTAGTGGGTCAGATAATAGGCAGCATGGGCTTGGTAAGCCACACAGTCTCTGTTCCAACTACCCACACTCGACTCCACTGTTGTAGAGAGAACACGATCCTAGACATAATGCAAACACATGGGCAGGTCTGTGTTCCACTAAAAACTGATTTACAAAAAACAAGTGTTGGGCTGGATTTAGCCTGTGGCTGTAGTTTGCTGACCTTTATTCTAGAAGCATGACCATGCCCCTCATCTGTGCAGTGGTTGGGTAGATAGAATGGGTGCCCATTCTACTACCTAGTCATACCAGATTGAATGAAGATGGGGTGAGAGGTCCTTGCCTAGGCTAAGCCATGTTCTCTAACTTAGTTTTGCCCAGGGTTTTAGACCGGGGTAATAGAGTGCCTTCCCAGCAATTACTTGATCAGAATGTTGTTCTTTATGTGTCAGAAACCCTTAGACTGGTACCCCGGAGGAGAAGCAAAACAGGTTCTAGGCTCTGCCCTAAATCTAAGTGTGAAAAAGTGCTATGGAGATAGAAGAGTGCTCGTTCTGCAAATGGAGGGCTTGTCTCTCCTTTTTCTCCTCCTCATCCTGTACTTACTCATTATAATTGACCATCTCCCTGCATCCCTCTTGCCACCAGTGCAGACCATCTGTAGACCACAAATGGTTCGTGCTTTGGCATGGAACTTTTAGAACCCAGATTCCAGCCCTTGGCCTCATCCTCTCACCCGAGCCAGGTAGCTCCAGCTCTTTCAGGCAACTTGCCAGGCCTATATACTCCTGGTTCTCTGCAGGGGTGGGAAGTGCTTGTCTCAGTGGTAGCATTAGACTTCTTGATGTTTAAGCTGATATTCTGGGGATGGATTTCTACCTGAAACCCTCTGTAATAAAAGCCACTATTCATCTAATATCCACCTAAAGTGCTATGAAACCGAGAATAGCACCCTCTGAATGTTTTCATACTCATTTTTTGAGCAAAAAAATCTGCTGGCTACTCATTATGTGCCAGGATTCAGGTTACAGTTAGATTAAGGTTTTGTAATGGCTGAACATTAGAATTGTCTGGGGAAGCTTTAAAACTCCCAGGCTCTACCCCAGACCATTAAATCAGAGTCTAATCAGGCATCAGTAATATTTAAAGCTCCCCAGGTGATTCTAATGTGCAGCCATGATTCTTGCAAATAGTGAATTTACCTGGAGAAATACTTTCCCACAGGTCTCCTCTTGCTTTGGTTTTGTCCCCTCCAATCCATTCTCCTGTATAATCAGAGAGATCTAATATGTGAATAGGACCCAGTTACTCCCCTTGCCATTGTCACTTCAGTATAAATTCCAAACTCTTTAATACAAGGTCCTTAATGATTTCACCCCATATGCCCCTCCAGCCTCATTTCTTACCCTTAAAACAATATTTCAGTGATTAGCAACTAAACACAATGCCACAGACAATTTCAGGTGTTACAGACTTCTGAGACTGACTGTATACACAGTGTTCCTTCTGCCTGAAATTCTCTTCCACCTGAGTCTGGCTGGTAAATTCCTACATATCCTTCAAAACCCAGTTCAAGCATCTTCTCTTTTGTGAAACCTTCCTTGCTTACTTTCCCACTATCCCACTGCATCCCCAGCTAGTCAGTCACTTCTATTATTAGCTGGACTCCTTTACATCTGATAATTTGAATGTCTTGTCTTCCAACCTGGTGATGGGCTACTCCAGGTAAAGGGCAGCATCTTATTCATGTCTGTATCTTCATAACCCAATACTGGCTTTGTATTTCGTATGTGCTTGAATCACCCCTTTTGAATAAATGAATGGATAGATAGATGGAAAAAAAAAATAGTGTGTGAGATGGCTTCTGTGCATACAGAGGCAAAGATCCTGGAATCTCAGGTGTAAGTGGCCTTGAAAATAATTTGTTTGTGCTCCCTTCCACAGTGGCCTTCCAGGCAGCTGATAAGCTGATCCCTAACATCTGTTAATTGGATACCATCAGACTTGGATGCCCTCGGTGATGGAGAGCTCACTACACCATAAAGCTTCCTGCCTCACTTTTGGACAGACCCTCTGGGCATTTCTTTGTTTACTCTGCCTCCATGTACTTCGCCTTTGCCCTGATCCACGGGGCCCCAGAGTATGCATGCACCCCCTGCACCACGATACTGCAGAAGTTTAATGAACGCCCCTGTCCACCCTCAGAGTCCTGAAATGGCACAGTTTGGGAGTCCTTTCAACATCCAGGCCATGCTCTTCAGGATAAACCCAGTGCGAAGATATGCTTTGAAAAATCCTAGATAGTTGTGATGAGTGGCACGTCTCCGTGGGAGATCATGCAGGCTCCTGGCACAGTCTCGGGAGCCTCTGTGTCCCCCTGGTGGGGGATGAAAGACAATGTGTGGGCCCCGGGGGCTGTGATGATGTTGACAAAGGCTGAGAGGTAACACCTCATGCAGCCTCCCAGGAGTGAGTGGTAATGACCTCTTAGTTTGCAGACTTTGATCACACATCCCTTTCCATTTTTAGGGAACTGCAATCTAATAGGGGATAATCTCAGGAAGGAAAAAAATATGAGGGGGTAAAAGTATGAAAGGGAGTCTCATCTCCATCTTCAAAGTGAGCCAGCCGAGGGGGATTATTTTTGCATTAGTGGCTAGTTACAGTAGATTGACCAGGGAATGGTGGCAGTCATTAGGAGCTAATCACATTCTTCTGAAACCAAAATTGCCATCTCATTATATTCATCCATTATCAATCTCCGCTTTCCTTTTCTCATTCTCTTCTCCTTAGAGTGTTGAGCTCTATTTTCACACTCTTCTCTTAGTGTGGAAATGTTTCCAACTCTTCCACAGTGTTGCTTTTCTAAGGCAGTCATTTTTCACTTTTTTTTTTTTAAGTCCTAAAAGGTATATTGGGGGATGTCTGCATCTCTGGAGGTCTGAGCTGTGGTATTCATAGAATCCTCAAAAGGCAGATCTGAAAGGATCTTTTGAGAATGTTATCGCCTCACTTTACAGATCAGCAAAGTGAGGTCTGAAAACATGAAATGACTCACCCAAGAATGCATATTAAGTGAGCCCTTCTTCCCTCCGTCCCTTCTTCCTTCTCTCTTTCCTTCCTTTTTCCAATGACCAGCTGGGTGCTAGGACTACGCTAGGTCCTAGAAATAATAGCAATGAACACGGCAGACAAGATCTCGTGGACTTTATGTCCTAGTTGTGGGAAGGTGCAAACAATAAACAAGATAATTATTGTTTAAAACAAGTGCTACGAAGGCAACAAACAAAGTCCTGGGATAGACAGTGACTCTGGACAAGGCACCACTTTAGGTAGGGTGGCTTGGGGAGAACTCTTCGAAAAGGTGGCATTTGAGAAGGAAAAGTGCAGCCCCTGACTTCCAGGAGCTGGCTTGGCACTCCCAGCTGGACCTTGGTGTTTTCCTGTTGAACTTAAACAATTTCACAGAATGCCAACACCAGACAAAGCTCCTCTGAGACCAGGATGGAGCGAGGCTAAAACTAGACCACTCTGTAGTCATATCCAAACACAAACAGGAATACTGCCCAAGCCAAAAACAACCCAAAAAACAACCAACAACCCACCCCCTATCCTGGCTCACGTGAGCGATGCTGCTCCTTTGCCAATTTCAGCTGTAGCCTCGAGCCTGTGCCCCCTTCTAATAGTTAAGATTTATTAAGGTACCCCGTCCTACCACTTCCTATTGGTGTCTAATCCAGACCAAAGCCCCAAATCACCTAACACAGCTCACATCCTACGAGTCCTGTCTGACACCCTCTTCCTGAGATTTCCCACAGTTCCTAAATCTAGCTTATTCAACTCCAGGTGTATTTCTACTGGTCTCCTGTTGACACCTTGGAGCTGAAAAACAGATGATGAGCAGAAGCCAGCTATGGCAAGAGCTGGGGGAAGAATGTTCCAGGATGACGATGGGTGTGGAGGCTCTGAGATGGAATGAGCTTGGAGTGTTCTAGAACTTGAAGGGAGGCTCTACAGAGCTGAGAGAATATAAGTGACACATCACGTGGATGGGGAAGGTGTGGTGCTCAGCTGAGGTCTTGTGGACCACGGCCAAGAATGAGAGTTTTATTTTAAGTCAATGGGGATGCTTTGGACATTTTTAAAAATGAGGAGGCGAAGCCAGTAGCAGCATCGTGACAAGTGGCTAAGAGCACTTGTCTCTTAAACCCTCCCTTTATCCTTCTTGACGGGCTTCATAGACTTTAGGGTAAGATTATCATCTGGTACCTGTCCCAGACCAACTCTTCTTATGGTTGGTAGGCATTGCACCTACCCACCCACCAACCATCCCTCCCAGTCATGGAGCTGAGGTCCTGGAGCCAGGGGGAGCTCAGATCACCTGACCACAAGTCACAGGCTTCTTCTGATCTGCTATGCTGAGTCACAGGACTCTGCAACCTACCCCGGTTTCCCCCCTAAATACTTCAATTTCTTGTTAGAACTGAGAATTGGCCCTGATGTCTGCTTGGCTGATTCCTCTTCCTACCTGTTGGTTTGGCCCTACTGAGATATGAAAGTCCTTTCTGAAGCTTGCCATCCTTCTTTGGACACTCTTCTCTGTACCTAAGCCTCCTTGAGTTAGGCCCCAGATAGTGAGACATCAGAACACAGAGTTTCCAAGGGTAGCTCTCCTCCAATCCATGGCTGAGCGTATCCTGCTCCGTTTCCTTTACCTGTTCGCCCACTAACCTCAGCAGATTCTGTCAGCTATGAGGCCCTCCTCACTCCCTTCGGCTTGACTGTATCCCTGGAGATAACTGGATATGATATGCCCTGGGGTGTAGCAAAATCAGGCCCAGGGAATGCTGACCAGGCAGTTCCTGGCTGATGCTTCAGGGCACAGCAGCCGAGGGCCTGCTTCCTCCGTGATCAGTCTGGCCTGCCAGGATTTCCCCGTGACCCCACCCACCACTGCACTCTCCTGATGCAGGGAAGATCCCAGAGAGTCTTCACAAAGGAGGAGCCATTTTACCTGGGTCTTTCACACATCTCTCTCGTCAAGAAACATCTCTTGCCGTGCATTTGAGAGGGAAAAGGCAGGGCTTTGCAAAAGGGAGACAGACCAGAGTGTTTGGATATTTTTACTGCAAATCATTTTACCACTCCAAGTCTCAATTAACTTCTTTGAAAATTAAGCCAATAATACACCCTTCAGGTTAGGTGTGGGGGAAGGATTTGACTACACAGGGGCAGCATGGGGAATTCTTTTGCCAATGGAACTCTTATGTATCCTGATTGTTTTGGTGTTTATGTGACTCTATGCATGTTAAAACTCATAGAATTGTATACCCTGCGACCCCCAAATAAATTTTGCAGCATATAAATTTAAAAATGAAAAAAATACACCCCACGGAGTTTTGTGATGATTAGTGATTACCTGAGACAATGCCTGTAGGCACCTAACCCAATGCCTGGCACATGGCAGGTGTTCAGACTCTTCCATCCCAAGGATATGCTATCCAGCCCCCTTGTTTCACCCCCAGGATTCATTCTCTGACTCCTATTGAGCAGAAACATCCAGATTATTGCCACAAGACAAAAGAGGGGGGCTCCTTGCACCATCCTTCCTGGTTTGCCTCAGACCAAAGGGGTTCCCGGGATGTAGAACTTTCGTTTAAAACTGGGACCATCCTGGGAAAACTGGGACAACCTGGTCACAGGGTAAGACACAGTATTAAGGGAGTGAGAAGGAGTTTTATGAGCAGTTGGAAGCCTAAGGTCTGGTCTCACCTGAGGTCTGTGAGCTCAGTAAATACCCATGTTTACTGAAGACCATGGCTAGCTGGTGGATGGCAAGGGCTACCATGGATGGCTGTACAGGTTGTGCACAACACAAGAGCACCAAATCTAAGGGAGCACCATTCATCTGGTAGGCATGACAGGTTTCTGTATATATTATGAACATCTTCTGCAAGGTGATAAAGTCAAGTATCTTGAGACAGGTGTACCTTTTGCTGTTTCACTCTAAGGTGCTATATGAGTTAGCGGTGGCCCTGGCAGAGACCACGCTTTCAACAAATGCCTCTGTCTCTGCTGAAAAGCACACGCCTTAGGGATTATAAATGTGGACAGAGAAGGCAGGAGAGGATGACTAATGACATCTACTCAGAGTGGCATCAGGAGAGCAAATATTATTGTGTGCCATGTCACTAAGTAGATGGTAATTTATGAGTTCTGCTGGGGATGTTGAGTCAAAAATCGGAGGGCGGCAAGATGGGGGTATTTGTCTGTGACAGGAGTTTGGAACAAGCAGAACAGTTGAGTGTCTATCTGCATATAGAGTCGCAAAGCACCCTTTAAAAGGTCCCACTGAAAGCTACGAGATCTCTTTTAAATGACAAAGTTTAGGTCAGCTGTTCTCAAACTTTGGTAGGGATCCAGATTTTCTAGAGAATTTGGTAGAATGCAGAGGTCTGGGCCCTGTCCTGCATCCATGAGCCTGTGTCTCAATGTTCTTTACTAACTCCAGGTGGGTCTGACACATAACACAGTTTAAGAACCACTGTTTTAGCCAGGAAAGTGATTGGAAACAGCAAATTCCTGGGGAAGACTCACTCTGAAGACACTCTATGCACCTACAGAGACAGCCTACGATGTGAGCGTCTTTCTGTGTCAGTGTCTTTCTTTAAGAAATACTGCCTTTTAAATTTCTGGATGGCACAATTTTTTTTTTGTTTTTTTAAATTGAAGTATAGTTGATTTACAAATTGTGCCAATCTCTGTGGTATAGCAAAGTGACTCAGAGTCTAAAATACGGCACAAATGAACCTATCTACAAAACAGAAGCAGACTCACAGACCTACAGAACACACCTGTGGTTGCCAAGGGGGAGGGGGGAGGGAGAGGGATGGACCTGGAGGTTAGGGTTGGTAGATGCAAACTATTACATTTAGAATGGATGGGACTATTCTTTTTATTTTATTATTATTTTTAAACAACTTTATTGGAGTATAATTGCTTTACAACGGTTTGTTAGTTTCTGCTGTATCACAAAGTGAATCAGCTATATGTATACATATGTCCCCATATCCCCTCCCTCTTGCATCTCCCTCCCACCCTCTCTATCCCACCCCTCTAGGTAGACACAAAGCACTGAGCTGATCTCCCTGTGCTATGCGGCTGCTTCCCACTAGCTATCTATTTGACATTTGGTAGTGTATATATGTCCATGACACTCTCTCACTTCGTTGATGGGACTACTCTTAACCATAAAGTTTTTCACCAGTACTCTACAAATCAATTAAATTAATATTTAGTATACTATTTTCCACATGCTTCAGAGAAGAGAGGTGAGTAAGACGCTGGCCTTACTTCCAAGAGGCCTATAGTTTGATGGGAAAGCTCATACTAGGGTACATCTATTCCTCCCATCTCTGAGCCTATGACCTGGGGGACCCCTGCATCCCATTCCAGGCTACAGACTTCTGGTCCTGTCCACACATTTTCTCCATCTGCATGCATGAGCTTCTGGGAGGGTGCCTCTGGGTCAACAGTTCTCCCCTAAACTTGAAGTCAGCCAGAGTTAAGGGGTGGACTGTCAAAGGCCATGATTTACCTTGTTAATTCTGTTCAGGAAAACTGTGAAAACTTCCTATTTCTCTCCCCAACTAGTTTCATTTTGATTTTTCTTTTTTCATAGACAGGCATCTTTGTTTCCTGTCTAAGAGCTGGCTTGCAACATTTCAACTCTCTTATGTTTCTGAGCCCCTAAACCTCTGTTTCACTCTGTCACACATGCTTTTCCTCTACCCAGCCTCCTACTTTTCTTCAGCTCAGTGCCTCATCTTTTAGAAAGCTTCTGATCGATCCTGGCAGTAATAACTGACAAAAAGCAAAAATAAACAACAACAAAAACCTGCATTCACCCTGGACTGCCCTTTCTCATGGGTCTACAAAGCAGGTTAACTAGAGTTCTGTTATATGATTACATGGTGTGGTAAGACCATGAGCTTCCTTCAAAGTAGGGTCTTTATTTTCTTTCTGTATCTTTCTAACTATCTCCAGTAACCTACACAGTGTAAGGTACTCAGTAAGTGTTTCTGGCCAAATGAAGTACCAGCATATATTATCAGCCTTCAGGAGTCCATGCTATGTAGTCAAACATGTCACAGAAGATGAAACATGGACCCAGAGATGGAAGAGTCTTGTCCAAGTCCACCCAGCATATCAGTAGCAGATTGAGAACCACGTCCTGACTCTCACTTGAGACACTTTTCTATGGTACCACCTGAAAATTGCTCACTTGGTTGGGGAGGATTCCAATTAAACAGAAAATATTGCTTGCTGGGTTACAAACAGAATACTAAGTGGAAAAATAAAAATAAGCTCAAAGGAAAGGACTCCGTTAATAGTCTCTTGTACATGAGCTCTTTCTTGCTAGGAAAACTTCCAAGTCTGAAACCACATGGTTCCTGATGTCTTTTGGCCACCTCTGGAAAAGGCCCAGTTTCTCCTTATTTTAATCCATGGTGAGTGGAATGAGATGAGCAGGAAGAGAGTCAAGTCTTTCTATTTTGGTCATTATGAGTTTCCAGAGTTGGAGAACAACCATGGTTTTCCCTTTCACGATTTGGGCTTCTGCCACCAATTCCCCATGCCCCTACCCAAGAATCACTCATCTGCAAATTGGGAAGCTGGACCAGAATCTCTCAGAGATCACCTGCAGTGGCATGTTCCGGGACTCTTTTACCAACTGAGGGGAGAAAAAAATCGTGGGAGAAGCTGGAGGTCCACTCTGTCTCTGCTCAGGTGGCTCTGAGCAGAGAAGAGGGCACCTGGGGAGATCTGAAGCATCCATCTCCTTGGTTACACTCTATCGGGAGGCTGCCTGCCCACCATCACTTAGATGACTAAGAGAAAGAGGGCGACACTGGCCTCACCCCGCACAAGCCATGCACATGGCGTGTCTGCCCAGAGCTGGAAAATGGACAAATGTTTGCTCTTCATTAGGCTGCATCATATTCCTCACAGCTGTTCCTCGTTGCCTTAAATAGTCTTAATGGAGCTGTAGTAACCAATACCTTCTGGTTTCCCTACTGGGCTTGTTCTATTCATTAGGATGACAGGCTGCCTGGATTGGACTGGATTAACATGCTTCTCTTCCTTCTCTCCATCACAAAGTCACCTCACCCTGTTGCCCCACATCCTTCCCAAACTTGATACTCATCTGACCATGACAGTGGCTGGTGTTCTAGGACTCACAGACAATCCCACTCTCCAGCCAACATCTGTTAGCATTTGATGGCATGCTTAGAATTTTTGGTTTGTAACTGGGGAAGGTGGGGGAATTTGGGCTGGGGGAGGTAGGAGGGGGAGGTAGGAGGGGGAGGAGGGAAGACTCTGCAGTCCAGGATCACGTGAAGAAGCCCCTTGACTCTAATGTGACTGTGGTCCAATAGCAGGGCAGATTTGCGGGGTCCTCACGTGCCTCCATGGGCATTGGATGTGACTGGCAGCAAGTACAGCAGGTGAGGGGAAGGGTCTGTGGGCACAAGCAGGGCATGTGCCGGGGACTCCACGGGTCTCCTCAGACCAGCGTCTCAACCTTGAAAGTACATTAGAGTCATCTGGAGAGCTTAGGAGATACTGATCCCTGGATCCCACTTCCAGAGATTCTGATTTAATTGGTCTGAAGGATGGCCTGGCTGTTGGTGTTTTTAAAACTGGGTTATTCTAATGTGCAGTGAAGATTGAAAGCCTCTAAGACTCAGATCTGTATGGGAAGTGCAGTTAATTTGCCTTAGGCCTCCTTGAGTTCTTAGGAACCCAAGGTCCCTGGTCAATCACGGTTGCTAGGACTTGAGACATAACTACGGGGGTGGTAGCCCCAGAGAGCGGGGTCCAGTGGAGCTACAGGTGGGATGGGAGATCCAGCTGGCCTGGACAATTGGTTCCCGCTGGGACTCCCAATATATCATGGACAGAAGCACTCTTTGGATCACTCTGACCAATGTCTTCACGCCCACTGCATAAATATGAAAATGGAGGCCCAGAGAGGGGGAGGAACTGGCTCAAGGTCACCCAGATAGTTAATGAAAGAGACAGGGCTTAAATATAGGCATTTTGACTCTCAATTCAGGACCATTCATGCATTATTTCAAGTCACCGAACTTAAAATATATACATTGAGAGGTTCAAGTTCACATGCTAAAGAGAGCAAGCTGATTTTATGGCTCGACATGAAAGAATGTGTGTGGGCTTGTCCAGGCTCGGGGCCCAGTCTCCAGGTTCAGGCAAACCCATATTTTCCTTGAATTACTGTCCCAGCCGCCTACCTGCCTCTGATCTCCCTGTTCTGACCTACGACAAATAGTTGCATCTAAAATGCGAATCCAGCTTAAAAAAAAAATCCTGCTGCCTTCAGTGGCTCCCCATTGCTCCTGGAATAAAATCCAAATCCCCTTGCCCACACCCCATGGCTGCCCCTACTAACATTTCAGTCCCATCTCCTTCTATGCTCCCTCCTATTTCTCAAGCTTTGGCTTAGGCTTTATGTCTTCCAGAAAGCCACTGGCTATCCATCCTCAGGCTAGGCTTCATGCACCCCACCTCCAAGGGTTCTGATAGCACTCTGGGGATACCTCTACTGTGACATTTTGCCAAATAGTGAGTTAGTTTATATGCCCATCTCGAAGAATAAGCTCTAAGCTCCCCAGAAGGCAAGGACTCTTATCTTGTCGCCTCAGTTTCTAGAGTCCAGTACAATGCCTGGTCTATGAAAAGTGCTCTGACACCTCACAGTTGAAATTCTGTGTTTTTAATATCAGCTATGTGTCAATGGCTCCCGAAGTTTTCTCCCCAGTCCAGGCTTCTTTCCCAAATTCCAGACTCATATATCCAGCTACCTACTTTCCATCTCCACTAAGATATCCAATAGACATCTTAGTTCAACATCAAACTCCCCATTCCTTCCTTATCCCCAAGTCTGTTCCACCTGCAGCCTTCCCATCTCCACTGGTGGCAGCTCCATCTTTCCAGTGGCTTGGGTAATAGCCTTGGAGTTACCCTTGATTCCTCTCTTTCTCTCTCTCTCCCAGGCCACATGTAATGTGTTAGAAAATCCTGTTGGCTCTATCTTTAAAATACATTCAGAATCCAGCCACCTCTCTCCACCCCCGCTGCCACATCCTGGGTGAGTCAGCACTGTCTCTCTGCTGTGTCACTGCAGTGGGCTCGCAACTGCTTTCCCTGCTTTTACCCTTTCCTCCCTTTGTCTATTCTCCACAGAGCAGCAAGAATCAATCTTTCAAAATAATGTCAGAAAATTATCACTTGTCTTCTCAAAACTCTGCAGTGGCTTTCCATTTCATTCAGAGTAAAAGCCAAAGTCCCTATAATGGCTTATAAGGCACTATATGGTCAGGCCCCCTTTATTTCTCCAATTGCACCTTCTATTACTTTTCTTCCTTGTTCACTGGACTCACACCACGCTTGACCTCCTTGTACATGCCAGATATATTACTCCCTTGATCTTGACTCTTTTCCTCCAGATACTTTCCAGCATGTCTCTGCTCAAATCTCATCTTCTAATTAAAGACTGCCCTTTCAGCCTGTTGAATACTGGAACTCCTTCACCTCATGTCCCTGGAATATACCATCTCCCTTCCTTGCTCTTCTCTTTCATTTCCCGTGGTACTTACTTGTGGAAGACTGTATTATCCACAGATTATATTTTCCAATACTCCTGTTCCGTATTCTCTCTTAGGATCTTGCAGCTACACCTCCCTTCATCAAGAGGTGGAGTCTAATAATTCCCCTCCCCTAGAATGTAGGCAGTTATTGTTTGCGTATAACCAATATAAGGTGGTAGGAGTGATGCTGTGTGGCGTCCAACTGTAGGTCACAAGGGGTGATGCACTTTCCACCTCGTTAGCTAGCGGGCTCACCCGCGGAGCTCTGCGCCACCATGTAAGAAGTTCAGTGATCCCGAGGCAGCCATGCTGTGAGGAAGCCCAGGCCACCGGAAGAGGCTGAGTGTAGGTGTTCCAGCTGGCAATCCCAGCTGAGATCCCAGTTGTTAGCTATCTGAGTGAAGACACTTTCAGATCTTCAGTCCCAAGCCTTAGAGCATTCCCGGTCAAGGCTTTAGACATCATGGAATAGAGACAGACTATCCCTGTTGTACCCTGTCCAAATGCCTGATCCACTGAATCAGTGAGCACAGTAAATTGGTTGTTTTAATGTCACTAAGATTTGGGGTAGTTTGTAATACAGCAAACAGTGTTTTTCACTGTCTAACATACCATATTATTTACTAACATATTACATTAAGTAAGTTATTGTATAATAACTTCCTTATTTTTAAGTCTATTGTTTATTTTGGGTTTCCTCTGCTAGAACACAAGCTTCACAAGGGCATGGATCTTTGTCCGTTTTTGTTCTCTGGTGTATCCCAAATACCTCCAACAGTCCTTAGAAACAGTAAATACTCAGTAAATATTTAATGAGCAAATTTGTAAGTGATTGTAAAACTTAAGTGAATTTTATAAGACACAGCTTGCTATAGCTGAGAGGTCCCTTATATGTCAACTTGTCAAACCCACTCACTTGTATGAAAAAAATGAGCAGGGTAGGGGAGTGACAGGCAACAAACAGAGCACATAGCGTGTGCATTTGATAGTAGGATTGAAGACCCAGGAATCATATATCTACAATAGGAAACAGTCTTCAAGTAGATTTGTGATTCTTTGCTCAGTATGTAGATTCCAGACATCACAGGAGGCTTGATGATCAAAGCAATATCCAGCTATAGTCCAAGGAAGTGGAAAGACATTGTGGAAAGACTCCTATGAAGTAACATTTTCCAATTAACCTCCAGTTAATCAGGAAATGCTGTTAACTAGAAGCTAAGCATTCAAGCTAACTGATTAATATAATTTGAACTAACTGAGGGCAAGTCTAGTCTACTTAATGATATTTCTGGTTGAAGTTCAAATGATGGAACAACATTTATTGTTTTCTCTCTCATTATAAAAGCAGTTCATTTCCATGCTAGAAAATTTGGAAAATGTAAAAAGGCACAAACAAATAAATGAAAAAAAAAAAATCAATCCAAATCCCAGCACAGAAGGATGGATACTTTTAAAAGATATCATTGTGGAAGGAGATGCACCAAAGTCGTCAAATGTATTTGTATTTCTGTTTTCAAATTTTAGATTGCAAGTTCTTAGAACAGTGTTTCTCAGGCTTTGACTACTTGGCCCCCTTTCTGATAAGCCACATATGTCCCTTAATGCTATTTGAAACTTTAAAACAAATTAAATATTATGACTAATGACTTATTAAACCTTCATGATATTGAATACGACTTTACAAACAACACACCCTCTCCTGACATTCACTCACCAAACAGATCTACACAAGTGAGTGTGAGCACACACACATGCCCACCCCCCATACTTTAAGGGGTTGGGATTGAGGCAGGAGAGAGATGGGCCCCAGGCTGAGCAGCTGCAAACAGTCTCCTGTAGACACTTCGAAATAAAGATAATGACAGGAGCAGAGCCCTGCTTGAGTAAAAGATAAGGCGAGCACGTTTTTCTCATTCCTGTGGTCAAGGAGACATCCTAGACCACACATGTGCAGAAAAGATCCTCAGGGATCAAAGGTGAGAGGGGGCACCAGCCCATAATATGTCCTGCCAACCTCCCAGAAACCCCCACGCTAGAATTCATCTTGGCTGAAAGATGTGCGTGCACATTGGGCAGGGCCCTGAGTCAGGCCAAATATGGGCACGAGCAAGATGACTGGCCAGAGGCAACCTGGAAAACTGCCCTCATATAAGCAATTTTAGCCACCCCTACTGGGTGCGACTCACTCTGAGTCTGCCTGTGTGTTCTTCCACACGTACTTTGCTTCTAATAAACATTTTATCTGCTTCATAATCTCTGTCTCTTTGCTGAATTCTTTTTTCAAAGAAGACAAGGACTGAGGTCCAGCCGCTGGACCCCACGGCCCCCTGAGATCAGGATCATTTAACCAACCTCCTAGGAAATAAGGCCCAGGGATGTGAGGTGATGAGACCATCACCTGCAACTCTTATCCCAGTATCCTCCCAAAATTTATAGGTTGGGTATATGAAAAATACTATTTTACTTAGATCATATTTGAAATTAACTGCTGGGGACAGGTATAAAGACACAGACGTAGAGAATGGACTTGAGGACATGGGGAGGGGGAAGGATAAGCTGGGATGAAGTGAGAGAGTGGCATGGACATATATACACTACCAAATGTAAAATAGATAGCTAGTGGGAAGCAGCTGCATGGCACAGGGAGATCAGCTCGGTGCTTTGTGACCACCTAGAGGGGTGGGATAGGGAGGGTGGGAGGGAGAGGCAAGAGGGAGGGGATATGGGGATATATGTATACATATAGCTGATTCACTTTGTTGTACAGCAGAAACTAACACACCATTGTAAAGCAATTACACTCCAATAAAGATGTTAAAACAAAAAATCCAAACCAAAACAAAAGAAATTAACTGCTGGTTCTCCTGAGCTGGTAATTACTCATGTCCATTGACATAAACGTTTTTGTTTGCATAACTGTGTCAAATGTTCTCCTTGCTACCATGTTTTATACTCTCATAAAGTTTTAGGACCAGACAGGCCCTTAGTAATCACCTATCCAAACTCTTCATTCAACTAATAAAGAACTTTAAAACTCAGGTAGCAAAACGATAGGCCACGCAGTTTGTTGTATTGGAATCTGGATGTCTGGACACCCCCTACCCCCAAATTTAGCACAATTTCATGACCTCACACAACTTCTGAAATATTGCTTTGTAAGCTCTTTCTCAGAATATAGTCTGAGAGATAAACTTAGTCTGCAGTATCAAGAATTCCAAATGTGTAGCATCTGAGTCAATGCATTTTCACTGCACACAGTGAAACTGAACCTAGCATATCTGGGCCACATGATGCATGTGAGAAAAAAAAACACCACCACCACCACCACCACCGCAACAACAAAACCTAGTGCAAATAACTCAGAGCCTGGCACGCAGTAAATGCTCAAAAGATATTTTGGGAAGGATGGAGGAGAGGTAGAGAGAGGAAAGGAAAAGAGAAGAAAGAGATGCTTGGTTGCAAAGCTGCCTGTAGCTGGATTCCGACAGGCTCAGGAGGGATGCAAAATTCCTCTTGGGGGTCAGATGCTCTTTAGTGCAGGAGAACATCTTAATGAGTTTTTCCTTCTACCTTTTGTTTATAAAAGGTGAGGCCTAAAGGGCAAGGAGTGAAACAAAAGGAGTGAGATAAAGATAGCTAAATTGTTCTGCATAATAAAGTAGAGGGAGTGGAGTTCTTTTCTTGGCTGCTATAAAAAGGAGGAGGAAAAAAAGAGGAAAATTTTAGGACACTAAAAGGAACTTTTGGGAAAGGAAGTGGACAGAGACCTGTCTGGTGATCAGAGCCTCACCTCAGGAGGACTTGTATTCAGGTGCTTCCTGTACTCGGCTGCAATCCTTCTGTGATACCCTAAACCTCAGCAACAACTGCTACTCACAAATCCTTGGCATTAGAGACTCGCTGGGGAGGAAGGTAACGGATGTCCAAGGCAGGGGTGCGGAGCAGGTAGAGAGAGAGACGGAGGACAGCAGTCCCCAGATGCGATATTGACTTGGGGGTGTTGAAAACACAACAGAAGCATGACAGTGACGCAAGAGGTGACCAGGAGCAAGCAGGCCTGCTGAAAATCACTGGCACGGGTGATGTGCTGGCTTTTCTACAACATGTGGGATGGGGGCGGAGCCATTCTATCGATATCTTCCCATTGAAGGAAGGTGTGACTCCAAACTGATGAGGTAGGTCTGGGTGGGCCTGAGATGGTGCATTTCCAGCAGGCTCCCAGGTGGTGTTGATGCTGCTGGTCCGGGGACCATACTTTGAGTAGCTTTAGTACCCACGAAGCCTCTGTGCCCATCAGGGAGTTTCCCGCAGGCTGGTCTCTTACCTCATATTCCTCCTTGAACCCGTAGCCCTGGCCTCTCTTCATCTGAGTGATGTGCTGGAGCAGGTCAGCCACCCGGATGGCGGGCTGGAACTGGTCCCGGGCATAGCTCATCTCCACGGGGTCGCAGGCCCGGTAGGGGTGAGTCTGGATCGTGAGGGTGGGCTGGGAGAGCTCCCCACGGCTGCCACCTGCTTCAAAGAGAAGGAGGGAGAACAGACCATCACCTATAGGAGTTTTGTCCTCTGTCCTCTGTGCCTCCCCCAGGTTGACCTCAGGAGGGCAGAGGGAACTAACTCAGGACTCAGCTGATCAGGGAACTGCAGAAAGAATAAAGAAACACGGTTTCCCTGGCATGGCTGTGGCGGTAGATTTAAACATTAAAACAACAAACAAACCAGTGACACAATAACCCTTGGTTCGTTTCTGTGTCAAGGGTGCATCTTGATGGAGTAAAGACAAGGCTCCAGGTTGGCTGTCACCTCTTGCCTGTTTCTGTCCTTCCTTCAGGCTTGTCAGGGTGGTCTCGGCCAATCCAGGCCAATCCCAGAACCAGTGAGAAGCCAGGCAGGATGGATACAAGGAACACCCTCCTGGTGAGGAAGCAGGATACCTGGAACCGTCTCTGGTGCCTGCCTGCAGGTGAGGAGAGCCTCAGGTCCCTGGAGGTCAGAGCCATGTGTCTGCCTCTGGTCCATCTGCCTGCATCCCCGTGTGACCGGGTTTCTCTACTAGTTTGTTTCCTTTGGGTCATACACTGGGAGGAACTGGAGCCAGTCTTGGATCCGCAGTAGATAGCAGGGACCCTGACCCTCTCAGCTGCTCTCCAGCTATGGGCTCTGCAACAATGATCACCTTCTGCCTACTGTCTAGTTTCCCCAGAATTTAACACTCTTAATCCAGGAGTGATGCTGGACCTACCTTGCAGGTAGGAGCCTCCTCCTTCAGTCCCGAGAGCTCCTTCTCCCAGGCCTGGGTCCTACGCCTCATCGCCTTCATACATCTATCCTTGGTATCAGATCTATAATCTCGCCTGATAATAATCTTTAGACACACTGAATTGCGTTAACTGCTCCCTACTGGTTGGGCCACCCTCAAAACTGATGCCTGGGGCTTCCCTGGTGGTGCAGTGGTTGAGAATCTGCCTGCTAATGCAGGGGACACGGGTTCGAGCCCTGGTCTGGGAAGATCCCACATGCCGCGGAGCAACTAGGCCCGTGAGCCACAACTACTGAGCCTGCGCGTCTGGAGCCTGTGCTCCGCAACAAGAGAGGCCGCGATAGTGAGAGGCCGCGATAGTGAGAGGCCCGCGCACCGCAATGAAGAGTGGCCCCCGCTCACCGCAACTGGAGAAAGCCCTCGCACAGAAACGAAGACCCAACATAGCAATCAATCAATCAATAAATAAATACATTTAAAACTGATGCCTGCTTAGGTTGAAATTTGAATTCCTCTGCTCCCCTTAGACCAGTAAAACCACTTTCTTACCCTATGAACTCCCTGCCAGCCATACACTGTCAATCTTTCAGGGCCAGTTCGTCTTATCCAGAACCATTCAGGCTTGGTCTCCCCAGACTCCTCCCAAAGACATGGACAGTCTATGCTCTAGACCCTCCTGTTTGTGGCATGCATAAGATGAGAACTGCCAGATTTGATGTGTCTCACGCAGATGTTTTCAGGCACTGCAAGGTACCAAGGCAGACCCCACGGGGCCTATGCCACACTCATTCCCTGGGAGTTTTAGCATACATTCCTCATTTTCTGCAACTCGTCTTTTCAAAATCCACGTATCTTTCAGCTTGTTTCTCTCTGTCGCAATAATCCACCAAACATTGATTCTGTATGTAAAAGTGAACTTTCCTCCTATGTGACAGCATGAGCAAAATTCTTCCTAGTAAGGAAAGGATTACCAACAGAAGGATCTAGAATATATAGGTTTATGCACCAGGAAGAAGGGCCTAGGTGAGATGTAAGCACAAGTTTTCTGACAAGCATGGGAAAAATACTGCTTACTTTTCTCCTGGGATTTGAGGTAACAGGTAACACATCTTCACTGGTGTTGCTTAAACATAGAGCTGGCAAATGTGGGCACAGCTTCCCTTCTCCAACACACCCTTGTGATCAGGAGTTAGATTTACTGAGACCCCACTCTGTTCCAGGGACTCTGGTAGACACTGGAAATGCACAGAATACAGGTTTCACCCTCAAGGCTGGATGGTCTAGTAGGGTAGATAGACAGGAAGAACCCCTGGAAGCACGAGCAGAGAAGCTGGAAAAGCCAAGCACATCCAGGTTAAGAGCAAGGAAGATAAGACAGAGTGGAGGTAGAGGGTGGAAATACGATGGGAGTAAAGCTGTGAGAGATGGTGTGAGGTCAGCCTAGAAAGGTGTGAATGTCTAAGAATCTCCAAGCCAGTGGGAAACTATTGAAGGATTTTTTTAAAAATTTATTTTATTTATCTATTTATTTTTGGCTGTGTTGGGTCTTTGTTGCTGCACGCGGGCTTTCTCTAGTTGCGGTGAGCAGGGGCTACTCTTCGTTGCGGTGCGCGGGCTTCCTCATTGCAGTGGCTTCTCTCATTGTGGAGCGCAGGCTCTAGGTGCGCGGGCTTCAGTAGTTGCGGCATGCGGGCTCAGTAGTTGTGGCTCACGGGCTCTAGAGCACAGGCTCAGTAGTTGTGGCACACGAGCTTAGTTGCTCCGCGGCATGTGGGATCTTCCCAGACCAGGGATCGACCCCGTGTCCCCTGCATTGGCAGGTGGATTCTCAACCACTGCGCCACCGGGGAAGCCCCTATTGAAGGATTTTTTTTTTTTTTTTTTTTTTTTTAAGAAGACTCCTTCTCCTTAAAGACTCACACTATTTCTTGTAGGCGTCCTAGCTGCCATGGATATGAGGCCTCCTTCCAGTGAATATCACTCATGGGGATGGAGAAAAAAGGAGCACTTGAGTTTGCTTCTCTAGATGCTGCACTTCACGATTCCCAGGACAGGATGAACCGGGGTCAATGCCTGGAGCTCTGTGAGTGTCTCCCACCTAAGCCACTATCATATATGGTGACAGGTATCTTCAGAGACCCATGGGCCTGGGACCTGGGCTGCCTGGGAGACCAGCTGCCTGGCAGAGATAGGCTTCTTAGGAAAGAGCATCTGACAATTTTTGTGAGATGCCAAGTGTTTCCAAAACCAAATAGCTACCAATATGGATATTTTCCTCTAAACACATTGCTAGACAGACTGTAAACTTGGTGTCAGCAAAACCAACACTGGAATGGAAAACAAATGCGTCTGAAATTTAGCAACTTGTATTGCTGTAACATTTGTAATAATGTCAATGCGGGTGCTAATGACGATATGAAGACTCGGAACCAAGGGAGTTTCAAGGTTTATTAATTCAACTAGTTGGACTCCCTTTTCCAATGTAGCTTACTTCACCTATTCCCTATTAACCTCTGATAATGCAGAAGTGATGCCTTTTATCACACCCCATTTCACCAGACTCACTATACTTAATTTTCCATCATTAGGTTTAATGAAAACCCAATTTCACAACTCACTTCTCTCAGGAACCTACAAGTAATGCTACATTTTTATCAGCCCCAATTAAAAATCGTTACGATGTTCCTTTTCGAGAGGGAGCCTTAAAACTAATGTGTGATTCTGCTGCTAATTCAACAAGGGTGCTGGAATCCACATGCTGCTCATAAAATGTTAACTCAAACCAGCTGGCCCAGGGAGAGAACATTTTTCATTTTTCTCCTCACCAGACCCTTAATTTTCATGCCATTCCAACTGCTCATTTATAGGCCTTACATGTTTATTTATCACACAATAATATTTTGGATTTCTTCTGCACCTTTTCTATAGCTGTTGTCTAAGGCTGTGAATTCCCCTGCAACGTGTCTTGCTGCTGCCCGTGAAGGGCTGGTAAGGCGAGCCGAGGGATTATGGTGACGTGTATGAGATGCCAGGTCACCACCATCCCTCTGATTTCCTCTTTTCTGTCTCTCTGCCAGTCGCTCTTCCTTCTTCCTTGGGAACCTGGCTTTGACCTTCTCTTTCTTTTTTATCCCCCCTGCTACCAAGCCATTAGAGATCTCCCACTAGCAACAGCCACATATTTCCAATCACTTGCTAGGAACTGCCACTCCCGCCGGTTAACAAATATCTACTGAGTACCTATATCGTACAAAGCAGTGTTAGATATAAGTACAGACAGGAGGGCGGAGGAAAGTGTGTTCAGAGGGAGATACGCTGCCACGGCCCTTGTAGGAGAGAAGAGGAGATAAGATGTGCATAAACACGTCTGACAAAGGTGGAACGGATGGGCTCCAGGAGGTGGGAGGGTAACGTGCTGCAGAGATAGGCACCGTGCAAACATCGCCCAAGCTTTAGGTGTTCACGCCCCACTTCTGCGGTTTTTGCCATCACTGTGTACAACCTGTACCAGCCTTGTCCAATAGAACTCTCCACAATGATGGAAATGGTCTGTATCTGTGCTGTGCAATATGGTAGCCACTGAACACATGTGACTACTGAGTGTGTGAGATGCAGCTAATGTGATGGGCGAACTGCATTTTACACTTTGCTTAATTTTAATTCACTTAAGTTTAAATGTACACATGTGGCTTATGGTTACTGTACTGGGAAGAACAGATCTAGAGAAAGAGGCAGAGAAAGGGAGAGCATTCTGGAGTAACACAGAGGGTAAAGAGGTCCAGTGGAAATATAACATGGACCACGTACGTAAATTAAAATTTTCTTATAGCAACATTAAATAAGGTAAAAAGGAACAAGTGAAATTAATTGCAATAAGAAATTTTGTTTAACCCAATACATCAAAATGATATTTCAACGTAGAGTTGGTATAAAATTATTAATGATATATTTGACGTTCTTTATTCATACTCGGGCTTTGAAATCCAATGTGTATCTTACTTATAAAGCATTTCAACTCAGACCAGCCATATTTCCAGTGCTTAACACCACATATGGTAAGTGGCTATAGTATTAGACAGGGCAGGTGTACATCCAGAGCCAAATCAAGTTCTAAAGAGAGCTGCCTTAGAGCTAGAGTGAACTCTAAAAGACACTGATCTAGTGTAAGACAGCTCTAGCACAGCACTGCCCAACAGAACTTCATATGATGATGGAAGTGCTCTGTATCTGCACATTCAATATGGTAGCCACTAGTCACCTATGACTGTCAAGCCTTGAAATGTGGCTGGTGTGACTGAGGAATTGAATTTTTACTTTAACCTAATTTCAATTAATTTAAATATAAATAGCCACCTGTGACCAGTGGGTACTGCACTGAATAGTGCATATCTATATAGTCATGTCTTCAAAGTTTTTCTTTAAATCAATTTTCAACTACTGGGCATATACCCTGAGAAAACCATAATTCAAAAAGAGTCATGTACCAAAATGTTCATTGCAGCTCTATTTACAATAGCCAGGACATGGAAGCAACCTAAGTGTCCATCATCGGATGAATGGATAAAGAAGATGTGGCACATATATACAATGGAATATTACTCAGCCATAAAAAGAAATGAAATGGAGGTATTTGTAATGAGGTGGATGGAGTTAGAGTCTGTCATACAGAGTGAAGTAAGTGAGAAAGAGAAAAACAAATACAGTATGCTAACACATATATATGGAATCTAAGGAAAAAAAAAAAAAATAGGTCATGAAGAACCTAATGGCAAGATGGGAATAAAGACACAGACCTACTAAAGAATGGACTTGAGGATATGGGGAGGGGGAGGGGTGAGATGTGACAGGGTGAGAGAGTGTCATGGACATATATACACTACCAAACGTAAAATAGCTAGCTAGTGGGAAGCAGCCGCATAGCACAGGGAGATCAGCTCGGTGCTTTGTGACCGCCTGGGGGGGTGGGATGGGGAGGGTGGGAGGGAGGGAGATGCGGGAGGGAGGAGATATGGGAACGTGTGTATATGTGTAGCTGATTCACTTTGTTATAAAGCAGAAACTAACACATCATTGTGAAGCAATTATACTTCAATAAAGATGTTTAAAAAAAAATTTTTCAACCATTGCTTTACTTTATCTCATTAAGAATGATAGTGAAATATAAAATCATGGGCGTGATATGCTAGTTTTGACTTAAACTAAGATAGGTGTATACAGACTTGTGACCTTTGAGAAAGAGCAGATTCACGTACCCCCATCTCATATCCCCTCAGGAATGTGCTCTTACTCAGTGTAATGACAGATGGAATTACCTTCTCTCCCTGTCTTAAATCTGACCAACTCCACAGGGTTGGACTTGTAAAACTAATAGTTAAGTCGAATGTCATCCCACAGTGCCACATTCTACGGAGCTGAAATGGACATTATACAATTGACAACTGACATGGTTATACTTCGTTACTTAAGGTAACACTGGCTTGAAGGACAGAAAAGAAATGCTTCATCTTTTCCCATTTTCTTTCCTGGGCTCAGAGAATCAAAGGCTCTAGCAAGCAAATACGGGGATGGGGCATCTCCAAGCCCTTTCTCTTCCTCCGTCCCTTTCATTGGCTAAGACAAAAGAGGGTGGATAAACACCTTTGTACCCCAGAACTCGGATTCAGTATTAGAAAAAATTTGTGATGGGAACAGTCATAGGAAAGTGCTTCTGGATTCATTTGCTCCTCCTGATAAAGAAATCAATCTTCCTCTTTGTGGAGAGAGTGTGAATTCCTTCTTCCACAGCTCTCACATGACATGGAAGGATGGTGGAAGATATATCACATAGGGATGGGGACGGAGAACCTCCGTTACTTCTCCTGCTTAAGTCACAAGAAAAGGATTCCAATCAGTTGAATAGCAAAAGCAACAATAAGAATCTGCCTTCTCTGTTTATTGGCAAACACCAGTCCCTAGAGACCTCTCCTTCAAAGTTAAGAAAACAGAAACAAAACAACACAGAGTCTCAGAAAAATCCGCGATGTGAAAAATATGAAAAATGACACTCCAGATGCTGAGAAAAATAAAATTTTCGAAAGAAAAGTAGTCAGTGTTGACTGTTTACCCAACAGCCATCCCTCACCTTCTTCCTTTCTGGCAGAACCCCCAAACGAGTCGGGGTGCCCACACATTCCCCATGTGACTCAGAGGAGGATGACCCTATTCCAAGACATAGGGGAAAATCCTTGATTTTTTTAAGCCAATCAGATGTTCCTATCGTCTTTGCCAATTTTCAAAAATTTTCAATGAGCTAGGAGGGAAGGTCTACTAGGGGAGTTCTATTTTCTTCTAGGAAAGATTTCCTTACTTCTAAGAAGGATATTCCAGTGGCTTTTGTCTCCTACTGGACATTACCATGTGTGGGTTTGATGCTTGGAACTGCTAAAGCAATCTCACATCCAAGAAAGGATCCAGGCTAAGGGCAATGCCAACATGAGATGGCAAAGTGGAGAGCTTGAAAGGACGGGGGGCTTTAATGACATTCTTGGGCATCTCATTCAACCAATCCATGGAACCTCCTCTAACTCCTGACTTCCTGTTCTGTAAGATAACACATTAACTTATTGTTTAAGCCCATTTGATTTTTTTCTATAACCTACACAAGTGGAAAACAGAAATGCACTTTAGATGGCATAAAATTCAAGAAAACATGGAAGAATAAAGAAAGTGAAAGATTAAACAATAAGAGGACAGCTTTTCCAAGATATGGATCAAGTGAAGAAGCAACTAGAAGAAAATTTGCTGAGTGAGGCAAGGAAAGATGGTAAGGAAACCAAAATGGAATAGCAGAATTTGAATGGACATTGGAATCTGTAATGAGAATAAGCAACAGGCAGAAACTTGTGGAGAATTAATTTGAGAACCTTGCAGTGAACATATAAGGGAATGAGAACAGTGAGACTTCTATTTCCTTGGAATATCATCTGCTCATGTGTGTTCATGTGTGAAGGCACCAAAAAGACATTTTCAGAGAAAAAACAGACATATAAAAGACAGATAATTGCTATTACTAAAGAAGAGAATAGAATAAACAAAATAGATGCAATAATAAAGGATACAATGTAAAAACAGCTTTTTGGCAGAACAAAACCCAAAAATGAACAAAATGTAAAGAGCTCTCCATGTACAATTTAAAATTAGAACAAATCTCCTGATAATGTTATTAAATACTACTGATGTAGAAATATTCAGATAAACATCTGGGCTGGAAAAAAAGGCTATCTATAAAGAAAAAGAAACAATGCTAACCATATTTTCCGTTGCCCAAAGTTAAATGCCAAAAATCACTGGAACAAAATTTTTGAGGGAAATATGCTGTGACTCCAAAATCATACCCTGATATAAGTTGTTTTTCATTTGTGAGGCTACAGAAAGATGTTCCCTGATGCACAAAGATTCAGAAATTATACTGGCTCTGATTCTTTTCTAGAGGCTTGGGGAGGTGGGGAAATAAGGAAAAAATTTTTTAGTGAAAAAAATAAAAAACTCCCACAAGATCGGAGGAAATTGTATTATAAAAGAACTGATTTGTTATACACCATAATCAGTTAAACATAGATATGAGTATTAAAATCAAAATAAATGTGAGTTGAAACACAATGAACTATAAAAAAGAATTGTTAATGAGAAACCATGTAAAAACATCTAATATAAAAATACTTGATTAACTTCTGAAATGTTACTAACAAAAATGAGGAAATGGGTGACTGATGAATCACTAGAAAAAAAAATCAACTTCTTCACCTTTTATAACAGACAGTCAATATATACTATTTTAATCTTGTTCTTAAGTAAAGGATCTAATTTCAACCATGTGTGTACATATCTGTGGGTGTGTGCACACGTGTGTATGCGCACACTTAAGTTAAAGGTATCAATTAGTAGAATAAAAAGAAGGGTTTATAGTTTTCAAATAGTTAGAGGCAATAAACAAAGGAAACTCTGGACCCCTAGCACATTTTGGTCTGGGGTCCGCATTTGTGCTCTGCGTGTGATAGAGCAACTGCAAACCTAGAAATCAACATACAAAATCTGTGTAATACCACAGAAAATCCTCCTGTCCTGACAAGCAAATGAGAACCACTCTATAGAGCTATTTTCATAGTCCAAGACATGTTAATTCTCACAGAACAAAACCGCCTCCACTAAAGATGAATTCATAGCGGAAAAATAAAATATAAAGAATGACAAGCCAAACCATATGATCATCTCAATAGATGCAGAGAAAGCTTTCGACAAAATTCAACACCCATTTATGATAAAAACCCTCCAGAAAGTAGGCATAGAGGGAACTTTCCTCAACATAATAAAGGCCATATATGACAAACCCACAGCCAACACCGTCCTCAATGGTGAAAAACTGAAACCATTTCCACTAAGATCAGGAACAAGACAAGGGTGCCCACTCTCACCACTATTATTCAACATACTTTTGGAAGTTTTAGCCACAGCAATCAGAGAAGAAAAAGAAATAAAAGGAATCCAAATTGGAAAAGAAGAAGTAAAGTTATCACTGTTTGCAGATGACATAACAGTATACATAGAGAATCCTAAAGATGCTACCAGAAAACTACTAGAACTAATCAATGACTTTGGTAAAGTAGCAGGATACAAAATTAATGCACAGAAATCTCTTGCATTCCTATACACTAATGATGAAAAATCTGAAAGTGAAATTAAGAAAACACTCCCATTTACCACTGCAACAAAAAGAATAAAATATCTAGGAATAAACCTACCTAAGGAGACAAAAGACCTGTATGCAGAAAATTATAAGACACTGATGAAAGAAATTAAAGATGATACAAATACATGGAGAGATATACCATGTTCTTGGATTGGAAGAATCAACATTGGGAAAATGACTCTACTACCCAAAGCAATCTACAGATTCAATGCAATCCCTATCAAACTACCAGTGGCATTTTTCACAGAACTAGAACAAAAAATTTCACAATTTGTATGGAAACACAAAAGACCCCGAATAGCCAAAGCAATCTTGAGAAAGAAAAGTGGAGCTGGAGGAATCAGGCTCCGGACTTCAGACCTTACTACAAAGCTACAGTAATCAAGACAGTATGGCACTGGCACAGAAACAGAAACATAGATCAATGGAACAGGATAGAAAGCCCAGAGATAAACCCACGCACATATGGTCACCTTATCTTTGATAAAGGAGGCAAGAATATACAATGGAGAAAAGACAGCCTCTTCAATAAGTGGTGCTGGGAAAACTGGACAGGTACATGTAAAAGAATGAAATTAGAACACTCCCTAACACCATGCACAAAAATAAACTCAAAATGGATTAAAGACCTAAATGTAAGGCCAGACACTATCAAACTCTTAGAGGAAAACATAGGCAGAACACTCTATGACATAAATCACAGCAAGATCCTTTTTGACCCAGCTCCTAGAGAAATGGAAATAAAAACACAAATAAACAAATGGGACCTAATGAAACTTAAAAGCTTTTGCACAGCAAAGGAAACCATAAACAAGACCAAAAGACAACCCTCAGAATGGGAGAAAATATTTGCAAATGAAGCAACTGACAAAGGATTAATCTCCAAGATTTACAAGCAGCTCATGCAGCTCAATAACAAAAAAACAAACAACCCAATCCAAAAATGGGCAGAAGATCTAAATAGACATTTCTCCAAAGAAGATATACAGATTGGCAACAGACATGTGAAAGAATGCTCAACATCATTAATCATTAGAGAAATGCAAATCAAAACTACAGTGAGATATCATCTCACACCAGTCAGAATGGCCATCATCAAAAAATCTAGAAACAATAAATGCTGGAGAGGGTGTGGAGAAAAGGGAACACTCTTGCACTGTTGGTGGGAATGTAAATTGATACAGCCACTATGGAGAACAGTATGGAGGTTCCTTAAAAAACTAAAAATAGAACTACCATACGACCCAGCAATCCCACTACTGGGCATATACCCTGAGAAAACCATAATTCAAAAAGAGTCATGTACCAAAATGTTCATTGCAGCTCTATTTACAATAGCCAGGACATGGAAGCAACCTAAGTGTCCATCATCGGATGAATGGATAAAGAAGATGTGGCACATATATACAATGGAATATTACTCAGCCATAAAAAGAAACAAAATTGAGTTATTTGTAGTCAGGTGGATGGAGTTAGAGTCTGTTATACAGAGTGAAGTAAGTCAGAAAGAGAAAAACAAATACAGTATGCTGACACATATATATGGAATCTAAGGAAAAAAAAAAAAAGGTCATGAAGAACCTAGTGGCAAGACAGGGATAAAGACACAGACCTCCTAGAGAATGGACTTGAGGATATGTGGAGGGGGAAGGGTAAGATGTGACAAAGTGAGAGAGTGGCATGGACATATATACACTACCAAACGTAAAATAGATAGCCAGTGGGAAGCAACTGCATAGCATAGGGAGATCAGCTCTGTGCTTTGCAATCACCTAGAGGGGTGGGATAGGGAGGGTGGGAGATGCAAGAGGGAAGAGATATGGGAACATACGTATATGTATAACTGATTCACTTTGTTATAAAGCAGAAACTAACACACCATTGTAAAGCAATTATAGTCCAATAAAGATGTAAAAAAAAAAAAAAATGAATGACAAGCCACGTGAGCAAGCTTATCCCCACAAGGGAGAGTCAGCAGACATGATACACAGAGAGATATGCCTGCTAAGCATTGAAAATAATAAAACTGTGTAAGAGACAATAAAATAAATACACTTAGATTGATTAAAGAGAATATGGAAGGACTGTGAACCACAGCAATAAGGCAACACATCGTGGAAAAAGGATGGGTGACTTTGCAAAATACATATTTAACTTCTAGAGATGAAAAATATAGTCACTGAAAGTAGAAAGTAAGTAGATACATATAAGAACAGATGATAATGGGACATAATAGAAGTTAAGGACACAACAGAGAAGCTGAAGAAAAACAAAAGCTGGTTTTTTCCTTCGAAAACACCGATAAATTAGACAAACCTCTGCCAAAAATGATTAAGAAAAAAGATACACAGAAACCACTTCACAATTGCTAGAAACGGGGAGAACACTTTTATCACATGCTTGGATTGGCGAGTGAGTAACTGATTGGGAAAACCATGAAACACATCTGAAGACTCTGATGGATGTGGCCAGGGTCAGAAGTTACCTTTCAGCCCCTTACCAGAGCACCAGCTTTTTCTTAAAGAAGTTTTATTATGAGATAATTGTAGATTCACATGCAGTCGTAAGAAATAACTTAGAGAGGCCCCGTATACCCTTCAGTCAGTTTTCCCCAACTTACCATCTCACATAACTATTACACAGCATCATAATCAGGAAATTGACATGAACACATTCCACTGAACTTACTTGGATTGCACCAGTTTTACGTGCACCTGTGCGTGTGTGTTCACAGCTGTATGTAATTTAATCACAGGTGTAGATTCCTGTGACCACCACAGCCAAGATGCAGAAGTACTTCCAGCCCAAGGATCCCTCATGTAACAAAACACTGGCCTTTGAGTTTCTCTCTTGTCTCTAGGCTGAGGGCTGGTTCCTGGACTCTGGGTGACTGTAGCAATAATGAAAAAAGTGTCTCTCAGTGAAACCCTGTGGTCTACTAGAGCCCCATAAACTGGGCCCCATCTTTCCTGAGGCTCCTCTAATCCGGGGGTCCACAGGGCGGCCATGTGTGGCCACGCATGCTGTGCACTGCTTGATTTGAGAGGGTGCCATTCATGTTATGGCCTTGCTTTTGTGACTCGTGCCCTTTTAGTCAGAAGCCATAGTCTGTACTTGTTTAAGTGACCAGTTGTTCGGATCGTTATTTTTATTTTAGGTAAATCATAATGTGGAAAGTTTCATGCATGTGGTCTCCAGGGGAAGGAATAAGTGAATTATTAGTCTGTGGACTTAGTGACCTAAGAGCTGAGCCAGAGTTAGGAAGGGAGACCTCTGTTCAGAGTCTCTTCTGTGGGTCAGGAGTGAATTGGACCCTCATGAGGGGTTTTGCGTGTGCGTGTGTGTGTGTGTGTGTGTGTGTGTGTGTGTGTGTGTGCGTGCAGGCACCCAATGCTCAGCAAGCACATGAGTTTTCCCTCACCTCTGCTGCAGCCAGAGGTAAATGGTTCTTTATCTGTTTTATAAAATAGACTTCTAGGTATGATTGTGCTTGAAGAAAGGATTTCACTGTTAAAAGAAAAGACTTTGAAAGTCTTTTTTTTTTTTTTCCATTTTGTCACAATTTCATGAAAACAAGACAGCAAAAGTGCTGATACGAGGGTTCACAGCATAGGTGTTATAAACTTAATTCAAACAAAAATGAAGACCACTTGGCGAGCCAGAAGCAACAGACCTGTAGCAACAAGAGGATGCTTTTTGGTCTTAACTGCTCAGTGATCAAACTAGGAAATGAGAGAACAAAGCTGCGGGGTACGTATGGGATCTTGGAAATATACTGCTGAACCACGAAGGAGAAGGGGTATAATGCTGGACTTTTAAAATGTTTCAGCTCACCGGAAACACAAACTCTTTTTGTAACGTCTAAGTCCAGTGTTTAATTATTGCACAGCCACCATCCACTTGCACTTCTGTTTGAAGCAACGGACTATCTGAACTTCGATGAGTAGAAAAATACCCCGTAAATAGGCAGTGATACATGTGCCTAAAGAATTTTGTAAACAGATGATAAAGTATGGTACAAATTTTGGCTGGTAAGGAATGGCTTCCTGAGGATTATATTACTTATGAGAATGAAGTATATTAAGAAGAAAATGTGAGTTTACTCAATGTTGGAAAGATTATTATCATTGTGAAGTTATTTAATACTATTAGTAGAAAAGTCTGTATATGGCTGTTCATGTTAGCATAGATAGGATATTCCAAAGAACGTAGAGGAACATGTCCTGCTTAGTAAGTTACTTGAAGCAGAAATAATAAAGAAAAGTAAATTGTATGGTTTTGATATTCTTGCAAGCAGGAAAGAGAGGGATTCTAGGGTGGCTTTTGAGAGAGGTTTGTACAGGGGGGATGACAGATTGTGTGGGGAAGGCTGGGTTTCTGTCAGACTGAAGGTTACAGCTTTGTTGTGACTCCAGCTTGGGCAGGGCATGATTTGGAATTTCTCCCTGCCTCCAGAGTTGTGCTCACACTAAAAACAACCAGCCCAGCATTTTGTGTTGTGTGTGTATCACTGCACTCTGAGACCCACATCCTCATAGGAAGGTGCGTGATGGAAGGGAAAAAAAAGTAAATAATGCCTCACATTGAAAACATTTCCTCTCTCTCATTTGTCAAAATCATAATAAGACAAAGGTATGCAAAATAGTTGCAGAGTAATACTTAGCTAAACTAGAAAAACTCAATTTTGTCAGGTTTTACAGTCTTCAGCCTGACAGGTGACTTTGTCTTTTGTTGATGTACACGAAAGAGAAAATGAAATGATAAACTTGTCTGGGAGGGGGAGAGGAAATTGAAATGTGCAACAGCTGTTTGAAACGCGTTTGCCATTATCCTGGATGGAGAGAAGCCTGCTTTCTTCATTTCAAACTATGCCCTGGATGCTTAAGCAGAGTGTGTGGATATAATAAGCTACAAAGACAACAGAACATTAATAGAGTGGAAACAACACAGTTTTGGAGTTATAAGACTTGAGTTTTCATCCTGGTTTTGCCACTAAATTGTCTTGCACAATTACTTTCACCTTCTGGATCTTAACTTTAAAATTATGGAGTTGAATTAGACCACTTCTTCTCAACTTTTAATATACATGCTAGAGATAGTTTAAAATGCATATTCTAATTCAGTGAGTCTGGAATGTGATCCAAGAGTCTGCATTTGTAACAAGCTCCCAGGTGACGGTCATGCTGCAGGTCCACGGACCTGTGCTTTGAGTAGTGAGAGATTAGATGGTCTTTAAGGGAGCTTCCAGTTAAGAAATACAATTTGTTCATTAATGGTCCTGGAGTTACTCGATAAAGCAAGCACTGTCCTTTCTGCTTTTAGTGAATGAATGAGGTAGTACACCTTAGTACTGTTCGAAACCAACCAAACAAAAACATTCAAGCAACCAACGCTGCTGGCCTTTACTCTGCGAAGGACAGATACCTAACTCTCTCATAAGAACTGATAAAGCTGTGTGTGCACATCAAGGGTTAGCCTGGCAGACCCTCAGCTGTTGAATTATAGAAGTTGACTGAAATGGCAACCTACTTTGTTTTACATAGTGGATCCCAAACCATTGGGCTATACAAGAGTCACTCAGGGAACATGTTAAATATAGATTTCTTCCCTAGATCTAAGGACTTAGTAGCTTTAGTTTGGGGCCAGTCATGTTTGGGAACTACTGTTACAACCATTTAATGGGGGTCAGGGCAGTGACTGGGCGCCAGAAAGGGGAATTTTGACCCAATTCCTGATCGAAACATAGTAAAGAAGATCAATCCTACAAGCATGCTGCTCACCAACTTCTCCAGAGTTCCAGTGGCTTCTTCTCATGGTAATAAAGGTGTGCAGGTCATAAGGGAATCATTGTTATAGAGAAACTGCCTCTCAATAGTAGCACTTGTGGGATGTCGATGCTTTAAGGACCCCTGAAAGTTGCAATGAGAGGTCTTAACTACAGTTCCTATTCTTTTTTGGTTACAGAAATGCATCAGAGGAACCAAGGTTAAATCCTGGCTCTACTACTTATTAACCAAAAAGCCTTTGGTAAATTCTTATAACATATCACATATTAAGCCATGTATTAATTATCTGTCACTACCTAACAAACCACCCCCCAAATCAGCAACTTAAAATAACAAACATTTACTATCTCACAGTTTCTGTAGGTCGGAAATCTGAGTGCAGCTTTCATGGGTACCTCTAGCTCTAGGTCTTGCATGAATCTGCACTCACGCTGTCAGATGTGACTATGGTTGCATGTGAAGATTCATCTGGGGGGAAGAATCTGATTCCAAGTTCACTCATGTGGTCGCTAGCAAACTAGTTTTCTCATGGGTTAGTGGAGTAACCACGCCCAGTGGGTCTCCCCATAGGGCAACTCATAACATGGTAGCTGGCTTCCCATGGAGCAAGCAAATGAAAAAGAGAGAGAAAGCGAGCAGCCCAGATGGAAGCCCCAGACTTTTTATAACCTAATCTTGAAAGTGACACCTCAATACTTTGTTACATTCTATTCCTTATATGCCAGTCAGTAGATCCAGCCTGCATTCAAAGGAAGGGATAATACAAGGATGTGTGAAAGCAGGCAGGAATCATCGGGGGTATCTCAGAGGCTGCCAATTACAAACCCCAATGTCACCCCACAATGCTTTTGTGAGAGCCCAAAGAAATAATGTCAATAAAAGAGCATTTATATACGTTACAGCAACATACACATATGGGTATACATATTATAATAATTTACCCCAAGGGGTCCAATCAAAACCCTCCAGCTACTTTTATTTAGCCTTCATTAGCACTCAGTTAATGAAAGTCCTTTAATTCATGAAAGGTTCTAAACTACCCTCTCTACACTTTTCCAAAGATTTTTCCAATACCTGTTACTTCAAGGGAAATAAATGATTTAATTTTCCTTACAACATGAATTGCCACTGACAACAGTCTTTAATCGCTAAAGAGTTAACAGTGCACTTTGAATTGCGTTACGCAGATAAAACATCATTCCCTAAGTAAATGAATTAGCCACATAATTGACAGTCGATTCCAGTAATAAAACACTAATTAAGTGATTCTGCTAAGTAAAAAGTGCATGTGATGAATTTGCTAAACAATGGTCTAACTAATAAATTTTCATGCTAAATAAATGACTTAGAATGGTGACTAAATGCTCACCATGTTTAGGGTCAGTTTAAAAAGCAACGGTGCTTTTAGAAAACAATGACAGAAGTGATCGTGCCAGCTAACACCCTTAACAACATTACACTGGGTTCCTTGCCAAGCAGGGACCTAGTAAATACGTCTGAATGGTGCGGATGTACTAGATTCGGGGAGTGGGGAAGGGCAGGGAAATCACCATGGTCATAGCATGAGTGACTAGCTTAAAAGAGAACTTGGAGGGATTTCCCTGGTGGCACAGTGGTTAAGAATCCGCCTGCCACTGCAGGGGACACAGGTTCGAGCTCTGGTCTGGGAAGATCCCACGTGCCATGGAGCAACTAAGCCCGTGCACCACAACTACTGAGCCTGCGCTCTAGAGCCCACGAGCCACAACTACTGAGCCCGCATGCCACAACTACTGAAGCCCACGTGCCTAGAGCCCGTGCTCCACAACAAGAGAAGCCACCGCAATGAGAAGCCCGCACATCGCAACAAAGAGTAGCCTCCGCTCGCTGCAACTAGAGAAAGCCCATGCACAGCAACAAAGACCCAACACAGCCAAAAATAAATAAATAAATTTATAAAAAAAAAAAAAAAAGAGAGACAGAGAGAGAACTTGGGAAGTCCAGTATAGCCAGACTGGAGTCACAGCAGAACTGAGTAATGGGCAAGTGGAGGAAGGCTTCAATGCCAGACCTTACTGGGCTAAGGAAGGTCAGAATCAGCACCAAAGAGAAACATGGAAAGCAGTGGCTTCATAGGTACAAGGGTCTTTGTTATCCTTTGGAAGCATCTTGGGTTAACCTATTTACTATGGTGCCTTCTGAAAGGATGTGGATTGAGAGAAGTCCATGCTTCTTGTGGGCTCTACTGGTTTGGACTTCCAAGTTCTGTCCAACAAAGAACAGTGTAGACTGCTCATCATGAAAACCTTGCTCTCTGGACCCCTGCAGCTAGAACAGAGTCTTGCTTTTCCTTGAAAACATCAGGCACACTCTTGCCTTGGGTGCCTCGAACAGGGACACTCTTGACATTTTATCTTTTTCAAGTCTTCGGGCAAATTTCATCTTCTGTAAAACTGCAATGCTCCCCCACTTATAACTCCAAATACCACTTATCTTGTTCCATTTTTTTCATAGCACTTGTCATTTTCTATAATGCCATATAATTTACTTATCTTTTTATTGTCCATTGTGTATTTTCTGTCTCTCTCTTTCCACTCCCTGCCACCACTAGTATGTAAGCTTTATGAGGACAGGGAATTTTCCTGGCTTTATTCACTTGATGTAGCAGGAGAGCTAACACGTGTCTAGCACATAGCAGGTGCTCAACAAACATTGTTGAGTGAATGAATGGCAGGAGAGTACTCATTATGTTCTAATCACTGAAGAGAGTAGTGCAATCTGGGATTTGAAGACATCAGCATCAAAGTATGCCATCTCCCCAATGGCCTCACAAGTGTCTGCATATCTTACATTATTTGGGAGGGAGTACATTATAGTAGTCAGATCATATGCAAGATAAATATTAGGTTTAAATCCCTGATATAACTCTTACTAGCTATGTGACCTTGAACAAGTTACTTAGTATCTCTGAACCTCAGTCTCTACGCTTGTGAAAGAAGCCCGATGCCAATAATAACTGTCACTTCAAAAGTTGTAAGGATTAAAGGATATAGCATATCACAACATCCTGCATAGCCCCTGGTACATAGTTAGGGCTAAATCAAGGTTAGTTTCTTCTACTTTCCCCTTTAAAGACAATGAGGTATATTCCTTAAACGTAAGAGTAAGTTGACTTTTCAGATTTTCCCAAATATTGGGAATATCCACAAGTGAATAAAGTTGGAGAAGGGTAAGCAGTGACTGGGGTGTGAGGGGGAGAAGGAAAAAACTGTTAGAAGCATAGAGCCCTCTGGAGGAGACAGGGGAGGTCACAAGGGTAGGGGCAGCAGGAGCCACAAAGTAGTTCTGAAGTGTGTTCCTTCTGTGTTCCAGTCCTGCACTGAATGATGGAGACCAAGGATGCCATTATTGGCCATGAGGTCTTTAGAATTAATGATGAGGACAAAGATATTAGAATTAGGACTTCCCAAGAAAAGGAGTTGCAAAGAGCACTTCATCTACCTCTCCCAGACTAGCGCAATGGTCTCCTCCTGGTCTCCCCACCTCCACCATGGGATCAAAACCTAAGAGTAACCTTAGTCATCTACACGACTGCAGGACCACGTTTTTCACGCAGTCCACAAGAATAGTCGGTTGAATACAGAATAGTTAAAAGTGAATCATTGTGATCCATCTTGATCACAAAATTAACATAATGGTTCATTCAACAAATACTCATCAAGCATCTGTCACATACCAAGCACCTAACGCTAGTCTCTAGGGACACAGTGATAGTCAAAACAGAAGTGGTCTCTGCACTTTGGAGCTTACAGTTTGTGAAGAAGGCAGACAGTAACCAAAAAACTGTTAAATAAATATTTGAATACATAATACTTGTGAAAGAAGGGACTAGAAAAAAATGGTCACTGCCTATATTAGAGATCAGGAAGTCCTCAAAAGATGACAGAGAATCATAGTTCTGAAGGATTAATAAGGGTAAACAATGAATGACAGAAAGGAAGAATGTTCTAGGAAGAGGGAAGGGAATTGTGGAAGCCATGACGTTGGAAAATACTTAGTGTTTTCCAAGAATAGAAAGTCAATATGACTGAACTATACTGAGAAATCCAGAGAGTGGTTAGAGATGAGACCAAAGATGTAGACAGGAATCAGATCATTCTGAGTCTTACAGGCCATGAGATGCATCCTAACTTCACTCTGAGGGCAATGGGGAGCCGGTGACAGGTTTTCAGATGGACGGTGGCATGGTAAGACTTGCATTTTTTTAATTAATTTATTTATTTTTGGCTGTGTTGGGTCTTCGTTTCTGTGCGAGGGCTTTCTCTAGTTGTGGCAAGCGGGGGCCACTCTTCATCGCGGTGCGTGGGCCTCTCACTATCGCGGCCCCCCGTTGGGAGCACAGGCTCCAGACGCGCAGGCTCAGTAGTTGTGGCTCACGGGCCTAGTTGCTCCGCGGCATGTGGGATCCTCCCAGACCAGGGCTCGAACCCGTGTCCCCTGCATTGGCAGGCAGATTCTCAACCACTGCGCCACCAGGGAAGCCCAAGACTTGCATTTTTAAATTGCAGAACAGGATTGGCAAATAGCTCTTTTATAAGTAAAGCATCACAATGACATTGAATTAGTAGGTAAACCTCTGCTGATGGATCAATTTGCAAGGAGAGTGATGGGACAGTAAAAGAAGGGTTATTAATAAGAGTGGGGACCAGATTTACAAGTGCATGTATTTGCTAGGGCACAGCTGGCTGAACACTCAGTGGAGGACCACATGGGTCTTCACTGTAGCAGAAACAGAAGTGACTCTGCTGCTGTGGAGTGACTCTCTTACTTTCTGAGCCTCTGTCACATCTGTAGATCAGAGGGAATTTCATCCAACCTAAATCAAAGACCCTGAAGATGAAAGGGGTTTTCACCTTGGAAAAACTGAATTGGCCCAATGAGATATTAACTGAATAAGGACACTAATTTCAAAAATCGAATATGTCCAAATATTTTCAGGCATCAAACCACCAAAATGTTGACTGATCAAGAAAATATAGAGCAAGCATGGATATCTAATCAATACTTCTGGACTTAAGAGTCCCGAGAATGGAATGTTGTAGAACATCCTCTCTCTATCACCTGCTTCATTACAAACAGTTGGCCACACCAATTTGTTTGTAGTCACTATTAATTCTGTAAGCAGGTATGTGTGTGTGCGGGTGTGGGTGTGGATGCATGTGTAAAATAAATGTCCATTGCAGCAGTGTTTTGTGCTAAGTCACTTTCCTTGGATCTGATACATGCAGAAACAATACTTACTTTTTATTAGTCTTATCAACTCCCACTCCAATACATTCTCCTCACTGTCAGTGGGATGATCTTTCTGGAACTGGACTCAATCCTGCTTCTCTGCTTCTTAAAATCTGTGCTAGCTCCTTGCAGAAAACATTATAAATTCCAAACTCTCTAGTTTTGGACAATCTTTAAGACACAGCCCTCAATCACTTTTCTAGGTTCATCTCCCACCACCTAATCCCATGGAGTTAAAAATCCAAATACTCCAGGGATGTCAAGCCACTCATAATTACAAGTCCAAGGGAAAGGACTTCCTGAGAAAGGGGTCAGGGTCAGGGTGTCTCAAGGAGGATCAGACCCTCAGACAGAGACACCAACATCTGTCTCCTGCCCTTCACATTCTCTCTCAAGCTCTAGGGAAAAGATAATTTTATTGATGTCTTTTGGACTCTGTATTTTAGTGAAGACATTCACACTCACAAGGAATTGTACATGAGAGCAAAAGCTCTTTCCAGATTCTGAAGATCTTCAGAGACCTTGCCAAACCATGTGCTAGTAATGGAAGAGTTATCACTGTAACCTAAGTGGAAACTGGAGATTTGGAAAGTATTCCTATTTATTGCTCACTCTAATCAGCCAAGTAGACCTCACACCGTGGTGCCCATGTACATGTATTCTCTTCCGACCACCATTAATTCCTTCCCTTCCTGTAGGCATGTGCCATTTCCCCTGTTGAGAGGTGAAGCCTGCTTCTCCACTCTTTCAGGCTTACCTGTGACTGCTTTTAATAATGATATGCAGCAGAAGTAATGCTGGCCAGTTCTCAACCTAGTTTTAAGAGGACTGGCATTCCTCCTGGCTTTCTCAGAACACTCGCTCTGGGGGAAGGCAGCCATCATGTAATAAGTCTGACTACCACGAGTCTGCCATGCTACAAAGAAGACCAAGTTAGACGCACAGGGAGAGGGGCCAGCCGTCCCCAGGTGTTCTAGTCATTTCAACCAAGGGGTCAGACACACAAATAAATGAGCCATTTGGGCATTCCATCCCTAGCAGATGCCACTTGAGGAAGAAATGAGGACCCAGACATATGGCTCTCGGAGAGCCATCCCAATTATTTCCAGCCATTCAAGTCATTCCATCTGAGTCTCCTCATTTTCAAGCAGACACAACCACTATCCCTGCTCACCCCTGCCCCAACTCTTAGCCTACAGAATTGTGAGCAAAATATAATGGTGGTTGTTTTATGCCATTAAGTATTGACGTGGTGTGTCATAACAAAAACAAAGACAGCAATAACATGTTTCTCCTTTTCTGCCTTGACAATCTCTGATCACTCATTGTTTAAGATTCAGCTCCGCCCTGACACTTTCCTTGATCATCTTGAAGCAGCCCAAGAAGCCTAATTCCATTTCCTACTGATATTCTATCAACTCATTTTGGCTTCTTCTCATCTAAAAAACCAACACAGTTCAAACCCCTTCCTTTTTACTTAGTGAGTTTCAATAACCAAAGAAACATCTCAGCTCCCAAGACAAATCATGTGGGGAAGCCAGCTCTCCATGACCATATAGATTGGATCCATGTAAATGATGCCCACTGTCTCTCAGAACATTCCCAGATAACTGATGTTCTCATGGCTACTTGTGAGGCCATCCAGCCAGTGGAGACTCACAGTCTGTTATATCTGCCTCCTGACTTCACTCTTTTTCTTGTTTCTTCCACTGGCAGAGCCAGATAGCAGCCTATCTGAGTCTTTGCCTATATTTGTGTCTGGTCTGAAGACCACCAGCTGTTATCCTTCCCTTTTCTTATGAATAGAGGAATGATTGTATCACACTACAAGAGCAGCCAGCAGTTAACTACTTGAGGATATTTTGAGTAGCAGCTCCCAATTTTGCAGGAACAATGAAAAGGGACTTGTAAAATTCCCCCCAGTGTTGGCAGACTAGAGGTTGGTGACAGGGGTGGAGACATGTTAAGATCTGGATATCAGCTGACTGGCAAAGAAACATTCTTTGATTCCTTTCTCTGCTGCACTCAATTCTGAATGCAGAAAGTGGGTCAACAGTGTATAGTATCAGCCGTACCAGGCTTTCTAAATATTCCTTTTTATTCTGACTTAGTATTGCTATGCCTGAGTCGCATCTATCTACACATCCATCCATTTATCCATCTAGTCAACTAAATAAGAATTTCTGTCTATCTATTCTGTGCCACACACCATGCTACATGCTGGGGACACAGTAGTAAGCAAACAGAAATGGTCCTCACCTCTTTAATCTTGCCAACTGTCAGAAGAGTTGGACCTTAAATACATTTGGAAGATGAGGTCAGTGCTGAGAGAACAGAATTATATGATAGCACCTAACAAAGGAATCCAATCTGGCCTGGGGAGAAAGGGGTCAGAAAAGGAAGAAATCCATGAATTGAGATCTAAAGGAGCCAATTAGCGGAAGAGTGTGGGTATAGCCAGTGTTCTAGATGAGGAGTTATAAAACATTTCTGTTAAGGGCCAGAGAGTAAATATTTGGGTTTTGTGGGCTAGATGGTCTCAATAGCAATTACTCAACTCTACTGATAGGAGCACAAAAACAGCTATGTATAGACAAGATGTAAACAAACAAGCATAGCTCTTTTCCAGTAAAGCTTTATTTACAAAAACCAAGAGTGGGCTGGATTTGGCCTGTGGGCTGTAGTTTGTCTACCCTGCTGTAGACAGAGCGATGGCATGGGCAAAGGCCCTGTGGTAGAAGGAGTGTGAAAAAGGTGGAGCACTTAGAGAAGAAGGTAGAGTGGCTGGAGTTCACAGACAAAGGAACAGTGAAATGTGGGAACTTGGAAGAAATGAGCAGGGCAAGATCTGTATGTAAGATCTGGATGGGGACTTCAGTTTTTATCTTAAGAAAAATCAGAAGCCGTAGAATTGTTTTAAGCCAGGGAGATATGAGGCAACATATTTACATTTGCCTTGAATAGATCTCCCTAACTGCTAAGAAGAAAATGAACTAGAGAACGACAAGGATGGATATGAGGATTATTTAGGGGCTATGGATCTTACTGAAGTAGCAGATGATGGTAACTTGGACGAGGATGGAGGTATTGAATGTGGATGGGTTCTACACATACTGAAGATGTAGAATAATCAAAACTTGGTATTGAATTAAATGTGGAGGGTAAGGGAAAGGAACATGTCAAGATTACTCCACATTGTATCTCTGCTAAATGTATCTCTGATATCATGTTTAACACATTTCCTCTTGTTTTACTGCCAAGGGATTGAAATTTTACTTTCATTTCCAGCCTTCATATAATTAGGGAGTCAACTCACATGGCTGGTGAAGTGAAAAGTAAATCACCCGAAGACAGATGAATTACACGGTTAATGGGCCAGAATAGCCTCCCTTCACCAGACACCATTCTCCGTGCAGCTTCTCCACATACCTCTACTAGATGTATCATGCCATATCACTGTGTCTGTGTTCCCTAAAATATCATGGGATTTTTGGAAGCAGAACTACCTTTTTCATGTTTGTGTTACCAACACTTAGCATTGTGGTTGGGGGATCTCCTCACTCGACATCTGTCCACTCTAGAGGTAGGTGCAGGTTAGAGATATAATAGACGTCTGGTGGTGTAGGCAGTTCCTCTCAATCCAGTCAAGAGCATCCTACTGAGTCAGCCTAACTAAACCTCATGACACACTCCAGAAGTCTGTAGGAGACCACCTAGAGAATGATGGAGACGGTAATGCAGGGGGACAGACGGATTTCGCCTGTCCTTGGCACTCTTGATCTTCTTCTTCCACTTCCTTGAATTCTGCTTTGCAAAGACATTCCCTCTCCAAACCTCTACCTCCTGTATTATACCTGCTGTCCACCTCTGTGGGCAATGGGACAACCTACCACCTGGGCAAGAACTTTACGTGGGCTCCTCAACCTCTGTGGTGATGTCAGCACTACGGCTCCTTCACTGAATTTCTAAGGTATATAGATCTGCTCCCAACCACTAATACATAAATCAGACTTCAGACTTTTAAAAATTTCTGTTTTGATTCAGAAAGTTATGCTTTGCATACTGAGATCTTATCATAATCCTGGCTTAGTAGACAACCATAAGGCTACCTAATCCATTAACTCATTCACACATTCCAAGTTCCATCTCAGGGTCCGGGTGGATGACCAGAAAGTCTGCACTTGGACTAGTCACGTAACCCCTTTCATAGACCCCTGTTTTGCCCTCAGCTTTAACTGACTGCTTTTCTGTAGGCACTTCTAATAGGTAAGTCCTAGTTCAATGCTCTGGTTCTTCCATTAACTTGCTAAGTGATGCCAGGCAACGTGTCCCATCTTAACGTGCCTCAGTTTCCTTATTCATGGCAAAGTCTTCAATCACTGTGTATATACAATGTAGCAAACATTTATATCTCCAGGCCAGACTCCTCTGCTGAGCTCCAGGCCCACAAATCCAACAGCCTACTTGACATCTCTTCAGTGATTCAACAGCACTTCAAACCTTATCTGTCTAGATCTGAACCCCCCCCCCACCTTCTGCTTCAAATCTGGCCTCTTCTTGTGCTCATTATCTCACTTAATGTCATCGCCGCCCACTTAGACTGAGAATAAGCAGAAAAGAGAAGATTCTGGACTAAGTCCTGGGATGTTGGAATGGTTAGAAGAAGAACCAAGAAAGAAGCATGAGAAGAAATGGCTGGGGAGGAAGGAGAAAAACCAGGAGAGTAGAAGTCAAGCAAAGAAAGTATTTCAAGGACAGGCTGCTGACAGGGCAATCATATAAACCCAGGTTCAAACCTCAGTCTGGTTTCTTGGTAGCTGTGTGCCCTTGAGAAAGTTACTTAAAATCTCTGAACCTCAGTTTCCCTGACCTGCCTCACAGAATTGTTGAGATTATGAAATGAAATGATGCATGTAAAGTGCTTTGTCCAGGAATTACTCACAAAATGTTAGCTGGTAGAATTATTATCTGTGTTTTCAACTTATCAAGGCTGTAGCTTTGAGCTGAGGAAAAAAAAAACCTAGTCTCTAAGCTCAGTTTATTCTGCTACCTAGCAACTATATATTTACATTTTCAACATCACTTCTTTATCCTTGATTACTTTAACAAGCACTTCCTAAGTGCCCTGTTGCAATTCAGGACCACCTGTGAGGTGTATAGAACAATTCTATTTTCTTCTCAAGATGTAGTGGCCTAGCATAAATTGTCAAAAACAAGTTCAGCTTTGTAGCTTTACTGAGGTCTCTTTGAAAGGGTATTGAGGAAGAATGTCTGGGCCAGCTCACAATGAAAGTAAAGGTCTGTAGCTGATAAAATGCTACCCCTACTTATTTATAATGGAAAGCTGAATCCATACAAATCAAAGAGAATATGAGACCAGGTTCCAACAACATGCAAGGGCACCTGACACTGGGATCACTCTAATTTCCAAATAGGTTGCCCCTCCTGGAAAGTGAATTTAAGGAGGCTACAAATGTTAAGTTTCTTCTCGGGCAGGTTCTAGCTACTGTTCCAGACATATCTCTGGCCATATGCTTTCAGAACAAAGCACCCTGTATTTTAAGGCCCCTTCCTCAAGCTCACCATACCCCTTAACACCTCCGAGCCTTTGTCCCTTCTATCTGGGACAATCTTTTTCTTGCACTTTCTTCAAATCAAAATCCATTTCCTCACATAGACAGTACTGTCTAACTCACTTAGGCAGAATTAATCACCTGCTGAGCCTCTGATCGGTGTTCCTGGGGCACCATACATGCCTTTTCTCTATCACTTATCGCATTTATTGAAACTAATCCACTTACGAATCTCCTCTTGGAGGACAGTAATAGCCTTGAAGGCAGAGACTATGTCTTATTTATCTTCACAATCCCTACCCTGCTTAGCATATAGTTGGCAGTCAATGAATATTTAAAGGAACACCTCAGTTATTCCCATAACCAGGGACTTCTCAGTTACTCAGTTCTTCATCTTTAAGATGAGGAAGTTGGATCAGACGGTGTCTGAGGTAATTCTTAGTTTTGATGGTCTACTATGTCTCCTTTTGGAGTCTAATATCCTTCTCTGACACTTAGTTTAACTCTTTAATGCTTGGGATGGACAATTTGTTTACTTTCTCAAGGCCACTTAAATTTCCATTTTGCATTTCCAAGGAATAAGCAATTCCATTCCACTTTGGGTTGCCAGGAACTTAATAAGTGTGTCCTTTAATCTGTCAGCCAAGAGGATGATTGCAAAATATTCAATAATCTCTATAAAATATTCAATAAAACCGGAGGTGGCAAGCTTGTAACATTCAATTCTTCTCCTAGATTCCGTTTAATCCTGGAGCCACGAGAAAATATAACTGTCCCTTCAAACAGAACTTCGTGCATTTAAAAAAATTCCTCTTCATGATGTTCTGTCGAGCTCATGGCTTCACTGTGGGACTCATGACTGCTCTTCCTTGTAAATTTCCACTCCTTCCATTCTGACTCTCGGGTTGTTTGCCATTCAGACAAAAGGACAGAAAGTTCCAGAGAGGGTTGTGAAAGGAGCCCTGGGTTTAGGGACCCTCAGCTATAAATGAGCTTTAGCAGCCTTCAGGTCCAGCATCTCCAGGCAGCCCCTCTTCTTGGTGCATCCACCCTGAGACAGGGAAAATCAGCCTTTCTCTCTCAGTGTGCCTAACTGTACTATCAGAGACAATTTTGCACATAGACGAACTAGGGCTTTGGAGTCCGATAGTCCTGGGCTTTACTACTGGCCAGCGATTCTCAGACTTGAATGTGCGTCAGCATTACCTGGAAGGCTTGTTAAAGACAGTGACTGCTGAGCCCCACCCGCGGAGTTTGGGGCTCAGTAGGTCTGGGGTGGGGCCCAAGAATTTGCTTCCAAAGAGTTCCCAGGTGGTGCTGACGCTGCTGGTCTGGGGACAACACTTGGAGCAGATGACTCAATGTCTGCTGAAACGGCACACTTCAGTTTCCTTCTCTATAAAATGGGAATAATACCATCTATCTTACAGAAGGCAGTATAGTGGAATGATCTTGGCTGTAGGCTTAGGGGTGTCACACAGACCCAGGTTTAAGTTCCAGCTTAAAAATCTGCCATTTCAAACTATGAAGGCTTAGGCAAGATCCTTAGTATCTAACCCTCAGTTTCCTCACCTGTAAATCATCAGGGATAATCATAACACTTATTCAATCCTCCCAACATACCAATGAGATAAGATAATGCATATAAAACACTCAGCTGGAAATGGGCTCATAATGAATGCTCAATAGATAATAGCTGGTATGATGAATATTAATAATCTAATAACTACTGTAATTCGAGGCCCCAAACTGGGAGGATTAAGTGAGCTCCTTGGCTAACCCAGCTAGAAATCAAAAATCTCTCAGTACACTGGGATAACAGGGTCAAATCTAACAAGAAGACACAGCGCAGATGAAACATAAAGTCTTTACTTGAGACCCTCAAACCCCGAGCTGGAAGCCACGAACTCTGCGTGAGGCAGATACGTGATGGACATTTGGAGGTTAATTCAAACGTGAGCAGTGAGTTCTGAACCCAGGTTTGGAAAAGTGAGTGAGGGTGGTGGCAGCCCCCTGAACTTCCAGTAGTTCGGCCCAGGGTAGACTTGGAAACCACACACTCCATAGACATGGACTAAACGGAGACAGATGCGCCAATCAAGATTTTGAACAGATTGGAAAACAGATATGTGTACTGAAGAAGGTTGATAGCTGATGTGAGGGCCGCTGAGCCTGAGGGCAGGACCTGCAGGGCACACAGCTGGCTGCAGTCCAATAGCTGGGGGTGAGGCTGGGAGCTGCAGGAAGAGAAAGACTGATTTCATTACCTTCTGGGACACCAGAGGGCAGACAAGGGCCAGTGTCTGGTTGCTGACCAACCCATACTTTGTGTGCAAAATCAGGAATGAATGGATAGAAGTTACAGAGAGCAGATTTCACCTTAAAAGAAGACAGAATCCAGTACCAGAAGAGCTGGAACCAGATATGGCCTCGGAGCTTGAAGATCTTAGATGAATTCCAGGTCCATCATTCATATATACATACATACATACTTGGGTTGTGCAAAGATGCTCATTGTGGGACCATGAGTCTCCCACACCAGGCTGCAATCTCTCTCTCTTGCTCATCTCTCTCTATATCTATACAGGGCTTGGACCAGCTCAGGAATGCCTGAGGATGGGATGGGACCATCTGGTCTACAGTCCCACTTCCGAAGAAGCTCCTGGTGGGACAATTCTCACAGGTCCTTTCTGGATTACTGGGCAGCTACCTTCCTGCGACAGGCATTTTGGGCCCTGAAGTGGATAGAGGAACCCAGAGGAGGCTCTGTCTTATCAGCTAGCAAGGCTATTCACGCTGATCTCCTTTCTTTCCTTCACCCTGCTTTGTGATGGAGAGAAAGCGTAAGGTTGGAGGAAAGACAAGACGCTTGGTTTAGAAAGTAGAACATGGGTCCAAACCTCACTATGTATTCATTACGGGACCTGAGGAAGATCTTTTAATATCTCAGAGCACCAGTTTCCTCTACTGTAAAATGGGTTTGCTAACAAACATACCAACTAGAGAGGGTTACTGTGAGGACAGAGTAAGATGCCAGATTTGAACATGCTTATCACAGAGCCTGGCACCGTGTGGGAATCTGATTGGCTCCATGCCAGTAACCAGCCACAGGCTCCTTGCAGGACACTGTGGTGGTAGCAGCTTCTGCCCACGTGGTAGAAAAGGGGAGGAGCCGTCAGCAGCCTCATACAGTGAGACCAGTGAGTGGTGAGAGCTACATTCCTGGTGCAGGAGAGGGAACATGGATTCTGGAGTCAGATAACCCTATTTAGGCTTCCAATCCCATCCCCACTCTATGTGTGTGGGACTTTGGGCTTATTTACTCCAATTCTCTGAAACTCAGTTTCTTCACTTATGAAATGGGAATAATACCTAATTTATAGGGTTCCTAGGAGGCTTAAGAATGGGATTTATATAAAGCATACAGTCTAGCACATTGTAGATGCCAATAAAAGTGATCTTCCTATTTGGGCTTTTGTTACTAGAAAGCGCAGAGCGAAAGTGGAATTTGAAAGTTGCCAGCCTGCATATTTAGATTACGTTTTCATATAATGGAGTTATATTTTAAAATAACCTGGTCTTGACCCTCTTGTCTTCATTTATGTTTTCCTGATCCTGATTATTTAATTCTCATACAGCTGTTTTACTGTAGGTACTTTTATGGATGTTTTTCTCAATTCTTTGAAGAACTAAGTGGACAAAACCTAACTGATGTCAGGAGAGACAGATCCTTATTATGACTCTGCAAATGCCTGTGTGATTTGCAGCATGGAGTCTCTCTGAACCTCAGTTTCCTCATCTGTAGAATGGGGGTAGTAAGAAACCTACCAGCTCTTTCGTGGTGCAGGAATAAGGATCTATGGCTCCAGGTTTTTGCAAAAGGACTTTTGTAAACTATGAAAAACTTCAAAGTAGGAACATTTATTATTTTTGAGACAATGCCCCGTTTTATTCATTTTGGTAATTACACCCCTCCCCAAACTGTGCTTGGGACTCAGGACAGGGACAGGCACGTACTAAGCACTGCGAAAATGGCCACTAAATCTCACCTCCAAGCCCTCAACGGTGCCTGCTTCTTTATTTAGCAGAGAGCTTGATGGCCCAGCATGTGATGCTCCTTAGAGATAAACTGCCTTCACACACCAGACGTGAAACCATTGAATAGAATGGAAGCAAAAAAATGAAGATGGAGTTTACTAACAGTACCCAATGGGCAAGCGAGTCTGTCAAATGCTATTACATGAAGGGTAGACAGCCAAGCCCCGTATCACAGAATTCAACAGCAATTTGTTTTGAAGCATTTTGATTTGTACTAAAATAAACAAGGAGAGGATGAGACTATGAACAAAAGACATAAAGAAGATTTAAGCAGGAATGTAAAAAGAAAGCAGCAGAAGAAAGACCCAGAAAATGATCCCAGGGAGCAAAAGATCTCAGAAAAAAATAACAAGCAGGTACACAAGGTAGTAAGATCAAAATCAGATAACTTAATAAAAGTCAGCATTTCTTTAAACTGAAAACAATGCACACTGCTGACGGGCACTCCTTTTTCAAGAATGCCACAGCGCTCCAGAGCAACAGCCCGTACCTGACAAAGCCCCCTCACCCCTGCATCCCAGAGGTCACTGGTCCTATACAAAATTGGGAGGCTTGATGGAACGGATGTTGCAGAACTTAGCGGTCACTTGGAATCGAAAACGCAGGAAAACAAACCCACACAGTTGGATGCAAAGGTTGAATTAGGCCAGGGCCCACCTGTTCAATAATGAAATAATTGCTCAGGGCAGGTTTTTCTGTAATCTTTTCCAATGTGACATCTATTCTTGTGCTCTGCCTCTAGCAATGCTTCAACATTTGCAAATAATCTCAGGCTCTCCTAAAGACCCGATGGAGAAGTCAGACAGTCACTTCCCTAATGCCACGAAAATGGATTCAATTTTACATACATCAGGGTGATTGCAGAAGCAATTTCTACATCTCCAGTGTAAGCATTACTTATATTTTTTTCCCCTCAAATCACACCCCAGTGATTCCATAGAGCATTTTAAAAGGTACCTGATGCATTCCAGGGCATTCAAAAGAATCCCCAGAGCATGTTTGTGGCTCTAGCCTGAGGACACCAGATGCATAGATAGAATCCTAAAATATTTACTGATTCAAACAAATGCAAAATTTCTTAATAATTGAGTGTAACATCAATTGAATTTTTTCTGTCTTTTTAAAAGCAATATCATTAAAATGAATGTACATACAATATACATATACACATGTCTGGGTATGCGTGTTATGTCTGTGTGCATGTATATGTGTGTAGATAACTGTAAAACACACATATATCAATCTTGGAAAGATTGTGTCTGGACTTTAAAACATCTGATTAGATTTTATTGGATATGCTGCTTCTTCCTCTCTGGCTGGCCAATCTACCCTCAGTCTTGGGCACTTTTATCTTAAGAGTCTAAGTTTTAGCCCATGGGGAAAATGGAGGTGATGTTTCCCCTTGAAATCCAAGAAATTGGTGTTACCCAGGTTTTCATTTGAAATCAGAAAGCTTAAGATCAAATACCTACAATTTTGGGGTCATGATGTTTGTCATGTGTCTTTGACCATATCTCTTTGGCATTCAGAGTCCTCCCAGGACATTTTTACAAAAATGGAAATGGAAAAACAGGTACACAAGAGCCTGGCCTGGACAGGAAAGGTTTTGGGTGAATAGGTACCACTTGGCCAGCAGTGCCATCAGCTAGACTTGCTAATCAACTTCCTTGCCTCAGGACAAAAGCAGGAGAGTCAGTGACAAGTTAACAGGGCCAGAGGCTTGGGGTGGGGCGGTGCTCAGGATGCACCTTTAAGAACAAACCAAGCCCAGTTCCTTGCTACCCTCTTTCCACCTCTCCTTCCCTCTGTCGGCATCCTCTTTTCCTGGACCCAAGGGAATGTATGAGTCCCAGAAATTCACCTGGGTGGAGAACGGATTAAGAACTGACTTTGTGTTTAGGCAGACTGCAAACTTGCTCTGCTCTCTGAGGAAAAGAGAAGTTAAATATTTACTCATGAAATAATCAGTATGTGCTGTTAGGCTTCGTCTTTAAAAGCCACTTCTCAACCTTAAGAAGTATTCAAACTTAGCATCACCAAGAGTGGGCAAAGTGATAGCACGCGTCTATTGAAATGATGCAAAGGGAAGTACGTACACAACGTGACCTGTGCAGCATTTTTGCCAGAATGTTTAACCTGAGTGTGATCATGATGAAAAAAATCAGATGAATCTGGACTGTGGAACATTCTGTGGACAACTGGCCTAGACTTTTAAAAGATGTCAGCATCCTGAAAGGAAAATGAAAGGTGGGAGGACTGTTGTAGACAGAAAGGTGATGGGAGACGTGGTGGCCAAATATAAAGTGAGCACCTTGACTGGATCCTGGATCAAAAGATAGTAACAATAAGAGAGAACATTTTAGGGCCATGGGGGAAATTCAGCTATGGACTCTGGTCTATCAGAGATTGAAACAAGGTTGTATTTCTTGGGTAAAATAATTTCATTGTGGTTATGCTGAAGAGCTCTCCTAGTTCTCAGGAAACACATGCTGAATTCTCTGGAGGGGGAGTGTCATGATGTCTAAAACTTACTGCTAAATGGTTCATAAAATTATATATGTATAATGTATGTATACATATAGTGTGTGTGTGTATATGAGAGAGAGAGAGCAAATACTGCAAAATGCAAACAACTGGTGAATCTAGGTAAAGACTACATGAGTATTCACTTTACTATTTTTTCAGTCTCTATAGGTTTAAAACAAAAATCTCTCTTTCCCAAGGTAGCACGTCAATATTTGAAAATAGCTGCTGCCTCTTTCAAAGTTCAGCCTTCTTAACAGGGTGCCTATAAGAACCCCCTGCGTGGCTTTTACAAAATCCACATCCTGAGTCCCCATTCCACTCCCCTTGCCCCAGGAGATTCTGATTCAGCAGGTAAGGTGTGGGGCTCAGATATGCGGATTTTGAAAACTGCCTCAGGTAGGTGCTGTGGTACACTTGAGGTTAGGAATCGTGGGTCCGAGGTACCCTTGGATCCTGGATCCATCAGGAAGCAGCTGTGTAACTGTGGGAAGGTCAGCCAAACACTGAGCTCTGGATACATCATCTATAAAATGGGAACAGTCATACTAAGCATCTCACAAGGCTGTGGTGCAGATGAAGGTGGTCTGTAAATACTGGTTTCCTTTCTTTCTTCATCCTCTCATAGATCTCCGTCATCCCAAATTGACCTTATCTAAGTGATTTTTACAAAATACGATTTCGTCCCTTTGCCACTGGTACAGTGTAGGGGGAACATTTGTCTCTGCTCATATTCCTTTCGATTTCCTGCTTTCCCCACTTTGGAGCAGAGGCTGGGGAATCTAGCATTTCTACGCAATTCAGAAAAAGAACTGGCTTTCAGAAAGTTAAGAGCAAAAGTCAGCACTCTTGAGTCTGATCCCCAAGATCAGACTAAACTAAACTAGCTTTAGTTTACTAGTCTTGATGTTCTCCTTTGGATGGGGTGAACCCTGAAATTGTAGCCACTACTATTAGCTTGGGATCCTGTATTAACTCTGCATGAGGACACCGCTGCTCTTGACTAAATGCCACTTGGATCACTAGCTGTGTCCTGAAACTGGTCAAGGCTTGGAAGGCACGGCTTCCAGTTCTGGATAAGTTACTCATCAGCCATGGGACTTTGGAGAAGTCTGAGCCTCAGTTTCATAAGCTGAGAAATGGAGACCGTGATAACCTATAACTCATCTACTTTATGTGGTTTATGTGCAGCGTTGTTTTGATAACTGTAAGACACTCAGTTCAGCTTGGCATATTTTCCTCCTTAAGGGCATAACCATGCCTTCCTTCTTCTTTTTTTTTTACTATTGTTAGTTTTAACCTGCCTCTGTGTACACAAGCAGCAGTTAAGATGGCTTGCCCTCATTTCCATCTGCTTTGAGGTTCTGAAATTCTCCTTTTCACCCCAGGATGGGCGGCCCCATGTCTTTGCCAGGGAGCACCTTCATCCTGGACCATCCCAGGGAAGTAGCCAGACTCCATGTCCTATAGCACCTGACATTGTGAGGGGTCAACAGCAGAGGTACCAGGGTCAAGCTGGTACGGATGTCCCCTTCCCCTTAGTTGGCTCAACTTACTGAATCCATTAACGTCCTGTGAGCTAGAGGAGAAGCCTTCGTCGTTGCGGCTGGTGCTGAGCTTGGTGGCGGGTTTGTCGGCCGAGGCCACGGGCCCCATCTCCCTCTGCGCTCCACTCTGTGTCTCCTTCTGCTTCTTGGCCAGCTTCCTTTGGGACATGTGCAAGGGGAACAAAAATCACAGTCAGATGGTGACAGTTGCATCCAAGCACTGGAAGATCAGACTGTTCTTTTTCCCCACCCATCATCCTCAACCCCCAAACCTGGTCCATTTTCCAGAAACAGAGTCAAGGCAGGTCCTCCAAGGTCAAGGTGGAATAAACCTAAGTCTTCCTGAAACTGTTAAAGGCCTCCATTTGCTCAGAAATATGACATTTATCCTGCCTCATCCTCAGCAATGGGTGTGCTCTTTACTTGAGCTTAAAATGGGAAATAATGAGATTTGCACAACGCTTTCCTTACTCTCCCTTGAAAGGGAAGAAGAGGCAGGGGGGCCTTTCTGTTCCCATGGCTCTGAATGAGATTCAGAATGGAGTCTGGCCTTTCTCAGGGATTGAGCTCGTGAAATAGCCCACCCAACAAAGGTAGATTGAAGTAGGGGCTGGTGAGGGCAGTGGGTAAGGGTGGAGGTGAGTTAGTCTTATAGCTCAAAAGGATAAAGGTTAAAGCAGAACTTGATGCACAGTTATTCCCACAGTGACCCTCAGAACCAGATGGGCATTTGGAATGATGATGATGACGACAACGATGGTGATGACGACAAAGTACAGCAGTGATGTTCAAACTCGTGTAAATCAGGATCACTTAGAGAGCTGAAAAAGCACACAGATCCTAGATTCATACAAGTAGGACAGGCACTAGACCTTTGCCTGGCCACCAAGTTCCCCACGTGATTCTGACACCAACCACTGGAGGTTGAAACCATCAGCTTTGGCATCAGGCAGACCTGGGTCCATATCCTACCTCCATAGCCTGTGGCTGCATGATACAGGGCAAGTTCCTCAACCTCAGTAAGTTCTGAACTTAACAGGCCAACCTCATAGGGATTAAATGAGGATTAAGTGAGATAATGTGTTGGGAGCACAGTGCCTGGCACACAGTGAATGTTTAACACGTGGCAGCTGCTGTTCTTGTTTTTGTATCATCACCACTGGTCCAACTGCATTCCACTGCTGGAATGCTCTCTCCAACAGTCCTGCTGTGGAATCCCATCCCCCCTGGATTATATCAAGTGATGGAGACTTTGGCACCTCACTGGGAGGCTGAAGGTTAAAAAGTTCTTTGTATGGATTTGAAATCTTCTTCCTTTAAATGTCAACTACTGGGTCTCAGATTTATTGCCAGAGATATAAAAATATGACTAACCCCACTTGCATATGACAGTTTTTCAAATATTTCTAAATAAACAACCTGGTCCCTCTGAGTTTACCCAACATTTATGTATCTAAATACAGTAATTTTGTTCCTATGATATGCAAGGCTATGGGTTGCACATTAAATATCTGGAGGGTAAATTCTTCCAGGTCTCTTGCTCCATTTTTCACAGGACTTGGCTTCCAATCCAATCTTGGTCACTCCTATTTCAACATGGAAAGGACATGTTTCCATGATGTCCCAGAGAGGTCAAATTCAGCACCACCTAAGAAATATCCAAAGGTGAGCCCATCTGATAATGAAACAGGCAGTTTCAAGAGGTAATGATCCCCCTGTCAGAGGAAGTATTAAATGCAAGGGTAAACCTAGACTTAGAAGTATTTTAGAGGCTTTCATCTAGGATCACTTCTAGTTTGATGGTATTTTTCTTCACATGGAGTTGATCTAGCTGTAGACCGCACAGAAGAATGGCAGATGGCACACTCAAGTGAGGAGAGAAAATGTATAAAAGGACTACTGACAAAGTGAGAAGGGTATAAGGGGAACCCAAGGTATAATACAGTGACAGGAGAGCTGTTTATCACCTGTGGGTCCAGAGCGACAAGCAGAGGAAGCAGCAACCAGAACCCAAAAGGCGTTGTGAAGAGGAGGCCACCTGTAGAGAAGCAGTGAACTTCTCCCAAGGGATCCAGCCAGTCCTGAATGACCCCCACAGGGAGGGACCCAGAGGCACAGATTCCCTGACTACATCTTCACTCCCCCATCTGACCTCCTAGAGCGGCTCACATTAGCTGAACCCAACTGGAAGCCAAAGGCATGGCATCCATTTAGATCTTGCTCTGTAAGCAGACAGCAGAGTAGAGAAGCGTGGAGAGTGAATCTGGATCCAGGAAGAGAAGAGCTTTTGTCTATCTGAAGACAAATGCAGCCTAAAATGGAATTCCTCTTCTTTTTTTGTTTTTGTTTTTGTTTTTGTTTTTAAATTTGCCTGGGGAAAGAAGGGCACTCAGGAACAGAAGTGCATCTTTTGGTTAAAATGCTTTGGCCACAAACATGCTGCTCCACTAGTGAAACTATTCCAGGCAGACAGAAAAACAACAAGAAATGAAGCATTCAGTCACTTGCGCCTTTTCCCACACCATTGGCAGGCAAGCGGCCAGCCGGCAGGGGGAACGCAAATGAAAGAAAAACGAGTAATTCTGCTACTGATGACATTTCAAAGTTTTATTCTTCATTTATTATCAAAAAGGAGTGTGTTTCAAAATGTATATGTGGAGCTTCCCTGGTGGCGCAGTGGTTAAGAATCCGCACGCCAATGCAGGGGACACGGGTTCGCGCCCTGGTCCGGGAGGATCCCACATGCCGCGGAGCAACTAAGCCTGTGCGCCACAACTACTGAGCCTGCGCCCTAGAGCCCGTGCTCCGCAACAAGAGACGCCACCGCAATGAGAAGCCCGCGCACCACAACGAAGAGCAGCCCCCGCTCGCCACAACTAGAGAAAGCCCGCAAACAGCAACAAAGACCCAACACAGCCAAAAATAAATAAAATAAATTTATTTAAAAAAATGTATATGTGACCTTCTTAATCATAAATTTGAAAAGATATACAGCAGACCCTCTGCCTCCACCTGAGTTCTGCTCACACTGCCCCAGCAGGAAATAAAAGGACATCCGATAAGAGAATTAACCTTCAAACTATAAATGAGCATGTACTGGAGGCTTTGATATTTCCTTAGGGCAGAACTCCCAACCAATCTCATTCTATTCAGGGTAAAATAATATGGAAAGAGTTGTCTTAGGCACAAATCACTGGTTTCCAAAGGAATAAAAAAAAAAAAAGGTCTTGCTCCATCTATGAAAAACGGCATTTTACAGAAATGTTTGGGTAGCTCTGAACCCCTGGATAAAAAAATTTTTTTAATGGAGCCTCTCTAAAACATAGATATTTAAAAACTGGACAACTGAGTGGTAAAAATCTCAGGTTTTTACATCCTTAGTTTTTCACCCATGGTTGACACTGTGTTTTCATGGTGACGATGATGTTATGTAAAATTTTAAAATATGTAGACAGGTGCTTCAGCTACAGAATGGAAATGGAAGGGATGTAGAAGGAAATAAAACACAAAACCGTACTTTTGGGATCTTATTCAAAATTTAATCACTAAAAAACCCTCTTAGTAATTTAGGAAAAATCATATTCATTCCTATAGTCATAGAGTTTAGTTGATCCCCCTCCCTCTTTTTCCTGAAAAGAGGGGAACATCCCAAACTTGTGAGTGGGGCAGACAAGACCTATGGCTCCAGGCTTCAACTCAGCCTTATTTTCCACACGTGTCTCCTTTTAGGAAACACCAACTACCTCATCTTCCTGTCCTAACCATTCCTCAGTACTCCTTACTCCTCAGTGTGCCCCCATTCTTCTCCCCGGGCCACCTCCCCTTCATCCTTCAAGGCTCAGTGGCATTCAAATGTCACATCTTCTTTGAGGTTTCCTCTTGCTCCCTAAAGAGATGTGTGGTTTTCTCTTCCGGGTTGACTCTCCCATTGAACACAAATTTACTTAGCACCTACACGTGCCAGTCTCTGCTAGATGTAAGAAGATCATAGCGTCAAACACTGGACATGATCTTGACCTTCATAGAACATAGACACTAGTGGCAAAGACAGGCACTAAACAGGTAAATACATAAATCGATATAAAATCACAAAGGTGATGAAATCCAAGAAGGAAAAATACATACAGCTAGGGGAGAGCAGCAAATAGCTGGTTTGAACCCTGTCAGGAGATCAAGGAGGGCCTCGTTGCCATGTCAGCTAAGCACTTGACTAATCCAATTGCAGTGATTCAACCCTCCTACCCAGGAAGGCAAGAACCTCTTGGGTGAACCTCTTTGGACTTCCTGTACCTACTCCAATTTTTTGCTGAGTGTCTGGCACACAGCCAGTGCTCAATAAATTTGTTGTGCAAATTTATGTTTAAAAGTCTACAATCTGAAGTGTAGCAAAGACTGTCATCCTACTCTGAGTACAAATTATAACCACTTAAAAAAAAGATATATGCAAGGAAAGAGGAAGAAAAAGCTGCAAGAAATTAGTTTGTGACCCGAAATACTTCTAGTTAATGAATTATTTTTGTCTAACAACTTAGCATTTCCTTCCTGGGTTGTTTGAATAATTGATGGAATGTTCACAGAAGTCAGAGACTTTTTTTTCCCTCAGAGCCCACAGAATAGCCATAGCTATAGAATGTTTTTTAAAAAACCTCATATAAGATAGTCACATGATATATGGGATGGTCGCATAACTCATGCTGTCCTCAGATCCCTCAAGACTCAAGCACTCGTGACTTCCCGAACTTGGAACTTTGTCCTGCAGTTGTTCTGAGATTCCTGCCAATTGGGTCACACAATTTCACCAGCAGGGTGTACCAAGAGCTGTTAAAAAGACAGCATTGTACAAGCCTATCTATTCCTCTGCTGGGTCACCTCTAGAGCTGAAGAATGTTTTAAGACACAGCAATCCGAAGTTCCCTGCTTCTGACAGGTTGGGACAATGTGACGTGGCTGGTGGTATTCTTCCTTCTAACAGATCACTCGGAGGTCCCCCCGACTTTTGCTGGTTAGCTGAGCGAGGGTAGGTGGCCAGGGATGTCCCCACGATGGACCATGACTTCTGTGGTTTACCCTGAGCACCACTCTTGATAAGGGAGGGTGGCAGGTGGAATGGCTCCACGGAGAGGACTGTAAGGGCTGTGAAAGGTTCTGGAATCACGCTACGAGAGGAGAAGGAAGAGTGTCTGAAACAGGGATGTTTCTCATGGAGAGGGAATATTCTGGAATGCTGTCTTCACACACGTGACATCTGGCTCTGTGTGGCCCCAGGGGTCAGAATTAGAACCACCACATTGGCTTGACACAAGGAAGAAATTTCTAGCAAAGAAGAACTGCTCGGGTCTCTTCTGGAAGTGCCTAGTGCCGAATTGCCCTTCCCACGTTTTCTTCTTTGGCAACCTTCTTTTCACCTTTTAGGGGCCAACTCAAAGGCCCCCTACTCTTAGAAGTCTTTGTCTCCTCCCTAAAGTTAGTAGTTTATTTCTCTTTGTACATTAATTGGTTGGAAAAATATTTAATGAGCACCTACTTTGTAGATGGTTAGACAGAAGTGGCTGTTAAGACAGCAGGAGACCATGATGTGAAAAGCCAGACATGACCCCTGCTCTGTTTAGGCTTGTGGAAGTAATGAGCCCTCCATTATTGGAGAAGTTCACGGAGAGACTCAGAAACTACCTAGGAAAGAGGTGGTAGGGATTCCAGCATCTGGATCCTGCAAAACCCTTGAATATGTGGGTGGAGAACAGGAGACCAGGACAACTGAGGGAGAGTGTTGGTTCCACAGGGCTCTTCCCTGGATGTGAAGAGCCATGCCCACTTTCCAGGGGAGACACTGACCAGGCGCTCTTTCCTTTCTCTATAGGGTTTTCCCCGACCCATCCTCCATTGGCATCTCTGGACAGACTTTCCTGGGAAAACACAAAGGTTGGAACCCTGGAGCCAGAGAGATATCTCAGTCCATAGGAGGTAGACAAAGAAAACACAGCTGAAACTCTACTCCTATTAAAAGCCGGCATTGTGCTCTTTGAAGCCCGGACAGACGTTTCTATGCTGACATGATTGACTGTCTAATTAAATGTATACATCAGAAACTGGAAGGGAACTGCACCATTCTCTTATTTTGTAAAAGAAACTGAGGCCAGACAGAGGAGGGGCTTAGACAAGTCATGCAGCATATCAGTGGAAGCCACAGGACCCTAACCTCGCTTTCTGCCTGCCAGCTCAGGATACCTGTTCCAACGTTCCTCTACCTCTCCTTTCGGGATAAAACCAGAAGTGCAAGTTCAGTCCATGGTAACAATTCTAGCCCCTTATGAATGCAGCAAAACCTCATTAATCCAAACTCCACTGACTCAGAATAACTGTAATGGAGGCAGAGGCTGGGCTACCGCACAGCAGAGTTGACAGTAAACGAGGATACGGAAAAGTGCAGGATTAAAAGGAGAACACGCCACTTTCTCTTCTTTCAGGAGGCAGGATGGCACAGCAGTTAACATCAACTTTGGTGCCAGACAGCCTGGCATCAAAACCTGGCTCCATCTCAGACTAGCTGTGTGAGTTCTTGCAAGTTACGCATGGCTTTGCATGTCAGTTTCCTCCTGTCTATAGAGCTGCAGGTAGCAGCAATGCTCCCAGGCAAGGGAAAGTGTTTGCGAAGATTAAATGGTGTGTAGTTACCAAAGTATTTTCCCCAGTGCATGGTACACAGTAAGCACTCAATAAATGCTCTCTGGTTATCTTTTAAATATAGGAAACAGCCATGTTGATTTAAATGGCCTCATTATTTATTAAATATGAATCCTCTAAAATAGATACCCTGAAGAATGGCTTTTCTCTAAAAACATTCTTTGATGTATTCTACAGCCGTGCTTCTCAACCTTGGCTGCACAAATCATTTGGGGAGCTTTAAAAATTACTGATGAGATTCTAATTTAATTGGTCTAGGGTGCAGCCTGGGCATTTGGGTTTTTAGAAGCTCTCCAGGTGGTCATCATGTGCCACCGAGCTTGAGCACCACCGATGTAGAACACTGATTCTCCAAGTAGTCTCTGGACCAGCAGTATCGGCTTCACCTGGGAACATACTAGAAATGCAGTTTCTCCAGCCCCACCCCTGAGCCATGAATCAGAAACTCCAAATGCGTAATAAGCACTCTAGGCAATCCTCATGCATGCTGAAGTGTGATATCCCCATTGTTGAGAACCCACTCTTCAGCTGATCTGAATTAGTGAAGAGTCCCTATCACGGTGGAGGACCAGGACCAGGAGGCAGGACACCTGGGTGCCAGCCCCAGGTCTCCAAATACCTCACCGAGTTACCAAGGACCGTTTCCACTTTCTGGTATTGACTTCAATATAGGGGGGAGCTGGCATCTGACAACCACAGCAAGAACTGATGCTTCTTAAATGACTGTTACCAGTTGAACTGTGTTCCCCTAAAAGATATACTGAAGTCCTAACCTCTGGTACCTGTGAATGTGACCTTATTTGGAAATAGGGTCTTTTTTTTTTTTTTAAATAATCTCAAAAATTTTATTGCCTCTTTACAGAATTAGATATTTTACTTTAGAAATATTTTACTAATATGACAGGAAAAAAGTCATTACCATTCGTTTTGTTCACTCATATCCATTCTCAGCAACCTCAAGTTAAAAAGGAGATACAACTTTAGAAAAATATGAAAAATTATGAAGTGTTTCCTTAATAAGATAGCGGTTTCTAAAACTTCTCCCAAAATCCTACTAAAATATTTATAATACAGAGAAAAAAGGGAAAACCCACAATTGTTCTCAAGTTTTCTAGACGCAAAATTGGTGGCCAATGCAGGCTTGGAAAGAGGGTCTTTACAGATGTAATCCAGTTAAGGTGGCCCTAATCCAGTATGACTGGTGTTCTTACAAGGAGAGGGGAATTTGGACAGAGACGCACGGGGAGAGGGCTGTGTAAGGACAGAGGCGGAGAATGGAGCGAGGCAGCTGCAAGCCAAGGAATGCTGAGGATTTTACAGCCATCACCAGCAACTACGAAGAGGCAAGAAGGATTCTACTCAGAGCCTCAAAGGGAGCCTGACCCCCACTGACACCTTGATTTCAGACTTCCAGCCTCCAGAACTGTGAGAGAATACATTTAGTTGTTTTAAACCATCACCTTGTTGTGGCAGTTCTACGAAATGAATACAATGACCATGAAACAATAAATCTTAAATTTACTGTATTTATTTAATAAACACGCATATAGCACTTAATCCTTCGCAGGCACTATTTAAGGCTATCACAAACACAATGTATTAACTTCTTGAATTCTCTTAATAACTCTAGGAGATTGATAGTATTACTAACCCGATTTTGTAGATGAAAGAATGAGGCAGAGTTGAAGTAACTCACCGAAAGCCACACATGCTTTAAGAGATAGAGCTGGGGGCTTCCCTGCTGGCACAGTGGTTAAGAATCCGCCTGCCAATGCAGGGGACACGGGTTCAAGCCCTGGTCCGGGAAGATCCCACATGCCGCGGAGCAACTAAGCCTGTGAGCCACAACTACTGAGCCTGCATGCCACAACTACTGTAGCCCGCACGCCTAGAGCCCGTGCTCCACAACAAGAGAAGCCACCGCAATGAGAAGCCCGCGCACTGCAACGAAGAGTAGCCCCCCGCTCGCTGCAACTAGAGAAAGCCCGCGGGCAGCAATGAAGACCCAGCGCAGCCAAAAATAAATAAATAAATAAATAAATAAAAAGAGATAGAGCTGGGATTCAAACTCAGGCAGTCAGGCCTCTGAATGCTCTTTAAGATTCCTTGTTATGTCACGCTAAGCCAAGGACCCACACATGTATACCCTTGTCCCAAAGCTTTCTCAGCTGGCTCCCTGCCTCTCCAGGCAAACACACATTGACACATATAAGCACATACATGTGGCCAGAAAGCTGACATTCGCATCCACTCACATCCTTTCGGCATTACACATCCTGTCTGCTCATTACCTCTGTTGGGTACCAATCCTGGAAGATAACTGGTGGGTCCTTCCTCTCCTACCCCCATCACCCTACCTTGGGGCTTCTCCATGCTTCCACCAGAATGGCAAAGTTACAGAAGCAACAGTAGCACATCTTATCACAATTCAAAAGGTCAAGGGACCTTGGCCACCGCCTCTGACACCTCCATCCCTCTGCTGTCTTGCTCTCCATGTCTGTGCCTCTACCTGCCTCTGCTTCTCTCCTCGGCCTGTGGTTGCCTCTCTGTCTTCCTTGCCTGGATGGGCTCTCTTTCCACTAAGGACAGAGTCAGACCCAGTCTGACCATCCTCTGGAGCAGGGCAGGGGAATCTGCATAGCAGAGGACCTAAGGCAGATGCAAGGCCCTCCTGCTGCTGGGTACACGGCCACACTACCCCTTAGATCCTCAAACAGAGCCTAGTGCGAACAGCATCGGCTCTGGAACAAGACTGCCTGAGTCCAAATCCTGGCTCCACCGTTTACTGGCTATGTAGCCTTGGACAATTACTTAGCCTCTTTGTAACTCAGTTTCCTCATCTGTTAAATAGGGATAATTATTGTGAATTCTCACAACAACCATTTGCAGTAGATGCTGACTTATAAATATTATAGTACTTACAATAGGATCTGTCACCTACCAAACAAGCTCCATGTAAGTGTTTGTTAAATATTAGGCAATGGGAAGGAAATAAATGCTTCAAAGGAACATGAGGACAGAATCTATGGCACAGTCAGTGGGAACTTCCCTGAATGCTTTCAGACCACTGGGCTCTGAACCCCTGGGCTAGGCGAAATGCCCTCTGTTCTTGGTGTTGTGGAAATATCACGGACCTTGGCCCCAGGCTAACCTGGTTCTAACCAGCTGTGTGATCATGACTGTGTCTCCGTCTCTACGAGACTCATGTGTAGAAGGTATTTGATAAGCCCTATTTCACAGAGTTACTAGGATGATTAGAAATAATATGTGTTAATTCCCTAGCATGGTCTTTGGCCTATAACAGACACTCAGCAAATGCTATCTCTTTTTCTCCCCCTTCTTCATACTGGCCATCTGCATTCCTTCTTCCTTGTTTTATTTTAATTTTAACTTGGTGTTTGATCTGCTCCCTGAGATGAGCATGCCAGGGAACCAAGGTAACTACTGAATACTTTTTCTTCCTTTGCCCCTTTTGACCCATCCATACCTTGTGCTTATTCGACCATAAACCAAGCCAGATACTCGGACAGATACTTTTCTCCCAGTCACTCTCTGACCCTCAGTTTCAGGCCATTACAAGTTACAGAATCTTGGATTCTCTGGGCTGGAAAGTCATTCTCCCACCCCAGCTGGGAGACCCCTTGCAACACCCCCAGCAAGTGGATGTCCCCCTCTCCACCCCCGTGACTGTCCAACTCCAGAGACAAGGACTCATCACCTCTTCAGGCAGCCCCTTCTAGGTCCCTATATGAGGATTAGTCTCTGAGCTGAGGCTGAGCTGGACTCTGCCTCTTGTTTCTTATGCCCTCTTGGACACCCGTCGATGGTCTGCCTGCTTTTCACATCTAGCCTGTGCATTGGTGAACTGATGGCTCTCACCTTCCAAAGTTTATCCCAAGCAACCTCTTCCAAGCAGTCTCTCCTGATCACCGAGGCTCTGTGTTCCTTCCCCAGCTCAGCCAACCTCCCTCTGCATTTCACAGCCCTGTACCCGCACCTCTTCTCAGATCTCAGCCCAGGGCTCCCAGGGGTGCTCTCTCTTTTACCCCCAGCCCACCCCAGACCTTTACTCCCCAACCGGAAATCACTCCTGCTTGCCAGATGGTCAGTCTCCATGGTTATCTCCCCTGCTAGACTGTAACCGCAGGGCAAGGTCCATGCTGGCCTTGTTCACCTTGTGCAGATAGAGCCTTGCACAGATAGGGCCTTGCGCAGTTTTGGGCACAAGCAGGTACTCAGTACACACTTGTTGAATTAATGTATTAATGGATAATCACAAATCCTTCAAGTTCCATCTCAAACACCACTTCTTCCAGGAGGCATTTTCTGACCTCTCCCTTACAGGACATGCCTTACTTCTGTTTTATATCCTAGTCATTTGCCTGCCCACTCTCACCGCCCCTCATCATAACAATTTGCGTAATGCATATTAGTTCATATATGTATTTCCTCTAGCATCTAGTTCAGCACTTGGCACCATGTTGTAAAAGCTTTAAAACTGTTTACTTATGAAATGCATGAATGGATGGATGGCACTTTTAATTCATTTATCATTGCTCCATTCCATATTTGAGCACCCTCACGACTTAGGCTTGACACTTTTAATCTACTTCTGCACAAAGTGTTGGACTTGAACGGGTCCTGCTTGCTATTCTACAAGTTGGCCTTTTGCTACAGATGGTGCATGGCAGTGATTCTCAAACCTGAGGGTACATCCGAAGCACCTAGGAAGCATGTTAAAACAGGGATTGTTGGGCTCTACTCTCAGAGTTTCTGATTTGGTGAGTACGAGGTTAAGGCCTGAAAATTTGCATTTCCAACTCCCTAGGAGATGCTGGGACTATCCTTGGAGAACTACTGGTCTGTGGGATGTCATCTCCTGCTCCATTGGGGAACACGTGCTATTTATCTGCTGTCTTTTCACCATTGGTCACCTGAAACCTTATTCCCATCACCCACCCCATCCCATTTCTCCTAAAACTGCCAGTAAGCATAATATACACTTTAATCGAGGATTCCCATTTTCCTGGGACTTTATCCTAATAAAATAATAGTAAAAAAGGAGAATATATACATTATGTAGATAATACTGGAAAACCCAGCTTCGTATATGCCAGGCGTTCTCAATGGTGGCACTACTGACATTTTAGGCAGGATAACTCTTTGCTGTGCAGGCTGTGCACTGCAGGATATTCAGCTGCATCCTTGGCCTCCATCTAACAGGTTCCAGTGGCTCCTCCCACTCCCAGCTGTGACAATCAAAAATGTCTTCAGACATTGCCCAATGTCCCAGGGGCGGGGGGTGGGCAGAACTGCCCTCCGCCTGATTGAGAACCACTGGTATATACATATGAACTTAATAGTTTACCAGTTAGTAAAGACTACCATGTGTTAGGTACCTTCAAAGATTACCTTCTGTAATCCTCACAGCAACACTATGAAGTGGTGATTATTTCTTTTCTTTTATATATGAGGAATCCGAGGCCCAGAGGGTTAATCCTAAACTCCTAAAACAGGTAAAGGGACTAGGTGGGATTTGAGGCCGCCATTCCTCAGCCTGCAGAGCCCTGCTCGCTCCCACAGCCTGCTCTGTTTCTTCTCTTGGACAGCAAACGATCGGTTACAGCCTCATGACTGTCTAACTATGGGGGGGCCTGTTCAGTAAATTATGGTGTGTCCCCTGGATGGAATATTATACAGCTATTAAAATGATGGAGTGCCATTAAAAATGATTACTATGTAACAACATAGAAAAGTGCTAACTGGATCACATTAAGTTAAAAAAATAAAAACCTGGAAAATAAAACTGTGTCTACATTGTGATTATCACTAGGAGAAAGTATATCTAAGCTGATGTGTTAGATTGAAGGTATTAAGGATAATTTTCCTTTCTTCTTTGATATCCATTATTGTTATCGGAATGTCTTTACGATCATTATTTTTAAGTAGCAGCAGGGTAATGAAATTCAAGATGTTAGCTTTGTCATAGTTCCATCTTCCACCTGAATTAGTGGAATTCAGGCTACTCTAAATCCTGGAGTAAGGCAAGGGTTTGGCACACTCTTACTCTCCCAACCCCCCATAGCACTGTTGCATGTATGTTTCTGAACTAGAACATCTCTCCTTGAACTGGACAGTTTCCTCTGAGCTCAGCCAGCTGGAAACATAGAAGAAAATGGCTCTGAAGGCAGAGGCGTGGATCACTCAGGGAGCCAGGGCTGTTAGGAACACACAGTTTTCGAATAGCAGATGTGTCCGTCCATCAGAGGGTACTGAGCAGTGCACTGGTCTCATGCATTATGCATCGAGAGTGGCCTGGAACCCTGGCCTGGCCGTGGGGGAGAAGTCTTGCAGAAGGAACATCTGATGAATTGATTGGAATGTCAAAATGTCATTAAGGATAAATGAATGGATGTGTTGCTCTGGCTGTAAGAGGCAGTGCCAGCAAGACGACAGACAGCCAGCTGGCTGCCCAAGACAGACGGCGTTTGCGATGGAGATTCATGGTCTTGATGCAATGTGAGGTGCTTTGCAGGGAGAAGAATAGACAGAAATGCTCCAGCACTTAAGCACTGTAAAATCACAAGCATGAGATAAATTAATTAGTGAACACTAGGAAGGTGCCTGGTCTGTCTGTACTCCTGGGGAAAGCCAGTATGGATGGCACTGGGCTGGAGGTGATGGGTCTCAACACCAGCCTCCTAAAGAAAGCAGCTGAGTTTAGTGTGCAGTCATAAACTGCAGCTGATGGAAAGGTATGTCTGGTCTGCATTTGTTTTTTTCACGGGTACTGTTTCTGTTTTCTGCTCCAAGCTCTTTGTGTCTGTGGGTCAAGTGTCTTAGGTGACTCTGGGGAGACCCAGAATGGCTACCACTTGCTTCTAATGCCACCATGGGCGAAGGTGGGGGTGATGATGGTATCATAATTCCTCAACACAGGGGAAAATTCTCGGGAAGCCTGACTTCCCCTGTGGCATCTTATACAGGGGGTGGTCCATCCTCCGGTGATGGGAGGCTCACTATGTCACATTCAACCTGTTCTACTGTTGGACAGGCATTGTTAGAAAGTTCTTCTTCATGCTTCTCCAGCATCTTCCTTCTTGTAAACTTAACAACTAAAACAACGAGAATAGCTAATGCTCCCTGAGCATTTGCTAGGCACCAGGCACTGTGGGCTACCGCCTTATCTTGTAGCATCCTCATATTGCAGTGTAGGAAACAGAAGACCAGAGAAGGGGAGAAACACGCTCAGGACTACATACTTAGTATATGGCAGAGCCAGACCCAAACCCAGGTGTGCTTAAAACTAAGTCTTAACATCTTAACTATCACACAGATGTAAGTCTCATAACCTCCTCTGAACAGAGTCTGGCTTTTAGAGCAATACAGAACATGACAAGGCAAGAACTAATACTTTGAACATGTGTTGGGTACTTTGCTAAGTACCCGGCCTGGGTTAGCCTACTCCATCTTTCATGCAACAGCCTTGTGTTTGTGAAGTAAGTTACTATTTCTCCACCCGAGACCTCTCTTTTCTTGTCTTTTTTGGTTTGTTTCTATGTACATTTATTTTTTATATACAAAAGTCAGTCTCATTACTATATATTGACAACAAGCAATTCGAATATGAAATAAAAAGAACAGTACCATTTACAATAGCACACACACAGAAGAAACATTCAGCTATAAATCCACCAAAATATGCACGGGACCTGCATGCCAAAAACTACAGGACGGTGATGAAAGAAACCAAAGTAGACCCACACCAATGAAGAGACATACCATGTTCCTGGGCCAGATGGCTCAATATTGTTAAGATGACAGATCTCACCAAACTGATCTACAGATTCAATGCAAGCCCAATCAAAAAAAACCCAGTAGGATTTCTTGCAGACATCCACAAGCTGATTCTAAAATACTATTGGACATTTATTCTTAAAGAAAGAAGGGGGAAAAAGCCTTCAAACCTTCACTGTTCAGAAAATGACACCTGACACCTGTTGTCATATTAAATATCATAATCGTTGGGTACATTTCTAAATAAAATTATTTCTCTATGTCTGGCATAGCTGAATTTGAATAAAATCCTCTCCATGGCACAACCCTATTTATAAGACATTTTAAACAAAAACATGTTAAGAGACAAAAGGTTGCTCTGTAAAATTAAAAGTGAGACTCAAGAGGCCTATTTATAAAAAGAGTCACAGAAACAGCCCTAACCCCATCCTCTCTTTAATCTCGGTCCTTTTTTCTCCAGTGCAGGATATAAAAGTCATACGATTGTAAAAAGATGCATGATCCTGTTCCTGTTTGACTCTTGTCCCTTTTATACAGTGAGTGTATTAAATGGAATGAAGTGCTTGGTACAGGTTTCCACCCCCCGCCCCTCGCATTACAATTTGGAGCAATGGTTATACACTTTCAGGTAGGGACTGACTCTGGACCTTATTCATCTTTTATCTCACCAGGTCTGAGAGGGTATAATTCTTATCAGTTTTGCTGCCTTATAAAGTAACCTCCTTCCGAATTCTCGTCACACCCACCTCCCAACCCATGATAAGAACACAGCACCCGTAATTGGCAACTCTCTGTTCCATGGATTTCTTTCTTTAGGTAGCCTGTGCCTTGGTCAATTTGGTGAGCCTTCATGTCCTTACACTTAAAATGACATTTCCTCACTGGAGTGACTCAAAAATTTCATGAGATATCTACATGAAAGTACTTTGTAAACTGCAGAAACATGAGTGGACATAATAATAGAAAACAAAATGCAATAATAGTAATAACTACAATGTACCGAGCATCTACAAGGTACCAGACACAGAACCAGATGTTGTACATGCATTGTATTATCTTATGTGATCCTGGTAAATCCCCACAGCAACCCTCCAAATTTGGTATTATTGTCCCGCTTTTATAAGATGCGGAAACAGAGGCTCAGAGAAGTGAGGTTAGAAAGTAGCAGGGTCCAGGATTCAAATCCAAGTGCAGTCCACGCTCTTTCACTACAGCGCTGCTCCTAGGTTTTAAGTATTATTTTCCTCACCATTCAGAGCTAATGCAAAGTGCTGTTTAAAACCCTTAAGGAGTGGGAGATGAGATTACAGAAGTATGATTTCTTGAGCAAATTGCCCCCAACCTAGATGGCCGGAAGACACCTGCACGGCAATATAGTGGATGTATACACTTTGAATCAGCCATGGATCTCCTGGAAAAACCTTAGATCCCACATTTTCACGGTAGTTTTGCTGTGTAAAGCAAAGATAAGACAAAAGAATGTATGAAATCCCACATCAACCATATCTGAGGTTAGATTTTTCACCAGAAGTTCTCTCTCTCATCAGTAGATGCCCAGATAATAAATGACACAGGGAAGCAAGAAAAAAGTAAAATAAAGTATAGGCAGTCTTAGCTTTTCTCCGTTTCTAGAAAAGTGCACTGTCATTAAGCTGTTTTCCAAAACAAAACAAGCCTTCTTTAATCCTGAGGCTTCAACTTGGTTTATAACCTTAATAAAACCATATTTTCACTCTTTACAAAAATTAAATCCTCCCATCTACTCAGTGCTCTGTGGTGACCTAAATGAGAAGGAAATCCAAAAAAGAAGGGGTATATGTATACATATAGCTGATTCACTTTGCTGTACAGTATAAACTAACACAATATTGTAAAGCAACTATACTCCAATAAAAATTTAAAAAAAAATTAAACCCTCCCAGTAAAAACAGGGTATTGGCCACACTAATCTTTCAATTTTTCCCCTTAAAAAACATGGGTGGCTGTAATATGCCCAATAATTCCCACTTAGAATGTTCTGCACAGTGGTTCAGAGGCATTGAACGGAAAAATTGCTCCAGAAATGAACTTATTTACAAAACAGAAATAGACTCACAGACATCAAAAACAAGCTTGTAGATACCAAAGGGGAGGGGACGGGATAAATTAGGAGTTTGGGATTAAAATATACACACTACTATATATGAAATAGGTAACCAACTAGGACCTACTGTATAGCACACGGAACTCTACTCAATATCTTGTAATAAGCTACGATGGAAGAGAATGTAAAAAAAGAATATATATATTTATATATATGTATAACTGAATCACTCTTCTGTACACCTGAAACTAACACAATATTGTAAATCAACTATATTTCAATAAAAATTTAAACAAACAAAAAAATTACCCCAGAAAGAAGCTCACCCAATGTTCCTTAATTCTGATAAAAAGATTTCATAAGAAGTATTGAGCTTCTTGAGGTTTCATTAATGAAGAGAATGCTAATGAACAAATATTTCTCAGGAGATTGATTGTGGCTGAGGGGTCTTTACTCCACCATACGCCAGTATGAGGAGTAATTGTTATGAGAAATTAAATGCTATTTTTAAGTGTGCCTGGGGCATTTTCGCCATTTATTAAATGGCTTCTACGTACTTAGGAACAGCACAAGGACTGTCTACCTCAATATCTATAGGGAGGAAGTGGTGCCATCAAATAGCGTGTTATCTTCTACAGACTCGGTCCTGCACACTCAGGTTCCAACATTTTAATCAGACGTGTGTCTATTTGATGATCCCGTGGGGTCAAACTCTCATCTGAGGTTCTGGGTTAGGTGGCCAGACCAAGCCCTCATGCTAATCTTCCAAACGCCTATCTTCCAGGACCCCGGATTCTCAAACTCTCCCATATGAGTGGTTCTCAACAATAGTTTCATATTAGAATAATCTGGGGAACTTTTAAAATGTCTAGGTACCACTTGAGACCAGTGAAATCAGTTCTCTAATATTTTTTTTTAAATTAATTAATTAATTAATTTATGGCTGTGTTGGGTCTTCGTTTCTGTGTGAGGGCTTTCTCCAGTTGCGGCGAGCGGGGGCCACTCTTCATCGCGGTGTGCGGGCCTCTTCACTATTGCAGCCTCTCTTGTTGCGGAGCACAGGCTCCAGACGCGCAGGCTCAGTAGTTGTGGCTCACGGGCCTAGTTGCTCCGTGGCATGTGGGATCTTCCCAGACCAGGGCTCGAACCCGTGTCCCCTGCATTGGCAGGCAGATTCTTAACCACTGCGCCACCAGGGAAGCCCCCATGCCTCTTTTAAGGCAGGTTTTGGCAGCCACATCATAAAGGACAAGCCTGTCCCACAGCCCCTATATTTAGAAATATTGTGACAGCCCTTCTAGTTTCAACTCCAGCCTTTTCTCTTCTCACTGGCCTATAAAATCTTCTTGTGTTAAAATGACATTGTCTACCCGTGTGGGTTTTTTGCCAGAATCATGAGCTGACTGTGATCCCTCACTGAAATCAGCAGGGATGGAAACCAGGAGGAGGGGTGTCCTATCCAATTGCTCAGAGGAGAATTTCTGTAAGTTTAAGAACCACCATCTACAATTACCCTACTTCATTCTATTTGGCAAATTCTTCTTTCATTAACTTACGTTTGGAAGTTAGAAAACTCTATCTTCCCCCATCCCCGACACACCCAACCACTGCTACGTTCTAGCTTAGTTCTACCATTTGATAGATGACAATCTAATGAAATGCAAGTGAAATGAAAACAAAATGGCATGTACATTATATTTTTTAATTTCTTAAGATAATTCCATGAATTGAGCACTATCATTCCCATTTTACAGATGGGAAACTGAGACCTGGAGTGCTTAGGACTCATAGCTGCTAAGCAGTGGAACTGGGATTCAAACCTTCCCCTTTCTACTCCAGTCCTTTCTTCCTCCTTTTTTTTTTTTTTTTTTACTTTCCAAGTTTTTCCTAGCATGTCACCTACCTAGCTATAAAATGTGTGTGTGTGTGTGTGTGTGTGTGTGTGTGTGTATTTCAAGATAATGAGGCCAAGGAGAAAAGTAGGTGAATGTGTTATTTCTTCAGTGAAACATCTTGCCTCTGCCCTATACTAGGCATCCTTTTTGGCCCTTTAGCCCATGGTATCTTTCCTCCAAGCTGAATCAGTGACTTCCTTTTCTTTGTCATGTCTTCACTGCTCCTCTTTCATGTATTTACAACATTATTTTATAACTGTTTGTTAACATGTCCAAGTCACCTTTTAAGCTCCTTGAGAGAAAGGTATTTCTTTTTAAACACTTAACATCTAGCTCAGTGCTCAGCACAAAGGAATTGCTCAATAGATGCTCGTGAATGAAAGAGTATGTCATTTAAACATCACGGCTGTTCTGAAATGCAGGCGTTATTACCCCCATTTTACAGATGAGAAACTGAGGTTGAGATGGAGTTAAGTGACTTAACTGAAACTGTGGAGCCAGAATGCCCAGGGCTCTTTCCTACACGGCACGCCTTTAAACCTGTCTGCTATCTTGCTAAGTACCTCCAAGCCCAACCAGACAACTAGGTAATAAGTGGGAAAGCACTTTGGAAGAGATAAAGCTGTATATACAAACAAGATGTAATCGTTATCACCATCATCAACATTGCAAAGCTATAACTAAAGCACTTCCTTCCATTAAAAGCACTCTGCCAAAACACTTAGAAAGGCATTTTCCACTTTGTGCATCTCAGCATTCCATCTTCGCTACAGCCCTAGCTGCAAGAGTCATTCTCAGTTTGGGGACGTTTGCTGAAGGCAAGTGCTTTCAGAACTAAATCCGTTCCTGCCCTGGTGACACATTTTTAAGGGGGCACTGTGGCTGGGCACTTGTGACCCTAGTTCTCTCCTCTGGCTGGTTCAGCAACAGGATCTTACTACACTCTTCTGGGATACACCGTGAGCTCCCCCAGGCAGGAGCTGTGTATTTAGATGCTCACAGCCCTCCTGCCCAGCAAAGGCACGGGTGAGGAGCAAATGCCTATGAATGAATGATTGCCTAAGGAAGGACTTTTTAGAGTTTACTTATCATCAGTGGTTAACAAAGTGGTGACCCAATTAGTTTGTATACAAGGTGTCCGTAGGCAATGAAGTATGCATGTTCAAGGGCGGGCGGGGGGCATACACATACTCAGATTAACTTGTCTCCAGTGACCAAATTGAATGGGGGTGTCACAGGTTGGGTTCCTGGAAATTCGACTCTGAGACAGAGATTGACATGTAGGGGATATGTTAGGAGGAGCTTCTGGAGACAACATCTGTGGAAGGGAAGGGGAGAGAAGGGCAGGAAAGGGAAGGGAGGGGAGGTTAGGGGAGAGAAAGGAAGAGGAGGGGAGGGGAGAGTAGGGGAAGAGAGGGGAGGGGAAAGGGAGAGAAAGGGAGGGAAAGGAGGAAAAGTGGGCAGAAGGGGAAGCTGAATGGAGATGTAGCTGCAGTGATGGTTTAAGCCAGCCCCATGGGAAGCTCTGACACTGGACTGATTTTTACACCCCTGTAAAAGTCAGCTATTGACCAGCTATTGGATGACCTTGGGTGAGGCAGCTCTGAAGATCAAGAAGTCCCAAAGGAGGCTGTTATCCAAGAGTTGTCTGCCAGCAGTAGTTCTAGCAACTGGGGTGGGGGTGGGGTAAGTCCATTCTTGAAGGGAAATCTGAGTAGCACATCACAACACTGTCCACAGAAACTTCTCTTTCCAACCCTATTTCACTAGGTCATGCCTCTCTGTCAGCAGAGAATTCCCCCACTCTTTTAACTTCTTTATAAAGCTCAGATGTATTTACAGAATAGAAGCATTTAGAATCACACACCTTTCAGGACTTCCCTGGTGGTGCAGTGGTTGAGAATCCGCCTGCCAATGCAGGGGACACAGGTTCCATCCCTGGTCCGGGAAGATCCCACATGCCGCAGAGCAACTAAGCCTGTGTGCCACAACTACTGAGCCTGCGCTCTAGAACCCGCGCGCCGCAACTACTGAGCTCACACGCCACAACTACTGAAGCCCACGTGCCTAGAGCCCATGCTCTGCAACAAGAGAAGCCACTGCAATGAGAACCCGCACACTGCAACAAAGAGTAGTCCCACTTGCTGCAACTAGAGAAAGCCCGTGCACGGCAACAAAGACCCAACGCAGCCAAAAAAAAAAAACGGTTCTGAAGAAACTAGGGGCAGGACAGGAATAAAGACACAGACGTAGAGAATGGACTTGAGGACACGGGGAGGGGGAAGGGGAAGCTGGGACGAAGTGAGAGAGTGACATGGACATATATACACTACCAAATGTAAAACAGATAGCTAGTGGGAAGCAGCCGCACAGCACAGGGAGATCAGCTTGGTGCTTTGGGACCACCTAGAGGGGTGGGATAGGGAGGGTGGGAGAGAGATGCAAGAGGGAGGGGATATGGGGATATATGTATACGTATAGCTGATTCACTTTGTTATACAGCAGAAACTAACACACCACTGTAAAGCAATTACACTCCAATAAAGATGTTAAAAAAATAAAAAATAAAAAAAAATAAAGATACTAGTGTGGCCACTATGGAAAACAGTATGGAGGTTCCTCAAAAAACTAAAAATAGAATTACCATATGATCCAGCAATCCCACTCCTGGGCACATACCTAGACAAACTATAATTCGAAAAGATACATGCACCCCTATGTTCACAGCAGCACTATTCACAATAGCCAAGACATGGAAACAACCTAAATGTCCATCTACAGATGAATGAATAAAGAAGATATGGTACATATATACAATAGAATATTACTCAGCCATCAAAAAGAATGAAATAATGCCATTTGCAGCAACATGGATGGACCTAGAGATTATCATACTAAGTGAACTAAGTCAGACAGAGAAAGACAAATACCGTATGATATCGCTTATATGTGGAATCTAAAATATGATACAAATCAACATATCTACAAAACAAAAACAGACTCACAGACATAGAGAACAGCCTGGTGGTTGCCAAGGGGGAGAGGGGCTGGGGAGCGATAGACTGGGAGTTTGGGACTCACAGAGGCAAACTATTAATATAGGATGGATAAACAACAAGGTCCTACTGTATAGCACAGGGAACTATATTCAGTATCCTGTGACAAACTATAATGGAAAAGAATATGAAAAAGAATATATATATGTACAACTGAGACATTTGCTATACAGAAGAAATCAACACAACATTGTAAATCAACTATACTTCAATAAAATTAAAAACAAATAAAGATACTAGAATTTTCCAGGCATGGAAGGTGGGTAGGCATTCCAGGAAAAGGGCACTGCAGGTACAGAGGTGGGACACTGAGAAAGGGACAGTTACATCAGGCTGATGTGAGGATCAGGAGAGGAGTTGTTCTCAAAGTCAGCAACCAAAATATTAAACTGAGTTGTGTGTAAAATGCAGATTCCCAGGCCACACTTCCAAAGGAACTGAGCCGATCTGGGGGTGGGGCCCAGGAATCAGAATTCTCACAAGGTCTTCCCCTTGGCTGAAGAGCAGCAGTAGGACAGCCGTCTTTGACTTGCCTTTATGGTAAAGCGTTCTATTTTCACCTGTCAACATATTTGCTGTCAGCTTTTGGTAATTGATACTTATCATCTTTAAATGGCTTCCTTCTATTCCTATTTTTCTTCATTTTTATTTGAAGTGACTGACGAATTACATAAAATGCTTTTCGAGTCTCTCTTGATATCATCATTTCAAATTCCTCTTTAAATGTATTGAAGCAATGATATTTGATTTCCAACAGCCTCTGATGTGAAAAGGTGTATGCATTTCAGAAAAGAAGGCAGTTTCTTACTTTGGTTGAAAACCTACTAAGTGCTAGGCATTTTCCAAACTTTGCCTCATTGAATCCTTGCAAGGTCTCTGTGAGGAATGCATTTTTAATCTCCACTTTACAAATTAGGAAACTGAGACTTAGAAAAAGTGAAGTGGCTTGTTCAGGTCACAGATGCTGAACAGGAGCAAAGGCTGCCTTAAAGCCACGGAAGCAAGGAAGGTACAGGGTCTGGAATTATCTAAAAATTGTTACTTTTTTTTTTTTTTAAGAACATCATCTGTTGACTTTAGCTGTTATGTCAATTTCATCTTGTTCTTTCACTCATTCCACATACATTTACTGGGGGTTCACTGTGCGTGCTAGGGCACCATGGGGAACACTGCAATGAAAAAGAAACATCCTTAAGACACATTTGCTCCTGCCCATGATAACAAAGTGACTGCAGTGAGAATTGGAGAAAGGGACATTCCTGCAGGTGGAAAGAATCAGAGAAGTCTTTCAGTGGGAGCTAATGTATGACACGGACCTTGAAGAAGAGGTGTAGGATTTAAATATGCTGGAATGGAGAGAAATAGGATGGACGTGAAAAGCCCAAGTGTTCTGGAGTGTTTGCACACAGGGACCAGCCCAGGAGGAACCCGCCTCTGCGACACGCACACAGGTGAAGTGAAATAGTTAAGTACTCTCTCTCTTCCAGAATGGTTGGTAAACGTCTTAGTGCCTTTTCAAGAACTACACTAAAATGTCTCTGTTCAAAACAATTACTTTGCCCATCACCTGCCTGGAGGTAAGTTAACCCATGAACATACACCAACTCTTAATATCCTTTCAGAAAGCAGACACTGAAGTTGTTGGGTGCTGCTTTACTACAGAAAGGTAAAAAGGAATTCTAGAGAAGCATTCTTGTCAGCTCAGGAGGTGAGGAATAATAGCTGCTATTTATAAAATACCTACTTTGTGTCAGCCACTCTGCAGATACACCCGCTCATTACCCCTCATGAAAATGCTGGGAAGTTACAGTTGTTATCACCATTTGCAGATGAAGAAACTGAGGCTCAGAGTGGTTCCATGATTGCTCAAGGTCTGAACAGTCTGACAGAAGAGGCAGACCTAGAATTGTGATCTAAGTCTGACACCAAAACCCACATTATTTTAATTTTTAAAATGTGTACTGGACCGTGAAGGACCCCATTCTAGACTCCCCTGTCCCTAGGTCCCAAAGTGCCTTCTACCTGTAGCTCTACTTATCCATGTCATTAGCATTCTTTTGGTCACCCCTTACTCTATCCCCTTGGCTACCACCGATCTGGCTGTCCTGTGCTCTCAGCTCTGACCACATGGCAAGTGCCTCAAGGGCCTCCTTGCCAGCCAGGAATAGCTACCACTTCTTGTCCCAAGCAAGGCACAGATGTCTCTGCACAGAACTGAGGCTGTAGAGGCAGACACACTTGCACTCAAATCCTGGCTCTCCCACAGCCTGGATAAGGGCTCTCCAAGCACATGGTCCAGGCAGGAGCCCTGAAGGTCTAGTGAGAAGGATGGGCAGGGCTTGGGGGTATGTGGTCCTGGATTAACACCCTAGCCCTGCCACCTCCTGGCTGTGCGATGTACACAAGTCCTGAAATCTCAGTCTCAACGTCTAAATACACTCAACACGATAGCATGTATCTCGCAGGGCTTGCTGTGAGCATTAGATGAACGTTGTACATCATAGCTACCAGCTAGTAATTGTTTTCAACTTCTGCCTCTTTCTAGGCTGGTTCAGCTGCCCTGCATTCACCTTTGTGTCTGCAGTGGCTAACACATGGTGCAGCACATTGTAGGAGCTCATAAAGCAGGATGAATCTTGAACCCCATCCTCTCCCTATCTCAAAAGTCTAGGGCAGGGATAGGAAGACTATGGCCCTCAGGACAAATCTGGCCCACTGTCTGATTGTTTTAAATAAAGTTTTATTGGAACACACCCATGCTCAAACATTTACATATTGTCTATGGCTATTTTCATGTTACAACATCAGAGTTGAGTAGATGCAACAGAGAACCCATAAAGCCAAAAATATGTACTACTGGCTCCTTACAGAAAATGTTTGTGGACCCTTGGTCTCGTGTATGGGACCTTTCAATGGGGGAGAGCCATTGAGGGCCTCTTGGTTTTGAAAAAAAAAATTCCTCTGTTCCTCCCCCACCTACACTTTACATCCTCTTTCCCTGGTTTATCTATTTTTTCTCCTTATCTCTCTTGGCCATTACATAATACCTATACTACTTTTCTTACGTATGTTGCTTATTTTCTATCTCCCCCACTAAAAATCTTCATGTGGGCAGGGATTTTTGTTTGTTGAGCTAACTCTTATATCCCAGAACCTTGACCAGTGCCTGGCACATAAGTGGGAACCCCGCAAATACTTGTTGAATGAATAAATATGGATTCCATGGAAAAGATTGTTCAGCCAAAGTGTGTTGGAGGCTTTCTCTTTCATGGAAGATTTGGAGGCTTTTAGAGGGATGAGGTGACGCCTTAACCCCTGCGAGGATGGTATTATTTTTCCTATTTTATAGATGAAACAACTGAGACTGGGTAAGTCTGTGCTTCTCAGACTTTAATGTGCCCATGAATGAATTGGGAATCTTGTTACAATGCAGGTTCAGGAGGTCTGAGCTGGGCCACCAGGCGCTGCAGTTCTATCAAGCTCCCGTGTGATGCCAGTGCTGGTCTATGGACCACACTTTTGAGTAGAAAGGGTTTAAAGCACCCACTCAGGGTCTCTACCTAAGACGTGGAGGAGTGGAGTTTTGAATCTGCAGACCGTGGGGTCCTCATTTCCCTTCTGTTCCCCCTTCTCTATCTACATGCATCCCTCCCTCCTATGGTTTCACAAGACCTGTCACACATCCCCTCCTTGGCTCCCTGTCCCCAAACACTTTGCCTCCAGACCTTCCCTTCTCGAGGCACCCCACCTCCAGCATCCTTAGCCTTCCCTTCTGCACAGGTTCCTCTACGTATACACATGCCCAGGACTTTCTGGCCCTTCAGGGGGCCAGTCTCATGTTTCTCCTCTGTTTTAGGGGCCAGTGGTTAAGAAGAAGTTATCTACCTCATGGGCCCTAGGCAGGATGGCTTCCTCCCTCAAGGCTACCCCGTGACCTACACAAGTGACTTCTGATGGTCAAGGGCCATGCCCAAGCCCTCCACTTCCATCTCTCTGCAGCATCTGCCATTGTCAGGTCCTCCTTCTGCAATGGACTTCGCTTGGTTCTTATGGTGCTCCTCCTACCTTGCTGTCTGCTTCGCCAGTTCTTCTCCCCCTCTGAATCTTTAACCATGGCCAGCTCCTGAGCTGGCATGAGTGTCACAATCTAGGATCTGTCACTTAGAACTCCAAGTCTGCACCCATTGGAAGACCCCTGTTTATCACGCAACTTGAACTACAAGGACTTGCATATCTATATCTCCACATTGTTCATCTTTGATTTCACCACAGGGTCCAGCACAGAGAATGGTACAAAGTGGGCAACCAGAGAGTGCTATGTACACTGGCTAACAGACTGAGGGGGTGAGTTGCCCAGAAGGCATTGCATGCCCACACCTACTGTGGAACACTGATGCCATGAGAACCTCTAGAAGACCAGAGGAGCCCCCAGGGGCCACCACTACTGCCCTGACTCCTTATGGTTTCTGAAAGGGGAAAGAAAGAAACTAACATTTCATGAGTGCTAATTTTTTTGCAAGGCACCTTACAAAATCCCTCATTCCCTACGAGTTAGGCACTCTTACCCCTATTTTAGGGTTGAGAGGAATGAGGCTGAAAAAGTTCAGAAATCTTGCTCAAGGCCACATAACTGGTGAGTGACAGAGATGTGACTTGAACCCAGAGCTGCATGACTCTTTCCACCACAGCAACAACAGCCCACACTGTCTCATATCTCTCTGCCTTTTGCACATGCTGTTTTCCCTGCTCAGAATTCTTATTTCTTCAGTACTGGATAAATCCATCTCTAAAAGCACTGATAACTATCCCCTGTTCCACTAAAAAACTGGTCACCCGACTAAGTGCCCCTAGTCCACGGTACACGTTGGTGCATCTCCGCCGAGATTTCAAGTATCAATACTTGATGTTAGGCTAGTCTCTCTGATAGGCTTGTGTACTGTGAGGGGGAGGCTCAAAGTCCTGGCCGTCTCTCCATCCACAGTGTCTGGAACATAATGTGCATGTTCAATGCCTATTTGTCAAATAAATGAATGAACAAATGAAGCAAGTTTTCTGGCATTTTCAGTGTCGGTTGGCGGGGTTCATTGGTTCCTATATAACATGAGGGTGGCGATACCAGAATCTCAGCTGCTCACTGCGTGGACCTATTGACCAGGGACCCAAACACTGAGCAGAGGGGTGGGGAGGCTTCTGCTGACTCCATCCTCATCTGTGAAGGTTTCAGCAGATGACCACTAACAGATATGGTCCCTCTCACAAAGCTGGGTTTGCCAGGGGTGGAGGAAGACACGGAATGATGGATAACGGACTTCGCAAGGAGTGAGGCATTCTGAGTTTTAATCCCACTCTTCTGCTAACTGGAGCTTGATTTCACACACTTCTCTGGACCTCAGTTTTCAAATATGGAAAATGCCTATTAGAAATGTGAAACCAATTCAGTGGCACCTTCATTACCAAGGATCTATTTGTGGAGTTTTTCTCCATTACCCTCATGTTGTGAAAAGGTCTGGTTTTGTAATAGGAAAAATCATCATCTTTATTTAGAAAGAACTGTTAGGCAATCAACCATCTATAACTACCAACAAAATGCACTGATAGCGTGACATAACTAACGATAAACATCAGGCTGAGGTAATTCCAGTCCCAAACAAAGACCGCGTATATTTCTGTCACCCGTGAAGCTGATTCTGGATAAAGCCACGATTCCCTGTAGACTTCCTGAAATAGTGCAAACAGCCAATGAATTTCCTTCTAATCTTTGAGCCCCTAGGGCTACACGTTCCCCAAGTAGGCATAAATGGGCTTTGAAGTTGCCGAGATCAGTGATTTTGTTTTATGTGTGCAAATCCTGCAGGAGGATTAGGTTTTCCTCTTGCTGGAATTTGAGGATTTCTAACTAGAGAATTACACTGACAAAGGAGAAACAGCCCTTCACATCTCCAAAAACAGGGGAAAAGATCCAAGATGGCAGAAACATAACAGACATGAACATTTTCAACATGGACAGTGCATTTTCAAATGGAAAACATCTAGGCAAAATAAAAACTTTGAGGCTACAGATGGCTTAGACAGAAGCGAGTATGAGAAACCAACAGACGGTTGGTGCAGGAAATGCATGCTACAGGTTGCCTTACAGGGCACAAAGCAAAGTCACCCCGGATCGATACTTACAAGTAATAGGAGTAGGAATAAGCATTTCTTCTATATATTGATGGGCAGTCAGATGATGGAAATGTCCAAAAAAGGGGGGAAAAGAAAAGACAAACAAACAAGAATTAGATTTATAGGAAATCTTGGTTCTTAGAAATGCACATAGTATTTCAGCATCCCTAAGCTCAAGGAGATGCAGGTTTCTCAACTAGTCATCGTCCCCGAGAATCAGATACTTTCAGCGGTAGAAGAAAGACCTCTCCTATGATGGAGAAACTCACTACTCATGCAGAGGAAGCCACATCGCATTTGGTTGTTTTAGTCGTTTGAAAATTCTATCTTACGGTTAAGTAAAACTAGGTTCCTTATAATTATAACTTTTGGGTCTTGGGTCAGATTTCTGTGGCATTCTAGAACTAGTTTACCACTCTTCCACATGACAGTGCTCCTAAGATCTAAGGAAAACCATAATGACTTTTATCTTCTCTGTTTTAGGTCAAATCACATCAGAATCTATTTAGTAACGTCACACCGAAAGAAAGGAAATTGTGTAGCCAGCATCCAAGATGGTTCCCCAATGATCCAAACTTCCCAGCACTCATGCCCATGTTAGCGCTCTCCCACACAGAATCAGGGTTGGCCCTGGGTGACCAACAGAATGTGGGTGGAGTTACATTCTGGGACTTTCTAGGATAGGACAAATAGAAGCTTTGCAGCTCTTTCTGGGTCTTTGGAACTCTCACTTGGAACCCTGAGCCTCCATGTAAGAAGTCTAAGTATCCTGAGCTTGCTGTGGTCTGAAGGGACCATGTGAAGAAACCACACACAGAGAGGCCCTAAGCCTGTATGAACAGAAAGAGACATCCAGCCAACCTCGGGCTGTTCCCGCCCCAGCCAACTGGATTACGCCAACTGAGACCCTTGATATCATAGACCAGAAATAAGTCATTCCCTTCAAATCCTGACCAAAGTACGGATTCGTGAGAAAAACAGATCACTAACTTTCATGGCTTATTTTTAAGTCACTACATTTTGGGAAGTAGTTTGTTACATTATCAGGAGAAAACCAGAACAACATTCAAACTTCATCATGAAAGACCACTGCACTAAAAGAAAGGAATTCCGAACTTCAGTTTGAACAGACTACAACTTGAATAAACTCTCTGTGCCTGCATTTTCTTTTATGAGCCTCAGGTGAGTTGAACTGAATCACTCATTTTCAAACCGTGTTCCCAGGGTCCTGCAGAGCAGCATCATTGTAATGGGGAGGGGGGTACGGAGGGAGGGTTGCTGCTTCTCTGCCATCCACCACATTCGGAGCTTCTCCACTTTAATGTGTTTCATAAATTGGCGTGTAAGATTTCACATGACTCAGAATTCCACTCTTCAAAAGAATGGCTGAAAAATCACTGCCTGCAATATATCTCTGATGTCTCTTCTAGCTCTTGGCTTCTGAACAATAAAAGAAAAACAAATAAGTCCGTGATATTCCCTTTGTTATAACTTTTCGTATTTTGTAGAAAAATAAATAGGAACATTTTTATTTTACAGACTTAGCTCCACTGACAATAACTGATACATTTGTGGACTGAGAAAAATTGCTGAATAATTCAGGTCCCCAAATATCCATCTGAGAGGGCAAGAATAATTTGCTTCCTTCTTGAGTTATTTGGTTAATTGCAACTGTTATCCAGTTTGGTTGGCACAGGAAGATGGGGTCTTTATATCCACAGGGTGGGAACATGTCCTCAGAGCCCCAAATTTCCCCCTCTTAAGTAGGAACTGGCCAAAGTCCCCAAGGCAGGGCCATCTCTAGGCTTTCTTTCATTTATCAGGAGAGACAAAGTCCATAGATCCAGAAGGAAAGTGACATCTGAGAGCTAAGACACCATGGCAGAAGGGAAGCCCCGTGCCTCCTTGGGAGGCTGAGCTGGGGAAAATGAACCATAGTGCAGCAAGAGCTGGTTACTCACAAAACTGTGCAGTGTCTTTGGCCAAATGAACAGTGGCCCCAGATGATGAAAGGGGTGAAGAACTTCTAACTGATGGGTGGGATCTGGAACAGCCCAGATAAATCATCCAAGCCCCTCCACCAACCATAACAGGTTGGCACTGTAGGTGACCATTCCTCTTCTTCATTGCTGGCTCTGTGGTCCAGAGCCTGGGAATGTGATTCCTCAGGGGCAGAAAGCTCAGGACCCATTTGATGAAGACTCACAGACATGTCTGTTTTCCATAGTGTCAAGAACACGGGACTGAGAATGGAGAGGCCAGTGTTCTGATCTCAGCTCTTTCCTTGCTCTCTGTGACATCTTGGGCAAGTCGATGCCTCTGCCTGGATCTCTGTTTCCTGATCCGTGTACCAAGGTGAATGGCATGGATAACTGCCAGCTTAAACAGCTTTAAGGAGTGGAAATGTGATAAATCTTAGCATCCCAGAACCACCACTTGCTGACTGCATGGCCTCGAGCAAGTCGCTGTATCTCTGAGCCTCAGTTTCTCCATCTCAACGTTGGGGGCAATAATGATCTATTCCCAAGAGTCAGGGTGGGCATTAACATTATACTAATCTAAACTACTTTCCAATTATATATGATATGTAATACATGAAGTATTTTAAGTAAAATACATTAATCTAATTTAATATTAGAATATATTAAACATCTGAAATACAGTAGGCCTCAGTAAAGGGGAGTTTATGTTCCCCCCTTATCCACAGATAAAAGGTTTGCTGCTTCTCACTCTGGTGACCAGGAACAACGTGTTCACCTACTTAGGAATATTAAAAATAGTAATAAAATTTTTAAAAATTAGTAATAAAATAAGAACAAATACTTATGTAGCACTTACTACGTGCCACACACTGTTGTAGGCTCTTATCATACATTAACTTGTGTATTCCTCACAACCATCCTGAGAGATACGTATTATTATCATCCCCACTTCACAGATGAGGAAACTGAGGCAAAGAAGGTTAAGTAACTTGCCTAAGATCACACAGTTAGTAACTGGATTTGATAGCAACATGGCTCTAAAGCTCATGTGCTGGACCACTAGCCTGTGCTGGCTTCGAGGAAGAAAGAATATAGATATATGTTGGGCAACACAGTGGGTCAGGCACTGAGATGCCACAAGCCTTCTCTCTTTTAATCCTCCCCCTGGCCCTATGGAGCTGGTACTAGTCTTCTCATTTTTAGTCGAGGAATCCGAGGCTCTAAGACGTCACCCCTCACTAGGTCTAATATTTTGTGTATTTTGGGACCAATTGCAAAGCCTCCATCCTGAGCCAGGATTTTCTCACAGTCAGCAGCTCCAGGCTGCACTCTTGGGTCTCGACATTCTGGGCCCTCTGGTTTTCTGCTCTCAATTTTCAGGATTCACCTCTGCCTGGGCCACCTCCTCATTCCAACATGCTTCCTTAACCTTCAACTCACCTCTGCCAAGTAGCTGAGTTATCCTGGATGTCACCAAAAGCCAGTGCTATCCCTGACTCAGCTTCAAGGCAACTCCAGAATGATGGCACCTGACAAGCTTCTATTAATTGAATATGTTTTCCAAATTAAATTGCAAAGTCTTCCAGGGCAAGGATTGCAGTTCTTTACTCTGTGATCAAAACAGAGTATACATGTGTCCTTTCTCTCAGGTTTGAAGATTTACTGAAGGTCTAAATTTACAAGGATACAGTGATATTGCAAGTAACAGATTGCCTGAGACCAAAGATCCTGAGCAGGAAGACGGCTGTGCTTAGAAAAAAAAAGAAAAAAACCCAAACTTAATAAATCACGTACCGTGGAATCTTTTCAGCTGGCTGACAAGAATGACTTGAGGTATAGCTTCCCTTTGTTTCATACTACTTAAACAAGACTCAGTTGCCTATTTAACCATCGATTTGACCATCTCCCTGTCCATCTAGTTCATAAACCTACCCATTCACTCTTCTATCCATCCATCCACCCCTCCATCCCTCCATCCCTCCATCCACTTAACAATCTATACATCTACTTATCCATCTAGCCCATAACCCCGCACACTCATCAAATCATCCATGCACTCATCTATTCATTCATCCAACAATCAATCCGTCATCCACTCATCCATCTTTCTATCACAGCCAAAACTTTTTAAGGACCTATTATATGACTGTGTCTTCCAACTATCAGAGATTGAAAGAGAAATGCCATCTTGATCCAGCCAATATGTCTCATGGGAGAGCCAAACAAAAAACTTATAAAATAGATGATAATAATAGCCACCATTTAGATAGTAGGAGGTCACTTATGTGTCAGATGCTGTTCTCAGTATATTAATGTGGACTATTGTATTTAATCCTCACTAGAAGCATTATTATCTATGTTTTACAGATGAGGAAAGTGAAGCTCAGAGAAGTTAAGTAACTTGCCCAAGTTTATATAGTTGGTAAGCAGCATGGCAAGGATTAGAATCCAAGAAGTCTAACTTAAAGAGCCTGCATTAATAACTACTATGTTATTATCTTCTAGAGTGATAAATGGTATGAAGTGGCAGCTCAGGGAGCTGTGGGACCATATTTGAGGGTAAGGGGTGGTGGTGGGGGAGAGGTAATTTGGTTTAGAGTCTATGATGCCGGAGTTGTAAAGTCCAGGAACACCCAGATGGAGTAGGAGGGAGGGTATTTCCAGGCTGATGGATATGTGTTTACGGAATGGGTGGGGGGTTATCAAGGTGGGAATGTCAAGATGCTGGCAGGGTCTAGTTCCCAAAGAGTTTGGGGAGCTTACTCTCACAGGGAGAACTTAGGTCACAGGGAGAACTCAAAGAGCCAAGTGGGCAAATATTTTTCTAGATGGATGATTCTGGCAGGAGTGTGAGCAAAAAGTGGGAGGGGAGAGGGACTGGGGTCATGAAAGCTGCTGTAAGGGTCAAAGCAAGAGATGTTAGGGGCCGATCCTGCAATGGCTATGAGGAAGGAGAAGAGGTGATGTGAAAGGTGGCTAGAACACAAAAGCAATAGGTGATTACATGTGAGCATTTTGAAGAGGACTGCCAAGGTTCTAGCTTGAGTGGCTCCCCTAGTGAGTGCAAACAGAAGAAGGATTCACTTTTCAGGGTGTGGAGTAAGGAGCAGTTGAGAATGGGGTGGACAAAACAAGATAATATCAATACATTTATTTGGGGCTGCTTTCCCACCTCAACGAACCATTCAAAATTATGTCACACAATTCAGCATACCCGCAAATCCTGTTTCACATTTCATCCAGGTTAGATGGTGTTAAGAATGTAGACTCTTATCAGATTGGCCAGGTTTCAGACCCAGCTCTTCCACTTACTAGCTACGTGATTTGGGGCAACTTCTTTAAGCTCTACATGTGTCAGTTTTGTGACCTGTAGCACAGTACAATCTAATAGTTCCCCTGCCTCTTTAGCTTAGCCAGTAGTTAGCTTTTCCTACTGCCTCATTATTTTTTTTCCTGGAGAGATAGTGTGTTCTCTGAGTCTCAGACCATGGTACATCTTTCACATACTGCCCTTCCAGCCTGACCCTCCTCCGCACCCCTCAGGGCTGGGTTTACCCCTGATGCTTAACACTGATATTTGGATCCGCGTTCTGAGTGAAGCTTTCTTGCCCAAGAGATGGAGTGCAATCCTGGGCCCCATCTGTTCTGATTTTACTGGGATTCAACACATTTTTAGGGAATCCCAAGTATCTGCAAGGCACATTTGTGATGAGGATGAATCAGAACAGACAGTTGATGGTCCAGTGGAGAAGGTAAGATGTGAATACAAATAACAAACATAAGACAGAACATAACATGGATTCTCATGGAGGGGATCCAGACGGTGAAGAGATTGTGTCTACACTGAAGGTCAGAAGGGATTATTGGAGAAGGTGTCTTTTAAATTAGACCTTAAACATGGGTAGTATCTGGTCACATGGAAATGAGGAACATAGGCATTGAAAGAGGAGGAAACTTTACAAGCAAAGGTATAGGAGTGGGGTGAGACTTCAGGAAATCTGCCAGAATCACTGTGAGCAAGGGGACAGCGTAGCTTGACAAGGCTCTCCAGATGACTTAAGTGTGTGCTCCTTGCCTTATTTCCACCCTACAAACCACTGTTACAGGGAAGGAAAAGCCATTGAAGGATTCTAGAATGCAGGTTTGGGAGTACAAGTTTCATTTTTCAAACATCACTTTGGCTACAGTGTGGAAGATGGGTTGGAGAGGTGGGGCCAGAGTCAGGGAGGCTGGCGAAGAGACTCATAGAACAAAGCTATAGAGGCTTGCACCAGGGAAGAGGCAGTGGAGAGGGGGAAGGGGAGAGGATGCGACCAAGAGAATGTAAAGATGCAAGTTCAAAAGTACTGGGGTGATGGAATCCCATTAGTTTGTTGATGGAATGAGAGGTAGTACCTCTCACTAAGATGGGGACACATGATTGGAAATACGTTGGTGATGATTTTGTCTTTGACCATAAAAACTTTGAGGGTAGATGTCCAGGAGCAGATGATACAGGGCAGTAGAGCTCTGGCAAGAATGGGCCAAAGCAGAGGACCTGCCCTCCCAGGCCATTTCCGTTTTCAGTCCAGCAGAACTACAACCACCATGTTGTGTGATAAATACACAGCTGAAGGTCTATGCATGTGGCACAATGGCTGCATGCGGGGGAGGATCATTGAATCTTCCTGGGATGGAGGGCTTGTGGGAAGACTTCAAGGAAGAGGTAATACTTGGAGGAATCTTACTTGGAAGAACTTGGGGCTGAGAGTTAGAGAGTAGTAGGAGACTTGCAGGTGAAGAGGAATGTCTGGACATTTGATTCAGGGAAATAGCATGTACCAAGGCAGAGAACAATAGAAAATGATACCTGAATCTGGGTCACTTGTGTCCTATTCCAGGATTCACTTATTTTCTACCGGTCTCCATGGACTGATAGAACAGAAGTTAACAGCAAGGGGTCTGGCGTCACAGACCCTGGGTCTGCATTTCAACTCTGCCCAAGACCTTGGCTAACTCATAAAAACCTTTTTTGAACCTCAGTTTCCTCTTCTCAAAAAACAGGAGTATCAACAGTCCTACCTTCTATGGTTATTTGTAGGATTAAAATCAGAGTATGGCAGCAGTTCAAATGGAAAATGAACAAATTAGGTCAGAGTGTGTGTACTGACTGCAGCACTACCTTTTAACATATTAGTGATGGGTTTGGAGCTGGCTTGGTACACTTGATGGTCATGTGTGAGATGAATGTCCCTGTTGATATTATGCAATACATGCATCACCTGTGCGTAAGCAGGTACGGGAAGTAAAGCCTGTCCCAGCCATTAGCTCATTTGACCCTCAGAACAGCTACATGAGATCGGCTGCATCTCACAGTTGAGAAAGCAAAGGTTGAGCTTTGTTAAGTTGCTTCTCCAAGGTTAGCAGCAGATAAATGGGGCTGTAGAGATTCGGATCCAGTTTTTCTGCTTCCCAGTACACAGCTAACGAGATGTCTACACCCATTAGACTTGGAGCCACTGGAGGGCAGACACAAATCACAGAGAAGCAAGGTACACCAAGAGATGCACATTTCTCTCAAAGTAGACTCTCATATCTCAAACTCAAGACACTCCAAATATACTCTTGGAAGAGTTACTGTTTGGACAGGCAAAGCGTGGTTGGCAGGAAGCTCAGGCTGGACCAGGAAGAGCTGGGCAGGGAGAGGAGAAGAGGAGATGGGGGTGGATGGAACTATGTGCGGCGAAGGACTTTGAAACTGTCTCTCTAAAAGTTGCCTAGTTTGCATTTGAAAAGTAAGAAGGGATGGTGAGGTTAATGTAGGATACAGACAAGTCTTGGGGTAGAGATATACTGTTACCAAAGAATTCTGCTTAAGCTGGCTCCAGTGTTTCCCCATTCAAAAGTGCATTGCTATGCCTTAAGCCTTGGAGGACCATGCTCAGATTTCAGGAAGCGTGTCCCAGGGAATAAACTGGATGACAGGAAGCTTGTAGGCACATGCACATATGTCTATATCCCACGAACAAACATTAAAATGTCAAACTTCCCATATGTGAGTGGCCAAGAAACACCTTCAAACATCAAGATACACTAGTGAAGGCACTAAGGCTTGAGCTTTCCACCTTAATTTGCATTGAAGGCACCCAGGGCCCTATGGTGTTAAGCCAAGGGACCAGAGAGGTGGCCTTACAATGCCTTGGCTGCCCATTCCTTTGGCAGAGGATGTTCGATAATTCTAAAGGGAGGAGGTCAGGGAAGAAGATGAACGGGACTGCAGTGATGAGAGCTTTTCTCTTTTTCAGGACTCAATAGGGTGTTCATGAAAAGGAGGAACGTTCCATTACATAATGGCATGCAGGAACCCATTTTAGAATGTTCTGAGGTCTAGATGTGATCAATAGAGCCAGGAGAAAAAGATGGAGCCATTATCCAGTGACAGCATAAGAATGACTATTTTGCAGTGAGCTTGGCTATAACCACACTGGCTGTTAACTCTGTCGGAAGGGGCTCCAGATCCCCTTCTTATAATGCTCATGCAATCCTCCATATCTCCATGTAGCCCTGATTCTGTATGGTCCTGAGTTCAAAGAAGCCCAGTCCAAACAGCCAAAGGTACCATCAAAAGAAGTCTAAAGTTTAATTTGCATCTTTTTCAAACTGTAAGGGAATTCTGTTTGAATTGCTCACCAGCGTCTTATATGCCCTTCTGCAACCTTGCATTTTTCAAGATCCCCTCCACCCATTACAAAGCAGCCAAACAACAACAACAAAACTCTCCTTGGGCTACGCTGATATATTTCTCTCTCTCTCTCTCTCTTCCTTTCTCTTACACTCCTTTCTGAATGTAAATTGATTTAGCTTCTTTCACTAAGCCCTTCCCTTGGTCCTCTGTATCTCTAGCCCTTTCTGGGCCAGCTTTCTAGTTCAGTACAACACACACACACACACACACACACACGCACACACACACACACACACACAAAACACCTAACAGTAAGAGAAAGACTCTCTTTGGAGAGTGACAGGGACGCTTCGAGGCCTGTATGGAGAAACTAGGGGCATCTTAAGTGGACTGGAGACATGTGCCTGCAGCTCTGGGGAAGACTCTGAGACAGCTGAATCCATTGGGAGCAGAGGAAACAGGGAGCCGCCACGGCCATGTCTGTGGAGGTCAGGGAGAAGACCCAGCGCAAGCCAGTGCAGGGAGTGTGGCAGGCATTGGACTTCTGAGAGCTGCTAGATGCAGGAACTAACTCTAGGTCACAAATGGACACTGAAGAGATGCTGACACTAGGATCCTGAGTTGTGATGATTCGCCTATTATCTGGGGGTTTCTTTTCCTTTCGTATCTATTCCTTTTAGGTGGCTGTGGACATCATTCTGGTGAGCAGTAAGTAAGTTAGTGACAGACGCAACTGACCAGTGAAGTTTTCCCCATATTTATATATGGGGTTGGGATAAGAAGAGGGAAAGGAGCCCATTAAGCTCTTCCCTGTCCTTTGGTGGGGGCACCTCTAGACATCAGAAGACACTGTGGGTTAGTGGAAAGAGCGCAGGCTGATGTTTAATTTCTCTTTTTCTCCCTCTGACCCATCCCCTACTCTTCTCTCCTCTCCCCTCCCCTCCTCTCTGCTCCTCCCCTTTCCTTCCCCTATACCTATTTGTAAAATATTACCATCAACTAGGCCAGAAAAATGTCTTATTTTCTCCCAAAGATACTGTATATGCAAACACTGATCAGCACCCCTACCCCCTTGCCCACTGCCACTACATCTGAGTTTTGCCCCTTGGAAAGAAATGGTGATCACGTGATGTCTGTGGGTTGGGTCTGACGGATGGTTTTCATAGAGATGAGAGATGATGAAGATAGAAGAGGATAAAACCACACAAAGGGCTCACTTTATCCTTGCTGCCAGCCTGAAAACAGAAAGCCCTTTCCTCCCTCCCCAAAAGTCACACGTTTCAGAAATAGCTGTTGAGAGGGAAGTGAAATTTCTTCACAAGCTCGCAGACAATGGTGACGTGGGTTAAGCCAGGCTTTAGAAAGAGCAAAATTGGAAGAGCATATCTGACTTACAAATCAGTGGCGAAGAATGAGAACATTCAGGGTCTATCAAAGAGGAATGCAATTCTATTAAATTGGTTACTTTTTTCAGGGAGACTGGCCCAAACTCACCTGTGTCTCTAAAGCGTCTGCGACTCCGAGAACGTGTCAATGACCTTACATGTGCGATATGCTCACTCACCCCCAGAGAAATCAAACCTCATGTTCGGCCTCATCCAACAGCAGCTGGCTTGTCACAGACATAAAACGTGGCCTCGCTTTATGGATGATGGTGATGGCTCTGAGGGCTCTTGACCCCCAGTATTATCATGGACCTTCCCTCCTCCCTAGCTGCTCCAACCAGAAAATCAGTAGCTGGACGAGAACCGAAACTCTTCAGTCATTCTGCTGGGAGCCTGAGGAAAGGAATGATCCTACAGAACAAAGATGTCCAGAAAGAACAGGTCCTACCAATAAGATGTCCTGGCCAAACGGGGTCCTGGCTGATTCTGAACAGAACCATGAGACACACAGAGACATTCCGGTGCCAGAATGGCTAAAAGAAGGCCGACTACTTGTAGAGCAAAACTGATGGCTGGAAATAAGGACACTGTCTTCATTTGTTTACTTCATGCATTTATATTCATGGGACTCCTTAGAGTAGAAGCTGGAATTTGTCTTTGGGGCATTCTGTCCCTTTGTTTTGGTGGGAACAAGTTTCACAAGCTGTTTTTGTCTCAGGGATGAAAGCAAGTCCCGGTCCTCATTACCAGGCTTGTCCTGAACTCTGTGAGTAACCAAACCCAGAGCTTCAGGCTGAGGAGTTAGTAGTTGGTTGAAGAATGGACTAAAACGTCTCTTTATATTGGGGGCAGGGCAGGTTGCAGCACACGTCATTATAATGTAGATAAGTGTTTTGTTTGCTTTGGCAGCCTGGGGAGTGGGAGGGTGGAGACCAAGGCTGGAATCCTGGCATTGAAATTGAGACGGGCAGTAGGCACGGGGACATGGTGGCAGTACAGTAAGGTACAGTAGGTAGGAGGACCCCCTGTTTGGAGGAATAATCAATCGTGTACCCCAGGGACAGTGAGAGCTGATATTCTTCAACTTTCCCTGATGACTATTTCCTCTCCCTCTCTGCAACTCCTCTGTGCTGTCTTCAAGCCTCCCGCATGTCTGATAAACAGAAGATGTCGATGTAATGAATTCGGGGGATCAGGAAAGAACCTGTACCCTGGCTTTCATGAGCAATGCACGCAACAGGAGATAACAGTGCTCGCTGACCAGAGGCGCCAGGAGGACATCCTGCTGAGAGGTGACAAGCAGCAACAATCCAGCTGGGAAGGTCCTATGGGATGTGGAGTAGGAAGGAGCCTTCCCTCAGGGCTGTCACACCATCAGAGGTGGCTCTATCCCTTTGATGCCGAGGATGCATCAATCCCTTGGGATGCTGCCGCTTGACCAAAGAAAAGTCAAGGATGAATGAAGGTGAAAGGAACGAAGCATTGCTTTCCTGCATCTGTATCTGTGGGCTCACCCGTGTTCCCGGGGCTCCCCTGTAATCTCGATGACGTGACCAATCACAACAGAGCAGCCATCTCTGAGAAGCATCATACATGGAATCCCATGGGACTCCAAGGAACCCCTGCCCCGCAAGAAACCTGCCGTCTTGGAGCTGCTCGCCAAGCAGATAGCACATGCCCTTCAGACACCAACATCATGAGCCACCATTGGTCCAAAATTTCAGGACCTCAACAGTTGTATCAGAAGGTCCCTGCTCAGAAGCGATCAGCAGGGAAAGGACTTGGCCATATGGCAGTGTCGGGGCCCGCTGGGGTTGGCAGGGTCTGCAGGGCAGCAACCGAAACTCACCTCCTTTTGATGGTCAGCATGACGCCCAGGAGAATGATGATGAACATGAGGAGGCCGGCGACCACGCCGGCCATCTTCACAGTACTGTCCACCTGCTTCTCCGGCTCCACGCTGTTGGCATTCTGCGTGGAGGCACCTTGGAGGGAAAGGGGAAGAAGAAAGATAACTGAAAAGCCTCACATACGTGACGAGACGCAATCGTAATAACAACAGGTTCCATTCACTGAGTACTAACGATATGCCAGGCACTGTGCTGAGGGCATTATACACATTGACCCATTTAACCCTTTTGAGGATTAATTCCTTGAGATGTTGAACTATTATTATTATATAATTATTATTATGATAGCCTTTTTTGTAGAGGAAGAAATTGAGATGCAGAGAAATTGACTTGCCCAAGGTTACACAACCACTCTGCTGGATATAAGGGTAACCCTTATCCTCCCATGAGATCAAGCAGAGAATTTTATCCCTCATACCGGTTTGTCCCTAGGATCAAACCATGGAACTATGGTTTGAATCTTAGGTTCATGGAATTATTCCAAATCCTACTTAATTCTTTCAGGTAAATGGCGAAAACAACAGCTTTGTGTAAGGGTAACACAATTAAAAGCACTGGATTTTTAAAGATAAAAACATTACTTTTTTATTTTGTGCCTTATGTGAAACAAATGGTGGGGATTAAAGGGAATTGCCTTGGGTTCAGAAAACGCTTATATCCGCTAACTCCATTTTTGGATTTAATGCTGATGCTATGTGCTCTGCCAGCTACTAACACACTGACTCGATTCCACATCAAGGAAGACAGAGAACTGGACACTTACTATATCCTCTGCCCTGTGCTGGGCCATTTTGTGGATCCGGCTTGGCCAATCCTTGCAAATATTCCCTAAAGTATATATTGATTTTCCCATTTTATAGATGAGAAAACAAAGGGAACTTGCTAAAAGTCACACGGCTGATAAAGCTCAGGGCCAGGATTCCACAGGTTTTCTGTAAGTCTAGGTCTCAAAAGTCAGAAGCCTTGAATTCAACTTTCATGTCCTCTAGTCCCTCAATCCTTCTCCTCCCAGACAACCACTTGGCTAATGCCATAGCAAAAGTAAGGAGCCAAAGAATGCCTAAGCCCGGCCTCTTCATGCAGTGCACCAGGGAGAGAGGCAACTTCTCATCCCAGGAACCTGTGTGAACCTTCTAGAGTGTGGTCCTGGACCAGCACCTCCGTGAATTCTTCCCAATGATGCCATGTTTATGTGAGGCAGCTTAAATCCAAAGCATCCTTTCCCTGACCCATCCCTACTTTTCTACCACATCAGAATCAGCTCATTCATTACCAGTGACACCACCTTCCCTGGTTGCCCCAGGAGCAATCCTCTCTGTCTTCTCCAAATTCTGATAACACTCTGTACCACTTGGTACAGATCTCAATGTGCTGATGTTATTAGTGATTTGTTTCCCCATCTGTCTCCTCCAGTGGTCTGCAAGCTCCTCGGGGGCAAGAGGAAGCGTCCTTTATCTTTGTTTCCTCATGTTAGCACAGGATCTGGCTCATAATTGGTGTTCCCTTAACGTTTGTGGTGGTTTAATGTTTAGCTGAAGGGATGACATCTCTGCCCACACACATTTGTTCTCATGAAACCAGATTGAGTTTCTCCTTTTTTTCAGCCATGTGTTCACAGAACTCAGCTGAGTTGAAGGGATGTTAATGCCCATAAGCTATGATTTTGATTCTCCAAACTCATGGATGTTTCAGACCAGTCCTCCGGCACATCCCCTCTTCCTGATTAAGAGCGTCAAGTGTTTCCTTTACCACAGCACTTTCCCCAGACTCTCTTGTAACTTCGAAAAACTGGGTTTACTTAGTCAAGTCTCCCTAGTGGGAATGGCAAGCCTTCAAGAGCAGAGAGTGCATTCTAGTAATCTCTCTAAAGCCAGTGTCTAGCACAGGTCTCCCTCCTCCCCATCGCTGGTTTACAGATGATGGCTGAACGACAGAAAGGCTAGTGGACCACAGTCGTTTGCTTCATTTATTCATTCAAGCATTCATTAATTCGCTACTAAGCATCCATGTTCTGTGTGCCCAACTATGCTATCAACAGGGTCAGAGATCCTTCTCCTGGAAGGACTTACAAAGAAGGGATTTTATTCAGGTTCCCTCACCAGCTACAGACAAACCCAGCTCATCAAATCGCAGGATGGTCTGAGCAGGCTCTGCCTATTTACAGCCAGAGAATTCCTGGCGGAGTTGGCCAACCTCATAGGAAGGGCGGGTCTCACATTCCAGAGTGCAGGCAAGTCCCGAGTAGCCCCCATTTTCACGTTTGGTGACAAGATTTCTGAGATATGTCTAGTCCCCCAGACACAGAACATGACTAAGCATAAAGGAGGTTGAGCACCTCAGACCATAATTTCCTCAACAGTGTCAGAGTCTTTTTATTTGGCTTTGGAGGAAGTGTTGGCTCTGGAGCATTCACTCACTGATGTAGTAATGGCTAAACTTTACTTAATGCCTGCTAGGAGATCCTATTCTAGAGACTGGGGGCACAAAGGCAAAGCCATGGAGAGGATCCTATTACCCTGGGAACACTGTTATTAGCTTGTTCTAATGAGATTCACACTTCATTCCTTCAACAAATAATCACAAGTACCCACTGTATGCTGGGCATTTAGTAATACAATGGTGAGCAAAACAGGCACAGTCCCTGCCCTCAAAGAGCCTACAATGAGTGGTGAGTGGGGTTGAGGGAACAGAATTAATAAAGAATCAATAAGATGAAGCTTTCAACTCTGTCAATAGAGAGGCACATGACACATAATCGGGAAATGAATCACTTCTGGGAGGAAGTGGCCCATGGGGTGGGCTCCAAGGGAGGACAGGCTATAACTAGGCAAATAGAGCACCACGAGAAAAGCACACAGTGGTGGCAGGGGAAACAGCATTGGCTAAGGCCGTCTGATGGAGACAAGGAGCCTGGTGCTTTCAAGATATGAAAGAACTGTGGCGTAATGAGGGCGAGAAGGCAGGGAGAGCATGGTGAGAGCAGCTGGCAAGGGCGGCAGGGGCCAGTCCATGCAGGACATTATAGGCCACAGTGCGAGCTTTTGTTTTTTACCCCAGGAAACACAGGGAGTCATTTAAGTGCTGTTCATAGAGGTATGATATGGTCAGATTTGTATTTCCAATGGACCATTCCAGTTTCTTTGAGAAGCCAAAGTGGATTGGAGAGATGCATTTTGAAACTATTATAGTCATCCAGATGGGAGATAATAGTTGCTTGAACTCAGGTGATGGTCGTGAAATGGAAAGATGCAATAAAAGAGATAATTACCTGAAATAGATATAAATAAAACCGGGTGATGGACGGGATACAGGGCATAAGGGAAAGAGAAATGAATTCTTGAGGATGACCATAACAAGGTAGATAATGGTGATGCTTAAAGGTTCAAGAAACAAAAAGGAATAGAGTTAGAAGGAAAATATGGGTGTTTGGGGCAATTTGAGCTTGTGAGATACTCTAGGAAAGTAGGCAGTTAAAAATGCAGGTCTGAAGCTCTTAAAGGCGGCCTAAGCTGGAAGTAAAAATGTGTGAGTCATATGCACATAGATGGTATTTAAAGCATGGGGGCTGATGAAGTCACCCAGAGAGAGAATGAAGAGTGCATGAGAGGAGCTTCAAGATGGCGGAAGAGTAAGACGCAGAGATCACCTTCCTCCCCACAGATACATCAGAAATACATCTACACGTGGAACAGCTCCTATAGAACACCCACTGAACGCTGGCAGAAGATGTCAGACCTCTCAAAAGGCAAGAAACTCCCCACGTACCTGGGTAGGGCAAAAGGAAAAAGAAACAACAGAGACAAAGAATAGGGATGGGACCTGCACCAGTGGGAGGGAGCTGTGAAGGAGGAAAGGTTTCCACACACTAGGAAGCCCCTTCGCGGGTGGAGACTGCGGGTGGCAGAGGGGGGAAGTTTCGGAGCCACGGAGGAGAGCGCAGCCACAGGGGTGCGGAGGGCAAAGCAGAGAGATTCCCACACGGAGGATCGGCGCCGAGCAGCGCTCACCAGCCCGAGAGGCTTGTCTGCTCACCCGCCGGGGCGGGCGGGGGCTGGGAGCTGAGGCTCGGGCTTCGGTCGGATCACAGGGAGAGGACTGGGGTTGGCGGCGTGAACACAGCCTGAAAGGGTTAGTGCGCCACAGCTAGCCGGGAGGGAGCCCGGGAAAAAGTCTGGAACTGCCGAAGAGGCAAGAGACTTTTTCTTACCTCTTTGTTTCCTGGTGCACAAGGAGACGGGATTCAGAGCACCGCCTAAACGAGCTCCAGAGACGGGCGCGAGCCGCGGCTATCAGCGCGGACCCCAGAGACGGGCAGGAGACGCTAAGGCTGCTGCTGCCGCCACCAAGAAGCCTGTGTGCGAGCACAGGTCACTCTCCACACTGCCCCTCCCGGGAGCCGGTGCAGCCCGCCACTGCCAGGGTCCCGTGATCCGGGGACAACTTCCCCGGGAGAACGCACGGCGCGCCTCAGGCTGGTGCAACGTCACGACGGCCTCTGCCGCCACAGGTTCGCCCCACATCCGTACCCCTCTCTCCCCGCAGCCTGAGTGAGCCAGAGCCCCCGAATCAGCTGCTCCTTTAACCCCGTCCTGTCTGAGCACAGAACAGATGCCCTCAGGCGACCTACACGCAGAGGCGGGTCCAGATCCAAAGCTGAACCCCGGGAGCTGTGCGAACAAAGCAGAGAAAGGGAAATCTCTCCCAGCAGCCTCTGGAGCAGCGGATTAAATCTCCACAATCAACTTGAGGTACCTGCATCTCTGGAATACCTGAATAGACAACGAATCATCCCAAATTGAGGAGGTGGACTTTGGGAGCAAAGATATATATATTTCTTTCCCTTTTCCCTCTTTTTGTAAGTGTATATGTGTATGCTTCTGTATGGGATTTTGTCTGTATAGCTTTGCTTTTACCATTTGCCCTAGGGTTCTGTCTGTCCTTTTTTTTTTCTTTTTTATTTTTTTTAATACGTAAAAATTGTTTTCTTAATAATTATTTTTGTTTTAATAACTTTATTTTATTTTATTCTTTCTTTCTTTTTTTTCCTCCCTTTTATTCTGAGCCGTGTGGAAGACAGGCTCTTGGTGCTCCAGGCAGGTGTCAGGGCTGTGCCACGGAGGTGGGAGAGCCAAGTTCAGGACACTAGGTCTACAAGAGACTTCCCAAGCTCCACGTAATATCGAAACAGCAAAATCTCCCAGAGATCTCCATCTCAACGCCAAAGACCCAGATCCACTCAACGACCAGCAAGCTTACAGTGCTGGACACCCTATGCCAACAACTAGCAAGACAGGAACATACCCCATCCATTAGTAGAGAGGCTGCCTAAAATCATAGTAGAGGCCACAGACACCCCAAAACACACCATCGAAGCTGGACCTGCCCACCAGAAAGACAAGATCCAGCTTCTCCGCCAGAACACAGGCACTAGTCCCCTCCACCAGGAAGCCTACACAACCCACTGAACCTACCTTAGCCACTGGGGACAGACACCAAAACAACAGGAACATGAACCTGCAGCCTGTGAAAAGGAGACCCCAAACACAGTTTAGCAAAATAGAAGACAGAGAAACACACAGCATATTAAGGAGCAAGGCGAAAACCTACCAGACCTAACAAATAAGAGGAAATAAGCAGTCCTAACCTGAAAAGAATTCAGAATAATGATAGTAAAGATGATCCAAAATCTTGGAAATAGAATGGAGAAAATACAAAAAACGTTTAACAAGGACCTAGAAGAACTAAAGAGCAAACAAACAGTGATGAACAACACAATAAATGAAATGAAAAATTCTCTAAAAGGGATCAATAGCAGAATAACTGAGGCAGAAGAACGGATAAGTGACCTGGAAGAGAAAATAGTGGAAATAACTACTGCAGAGCAGAATAAAGAAAAAAGAATGAAAAGAACTGAGGACAGTCTCAGAGACCTCTGGGACAACATTAAATGCACCAACATTCGAATGATAGGAGTCCCAGAAGAAGAAGAGCAAAAGAAACGGACTCAGAAAATATTTGAAGAGATTATAGTTGAAAACTTCCCTAATACGGGAAAGGAAATAGTTAATCAAGTCCAGGAAGCACAGAGAGTCCCATACAGGATAAATCCAAGGAGAAATGCGCCAAGACACATGTTAATCAAACTATCAAAAATTAAATACAAAGAACAAATATTAAAAGCAGCAAGGGAAAAACAACAAATAACACATAACGGAATCCCCATAAGGTTAACAGCTGATCTTTCAGCAGAAACTCTGCAAGCCAGAAGGGAGTGGCAGGACATATTTAAAGTGATGAAGGAGAAAAACCTACAACCAAGATTACTCTACCCAGCAAGGATCTCATTCAGATTTGATGGAGAAATTAATACCTTTACAGAAAAGCAAAAGCTAAGAGAATTCAGCACCACCAAACCAGCTTTACAATAAATGCTAAAGCAACTTCTCTAGGCAGGAAGCACAAGAGAAGGAAAAGACCTACAATAATAAAGCCAAAACAATTAAGAAAATGGTAATAGGAACATACATATCGATAATTACCTTAAATGTAAATGGATTAAATGCTCCAACCAAAAGACATAGATTGGCTGAATGGATACAAAAACAAGACCCGTATATATTCTGTCTACAAGAAACCCACTTCAGACCAAGGGACACATACAGACTGAAAGTGAGGGGATGGAAAAAGATATTCCATGCAAATGGAAATCAAAAGAAAGCTGGAGTAGCAATTCTCATATCAGACAAAATAGACTTTAAAACAAAGAGTATTACAAGAGACAAAGAAGGACACTACATAATGATCAAGGGATCAATCCAAGAAGAAGATATAACAACTGTAAATATTTATGCACCCAACATAGGAGCACCTCAATACATAAGGCAAATACTAACAGCCATAAAAGGGGAAATCGACAGTAACACAATCATAGTAGGGGACTTTAACACCCCACTTTCACCAATGGACAGATCATCCAAAATGAAAATAAATAAGGAAACACAAGCTTTAAATGATACATTAAACAAGATGGACTTAATTCATATTTATAGGACGTTCCATCCAAAAACAACAGAATACACATTCTTCTCAGTGCTCATGGAACATTCTCCAGGATAGATCATATCTTGGGTCACAAATCAAGCCTTGGTAAGTTTAAGAAAATTGAAATTGTATCAAGTGTCTTTTCCGACCACAACGCTATAAGACTAGATATTAATTACAGGAAAAAATCTGTAAGAAATACAAACACATGGAGGCTAAACAACACACTACTTAATAACCAGGAGTTCACTGAAGAAATCCAAGAGGAAATCAAAAAATACCTAGCAACAAATGACAATGAAAACATGACGACCCAAAACCTATGGGATGCAGCAAAAGCAGTTCTAAGAGGGAAGTTTATAGCAATACGATCCTACCTTAAGAAACAAGAAACATCTCAAATAAAGAACCTAACCTTACACCTAAAGCAATTAGAGAAAGAAGAACAAAAAAACCCCAAAGTTAGCAGAAGGAAAGAAAGCATAAAGATCAGATCAGAAATAAATGAAAAAGAAATGAAGGAAATGATAGCAAAGATCAATAAAACTAAAAGCTGGTTCTTTGAGAAGATAAACAAAATTGATAAACCATTAGCCAGACTTATCAAGAAAAAAAGGGAGAAGAATCAAATCAATAGAATTAGAAATGAAAAAGGAGAAGTAACCACTGACACTGCAGAAATACAAAGGATCATGAGAGATTACTACAAGCAACTATATGCCAATAAAATGGACAACCTGGAAGAAATGGACAAATTCTTAGAAATGCACAACATTCCGAGACTGAACCAGGAAGAAATAGAAAATATGAACAGACCAATCACAAGCACTGAAATTGAGACTGTGATTAAAAATCTTCCAGCAAACAAAAGCCCAGGAACAGATGGCTTCTCAGGCGAATTGTATCAAACATTTAGAGAAGAGCTAACACCTATCCTTCTCAAACTCTTCCAAAATATAGCAGAGGGAGGAACACTCCCAAACTCATTCTACGAGGCCACCATCACACTCTGATACCAAAACCAGACAAAGATGTCACAAAGAAAGAAAACTACAGGCCAATATCACTGACGAACATAGATGCAAAAATCCTCAGCAAAATACTAGCAAACAGAATCCAACACCACGTTAAAAGGATCATACACTATGATCAAGTGGGGTTTATCCCAGGAATGCAAGGCTTCTTCAATATATGCAAATCAATCAACGTGATACACCATGTTAACAAATTGAAGGAGAGAAACCATATGATCATCTCAATAGATGCAGAGAAAGCTTTTGACAAAATTCAACACCTATTTATGATAAAAACCCTCTAGAAAGTAGGCATAGAGGGAACTTTCCTCAACATAATAAAGGCCATATATGACAAACCCATAGCCAACATCGTTCTCAATAGTGAAAAACTGAAGCCATTTCCACTAAGATCAGGAACAAGACAAGGTTGCCCACTCTCACCACTATTATTCAACATACTTTTGGAAGTTTTAGCCACAGCAATCAGAGAAGAACAAGAAATAAAAGGAATACAAATTGGAAAAGAAGAAGTAAAGTTATCACTGTTTGCAGATGACATGATACTATACATAGAGAATCCTAAAGATGCTACCAGAAAACTACTAGAGCTAATCAATGAATTTGGTAAAGTAACAGCATACAAAATTAATGCACAGAAATCTCTTGCATTCCTATACACTAATGATGAAAAATCTGAAAGTGAAATTAAGAAAACACTCCCATTTACCACTGCAACAAAAAGAATAAAATATCTAGGAATAAAACCTACCTAAGGAGACAAAAGACCTGTATGCAGAAAATTATAAGACACTGATGAAAGAAATTAAAGATGATACAAATAGATGGAGAGATAGATACACCATGTTCTTGGATTGGAAGAATCAACATTGTGAAAATAACTATATTACTCAAAACAATCTACAGATTCAATGCAATCCTTATCAAACTACCAATGGCATTTTTCACAGAACTAGAACAAAAAGTTTCACAATCTGTATGGAAACACAAAGGACCCCGAATAGCCAAAGCAATCTTGAGAAAGATAAACGGAGCTGGAGGACTCAGGCTCCCTGACTTCAGACTATACTACAAAGCTACAGTAATCAAGACAGTATGGTACTGGCACAGAAACAGAAATATAGATCAATGGAACAGGATAGAAAGCCCAGAGATAAACCCACGCAGATATGATCACCTTATCTTTGATAAAGGAGGCAAGAATATACAGTGGAGAAAAGACAGCCTCTTCAATAAGTGGTGCTGGGAAAACTGGACAGGTACATGTAAAAGAATGAAATTAGAACACTCCCTAATACCATACACAAAAATAAACTCAAAATGGATTAAAGACCCAAATGTAAGGCCAGACACTATAAAACTCTTAGAGGAAAACATAGAACACTCTATGACCTAAATCACAGCAAGATCCTTTTTGACCCACCTCCTAGAGAAATGGAAATAAAAACAAAAATAAACAAATGGGACCTAATGAACCTTAAAAGCTTTTGCACAGCAAAGGAAACCATAAAAAAGACAAAAAGACAGCCCTCAGAATGGGAGAAAATATTTGCAGATGAAGCAACTGACAAATGTATCTCCAAAATTTACAAGCAGCTCATGCAGCTCAATATCAAAAAAACAAACAACCCAATCCAAAAATGGGCAGAAGACCTAAATAGACATTTCTCCAAAGAAGATATACAGATTGCCAACAGACACATGAAAGAATGCTCAACATCATTAATCATTAGAGAAAGGCAAATCAAAACTACAATGAGGTATCATTTCACACTGGTCAGAATGGCCATCATCAAAAAATCTACAAACAGTAAATGCTGGAGAGGGTATGGAGAAAAGGGAACCCTCTTGCACTGTTGGTGGGAATGTAAATTGATACAGCCACTATGGAGAACAGTATGGACTTTCCTTAAAAAAACTAAAACTAGAACTACCATATGACCCAGCAATCCCACTACTGGGCATATACCCTGAGAAAACCACAATTCAAAAAAAGTCATGTACCACAATGTTCACTGTAGCTCTATTTACAATCACCAGGATATGGAAGCAACCGAAGTGTCCTTCAACAGATGAACAGATAAAGAAGATGTGGCACATATATACAATGGAATATTACTCAGCCATAAAAAGGAATGAAACTGAGTTATTTGTAGTGAGGTGGATGGACATAGAGTCTGTCATACAGAGTGAAGTAAGTCAGAAAGAGAAAAACAAATACCGAATGCTAACATGTATATGGAATCTAAAGAAAAAAAAAAGGTCATGAAGAACCTAGGGGCAAGATGGGAATAAAGATGCAGACCTACTAGAGAATGGACTTGAGGATACGGGGAGGGGGAAGGGGAAGTTGGGACGAAGTGAGAGAGTGGCATGGACATATATACACTACCAAACGTAAAATAGATAGCTAGTGGGAAGCAGCCGCGCAGCACAGGGAGATCAGCTTGGTGGTTTGTGACCACATAGAGGGGTGGGATAGGGAGGGTGGGAGGGAGGGAGATTCAAGAGGGAAGAGATATGGGTACATATGTATATGTATAACTGATTCACTTTGTTATACAGCAGAAACTAACACACCATTGTAAAGCAATTATACTCCAATAAAGATGTTAAAAAAAAATGGTGGATGAAAAAGCAGGCCTAGATAGAGACTTGAGGGTCTGTAGTATTTAGTGAGTGTGAAGAGGAAGATAAGCCTGCATAGGAGACAGAGAAGGAGTGGCCAGACACGTAAGAAAATACCCAGGAGAGTATAGTGTCCCAGAGCCAGGGGAAGACAGTGTTTCAAGGGAAGGAGTAATCAGCTGTGTCAAATGCTACTCCTAGGATAGAATCAAGCTCCCCACCCAAAGGAAAGTGAAGATCTTGGATGAGTGTTAGAAAACCTTTCCCAAGTAAATTGCAAGATGTTCCTAAACAGAAGAACCTTCAGTGATCACCATGAATCAACAGTGGAACACACCCGAGGGTCACAGAGGAACATCCTAGACATTCAGAAAGGCCATCTGAAAGGCCACAGCCCAGCAGTTTAGACAAATTCCATGAGTTCAGCAAACAGGCATCCCAGCTGAAATCCCAGACCCTGTACGGTGAGGTTATTAGGAGGAGCCATGCTTGGTTGGTCCAACTAGACTCCAGATACAGGAATTGCCCTGGGACGTGGTAAATCCTCCTTCCACTTCAGCATCCTTTTAAGGGCACTGGCTCTATAGCCACTAGAGATGTGTGCCTCTGTTCCTAACGGAAGTGTGCCGACAGTGTTCAAAGGTGACACAGGTGTTGAGGAACTGGCTCTGGGACCAAAGGCCAGACAGCACCGACGTGTGGCTCCTACGTCTGAGAGGAAGAAGAGAGGGGCGGAGACAGATGGGCTAGTCCTGCTCCTGCTGCAGAGTCACGAGCTTGTCCACGGGGCTCATGTCGTAAGTGCAGATGAGAACCTGCAACAGGACTTACAGGGAAGCACATCAGGGTTCGCTGATGATGGGGCCTCCTCGCAATGCAACCAGCTCTTTCAGGCAGGTACTGAGCACCTCATCAAACAGAAGCTCAATTACTACTACTTTTTAAAATTTAGCCTAAACGTATCAGTGCATTACTGGGTGCCAAAACATGTGCTGCTAATAAGCCCTTTTCATATATGAAGTCATTTAACTCTCACAAAACTTAACACAGAAGATGCTAGTTTTATTTTCCCTTTTATTTAGATTAGGAAACTTCACAAATGGGTGAAGTGACTTGTCCAAAGCCATATAACTGGTGAGTTTCAGAGCTGGGATTCTGTGTGCAAGGCTCACCCCCTTATCATTACAATGAACTGTCCTTGATGGAGCTACTGTTAAGGAAATGCTAGCTAGCCCTGGGTCCACCTAGAGAGTTGGCCATCTGACTGGAAATCCAAGGGGTCTGGAAGCCCATTAGTAATATGGTAACTGCATTACTCTTGCCCTAAACCCACCCTTTTCATGAGAGTTAAACATAGTATCAGTCCCCAGTCCCTAAAAAGCTCTGTCTCTGGCCCTGGGCGACTTCTGTCTACTAAGCAGGAACTAGAAGTCTGAGAATGGAGAGAAAGGGGGGGATGTGCATGCATCCTCTTCATCTCTGCCCTCCTCTGGGAGCCAACCTAAGAACAGTCCAAGTAAATCAGAATTAGCGAGTAGGCACCAGGTGGTACATTTATCCATTTGGAGTAGCTTCAAGGCTCTACCTGAGTCCCCTGTGTGATGCAGTCATCAAAAATAATCTTGTGAACTCAGTCTGCACTGACAGGAGACTGCTGTTTCCAATATGAGGTTGCATGCCCAGCCTTACACCCCAGCCAGCTGTGCCTTCCATGCTCTGAGCACTCCCAAAGGTTGAGACAGTTCTCTCAAAAAAGCAGCTGCTGCTGCCCCCTGCCCTTGACTCTTTGTGCGAAAGCTACGGTGGCTTAGAATCTAGTCCCCTCCTAGCTCCAGCCCAGAGTGCACATCTGGCTCTCAATGTGCTACCTATCGACTGTTGCATATGGAAACCTGGCATCCAAGGCAGGGCTCTTAGTCTTTTGAAGCCTGCCTCTATTCCTCAATATATGGGGCCCAGGTACCATGTTCCCCCCTCAACCTCCAGCCTCCTCCTATGGTACCAAACAACCATCCCAGTTTATATTCCCCAGGGACTCCTGAGACCCAATAAGGACAATGCTTCTCTGTTCTTCTCTGCACTAGTCAGACCACTCTGGTGAGGCTTGTTCATGTGTGGACCCCAACCCCTAGAAGACCTTCAGGGTGAAGACAGGCCAAGAGGCTTGCCACTCAAAGTGCGGTCCAGTGACCAGAAGCCTCAGCATCATCTGGGAACTTGTTACAGATGCAGGCTCTCGGTCTCCACACCAGATCTGCTGAATCAGCTCCTGCATTTTACAAGGTCGCTAGGTGATTCTGGTGCACATAAAAGTCCAGACATCATTGACTTTGGAGGCGTGGCAGTCAGAATCGGGATTTTTTTGCCCTAGAGAAGGGAAGATTCATATGAGACTGAATTCTTGCCTTAAAAATGTTGAAAGGCCATTGTGGAAGACGGAATCGATTTGGTCCCTTTAATTTCAAAGAGCAGAGCTAATACAAACCGGTAGGAGTGACAAGGGTAGATTAGGGGCCAACACAAGGAAAGGTTTTAATGTGGAAATGCCACCCAGATGAGGCTAAAGCCCAGCCCTTTTTGATACAGTGTTATGATGTCGCGAGGAGCACGAAAGCAGTCGTGGTTCCCAGGTCCTATTTCAGAATGCCCACTCTGTCTCCACCTGTTCTTACCTCCTGGGCTTCCTGGATGCTTAACCAACCCCTCAGTACCTCACTTGCATGAGATGCTGATCTTTCTTCTCTGCTTATTGACCCCACCTTCCACCTCAACCCAGCATCCCTTTATCACAGTGATACCCATGCTCTGAGTGAGAGAGATTCTCCCTGTCATCCTTAGATCCACGGGACTCCAGTGGGGCTCTACCCCACAAACCCCCAAGTTACCCACAATGGCAGAAGAATGTGTCACCAACAATGAAATGCACTGTCTGGGCACTCGCTGTGCTCCCCAGCAAGCAGAAGGGACTACGTGACCTCTTATACCCCTTTTGATGATGAAATGCTATGGTTTTATGAGATCGGTCAAAACCAATGGGTTTCAAATAAGAAATATATGAGCTTGCACCCAGACTCCACCCCTAACTAGTTATGTGACCTTGATCAAAGCTGTTAACGACAATGTGATTTGATATCCTCATTTGTAAAACAGGGAGTAAATGACAAGTTCACAGGGCCTTCCTAGGGATCAAATGTAAAAACGGAGGTAAAAACGCTTAATAAACTCTGAGAATCTGCTCACATATGTGGCATAATGATGGCACGACCTTGGAACTGGTTCCAGGTGGTAGCAGGGATTCTTGTGTCTGTCAAATGCGGGTGCACCGTGGGTGCTGCCTCCTGGCAACCTGCTGCCCAGGTTCATCTAAACCTTAGGATGAAGGCAGGCAGAGACCCCAGAGTGATGCACTTGTCTTTCCTCCTACAGGCAAGGCCGGTATCAGGCTTCCGACTGGATGACTTAATGGCAGCAATAACATAATTTGGCAACAAAGGATTAATAATTCTTTCTCAAAGTACTCTCACTGGCTACAACCCTAATTCTATAGCTTTACTTCAGAGAATTTCCCCTGTAAAGATAACGGAGCAAAAATAGAAGTTGCAGATAAACAACATCTAATTGTAACTGTTAAAACCAAGCAAATCCCAGCGGCCGCATAACCCATGCTGGTGATCATTGCTGATGACAAAGAAAGGAAGCTGGCTCTCGGGGACACAATTCCTAAAAGCTACAGTGTTTCAAACACACAGTTGCCTCTTAGCTATCCAAGGGCATTTATTCCCACATCTACTGTGCTGGCAGTTTACGCCCATCTATTTAATGACTTCTTTTGTTGAAGAGTTTTTCTGTCTTTACTTTGGCTTTACATGCATCTGGCACCCAGTAGAGAAAACCTCTGAAATCCTGACTCTGAGCTGTTACCTCTATGCCAGTGAAGGTTTTGAACGTTGCAGGTATCTCTGATTACTGGGGAGTTTTGCCATGAGGAGGCACCAGGGAGAAGATGAGGAAGCTGGGCAAGTCTCTGGCTCTTCTAAAGTCAGGTATGCACCATATCCCTTCTTGCTTTTCCTGGAAGTGACTTCTCAGAATGGTAGGCTATTTTTAAGATGGAATTGAAATCCAAGATAGGAAAGAAGTTGGTAGGAAAGCATCTGGATACTTCATTAGATTCAAGCCTCCAGACGTTACCAATTGCATCCCAAGGCATTGAGAGCATTTGTAATTGTGATCATGAACTACTTTGGCAGTCTTTGAGGACTGAAACTGTAGCAAACAGAAGGGGTGCGAGAAGCCTGGGGAGAAACAAATGCTGTTGTTGACCTTTTTTTTTTTTTTTTAATGGAAAAATGTAGAGTCCATATATTTCACACAAGGAAGTGTGATGTTGATACAGGAAAAAATATAGACTGGATGATTAAATCAGATTTTCTTCCTTACCATTTACTAAAGGAGGGACTCATTACTAGAAAGCAGCCCAGGCTCCACATCAGTCAGCATCCAACCAGAAAAAGGGAAACTGCTCCAAACATTTAAAATGGAGCAAATTTACTAGAGAATTGGTACCCAGGGGTCAGGAGAGGATGGTGAGGCAACCCAGTGGGTAGCAACTTCAGGAGCCATTACCCAGCCCAGACTAGAGAGACAGAGGTTCAACAGACCCTAGAGGTCGGGGCCACCCAACAGAGGCTGGAACTCCAGTAGACCTGTGGGAGAACTGGAGCCACAGAGGGGACACGGTCACTGCCAAAGAAGGGGCCTGAGGCCAAGAGAGAGGAGGCTTCTCCTTCCTCTCATGTTACAATTCCTGTCTCCTATTGGCCACACCCAGACACCAGTTGACATGGGGCCCAGGAAACCCAGCCTATGGGGGTTACCCGCACAGCAGAGGGAAAGCAAGGGATGGATGTGAGGCCAAATGGGCCAAGGGCCAGCATGGGCTTCCTATGAACACATGATGCTAGGTGCACCTCATTGCCACTTTTGAGAGGTGTCTGGACTTGTAAATCAGGAGGAATGTCCAGTTCTGTGTCTTCACTGCAACAAAGTCAAGCCCAAGCTGCAGAAATTGTGACTGGTTTTCAGGACAGCCAGGTGTTAGATTGTATCCAGAAGATGGTAACGGCAGAGTCAGGATACCTGACCGCATGTGAAACAGCCATATTATTAATAATAGAGTTAAAACACATTTGGAGATTTTACTACAAGCCAGGCTGCCATGTTAAGCCCTTCCCACATGCTATCCCTTTTAATCCTCACTACAACCGTACCAAGCAGGTTCTATAATTATACCCATTTCAGAGATGGGGAAACTGAGGCTCAGAGAGACTAAATAACAGAAGCAAGTGGCAGAGATGGGGTTTGAACCCCGGCAGTCTGGTACAGAGTTTATTCTCTTTAAACCACTATACTATTCTGCCACTTCTTCAATAAATAGGGGAAGGGATTGTTCAACAAAGAAATCTGGTTGTCTTTCCTCAAAAATCTGGAAGAAAGAATCAGACTGGTTCTTTAGGGCATCCTTAGGGGATCTAGAATCTTATCTTGATCAGCCAGACTAAGGCGTCTTTGTAGTTATGGCTGTCCCTGCTGAGTTTGCCACCTGCTGTATCATGCAGTTCTATTTCATAACTGCTTTTCTTGAAGATTATCTCCCCTCATGCCCTCCCACCAATATATCACATTCTAATACCTAAGGGATTGATGAACATGTCATGTGAATCTTGTTATATGGGCCAAATTATACAGACTTTGCTCAAATGGTATTTAAACTTGACCTTTTTAACTTAAGTTCCCTCATCCTTTTCACTTTCCTTGTACATTAACCACCATCTCCAAGCCCTTCATACATTGAGTTTAGTTTTATTATTAATCTCTGGGCTTTCTCTATAATATCTTTCTTGATATTTAGCAATCAAAGCATCCCATATAATCCCACAGGGAGACAAGCAAGCTCAAGTTTAGGCGACTGTTTTCTGCTTTACTTCCAATACTCTTTCTTTGATCTCACGATGACTAATTTTTAAAAATTGTTGACTACCTCCCCGACACCTCAGAACAGTGCCTCCCTCACTAGATCTGGTTGATAATGGACTACTTGAGAAGGATAATTCCATCATTCTTCCAAGTGACATCACCTAGGATGTTTCTCAAGTAATAAATAAATTGCCTCAATTCATCATATGACAGTAATTGCTTTTAGCCAAGATTTAACTTAAAATCAATGTCAAGTAGCTAGAAAACACTACAGAGACTCAGGTTCTTCAAAGATAGCTCTACCCTTGCTGGGGAAGACCACTTAACAAGTACTGAGTTAAGTGTAAAGTAGATACAGATTTCTAATATCCCAGACTCCCGCAACATTACCTAGCCAGTCCTAAGAGGTTGGAATTGACTTCATCACAACCGATACAACTAAAACTGCTAAATATTGCTGACAGAGTTGCCCTTTTTTTTCAGTCTTAAATGGAGGTTAGCACCCTGTGGATGGGAATAGCTTTAACTGATTGTTCGAAAGCACTCTGGCCACTCAAATAAATTGCTCCTCAAATTCTGATTCTGCTTGGTTCCATGCATCTCCCGGATCTGTGTTTCCAGGTGGACCTTGTTTCACATAGCAAATGCTCAGTGTAGGTCAAATTCTAATTCAGTCATGTTACAGACAGTAGGAAAGTGGCCATATAAGATCCTAGTGGTGCATCTCTTCTGGGTGCAAGTCAACTCCTTTATTCTAAGAATTTTTCGTGCATTTGGGATTTAGCATAATGGACTTATTTAAGAGCAGTCATGCCCGGCTGATGCCAGCTGTTGTCATTATTGACACATCCCTTGGAAGGCATGCCCCTTTCAAGGCCTTCACTATCGGTGGGCTGAGAAGCCCTTTCTACTTGGTCTCAGTTGCTTCCTCTTGTACCCAGGGGAGGCCTGGAGCATGAGTGTTGGACCCTAGCTTGTGGCCAGACTAGGACCGTGAGCTCTGGCTAGAGTTGGGGGTGACACTTCTAAGAAGCCAGAGGTGGGTGCGCTTCGTCAACTGGCTTAGGTGTCAGGCCACAATTAGGGTTAAAGACCTGGGATGTGGCTGAAGTTGGAGCCAAATCTGAAGGAGTGATCAGGAGCCAGCCTGTGGCTGAGGTTTAGGAGCGTCTGTTGGTCAGTCTGCACCCACGGTGAGGGGTCAACGTATGCTTAGAGCTATGCTCGGACTTGGCCAGAAATAAAACTTCGCCCACAGCCATGGACGTGGGCAAAGCTACGTGACCTCCAGATGGACTATACCTATTCCCTTGGCCTCCTTAGCACCCATTCAACCCTTGGCCACAGGGGGAAAGTCCTAGCTATTGCCTGATATGAGTGGTTCTGGGATTATAATGATGATGTGGGTACAGCCAGGTGCTGGGCATGCAAGGTGATTAGGAGACCACCCTGCTGTCTGAGAACTCGCTATATAGTGGCGGAGACAAGCGTGCAAGCTGAACACCAAAGCTCCGTGTGAGGTCTGTACAGCGAAGGGAGTGTATGACTCTGCTTAGGCAAAACTAGACTACAAGCTTGATGTCCGTATGGCATCGGTGGTGTGGGACACGTTGTGGACCACCCAGTGGCCTCCTCCCTCCCTTCCCCACCCTGGCTCCCTGTGGTCCAGAAGAAGCCTGCCCCACGGATGAGGATAGAGAGGCCGAGTCAGCTCAGGGCCGACAGTGCCGGCTCCCTGCTTGCAGAACTTGTGTGTTAAGCCTGGAGCCCAGCGGGCTCAAAGTTGCTTAGCTGCGGGAGTGAGGAGCACCCAGGGCCTGCGCTGGAGATTAAGGATTTAGTGTCAAGAGCAGACGTGAGAGAGAACACACAGGCTTTTGGAGGCCCGGCGGCAAAGTGATAGTCCCTTTAGACTTTTCTCTGGCAGCCGCTGTGAGAGAGCAAATGGTCACACTGAATGGCTTGTTAATTCTTCCTGCGGAGTTCAGAGCAGTCCTGGGCAGCTGTGGAACAAGGGAAGCCTTCACAGGAGCAGTCAGTGTAGAGGCAGCACAAAAGCCTACCAGGGATGGCCTGCAGGTCAAATGATGCCAGGACAATGGGAAACAGACTGGTTGGTGAGGCAGAAGCCAAGGGCGGGGCGTGACCAGCAGCAGATGCTAAAACTATTGAAATGCAGGAGGCAGATCACAGAGGGGAGGGTCAGGGCCACACAGGGGAGCCCCGCTGAGAGACAACTGCAGAGTCCAGCCAACTCGGAGACCCCACAGCGGGGGCAGGGGGGGCCAGAGGGAGTCTCTGGGATGTTGGCTCTTGGTCTTGGCCGCCTTGAGGTCTGTTTGCTGTAAAGGCACTGCTCTGGAAGGTGGACCCCCGCCTGCTGCCTGCTGCTCAGGATTTCCAAGCGCATTTCCAAGTGTATTAGTTTCCTAGGGTTGTAATAAATTACCACAACCTGGGTGGCTTAAACAACAGAAATTTAGAGGCTGGAAGTTTGACATCAATGTGTCAGCAGGGCCATGCCCCCTCTGAGGCTGGGTAGAATCTTTCCTCGCCGCTCCTAGCTGCTGGCATCTGCTGGCAACCCTTGGCACTCCTTGGCCTGTAGATGCATCACTCCAATCTCCGCCTCTGTCGTCACACAGGTTCTCCTTGTGTGTCTCTGTCTTCACCTGATGTTTTCCTTTTCTTGTAAGGACACCAGTCATACTGGATTTGGGTCCACCTTCATGACTTCATCTGAACTAACTGTATCTGCAAAGACCTTCTTTCTAAATAAGATCACCTTCACAGGAACTGGGGGTTAGTTCTCCTTCAACACATCTTTTGTGAGGGACACAATTCAACCCATAACCCCAGATTACGCTGGGTCATGATTCAAGCAGCCTGCGAAGGGGCTGCAAATGGGAGGGAGGTCTTAGCATTTCACTAAGTAAATTCAAACACGAATGGGGTCAAACGGAGAGCACACAGGAAGAGGGATGGGAGACTCCTGCTTGGTCATGGGCTGAGCGGAACAGGAGGCTTCTGGAAGGACAGTAGGTCCTGGCTTTATTTGTCTGAACAGCGCAGCAAGATGTACCAGGGGTCAAGGTGTCCCTAAGGCTCTTAACTCAGAAACATAATCCAATTCATTCCAACTGATTTCGGCCAAATTGATCCCCTAAGGGGTGACCATGGTACCTGCCACAAAGGGGCAGGAATGGGGAGGGGAAGAGAAGATTTGACCAGCCGGGGCAGCTCTGCCCAGATCATACCTCTGGAATATGCAGTTTACAGCAAGTATCAGGGTGCCTGGAAAGGAGAGAAGGCTTGTGGGAGGGAGAGAGAGAAATCTATAGCAGGGATTAGTGAAAGCATGAGAGCAGGATGAGAGAGAACACGCAGCACAGAATTCAGATTAGTGCAACGCAGCTGAGTGAGGGTAATAAACCCAGCAGTGGGAGCCGCATCGATTGTTGAGATTCCGGCCAAATCCACCATGAACATGTTTTCTTTCTTCCAGCCTTTGCCCCTTGGCTTTTGAAAGCAGAAACACTGAATCACCGTGTTCTGTACTAAAAGCTGATCTACCCCCCTCCCCAAAGGATGGAGAGAAAAGCAGCTCTGCTATTAGCAGATGATAGAGGGAAAAAGCTGAGGTCCGGAATGTTTGCAGGGTCGGTTCTCGCTCACACGGACATAGAGTCTGGGGACAGGTCTCTCTGTGATGCCCACGATTCCCGTCCCCAGCCTGACCTCTCCTGGGTCAGCACCGTGCGGGTCCAGGCTGGTTACTGGGCTCAGCAGGGCTGGACCAGTGGATTTGGGGGAATCCTATTCAAAGACTCCGGAGAATCAGTCTCTAGGAAGCTGGGCAGATGGGGCTGCATGGAGTTCAAATACTGGACTGAAAACCAGTGCTCAGTGACTCACAATAAACCTAACAAAATGGTAGATGGGGGGCTTGAAGCATCACAGGGTGGAGGCCGAAGGTGGGGCGGGGCGGTGTGCCATGCCTGGCACGCACTCTACCAATGTTAACTACCTGCTCCTTTATTAGTCCACTCGTGCGTGGGGCCAGGTAGATGACCACTGTATATGTGCCGGGCAGAGGGAAAGAGGTGACAGAAACCAGACATTTCCAAGACAAGCGCTTGTAATGAGAATGCGTGCCCTGTTGGAGAGGAACCCCACGCAGGGCTGAGGGGGTGTCCTCAGTGCCCACTGGCCTGGCCAGTTGACCATCTTCTTTAGGTGCAGCCTGAGACAGTGGGGATCTGGGAAGGCTTTGCAGAGATCACGCTGTCTGAATTTGATTCCAGGGGGTGAGTAAGGCAGACCATGCAGGGAGATCATCCAGCAAAGGGAGCACAGTGTGATAAGGCAGGTCCTATGTACATAACCAGCGTGAGTGTGGCACTGGGCACCAAGGAGGAAATAGAGGTGGGGAGATGGGGCAGGGTCGGCGACTAGAGAGCGAAGGGCTTTTGATTCAGGCTAATTGTCCCCGAGCACGAAGGGAGCCTTGGCAGCATCTTAGTCAGGATCAGACTCTTATTTCGAGCTGATCACTTGGCTTCTGTGGAGCGTACGTCGGAAAGGACCAGCGTGATGATAGGGAGACCACTTTGGAAGCTGTTACACTAACCTGATGAAGACTTTATGAATCTCAAACATGAGTCGCAGCAGTGAGCAAGCAGGGAGAGATGCAAGAGAGATTTCGGAGGCAATATCGGACAGATCTGATGACTAACTGAATATTAAAGATGGGGAGAGAGAGGTCAAGGATGACACTGGGTTTCTGAATCTGAATTTAATGGCAGTTTGGATAGTAGACTGGAGACTGATTTCTCCTTGGTCCAAGGAGAATATCCCAAGAGAGAAAAAGGTGTAGTGAGAGCCTCAGTCTCCTATATGCTCCTTGCTTGGATGCTTGCTTTATAGGAAGCATATACATTCACATGCTACAGGAGAACACTCCACAGGGGATAGGGCACCCCAGCAAGATGCCTTCCTCTTCTGCATTGTCTTTTGAGTCCATTGGGAGAGTGGTAGCAGAAGCTGGCAGTCAGAATGATGTTCCAAGACCCTGGTGTCTGTCAGGCTGTGAACATCTGCTGTAAGACTATTGACAAAGGTGACACTCTGGTGCACTTGACTGAGTACTAGACTCCTTCCCTGCTCCATAAAGTCTGCCTGCAGCCACTTGAGCAGCCAAACGGAAACACTGAGGAGGTTCTGCAGTGACCACCTGGCTCCTGATCGTCACCTGCCTCCCTGACCTCCAGCTGTTCTTCAGGTATTCCGCCCCTATTCTGCAGGTGCAGCCCCGGACTGCGCTCTGGGACCAACTGAAGCCTCCGTCAAGGGGAACCGGAGGATGCCCAGGTCTAAGGGACTTCAGCATTGTGCTGCCTCACTCTCCATCCTGCTCTTGCTTTGGGCCATCTCTGCAGCTGGGGTTGCTGCGCTGCTGTGTCCAGCCTCCCACCTTGTATGTCCCAATTCCCTAATGAGCCCTGGTTTGTGAATCCTGCTTGGCACTTTAGGTGCCTCAGGCCTGGGGCTCTGGTGGGTTCTTACCTCTCACCCCCATCCTCTGTGTTTCTTAGGCTGGGCCATAGTTCTGGCCCAGCCAACTGCCTGAATGTCACCACTAGCCAGATTCTCTGCTTCCCTCCTCTCTGGACCTCAGTATCCTCACCTGTAAAATGGGTTTAGGATAATAATGACAGCACAAGTCTAAGCACTTGAAGTTTATTTCTCACGTATTCCTCTCAACAACTAGCAATTATTAGTGTCCCCATTTTGCAGACAAGGAAATGGGGCAAACTGTGTAATCTCTCTGAGGCTCAAAGTCCCACAGCTAGTATGTGATATAGTTTTTGAGGCACAGTCCTGGATCATGGTAGTTCTCGGTCCCAGGCGTGTAATGGGTGCTCACTAATATTGGCCATGGGTACAGAGCATAGCGGGTAAGATTACAGACTTTCCAGAGACCTAGGTTCAAATCCCGTTTCATCATTTCCGAGTTGTGTGATTTTCAGTCACCAGAGCCTCAGATTTCTTATCTATAAAATACAGTTTCCTTATCTATAAAATGAGAATGCTCATGGTACCCTACATGGTAGAGTTGTTGAGAAGTTTCAGTACATTAATAATATGAAACCCTCAGCACATTCCACGGGACGTAAGAAGGATGTAACACATATTTACTATTTTATTGTTCTTTTCATCATCATGTTGAACACCCCGGGTGCCACTGTCCCCCAGAGCTGCCACCTCGCTCCAGCCAGCCTGGCAGGCTGCGCTCCCACTGCCTGTCTTCCACCTCTCTCCGCCAAGCACAGCCCCACCATGGTGGGTGTACAGGTTTAAGTCTTTTCCAGAGAGCTTCATCTGGTCCTCCTGCCTCTAGCTCCTCTTCTCACACCATCCATCAACCCCTGCCAGAGGGCCGAACCTCCCTGGGAGGGTCGCTCACTCCCCAGGATGTCCAAGCCTGCCAGGGGCACCAGGCATCCTGCTGGGCCTTCCCTAAGGCTGCCGTGCTGCTTCCCCATCTGCTCTCAGCCACACAGCCTTGCCCCAAAGGCTCAAACTCTTTCTACCTGGATCCAAGATTTACAAGACATCCCTGGCAAAGTTGCTTTAGAGGCAGTTCGCTGCAAGGCAGCCCCAGAGAGCGTATTATGACCTGAATCCTGTCACTGTGGCAAGGCCCTGATTTAAAGAATTGCCAGGAAAATAACAATAGAGTTTTAACCTGAAGTGCAAAGGAGGGAATGATAGAGTGGAGTTGTACCTGGCACCCTCTCAAGCCAGGAGCCCTGCTGGAAATGCATCCACTTTGTCTGCTGACCCTGGTCATGACTGAGCCTGGCAGGGCAGGGACTCATCCTTACTACATCATAGATAAGGAAACCAAGGCTCAGAAAGGCTGAGTGATTTGCCAAAGTTCCCCAGTTTTAAGGAACAGAGTTTGGGCTCCACGTGAGGGCTTGTCCCAAAGCCCTCCTCCCCAGGGAGAATGGACAATGGGCACTCAGCATGGGCAAGGCAGTGACTATGGGCCAGCCTGCGGGTTCAGACCGGAGCAGGGCTGCCTGGCTGACTTTCGGTGCATCCATTCTAGCCTCCAGATTGGGTGCTGCCCGTCTCCTACTGGGCTCAGTCTCCCAGAGCGCCCCCTGGAGGCCTGGCCAAGCTACTGCAGGGGCTAGAAAAGCACTCTTTTCAGTAATGGTGGGTCTGGGGTCCACCTGGTCCTTCAGCTGAAATGTTAAATAACTAGTCATCTGTTCACTGCAGCTTCAAGTCATCCCACTATAGAAGAACACCCAACCCTGACCATAAGAGGTTTTACCTTATTTTTTTTGATGGAAGCATCCCTGGCCTCTACCCACTACATGCCAGTAACACCTCATACCCAGCTGTGACAACCAAATACATTTCCAGATATTGTTGAATGTCGCCTGGGGGTGTGTCTAAATGGAATAAAAAGAACCGAACATTTACTGACCCTCTGCACTCTGCATCTACGCTTCTGTCTACCAACTAGGCTCACAGATGGTCAAGCTATTTTGTTGGGTTTTTTTAATTTTTAAAAATTGAAGTATAGTTGATTTACAATGTTGTGTTAGGTTCTGGTGTAGAGCAAAGTGATTCAGTTTTATATCAATATATATATTCCTTTTTCAGATTCTTTTCCATTATAGGTCATTTTATAAGATATTGAATATAGTTCCCTACGCTATATAGTAGGACCTTGTTGTTTATCTGTTTTATATACAGTAGTTTGTATCTGCTAATCCTAAATTCCGAATTACCTCTACATCTGCGCTGTCCAAGGTGATAGCCACTAAGCCACATGTGGTTACTGAGCACTTGAAATGTGTCTAGTGTGAAGGAGGAACTGAATTTTAAAATTTATCTCCACTAATTTAAATTTTAACACGGGAACACTGTCAAGTATATTTTGTTAAACACAATGTTTATCTTTTTAGGATTCTACTTCATTATTAACTGTTTAAAATGTAGCATCTGAATTGCAAAGTGCTGTAAGTATAAAATTCACACCAGATTTCAAAGACTTAGTGCTAAAAAAAATAATGCAACATATCTTTCATTAGTAATTTTAAAATATTGATTACATGTTAAAATGATAATATTTTGTAGACATTGGGTTAAATAAAATTTATTAAAATGAATTTCACCTGTTACTTTTTACTGTAATGTGACTCTAAAAAATTTTCAAAATACATACATGGCTGAGATTCTGTATCTACTGAACACATTGCAACTCTGGAGGTTTTCAACAGGGGGTGCTTTTGCCCCCCAGGGGATATCTGACTGTGTCAGGAGATGTACTTGCTGTCCTAGTTGGGGAATCAAGTGCTCCTGGCATCTAGTGGGTTTAGGGATTTGCTAAACATCCTGCAATGCACAGGACAGCCTCCCACAACTAGGACTTATCTGTCCCCAAATGTCACTAGTGCTGAGGCTGAGAAACCCTACCCTAGAGCGTGAATTCCTTGAGGGAAAAGCCAGTGAGTCAGAAAGACCTGAAGAACTAGTCGGAGTTATCACACACAGCTCTCACCGTTAACGATGGCCAGGGGTGTTGGTAACCTTGCTTCTCCTGATGAAGAGAATGAAGCCCACACTAGAGCAAAGACTTGCAAATAAGCGGCCGAGCTGAGACTTGCACTCAGCCTCCGCTCACTCCGAAAGCCAGCCTGCCCCCTTGCTCCACAACCAGCTTCCACAGTCCTCTGAGTTGGTGCTGATGCGAAGAGGCTGCTTGTATTCACAGTCTAACGTCTCCGTTACTCAGACCCGGGTGGTTATTATTCACATCAGCCGTTACTGCTACCAGGGGATGAGCATTAACAAAAACGCCCTTGGAAAGGGACAGCCTGCTCGAAATACTCGCGGGCACCTCACCCATCAAATGAGGCTGAGAAAGGCGTGGAAGTAAATGCAACATCATGAAATAAACCTGTCAGAGAGGGAGCATTCAGATGCCTCAGAAGGCAAGAGGTAAAACAAATGTGCCTGACATGGGATTGACTCTGTTTAAAGAAAACATTACAGGACTGCGGACTTGAAGAGAGCCCGGAGAACAATGGCCCAGCAGGAAGGGAGCTGCTTGCACCCTCCGGAGAAGCGCTGTTTTCTTGGTACACTGGGTGTGAGCATGTGGTAGGACCCACTCTCTTCTCACTGTCACCGTGCATCCGTCCGCAACTGCCACCTCCTTTGGGGTGAGAGCGAGGCTGGGGGCCTTTGATGGGATGGGGTAGGAGCCTGACATTTGATGAAGGCCGAGAGGGCAGGTACCTCTCTAGGGTCACCTAATGTAATCTTGAGTACGACTCTGCAGGAGGTGTGATGATTCATTTTGCAGGTGAAACAAAGGCTGTGCAACTTACTTGAGGTCATATAACTAGGGAGTGGCTGAGATGGCATTCCTAGGGCGTTGATGGTGACATGCTGGGCTAGGGGGCTTGACGGCAGGCACAAAGGCGGGGACAGACCTTGGCTGTCGTGAATGCTGTGAAGGCTCTGCTCAGATCTCCTTTCCTGGGCTGGTGCACTAATCTCCAGCTGCGGGGGGGATGCTGGCTGCTAAAAGCTCACAGCCACCTCCTTCCCTGCAGAACTGCCATAAGGCAAAGTGAAGTCGCCTCGCCAGGACACGGGCAATGGCTGAACTGACACAGCGGCACAAATGCTGGCCCCCTTGCCTCAAAGTGGGGACACCCCTGTGACAGGGTCCACACTCCAGAGCCCCCGTGGGCTCAGCTGACACAGTCTCCACATCCTCCCTTGGCTTCTTCCCCGGCCCTATCCCATCTCCCTCACTTTCTTTCTTCTGAGAATACTCATCAGTGAATAATTTGCACAAGAATCCCCATCCCAGGCTCTGTGTCTGGGAAACCCAGCCTAAGACAATCATGAGCAGTGAAGTTTCCGAGTTTGGGAAAGGGGGTGCACAGAAGTGGACCATGAGGTCCTGGATGGCTGGACTCATGTCATCCTTGCATGATGTATCCCCTCTCCCACCATGACAAACTGACCAGTCAGGGACTAGCAGAGAGGAGACCGCTGTCTGAGCGAGAACTTTGAGAGAGGCGCCAGTTAAAGATTTGAAATCTCTAAGGAACCTCCACTGACCAGGAAGGACCCCTCCAGTAGGGATCTCTATGTCAGCAGGGTCTCTGCTGTCTCTGGGGCTCCATGATGGGCGTCAGCCTCTGATGGGTTCTGCATCCCAATCTTTGAAGAACAGCGCAAGTTTATATGAAATGAGATTGAAACACAATGTGCTACAGGGAAGGGGCTGGTATTTGCTTCAAATAAATACCTACACTATTTATTTAGACTGGGTGCTCTCATAGCATCCTTTTTCATATTCATTATCTTGTTTCATCTCAGGATACAGCTGCGGAAGACTCTGCATGTGCAAAGTCTATAAGAAAACGATGCTCCCTAAGAGGGAAGCATTATTACTCTTACTTAACAGAGAGGAGAAGTGGGGATCATCATACTGAAGTGACCTGTCCAAGACAAATGGCAGATGGTGGGGGGGTCATAGCCAGATCTAAGCACAGAGAAGGTAGGTCAATTTTCCCCCGACCTCAGACCACAGCTCAGCTGTCACTTCCCCTGGGAATCATTCCCTGAGCTCCAGGTATGTTTGCTGGTTTATTTTGGACACCACACATCTCTTCTTTGTAGCATGACTCAGAGATGCAGTTGTCCATTTATTTGTGTAGTTTTTTTTTTTTTTTGGGCTAATGGCTCTTTCCCCTCCCCCAAAGGTATAGGAATATGTTTTCCTTTGTTCATCACTATATACCTCAACGCTTAGAGCAGTGCCTGGTACATAGTAGGTACTTTGTATGCATTAGTAGAATGGGTGAATGGATGAATAGATGGATGGATGGATAGAGGGAGGGAGGGAGGGAGGGATGGAAGGATGGCGGGGGTGGAGGGATGGCTGGGTGGGTGGAGGGATGGCTGGGTGGGTGGGTGGATGTGTGGGTGGGGTGGAGGGGCTGCCAGTTCCTCTCCGGTGCACCTGGCCTGCAGGGACCACTGAGCACAGGCTGCTCTCACTCCCCTCCCCCCCGCCCAGGGCTCTGGTGATCACCTGTGGTGAGGAGGCAGAGTGGAGTCCCCGGGGTCACCTGGGCGCTGCCCATTGGTGCTGACCACAAGGAAGCCAGTCCCCAGGCAGCATGCAGAAGAGAAGGAGAGAAAGAAACACACATGAACACGTGCAGTACGGTGAACAAAACTGCAATTCTCGTGGCTCTGAAGAGCTCACACTAAACAGCAAAAGAACATCATGATCTAACAAAACAGGGCCTGAAATAGATTTTTTTAAATGAAATAAGAATAAGAGTCACCATTTATCAAGCACCCAGGACATGCCAGGGACTCTGCCAGCTACCTCACATACAATGTTTCTAAGACTTAGAACAACCCAGAAAGGTCAGTATTATGATAAATGAACCCATCGCCTTTCCACTCAGACATCTTCTCCCCGTCTTCCCTTTCTTAGTAAATGGCGCCACCATCCGTGTAGCCACACCGTCTACGAGCCTGGGAGTCGTCCTTTACCTCTCCTTTTTACTGACCTCTCACTTCGGATCACTTGGCATGCCTTCTTAATTCTACTCCAGAAAAGGTTCTGAAGCTCTCCCCTTCTCTCCAATTTCATCTCCACTCCGTTCAAGCCATCCTCCTGTTTTGCTTGGGTTACTGAAGCAGCCCCTGCTGGTCCTCCCGCCTCCCGTCCTGTTCCCTTCAGTCCATTCTCCATCCTTCCGTCGAGACGCACCAGTGACCCTGCTGTGCTCCAGGTCAGCTTCAACCTCCTTAACCCAGTTCACAGACCGTCAGTGATGAGTTCCCTGCCTGTCCCTCCAGCCTCTCTCCACTCCCACCACCGCACTCTGTGCTCTGCCCCGAGCACAATAAACTCCTTTCCACCATCAACAGCGCCCCCCGGCCCACCTTCTTGTCGGTAGGCCTTACCTAGGCTGGTCACTTGGTGTGGAAATACCCCCTTCCTGCCTCTTCACCTGGATGACGACTGTTCATCCTCCAGGTGTCGGTTCAGAGATCCTTCTCTCTGGGAGACTCACCATATACGGGCCAGATGCCCTTCCTCTGTCTTCCCCCAACACCCTGGTCTTCCCTTCTCCAAGCAATAACCTCACTGTATCTTAAGTGGCTGCCACCCCTGCAATTCTGAGTCTCCTTAATCAGTCACTGTCATTTACTCGTCATTTACTAGTGTCCTGCTGTGGCATTGTGCTGGAGCTGGCACAATAGGTACTCAGGGTATATCTGTTGAATAAATGCATGAAGGCAGGAAGGAAGGATGAATCAGAAAATTGATACAGCTTGCTCAAGGTCACAGAACTATGAACTGGCAGAGGCAGTATTTGGATCCTGGTTTGTACGACTTCAATGTTCTGTCCTTTTGAACCCACTACTTGCCTCTCGAAAGAAACTGAATCAAAAAGCAGGAAGGTGTCCTAGGCCCCGTCAAAGGCTGCATGTTTCTCTAGTGATTCATCAACAAAATTGTATAAAGTCCTTATACAAAATGGAGAGAGGGGTAGGACATCCCAGACCAACTGATAAACAGGAAATACATAATTTCAAAAATTCACACAGATGGCAAGCTTTACCAACAGCTGTGAAATATGTCAAACTGTAACCACCAGTCAACAGTAATCATAATACTCCTCCCTCAAAGGTATGGGGAACGTCACCATTTTCAAACCATATTCTAAGTCCAACTTCACCATTTTCAAACCACGTTCTAGTTTTATAGAAAACTACTATAGCTGGTAGGCCAAATCCGGCCACCCACTGTTTTCTGTGTGCCCACCAGTGAAGAATGGTTTTTACACTTTTTAATGGCTGAGGAAAAAAAAATAAAAAGAAGAGTAATATTTTGTGACACATGAAAATTATATAAAATTCAAATTTCAGTGTCCATAAATAAAGTTTTATTGGAACACAGCCATACTCGTTTTACATGCATTATGTATGGCTGCTTTTGTGCTACCATGACAAAGTTGAGAAGTAGTGGCAGAGACCATATGGCCTGAAAAACCGAAAGTCACTATCTGGCACTTCACAGAAAAATTTGCCAACCCCTGTTCTAAGCGCACGTTTTTATTAAATTTGCCCCCAACCTTTTGAGGTAGGCAAGACAAAGACTGTTGGCCTGGCATGCCAGAAAAAGAAATAGAAGGCTGAGAGAAGAGGTGACTCAAATTCCCATCTGGCCTCTTTCAGCAGCCTCCTACCTGTTCTCCCCTGCTCCAGCCTTATCCTTGCCTCAGTCTCCGTTCTCTGGTCCAGTTTCTGAGCTGTAATTAGGGTAGCCTTCATGACAAAGGCAGCCTGCTAAGCACCTCCAAGGGCTCGCACTGTCTCAGGACAATCATTGCTCCTCTATGTGCCGTGGGGCTAATGCAGAGTCTTCAGTGTCCTGGCCTTGCTTACCACTCCAGCCTCACCTCTGATCCCTCCCAGCCTCCTGTGGTCACACTGGCATTCTAGCCATGGTTCAAAGGAACCCTGTCCCATTCAAGTTCAGTGGCCACTTCTCTTGCCTCCAGTGATCTGCATGTGCAAATTCCTCAGCTCAGAAGACCTCCCTGTCTTACTCTCCGGCCTTGTTCCATATGATAATTGTCAACTCTTCTTTCAAAACTTTGTCTCAGTGACCACATACCTGAGAAGGTACACCCTAAATTGACTTATGTTTCTCTTCTCTGTGCTTCCACACCATCCTGAATTTACCTTCATCATAGCCCTTATCATAGTGTATTGATATAATTACTCTAGGTTGGCTCTCCCACTACTTACTATTTGTTGAGTGCTTATTATTAGCCAGGCATTGCACTAAGCGCTTGATGTGCATTAGCTCATTAAATTCTTAATTGGCCCTGTGAAGTAAGTGGTGTTATTGTCATTGTTTCATAGGTGGGGAAACTGAGACACAGAGCAGTTAAGTACCTTTTCTAGCCTGGAGTCAAAGACTGTCCAAATCCAAAGACAAACTTCTTAACCTCTAGGAGACGAGGGACCACCTATCAATATTAAGTTGCACTCAAAACTAAATGGATAAATGAAATTCTAGTTTAGTATTTTTCATTTACTAGCTGTGTCACTTGGAAAATTACACACGTTTTGGAGTTTCAATTTCTCTACCTATAAAATGGGGATAACAGTAAGTATCTCATGAAGTTCTTTCGAGGATTAAATGAAAAAGAGTTAAAGCCTTAGTTTGGTTGGGAGGCCCAGAGAAGCCTCCCCACCCTACAATTTATGGCTACAACTGTTTAGCAGGAATGCTCAGCTATGCAGGGTAGGAACAGAGGTGTATCTGGACAGGTGCTGGGAGGGGGAGAAGTCTTCCCAGTGGGTGGAGTAGGAGAAGTAAAGTGATGGATCATGGGTCCCAGCAGGACACAAAGGAAGTAGAGATAGGAAAAGGACTCATATATTTAGTGCTAGAGATAACTGGTGTTTACTGGTGCCTGGCCCATCTCTCCTTAAGGCATGTGGAAGAATTCCAGTCTCATCAAGGTCATGTAAGTGGAAGTCACATGAGTTATTTCCAAGTGAAGTATTTAAGATCCAGGTTACTACTTCCAAACTTAATTTTCCCCTGCTATGGGGTCCTTTGAGGCCACTTATATTCTAGATGGCATAACAACAAAGAAACCTTTGTGGCATTGAACTACTGAGATTTAGGTATTAATTTGTTGTTGCAGCAACGCCTAGCTTATCCTGACTAATCCAGCAGAACAAAAGATGGAAGTCCCTTGCTTTCTCCTCTGTCATCTGGTCTGCCTACAGTGTGGCTTTTTTACTGGAGGATTCATGATCCTTCTCTCTTCACAGCTTCCAGAGCTTGTTCATATGTATATATGTCAGGCATTAACAAAAACATTGGGACCACGCAAAGAAGAAGGAGGTCTGAATACTGAGTGCCTCAGACTTGATTTCTGGTTTTTTTTCCCTTCTAAAGCAATGAAGGTTGAATGCAAAGAGATGCTGACAGGCTAAAGATGGCCCTGGATCAGATAACCTTGAAGACAAATTAATTTCTTGATTTATTAGCTTCAGTATATTGTGGAAGTAAAGCTGAGGGCTCCTTGAGGTACCTCACCTTCTGCTCCAGATCCCAGGACTTAGCTTGAATACTGCTGAAGACAGGCCAAAGACCCATCATCACACCCTAAAGGTTCTACTATCAGCTGTTACTGGAAAAGAGGGATGGGAAGGGGTTAACAAATAGGAGACAGAGGACCCTGACAGTGGCTCATAGAATCTCACCCAGTCTGTGGTACTGACAAGATTCAAAATGGTGCCATGGAAATGCCATGAGCTTTGAAGTTAGATCTGAGCAACAATTCCGAGGGACCTTAAGCTCTTTATTTAACCCATCTGAGCTTACACTGCTTCATTTCTTAAGTAAGGGTAATAATGATGACCACTATTTATTTAGTGCATAATAAATGCCAGGCTTTACTTCTATCATTGCATTGTAGACTCATGTGAACACACAGCCCTATGACTTGCACACAATAGGTGGTTAATTTTTGCTAACACTCCCAACACTACATTGAAATCCCATCAGAGAAAGCTCCAATGGAGCTTTATGCTTTTTATTTCTATCCCTTGGCTCCAGCCTACCCACGTTTTCTCCCTTTCCTTGACCCCTGATTTTAAAAGGCCTACTATTCCCTTCATAAGATGCAATGACTTTGGGATATCAGATCTGAGCTAAAGTCAACTTGGGCGTCTCAGGTCTTAAGTAGATAATTCTCATTTCTAGTTTAGAGGGATGAAATAGGGCTCCCCAGGGATATGCTTGAAGGACAAGTATTGGTCTTGGCTTTTGTTTTCTGGACTCTTGTTGTACCAGCTTTGTCAGTGCGGTGTGGAGAAGGTGTGCACGTGTGTGTGTTACGGGGTGGTGGCCGGAGCAAATCTAGAGAATAGGGAGTAGGGCGAGGACAGAGAAGACTAGAGAGATGTTCCAGCTATTGTAGCAAGAAAAATGTTAAAGGGTTGTGATATTTAAAGGTCTTCTTTAGGTTCTTTTACAGTATACTCATGATATAATCCTCTTATTCCATCTTGTCACATAACCTTCAAGGAAATCCACAGTACTGCATTGGCATCTTAGGGTCTAGAAGATGCTGGTTGAGAGCAAAGAGGCCCAAGGGACAAAGAGACCGTGTTACACTCAAGTAATTCTGAGAACCCCAAGCATGGAAAATTCATCTCGTGGGGCTTGGCTAGAGAGGAGTAGCACTCCCCTGCCCTAACCCCAAAACACACGCCTGGGCTTTCTCCTCTGAAAGTCTGGTAGGACTTCTAAGGACTGAACAATAACCAAGAGTTTTCCAACAGACTCGCTCACTATAGCCTAGCCTCTCACAAGTGATCCTTCATTATAGCCCCTACTTCCAGCTGCCATAGCTAGATTTGAGCACCCTGTGATTCTGGATCCCTCCTGAAATTGCTGGGCAGATGATGAGAAAGGGAAAAGTGCCATAGTCAAAGGTTAGCAAGTGCATGAGCAAAATCTTATACTCAGTCAATGCAAATATATTATTGCTGTGTAGGAGCTCATCTAAACACAATGGCCTGTAGATGAAGAGGATAAATGTTAAGAGCCAAGGCCAGCATCATTCTTGTCCCCTCTCAGTTTCTGCACTTTAAATCTAGCCTGAGTCCATGTGATAAATACCTGGTTTGTACAACTGTATGAGAAGCGACTACGGTCCAGGCTTTGGCTTTCTTCCTTGGGGACGAGCAGAGAGAGGACGTGTCCCTAGTAGACCTGGGTCTCCAGGTCTCATATAAGACAAGACCCAGAAGAAGGAAGAAAGGACGTGCAAGCTGTATCACCTGTGATGTTCTTGACCTTTTATGTGCATTATCCCAAATTAACAGGGGAAAGAACTAATGATCTTAGGCCTAAAAGTGATGGGATGGACTCCTAGAGGTTGTGGCTTGTTCAAGGTTACACAGCTAAATTTTGGATGTGCGATTTGAAACTAGGTGTCTCTGATTTCCCATCATTCCAGGCAATCTCTCGAGGAAGCTTTATACAAGACAGAATCTTCCATATAGAACTGGATCAATGGGAGCAGGGAGGGCAGGCAGTGGGTATTTCCTATCTGATAGCAGACAATTCCTACATTTTGCTTGGCTTCTCACATAACCTGTGGCAGGTTATTCTTGTAACCAAAAAAGCCAGGGACACATAGGGACACATCACTCCCCTTCTGAGCCCCAGTCTTAGCATGTGTGAAATGAGGGCATCTCACTGGAGAATGGCTATTTATCGTCCCTGCAGGGGTGAGAATCCATTACGAAGAGAGGAGAGAAAATGCTGGATGAAACCTACCTCAGGCTTAGCCATTATAAAAAGAAGCCACATTTACGAAAGACTATTACCCACCCTCTTGTTACTCGAGACAGTGGTTTTGGTCCATCAATACCACCAGGCAGCACGGGACTACGGGTGACACTGGCCCCTTATCTCATGCTTCATTATTCTGGAGTTCAGCTTTCAGCACCTACTCCGAGGGGGTTGTTTTAATGGGATCCTTATAGAGAGTGTTTACGAGATTAAAACTGTGACTTTCTTCTGCAAAGCAACTCTGCAAATGGCTTTATGGGTTTCCGGATTTACTCTGTCTCAATGACTGGCTCAGTTTGCAAATCAAATCAAAGCCGATTTTTCCAACTGCCACTTGGGCACACCCAGCGGGAGTCTGCAGAGCCAGCTGTGTCCCCTTGCCGGCTGGCGCCAAAGATGGGAGTGAGGCTGCCTGCAGGCGGCCAGAGAGGTTCCAATGGGAAGACAGTGGACAAGCAAGGACCTGATTGACCCCAACTGGGGTGGGGGGAACAAGTCCGAGGAGGCAAATTTTATTTTCTGGAAGGAGAAAAGGCAGATTTATGTGGCCCCAAAGACTGAATGGCAGAAATAATAGGGAGCCAATTTGGACCCCTGATGTTGAGGTTTCCTTCAACTGAAGTGTCCAATGGTGGGACAACCTCCCTGGGGGAGTAGTGAGGTCCCTGTCACAACAGGCAATCAAGCGGAGCCTGGCTGGTCTTTTTGTTAGTGGGGATTGTAGATCATGTAGCTAATCCCTGCCTCTACCACTTTTATTCCTACCTTCCAAGAGGACATTTAAAAAATATTTTTAAAATTTTATTTATTTTTTTTGGCCGCGTTGGGTCTTTGTTGCGGTGTGCAGGCTTCTCACTGCAGTGGCTTCTCTTGTTGCGGAGCACAGGTGCACAGGTTTCAGTAGTTGCAACACGTGATCTCAGTAGTTGCCACACGTGGGCCCTAGAGCGCACAGGCTTCAGTAGTTGTGGTGCACAGGCTTAGTTGCTCCGCAGCATGTGGGATCTTCCCGGACCAGGGCTCGAACCCGTGTCCCCTGCATTGGCAGGCGGATTCTTAACCACGGGACCACCAGGGAAGTCCCCAAGAGAACATTTTGACAAGTAGCTTGTATTTGAAAAAATGAGGTCATGGAAGACCTCATCCAGCCAGCCAGCCAGCCAGCCATCTAGCCATTGATCCATGCATTAATTGACTGATTAATTGATTGATCAGTCCATTCATTTATCTATTTGTTCATTCAACATATATTATTGAGCACTAATGTTTGCTAGGATCTGGGGACACAACATGGCTCAAAATAGGCACAATCCTTTCACTTACTTCACTTAGAATCTAGTTGGGAGACAGACATTCAACATGTAAGCCAAAAATATATATATATTTATAAGTCATGATGAATGCTATGAAAAAAAGTACAGGGTATAATGAGAGTGGAAAACTTTGGGGATACACATTAGACTGGAGGTTAGGATGGTCTTTCTGAGGAGGTGGGATTGAAGCTGCAATCTGAAAGATGTACATCTGTTAAACCAGATAATTTCAGGCAGAGGGGGCAGGATGAGCAAAGGTCTTAATGCAGCAAAAATAGAAATAAAGTTTTCCCTCTCCTGAGAACAAGGAAAGTAAAGGGAACAGTGAACAGGCTAGAGAAGAAATATAACATGGCCTGAAAGAGTTAATCACTCCTAGTTTTTAACTGTTACTAATCTGTAGTGTCTGTAACTAGATTTGTACCTCACAAAGCTAACCTATTACTCTTTAACAGTATGTGAATTACATCCTGCACTCCCTTGTAGCAAATCACCCCTTGTAGCATTTGCATTTCAGAAAAAAGGTCGCAGGCCGATAACCCAGAGACAAATGGACTCAATTACCTGGCTGCCTGATGCCAGCTGTGACTGTTTTGAAATAATGCAGGAAGAAGAATGCAAGACCTTCACTACTTTGATCCTTATCATATACCCCGGACTGCGAGCCCCACATATAAAATCTTCTCTGTTTGGGGTGGGGGGGACACACACAGTTCTTGAGGCGCTAGCCTGCTGTGTCTTCCCTTCTGCCTGGCAGAACAATAAAGCCATTTCCCTCTTCCTCCAAAATCTCTGGCTCCGTATTTGTTTGGCATCAGTGCACAGGGAAGCCGATATTTCGGCAACAGTCCTGAGGTTGGAAGGAGCTTGAAAGAAGAGCAGTGTGCTGGAGTGGAGTGAATAAGAGGATAGAAGCCTGGATGAAGCTGGAGGGTAGGAAGGGGCCAGGTCATGCAACCAAGTCCGGTGGAGGCAGGGCCTGTGGGCAGGAGAAAGTAGCAAAGTGAATGAGTGCATGGAAGGAGGCGGGGAAGAATTAGGTAGGAGAATGTGTAGGCAGGAGGGCTTGGATGGAACTGCACACAGCTTCTGGAAGGGGAACGGACCAATCTGGTTCCAGAACTGAGCCTCTGTGTTCAGTTCCATTTCCCGCATGGCCTGCTCTGGCCCAGCCAGAAGGGCGTGAATTGAGATACTGGGTACCTCTTTCAGCCACTGCAACCCTGGGCATCCTCTGCAGACAGGATGATCAGCTTGCCTGGAAAGAGCTGTCTCTCACTTAAATTTCAGCACCTTGGAAGTTTAGGTCTCCCACCCCAAGTTTTCACAAGCTCCGTTTTCCCAGGCATGTTCTGCTTATCTCTTCAACCTGGTTCCTACAATGAGCCCGTCCCCCGTCTTCCAAATGGAGAGTGAACAGTATTGAACGGGTCTAAGTCCACCTCCCTCTTACTTGCCCTTTCTCAGTTCCTGTTTTAACTACAAGAACAAAACCTAACTTTTAAACGGATCTTTTTTCTCCCTGACTGCCCTCCCTTCAAAGTCTGAATCAGGGCTTCCCTGGTGGCACAGTGGTTGAGAATCTGCCTGCTAATGCAGGGGACACGGGTTCGATCCCTGGTCTGGGAAGATCCCGCATGCCGCGGAGCAACTGGGCCCGTGAGCCACAACAGCTGAGCCTGCGCATCTGGAGCCTGTGCTCCGCAACAAGAGAGGCCGCAATAGTGAGAGGCCCGCGCACCGCGATGAAGAGTGGCCCCTGCTCGCCGCAACTGGAGGAAGCCCTCGCACAGAAACGAAGACCCAACACAGCCAAAATAATAATAAATAAATAAATAATTATTTAAAAAAAAAAAAAAAAAAACTGAATCAGAGTTCTCTGTTTCCAAACCAAAACTTAATGTCTATTTACCCACTGACTGTAGTTTTCTCTACATAGCTCTGAGCAGACTCCCGGAGCTAGAGTCTGCCAAGCAAAGGGCTTCTGAAATGTTCTTTTAGATCTTGAACTTGAGGCAATTCCATTAGCTTTTTGCTATCCTCAACCTGAAGATGTAACATCCTCCATATAATAAGAGCCCTGTGGTCAACACTGTTGGTGCCACACCCAGATCCCCTTTACAGATTGGTGTGACATCCACCAGCTCCTGCGTGTGTGGGGGGCTAAGGACTCATCCCTGTGACTCTCTCCAGAGACTTGTGCAAGGCTCAGAGGTGCCACTTCCTCTGGAGCTACCTGAGAGATCTCCTGAGGGGAAGGAGAAGGGGAAGTGAAGGGAAAATGCCAAGGGCTGATTGGTATGGGGGAGGAGTCCTGGTTTCTTGCCTCGAAGCAAAACAACTTTGGAGAACTTTACACTCTGCCCCCGGGATCTAGCCTAGATTTAACTTTATCTGACAAGAGATTCTTACTCAGCCTTTTCCCTCTTGCACTTACAGATTTCTTCCAAGAGCTCTCCCTCAGTACATCCCATGCACCCAAATCCCTGCCTCAGGCTCTGCTTCTCGGGCATCTGTCTTAAAATGCTACCATTCTTCTTTATCTGCTCACTGACAAATTCCTCTTCCCCACTACAGCTGAACTCCTGTTCTGATTCCTCTGAATCTCCAGTCAGCGTTAACAGCCAACCCCTGGCTGAGGAATAAGGTACAGAAGATGTGAATCTGGGATGGTGCACCATGCCCCCGCGCCTCCATATCAATGAAAAAGACTGCCTTCCAGCCTTCTGAGAGGGGCCTGTCCTAACCCCAGAACTAACCCTTCCACCAGCTAATACCAAACTTCCACCCCACAGTCCCTTAGCAGCGCCTTCAGCGGGAGGTTCTGCCCTGGCTCTACAAATAAATACTGCCCCCTGGTGGTGTGTGAATCCACCGGCCAGATGCTCTCTAAACACAGGGGACTTGGCTCTTCCCGTGGAGTCTGGGCCAAGGGTGTGGCTCCTCTCACAGGGTGAGGTCCTGAGTCCGCTGGCTTCTCAAATGCCACCCTTGCTCTGTGCCACGACTCAATTCCCAGTGTTAGTTGAGAAGGGGTGGTGATGGGACGAGGGGGCACAAAGTCTCTCACGCTACACCCATCCCAGGGGAGGTAGCCCCAGGGGGTGTCCCAGGAACACACACTCATTAGTGCCTAGGGCTTTAGCTCTGCTGCCGTCAGACCTCACTCAGTACCTCTCACTTCTCTTTAGAGGCACTGACCACAATCATAACTCCACCACTGTCTGTTACAATCCTTCACTTAATGTCTGTTTCTGCCCTAGACTGTGAGCTTCTTGAGGACCAGAAGCACGCCTGCTGGTGCATCACAAAACCCCTGGTTCCTTACAAGGTACCTGGCTCGCAGGTGCTCAGTGAGTGAGCTGACCACATGACAGAAATAATGGTCATCGATCATGATTTTCTAAAATTTCCAAAACAATTTGCAGTAAATAAAACCACGTTTATGTTGATGATATCATTTGATCCTCATAACAAACTAGTGGGTCGAGGTCTCGGTGTGCTGGAGCTGGCTTGCATCTGCTCGCTGCAGAAGAAATGTCGCTAAACATTCAGGACTTTCTCGTAAGCCAGTTGTTAAACGATTGGTAACATGATATTGGATTTGTGGGTATATTTACACCCTGGAAATGGACGAAGACTACAAATAAGGGCTTTTCTTTTACAAAGAGCAGGTTATCGGCAACACATGGCAGTAGGTACGTTCAAAAACTGTCGTGTGAATGGGTAGATGGGGATCACTTTAAATATGGTGCTGCTGAGGTTTGAGAAGATGGAGTGAGACCCCCCAGAGTCTCTGAGCCTTGCTGCAGTGAAATGCTGGCTCCAAATGCATTTCCTACTTCAGCAGGCATTTTTCGAGGGTCAACTATGTGCCAGGAACTTCCGCACGGCACAATTGTGAATGGGAAATTAGTGGTCAGGCCCGAGCAGTTCCTCATCAGGACTCCTCTCAAACAGCAGTGCCGGTGCCTGTCCCAGGAGGCCTGGCCCTGCCCAGCACCTGATGCTCCACCATCATGTGGGGTCTGGGAAGGGTCCTGCTGCCACGGACCCAGCATCTGGTGTGTAGGGGTGGCCCATTGTGTGTACCCCCTGCCCTGGGCTCCTTCCACAGAACATGCAGCTCCTCTGCATGAGGCAGCCTCGCTCAGCTTCCGGAAGGAACAGGAGCCACATCTGGACCTCAGCTCACCTCCGGGGCCCCCTCTGGCAGGGCCCGTTCTGGCTCCTTGCACATCCCTAAAAGCTATTGGGATCACGTTGTGAATGGTAAAGAGTCAGAGGCTTCAATGGGAACCACTGGACACTGCCCCTAACTGCATGGGGCCGGTTATGGATTGAACTGTGTTCCCCCCAAATTCTTATGTTAATGTCCTAACCTTAGACTGTGACCTTATTTGGTAATAGGGTCCTTGTAGAGGTAATTAGTTAAGTTAGGATGAGGTCATACTGGAGTAAGGTGGGCCCCCTAATCCAATATGATCAGTGTCCTTATAAAAAGGGAGAATTTGGACAGATACGCACAGAGGAAGATGTGAAGAAGGCAGAGATCGGGGTGATAGTTCTAAGATGGCCAGAAAACCACCAGAAGCTGGAGGAAAGGCATGTAACAGACTCTCCCTCACAGCTCTCAAAGGAGCCAACCCTGCTGACATCTTGATCTTGGACTTCTAGCCTCCAGAAATGTAAGACAATAAATTTTGTTGTTTAAGCCACTGAGTTTGTGGGACTCTGCAGTTGCCAAAAACTAACCCAGGTCCCTTGCTTTGCAAACCTCAAAACTGGGCAGCATTTAATTAGAGCTTGGGTGACTAACAGCGACCTTACAGACAGACAAGGGTTAGAGCTGCATGCTAGAGCCAAGGATCGTATTTAATAGAAGATGCCCTGGGTGTCTGGTCAGGTCAGAATGACCCTGAACAGCTCCAGGCTGTTCCATTCTGAGTGGCAGCCCTCCAGTTCCCCGGGACCCACACAGCTGACCACAGATTCTGTCTGGAGTCACCAGGGTCAGGGACAGGACATCAGCAAGTTGCTTCATCACCACAGCACTGGCCTCAAGCCTGCCCGTGTGATCTTACTCCAGAGGCTGGCTGGCCGCTGGCAGACCTGTGAAGAAGGTGCCATGATGACAGAGAGGTGGAGGAGCCTGGAGGGAGACAGGTGGCCCATGGAATTTGCCGCTGGGACTTCACATACCCCCATCGCCTGCAGGATTCCCACCATCGTATTTTCTCTATTAAAAAAACCAGTATTTTCAGCGAACCCATAAAAAGGGAAATTTGATTCACATCATCAGGAAAGGGATGGGTCAAATATTGATTCCTGGACTTAGATCCTTGATACCAAGTCCTCATGGGCAGTGCGTGAATTCAGATAAGGTTCTCCTTTAGTTGACCCTGGATGCTCCAAGGGTACAGAGTAGACATAGCAAAACACAGCTTTCCCTGACCTGTAGGAGACGGGCATTCTGCATTATCCAGCCCTCTGCCCCACTGCCAAGTGCTGCTAGAGCCTGCTTCTCCTGGCTGGAGTGACAGCCCTCATTGGAAAACAAGGGTGTGGAAGCTTGGAATCCACCACTTACTCCCGACTCCTCTGAGCCCTGCCTGGGCATGGCCAGCTGGGCATTCATACTCATTAATGCATTCCTATCCTTTCCCACGCCACACCTGGCGTGTGTACACAACACATTGCACTAAAGGAAGACTGCAACCTAAACATCAGACAAGAAGAGAAATCCTTATGCTAAGAAGAGGTAGAGAGTTCTTCTGTTCCAGTTCTTTAAAGGCCACTGTAATTCTGCAGATCAGCAATGCAACTCTGGAGAAGTGTGGCATGGTGGGCTCTGTATCTATCAGGACAGTGGGTCCTGACATTGCCAGCAACATATACTTTTAAATATTCTCTCTCGAAGTCCCCACGTATACCTTTGCCTGTCCGATCACATGTTCCCAATTCCCAGTTCAGACAATACGATCCAACAAACTCCCCTTTAGGAGGGCTTATGTCCCAGAGGGTGTCCTTAGAATCCCACACCTCCGGCAGGGGAGAGCAATGGCATCAATCCCTCCCTTGTCTAGGGGTCAAAAGCTAGTGGGAGCCACGGAGCACCGCCACGGGGAAGGTTTCTCTGTGTGTGTCCTGCCCCCTCCTGGGGGGATGCTGCAGACACCCAGCTGTCCAGCTTGAGACCAGAGCTTTAGTGCTAGCCAATTGATGAGGTTCTTCTTTCTAGATTATCTGTTTTCTTCAGTGGAGAGGTCTGCCAAGGCCCATCATTTGTGTCACTTTTGTTTGCAGGCCATCAATTCTCCTTGCCTGACAAGGATTATTTTATCTCTTTCTGTCTGGTAGCCCAGGTTCTCGAGAGAGAACACGTTAGGGACATGTCGACCTCTCATGACGTATGTGAAGCCAGAGTGAGTTCTTATCACAGTGAGCCCTTAGTGCTCCTGTCTTCTTCCTCCTGCATCTTCCCTTTTCTGCCTACAAATTGATGTGATTTTCTTCAAAGTTATAAAAGTGATGTGTGATAGGTCTCGCTGCATATTTTGCCAAATAACCATAAAATATTCCTCTCTCCCCCCCCACCCCGTCTCTTGTCTCTTCCCCTCCCTGACATGTGTGCATTTTCCTCTGTATGTGTGTGCCTGCGTGTATATCCTCACATATGTGTATACATACTTGAGTCATTGTCTTTGTCTATAGTTTATGACTATATGTTTACTTATATTTACACATATCATCACTGTGGAAGCAATCTATGAAACTATATATGCTGTCAATAAATGCAGGGAACAGAATGCAATTGCCCAATTTTGGTGTGTTTATACAGGGAGGATAGTTGTTTAAAGTATCAATTCTATAACAAAAAGATAAACCTGATTTCTAACCATTCAACCTTGTAATAGGTTAAATGATAACAAACCATTCATTGATTTTGTTTTTAAAGAATAATAAGCAGAAACATGTACCAATTGAAAGAGCCAGGCAATTCAGTTATAATTAGGGAAACAAAAAGTGATGAGCCTGAACAATGCTGCCTTAGTTTTGGGGATTAGTGTTGAAAATGCCAACTACATAACGATGCAGTGTTTGTTTTCTCATTACGGAAGGCACTAACACTAATCACCTCGTTTTTGAAAGCCATGCGCCAATTGAATAAAGTGCAAAACCAGAAGATAGGTCTAATTGACATGCAAAAAAAATACCCAAACACAGACCCAAATACAATGAAAATCTATAGCAGAAGACTATTTGAGTAAATTTATATTTACCACGCCACTGATTAATGTACTAGTTCGTCCATCCATCCAGCCATCCATTGACTAAACAAATATGTTTTGAGCTCTTCCTATGCTTTAGGCACTGTTATTAATATATACCGTAAGTATATATTAATACCTAGATGCAAATGACTCCAATGAAAATAACAATTCTTTCTTGTTATTTTTAGCCATCGTTGCCTAAAATTTCCCTGTGTGGCTAGAGGGAGAAGTACTTAAATGGCTGAAGACAGACAGGGCATGCCAACATACCTTTTGTAGCCAGACGAACACAGTTGATTTTGGTCTCCTGTGAACAACAAAAGTGAGACTTCAGTTAATTTGTCGTGGGTTTGGTTTTTTAATACATATAAAATATACATATACATATTTGCATATATAGGCATGCATATGTATTTTTGATTATAATTTAAAATTTGTCCCTTCCAGTTTTTCCACCATTGGAATCACCTTTTAATTCTATCTCATTTCTTTTCAAGCTAGGTACATATTTTGTTACTTTCACTTCCTGGCTCCCATCACCTTATAAAGCTTCTTCCCCAGACAGAACCAATGCATAAATACTGCCCAGCACAGAACAACTTTAACCATGACACTAAGTGGGTACACTGTGGCATGTGTGTGCTTCACTCAGTTGCATGGGTTAGTAGATGGTATCAAGGCCATCCTTGCGAAGCTCAGTTAAAAGTATATAATGCACCTATATGCATACACTGAAACAGACACTTAGGAATAGCCCAGTCAATATGAATGTATAAGAAACAAACTGCAAAATTCATGTTCAAAAAGTTACTTTGGCCCAGAGATCTCTGGTAGACACCTTACAGTTTTCATAGATCATGTTGTGTGGGTGTGTTTGCGTGGCAATAGAATCTTTGCTTGGTGAGCTATCTTGTTGCTGTTGGCTGCTCCCCAAGGGAACAGGATCCATAAATTTATGATGTTGCTGGGCATGCAGTTGAGATACAGAAGAGTGTGCTTAGCAAGAGAATCATTTTAGCCTGCATTACTGGGATCATATCCTAGGAGGTCGTGGAACCAGTTGAACATTCCAGTTGACTAAGTTATACCCCCAGTAAGAGTCTGAATATTGTGTAGCAAAGGAAAATAAAAAGCAAAGAATGCTTTTCTCTTTCTGACTTACTTCACTCTGTACGACAGACTCTAGGTCCATCCACCTCACTACAAATAACTCAATTTTGTTTCTTTTTATGGCTGAGTAATATTCCATTGTATATATGTGCCACATATTCTTTATCCATTCATCTGTTGATGGGACACTTAGGTTGCTTCCATGTCCTGGTTACTGTAAATAGAACTGCAAAACAAATACCATATGCTAACACATATATATGGAATCTAAGAAAAAAACAAACAAACAAAAAAAGGTCATGAAGAACCTAGGGGCAAGACGGGAATAAAGATGCAGACCTACTAGAGAATGGACTTGAGGATATGGGGAGGGGGAAGGGTAAGCTGTGACAAAGTGAGAGAGTGGCATGGACATATATACATTACCAAACGTAAAATAGATAGCTAGTGGGAAGCAGCCGCATAGCACAGGGAGATCAGCTCGGTGCTTTGTGACCACCTACAGGGGTGGGATAGGGAGGGTGGGATGGAAGGAGATGCAAGGGGGAGGAGATATGGGAACATATGTGTACGTATAGCTGATTCACTTTGTTATAAAGCAGAAACTAACACACCATTGTAAAGCAATTACACTCCAATAAAGATGTTAAAAAAAAAAAAAGCAAAGAATGCAAGTGTGTGAGGCTCAAGAATCCAATGCCTGTCTTGCTAATGCTCACACGTAAGTAACCACTTCATCTTGAAGACACTGGGCTAGTCAGAATTATGCAGAAGTAATAAAACCCATGAAATTCAGGGGCTAAAAACAGCAAAGGTTTATTTTCCACTCAAGCTACATGTCCAATGTATGTGTATGGCTGGGTCTGAGGGGGAGGTGATGGTGGTGGTTAGGGGATACTCTACTCATTGTAGTCACTCAAAGACCAAGGCAGGTACCTCCATTTTAACACAATGCTTCAGTGTTCACTGAGGCAGGATAAAAGCATGATGAGGAGTTAAGCACTGGCAACTATCAGAAGTAACACTTTTGACTCAGGTTTCATCAGCTAGAGCCACTCACAGGGCCATGCCTGACTTTAGTGAGGTAGGAAATGGAGTCCTCCAGGCACCAAGAAGAGAAGCAATGATAATGTCTACAGCAGAGTCTATTTTATCCATGCACACCTCCAAATGCTAGGAATTGTCACTCCTATTAAACCCAAGTATGACACCCCAATGGTCTTGATTCTGTTCTGCAGACGACAGAAAGTCTGCCTTTGCTTGTGTAGGAAAGATGTCTTGATATTGAAAGACAGTTCTCAGGTTCATTAACCTTCTTCTCGTCAACAATTCCTCATACGATAAGAATTTGAGTCCTTTGAACTAATATCCATCATGCTCCTTCTGGGTCACTTCCTCTCCACAAAGGTGAAGGCTAATGTGTCTTTTGAGGGAAAGTTCGCTTTAAAATGTGTCACATTAAAGGGAATATTGCGTAGCCACAATGGTTTATTCTACTGCCTTCTTCCTCACTGAGTCATTCGTAGAACCTTCTAATTCTCCTTAGAATCATCTTCCCTTCCACAGTTGCATGCCTGAAAGTGAGCCATTTCCCAATACCACCTCCTCCACCAGAATCTATTAAACTATTTTCTATCATCTAGAGCACGCATCTGATTATGTTTAACTACCCTTGGCTCTCACAAACATGACTCTGACATATCTGCTTTCTCCCAAGTTCCTGACATCTTTAATTCCATAACCAATTTGTCTTTGTTGGTTAGAATCAAGTACAGAATAACAAAGTCCTGAGTCACTCTCTTGGCCTTCTGCGTGATTGAACTGTTAGCAAGCAAGTCAGGAACATGCTTGAAATTCTGCATTTGATCATTTGGGAAGTCTGGCCTGTGGGCATTAACTCAAAGTTCCCAATCGGTTCCGTAAAAAGGAAATGAGTACTTTCCTTGTGCCAAGATTATGTAAGCCTTTGGGAAAAGGAAAAGCATTTGGTATATTTTCCGTTCCATCTCCACAGTGCAATACAATTTCATGTCCCCATTATTTTAACCTCACTCACATTCCATTTCCCACTCTAGACTTGCAAATCTGCACACAGGAATATATCACTTTGGGATAGAATATAATGCCCTAACTGTTGTGCTTCTGTTGAGACCTGCTTCTACTCAAGGATCTGCCAGTGCTGTGCGATACTGAGCAACTCACTGCCCCTCTCTGTGGCTCAATTTTCCCACCAATCAAATGACAGAGAAAGGGATGGAGAAGGCTACTTTGGTAGAGTAGGTGGGATATTCTAAGGTTGCTTCCAGTTATGAGTAGGAAGAATAAAATTTTCAGACTTTCATTTTCCAAAATGTAGAGGCTGTGGTATAGAGAATAGACTTCCGGTGCAAGAGAAACTAGTTGGTGGGGAGAGTGTGGTGGTGTAGATGATGGTAGTGGCTTGGACCAGGAGGGAGAACCTGGCCGCAGAGATCCTGTTCCCCCCAAACCTTTGGAAAGCATATTTTGGCTCTGCTTGGTCCCAGAGTCCTCCCACCACCTCACCCTGCCCAATGCTTCTGGTATTGATGATACCCACTGGGTCCCCAGTCTAGTCTCTCTGCAGCCCAATTTCCTGTGATGCTCTTCCATTGCCCTGATCCCTAAGCTGTTGTTTGGCCTCGGTGTGGCTCATCCACTTAGCATGTCAGTCCCTGAAAGCATCACTAAGAAAAAAAAAAAAAGAGGAAGGTTCTCTTTTCTTAAGGTACCTATTTCGAACATTTTATTTTTCATTCTTGTAGCAAGGCTATGTGATGAATACCACAATGCTCCTTTTTTTTTTCTCTAATGAAACAAGATTACATAAAATTTCCCAAGGTTACACAGAGAGTAAGCCAAACACAGTAACCTTGAAGTAAATGGCCTTCTTTTCTGAGGTGTCTGTCGGCAAATACGTTTTTGCCACTGAGGTCAGATGCCCTGCTTTCTTGGCTTGTTCACAGGCACAGCGAGGCGGAGCACAGCCATATTTTGAAAAACAGGCCAAGCAATTTGTATGAAGGAATTCTGTTTTGACTTGAAACAGGACCCTGAGCAATCAGAAAGCCAGGGATGGAAAAGGGAAGCAGAGAGGTTCTGGAAACTGAGCAGCCCAGAACCATTATGACTAGGTCACCTGGCAGGCTCAGCCTCTGGAAAAAAATGAGTGAGGAGTGCCTTTGAAGGCATGAAAGGGCCAGAGTACCCTCTGAGATATAACTCCCTAATGAGCTTGCATGTTGTAATCTGCAGATCTTCAGTCGCCAGCAAAAGGCAAAGTAAAGCTGCAGGATGCAGGAGAGCTGGCTCTTGGTGGCATGCTCTTCTAACTGGATACATGTTCATCACCAACCCTATCAGATCTTCCTGGAAGGCACTAGGCTCTGCTTCAGGCAATAGCCAGGGCCCTGAGCCCTGGGACGAAACTCCCAAGTAACATGCAAGCCCATTCAGAAAACTCCCGATTAAACTCAAGCTCTGAAAATATTCTGTGTTCTCTCTCTAGATGCAGACTTGATTGTCTTACCTCACCAGCACCCTGGAACTCACCTTAATCTGATTGCTCTCATCAGGTCGACAAAGACTTTCATATGGTCAACTCTAAAGGTCACTGCTCCAACCCCATCTTCCTTAATTTCTCATCAATATTAGTTGCAACTGACACTTTCTCTTTGACTCTTTTTCTCCTCTTGCCTTTTAGGTCACTCTACTCTCTAGGTTTTTCTCCCATCTCACTGTCTGTTCCTAATCCTCTTTTTTAAATTTAAATTTTATTTTATTTGGCTAGACATTTATCATCTGCTTGACCTCCAAACACTGGAGTGGTCTTATTTTATATCCTCTTTCATCTGTATCCCAATTTTCTCACTAAGAGATTACATTTAGTTAAAAGGCTTTAAGTACTGAACCCTTGTAATGCTCAAATTTCTATTTCTAACAATGGTATTCCAGAGATCCAGGCTCATATATCCATATACTCATAACAAATTTACAAACCTCCAAAAGATAATTCTGTTACTCTCTTCACTTCTACTCCAGGCCTTATACACACACCAGTTTTCCTCATTTCAGGAAATGTTACCATTATCTACTTGGTTGATTTAAGTAAAAAAACCTAGGAGTCATCCTTGAATTCTTCTAGTTCCATAATTTCCCACAACCAATCCACAGTCAATTCCTGCTGGCTCTTAGTAGTTGAAGAAAATGATAACCATCTAAAATCAAATCTCTCCACATATCCTTCAAAAAAACAACACAGGAAAACAAGAAAAAAATAAAGCTATACAAAACTCACAACCTCAACATCATTAAAATACATAGAGGGACTTCCCTGGTGGCATAGTGGTTAAGAAGCCACCTGCCAACGCAGGGGACACGGGTTCGAGCCCTGGTCCAGGAAGATCGCACATGCCGCGGAGCAACTAAGCCCGTGCGCCACAACTACTGAGCCTGTGCTCTAGAGCCCGTGAGCCACAACTACTGAGCCCACGTGCCACAACTACTGAAGCCGGCGTGCCTAGAGCCTGTGCTCTGCAACAAGAGAAGCCATCGCGGTGAGAAGCCCACGCACCACAACGAAGAGTAGCCCCCACTCACCCCAACTAGAGAAAGCCTGCATGCTGCAACGAAGACCCAACACAGACCAAAAAAAGAATAAATAAATTTAAAAATATATACATAGAACCCTCAAAACTTCATAGTCCCTGTTAGTAGAAGAATAAGCACTGCAGTTGAATGAACTATTTCTAAGGATCTCAACACAAACCTTTGTGGAGAGCTAGGGCTGTACCGAAAAACAACGTGAAAAAGAAAAAAGGTAAGGTAGTAGAGGCTGTAAGATTTTATAAAACGATCTTCAGAAAGACCAAGTTCCTACTTGTGAAAATTCTGAAAGAGAATCCTGCTAGAATAAGGAAATGACTATGTGAAAACAACCTGAAAGCACACAAAATTCAAGGTGGTAATCTTCCATAGGTATCACTTATGGGGGAAAATAGGGTAAAAAGAAGGGAGAAGTGTCCTTGGGAGATCGGATGATGAAAGGGAAAGAGGCAAAAGGGGGAATTTTAAGACTCCGTACATTAAAAGAGAAGAGCAACAGTGACAAGTCAGAGAGCACATAACCACCCATCCCCCGTGATACAAAAAACTCAGTCATACCTTAAAACATACTTCACTACCTTATCAGAATAGTGTGTTTCTGAACCTCAAATCTACAAAATGAATAAATGGAAGAAGCCAAATAAATCTTCTATACGAAGGAGAACAGAAAATAAAAATCAAAAGATCCCAACTGATAGAAATACATACCCCCTCCAAAAAAATTACAAACCAGAAAAGAAAAGAATCTGTAACACAATAATACTCCAAACTGAATTAAATTTCCTCAAACAACTTTGAATTAGAAATGCAAAGATTAATAACTGAAACATAAAAGAACTAGGAAAAAATAACTGATTGAACTCAGAGGCAAAAACAAAAAACAAAAAAAAGAAAACAAAACCAAAAGTGATCAGAAATGAAGATTAAATTATTAAATTACAAGGTGTCCAAAGGAAATTTTTTTTTTAATTAAAAAAATTTTTTTTGGCTTTGTTGGGTCTTCGTTGCTGCATGTGGGCTTTCTCTAGTTGTGGCAAGTGGGGGCTACTCTTCATTGAGGTGCGTGGGCTTCTCATCGCGGTGCCTTCTCTTTTTGCAGAGCACAGGCTCTAGGCGTGCGGGCTTCAGTAGTTGTGGCACACAGGCTCAGTAGTCGTGGCTTGTGGGCTCTAGAGTGCAGGCTCAGCAGTTGTGGCACACAGGCTTCACTGCTCCGTGGCATGTGGGATCTTCCTGGACCAGGGCTTGAACCCGTGTCCCCTGCATTGGCAGGTGGATTCTTAACCACTGCACCACCAGGGAAGTCCCCAAAGGAAATTTTTAATAAGGGGCATCGAAGAAAGAGAACGACAGACAAGGGAATGAAAATGATATAGAGAAAAATGTAACATGTGTCAGTGAAAAAGTGTCTTAAAGAGAAGACAAAGAAGATCCAATATACGTCTACTTGAAATCCCTGAGAAGACAGATTAAGTAATTAAATAAGCAAAGATTTATAACAATAATCTGAGGAAAATGTCTGGTATTAAGAGATGACCTGAGCCTACATATTGAAAGGACTCAAAGACCTGAAAGATCAATTTCAAGATCCTAGCAAAACTGTTTAACTTAAAAAAAAGAAAAGTCTCAAGGACTCCAGGCAAAAAGGATCAAACAATTTACAAGGGCAAGAGGATTAGGCTGCCATGAGATGTCTCCAAAGCGACATACAAGGCCGAGAAATATGGAGCAGCATTTTCAAGAACTCAAAGAAAGAAATTATGAACCAAGGATTTTATAGCTAGCCAAGTATCTTTCAAATAGCAAAGCTATAGAAAAATAACTTGCAACATGCAATCACTCAGAGATTCCTGTACTCATGAGTCTTTCTTGAGAAATATGCCAGAGGATAAACTTCACTCAACAAAGAGATGACTGAAGAAATTTTGGCAAAAGGACTGATGGAAAGCGTTTAATATATTTAATTGTAAATCTAAGACTAAAACAAGGTAGGGACATGGTTGAAAGCAGAATATATAAATGTTTTATTTTCTTGTAAAAATAATGCAAGTAAAAATGAGAAAGAGAAGAAATAGGGAAAGAGGAGAGCAGAGTAAGTTCACTCTGATTGTTGTACAGGCAATAGATGAAAGTCAGTGGGTACCATCAAACACTGACAAAGCAATGATGTCTGCAAGATGGCAGAGTAAATTTTCACACTCATCATCCCCCAGAAACATAATTTTGACACCCATGGATGAGGGTGCCTTTGTGGGAACTTGAAAGTCCAGAAGAGAGGTCCCAGCACCCCACTGGAGCAAAAACTCTTATAATAAAAGCATTGAGGAGGGTAAAAAGAACAGTTTCACTTTACATGTGTCATCTGTCCCCCAAAGTGGCACAGCTCAGTGCCAAGAGAGACCCCATGGGGGAAAGGAGAACATCATGAGTGACCCACCTCCCCAGCTATGTAAGATGCTGCTCAAGAGGCCCATTTCTTTTTTGTCCCAACCAGAAAACAGAGGGGATCAGTATGGCTGAATGGTCTGGAGGCAGCTAGGACCAGGGAGAAGAAAATGTGGTAGATACAGACGATGGACTATTATTCTAAAAAGAAGGAGAACCTGTCATTTGCAACAACACGGATGAAGCTGGAGGACATTAGGCAAAGTGAAATAAGCCAGACACAGAAGGACACGTAATGCATGATTTCACTTACATGTGGAATCTGATAAAGTCGAACTTATAAAATCAGAGAGTAGTGGGTGCAGAAGCTAAAGTGTAGAGGAAATGGGGAGATGTTGATCCAAGAGTTACGTAGGATGAATAAGTTCTGGAGATTTGTATATTACTGCTTTTCAAACTTGAAATTTGCTAAGAGAGTAGATCTTAAGTGTTCTTACCATACACAATGGTAACTGTGAGAGCTTCATCATGGTGATCATTTCATAGTGGAAGGAAGGGGGAAGGTACAAATTAGGGGTATGGGATTACCAGATACAAACTACTATGTATAAAGTAGATAAGCAACAAGGATATATTGTACAGTAGAGGGAATTACAGCCATTATCTTGTAATAAGTTATAATGGTGTATAGTCTTCAAAAATACTCAATCACTGTGCTATACACCTGAAACTAATATAATATTATAAATCAGCTGTACTTCACAAAGAACCCAAAACAAACAAATCAACCAAAAACCCCATCATGTGATACACCTTAAATATATACAATTTTTATTTGTTAATTACACCTCAAAAATGCTGGAAAACATGCTGCCAGCAAGAGGTTAAATAAGAAAAGAGAGGATAAAATGTATTGAAAAGTATAAGAACAAAGATAACTACTAGAACAAAAATACAAACCTTTCTAAATATCAAAAGAAATTTTAAAATAAAAGGGTAAGGAAAACATATTGGTAAGTATTACAAAACGAATACAGTAAATTATGATATAAAGAACACATGACAGAGTTGAGACCAAACATATCAGTCACATCAACACATGTGAATGGGTTTAAACTCATATAATTACATGAAAAATATTTCAAAATGTCTCATAAAGTGAGACCCAACTATCTGCTATATATAAAGGTCAAACCTAAAACAAAGTAATTATGAAAGGCAACAATAAAGGAATGGGAGCAAAAAAAAAAGAAAGAAAGCCATATCAGTGATCCTGATATCAGACAGAGTAAAATGCAATTTAAAAAGCATAAAATATAACAAAGAACACTTTTTAATGCTAAACCCACGATTAACAAGAAATATAACAGGCATGAATATCTATGAACCAAAAGCCACAATGATCACCTTTATGAAGTAGAAACTATAGGAGATACAAGAATAATAGAAGACTACTGTCAGTATAAGACAGATCAAGTGGCAAAAAAATAGGCAAGGATACAGAAGAGCTAAAATAATTAGGCAGATCTTGTGGATCTGTGTCAAACCCTACAGCCTGATTATAGAGAAAAATCTTCTTCTTATGAGCTTATGAAGCATTCAGAAAAACTTACCATATGTTAGCTAATTAAGAAAGCATTGCTATGTTGAATAGATCAGAAATATTACAAGAAACATTCTATGGTTACAATATAATAAGATGAGAAATTTTTAAGAATATAAAAAAACCAAGTAGGTCCTTCCACCTAGAAATTTACAAAATAATTTCTTTTGGGCAACTTCTAGGTGAAAGGGAAGTTGTGAACAAAAATTTAAATATTTTTAAACAAAATAGTGAAAAATCTACATATTGGAATCTACAAAAATCATGTAAAGCAGTGACTAGATTAAAGTACATTGGTAAAAATGAAAGAATGAAAAAAATTAACTAAATTAATTAAATTTCCACCACAAACATCTAGAAACGAAACAAAAAACTGAGCAAAAATAGGACCATAGTAGGGAATAATAAAGGCAAAAGCAGAAATTATTGAAATAGAGAAGAGAAAACTACTAGAAAAAAGAAAAAAGAGAGGAAGCACCAATGTACAAAAGAAGAAATGACAACAGGGAAATAACCATTGAAAAAGAAGAAACTTCTTAAAATTAGACTACTACTACTCTGAAAATAATTTTGAAGAGCGAAATGGAAATGATTATTTCCTAGGAAAATATAGCTTATAAAATAGATTTTATTACAAATAAAAACAAAAACAACAGATCTAATTTCACAGAATAAATAGAGGAAGATATTAAAGAACTACCCCATAAGAAAAACACCATGCTGAAATGTTTCAATAGGGAATTTCTATCAGACTTTTAAAGACAAGATAGTACTGACATAAATTTTTCTGCAGCATGGAAAATGAAGAAAAACATTCTCATTTTTAAATGAAACCAGCAAAACACTGATACCTAAACCTGGGGAAGAGAATACCAAAAAAAGAAAAGGAGGGGAGAAGGGGAGAAATTATAGACGAATTTTACTTTTGAATGTGTAAAACTATTACATAACATGTTGGTGAACAGAATCCAACACTGCATTGAGAAAAATAAAATGCCATGATCAAGTGGAATGTATTCTAGAAATGCAAGGTTGGTTGGATGTTAAGAAGTCCATTCATATAGTATACCATATTAATGGATCAAAGGAAAAGTCATACTATCTCTATTCATGCAGAAAAAGCATTTGACAAAATTTAATACCCATTCCTGATTAAAAGAAAAAAAATCCAAGAAACTAGGAATTAATATTTTCATAATGTGATAAAAATATATATCCGAGTTCTAACACCATCATCTTACTTAATGGGACTCTAGTAAAGGCATTCTCACTAATACCAAGAACAAGAGTAGAATGCCCCCTATTTCCACTACTCCTTCATATCATACTGGAAGTTTTAGCCAGTGCAATTGGATAAAAGAAATCAATTAGAGGCATACAAATTGGAAAATAAACTTTAGAATATCTGTTTGGAGATGATATAACAGTATATCTGAAAATCCTTAGACTCAATGATAAAAGGTAGCAGGATATAAAATTAACATACAAAGTGAATAGCAACCACAAACACAACCAACCTCAGTCAGCAGATATGGCAGCAAATCCCATACACAATGGCAACAAAGATTAAATACTTGATATTAAACTTAGCAAGAACTGCAAAATCTATATGAAGAAAACTTTACAACACTCCTGAAAGACACAAAAGCAGACTTGAACAGAAAGACATCTTCTGTTCTCAGCTAAAATAATTCAACATCTTAAAGATGTCAGTTCACCCTAATTAATGTATAAATGTAATGCAATCCCAGTAAAATTACCAATAGGCTTTTTCTGGAGCTGGACAAGTTAACACTACTTATACGAAAAAATGAACACACAAGAAGAACTAGGAAATCACTGGAAGAGAAAATCCAGGTGGGGGGACTTGCCCTATCAGGTATCAAGGCATAGAGCCTTTATAATTAAAACTGTGAGGTACTAGCACATAAATAGTCAAACAGGTGAGTGGAAGAGAATTTCTGGATTTTCCAAAAAAAGACACAAGAACATATGAAATTTTAAAATATGAGAAACGTGGCATCTCAAATTATTGGGGGCAAGATGGACTTTTAAATGTGGCTAGGACAACTAAATAGACATTTGGGAAGAAAGATAAAATTAGATACATACTTTACACCATGCCCAAAACAAACACCAAACATCAGAAATTTAAATGTAAAAAATATTTAAACTATACAAGTTCTAGAAGCAAACATGGGTGAATTCCATTATAACCTTGGTGTAAGAAAAGGTTTTTCACTATGACTCAAAGTCTGGATGTTGATTTTTAAAAATTGATGCATTTGACTAATTCTTTTTTTTGGTGTGGCAGAACATTATAAGCAAAGACTAGAAAATTGCAACATATCTCACAGATAGAGAATTTAATATCCTGATATATAAATAGCTCTTAAAAACTGAGGGGAAAAAGGTAAAATCTGATAGAAACAATGGGCAAAGAACATACACATGTAGTTCCGAAATTATATAAAAATGTCTCCTAAATATATGAAATGATGTCAACTTCATTTTTTATAAGAGAAAGGGAATTAAAAATATATTGAGATACAATTTTCATGTGATAATTTGACAAAAAATTAAAGCTAGACTACACAACCTATTGGTGAGGTGTGGAGAGAACAGATAATTTGAAACATTGCTGGAGGGAATGGAAACTGATTCAGCTTTAAGGAAGGAAACTTAGAAACAGCTACCAAAACTACATATTTGTCCACCTTTTGACCCAACAATCCTTCTTCTAGGAATGTACCCTGAAGACACATCTCCAACAATATGAAAAAACATATATGTACACAATACTTTATTGCAGCAATATTTGCAGTTCAAAAATATTGGAAACAATCTATCTGTCCACACGTAAGAGTGATTGAATAAATTAAGATACATCTACATAGTGGAATACTATGCAGCTGTAAAAAAGATTGAGGAAGACCTTTATGAACTAATATAAAGTGATCTCCAGGTATCAATAGTGTATTATCTTTTCTATAAGTAGAAGGGGAAATAAAATATACATGAACCTTTTAACTTCGCAAAAATATTATAAGAAACTAATGACAGTTAATTTCCCATAGGGGATAGTGGAAATGGGGTCAAATAAATGGTGTGTATTTTTTGTATGCACTTTTTGTACAGATTAGGCTTTTTGGAACTATGTTATAATATTTTATATATCCAAAAACATCAATAAGGATGGGAGAGTGAACCCAAAATTAGAAACAAATAAACCGAACTGTATTTCCAATAAATATATAACCATTCCCTAGGGAAATAAAAAAGAATTCAATCAAAAGAACTATTTTGAACAAAATATTTTATACAGCCTCAGATTAAAGACAGAAAGAACTATAAGCATATGTTGAACCTTAGTTAATGGATTTGTTTTACAAAGTGGTATAGGTTAATAATTCTGAAAATACTCTCTGGGTAGTCTAGGGTTGAACAAATAAGTACATGTATTGAGAATAATAAAAGGCAAGTTTCTCATTGTCAGAGAAACAAGTTAAAATATGAGGGGGAGGGTAAAGACTAGAATGAGTCTTCTGACATTGAACTGGAATTGGGGTATCATTATGAATTTTTGGTTTTTAATACAGAGATAGATAGATAGATGAAAATATACAGATATATGCATATCTTGTGTTTATGTCCACTTATAGAGCCTAAAAGCAATGATATCCATTAGCAATGACACCCACTAGTTCCCAGATGTTGGTTTCTAAGTACCATTCCCCATAACAGGGTTGGGGCAGAGAAAGCACAATATATTGTGCCAGAAAGAAAATTAGTCTTCATAAACTGATGGAGACATGTCAGAAGGACATAGGTACACTTCCCTGAAGGCACACTCCTTATATTTGCAGGGCTTAGGCAGAGGGAAAAATGGAAGCCACATACTATTTACTTAAATGTTTGAATTGAGAGATCAAGCTAAACCTGTTAAATAAAATATATTCCATCCTTCTACTTTGAAAAATGTATACATATAAAAGCAATAATCAAAAGATATCTGTATGGTTTTTACATAATTAAAAGTCGGCAAAATTTTTTTAAAGAGAAGAAAAAATGAAGGACATTGGAACCAATCTGCATGGGGCTCCCACTAGCTAAGACTGGGATAATTTGAGCATTAAAAATAATGATGGCAATCGCTTATAACCTACTGAATAAAATAAGAATCTATGAGTCTTTACTACTAGAAATAAATTAATTAATTAAGAATGAGATAAAGGAGAGCTCATCCTCACAAAAGATGTCAACTAATGCATGTAGAAAGAATGATGGAATTAGATAATCATCATTTGGTAAAACATCTTACCAATAATTGAGGTAGACAAGAATCATCAAATGCTGAAACTAAGGGATGAAATTTTGATGGCTAACAGGATGTTTACGTAGCCTAGAATTATATGCTTATAAGATATATATACATTAAAGAGAAACAGTAACTTTATGATGGAGAAAACCTAGATGAACAACACTTTAAGTGACTAAAGTTAACATCCCAGTAATGGAATACATGGATATTACGCATCTCCTGATATGATGCACCGAAAACTCAACGTCATTTCTGTGGTATTCCTGCCAAAGAAGCATCAGATTCATCATGAATCTAATCGTGAGCAAACCTCAGGCAAACCCAATGTTAGGGACCTTCTACAAAATAACTGGCCTGTAATTTTCAAGAGTCTAGGTCAGGAAAGCCAATGAAAGACTGAGATACAAGGAATCTAAAGATATGAAAACTAAATGCAACATGTGATTGTGAATCGATTAAAAAGAATTTTTATGTAAAGGACATAATGGAGACAATTGGGAAAATTGGGGCTAACAGTATCACATCAACATTCATTTCCTGGTAATTATATGTCTTGTATTGTATTGGAAAGTACATTGAAGCAGTTAGGTATAGAGATATGACAGATCAATGACAGATTGATCACCAGACAAATAGACAGATGGGCAGAGGGGAAGGGAGACAGAGAGAAGGAGAGAATGGAATGGGTAAAGCAAATATGGTACACTGTCAGTAATTAGGGAATTGGGGTGGAGAGTTTGTGAACGCTCTTCATACTCTTCCTGACGCTTTTCTGTAAGATCGAAATTACACTGAAATAAGAAGTTTAAAATATTTGGAGGAGCAGAGAGAGTTAGTTGGGATAGAGAGGAAAAAAAAGATTGGCCACGGGTTGATCATTGTTGAAGTTGAGTGAGGGGCATATAATATGAGTCTATTATCCTGTTTATTTTTGTATATGTTTGAAATTTTCCATATTAACATGATTTTAAAGGGAGAGAATAAATATTTTTCCATATTCTGAATTCATCATGTTATCTTGGCCTCAGCTCTCACCACCTTGGTCTAAACTGCCACCATCTCTTGCCTGGATGGCTACTGTAGCTTCTGGTCCATTTTATCCACAGCCTTTCTTGACTCTGATAATTAATGCCTCCCCTTGTGACCCAGATCACCTTGTAATTACCTAAGTCAAATCCCACTACTCCCTGTTTAAAACTCTCCTATGGTTTCCCAGTGGATTAAGGGTAAAATCCCTTTATCTTCATCACCCTGCATAAACCAACACTGGTATCTCTTCTGACTAGCTTCTTACCACCTTCCCCCTTCCTGTTGATCCTGTTTATAATTCCTGAATCTGCTGAATTTATTTCATCCTCAGGACCTTTGCATTTGCTGTTCCCTCTGCCTGGAATGCCTTGAGACCTTCACATCTTCATCATTCGAGTTCTATTATCTGTCACCTCCTCAAAGTTGCCTTCCCTGATGGTTCCACTCAGTTGCCACACTCTCCAGTTGCCCTCTATCATATCACTCTTTTCTCACCCATCACAAGATGAAATTATTTATTTGTATGTTTACTAATTGTCACTTTCCATGCTCCCCACCAGATGTAAAGACCATGAAAGCAAGAGACTTGCCCATCCTTTTCATTGATGGTACAGTGCCTAGCACATATTATATATGCCATAAAAAATGAAGTTAGACATTCAAATTCTAGTTTCATTTCTCATTGGTTGAGTGGACCTTGGGTAAATTCCTTGGGTAGATTACTTAATCTTTCTGAGTCACAAGGTCCTCATTTATAGAATGTAGCAATATCCTCTGCACATCTCATTGGGTTGCACAAAATTTCGAGTGCACAAATACCTGAAAGATGCAAAGAAGTATACATGCATGGCTTTATTATTGTAATAAACTGATGTTGGGGCAGAGAAAGCACAATATATTGTGTTTGTTCCTTGTCAATAATTGTGTTATTGCCATGATCATTTTCCCTGTCTTCAACAGAATAAATCCCAAGTTTTTTAGCACGGCATGTGAGGCCAGCCATTATCTGCTCTCTGTCTCTCTCAGGCCTTCTCTCTATAAGCCCAGAACCAATCACACCAAATCTCCCCAAATGTATCACAGAATTCCCAACCTTTGGGCTTCTGCCCAGGTGCTCCCTTTGCAGGACACACCCTGTCCTCTGCCCTATTGTCTGTGTGGGAGATGCCCACTTATCTTTCAATATTCGGCTCAAATGTTACTTTTTATATGAGATGCTTCCTGATCCTTTCCACCTCCAGGCTTCCAGCTGTAGACTGGGTATTCTGCCAATGTGATTACTGATATAGTTTATTGTACACATTTGTTTTCATGATTGTCTTTTCCATTGCATTGTGGGTTCCCTGAGGGCAGGGACTGTATCTTGTTTATCTGTGTATCCCCTCACTGACTCAGAGCAAGCCCTTAATAAATGATTGTTGGATTTTTATCACCATCATCACCACCATCATCATCATCAATCAATCAATATCTCCCTACAGAGGAGAGCATGGTCCTAATTTTGCAGAGTAAACAAATATGGACAAGGTACAGGAGACTAGATTCAAGACATGGCTTTGACCTTGGGCAAATCACTTTTCTACTCCGGGCTTCAGTTTCTTATTCTGCACAAAGAAAGGAACTGCACAATCTATAAGCTCCCTTCCAAAACTACATTTCATGCTTCCCATTCCTCAGCACCAGGACTTTGATGGAGCAGCTGTACAAATTGTCCCCTAATTGGGATGTCAGAACTGTGGTTCCTCTGAGCCTCATGGAGAGAGGCTTAGACCTGCCACCAGGGACTGGTGACTCTCAGGTCTAAACCAGCCTAAGCCAGAGCTGTCCTTCATGCCTCCCTGCACAGCTCTTATCTGACCTTAATGATCCCTGCTCTCGGTGAGTGATCCTTTTAGCTATAATTACTAATTGATGTTTGTAAAGTCTTTGAAATTCTCAGGTGACAGATGTAATCAAAGGCCAATTTATTATGATAATTGTTATTAGTACAGCTCATTATTTGTTGATGTTAACGACAGGGCCAGCAGGTGTTTCAAGATTGAGCAGGGCATTGAAGCTGGCCACGTTTGGTGGGAGAAAGAGAAACATGTGGATGTGGGGGGATTGGGGGTCTTTTAGGGGCTCCTGCTGGTCTCAGTCTAGCCAGGTTCCACTTTGTGGGGTTACGACTCAGCACGAAGCATGACACTAATTGCACAGGACCAACTAACAGCATTTTTACATGTACAGGTTCGAACCCAGGTCAGTCTCTTGCTTCTGGAATGTGCTTCAATAGCCTCTCTGAGTTTTGGCTTACTCATCTGTTAAATGAAGATACATATAGTATCATGCTTGCTGTGGTTGGAGAATGGGTTTGAGGCAAGTAAGAGTGGATGTGAGAAGACCAGCTTGGTGCAGGGGGTGGCTGTTGAGGTTTCTTAGGCAAGAGATGATGGTATTCAGAATGAGGATGGTGGCGCTGGAGATAAGAAAAGTACATGGATTGGAGAGAATTTTAGAGTGTAGAAGCAGTAGGACTTGGTGACAACTGGATATAGAACGTGAGGTATCTTGGGCAACCCAGACTTCTGAGATAGGAAACACTTGGGGATGTTTTTGGAGGGAAGGAATTATTTTAAAAAAGAATTGCCTACTATTTCCACCATTCTCTTGTAGGTTTGTTTTATTTGAATCTCCTCTCAACTCTATATCCTGATAAATTGAGTTTATGAGTTTGCAAAGTTGGGGTCCATGATGTAAAAGATGGAAGTTGACCAAAATTTAGCCTCCAGGAAGGGTCTGCAGAAGAACTGCCTAACTTCTGAAACTGTCTTTCTATAAGCACAACATTCCTGACCTTCCTTTGGAATCTCACTCCCTCTCTCTCCTCGATGCATCCAGCATGTCAGCTGATATCTTTGCACACCCTGGATTTCACTGATTTTGCTTCTCCTTCCTGAATTTCCTCTTCCTGTACCCTATCCACCGTCTATTCAAATTTGATCGATGGGTTAAAAATGTTTGTGCACCCATAGATTTTGCTTTTTCTTTCCTCAGTGAACTCCCACATTCTGCTTCATACTTATCACCTATGATATTCTAATAATGATAGCTGACACTGAGTGTTTATTGACCACCAACCACCGTGATAGCATTTTAAAATGCATCTTCTCATTAAACAATTTACAAACATTTTTATAAAGTTGATACTATGGGCATCGAAATTTTCCGAATGAGAATGAGACTCAGAGAGTCTAAATCACTTGCCTAAGATCACAGATAGTTAGTGCCAATCTATGCAATAGGAAAGACCCCATACTAAACATAGTCATAAAAAATGCTGAGGGGAAAGAAACTTTGAGATCCATTCATCTTATTTAATGGCATTAATTTATAGCATTAATGCTGTTGTACAGCACAAGAAAGAGGATCTTTGCATGTAAATGTCTCCATTAAATCCCAGTTTACTACTGTATGACAACATCGGTGGAGAAGGAAATAATGGAGTGTTTGAGCAAAAATGATATTATGATATTGACTGGTATCTCCTCAAGGCCCCTTATGTAACGATACATATGATACATACCTCTTCTAGTGTCTTTGATGAAAAATAGGTATACTTCTTTCTCTCAAGTAAGAGAACCTGCCACATGCCCCTTTTTGCCTTGGCTTCCAGGAAGCCCGAGAGGTGTAGGTAATGTTCTATTTCATTAACCACCTATACTATTGGGTTGGCCAAAAAGTTCATTTGGGTTTTCCTGTAACATCTTGCGGAAAAACCCGAACGAACTTTTTGGCCAAGCCAATACAACTCTGGCACAATGATAACCTTTCTACCACTAAGATTCTTGAGCTAAATAAACTTTTTATTTTAACTGAATATGTATATATGCATATTCATATGTACATGTACATACATACACACGCTAAAATGTTTATGTGTATGGATGTATATATGTATATTCACACCTATGCTGAATTTGTACTCAAACACATACTCATGTTAGCAACACCTTCCTTTGAAAGGTGCTTAGGAATGTGCAAAGAGTTATCACACCTATTGTCTACTCCTCACAAAGACCCCAGTGAGTCTGGGAGGGCATATCTCATCCCCATTTGACAGATGGGGAGACTGAAGTTTAGGGTCAATATTCAGTTCATGTAGCTATAAAATGGCTAAAGCTCATGGATCCAGTTTCCAAATTCAGAGGTTTTCCCACTTTTTCACCATTTGGGAGCCAACTGGGCTGAAGTTCATGGAGACCCTCAGTTTGGAAGGGGCCTGATGAAGGCAGAAGCCCTGCTATATGGAAACTTGAACTTCTTAGGGATGGGGGTCTGCAGCATCGATGCCTCAAGGCCCAGGCTGACAAGATCATCAGCTGTCAACATTTGGGTGACCTTCATTTCCTTCTCCAAATGAGTTTAAAGTATATTTTCATTGAAAGGAAAATGTCCTTGGTCCCTCAGCTCTCATACCATGATAATAAAATCTGTAGGAACTGTAAGTGAGTGAAAAAGCAACCTGGGAGAGCTCATCTTGGTATTTGTACAAGGTGACACTCAGAGAATTTCTCTCTACCTGGAAAGGGAATTTTGAGACCTAACAGGGATTCAGCAGAAATTCAGAGCTTTCAAGAGCAAGTGATAAGGCTCAAAGGGTAGACTGCAGCCCTGGAGGGAGACATACCCAAGGGGCTGGGTGATCCCCAGGAGACAAAATCCACCGAGGACTGGGAAGGAGGCCTGGGCAGGTAGATGGGGCACGGCACCCAGGCTCTGGGGACAGACAAGAACTGGGAGGGGACACTTAGCAGGCCAAAGTTTTCCAAAATGGTTACAGAAAGGTGTGACGATAACCCTGGGTTCTAAATGTCCATTTCTCAGTTTTCCTTTCCATTTTCGCAGAGCTAATAAAACCCAGAAATATGTTCCTAACGTAGGACTACGGCAACAAGTCAGAAAAAGGCTGTATGGAGGCCTTTGATTCACAGTTTTCTGCTACCTTGGCTCAGCTACTGATGGGTAGGAGAGATCTAAGGTTTTCCAATGCCTCTCAACCACACTGCATGGTAGACTTTGAAGAACTAGCCTTTTAAAGTGGAAGAGTGTCACAGGGAGTGTTAGACATTTCTTGACCACATCTCCATGGAGGTAAAGCGAAAGCTGTTACTGAAATCCTTCCATCAGTATGAAGTAACTGAGATGCTATGAGATTTCATGGTGCTTCTGGCAGTCCATGCATGCACTGATTTCAAAGGAGTCACTTTGTGAGACCAATCATGAGGTAGTATACATGAAAACACCTTGCTTAGTGTGTGGGATGCAGCAGGTGCTCAAAAATAGAAAGTTCTCAGGATCTGTGATAGAAACTGCACAGGTGCTTCAAGAGTGAGTCTGGGTATTATGAGAATTTGAAGGAAAAGCTTAGGGTATAATGGGGAAGTGTGGTGGTCCTTAGGGATGTTCTCAAATATCCCAGTTCTCCCCCTGGGCACACAGTTGGAAGGCACTGCCTCATTCCTTTTTGAAGTTAAGCATGGCTGCATGACTAGTCTTGGCCAATGGAAAGTGCTGTGTATCATTTTGTGTGGAAACTTTTTAGAACCACTGCCTTGTTTGCCACATTTCTTTCCCTGCCTTAGTGATTATGGAAGCACATGTCAAGATGGACTTTCCAACTTAAGTCCCTGAGTAACTAGGATAAGCAGAGCCCTTCTGCTGGCCCATTTTGCACATGTAGAAAGAGTGGAAAATATTTTTTCTGGAATACACTGAGATTTCATGGCTGCTTGTTACTACAGCATAAATTAGTTTATCCTAACCAATATAGGAGTTTTCTTATAAACTCCCTCTGGAATACCTCAGACCCAAGCCATGTGATCTCCTGTGTGGTCTTAACTCTAACTCATCTGAGCTTGGGATTCCTGCACCTTCTCATTCCATGGCCCATCTGAGCTTTTTTCATGTGAACAGTCACTAAAGTAAGAACAGAATCAGGAAATGGGGTGGGAGGGGCAAGATCATTCTCCAAAGACAAAATCAATTATATCAAAAGATTCAACAGGAACAGATGTCAGGCTTGGAACCACATATGAAAAGTTAAACTAAGAAAAATAAAGCTTGGGGTGGGGTTACAAAGCAATTGAGTCATGGGTGAATTAAGGCAGTCAACAGGTGCCACACAGACATGGTTCCTGAGGTCCTCCTAGGAAGTGATGTGCTTCTATGCGGAGTCTACAGGACAAATTGGAATGTACCAGGTAAGGGTGCTTCAACCCTCCCCTCCCTCAAGAGAGGAGCTTCAGGAAAGCAGCAAAAAGGAAAAGAGAACTAGAACTACAACAACTGTGACGGATGCCTTATATGCATCGTCTCATTTGCTCTCCCCAAGTTTGGGGGAGGTATATCATTAATCTCATTAGGTATCTTGAGATGTTAAGAAATCAGCTCAAGTTCACATACATGGGGAACAGCCATAATTCAAAGCCAAGTCTGTCTGATGCCTGACTTTCAGTTCTGTCTACCCAACCATGCCTCAGTAAACCCATCCATGTGCAAATATTATTTTCACAGGGCTTGGACACAACTAAATATGGTTTCTTCCAATTCATTCAGAGACACAGAATTTTCCCTAACCCAGCTCTACCTAGATCGTCCCAACTATTATAATGTGATAACGCTGCAAACACGAGGACTCATTCAAAATAGCATCTGCCTTCCAATTGTTCTTAAGAGGCAACTGAATTCAGGAGCTGCAAGAGGAAATGAAACACAGAGAGTGGTCAACCTTCTACTTCTCACTTCTCTTATTTAGCTCACCATTTGGAGGAGGCATCATGCAGGTTAAATGTGCCCCCACATGATGAAAAGGATATAGGAAGGAGTCTTCCCTCCGCATAAATAGAACAGGCACAACAGCACTGCCCAACAAAGGGTGGCTTCTGATGGATATTTGCATGAATTCGCCACACTTGTTTTGCATACAACCGTTAATTATGGTCCTTTCAACTTCACAATCGTGGCTAATGGTGGTGGGGATGCAGAGAACAGTAGATTCAGCAGACCTCATTCTGGGAAGAGTGGGAAAGAAACGATGCAAACTGCACCCACCCGCTGTTTACAACTGAGACAACTACTCTGGGTACCATTTGGAAGATCTGGAGGAAATCAAGGCTTCCTAGGAGCCTGGAGCTTGTGAAATGAGACAGCTGTGGAAAGTATTACTGCTATGATGGAAGGAAGGTCCTTTATGGCTCATCTTTCTATGAGGAAAATAGCCCAGAGCCGTATCTCTCACGCTACACTGAATGGAAATTCAGACTTTACTCACACTTAATTTGTGCCTTTCAGTATTCAAGATCATTTCTCATTTAATCCTCCTCAGAATGGCTGTGCGAAGTGTGTATTACTATTTCAATTTTATAAGTGAGGGAACTGAGACTCACAGACAACAAGAAACAGTCTGTACTCTCATTCATTCATTCATCAAATGATGACTGAGTCTCTACTGTGTGTTAAATATTGTACTCAGTAGGGAGAATACAGCAGCAAACAAGAGTTCCTGCCTCCTGGAACTCTAATGAGAGAGGCATGCACTGCAAAAAACAAGTGCAATTAAAAATATGCACAATGGATGAGGGGTGGAGCCTCAGGCGCTACAGGATCGTGATGAGTTGTGGCAGGGATAAAGGAAGATAGGGGCGTCAGCTGCTTCTTCTAGACGCTAGGGAATGCAGCTGGACCTGGATCCAAAGCAGGCTCTCCATATCAACCAGGCCCAATGGACAAGGCCCAGCTGGAGGACCAAGTGGAGTGTGGAAGGCCAGCCACCCTGTGCCTTTGGATTGGAGAATTTAACCCATTTACATGTAAGGGTCTTGGTGCTCTGGCCGGGTGTCAGGCCTGAGCCTCTGAGGTGGGAGACCTGAGCTCAGGACACTGGACCACCAGAGACCTCCTGGACCCACATAATATCAATCAGCGAGAGCTCTCCCAGAGATCTCCATCTCAAGGTTAAGACCAAACTCCACTAAACGACCAGCAAGCTACAGTGCTGGACACCCCATGCCAAACAACCAGCAAGACAGGAACACAACCCAACCCATTAGCAGAGAGGCTGCCTAAAATCATAATAAGTTCACAGACACCCCAAAACACACCACCGTATGTGGCCTGCCCACCAGAAAGACAAGATCCAGCCTCCTCCACCAGAACAAAGGCACCAGTCCCCTCCACCAGGAAACCTACAACAACCTTACCCACTGGGGGCAGAAACCAAAAACAACGGGAACTACGAACCTGCAGCCTGCGAAAAGGACACCACAAACACAGTAAGTTAAGCAAAATGATAAGACAGAGAAATACGCAGCAAATAAAGGAGCAAAGTAAAAACCCACCAGACCAAACAAATGAAGAGGAAATAGGCAGTCTACCTGAAAAAGAATTCAGAGTAATGATAGTAAAGAGGATCCAAAATCTTGGAAATAGAATGGAGAAAATATAAAAAACGTTTAACAAGGACCTAGAAGAATTAAAGAGCAAATGAACAATGATGAACAATACAATAAATGAAATTAAAAATTCTCTAGAAGGAATCAATAGCAGAATAACTGAGTCAGAAGAACGGATAAGTGACCTGGAAGATAAAATAGTGGAAATAACTATCGCAGAGCAGAAAAAAGAAAAAAGAATTAAAAGAATTGAGTACAGTTTTAGAGACCTCTAGGACAACATTAAATGCACCAACATTGGAATTATAGGGGCCCCAGAAGAAGAAGAGAAAAAGAAAGGGACTGAGAAAATATTTGAAGAGATTATAGTTGAAAACTTCCCTAATAGGGGAAAGGAAACAGTCAATCAAGTCCAGGAGGCACAGAGAGTCCCATACAGGATAAATCCAAGGAGAAACACGCCAAAACACATTATTACTCAAACTATCAAAAATTAAATACAAAGAAAAAATATTAAAAGCAGTGAGGGAAAAGCAACAAATAACATACAGGGGAATCCCCATAAGGTCAACAGCAGCTCTTTCAGCAGAAACTCTGCAAGGCAGAAGGGAGTGGCAGGACATATTTAAAGTGATAAAAGGGAAAAACCTAAAACCAAGATTACTCTACCCAGCAAGGATCTCATTCAGATTCGATGGAGAAATTAAAACCTTTACAGACAAGCAAAAGCTAAGAGAATTCAGCACCACCAAACCAGCTTTACAACAAATGCTAAAGGAACTTCTCTAGGCAGGTAACACAAGAGAATGAAAACACCCACAAAAACAAACCCAAAACAATTAAGAAAATGGTAATAGGAACATACATATCAATAATTACCTTAAATGTAAACGGATTAAATGCTCCAACGAAAAGACATAGACTGGCTGAATGGACACAAAAACAAGACCAGTATATATGCTGTCTACGAGAGACCCATTTCAGACCTAGGGACATATACAGACTGAAAGTGAGGGGATGGAAAAAGATATTCCATACAAATGGAAAACAAAAGAAACGTGGAGTAGCAGTTCTCATATCAGACAAAATAGACTTTAAAATAAAGACTATTACAAGAGACAAAGAAGGACACTACATAATGATCAAGGGATCAATCCCAGAAAAAGATATAGTAATTGTAAATATTTATAAACTCAACATAGGAGCACCTCAATACACAAGGCAAATGCTAACAGCCATAAAAGGGGAAATTGACAGTAACACAGTCATAGTAGGGGACTTTAATACCTCACTTTCACCAATGGACAGATCATCCAAAATGAAAATAAATAAGGAAACACAAGCTTTAAATGACACATTAAACAAGATGGACTTAATTGATACTTATAGGACATTCTATCCAAAAACAACAGAATACAGCTACTTCTCAAGTACTCATGGAACATTCTCCAGGACAGATCATACCTTGGGTCACAAATAAAGCCTTGGTAAATTTAAGAAAATTGAAATCGTATCAAGTATCTTTTCTGACCACAACACTTTGAGACTATATATCAATTACAGGAAAAAAAATCTATAAAAAATACAAACACATGGAGGCTAAACAATACAGTACTAAATAAACAAGAGATCACTGAAGAAATCAAAGAGGAAATTAAAAAATATCTAGAAACAAAAGACAATGAAAAAACGACAATGCAAAACCTATGGGATGCAGCAAAAGCAGTTCTAAGAGAGAAGTTTATAGCAATACAATCCTACCTCAAGAAACAAGAAACATCTCAAATAAACAATATAACCTTACACCTAAAGCAATTAGAGAAAGAAGAACAAAAAACACCCAAAGTTAGCAGAAGGAAAGAAAGCATAAAGATCAGATCAGAAATAAATGAAAAAGAAATGAAGGAAACAATAGCAAAGATCAATAAAACTAAAAGCTGGTTCTTTGAGAAGATAAACAAAATTGATAAACCATTAGCCAGACTCATCAAGAAAAAAAGGGAGAAGACTCAGATCAATAGAATTAGAAACGAAAAAGGAGAAGTAACAACTGACACTGCAGAAATACAAAGGATTATGAGATTACTACAGCAACTATATGCCAATAAAATGGACAACCTGGAAGAAATGGACAAATTCTTAGAAAAGCACCACCTTCCAAGACTGAACCAGGAAGAAATAGAAAATATAAACAGAGCAATCACAAGCACTGAAATTGAAACTGTGATTAAAAATCTTCCAACAACAAAAGCCCAGAACCAGATGGTTTCACAGGCGAATTCTATCAAACATTTAGAGAAGAGCTAACATCTTTCTTTCTCAAACTCTTCCAAAATATAGCAGAGGGAGGAGCACTCCCAAACTCATTCTACGAGGCCACCATCACCCTGATACCAAAACCAGAAAAAGATGTCACAAAATAAAGAAAACTACAGGCCAATATCACTGATGAACATAGATGCAAAAATCCTCAACAAAATACTAACAAACAGAATCCAACAGCACATTAAAAGGATCATACACCATGATCAAATGGGGTTTATCCCAGGAATACGAGGATTCTTCAATATACGTAAACCAATCAATGTGATAAACCATATTAACAAATTGAAGGAGAAAAAACATATGATCATCTCAACAGATGCAGAAAAAGCTTTCGACAAAATTCAACACCCATTTAGGGTAAAAACTCTCCAGAAAGTAGGCATAGAGGGGACTTACCTCAACATAATAAAGGCAATATATGACCACCCACAACCAACATCGTTCTCAGTGGTGAAAAACTGAAACCGTTTCCCCTAAGATCAGGAACAAGACAAGGTTGCCCACTCACCACTATTATTCAATATAGTTTTGGAAGTGTTAGCCACAGCAATCAGAGAAGAAAAAGAAATAAAAGGAATCCAAATCAGAAAAGAAGTAAAACTGTCATTGTTTGCAGATGACATGATATTATACATAGAGAATCCTAAAGATGCTACCAGAAAACTACTAGAACTAATCAATGAATTTGGTAAAATAGCAGGATATGAAATTAATGCACAGAAATCTCTTGCATTCCTATACACTAATGATAAAATATCTGAAAGAGAAATTAAGGAAACACTCCCATTTACCACTGCAACAAAAAGAATAAAATACGTAGGAATAAACCTACCTAAAGAGACAAAAGACCTGTATGCAGAAAACTACAAGACACTGATGAAAGAAATTAAAGGTGATACCAACAGATGGAGAGATATACCATGTTCTTGGATTGGAAGAATCAACACTGTGAAAACGACTATACTACCCAAAGCAATCTACAGATTCAGCGCAATCCCTATCAAACTACCAATGGCATTTTTCACAGAACTAGAACAAAAAATTTCACAATTTGTATGGAAACACAAAAGACCCCGAATAGACAAAGCAATCTTGAGAAAGAAACACAGAGCTGGAGGAATCATGTTCCCAGACCTCAGACTATACTACAAAGCTACAGTAATCGAGCCAGTATGGTACTGGCACAGAAACAGAAATATAGATCAATGGAACAGGATAGAAAGCCCAGAGATAAACCCACGCAGATATGGTCACCTTATCTTTGATAAAGGAGGCAAGAATATACAATGGAGAAAAGACAGCCTCTTCAATAAGCGGTGCTGGGAAAACTGGACAGCTACATGTAAAAGAATGAAATTAGAACACTCCCTAACACCATACACAAAAATAAACTCAAAATTATTAAAGACCTAAATATAAGGCCAGATAATATAAAACTCTTAGAGGAAAACATAGGCAGAACACTCTATGACATAAATCACAGCAAGATCCTTTTTGACCCACCTCCTAGAGAAATGGAAATAAAAACAGAAATGAACAAATGGGACCTAATGAAACTTAAAAGCTTTTGCACAACAAAGGAAACTATAAACAGATGAAAAGACAACCCACAAAATGGGAGAAAATATTTGCAAATGAAGCAACTGACAAAAGATTAATCTCCAAAATATACAAGCAGCTCATGCAGGTCAATATGAAAAGAACAAACAAGCCAGTCCAAAAATGTGCAGAAGACCTAAATAGACATTTCTCTAAAGAAGATATACACATTGCCAACAAACGCATGAAAGGATGCTCAACATTACTAATCATTAGAGAAATGCAAATCAGAACTACAGTGAGATATCACCTCACATGGGTCAGAATGGTCATTATCAAAAAATCTACAAACAATAAATGATGGAGAGGTGTGGAGAAAAGGGAACACTCTTGCACTGTTGGTGGGAATGTAAACTGATACAGCCACTATGGAGAACAGTATGGAGGTTCCTTAAAAAACTAAAAATAGAACTGCCATACGACCCAGCAATCCCACTACTGTGCATATACCCTGAGAAAACCATAATTCAAAAAGAGTCATGTATCACAATGTTTTTTGCAGCACTATTTACAATAGCCAGGACATGGAAGCAACCTAAGTGTGCACTGACAAATGAATGGATAAAGAAGAAAGATGTGGCACATATATACAATGGAATATTACTCAGCTATAAAAAGAAATGAAACTGAGTTATTTGTAGTGAGGTGGATGGACCAAAGTCTGTCATACAGAGTGAAGTAACTCAGAAAGAGAAAAACACATACCGTATGCTAACACATATATATGGAATCTAAAAAAAAAGAAACAAAATGGTTCTGAAGAACCTAGGGGCAGGACAGGAATAGAGACGCAGATGTAGAGAATGAACTTTAGGACACAGGGAGGGGGAAGAGTAAGCTGGGATGAAGTGAGAGAGTGGCAGTGACATATATACACTACCAAACGTAAAATAGATAGCTAGTGGGAAGCGGCCGCATAGCACAGGGAGATCAGCTCGGTGCTTTGTGACCACCTAGAGGGGTGGGATAGGGAGGCTGGGAGGGAGACACCAGAGGGAGGGGATATGGGGATATATGTATACATATGGCTGATTCACTTTGTTATACAGCAGGAACTAACACACCATTGTTAAGCAATTATACTCCAATAAAGATGTTTAAAAAATATGCACAATGTTGTAAATAAAAAGAACAGGTTAACATATAGTGAGTACTGGTGTGGATGGCTCTTAGATAATATGATTGGAAAGTTCCCAAAGGATATGACACTGAAGATGAGGCCTGAAAACTGAGAATGTACTAGTTCTTCAAAGAATGAAGAAGAGAGACGTGGATAATATAGCAGCCTGAAAGAGGTCCCTGAAGTGAAAACAATATCTTGGAATGTATGAGAAATAATGTCTTAGAAAATGGTCAAGAGAGGAGGGGTAGTTGAAATGTAGCAGGAATGGTCTACCTATATCTGGAGTACAATGCTAGGTTCTGATAACCCCTTTTTAAGGAAGGCATTGGAAAAAAGGAGTCTGTCTATGAGAGAACAGAATAAACAGGATGAAAGAGATACAGAAATCATGCCATATGAGAAATAGAAGTAATTGCATATTAAATATCAATGAGAGATGGCCTGGGTGGCCAGGGATGGTAGTTGATACTGTTGTATTTTCTCCAAAAGGCTGATATGGTAAAGAATGATTTGATTTGTTCAAATCAATACAAGTGTCCAAGAGTAGAGAGTTAAGGGGACAGAATTTGGCTTTATAGAGAGGAGAAAGTTCTAACAATTTTTCTTGTTCAACAAAGGAATCAACTCTTTCCCCCCAAAGAACTGCAGTGGTCAAGCTGAGGCTATATAATGCCTTGCCAAGAACACTTTATTAAAGATTTCTATGTTGGCTTCTGGTGTAGATTAGATGACACCTCAAAATCATCCAATTCTTAACTGCTATAGATCTGTAATATTGTTGTATCCACAACAAATAGTTACAGTATGGCCTGATTCGCAAGAAAGACAGATGCTGAGAATTCAGCACCAAAGACAGTGCTTCAACAGGTGCGACTGACCTTGTTATCTGTAAGAAAGCATAAATGGGTTAATGGGATACTGGGTTGGCCCAAAAGCTCATTTCGGTTTTTCCATAAGTTGCTATGGAAAAACCCGAACGAACTTTTGGGCCAACCCAATACTAATCTGATCAGAATTCCAAACGCAAGTGCCTGTGAACAACTCACACTTCATGAAAGTGCGTGCGAGGACTCTGCGGACCATGCTTCATAATGGACATCATACTCGGACTCTCCATGGTGTTTACGGGGCTGGATTAAATTACTCCACATTTACATAGTTCACTGTAGAGTTTACAAAATGTCTTTACTCCCATCCTAATAATAGCCAAGATTTAATGAGTAACCTCCACATTTCTAAACCTAATGACTAATTATTTGACACATTATTTTAGTTATTTATTTTTGGTCTCTCCCCTACTAGAATGTAAATGCTATGAGGGCAGGGAGTTTTTGTCTGTTTGGCTTACTGCTTTATTCCCAGCACTCAAAAAAGGTGTCTTTTTTAGGGGGTGGGGGGAACATAGAGTGTGTGCTTGCTAGATGTTTCCTTAATTAATTAATCAATCACATCTAACTCTTTTAATAGGTTACTTAAAAGTCACACAGTTACTAGGGTTTTGTGTATAGGCAGTCTGATTGTAAAGGCTGTATATTTAGCCACTCTGCTAAGCTGAAAAAACATCTTTACTATTCATAGAATAAATATATCTGAACCCTAAAATTCTCTTACCCTGTTTTGACTGAAACTTGTAGATGGGATTGGAAGCAATGAAATTGACTGATAGTAAATCATTCAACCTTGCCCACAACCATCCTGCAACAAATGGCCATTTCTGCTTTCCTTTAATTTTTTAAACGTAATGTAACTTTGCCCTAACCTTTGTTTTTGATCTTCTAGTGATATAGATTTGCTGAATTCTGGTTTTTACTTGACTCAAGATATTTTACCCCTTTATAAAGGGAGTAAAGCATCACTTAAAAAAAAATATAGTGCTTCTGTTTTCCGGCTTGCATTATAGTTGCTGATTTTCATGTTTACTTATAGTTTCCTTTATTTCTCCCCCTTTTCTTCGCAGATTGTTGTCTTCTGGATTTTCTATGATAGATTGGAAGGCTGCCTTTATGTTCCAAAAAAGTATACTTAAAAAAAATCTTAGTATCAAAATTAAAATAGTCATTAGCTATTCCATCCTGTCTAAAGTGGGAAAATTAGCAGATTTTTATTTACATTCATCAATCCTCCAACTCTTAGTTTTTGTTGACATAAGAGTGAATTACAGACCCAGATCACAACTGTTAACTTTTTACATTATACATCTTTTCTTTAAGTAATTGCTTTTAATATTAACCTCTCTCTAACATGTTTAGAGCAATTATTTAGCATTAATGTGATATTTAATTAGTTTCCATGCTCACTGTGGGTCTTTTTATTTCATATTTCTCTATTCTTGATTTCTTTATTTTGATTCATTGCTTGGTCAGTTGCTCTTTGAATGATTTATTAGAAGCAGGACCTGTGGGACCCTCAGGATGGTGAGAATGTCTTTCTGATGCATTTACACAAGAACAACAACCTGGCTGATAAGAAATTTGTGGGTCATAACATTTTCTCCTCAAAAATCCTCCAGGCTTAACTGCATTGTCTTCTGCCCTTTATGATATGGCGAAATCTGAGGGGGCCAAGCAGAGATGTGTTAGACCGAGAATGACTTTCCTGCTCCTGTGTCCCTTTCACCCAACTCTTTTCAGTAAAACTTAATACTACACAGTAATTTGAAATGGTGTGTGGTTTTTCTCTTGCTAGAAAAATACAATACTCTTGAGTGCCAGCTCTCACAGCTTTTTCCTCTCTGTTCCTATGAGGCCGACTACACCTCAAGACACCTGGCATAAGCACCCATCCAGTTCCATCCCTGCTCGTGTTCCATTACAGCAAACCTTAGTTCCCAAATGGGTGTACACATGGGGTGGGATCAGAGGCATGAGTAATTAAATGGCTTTGTTTATCTCGGAAGCAGTAGTAGGCACTGCTTCTTAGATGAGGTAGCTTCACAGTGGGGTGACTTTTTCCCAATGGCAAAACCGCACGTCTTGAAAACGGTTTCTATTATACGAAGTCTCCTGCCTCATCTGCTGTTCTTCTAGGACCTACCATGCTCAGGTTGGGGAAATCTCTCCTGGGGTCCATTTTCCAGTTTCCTGGGTTCTACAGACTTGGTCTGTTGCTGGGTTTTCAGGAGAATCTTGGTAGGAATGTGATAGCAGGTGAATTGAATGAAGCTACGACTCTGCTCCACAGCATGGAAACCCAACAGCACCACTTGATATGCTGCCAAGAGCAGGGAAGGCCATCCCTTCTCAGGGCTGTGCTGAACCAAGAAACTGGCTCATATGGGATGCAGAGAACCAAGAACAAGATGAGCTCCCAGATGCTTCTGGCCATCTTTATGTCTTCCTCCTCAATACCTCAGAGTGGTGCATGCAGAGGGAAGACCAGATGGACAGGTGAAAGGCAGTCTGGCTTCTTTTTGTAGTTTTATACTCTCTGTGAGGAATGTTGCTTGAACCAGTAATGAATGCAGAATTGAAATACCAATGTGGAATCTAAATGGGTAGGTGGACATTTTAAATGTTAATTAGTTTCTCAATCCAGGTTTCTCATAAGGTAATGACTGCCACTGACAGACTAGACTACCTTGGCCACAGGCTGTTCTGTAAGAACTTCACCAAATCTTGCTTCTGTCTCAGCTTTCCCTTCTCCAGTGAGCGAAACACTGTGGAACATGGCACATAAGATTCCCTTACATTTATAGAAGCTCTTTGAGGGCACATACTACATAATCTTAATATGAACTATCGGGTCTAGCAAACGTCACTGTTCATTATCTATTTGTTGGATGAAATATGGCAACCTGAAACATGTCCACAAAAGCATCCTAGATGGAAAATACTTGAGTATAAGAGGAACTTAAAGATAGTTAGCTTGCAGAACATAAGACCAGATGGGTGTGTGTGTATAGAGGGGAAGTGAATGGTGGAAAAGTTCTTATGTAACTGAAAAAAAATACCGCCTGAGAAGGTGATTGCACTGGTTCTACTGGGACCTAAAAGTATGGATCAAGAGCAATGGGTAGAAGCTACAATAAACGATATATTTAAGTCAGTTAAAAAAAAGCTTTCTTAGAGCCACAGCCTCCACAAAGATCAGCAAAGTTACCACATAAAGAAGTGAGTTCTCTGTCATTGGAGGTATTCAAGAATAAGCACTAACGTCACCAAATAAATGCTGGAGAGCATGTAGAGAAAAGGGAACCCTCCTACCCTGTTTGTGGGAATGTAAATTGGTGCAGCCACTATGGAGAACAGTATGGAGGTTCCTTAAAAAACTAAAAATGGAGTTGCCATATGATCCAGCAATCCCACTCCTGGGCATATACCCTGAGAAAACCTTAATTCAGAAAGATACCTGCATCCTAATGTTGATAGCAGCACTATTTCCAATAGCCAAGACATGGAAGCAACCTAAATGTTCATCATTTGAATGGATAAAGAAGATGTGGTATATATGTGTGTGTGTATATATATATATATATATATATATATATACACACACACACACACACACACACACACACACAATGGAATACTACTCAGCCATAAAAAAGAATGAAATAATGCCATTTGTAGCAACATGGATGGACCTAGAGATTACCATACTAAGTGAAGTAAGTCAGAAAGAGAAAGACAAATATCATATGATATTACTTATATGTGGAATCTAAAAAAATGATACAAATCAACTTATTTACAAAACAGAAATAGACCCACAGACATAGAAAACAAACTTATGGTTACCAAAGAGGAAAGGGGTTGGAGGAGTTTGGGATTAACAGATACATTACTATATGTAAGACAGATAAACAACAAGGTGCTACTGTATAGTGCAGGGAACTATTTACAATATCCTGTAATAAACCATAATGAAAAAGAATATGTATATATAACTGAATCACTTTTCTGTACACCAGAAAGTAACACAACATTGTAAATCAACTATACTTCAATTTAAAAAAAAGAATAATCATTAACATCAGTTAACTGTGATATTGTAATACTGACTGAAGCACTGTTTTGTATGTAGGGGGAGGGAGGGAGATATTGGATGACCTTTCAGATCCTTTACAGCCCTGTGATTTTGTAATGTTATGACTGGCACTCCTCAATAATCAAAAAAATATTTGACACAAAAAGGTTACCTTGTCTTTGGGAGAAAAATACTTTCTAATGTGACTAACGGTAATGACAAAGGGGTTAGCAGTCACTGATTAACTAAAACATGTTTAGTGCATTAATAGATATCAAATTTATAGGTATTCTTTTATAGATGAGGAAATTAAGACTCAGATCTGCATATGATTTGCCCAAGTGAAACACCCTTCTATCCTCTAATACAGGGGTCTCAGAATTTTTTTCTGTAAAGGGCCATATAGTAAATATTTTAGGCTTTATGCAGCATAGAGTCTGTCTCAACTATTCAAGTGTACTGCTGTAGCATCAAAGCAGTTACAGACCATGGAAATGAATAGGTGTCACTGTATTCAAAACAAAAAACAAAAAACCAACAACAACCCTTTACTCACAAAAAAAGGCATGGGTCAGGATGATTTGGTCCACGGGCCTTAGTTTGTCAACCTCTGCTCTAAAGCCATGCTGCCTTCTCATTTAAGAATGGAAAAACAAGGCAAGAAATGGCCTCCATGTGGCCATACTTACTCCATTTGCTTTGCTGAGTGCCTGGAAGTAGATGCTGTAGCTTTTCAGAGGGGAAAGAGGTGGGTTCCAGTAGCCATTGTATGTCTTGTTGTCACCCACTGTAAATGGCTGGGTGACAGGCAGGTTGGCAGGCTTCAATTCAGCAGCAAAGTAGTGTAGAGAATCGAGGCTGGAGGCATTCCTATAGCTCACCGGCACCGAAAAGCACTCAATGATGTCAGCTGCCCTCCGTGACTTCTGAAGTCGCTCCTCCTTGACAACCAGCTGATAAACACTGGACAGGAAAGAGGAGAGGCAGATGAGCAACTGCCTGGAGGGATGAACTTTTACTTATCATCGTCACTTCTGTCTGCAACTTAAACCTCCCTCCTGAGCTTCAGACTTACAAACCCGCTGCTTTGTAGAAATAGATTTCCATTTAGATGTTCCAAAGCCAGCTCACACTGCATATGTCCAAAAATGCAACTCAGTTTCAACCCCTACAAACCTGTATGCTCCTCCTTCTACATTTCTTTCCTCAGTGAGGGTAGCATTGCTCATCAAGTGGCCAGATCTTGAATACGGGGCTCATTCTCATTTCCTGCATCCTTGGTTTGCACTCTGCTTTAATCAACAAGCTCTGTTGACTTGACATCAGCCATCTGAACTTGCCCCTCCCTTTTTTCCTCCTCCCATCAAATTGTTGAGGTTGGGCACTTCCCCACCTCTTAGCTGAACTCAGCTAGTCTCTTTGCCTCTAACTGATTGGATCAACTCACCAGTCAATCCACTGACCTTCCTAAACATAAACATTGTCCCTCTTCAAGCACTTTCATAGCTTCTCCATTATTCAAATGAGATAATCGAGACTCCTCATCCTGACCTTTGGGGCACTTTGTGTCTGGCTTCTAGTCTACCCCTCAGAGAGTCTTATGGTAAACCCCTCATTGCAGCTGCTGCAGACCCCATGCTATTGCACAAACCTCCTTTGGATCCCAGCCTATGCCATCACCAGTTCGTGTTTCCTCCATCTGCAATGCCCTCTCATTCAACTTCTGCCTGTGGAAGCCTTTCTCTAAAGGCTAAGCCTATCTTTCATCTCCTCTATGAAGCCGGTATAGATCCTCCAAATCTGAATGACTTTCCCCCTACTCGGCTCCCCCACTGCTCGTTAATGGCTATCTGCTCGGGACGGCAATAACATAAGCATGGAACTGCTGTTTCTAGGTCTAGACTGTGACCTTTTAGGCAGTGGAAGTTGTGGCTTAGTTATCTCTGTATCACTCTCCTCCATCCACATACTGCTCAGCAGGTTGCCTGACACCTATATAGTGATCAGTGAATGCTTGTTCAAATGGACCAAATTGAACTAAAATTGAAAATAAGCATGAAACCCAACCTGACAGGATGCAGAAACCCTAATCAAGATAAACAATGATTCTTCTGAGCTCCTGTCTAGTGATCTCACACATTCCCTTCAACTTAGAAGGACTGTAAGAAGGTGTTAATGTGTGAAGAGAGATGACCGAGCGTTTTTAAAACACCAACTGTATGCCAAATGTGTAGGCTCCTTTTATAAAAGTTATCCTAAATTTTGTGACTTTTGATAACATTTTACTATCTCTTCAAATGCCCACAGTTTGTAGTTCTCTTTAATAAATGCTTTTTTTTTTTTTTTTTTTTTTTTTTAGAAGATCTTTACTGCACATATCTCTGGGACTCATGATTTAAGCCAATAATCCCAAGAGTACCTCCAGGAACTTTTGCAAATTAATGAAGTGACTGCAGCAATGGCCTCAAACCAATCATTTAAAGATGGCACAGTGAACGAACACATGGTTTATAAAAATGGAACGTGGTGAGTGCTACCATTCTTCAGTCAGACTACCCATCTAAAGACACTTGGTTAAGAAGCACAACTTGGTGAAGACAGAGGTACAGGATTATTTAATTAGGGAAAAAAGGCTACAGAGGGACTGACCCTAGGAAACATGATGCAATCAATAGGTCAAGTCTTCCCCTGGATCTCCTTGAGCATGGGGATGGTCAGCAATGCGGAAGGGAAACATATGGGCATGTGAGTGCTGCCCCTGGATGAGTGATACGTGAGTGGAGGTGAGCAACAGCTCAATGAGATGCCTGCTATCTGCTGTGCACATCTGAACAAGAACTCAACAGTCCAGAGTGCATGTGAGTGAATGCGGCCAACCTCTCTGGGAGTACAAACTACATCTGAGTGTGAACGATGTCCACATGAGGATCTGTAGGACCTGGGTGTCTGAAAGCTGAGCGAACGTGTATACTCTCTGAATGAGCGGGTGTGACATCCAGACAAATGTGAACCTGAGTGTTTGGACACCTAAATAAGTGTGTATGAAATCTGAGTGAGTGTCTCCAACAGCCCAAAGTGTGTGTATGTATTTGTGTGTGTGTGAGACATCCGTATGTGTACATAAAACTGAAGTCAACAAATAATTAAATTAAATTACGACTTTAATATTCATCCTATCCTCAACTCTGAGGTCCTTTTCAATGGTATCATCACTATGGTTATCAGGACAGTTAAGCTCAAAACAGTCCCTGAAAAACAGCACAAAGACCCAAGTCCCAAACTGAGGTCATGGGGTGAGAGTGGAGGAGCACTTATGCCAGTTTTCAGGACCTGTATTACTTTACACATAACAAGAATCTCGAGTAAAATTGAAGCTGGCTAGTGTGCTAAGGACTACTTGCTGAGGGTCCGTTACTCATGTGACTCTAATCTATGAGGGGAAGGGCAAAAAGGAATTAAGAGAAAAGGAGCAACAGTCTCTTGGGTTCACCTGTCCACGCTTGCAATAGCACCTACAATACTCTACACTGGGCTTGGGGGGCACTCAACCGATCCAGCCCTCCTGCCCTCTTGACCAGGTCAGGAGGGACCAACAGCTTCATCCCTAGAAGCAGGACGTTGAAAAGAGCTGTGGGTCCCTGCTTTCCCCTGAGGCCCAGGCTATCCCTAATCACCACTTGGGTTAATCCCACGCACACGAGAAGACCTCTGTCTCTGTTTCTCAGCCCAGAACTCTCATGCCACCCTTGAATCCTTCTGTCATCCTTACCCCAAAACCTTGGGAGCTTCACTGGGGCTGGATTCCACTCCCTAGAATCATTCTGTTGTCCCTGTCCCTCCGATAATGGGATGGATCAAGAAGAGTCACAAAGGGGCTTCCCTGGTGGCACAGCTGTTCAGAGTCTGCCTGCCAGTGCAGGGGACACAGGTTCGAGCCCTGGTCCGGGAAGATCCCACATGCCGTGGAGCAACTAAGCCCGTGCACCACAACTACTGAGCCTGCGCTCTAGAGCCCATGAGCCTAGAGCCTGTGCTCCGCAACGGGAGAGGCCACTGCAGTGAGAGGCCCGTGCACTGCAACGAAGAGTAGCCCCCGCTCGCTGCAACTAGAGAGAGAAAGCCCGCGCAGCAACGAAGACCCAACGCAGCCAAATGATAAATAAAAATAAAAAAAAAAATAGAAGAGTCACGAGGCTGGCCCGAGGGCTGCCCATGAGTGGCATGAGATTCTGCAGTTATGGACAGCCAAGCAGTGGGGTCTTCATTGAGCTCTGACACGTGAATGCTGCCAAGGGCTACAGAGAGAGGAAAATCATCTCTCCAGGGGTCAGCCTGCGACCCCACTGCTCCCTCCTCCCCACCAATCTGATTATTGAGGACTCACTTGTCAATTCAGCCAAACTCAGCAGCCAGATTACAGATGAGGCAGCTGAGGCTGAGAGGCTGAGTGCCGCACGGGTGTCAAACTGCAGCAAAAGTAGAAATCCAGACTCAGTCAGTTCAGTATCCTTTCATTTTCTCTACCTTCCTTCTTCTTCCATAAGCCAACAAAATGTGCAGAGGGCCTTCCAAGCATTTTTTTGTTTTGTTTTGCTTGGCAGCTGAAATTGCATAGCTCTATTCCACCCAGCCTCGTCTGAAATCACAAAGACTAGCAAAGGGTATTTTTTGGGTTAAACTGTGTTGTCAACATATGGTTCACATACAATTGGGATCAATGTGCCAGAGCACACCCAGCAGCTTCCTGAGGCCCACTGTGTCTGTAGTCTGTCCATTCAGAGGCAAATCTACAATTGCAGCCAGAAAGCTGTAAACCATTTCGTCATATAAATCTTTTTTTGCCAGGGAATGCAGCCTTTCTCAAAGATCTGGGAGCTCTGACTAAGGGGAAGGAGGTAAGAAATGGCCGAGCAAGTTATGCGACTTTCCTGTCCCTGAAATACATACTGTAGGAAGCGGTGGGAGAAAAACGAGAGAGGGGGCATTATTTTTGTTTCTGAGGTAACTTCATTCTCATCATCATTCTCTTGAAAATATATTTATCGAAGCTCTTTTCAGCTCTCTGGTGATGATTAAATCATACCTAAATGAGACTACCCACTCCCCCCTACCAAGTCATTATCTCTAGTGCAAAATAAGTGGTTAGAATAAACTATTCAGGATCATTTGTAAAGAGACAGGATTTTTTTAAGTAGAAAATTCCTGATAGTACGAGAATAACTTATTCTTTTCTATGCTTACCTCACAACATAAAACATTTACTCATACATCTCCCCCTCCTGTGATACCTTCTCTATTTCTCCCAATGAGAAGGTGGACATTTATGACCACATTTTCTGCATAATTTATTATAAGGGTCTCTTCTTTCAGGACCCTGAAAGCTAGGCTGCAACCTCACCCCAATGCATAAGGCCAAGGGGCATTTGTACCTCTTTCACCTCCTTAGCTTTGGTTCCCTCACTGTCAATGTCCATTGTTCATCCTCTTTCTACAGTGACTGATACCCCCCTCCCCTCTCCTCCCTGACTTTTCAGACCCAGGCTTGCCAGCAACTTCTATATTTTAGTTTCAGTGTCTCCTGAGACAAGAATACTCAACTCTGGTCCCAAGTCCAAGACCCCAGCTCGTAGAGGTCAATAGCCTTAGATGCCTTTAAGAGCAAAACCTGCAGGAACCTCTGCAGGCTTTGGAAGAACCCTGCCACTGGACCCTCATGCCTCCTCTGTTTTCCGAATTAATGGTTTAGATGATGACTCATGCTTCTCTGACCAGGTACCACTGAGGGGCACCAGGGACCTATCAGACCCATGCCTCCATCATAGACACATCCTGTGGCACCCTTTCTATATCCAGGGAAGATGTTTCCAGCCAGAGGCTATATCCATTCAGAATGTTGAAGTCAGCAGACAGATGGAGGGTATGCTGCCCAACTTCAGAAAGTGACATATTTGAGCCAATGTTCTCCCAGAAATAGGTTTGTCTTAGTTCAAGTTCTTCTAGAAACAGACCCTCAGCCAAAGTTTCAATGCAAATAATCTGTTAAAGAAGTGGTCCCGGGAGAAACCAGTAAGGGAGTGAGGGAAGAGGAGAGAAGAGGGCAGAAGCTAAGTAAGAATATGATTTCAAGGCAAGGTCCCAGACTCAATCTGATCCCATAGGGAGCTCTGGAGTATAAATTGTACCCCACAGTTTGTCTTATCTCAAGCCAAGGGTGTTTGAGCCTCTGATACCAATCAGTTATTGGTTATGGACCCTTCTGCAGAGACAAATTCCCAGGTACTCCCAACTTTGTGGGTCAAACAAGGTGGCTCTGGTAGCCTAATGGCAACCCTTCAAAGATGGTCACGGTCAAGGGCCATTTGCATCAAAGCAGATAGAATCTGGAGGATGGGCACATTGCAGGAAAGGGGAGATGAGGGGATCTGTATGGGCACCAACAGTTCCCCTACAGGGCACCTATGACCAGTGACCACATGGGACTTGCATAAGAGCAGAGATCCAGTTAGGCAAAGTATTTTTCAACCTTTGTTTTCAGCCCAACTCTGCTGAGGCATATGGTAACATTCCATCAATCACAGTGACTTCTCCTATAAAATATCTAAGTAAGAGTAAAATAAAAATAGTTTTAAGTCCAGTGGAAGCCCCTTCAGGCAGCTCGCACATCCTTTGGTGGCCCCACTGATAACTGAGCACACCCCTTGCTTGCAGGCACCACAAGATGTTCGAGGTTCACCTGTGCTCTCCTTCCCTGGAATCATAATCAGGCACTTCTGGGCACCAAGTAAGCTCATTGTACTGTTAAACAATTGCTTCTATGCCCTTTAACTGGACAGAATTAAGGAATACAGTTTTTAATTGAAGTATAGTTGATTTACAATTTTGTGTTACTTTCAGGTGTGCAGCAAAGTGATTCACTCATACATATGTGTGTGTGGATTCTTTTTCAGATTCTTTCCCATTATAGGTTATTACAAGATACTGAATATAGTTCCCTGTGCTATACAGTAGGACCTTGTTGTGAAATACCTTTTTAAACATCATAAGTTCATACTGATTAGTTCATACTGGTATTGCCAATTCAAATCCAGTAATACAAGATTCTTCTTTACCTTTCCCATATTTGTTTTTCCAAATTCCTACACCAAGAACCCTCATTTTCAATATCAATATTTTACTCATATACATTGTCACATGACACACACAAAATAGTTTCACAATTAACTCATCAACACTACAACCAACCTCAAAACTTATAAGTACAGTTCAAGATTTCTAACTGCCCTGCTCTAGTTCCCTCCCAGATGGTTCAGTCCTAAAGCCATTAGACAGGGCAGAGAAAGCAGGCGTCTGTACATAATGGGGGAAGCCATGGTGGCCCAGAGTAGGGAGTGGAAGCCCACCCAGCATCCCTGAGTCTGTTTCTGGAAGAACCCAACCTAAAATAACCTCTATATGCCTCAACTTCCTCATATTTAAAAATCAGGGTGTGGGCCTTCTTGAATGGTGGAGTGAGGAGCTCAGCACATTCTCTCTCCAAAGAGCAATGATTAAACTGAACAGTATTGGTGACAATAACAATTTTAGTAGTGACTGGAGGAAAATTTATAGCTTTAAATAACTGTTAGAAAAGAAGAAAGATCTCAAATCATTAATCTAAGTATCTACCTTAAGACAGTAGAAAAATAAGAGCAAACTAAACTCTAAATAGGCAGAAAGGAAACAAGAATAAAAATTAGAGTGAAAATCAATGTAATAGAAGACATAAAAATAAGAGTGAAAAATCAATGAAACAAAAGTTGGTTTTTGAAAAGATCAACATAATTGGTAACTCTTTCTCTACACTGATCCGAAGACAAAGAGCTATGACATAAACTAACAAAATCAAGGATGAAAGAGGAGGCATCACTACTGAGCCTATAGAAATTTTAAAAATTATAAGGGAATGCTATGAAAAACTTTATGCCAAATAATAGACAACATAGATGAAATAGATAAATTCGTAGAAAGACAACTGGCCAAAACTGACTCATAAAAAAATAGAAAATTTCAATATACTCATAACCAGTAAAATAATTGAATTAGTAATTAAATTCTTCCCTCAAAAAGCCCCAGCCCATATGGCAAATATTAAAACAATAAATAGTTCTGATATCCAGAAAATAGGAAATTCATCCTGACTCATTCTGTGAGGCCCTGATATCAAAACCAGAGTAATACATTACAGTGAAAGTAAACTACAGCATTATCCTTCATGAACATAGATCTAAAAAATATTTAACCAAATATTAGCAAACTAAATCTAGCAACATATGAAAAAGATTGTACATCATGACTAAGTGAGATTTATTCCAGGAATGCAAGGTTGATTTAATATCCAGAATCAATTAATGCAATACACCATATTTTTCAAATAAAGGGAAGAAACATCATGATAATTTCAACAGGTTCAGAAAAAATATTTGAAAAAAATCCAAGGCATATTTATGGTAAAAAGTACTAACAAACTAGGAATAGAAAAAAAAAAACTTTCTGAATTTGGTAAGTCCATCTACAAAATACATAAAACTAACATCATACTCAAGGGTAAAAGATCGAATGCTTTCCCTTTAAAATCAGGAATAAGACAAGGACATCTGTTTAACATTGTACTAGAGAGTCAAGCCAATGAAATAAGGCATTGTACTAGAGAGTCTAGCCAGTGAAACTAGTTAATTCATTAATTAAAGGTACCCAGATTTGAAAGGAAGAAGTAAAACTTTTTACTTGCAGGTGACATTATTCTGTATGTAGAAAATTCTAAAGAATATACACACACACACAACTTGAAATAAAACAATTTCAATAAGGTCACAAGATATAAGACCAATATACAAAAATGAATTATCTTTATCACTAGGAAAGGACAATCTGAAAATGAAATTAAGTAAACAATTCTATTCACAATAGTATCAAAAAGAATACCTAAAAATAACTCTAAACAAAAGATGTGAAATACTTAGACATTGAAAAGTATAAAAAAACTTCTGAAAAAAATGAAGAAGATCTAAATAAATGAAGAGACAGTCCCTGTTTATGGATTGAAATAGTCAATATTGTTAAGATGGCAATTCTCATCAAATTTACCTATAGACTGAAAGCAATCTCTATCAGAATCCCAGAACACTTTTCAAAAAAACAAGCATATGATAAATTGGATGTTATCAGATTTTTAAAAAAAAAAATTTGACTTCAAAAGACACTATTAAACCAATGAAAAGACAAGCTACATGTTGAGAGAAAATATTTGCAACGTATGCAAGGTATGCAAGGTATGATGACATATCTAACATACACAATACAACTCAATAATAAAAACACTTAACAACCCAATTTAAAAATTGGCAAAAGATTTGACTAGACATTTCACTAACGATAAAATACAAGTGGTTTATAAACTCATGAAAAGATGGTCAACCTTAAGAGGTGTGGCCAAGATGGTGGTGTCGGAAGACCCTGAGCTCAGCTCCTCCCATGGGCACACCAAAATTACAACTATTTACAGAGTAGCTATCTATGAGAATGACCTGAAGACTAGCAGAAAAGATTTTCTACAACTAAAGATATAAAGAAGGATCAACCCTTATATGTGGAATCTAAAAAATAATACAAACGAATATATATGCAAAACAGAAACAGACTCACAGATACAGAAAACAAACTAGTGGTTACCAAAGGGAAGAGGCAAGGGGGGAGGGGCAAATTAGTGGTATGGGGTTAAGACATACAAATTACTATGTATAAAATAGATAAGCAATAAGGATATATTGTACAGCACAAGGAATCACAGCCATTATCTTATAATAACTTTTAATGGAGTACAATCTGTAAAAATACTGAATCACTATGCTGTATACCTGAAACTAAAATAATATTGTAAAACAACTATACTTCAATAAAAAAATTTTTTTAAATAAAAACAAAAAAGAACAAAAGAAAATAAGACAACAACAATTAAAAAGAAACCACAATGAGAAACTACCCCCCTTCCCACTTAGAACAGCTATCAGTAAAAAGAGACAATTGCAAGTGTTGGAAAGGGTATTGGAAAACTGGAACTGTCACACATTGCTGTGGGAAAGTCAAATGGTGCAGCCACTTTGGAAAATAGTCTGGAAGTTCCTTAAAAAGGTAAACATAAAGCTACCATTCACCCAGCTATTCCATTCATAAATATTTATCTATGTATGTCTATATATAAACTTGTATACAAATGTTAATAACAGTATTATTCATAATAGCCAAAACACTAAAACAATCTAAATGTCTATCAAGTGGTGAACAGATGAACAATATGTGGTATATCCATATAATGAAATATTATTCAGCAATAAAAGAAACAATTTACTAATATATTCTACAGTATGGATGAGGGTCAAAAATATTATGCTAAATGAAAGAAGCCAGATGAAAAACACTATATATACTGTATGACTCCATTCACATGAAATGTCAAGAAAATGCAAATTTATAGAGACATTAATCAGATTAGTGTTTGCCTGGGACTGCAGGTGTGAACAGGAATCAACTGCACTCAGGCACAGGGTATTTTATGCTGTGATGAAAATTTTCTAAAATGGGACTGTGGTGATGGTTGCACACCCTACAAATTTACTGAAAATCATTGAATTGTACACTTAAAACTGACTGAATTTTATGGTATGCAAATTATAGCTCAATAAAGCTCTTAAAGAAATGAGGGAAACGGACTGAGTAATCTTGGATGTTCTTTCTCCCTTCAAAAGAGTCTGTGCTTTAGTATACAATGATGCACACATTTTAATACAGAAATGCTCTGATAAACTTTTGGCATTATTGTACAAGATGGGCTAAGAAACAAGTGTGAGCTTTGTAATCCCCAAGAGAATCTAGCTTTGCAATTACATTCCGCACATTAAAGGTCACTTGGAACTATGAAACTGAAATTTACAATGATATGTCTTAGTTAGCCAACCTTTACTCCAAGGCTCTGGGAATTCCTGTTTTTGTTCACGATTTGCTTAGTCACAATAGCCATTAGAGGAGGCAAGGAAATGGGGAGAGGAATATATTTGCAGTTTAGCATCAGAATATGTGCATGTGCATCTTTCCCTGGCTTCTGACTAGCTGGTGTGATCTACTGCCCACTCTGTCTTTCATGTACTTATTCATTTATTCATCAGATATTTATTGTGTGACTACAGTGTAGCAGGTTAAAATTTGAATGTAATATGGCCCCTGGGCACTGGGAGCTCAGAACTGAGATGGGGAAGACAGATATTAACTGTTCAGTACAATTCAATATGGGGAGGGCAGAAGGAGGAACTTGGCCAGGGAAAGATTCTGAGAAGAGGGGTGCTTACAGGATAGTGTGAGGGTTAAATGAGATAGTGTGTCTAGAACATTCTTTCTACAGAGTAAAGTGCTTTTTCTAAAAGTTGGCTGGAGCCAAAACAACTGCTGCATGCATTATTATTACAGTGTTATCAAATTAGACCACAAAGATTTGCCTTGTTTTCCATTTGGACTCTTCTCCTGTGATTGAACTGCACTTAATAAATTTAACAAAAGTGGATTTTGAGTAGAAATTTAAAGGAAGAAACATGTTGTGTAAAGGGGCCATAACAATTCAACTGAAGAGTTCAAATTAAGTTTTAATTATTATCAGATAAAATCAAAAGAAACCTTAAAAGGAGAAACCAGACAACCAACTGATGATGGCTAGAGTGCCATATCTTCTTCTCAAATATTTAAAAGAAGTATAACTAGCTTTAATTGAGCATGTACTTACTGGGGTGGAGATATATTTTAAACCATAATGCAGAAGACTTAGCCCTCATGTATTTTCTCTTAATCACTGGTCCTCTCTCATTCACAATACCGTACATAAGCAACTCCCGTGGTGCTAATTTCAATACATATCCAGAATCTGACCACTTTCATCACCTCCACAGCTACTACCCTACCAAGCCCCCATGATCTTTTGATTGGATTATTGCCATAGCCTACCAACTGGTCTTCCTGCTTCCAATCTTGCCCCCAACAATCTCAAAACAGTGACTGGAGTGACCCTTTAAAAACATGACTCAGGTCATGACACTCCTGTGCTCAAAGCCCCGCTACGCCTCCCACCTTATGTAGAGTAAAAGGCAGCATCTTTACAGTGTCTCCAAGGCCCTCTGTTATGAGGCCTCCTTGCTGTCCTTTGAATACCCTATAGGCATGTTCCCTTCTCAAGGCCATCACATTTACTATCCTTGATGCCTGGAATGCTCTTCCCTCAGATATACATAACCCTTAGAAGGCTTGCTTCTTCATCTCTGCTGGAGAAGTCTTACATGATCACTGTATTTAAAATACCAACCTTGGGACATCCCTGGTGGTCCGGTGGGTAAGACTCCGTGCTCCCAATGCAGGGGGCCCAGGTTCGATCTCAGGTCAGGGAACTAGATCCCGCATGCATGCCGCAGCTAAGAGTCCGCATGCCGCAACTAAAAGATCCCACATGCTGCAACTAAAGATCCCACGTGCTGCAACAAAGATCCCGCGTGCTGCAACTAAGACCCAGTGCAGCCAAAATAAATAAATAAATATTTTAAAAATTATATATTAAAAAAATAAAATAAAACAGCAACTCCAACCACATTATACCCTGTTACACTTCACTGCTTAATTTTTCTCCATATCATTTATCATCATCATGCCCGCTGTGTGTGTGTGTGTGTGTGTGTGTGTGTGTGTGTGTGTGTGTGTGTGTGTGTATGCACCTAAGAGGTTAAGTCATTTAAAGAGAGGACTGAAAGCACTGCAAATGTCAACCTTCCTTTTAGGAAAAAGCAACTGGATAGATATGGGGCCAGTTATATTTAGATGGATGGCCTTATTTTAGTGACCTTTACTGCACCAAAAAAGCAAGGTTGAGGTTTTAGTTCTGGCTTTACCACTCACTAGCTCTGTCTGACATGCTGAGCAAGTCATTTCACCTCTAGAACTTGTATCTAAAGTGGGATAATTCTGGCCAATGCAATAAGACACAAAACAGGAGATACACATTTTAGAGAGGAAAGCAATTTATCATCATTTGTAGATAATATGACTGTGACCTAATATGTCGAAGAGAATCAAGTGAAAGACTTTTAAAATTAATAAAAGAATTCAGTAAAGTGGTTTGATAGAAGATAGAGATAAATAAACTGTACAACATGAAAAACAAGCTAGAAGAGGTAAGGGAAAAACCCTTTTAGAATAGAATCCTTTAAAAAATAGCTAAGGATAACACAAATAAGACATGTACAGGCCTGACTTGGGAAAGGAAAAGAAAAAAAACTCTACTGAGTGATATAAGAGAATATCTCCAGTCCCCAGCACAGGGCTTGGCACAGTGGGTGTTAAATAATTGTGCTGAACTAAAGATGAATAAATGGACAGAAATGCTAAAGCCCTGGATGAAAGCATCACATATTGTAAAGATGTCAATTCTTGCCAAATTGATGTGGTTTTTTTTGGGAAAAAGCAAATAGTATAAAATAGGAGGTCAGTTAGGTGACAATTTGAAGGCCCGAAGATGTAGATGACCTCAATTTTGAAATTCTAACAATGTCAACGGGATTATTTTGGTTTGTTTGTTTAAAATAGGAAATATAGTTCAGCACTTATTTTTTAAACAGAGGAATGTGAGTGAAAAACCACTACTAGATATTAGAGCATATTATGAAGTTAAAATAATTAAACCATGGGTATTGGAGTACGATTAAAAGAAAACGAAAGAGGTGTGTGTGTGTGTGTGTATGTGTGTGTGCGAATTTTATATATAGAAACAGAGGCAATGCAAGGCAGTGGAAAAGAGAAAATTTTATCAATAAATAGCGTTGGGACAATTCCATGATTATGAGAAAAAAGCGCACCAAATTTAAGACTTCACCATATATGACAAACCACATTATATTCAAACGGTTCAAAATTTAATTTGTTTACTGAAAAATTTCAAGATGACTATGGCAGTCAAATGCAATGTGTGATTCTTGACTGGATACTACACTCAATTTCCTGAGTGTGATGACTGCACTGTGGATATGTAGAAGGCTGACCTTTTTCTGAGGATATACAAACTGGAGGCTTTAAAGAGTCATGATTACTACAACTAACCTAGCAAGCATTTCAGAGATCAGGAGAAGAGACATAAAGTAAATTGACAGAATATTTACAACTGGTGAATCTGGGAGAAGGATATAGGGATGTTTATTGTGCCATTCTTGTAACAGCCTGTAGATCTGAAATTCGAAAAAAAATCATCTGGAGCAGCAAAGATCTTTTTCAGCTTAACAACAGAACAACTCACAAAAGAGAAAAGAAAAAGGCTGTGTATGTATACATTTGAAAGGTCTGAATTTATGAATAAAAATAAAACAAAAAATTATGAAAGCTACTCCCAGAAAATATGATAGAGAAGGAAATAATATTTTAATACTTAAGTGATCATATTTGGGATGGAGGACCAAAATGTCAAGGGGCATTCACAAAAATCAATAAATTCTCTGTATGTGGAAAGGCATACACTATATTACCTCTGTATAATGAGATGGAACCAGATGTTATTAAACCAAAATTCTAAACAAATGAAAACTTCCGATTGGGGAAAATAAGAACTTTCCTAAGTAACTCTCATATCAAATAGGAAATCAAAACCACAATTTCATATACTTTAGAACTATTACAATGAGAACAATGATGTGTAATGCCTATGGGATAGGACAAAACCTGTTTTCAGAATCTGAAAAGCCATTATTAAACAAAAAAGAAAGACAATAAATTAATTAAGCATTCCATAAAAAAGAAAATTAGAATAAACAACACTGGAGCCAGATGGCTTTTCCAATGATTTCTTTCAATCTTTCAACAACTGATAATTTCCATGTTATATAAGCAATTACATAAGACAGAAAAAGAGGGAGAGAGTCTCAAATTGTTACAAATTATTCTTTTAATATGCTATTAAATTGGTTCCCCATAAGTAGGTCATTTACCTCAGGTACACAGACAGATTTAGTAATAAAAAAAATCTAGGAAAATAACACATAAATAAGTCCAAGTAGAAAACCAATATGATCATATGAACAGATGCTAAAAAGGCATTTGATAAAATTTAATATCCATTTCTGATTTTAAAAGGTACAAAGATAAATGATGCAATAGAGATATTTTTTATTATGATGTTTAAAAATAGCTATTTCAAACCTACCACTAACATCACACATAAGAAAAATTTACTGGAGGACAAGTCTTGGAGGTGGCAGTAACACAAAGCTCTACCCAAACACTGCCCAAAAAGCTCTACCCAATGCAACAAAACATAAAACCAAAATAAGAGATATTACAACTGTAAAGGAGGACACAAAATTTTCATTATGCACAGATGATGTGATTATTAGACTGGTAAACTAGATACTAAAATTTAATTAAAGAAACTCACAAGAGGTTTCAGCAAATGAGACGGATAACACACACACACACACACACACACTCTCACACAAGGTTTCCCTAAATACCAGCAAAACCCAGTTAGCAGACATAATGGTGGAAAGATAACAGAAAATACCACAATTTTAACAAAGTAGCTCTTGATGTCATCTACATGGAGGAATCGAGGCAGATTTCCTGAGAAATAGTGAAGATTTGGGTGGATAGGCTTGCCCTCTTTCAGTGTGGAAAAGTTCATGCTCATGTAACCATTTGGGATTAAGTAAGAGTTTTAAATCAATTAAAACTAAATTCCATTGGGGATTATTTAGGGAACATGACAAAGTGATTTTAAAATTCACAGGAAAACAGAAGTGGGTGAAAATAGCTAAGAACAGTTGGAACAACAAGAATCATTAGGAGGGCCAGATATTAAAATGTTTTGTAAAGCTATAGTTAAAGTGGGTGGTGCAGACACAGTGATCGATTAAGAGAAAGACCTAATGGAACAGTGTAGGCAAACCAAGAATATAGTGGGATACCCACAAACACACACACACAAACACACAGAGGTAGCATCACAAGTCAGCAGTACTGCAAGAAGTATTCAATAAAGGTGGAGAGGATCTGCTGACAATTCGGAGAAATAAATTAAGATGTACCCAATAAACATCATTAAAATGTTAAAATGATAATATAATAGCTATTACGATACGTGGCAAAAGTAGGATGCAACATTGTAAGGGAGGATCAAAATTACGTTCAACTTAATTTTTTCATTTGGTAAAGAAAAATGAGAAAAACCCATCCCAAATGTTAATATTTTATGATGGATCATAATGACATTTTCCTTTTTTAAATTTTTTCTATAATTTCTATAAGCTTATTTTTGTCAGGAATCTAAATTAAACTATTTTAAATGAAATGATACAATAAAGCCATACTTATATTCACTACCTCGGTATTATGAATGAGGATCAGAGATAATGAGGAATACGAAAGAACTTTGAAAATGATCATTTAATATAATGTACTACAACTAGCTGTAGTATCATATCTTTAGTCGACAAATGGATTTCTGCACATGGGTGACATGGCATGATGCATGCCGAATACACCTCTGCCTCGCTGAGTCATGGGACTTCGGAATTTTTAATAAATATACTCCACCCCTACCTAACTTCAGAGTGTTATTTTTCAGGTTCATGTTGCAAAGTATCATTTCAATCAATCAAGGATACGGTTAACGTATAAAGAAGAATTTATAATCACCACTGACCAATAGCTCTATTAGCTAATGTTAATGGCTCATTTGAACAAAAACTTTAAAACAGCTTACGTAGACTTAAGTAATAAACAATGTTTAGGGCAAACAGTGCCTATCAACGACTGCCAGGAGAAGCAGAATGCTGTAAGACCTTGTTACGCACTGGTCCATGAACCAACAGCAGCCTCATCACCTAGGAATGTGCTGGAAACACACAATCTCAGGCCCCATGCCAGATCTACTGAATCAGAATCTTCATTTTAAAAGATTTCAGGTTAATACATTTACATATTAAATTTTGAAAAGCCATAAAGTGAAAAAAAAAACCAAACCACTTTGGGGAACTGAAAATCTTCCTTTTTTATTTTGTTTTGTTTTTTAATAAACATTCTGAAGCTTTTTATGTCCCCCAGTGGAAAGCCAGGCTGTTTCCCTCACCCCAGGTCTCCCAATACTGCCTTCTTCCTCAGATGTCCTGGGAAGCAACCCCTTTACCCTCCTGCCAAGTTCTCAGTTGAAATGTCATTGTTGTTTTCTAAAGTCATTTTATGTTGTGAAAGGAGCAAAGAAAAAAAATAAAGTTGAACAAGGCTAGCTCTGATAGGGAGTCAGTCTCCAAACTTCACGATTAAAACCCATAATGATGCTTTTACAGAGGAAGCTGCTACAGCGGCTGTTTTTAAAACAGTAGTCAATAGGGTGCCTTGGATTCTCTACTTGCAACAGACATTTGCTTAAGGAAAGGAAAGTGGCGAAAATCCTCTGAGCACTTTTTTTTTTCCTATTTTATTTATTTATTTATTTTAACGTCTTTATTGGGGTATAATTGCTTTACAATGGTGTGCTAATTTCTGCTTTATAACAAAGTGAATCAGCTATACATATATATATATCCCCATATCTCCTCCCTCTGAGCACTTTTTTATAAGACCATCTGAAATCAATTGTCCTCAAAAAGACCTTCTAAGCTCTAAAAAGCTAAATGGAATGATTATTAATTAACCATTAAACTAATCATAATAACTGGCATATTAGTGCTAGATGGGGCAAATAAATGCTATAGAAGAATAGTAACACCAATTAGAGGATTTTTCCTATGGGAAAATGTAACCCACTGATGAGGTTATCTGCAGGAATACAAATCACCTATGTGTGGAGAACTGTAGGTGCCAGGTCTCCATCTAACAACAGAATCGCCTGTGAATTCCAGAGCCCTACTAAGAATTTCTCGATGTAGTGCTTGGAAATATGAACTTTGCACAAGCTCACTGGATTTTTTATATACAACACGTTTCAGAGACCCTCCTGTGGAAGCCTTGCCCTGAATTTGTGATGTGAGGCAAAGAGACCCTTGGATACAATATAATCAATCTAATTTAGCAGTTCTCAAAGTGTGGTCTGTGAATGCCTTTACTATTATTTTTTAAAATTATCGTATGTTTAAAATGTACCTTTAATTTCTAATAGAGCATATTGATAATGATAGACAAAACCCAAATGAACAAAAGCTTAAGTCCTATGACCCTTTCAGTGGTTCTGCAATGTCAAAATGATTTTAATAGTATACTACAACTTTATTTGCCTCTTCCACTCTGTTGATATTTGCACTGAATGCAAAGGCCATAGTGAGTAAAACTGCTGGTTTTACCAGCAGTGGTACCCAACTGTACTTGTCATTGTATTTGTCACCACCACATAAAAATTTGCTATGAAAAACCAAAAATGCCAGTTTTGCTTAAGAATGTCCTGGATGAAGCAGTAAAAAGTGTTCATTTCAACCCTTGAGTATACAGCTTTTTAATATTCATGTGACACAATAGGAAGTAAGCCTAAATCATGTCTTCTGCTTACTGAAGTACTATGGTTTCTTAAGGAAAAACATTTCTGTGATTGTTTGAGTTACATGCTAAACTAGTCACATTTTTAATGAAGCACCATTTTTTTTTTCTTGAAAGAATAACAAATTGTGGTTATTCACATTTGGATATTTGATAAACACCTCCAAAATAAATGAATTTTATCTGTCACTTTAAGGGACACTGATGGTATTTGTTCATAACTGAGCTTCAGGTGAGAATTATAATTTGGAAAACTTGTTGTCTATCACTGTGAACTTAGGTTCCCAATACTTGAAAACTTTACTGGTGAGATTTGGTGGTGATATTAGCAAATATAATACTTTGATGTTGTATAATGAAATGTGTCAACATTTGGATGATTTTTATGGTTCAGTGAATTTTTTCAAATGACCAATGCATAATGTTACAAAATAAGGACAAAATATCAAGGATAAAGGATAAAATATCCATTCAATGGGCAACATAAATTGATACATAACTGATATGAGAATCCAGTTATCTTCTACAAGCCAGTCTTAAAAATATTAAATCCAGTTATCTTCTACAAGTCGGTCTTAAAAATATTAAAAATATTTGCAAAAATGTGAACAGTGCACCTCTTCTCCCTAATTTGATTGTTTTAAAAAATATGCATTGTTTATATTAATATGTAATGAGTTTACTATTATTTTTTAAAAATATGTTTAAAATGTAGCTTTAATTTCTAATAGAGCATATTGATATTGTTAGACAAAAGCCACAAGAACAAAAGCTCTTTGGGACTTCATTATTTTTTAACAATGTAAAGGGGTCTTGGGGCCAAAAAGATTGAGCATCTCTGATCTAATCATACATTAAAAAAAAAAAAACAGAAGCGTTATCAAGATCCTCAAGGGTTTCTCACTCTCGGCACTATTAGAATTTTAGCTGGATGATCTTAGTTGTAGGGGGCTGTCCTGTACACTGTTGGATGTTTAGCAGGACCCCTGGTCTCTCTCTATTCACTAACTAGATGCCAGTAGCAGCCCCTAGTCCCAAGTTGTAACAACCAAAGTTAACTCCAGACATTGCCTCTGGGGGCAAATTAACTCTGGTCAAGAACCATCGTCACTGCTATAGGTAAATGGTTAAAGAATGTTAAAAAGATAACTCACAAAAAAGAAACGTCAACAGTATAAAACATAGGGAAAAAATTCTGCTTTGCCAGTACACGGAGAAATTCAGATCAAAATGATAATATGTTCCCATTTAAAACCCATTAAACTATCAAAGTAAATGTAAATTATAATATGCCATCTTGGGGCTTCCCTGGTGGTGCAGTGGTTGAGAATCCGCCTGCCAATACAGGGGACACGGGTTCGAGCCCTGGTCTGGGAAGATCCCACATGCCGCAGAGCAACTGGGCCCGTGAGCCATGATTACTGAGCCTGCGCGTCTGGAGCCTGTGCTCTGCAACAAGAGAGGCCGCGATAGTGAGAGGTCCGCACACCGCGATGAAGAGTGGCCCCCGCTCGCCGCAACTAGAGAACGCCCTGGCATAGAAACGAAGACCCAACACAGCCAAAAATAAATTAATTAATTAATTAATTTTAAAAAAAATGCCATCTCAGTGAAGTTATGGTAGAACAGGTAGGATTATATAATTCCAGCAACACTGTAAACTGATTCATCAAATTGGGCAAATAATTTGGCAAAGGCTTTCAAGACTCATAAACACCTTTATGACCTGGAAGTAGAAAGAGCATAGATTCTAAAAATCTGCATCAAATTTGAATTTTGGTTCTGAATCTTACTAGTTGTATGACCTTCCTTTAAATATTTAAATGATATTGGAAATCTGAAGACAATAATGTCCCATAAATGATTATTGTGAGAACTGGATTAGATAATAATGTAAGTAAACTTCTAGTTAAAAGTGGAAAATTTAATGCACTCCATTTACCTCCTCTCTCTCCGGAGACCCCCACTAACATGATGGTAAAAGATGAAAAAGCATATAAATCCGCAAGGAAAAAAAGAACAGGAGAGGGGCCATTAGTGGATGAGAGGGTTCAACAAAATTCTGGAAGACTGAAAATGGTCAGAAGAGTGCTATCTGTTGCGGCAGGATAAAGAAAGTCAAATCATAAAGAGATGTGAAGAAAAATGGAGTTGATTTGCCCAATGGATCTCAAGTGAGACTTTGGTCTTGTGGCAATAAAATGTGGAGGACGTGAAAGTGAAATGAGGGGCTGAAAATAGGGGTGTTGATCAAAAGTCTATACCTGAAACCATCAAACCCTGGAACATGGGCCTCTACATATCTACCCCCTACCCCTCAGGCAGGAGATAGGAGGTTTCATCTCTGGAGAGTTTGAATGCCTTCACCCCCCCAAAACAGCACTTCTGGTCAACTTTTACAACACCTTACGTTTAAACACTGACTACCAAAGCTCACCAGTTAGGTGAGAAATGCCCCAACATGAAAGAGAGTAGTCAATTCAAATGGGGAAAAAACGACTCCAGAGGAAATAGAGATAATATAGGAGTCAGCAAAACCTTTATCACTCTCCAAATCAAAACATTATCCTCAGAAGAGAAATGACTGCTTCCAAAAACAAGAAGTGACGCTACGAGAAAAATAAAATCAGACAACAGTAAATAGCTCTTAAAAGGAAAAGCCATGGTTGCTGAAGTTTTAAACAAATGCTAGACAAGGATGGTTATTTTTCCAGAAAATAGAACAAAATGACCAAAAAAACACCAAGAAAATCAAAGAAAAAAAGAGTATTTAATAGTAAATCTGAAATGGTAGAGCTCTGTTGGAAGAAAAATGTATTAATAGTATAATAAAGATAGTGCCTGCATAAAATAGAATACTTGTACATTCTATGATGAATGTTAAAAAACACACTGCACAAAATAGGAAGAATAATGAGAGGAAGTATAGCATAGTGGTTAAGAGTCAGGCTTTAGAGCCAAACTGTCATGTTCAAATCCCAGATTAGCAACTTACTAGCTGCATGATCTTGGGAAGTTACTTAACCTTTCAGTACTTCAATTCCCCATCTTAAAACAGGGATACAATTTGTTGTTACCTCATAGAGTTTTGATGAGAATTAACTGAGTTAATATAGATAAAGGACTTAAAATAGTCTCTAGTACATAGTGAGCTTTAAGTTAATCATACAATACTACAATAAAAATAGTATATCACTTGACACTGAAGTAGCCTGCTTTTGTCAAATTATAAAATTAGCTATTGTGTATTTATTTAACTAAAACTAGTGGTATAACTACATGGGCAAGCTGGATGATTCAAGACAGACAAATTCTCATTTATAAGAGCGGGAAGTAAATAGATAACGTCTGTAATCAGTAACTTTAAAATAGCACATTATGTAGTGACATTGCCAATTCCCAGAAGAAATGGCAAAGAATTAAAATGCAGTTGCCTCTGGGGCACAGGACTAGGGGGTTGAAAAATGTGGAGCAGAGAAGGGTTTGACTATTTCATTTCCCAACTATGTGCGCTTGTTACTTTGAGGTTTTTTAGTTAAAGAATGAAAAAGGTTAATATATATGAATTGGCTGTCAGTGCCTGACATATAAGTGTAGGCACTCAATGTATTTTACTTCCATTTTACTCATTTCAGTAATTCCACTCATGGGGATTTTTTCCTATCTAAAGATACAATACCAAAAGAAAAGCATGAATAAATATATTTATTGCTGGGTTATTTATAACAACAAATAACTGGAAATGACCCAGATTTTCAACCATATGGGAATGGCTAAGAATTGCACAAAAACCTGATGGAGTGATATAAACCTCAAACATTAAGTTTATTGTTTCAGATGGCTGAAACAATAAACTTGTTTATTGTATGGATTGGCTAAAACCTACCACAAGCAAATACACACACACACACACACACACACACACACACACACAGTCCCTGATGTGTTTAGACTAGAAAACAGGAACCTGAGAAAACCAAGATGTCTGTACAGAGGAGATGGAGATAGAGTGTGTCTTACTTCGTCTGATCCCCAAAGTCCCTAATAGGGGACTCACAGCTGCTTGGGTCACTATGCAGGGGGAGTTCCTTCCAAAAATCAAGGAGTATCTTTTTGAGCTGTGGCCTTTTATACTTAGAATTCACATCACTATTCAGAAAGAATGCATACTAACAATCTATGCCATTAATAGCAATTATTACAAATACTTAGGAGCCCCCTTCCTCGTCCTACAATCAGACTCAACATTAGCAAAGTCGTGGCTCACCTGGAAGTCATTCTCAGCAGTGGTTCAGCCTCCAGCTCTACACTGCTTAGAAAACCCATTGATCAGTAAAGATATTGATGAAAACTATGCAACAACAATGAAAAAAAGGGACAATGTAATGCGTCTGAGTCTCCATAAAAGCTTACAGACAAGGCCTACAGCTCTCAAAGATATGAGCTGCGCAAGCCAACTTCTCTGGAACTCAGTTTTCTCACCTGAGAAAGGGGGAGCATTTTTGTCTACTTCAGTGTGATGTTGGGAGTATAAAATGAAATGATGCTTGGGAAGTCACCAATCACAGGTTCTGATCCAGAGAAGGAGCTCAAGAAAGCTCAGCTGGATGTGACTTTGGCTATCTGGGACCCAACTCCTCAGAACTGTGCTTCTCAAACTCTGGCATGTATCAGAATCTTCTGGAGGCCTTGTTAAAACAGCCAGATGGGCTCCATCCCCAGAGTTCCTGATTCAGCAGGTCAGGGGGAGGGGCCTGAGTATTTGCATTTCTAACAAAAATGCAAACAAAATTACAAATGCAGATAATAACATTGGTCCAGGACCAAATTTTGAGAACCACTGTCTTACAGGCACAAAAAACTAACTGGGATAAGTGTTGAGACTTTGGAGAAGGATGAGAAAAGCAGGTGGAAAAAGTTTTCCAAGGGCTCCTCATCTTTCCTTGGTCCAGATGCCCACTAGGTAGACCTTGGTTTGCCAACTTCACCAGTTCTACCTCCTCCCCAAGCTCCCTTTCAATGCTCTCCCCCAGAACTAAGCCTCCCTTGTCAACTTGCTGAACTGAAAGATTACAACCCTAGCCCATCTGTCTGCAGCCTACGTGCTGACACAAGAGGCTACCTGTTTAGGTTCCAAGAAATTACGCATTCGTTATGGAGGAAATTAACACCTCAAAGCAAACTATAATTAGGAATTCTTCAATTCAGTTTATGCTTTTTCAATTAGGCACTCTATAATTTTAATCATGGGAGCATTAACATGTTTCTGTAATTTATATACCTGTGGTATAATTAAGCCTGGGAAACACATTGCTCTAAACCTGAATGGAAGTGATTGTTTCCCTTCACACTGGTGGTATTACAGGTCCTCGAATGGAGAGATGGTGACAGTTTCAAAGGAGCCATTTGTGAGTCACAGAGGCCACTGAGAGAACTCCTGGCTTTGGAAATGTGAAGGCTGTTGCAGACCACGTGACGCCTTTTGAACATCTGGCTCATGTGTAGACATCTGCAACCAAAAACTTCAACTCCTATTGTGACTTTCAAAACATTCCCACCATTGGGAACTGCTTTGGACAACTATTCTTGGAAACTAACTTCAATTAAGCAGGAAAAGGGTGTCCTGGCAGCGGAGACGTTATCTGAGAGCCGTGGGAAGCAGATGGCTTTGAATTGAAGAAACTGAACAATAGGCTGAAACTTAGCCTGGATGGGGACCAAACTCCTTTTTTTCCCCACTGATTCCTATTCCCACTTTCCCTAATTCTGATCCTCTCTCTTAACTTCAGCTCTGCCTTTTAGCTCAAAGTGGGGCCCGAATCCTCTGTGGAAGGTAGTTCTCTTGGGATTCTGGGCAGTTCTGCAAATTCAAGGAATTCAGAGGCACACGGAAAAGTTTTTGTGCTTATTCAGACTGAACCTCTGAGCTTTCTGAAGGTTAAAAACCTTCATTTTTTTTTCTCTTCTTCCTGCTCTCCCCACAATAGCAAATTCAGATTTGCTGACTGTAATAAAAGGAAAAAGAACATAATCAAAACTGGCCCGGGGGGACAATGCATACAGATCCCAAGCCAGCTGAGTGACGTGCCCATATTGCTGCAGCATTTTGGCACTCAATATATTTTGTCTGATCTAAGAAAATACGGAACTTTTTATAGAGTGAAAGTTGGAAACGGATTTGTTTCTCCCAGGCTGCTCTAGCCTTCCGTGAAAGAACACAGATTTGTTCAGAGACTGACTCTCAGTCTCACCCAGCATTCATCTTCTACCTAAGCCCCAAAATCTGCACAGAAGTGATATATTCAGATATGCTATCAGCATGCAACAACACAGCATATATTTCAGACACCAGTCATTGTCGTCACCATAAGAAAACAGGGGTATGTTTTTAGCCCCCATGTGAACAGGGATAGAGAAATAAGCCGGCAGGAATCCTAGCTCAGCTCCTACAAGCTAAAACTGTTGATGTGCCTGCTGAAACATACACCAAAAAAGACATAAGAGTTCCAGAAGCTGTGAAACCCACAGGGGCAACTCTACAATAAAATGTAAAAGAATTGCTTCCCCATATCACGAGAATGAACAAACAACTGGCACCACAGAGGATAATACTTGGTTTCCTGTTACCGTCTCTTTTCTCCAAACCTGAGTCTACCTATAGGCTAAACCGGTGGTACTCAAGTTGTGGTTCAAGACCAGCAGGACCATCGTCAGCTGGGAGCTTGTTCAAAATGCAGATTCTCAGGACCAATTTCATTACCCCTAGGGATGGGCAGGGGTCTCCATAATTACTAGGTCTCTTGGTGATTCTGATAGTCGATAAAGTTTGAAAACTCTGGGATTAGACCATTTCCCAGACTTTATCCCAGGCAAGGGTGACGCAATGGAATTTGGGAAATCCAGTGCAGTAGGTCAGGGGTCTCAACAGCAAGTCAGCCCAGTCAAAGGTCTCCTCTGGCTTTTGGTGAGACTTATATTTTCTGCCTTTGAAGCCCCCATTATATTTCTTTTTTTTTTTTTTAATTTATTTATTTATTTTTGGCTGTGTTGGGTCCTCGTCTCTGTGCAAGGGCCCTCTCCAGTTGCGGCAAGCGGGGGCCACTCTTCATCGCGGTGCGCGGGCCTCTCACTGTCATGGCCTCTCCCGCTGTGGAGCACAGGCTCCAGACGCGCCAGCTCAGTAGTTGTGGCTCACGGGCCCAGCCGCTCCGCAGCATGTGGGATCCTCCCAGACCGGGGCACGAACCCGTGTCCCCTGCATTGGCAGGCGGACTCCCAACCACTGCGCCACCAGGGAAGCCCGCCCCCATTATATTTCTTATTTCTCATGACAGGATTCCTGGCCTTTACCTATGGCTTCAAATGCCTACATTAATATAATAGCCTGTTTGAAACCAAATATGGGCCCTGACCTCTTTCTACCAGCCCTCCCAGAGTCTAGAGCAATGCAGTCAAATAGAATTTTCTGTGATGATGGAAGTGCTGTTCAGTATGGTAACCACTAGCCACATCTGCCTATTGAGGACTTGAAATGTGGATAGTACAACTAATGAACTGAAGTTTTAATTTTGTTTAATTCTAATTTAAATTTAAATAGCCTCACATAGCTGTGGCTACAGGATCGGACTGTGTAGGTCTGAAGTTTTGCCCTTGACTCCTCCTTGTGCTACTGGGGCTGCTACCCCCCTGCCCTGGCCATAAATATTTACTTAATACATTTATAACCTTTATAAGATGCTTGGTGAGCCTACACCCAAGTGGAAATGCACTAGTTAAACAGCAAACCCCAAGCAGCTGTGGCCAGGCACGAAAAGGATGGGTTGTACTGTGAAAGGGGATAAGTACAAATTTCTTCTGCCTAATGGTGGAGACTCTAACCTTTAAGTAGTTCTATTCCTACTAAAAAGCCAGGGCTTTCAGGATCCCCTCTCTCGCTGCTGCTGAAAGGAGGCAAGTCTGAGTACCCGCAGGCAGCAGGAGCGAGCATCGTGCAGAATGCTTTTTGGATGAGAGGAAACCCCCTTGGATTCTAACGTGGCACAGATCCACGCACTAGCTCAGAAGAACATCAAGAGACTGGGCTAGGGAAATGCACTTGATGGAGGCCAACTTGAAAGTCTGACCTTTGGATGATGGCAGATAGAGAAACTGAGAGCCATCCGTTATCAGCTGTGCAAGACCTGAGGCAAAGCAGTGATGCAAACGGTCACAGGGCCCAGAACAGTGTGAGAAGTGAAGGTCAGCAGAAAACAAGTGGGAGAAAAAAGTGAGACCCAGGAGAAGCATCACGCAGAGTCACTGGTGCTCTTGTGAAGGGTCTCACCAGTTCCTCAGGGTGGGAAGTTTAGCATTATAAGAACTACATCTACTTAGACAGCCCTACCATCCACAGCCTGGCCTCTTTGTTCTTTAAAATACTTGGCTTCACCTTGAATCCATTACCATCCATCTACCATCTCTGCCAACACAGTCACACCCAGAGCCATATTATCCCATAGCAGGGTTCCATTACTGAAGCTTCGATCATCTTATTATCTAAATATCAATATCTTGCCTTTCCAGCCTCTCCCAGCTTTGGACCCTCGGCACAGATTCTTCAACAGCATTGAGGTCGCCTGGCCCTCAGTATCTCCACTATTTGCACATCTACCTTCACAGGCATTTTTAATCAAGCCTGGACCACATGGTCCACTTTTAAGCACTTTGGTTGATATCATCATCTTCCTTTTCCCGTGTCCTGGGTTAAGTTATGTGTCTTCCTTCTTTTCTACTGTAAGAGCTGCTTGGAGCTCTTAGAGAAAATCAAATCACATCATGTCAACCATTCTCCTTTTCTTTAAATTATTCTTCCTTTGGCTTTCATGTTTTAACTCTGCCCTGGTTTTTCTTCTACCTCTCTGGCCACTCCTCCTCCATCTCCTGTGTGGTTCGTTGACAGAGTTTCACCGAGCTCTGTCTTGTTAGTCTACCCTCTTCCTGGATAAGCTCATCCACTCCTCCCATGCTTCAAACACCACCTGGATGTTAATGATTCCCAAATCTAAACCCCCTGCTCTGATGCCTCTCCAGCACTCCAGGTTTTGGGAACTTAAATAGTCCTGTGGTAGGAGGTGAACATGACGACCACACTCTCCTTTCCCTCACACCAGTAACAGTCTCTGTCTCCATCTGTCCAGATGGCAGACGGTCCAAAATAGAACACTCCTTCGTTCTTCATGTTTCAGCAACAGCGCCTGCTCCATTTAAAATATTCCTCCTGAAATACCTGTTTTTTCCTCCTTGGTTTGAACCAAAGGAACATGATCCAGCATCATTTAATACCAGAGCCAATTCTTGGGAAGCTGGGTTGTTTGAGGGGCTCATCAAAGAAGACCTGCAATGCAGTTAGGATGTGCTGAAGTGAATGCAAACCCAACTAAATTATTTGGGTTTCACCCTTCTTCCCTTTTGTTTTCCTGGATGATCTTTCTGAGTGCAGCTCTGTGCCACACTTGGGAGTCCCCTTGGTAGTTTCACTGGTAGTAGTTACAAGTCTCTTTAATCATAGTTACACATCCCATCAGCTGCCATATTTAGAGTGTGGGACAGCCCCAGTGGGTATAGCTCTGCAGTAGCATTTATCCCATTTTTCCTTATTTCAGGTTGCTTCTTCTTGTATGTGGCTCCTCCTCTTTCCTAATCCGGTGTGATGAAATCCCAACAGGCTGTGAGACTTGGCAACAAGTGCTATTACTTGCAGAGCTAAATCTCACAGTTGATAGGGGAGTGCCTCTTTCCCATCTCCCCACATCATAGTACCCCTCATCTCCAGACCCCGGCAGAGGCAGCCCTGAGAGCTGGGGAACTAAGTGAAACGAGTGATGTTTACAGAAAGAACATCTAAATGTAACTGCAGTTTCTCATCTCTACCAACGTGGATGGGGGCTCATGAACTCCTCAGGCTGCCCCATGTTAATAAGTCCTCTGAATTTTCATTTCCTCTACCTTGGTAGGACACCATCACATGCTGATATCTGAGAATCAGATGGTAATGATGGCAGTTTTGCTCACTGCAGCTCCATGGACCAGCAAAACCCTCCTGTGGTTGCTTCACGTGATCCCACTCTGCGCTTCACAGTTATTAAAGGAATCCTGCAGGAAATCTGGCAATTGTTTCCTTTACTTCCCAACAAACTTTCTTCTTTCTTTAAAAGCTGGCTGGATCTCCAGTTCGTACTGTAGCTCATCACTCTGTATTTCAGAATTTCTAGTCTTAACTAGCTGTACCTGTCAAACGCAGCTGGATCATAGATTCTCATCAGGCAGTGAAGAGAACGTGCAGTGACCTTAGAAGCCATCTGCCATGTCACACTGTCTCCCAGTATTCAGTGTGACATACCCCTGGCCCTCCAAGCTAGAGCTGCACCCTCTGTGCACTATGTCTCAAGCAGCCCAGGAAAGCGAGCCGCAAGTCCTAACTGACCTTGGAGAAGGTCCCCCAGAGGTCCCCAGGGCTCGCCAAACCATGCATCTGGTCCCAGCCTGTCCGTGCCCAGTTGGTTCGTAACTCTCCCTTTCAGTTCCCAGACCACCTTTACCAGCGTTGGCCTCTCCTGGATAAAGTATCCTCATAGACCTTTCCTTCCCTCTGTGTTCCTTCGCTCAGAGAATGGCACCATCATCCATCCCATTAACCAATCTAGAAACCTGGGAGCCACCCTGGACAATGTCTGTGTCCTTTATACCCACCCCCCGCCCCACAGAGGAGTCATTGCCAAGGCTCGCCCCTGTTACCTCCTCAACTACTGGACCTCCATCACCTTCATTTCTCATTGGGACAACTATAACTGATCCCAACTATTCCTTCTGAACCGCCCTTGTCCTCTCTGATCTGTTCTCCACACGGATGCCAGAAAGACCTTTTAAAAAAGATGGAGCATACTGTTCACTTGCTTAAAATCCTTTCTCTGATGCCTCATTGCTCTTAGTATAAAAGTCCTTGCCACGGTAATAACAGCCCCGGGTTACCTGGCCCTTTCACATCCAACCTCATCACGTGCCGTCCTCTCTTGCATTTTCTCCCCACTGCAGTCCTACCGGCCTCCTTCCAGTTTCTCTCACGTTATCTCTTGACCGCCCCATCTGGGGCTGATCCACCTCTTGTAAGAAAAAGTGAGACACAGAAGGAAGAAAAACCAACAAAGTGTGCACTGTCAACCAGGCTCCCATTGTGGGAACCCAGGGCTCCGTCCTACTGGGGATTTGTGAGGAACCGTGTGGCATGCGCCTCAGAATGGTCCCTTCAAAGGATGGGAGGCAAGGCTCTGATGCCTGGATTCTTATCCCACATTGGCTGAGAGTTCCCCTGTAGCACTAAATTATTTGCATTCCTGAGCTGTACCAGTTTGCTCAGACTAAGCCAGATCCATGGGGCTTTGGAGAAAGAATTAGGGCCAAAAGGCAGAAAAAAAAGGGTGGGTGCTGGTGCTGGAGGTGGGATCCTATAACTTTGCACGGAACTATCCAGCTTAGCCACAGCTGAAATCAGAGGTGGGATGGGCAGGTGACATGGACCCCATGAGAATGGGCTACAGCTGTTAACAGTCTGTCATGAGCGTCCGTGGCACTGTTATAGTTCAGAGCTGTACCTGCCATTAGGAGGTCAGCGGCGTGTGGGCCTGTTCAGCTCATTTCTGGGTCTCCAGTGCTCAGCACGGTGTCTGGCATGGGGTTGTTTGCTGAAATTCAAAGTAGATATTTATTGACTGGGTTAGTTAATGAATTGATAAACAAATGAATGAGTGAACAGATAAACATGACTCATCTCCTAGGATCTGGTCTCACCTCTCCTGCTCGGTTCTGACTCCATGTACCCACTCTGGTGCCAGTATTTATAAGGTCTCAGTTCAGGGAGCTCATGGGAGTCTCCACACCCCTTCCTGAGGGGCTCTGGATCTGTTCACTTTGATTTCACAACACCAAGTGGCATCTCCTTCAAGCAGAGGGCACTGCTCTTAGTCCTTGCTTTGCTGGCCCTTCAGTGGTTGAGACCTCCTAGCCCTGCCTGCTTGATTTGGTGTTTCTGAAAGGTGCTCAAAGCTGAGAATCCATTTCTGAGAATCGTTGTGAGGATTCTGTGACACCCTTGGAGACAAGTGCACATGCCCTGACACGTCACATGCACACCAGCACAATCTTGCAGCGACTCTTACTCAGGGGTAAAGGGCACCTAGCACACAGGCATCAGCTGCAGCGGGACTCAGAGAATAATCCTGCCAGGGCTCCCCAAGGCAGGCAGCCACCCCCTGTCTCAACAGCTTGGCCAACCCCAGGAGCAAACTGAACCACTACCAATGACACTTTACATATTTTAGCTTCTTTGACCTTTAAAACAATCTGTGACATGGGTATTCCCATTTTACCAACAAGCAGCCTGAGGTTCAGAGAAATTAAGAATCTGACCCTAAGCCATCAGATAAGTCAACTGCATAAGGGGATCTCATTCTAGGAGCTTCTGCTGTTCCAGTGTATCCAACTGGGAAGTCAGCTGTGGCAGGAAGAACATGAGAGATCTCAGGTCTGAGCCTGGGGGACCCCAGTTCCTGCCCCCAAGGAGGTCACAGGCTGATAGAGACTGAAACTGCAAGTCCCCGGCAGGGGAGGGGACAGGGCAGCGTGGGAGCCCAAGGCAGAGCGGATGCATCCTGCTGCAGGATGGGAGGTGGTCCTGGATGCGGCAGATTTGACCTGGATGCTGGGGAGATGGAGGATGCCGTGCTTGGCAGAGAGAATGGCACAGACAAGGGCTTGACTGCTTAGAGGAGAACAAAAAGTTGGGCGTCTGCCTGCCAATGTTCCCCATGCCCTTCAGGACAAAGTCCAAATCCCAAGTGAAGACCTTTACCTAGCTTCTGCTCGCTTCTTTGCCTCTCTCCTCATCTCTGTGCCCCGGCCCACTGTTCCCCGAACACAACATGCAGCTCCTCTACCTCAGCTCCTGCACATGTCGCTTCCTCCTGGGCCAAGCTCCCCCTCCTCTGGCAGGTCTCAGGCAATACTGCCTCCAGGAAGGCCTCCTGGCCCCTCAGCCCACCAGGCTAACGATGGATGCCTCCACACTGAACTCTCATACGAACCTCCAACCAAGTACATAAGCTCATCCGCATTGTTTCTTTTTCTGTTTATCTTACCTATAGACCTGCACATCCAAACGGTAGCCACTAGCATGTGTGACTCTTTATATTTAAATTAATGAAAATAAAAATTTTAAAGATCAGCTCCTCCGTCGCACTAGTCCTATTTCAAGTGCTTAATAGCCACGTGTAGTTAGTGATGACTCTATCAGACAGCCGATATAGGACATTTCCATCAACGCAGGCATTTCTATTGGACTGAGCTCTCAGAGAAAAGGAGGCAGGTAAAGGCAGGGCCTGTAAAGTGCGTCTCTACTGTCCCAGTACCCTGTATCTTCCAAGTACCACCAGATTGGCTGAATTCCTTACTTACTTAGCTGTTGTTTTTTTCTGTTTTGTTTGTTTGTTTGTTTGTTTTTTGGACTACCTGCAAAAGTCAGACCCTGTCCCAGGGAAAGGAATCCATTAGTGTCAAACTTCCAGGTTGCCCGGAGCTCACAGTCTAGTGAGGGGCATGCAAGAAACGAAACCAAAGAAAACATACAAACAAATGTATAACACAATTAGAAGCTCATGAAAGAATGATGAAGGAAGCGTACATGGCGCTGTTGAGTAAAACCTGCTAAAGGGACAGAGTAAAAGGAAATGGAATCAGAAACGAAGGTTAGAACCAGATTCAGATGGGCCTTGAATTCCATGCTAAGAAGCTTGAACATAATGCGGTAGGAAGCCAGTGACCCATTTAAGAATTTTAAGCAGGGAAGTTAACTTGATCCAATCTGTGCTTCCAAAAGACCAGTCCTCCAGCAGCTGGGTGGGGGAGGGATTGAAGAAAGAGGAACTTATGACAGGTCGACCAGAAAGCCGCCCTGGCAGGTCAGGAGAGCAGGGTGGAGAGTGGCAGAGGGAGAGGAAAGAGCTAATCCCAGAGCTCCCAGGGACTGACAGGATGGGAAGGAGAGAGCAGGGGCTGGGGTGGGGAAGGCATCTCCAAGGAAGCCTGCTGGGGATCCAGAGGAGGGTCTGCTACAGAATCTGGGGCTCTGTCCTGGGCTTCCCTTCAGGCACTGCATTATGGGTGATTAATTCACGGCCGAGTTACTTTCTGATGAAGGTTACTACAGTTACATCAGCATGACAGGTGCGGTGTGGGGGAAGAAGGCTTGGCGTGTGTCGAGCTGAATATTAGATTCTAGTCACTATTTGATTGATCTTTCAAGCAATTCTGCGATTCTGTCACTTAAAAATCAATAAATCTTTGAAGGCCTTGGGGAAAGCAATGCAAAAGCAATAAATCTCCATTGCGGAGTATTAGAAAAAGAGGCCACACTGCCAAGGTGGTTTGGCTGGAGCGATGAGGGTGCAGGAGCCCCGCACGGCAATCTTCCCTCCCCGCCTCCCCGCCTCCCTGCATGCTCAGTCCTACCAACCAGTCAGAGTCAGAGCCACAGGGCTTCAGAGCGGCAGCAAGCAGTACAGCAGGGGCTGGAGTTTGGCTCAACCAGGGTCAGAGCATTACTGGCAGGAGGAGGAAGAACAGCCTGTGTGGGCGTGGCCTGGAGGCTGGGGCTCAGGTGTGAGTCTGCTGGAGAAGAGGAAGACTCTCCACCCAGAGAGAGTTAGCTGGACTTCACAAGTTACTGGCTGCGCTCACACAACCAGAACTGTCTTGTCTGCCCCTCATTCCCCAGGTGGAAGAGGTTCACTCCACATCATCCCACCAGAAGGTCACCCAGTCATCATCTGACATCCCAGGCACGAGGAACTCAGAACAGTGAACTCAGAGGCAGGAAGCTAGGTCCGTGGACTGGCTCTACGTGTAATGAGCTCCGTGACCTTGGGCCAATCACTTAACATCTTAGATTTCCGCTTCTCCTCTAAAATGGAGAGGGTATTTCCTGTGCAGCTTACCCACTGGGTAAGTGACGATCAGACGCTACAATGGAATTAAAGGAACTATCAAGTATAAAACACGATTCTGGGCATCCTTGACCCAGTGCATCTAGAGAGCTCTTAGTGTCCTGGGGTCACAGAGTGCGTTTGCTGTTTTCTCAAGGCTCGTGCTTCCCCTGCCTGCAGGACTCCGCACTGGTCCGCTTGCCTGGGTTGTGCCCATCTACTCCTCCTCTCAGTCAATACAGGCACCGTCTCTACTGGCTTCATGTTATCTTGTTTTGCCGCTTTCATCATTCTGTTTCCTTAATGGCTTAATGGTCCCCTCCCTGCCCCGTTCACATGTACACTTACTGGATGATAAGCTTCAGGAGGACAGGTGTGTGTCTCCCTTGCTTCCTGCTATATCCCCATTGCTTACCTCCGTTCCTGCTCAATAAATATTTGTTGAATGACTTAATGGTCAGCTGCCTCCCACGGGGCACTCCAGTGCCCAGAGTTCAAGGTGACAAAGGGTTAAAGTAACTGAAGTCTACTGTGATATTCCACTGCTGTCACTGCGGTTGTCCCGGAAGCCTTGTTGGCTGGCACTGATTAGTCTCTTCCCTTCTTGGCAAATGCCCAAGCAACAGTCTGAAAATAACTCCAGAAACTGAGTGTCTACCCACCCTCAGTGATCTAGAGCCTTGAGAAGAAAAGCAGCCAGACTTTTCCAGACACCAGGCATTGCCCCTTTGAGCAGTGACATTTATTTTTAATTTTCTTCCGATGGAAATGTCACCAAAATACATCACGTATGACTTTCTCCTAGGGAGGTGGCGTGGCTAGAGAGATGTGAGTGTTGGCTTAGGGGTGGCTGAACGGGGTTTAAGTTCTGCCTGCACCACTTGCTTTTTTTTTGGCTTGGGTCAATGCACTTAGCTTCCATGTATCTCAGTTTCCATATCTGCACAATGGGGAGGCTATTATGGCAATGCTGTGAGGATGCAAATAGTTTACATACAGTGACAGGCACTCGGCCGGTGCGTGCTCATCAAATGGAAGCTAGCTGGCTCTTTTAACTTGAAGACGTGGGACCTAATGGTACATTTTTTAGGGTGAACCAGGAACAACAAATGAATACCCGTGGCTGTGAGGGGCAGCAGGGGCTACAGCATGTGGACCTCCTTGTTTCTTGAGTCCCTGTGTCGGTTTTGTAGAGTTGCCCTGTTTTTCGCTCCCTGCCAACTGTCATTTCTCATCGCTACTGGGGCATTTCCATTCCCACCTACTAATTTACTGTGGTCTTAGGATGCACGAGCTCATTAAACAGATGTGCAAACTAAGTCTGTTAGCTCAGATGGAAAGTGTAAGGGGCTTCTCTCTGTGGAGGCTAGAAAAGCTTTCCCAAGAACATTGGTTTGGGATGCGCAGAAGACCAATTTGCTGGTCTCTGGAGTCAGGCAGGCCTGGGTACGAGTCCTGACTTCATCACTTACAGGCTCTGTGACCCTGAACTTTAGTTTCCTCATTTCAAACAGGGAGATAATAGTACTACTCATAGGTTAGTAGAGATTAAATTCTTGGATCATAGGAGTTGCCCAATAAAACATGGTGATAATTACTCCCATCTGTGTTCAGCTGACTTTGAGGAGTTTTCAGAGGTTCACAGACATATAATCTGATTCATCCTGAGGATGGGTCCCTGATCCTCTGTACAAAAATTAACTTTATTCCTATCACTAGGAAGGACACAGATTACTTATTTCTCAGGACAATTAGAAAAGACATTTTTCTGAATCTCTGCCAGAAAGAAGTTAGGGGCTCTTAAGGAAAAAGCAAAGCACCTCCTTCCCCACCCTGAAATCAGGGTCTTGAACAGCTTTGGAAATTTGAACAGGAAGGAAGCAGGCAACACTGTGACCCTATAGTGGGGTGGATTTGCAAAAACCATTTTGAACAGAACTTCCTAAGTTCCACAGAGAAGAAGCAAAGCTAACAAAGGAATTAACTCTCTGACAGTCTGCGCTGCTTTGGCTCACATATACGTCTCATTAAGCTTTGGTGAAATATCTCCAGTCTATTCTTTCCAGATAAGGAAAACTGAGGTTCAGAGAGATTAAGTATCTTGCCCAAGGTCACACAGCAGCATTAGATCAGCATTTGAACCCAGGTTCACTGCCACCGAACTCATATCCTTTTCATTGCCCCACACAGCAGCCAGAAGACTGTGGGAAGCTGGGCTGAACCCACAGCCACCAAGAAGCCACACAGTGGGGTGCCAGCTGACCAGGTTCTTTTGCTGACAGTTTTGTAGGCTTGTAGCAATGAAAGGTGACACTTGGGTCTACCATAGAAAGGTCCTGGGTTTTAGGGCAGATCTGGCCTCTGACCCTGGGTCAGCTGCTAACTTGTACAATACTGGGCTTCTCTTTTCTGGGCCAGACTCTTGCCATCTGGGAAGCTTTCTGAGACTCTGAAACATGCCCAATGCTGCTGTATGACAGAGGTAAGAGCTGCGAAGGGGAGGTGAGACGTGGGTGGCCAAGATGGAATGCGTGATTGGACACTTGAAGGACCTGCGTTCAAGCTCAGCCTTCCTACTCCCTGTCTGTGTGCCCTTGCGCCTTTCTGAGCCTCAGTGTCTTCATCTGAAAAGGAGGAAAATGTATCTCAGTGTACAGAGGGAAGTAAATGACAATGTGGCATAAGAGTAACAGGAAGAAACACGGTAACTCAACAACTCCCTGTGTGATGTCAGAGCCACCATCGCTCTGGCTCATCACAGGTAGGACAGTCCTGGAACGACCTATGTGTGGAATATAAGGCAAACATTCTTAGTTCAGGTGCCCACAACCTCTATCCACACCTGTTTGAAGGCCTGAAGACCCACCTTACTTAGGATAGAACACTTTCCAAAGTCTATAGAATAGATGGGAACTTCCAAACTGGCAGCTGATTCTATCTGCTCCAGTGCCTGTAATTCCTGGGTAGAGTTGGACCCAGGTTGGCAAACAGGTAACTAGACCATCTCAATAGCCTCCTTCCCGGCCGGTCTCCCAGCCGACAGTATCATAAAAGAGACACTGCATGTGGCTATTCAGTGGCTCCCCAGGGCCCCTCAAACAAGGCTGAGCTTCTCAAACATGGCCCCTGTTCCCACCCCACCACTCCTGCCTTGACCTTTATGCTAAGGCAAATTTAACGATTCCTGGTTGCTCCCCACGATGGCAAGCTTCCTCTTTCCTCCATGCCTTCGTTCATGCTGGACCCTGTTACCACTCTGGTGAAATCTTAGACAACATTTAAGATATAGCTCAGTGTCACCTCCTCTGGGACTTCTCTCCTGTGAGCTCTTGTAATGGCCTATGTGCATCTCCACAAGCAGGCACTGTAGTGCAGTTATGTTTTCACATTTCTGTCTCCCCAACTAGAGTTTGACTTTCTTTAGAGCATGAGTTATACACAGCTAGTTCACTAGCCTGTCCCAAGCACTTAAACAGTGCCTGACACGGAGTGAGTGCTCAAGAAACGTTTATCGAACGAATGAATAAGTGAATCGTTTTCATCCCCTGTACGCTGCTCCATTCCTGGCATATAAAATACTCCATGCATGCTCGTTGAACTGAACTGAGCTAATTTGAAAGCTGTACTACCCAACACTCTTGCTTGGCTTTCAGGGTCTATAGTCCCTTGAGCTCTGAGCAAAAGCCAGCAGTCAACATTGGAGCTGCTGCCCTTGTACAGAGTGTAGCTTATTTAAAAGAGTTGACCACCTTCCTGACAGCCGTGAGCCCATGGACATCCATGGGATCAGCTTAGCTACTGAGATGCTTTCACTGCCTGGGCTGTAGGTACACTCCTGGACTCCAGCAGCCTCTCGTTAAAGTCAGCAGTATGACTCTGAATTCCAGTCCCCTGTGGAACACCAAGGCCATAAACTGGACCAACCCTGAGGTCATGTCCCATTCGTAATCTCTGAGCAGGTTGTTTTTAGCATTCAGTGAATCTGTCTGCCTGTCTGTTAATGGCAGTTGGACACGTAACGGTGATCTTGCCAGGATACTGTGTTTCTGGGCCTCCAACCGGGCTAAATACATTTACCATAGGTGTGTTCCAGAAAGTTCTCTCCCAGCCCTCCTCAGGTCCCCATCAGCACATTCCCGCTAAACCAGTCCCAGTGGCCCACGGTAGGGAGACAGGGCTCCTGGCTCAGTAGCCCCTCTGAACGGGGCTTGGGGCTGCGGACCCTTTTCCTCCAGGAAGCCTTGCTCCTGGCCAGTCTTGCCCATGGGCATTGCCAGTGACATCATTCAGCTGGAGGCGTGCACGGTGCAGAGAAGGAAAATGGCAAACGCCAGGTTAAGAACCCTCCTCACCTGACAGGGGCTCCCCGAGACTGAGCGGGCTTCAGCATCACTGTGATGGTCGTGTCTGTTTCATTCAGTGGGGTGTCTGTGTCATATTCAGGCATCGATGGAGCTGGACAGAGAACAGAGAGAAGGGAGATCAGCGAAGGTCCCAAACCCCTCTCATCACCTCCCTCAAGACACTCAGGATGCCTAGAAGGGAGGTGTTTGGGGAAGGGTAGGATGAGAGTCACATGGCATCCCAGGCTTTCAGCAAAGGAGGCCCTGACTTCCAACCTGCCCGTAGGCTCCTTCAAGGTACAGAAGAGTCTGGAGAAGGGTAGCAATGACGTGGCTGGTAACCCTCATGAATCAAGAAGTTCCATACGAAATAAACAGATAAATGCAGGAAATATAAGTACTTAAAGATGTGAATGCAGAGTCAACCCTAACCATATTTAAAATGCAAATGCAAATTACAGCAGTGATGAACTAGTTCCTCTTATCTTTCTTTTTCTTCCTTAGACCCTCCCTTCTGATAGAAGTGTAACTAAATCTAATCCCTTGGGAAGGTAATTTAGCCATTTGTATTAAGAGCTATTAAACCCACATCGGTTTTAATTCAGTATTTCAATTTCTGGAACTTAATCCTAAAGTCATAATCCAAGCCAAGAAATTAAACTTTATTCTGTAACATGTTTATTGAAGCGTTATTTTATAAAAACATGGAAGCGCCAAATATATCCAACCACAGGGGAATCTTTAATTAAATTACGTCCATCCACTTGACAGAACATTATAATGAAAGCAATGTAGCAACATGGAAGATGCTTATGGTTTAAGGATAAGTGGAAACATTAAGCTACAAAAAACACGGTGGGTCTGTATCTAAGTAAAATATGGATGCAGACCAGAACTGCATGCGTATTCTGAAAAAATGTAAATTGTAAAAAAGAGGTCTGAGATAATTCTGCTTTGATTCTGTCTGGTGGGGGAGGGCAGTCTACTGGTGATGGCAGGTGACATCCTGGACTGCTATGGCTCTGTAACAGTCATTCACTCATTTGTTTGTTCATTCACTCATCAGACGTTTCATGAGAACCTGTGCTGTGCCCTGCACTGCCAAAAGGAATACTCCTGAAAATCAATCACATTTTTACAGACCAATTTGTAAGGGGAAAATGTACTATTTAAGGCAACTGTGTGCTAGATAAATTATTTGGTGAATCACTCAGCATTCCCTCTGGTCTAGTCTAATTGATGTATTTTTTTATACTTTAGTTTAGGAAGTTCATGGATTAGGTTTTCTTCATGAGATTACAGCAGTGACACACGAGGGACTGCATTGTCCTTGTTGCTCCAAAGTCACACGGTGACGGTTGGCTCTGCCCTTTTTCACTCCCAGGAATATTAGGACTGGAAAAAAACCACCACCACCACCTTTCTTCCTTCCCCCTTTCTAGGACAGATACCTGAAATTTTGGTGGCGATCCTGGTGGTAACAGGGGGCCCAAAGCCCTTTGCTGTGCTGGCCTTGATGGTGAAGGAGTAGGTGGTCCCGGGGTACAGACCCACAAAGAGGTGGTGGGTTTCATTCCGAAGCTTGAACACTTTGCCCCTCTGGCTGGAGAGGTCGGCGCTCGGGTCCAATGAGCCCACGGCCTTGTAGTTGATCTGTACAAGGAGCCAGCAAACAAACATATCAGTGCCTCACCCAGGAAGCTGGGCGGAGTCCATATGGAGGAACATCAGGGGAGGAAAGCACAAGGCGTGTGAGCTTGGTCAGCACTTCTGCCGTTCGCATCTACCTTACACATGATCCCAGCCTCCCAATACTCCATGGCTGATACTCTGGAGCATTGCTATCCAATAGAAATAAAATTTAAGCCACATACGTAATTTTCAATTTTCTAACAGTCACATTAAAGGAAAAAAAAGTAAGAACATAAAGTAAAATTAATTTTAGTAATACATTTTGTTAAACCCAGTAGATGTAAAATGTTATCATTTCAACCTGCAATCAACATAAAAAAATTAATGAAATATCTTATATTCTTTTATTCATATTAGGTCTTAGAAATCAAGTATCTACTTTACCATATGGTGCATCTCCATTTGGACTAGCCACATTTCAAAAGCGCAGGGACCCCGTGTGGCTACTGGCCATCACATTGGACAATGTGGCCACAGAGCAGTGCCCAAGTGTAGCATCCTGATAAGAATTATCTGGAAGCCTAGTTAAAAATGCAGCTCATGCATCCCCCTACTCCACGTGGTGCTCTCTGGTGCTTTCTTGTGCATTATCTAGTTTGTCTTCCCTAAAACCTTGCGGACGTCAGAATATTTATTCTCATTTTAATGTTGGAGAAACTGAGGCTCAACCGGCAACAATCTGTATTAAACCAGCGCTTTTCGAAATATCTGTGGTGAAGACCCAGTTCTGTTTCCCAGTCCACCGCAGACCCATAATGATCCAAAGACCACATCACACGTGACTCATCATGTGAGTCTGGCAATAACCACACTGTTCTACATGATGCGCAAGGAGACGTGTCCACTGACCACACATATGGGTGTCACAGCAATGTCAAGGCCCTAAGAAGTTTCTAGATGCTCACTCTCAACTTCTGCACTTATCCTGCTGTGAATGTAACAAAACAGCTGGCATCCCTGGCACTGGCCCCCAAGGATCACACTCTGAGAACCACATTTCTAAATTACACAGTTGTTAAAGAGGCAAACTCAGGGTTTTTTTGTTTATCTAGTTTGTTCTATTAAAAGTGTTTTATTAGAGTATAATACATATACAGAAAATTATACAGCTCAGTGAACTTTTACTAACTGGAAAGGACCATCTAACCATACCCAATCAAGAGACACAACATTACCAGACCCGAGATTTTCCCCTTACGTCCCCTTCCAATCCTTTCCCTCCTCCCCCCAGCATGGATACCCTCTACCCTGATTTCTAACAGCATAGACTAGCTCTGCCTGGCTTTGAACTTTATATAAGTGGAATCATACAGAGTGTACTCTTTAGTGTCGGCTTCTTTCTCTCAACGTCCTGTGTGAGATTCATGCGGCTGTCACATGCAGCCATAGATCAGGCATTGTCAAGGTTATTCGGTGTCCTATCACTGACCCAAGACTCAACCCAGATCTGTTGGGATTCATTCATTCATTCACTCATTTGCTCCTCCACAACCATTCCCCGCATACTCCTGTACTATTCCAGGACCTGCACTGTGTGCTCCCATGCCCTAGCAAATGAATGCAATGAACACAAGCTAGGCCCTGTCCTCAAGGTCTTCTGTTCCAGAACGAGGTAAGTCAACTACACAGCCACTTCACATCACTTTGTCTTTTGTCAGGAATGTCCCATGCTTGTCAGGAAGGCCAAATCCAGGCAGAAAAGGTAATATACCAACTTTACATCAAAAATAAGCAGTTGGCTGTTCCTGGCTAGGGCACCAAATGTTCTGGAGAAAGCAGTAACTTCTCTCTCCCCTAAGAAGCAGGAGCAGTGCAGTGTAGCAATTGATGTCACATGTCGAGGACAGAGGCCAGACTTTGTCTGAAGCACAGTGAGCCCGGGAGGAGAAATGCACAGAACTGAAGGAATTGGCCATTGTGCTAGCAGAGCTGGCAGGGGCACCCATCTAGCAGATCCCTGGGGGGGGGGCCTGGTCACAGTGTTCCCTCTGGTCACCCCGCCTACTCCAGCCCTTCTCAAAGGCAAGCACTGCAAACATCTGCCTCTCTTTGTTTGAGGGCTTTTTCCCTGGGTACTCACAGGAAGTGCTGGTTAATTCACATCCCTGGAGACTGGATTAATGCGAGTTGATAAATACATTCCACGGCTCCTCTTGTGATACCCCTGCAGCATCCCTGGGATTTCCCCGAGGGATGCCACTCCACGTGCCTCCATAGGTAGTTGACTGGAAAACACACCCATCGTTGGCTACCTTCTTTCCCTTCCCCACTCCCTAGTATTTCCCACACTTAATAATCTGCTCGTGCTCAAATCCTTGTCTCAGGCTCTGCTTCTGAGAAATGCCAAACTAAGACGAAGTGCTCAGGGAGGTATCTCAGGGGAGAACTGAACTAATACCTGGGGGTGATACAGAGTCAGAGCAGAGGAAGGAGCACTCTAGATTCTAGGCAGAGGGAACTAACCAGGCAAAGACCTCGGGTGGGGAAAGGCTTGGGAGAACCAAGAAAAGTCCAGCATTGACTAGATAGTGGTGAGCAAACAGGAGAGCTGTGTGCAGCTGGATTCCAGTTCTCCCCAGCGGCAGAAGAAGGCAGATGTTCGGAGAGCTCTGCCTGTGTCTGCTAACCCAGGCCACCAGGGGAGAAGACGTGCTGGAGCATCCTTTTGAAATTCTGCCCCCGTCCCCTGCCTGGGCTGATGGCAACTACATTGATATACAGACAATGGGTGGTAAAATTCATGCCTTATTTACTAGCCAATTCCTTTTCTGTGCTCCAAATTCAATCCAAAAGCGACTCAATTTCCACCTAGCTGTCAATATAATATACTGTGCTCCCCTGCTCTCCTAACCTTTCCTGCTATTACAGGATCCTCACTTACTTGTAATGAAACACTATGAATAAATCAATGTATGTTAATATAGCGTGTCTTCAATTTTTTATGAAGGGCTTCACCAAATCTAATTCCCACTGCTCTGTCAGAAACAGTCTTTGAAAAATTTAACCTGCAAGTTTTACGAAGTTAGTGCGGGATCGGGCTGGGGAGGGAAAGAAGGAAGGTGAGAAAAATTGAATGGGATGGAGCTGGGACCGTAAAAGCATCCTGCAATGTGACTCTTCATTTGGAAGTGGAGAGAGAGGAAGATTTGTTAGAATAGCAAACATAAAATAAGGAGGTAGTAGGGGAAAGAGTGCTGAGCTGCATATCAGCCCTGGGCTCCAGGGATGGGGCTCTGGCTGCAATGAAGTGCTCAGGGCCACCCCAGTCTCTCCTGGTCGCTCTCAGTGGGGTCCCCAGCCACAAGCCAGAGTGAGCACTTCATAACAAGAATCCAATCACCCCTCAGAATCAAAAGAGCAATGGTTTCCCATAGCTTTCGGGATTAGGACCACATTCTTACCCTGTGGTTCTCCATCACCTCACTGCATGAGCTGGCCTCTCCTGCCCTTCTATCTTTTTAAAAAAATTATTTATTATTTACTTATTTTGGCTGCGCCAGGTCTTAATTGTGGCATGCAGACTCTTAGTTGCAGTATGCATGCGGAATCTAGTTCCCTGACCAGGGATGGAACCCAGGCCCCCTGCATTGGTAGCGTGGAGGCTTATCCACTGGACCACCAGGGAAGTCCCCTCCTGCCCTTCTATCTTGCATTCCAGGCCTTATTTCAGTGTCTGAAAAGATCCATGGTCCCTTTTGCCACAGAGCTTTTGCACCAGCTATTCTGCCAGCTCAGACACTTTTTTCCTTCCCTTCACCTTGTTAATGACTCCTCATCCCCAGATCTCAAGTAAAATGACACTTTTCATGAGCACCTTCCCTGACTTCCAGGTCCTCCCATTTTATGTTCCCAGAGTCACATGGCTCTCCTGTGAACCACTACTTTTATACTGAACCATGAAATTATTTCATTGATGAGCCCCTTTTCCATCAGCCCAGGAGCCGAAAAAGTAAAGCCTGAAAGCCAGATCTGGCTCATCGTCTGTTTTCATAACTAAAATCTGACCAGAACACAGACACACCATTATTTCTGTACTGCCTGTGACAGCTGCTGACACGCTAAAAGGCAGAATTAGGGAGCTGTAACTCCACAGCCCACGGAGTCTAACATATTTACTCTCTGGCCCTGTATAGAAAGAGTCTGCTGAGCCCTGGACTAGACTTTAAGCTCTAAGAGAGCAAAGATCTTATGTGGGTTTTGCTCCGCATTTTTCCCCTTGGATAAATGAATGAATGATCAAACCAGGTTATGTGGCTTGAGCAATTTGCTTAACCTCCCAGAGTCTTGGGCTCTTGAAGGGTAAAATGCTCCTTTTAATTCCAGTTTCTGTTTTGATTTATATTGCAGAATGACCTGCAGCTTCTTTACTCCTGGAAGGCAGCCCCTTTGTTCAGAAGTAAGGCCCCAGGGGGGAGTCCATGAGTGACTTTAGCCTGTGCATCAAGGCTCCAGCTGCCATGGACCAGGGAACATCTTGGGAAGAACAGGCAGCCCTTCCACCGTGGGCTGACGAGGAGGGGGCAAGACAGGCGGGGAGAACAGAAAACAATTTCCCTCAAGGAGCCCATCAGGAAGGGCTTGCTTGCGTATTGAACGTGCTTAGATTGAGCCAGGCTCTGCTCCAGGCACTGGGCCAGGTACAGGGTTAGACCACAGAGGTTCCATGTTCAAAGAGAGCAGGTGACAAGTTTCTGGGCCTGAGGATGAGATGGTGGATGGTGGTTAAGGGAAGATATGAGATAAAGTAGAGCTGAGGGAAGTGGCCAGGACTCAGAAGCAGGTTGTCAGAAGATGCAGTCACGAAAAAAAACACCATTTTGGAGCACTTACTCTGTGCCAGGCACTGTGAAGAGGGACTCACATAAAAATCATCTCATTTAATCCTTAAAAAAAAAAAATGGTGTGGATTCTTTATGGCTATTCCCATTCCTCAGCTGAGGAAACTGAGGCCAAGAGAGGTGACATGGACAAAGTGCGAGCCAGGGTGAGGACAGCTCTGTGTGCGACCAGGCAGCTTGCTGGAAGGACAGATGGTGACCCACCATTCGTGAAGTGTTCTCTGATGCCTCGGTTTCACCACAGTGGGTACCACGATGCAGCAAGAACCTGGATAAGTCTATTCGGAAACATAGGGATGCCCTGGAAGGACCTGATTGCTATTCAAAGAGCTCATGCCCTAACAGATGACCCCATATTGAGGAAACCCACAATGGCATCAATTGTCAGTGTTGATGGCATAAACTGGGTTAAGACCTGCCCGCCTACAGCTTGAAGCTCCAGAAGCACCCTCTATAGCTTAGCACCCTCTCCTCTTGCTACTATACATGTGGTGTCTTCATCCTAAACCTTTTGGGGGAGGGAGGGTTCAGTACCCTATGTTATCCATTCCGTCTGCTCCTGACTTTCTCCAAATGGTTTCCCGTCCATTTTCTGGAAGTCTCAAGATAGCAGAGTTTTAACAAGGCTACAGGTAAAATAGATTGACTTGGTCAGTTCATAAAGGTTAATTTTTTTTAAACTCAGAACAACTAGTTAAAATCTTTTGTCTCTCTTTTTTTACCTATTGTAAAAGTGTTTACAGGCATGGTCTTTTCCATCTTTTTGACTTCCAAGGCAAATGTATAAAAGGAGACCAGTTCAAGGTAATCTCCTCTTGTTAGAAGTGTAGTGTTGACGCTTTGGTTCGCTGACAATTTAAAGATAAAATGTGAACATGTTTCCTTCTGAAGAACAGTGTGAATGCACAGATGGCTGCAATGTACAAGCCAGTGACTTCTTGGCCACGGGGCCCTTGTATTTCCTAGAGAGCTGAGGACTAGAATAACAGCAGAAAAATGATTATGACCAACACACATATTGCTGCTCCTGGGTTTCTAACACTGTTGAGCCAGTGAGAGAATGCAGGGACTTGCAACTTCTGTGCACAGACAACTACTGCTTTTGTTTCCGTTGTGACTGACTCATTCTCTCCATCAACAGATGTTCACCAAGAACCAATTCTGTGCTGGACTCTGTTCTGAGTTTCAGAGAAACACTGGTGAAGAAGACCCAGTTCCTGACTTTGGGGACCAACAGAGGCATTGGTAGATACTGCAGGTAACCAAAGCCTTTGGGAACACAGATCTGGGAGCAACTGCTTCTGCCAGAGAGAGTGAGGACAGCATCCCAGAGAAGCTGCAAGAGCACTGGGTTAGGCTGGTGGTCCTCAGCCTGGACTCCAAAGCATATGCCCTGAAGACCTTTTAAAAAGTACCAATGCCTGCACCCACTCCGCACTAACTGAATCGAACGTTTTGGCTACAAAGACCTGGACATCAATACATTTTTAAAGTTCTCCAGGAGATTTGATTGGGCAGCCAGAGCTGAGAATGCTGGATCTGAGCCCTAAAGTATGAAGGCGATTAAGCAGAAGAACTATGAAATATGGCACATGCCAAGGAAAAGTATCCTAGAACAGCATGCTGGAAGGAACTGGAAACTCACCATTGGCATAGTTGCTGAAGGCAGGATTCACTAATGAATGCTAAAGTTGGTGGGTGAAATGAAGGAGAAATGGAATACCTGCATAACCTTATCTCTCCCCAAATGTAATAAGTTCTTTGATAACCCTCCTCCCAGAAGGTGGAGCCTAATTTCTCTCTCCCTGAGTGTGGGCTGGAGCTAGTGACTTACGATGGAAAAGGGAAAAATGTAGCTTTAAAGCGAAGAGATCCGGCAGACAAGGGCTTAACCAAGGGATCAAGGTCAAGGTTGCCAATGATAAGTCACGTTGAGATCAAGGGCTCCCTGGTATGTGATGGGAAGCACACATACCATCTGTGGTCTTCTTCCCCAGCACCTCCGTCCATTCACGAGACAATATCAGACTAGCCCAGACTGAGTAATGGACATCACTCTTAAAAAACGTCAGAGTCATAAAGACAAGAAAAGCCCGAGAAACTGTCATAGATTCGAGGAAAATAAGGAGGCACGACACCTAAATGGTATGTGGGAACCTAGAAGGAGAAAAAAACACCTAGGGAAAAACTTGGGAAATCTGGGGAAAAAAAAAAAAAAAAGTCTGGAGTTCAGTCAATAGTAATGGACAGATGTGAAGTCTCAGTTTCTGTTTTGTTTTTAATTAATTAATTTATTTTTGGCTGCATTGGGTCTTCATTGCTGAGCGAGGGCTTTCTCTAGTTGCGGCGAGCGGGGGCTACTCTTCGTTGCAGTGTGCGGACTTTTCATTGTGGTGGCTTCTCCTTGTTGCGGAGCAGGGGCTCTAGGCACGTGGGCTTCAGTAGTTGTGGCATGCAGGCTCAGTAGTTGTGGCTCGCGGGCTCTAGAGCACAGGCTCAGTAGTTGTGGCGCACGGGCTTAGTTGCTCCACAGCACGTGGGATCCTCCCGGACCAGGGCTTGAACCCATGTCCTCTGCATTGGCAGGCGGATTCCTAACCACTGCGCCACCAGGGACGCCCCTGCGAAGTCTCAGTTTTGATAAACATACCACGGCTAGGGAAGATGTTAACATTCGGGGAAGTTGTGTGAAGGGTACGGAACTCCCTGTACTATTTTTGCAACTTTTTTGGGGGTAAATTTAGAATTATTTCAAAATAAAATGTTTAAGAAACCACAACAAAATGTGGCATGCTGGGTTTTGGTACCTGTGAGGTCTCTGTGGCTGCAGAATAGAATCTACAACAAATATTCAGTGAGCTGTGGACTTGACCCTGTGCTAAGAACTGGAGAGCCTTCAGAAACCTACAGTCCAGTGCAGGAGATGGGCATGACCATAGGAATGGGTCATAAAGGCACGTGTAGATTACTGCTTTGAAGGAAGGGAAAATGGTTCTTGGGAGCATCTAATAGAGAAGGCTTCTGGGGTCCAGAAGTCTTCACCATAGAGTGTGAAGGTGTTAGCCAGATGAAGGGGGTGGGAGAGGGGATGGGGGGAAGTGATGGGAGTCGGAGAGTGAAGGAAGAGGAGGCCAGAGAGATGCCCTTGGGCAGGATGGCTACTGACCTATGAGTGCTTTTGTGCGAATAAGCAAAAGGCATTTCTCTAGGCAGAGGCTGCCCCCCACCCCCCAATCCCAGCCCCCTGTACTTCAGTGAGCTGAAAGTACCGTTGTGAGAAGGAAAAAATATGCCTTTCTTAATGCCTAGCCATAGTCCTCCTGACAGATACAGGAGGTAGCTTAGTGGGTTTCATCCCCTTGGTGGTATAGTGTACAACCCATGCGACAGTTTGCGACAGTCCTGCATTGAGGTCAGGTCATGGAAGTCTTTATGTGAATGTTCAAGTGCTTGGATTTTATCTTGAGGGCAGTATAGAGTCATTAAATGGGAGGGATACAGCATCATACCTGTATTTAAGAATAGTGCTACTAAAATTGTGGTCTATAGACAAAACCCCAGGAATCTGCCCAACCCCAGGAATCTGCATTTTAACAAGCTCTCTAGGTGATGCTCATGCATGTTGAATTTGCAGAGGCACCTTCGCTGGCGAGGGTACGGGGTTCTGAACTGACTGGAGGAACAGTCAGGGCCTGGCTCTCATCCAGAGGACAGGTGACAAAGAAGGCCTGGTTCGGACAGGAAGCTGAGGGGATGGAGAGAAGGGGGTGAATCTGAGAGCTGTTGAGTTCTGGCTGGGGAAGGGTAAGGTCCCTAGAGATGTAGGAATGAGGTAGAGCCCACACGTGGCACCGGGCCCGAAGGGGGATGAGTCTTTTCAGGGAACTACTGGGGAAGATCTGTGAATGTCCACCAGCCTGATCCTTCTGACGTTGCTTGACATTCGGAATGAGAAGAGTCGGGGAGGGGAGACCATTGGATGTTAGCCTTGCAGAACCTTATTGAAACCTCGATCCACCACATACCAAGAATTGCGTTACTAGGATATATTTTGTAACCTCACCAGCCAAAGCGCTCTACTAACTATCGGATGGGGCACAAATCTCTGGGTAGGCCCTACCAGGCTGCTCTGGTTCCTGAGGCTGAGCTCCAAAGTCAGAGGCCCAGACTGTGGGCTGGGCTGGGTGGGCCAGGGTCTGCCTGGGCTATGCTCCTATCCAGGCGCTGCCAGCACAGGGAATGATGCCTGCAATTTGCTGGGCACAAAAGTCCTGCTGTTGCCCTGCAGGGAGCTTGTTCTAGTCTTGTGTGGACTCCCTTGGTCGCCAGGGATGAAAGATGTTTGCCCAACCTGGCTTTTGCTGATTTCTAATCAATATCCTGTTCTCTGCTTTCAGATGGTTTCCTGGTGGCTCTGGGATCAAACACTAGGAGAAAGCAAGCTCCGAATACAGCTGGTCCAGGGTCATTAGTATTCACTACCCAGCAACCGAAACTGAAAGGTTGGCCAGTAGGTGATAATAACAAGAATTAACACGTATTGAGTGCTTACCATGCACGCCCCACTCTCTTTCCTAAATCACCACCCTGCTCCTCAGATCCCAGGCAGACTTCAGGTGGTGTCTTTCTGTCAATACACGATCCCCCTACTAGCATCTCAGCCCCTCCAAGCCTCACCACTGGGCTACTTCTTCGTCTCCTCCTCTCCCCTTCTCTCCCCAACAGGGGAGGGATATTCTGACAGTTTCACTCTTTCAAACTGCTCTGAATTTCAAAGATGCTGTCAGATTCCCGTAACGGGGCCACCATCAACTCTGATGGCTCTAAGCTTTTTCTTCCTAAGCTGTCATAACGCAGCTTAATAATGTGAAGCTCAAACCTCCTTTCAGCTTTTAATCTCGTGCTGGGGTGTCCTGGGTGCTACGATTTTATTATTTTCATAGAAGTCCTTTTGCTTAATAAGTCTGTCTAGTGATATTCCCAATTGCTTTTACTCTGCATTGCAATATTTCTCAGGTTTCTAAGTGTAAGCTGCTTGCCTTCCAACTTCACACTCAGCTGACTGCTGTGCTGCTGAGTTTAACCTGGTTAAGTTGCTAAGTTGCGTGACCAATTCCTCTCCGGTTGGCTTTGGGCATGGAGATGAGAGAGAAGTTGAATAATCCCTTGACCCTGCTCCCTGGAACCCTCCAGCCCCACCAGTGGCCTTTCTGGCAGAGACAGCCTGGGGAAATCTTTCAATGAGGGCAAGGCCTGGATGCTATTTATTCATTGCTATAACTGCCAACACCCAGCTTGGCACAGAGTAGAAGTCAATGAGGTTTGCAAAAAAATGAGGATTAATAATGAAAATGTAATAAACTCAGAATGTGGTACAGCTGGGTTTGAAATGAAGTCATTCTGATGCCAAAGTCCAGCATTTTCCACCCAGAGCTGCCACTTTGCCCTTGGCCCTCTGTGCATGTATGTGACCAGTTGCCAGGGGGACCATTGGCTGTGGGTATCGGCAACCGTCAGGCTCTAAGGCTCTGGGCCTGCCTCCCCACAGAGGGACTTACCAAGCATCCCTGCAGCTGGGTCCATGACTCAATTAAATTATGTATTTAATAATTAACAAGGCCTAAGTTGCTGAAGCTCTTGTCCTCTTGGGTCTGAGTTTCCACATCTGTATAAGTAGAAAGGCCCTTCAGTGCTTTCCCATTTTTGGTGCTTTTTAAAAATGGCCGCACATCCTGGACAGCCCTCCCACCAAGGGGTAGAACTTATGTCTCCCTCTTGAGCCTCGGAGAACTTGTGACCGCTTTGACCAACAGAGTGTGGAGGAAATGGTGCTGTGTGGCTTCTGAGACTGGATCATAAAAGGCAATGCAGGGCTTCCCTGGTGGTGCAGTGGTTAAGAATCCGCCTGCCAATGCAGGGGACACGGGTTCGAGCCCTGGTCCGGGAAGATCCCACATGCCGCGGAGCAACTAAGCCTGTGTGCCACAACTACTGAGCCTGTGAGCCACAACTACTGAGCCCGTGTGCCACAACTACTGAAGCCCTCGCACATAGAGCCCGTGCTCTGCAAGAAGGGCAGCCACCGCAACAAGAAGCCCGCGCACTGCAGCCACGAGTTGCCCCTGCTCGCTGCAACTAGAGAAAGCCCACGGGCAGCAATGAAGACCCAATGCAGCCAAAAATAAATAAGTAACAAAAAAACAAACAACCCAATCCAAAAATGGGCAGAAGACCTAAATAGACATTTCTCCAAAGAAGATATACAGATTGCCAACAGACACATGAAAGAATGCTCAACATCATTAATCATTAGAGAAATGCAAATCAAAACTACAATGAGATATCATCTCACACCGGTCAGAATGGCCATCATCAAAAAATCTAGAAACAATAAATGCTGGAGAGGGTGTGGAGGAAAGGGAACACTCTTGCACTGTTGGTGGGAATGTAAATTGATACAGCCACTATGGAGAACAGTATGGAGGTTCCTTAAAAAACTAAAATAGAACTACCATACGACCCAGCAATCCCACTACTGGGCATATACCCTGAGAAAACCATAATTCAAAAAGAGTCATGTACCAAAATGTTCATTGCAAGCTCTATTTACAATAGCCAGGACATGGAAGCAACCTAAGTGTCCATCATTGATGAATGGATAAAGAAGATGTGGCACATATATACAATGGAATATTACTCAGCCATAAAAAGAAATGAAATTGAGTTATTTGTAGTGAGGTGGATGGAGTTAGAGTCTGTTATACAGAGTGAAGTAAGTCAGAAAGAGAAAAACAAATACAGTATGCTAACACATATATATGGAATCTAAGGAAAAAAAAAAAAAAAGGTCATGAAGGAACCTAGTGGCAAGAAGAAATAAAAGACACAGACCTCCTAGAGAATGGGACTTGAGGATATGGGGAGGGGGAGGGGTAAGATGTGACAGGATGAGAGAGTGGCATGGACATATATACACTACCAAATGTAAAATAGATAGCTAGTGGGAAGCAGCCGCATAGCACAGGGAGATCAGCTTGGTGCTTTGTGACCACCTAGAGGGGTGGGATAGGGAGGGTGGGAGGGAGGGAGACGCAAGAGGGAAGAGATATGGGAACATATGTATATGTATAACTGATTCACTTTGTTATAAAGCAGAAACTAACACACCATTGTAAAGCAATTATACTCCAATAAAGATGTTTAAAAAAGAAAGAAAGAAAGAAAGAAAGAAAGAAAGAAAGAAAGAAAGAAAGAAAGAAAGAAAGAAAGAAAGAAAGAAAGAAAGAAAGAAAGAAAAGAAAGAAAGGAAAGAAAGAAAGAAAGAAAGAAAGAAAGAAAGAAAGAAAGAAAGAAG